>NW_028275158.1:13492389-15892389 GCF_013281855.1 Momordica charantia | reverse complement strand
TAACCTTTTGCTACTAATCGGGCTTTATAGGTTTGTACCTTTCCCGAATGGTCTCTTTTACGCTTATAGACCCATTTGCAACTGATAGGTCTTACCTCATCTGGTTTGTCTACACGCTCCCAGACCGAATTGAAGTACATAGACTCCATTTCGAGGTCCATGGCTTTGATCCACTGATCTCGATCAACATCATACATTACCGTTTTGTAGGTCAATGGATCCTCTAAGCCATCATCAGGCATGGTGACTTCGGTTTCATGTAAACCCATAAGTGGTCAGGCTGTCTTACAACTCTGCCACTACGTCGAGGCTCTCTCATCTCTTGAGAAGGATGTGACAGACCAGATGTGCTTGGTCTATTATCAACTCTTGTTGATGGACCAGCCTCATCAACAACTCTTGTTGATTTATCTGTAGCATCTTTTGAAATCTCTTCTAATACTATTTTGCTGCGGGGTTTATGATCTCGTATGTGGTCTTCCTCTAGGAATGTGGCGTTTGTCGATACAACTACCTTTTCATGTTGAGGATCAAAAAACAGACCACCTCTCGTTCCTTTAGGGTATCCCACAAAAAGACACAATTTTGAACGACGTTCCAATTTCTTAGGATTTTGTACCAACACGTGTGCTGGACAACCCCAGATTCGAAAATGACGTAAACTAGCTTTGCGCCCGGTCCATAACTCATAAGGTGTTTCTGAAACACTTTTAGAGGGAACGTTATTCAAAATGTAAGCTACAGTCTCTACTGCAAACCCCCAGAACGAGTAAGGCAACTGAGCAAAACTCATCATGGATCGAGCCATGTCTAACAATGTTCTGTTTCTTCGTTCAGATACACTGTTCTGCTGAGGCGTTCCTGGTGCAGAGAGTTGTGACTGAATTCCATGTTCTATCATATAGTCTTGAAATCTCAAGTCCATATACTCCCCACCTCGATCTGATCGAAGTGTCTTAATTGTTTTACCTAATTGGTTCTCAACCTCGGTCTTAAACTCCTTGAACTTTTCAAGGGCTTCAGACTTGTGATAAATCAGGTAAATGTAACCGTACCTTGAATAATCATCAATAAAACTGATGAAATATTCATACCCTCCTCGAGCTCTAACATTCATTGGTCCACAAAGGTCTGAATGTACGAGTTCTAAAGGTTCTTTGGCTCGATGACCTTTTCCAGTAAAAGATCTCTTTGTCATTTTTCCCTCAAGACATGACTCACATGGCGGTAAAGAATCATCTTCTAACTTGCTTAGAAGTCCGCTTTTAACCAATCTCTCAATCCTATTGAGATTAATGTGTCCAAGTCTTAAGTGCCAAAGATAGGTACTTTGAGAAACACGTTGCCTTTTAATTTGAGTTTCAGCTCTTTTAAACATTTCGGTATTATAGACAGCTTCAACTTTGGTTGGTTTTAACTTATATAAGTTGTTTTCTAGGTATGCATAACATATTTGTACGCCTCTTTTCAAAATGAACGCTTCATTAAGATTGAAATTTACGATGTACAAATTTTCTAGCAAACATGAAATAGATATCAAGTTCCTTTTACAGGAAGGTACATAAAGAACATTTTCCAAAAACAGATATCTATTTCCAAAAATCAACTTAATTCCTCCCACTGCTTTTGCTGAGATGAGCTCCCCTGATCCAACCCGAAGAGTGACCTCATCTTCTCCAAGCTGTCTCGAGGAACTAGTTTCTTGAAAAGAAGAACAAACATGATTAGTGGCTCCTGAATCTAGTATCCAGGTAGAATCATCATTCTCCACTAGACATGTTTCAATGACTAGTAAATCGAATTTACCTTGCTTTTCCTTCTCAGCTCTTTTCTCGGCGAGGTATTTGGGGCAATTTCTTTTCCAGTGCCCATTTTCATTGCAATGGAAACATTTTCCTTTTGCAATTTTTTCCTTGCCTTTTACCGCAGCCGGAGCCTTCCCCTTCCCTTTGTCTTTCTTCTTCTTCTGAATTCCTTTCTTCTGATAAGAAGGTCCAGATTTACTCCCAGAGGAAGATACCTTGTGGAATTTCCTCTTTGAGGTAGTACTAACATTTGCCTCAGCCTCAAAACCTTTGTTTTTCAACAAAGATTCGTAAAGTTGGAGTTCATTCAGAAGGGTTGTCAAGTTGTATTCAATCTTATTCATCATAGCATTCGTTTTGAATTGAAAATAACTCTTCGGAAGAGATTGCATGATGAATCCAACCTGACTTATTTCGTTCATGACTGCGCCGTTCACTTCTGCAACATTGAAGTGAACCATCATGTTCAAAACATGCTCCCTTACGAAAGATCCTTCCTTCATTCTGCAGTTGTAAACATACTTAATCGCATCATGCATGATAGTTGTTGATGGTTGTCCAAACAAGGCTTGTAGAGAGTCCATGATCTCTCTTGCAGTAGCTAATCTCTCGTGCTTTTTAGACAATACATATGATATACTGGCTAAAATGTAGACACGAGCTTTTTCATTAGATTTAACCCATCTATCATAGGCATCCCGAACTGTTCGGTTTGCATTAGGGGCAGGGGCTGGAGGACACTCCTCCATTAAAACGAACCTTAGATCGTCAATAACTAGTATTGTGTTTAAATTCGATTTCCATATTCCGTAATTGTCTCCGTTAAGTTTATCGGAAGCTAGCAGTTGTATAGTTGAAGTAGACATTGCTGAAAAGTGAACAAAACTATTAGTGAATTGTATAACTCTTAATTATTTCATCCAATTTTATTTAGCAAGAAATAATGTACCCATTCATTATTACTTTTGCAACGATACTTCAGTGAGTTAGAGTAGCCCCCACCGAAGGGAAGACGACTACTCCTTCACTGAATCAAGACATTCTTGACTAAATACTAACTCTGGAGTAACTCTTATCTCTATAGTACTTACTTATCGTTAATTTGGTAAAGAACTTACTAACACATAGCAAGTCTTGTAAGTGTAGACCCGCCATTTTCGAATTACAGAGATCGGAATCAAACAAGCCCTCGAAGGAGAGACAATTGCTGAGAACGGACCTAAGTAACCCTATCCATTTCTGGAGTTCACGGTGTTCCGAATCCTATGTTACAACCCTCCGAAGGGATAGGCACTTATAAACATCAACCAGGTGCAACATAAGAATCTCACGGTGTGACCTAATGGAAGAGACCGTAGGACGTGTTGACACACACCCTTCACCCACTTACTATGAACTACTACCCCTATTCACCTTGTTATTGACCCATGCAAATACTTTCTGAAGGGAGGTTGCCCAAATAGCAACTCGAAGCCGAGCATGAATCTCACGGTGTGAACTCTTAGGAACGTGAGAGCTATAAATAATGTATCACATACACTATTAATCTCCCACTAAAGTGTTCTATTATAAAAAAAATGGGTAATTATTAAGCTATATACCGGCTAATTATATACAACCTAAGTCTAGGTGATTTTCCCAGTATAACTCTTATACTGGGATTAACCTACGATGTCTAGGTGATAAACCAATTTTATTACCTCACATCTCTCACGCATGCTCATAAAACTAGGGTTATTGACTCAGACGCCAGTTTGATCTCCAGGTAGGAGATGTTCCGTAAACCGTCAACTTAAGTACCCCCAACCTTGGACAAGATCTCACTGGGTGAGTAAACAACTTTTGTTTTATAAGTTATCGCCCTATTTTAACTATTAAACGGAACGAATTGCTTTGCACCGGTTAACCCTAGGTGAGCATGCAAGTTTATCTTTGTTATAGATTATAAAAGTCTAAGTGATTTTATAACACTTATAAAATATAGACATAACAATTATATGATTGACATAAATCTAAAACAAGCATCCACTTAGTAAAGTCATAAACTAATAACATTTATATCTAGTTTATGATATTAATTTCATGCATTCACTAATTAAAGTCATAAACTAATATAACATTTATATCTAATTTATGAAATTAATTTCATGCATTCACATACATTATAACTCTTATAACATAAATGCAACCATGCTTATCCTATGGTGGGGTTTTAAATCTATATGACATACTTTATGCATAAAGGATTTAATCTTCAATTAAAACATACATCAAACATGCATAAATAATTGAACAACTACTAAAAATGGTTGATTTTTGGCATCCCAAGCACACACAAACTAAGCTATTACATTAATAAGCTTGAAGTAGCCTTGAACCGCACCCAAACCGCCTTCCAAGGTCCTCGAATCGACCTCCAAAAGGTGAAATTAAGTGCTGGAAATTCAAAAAACAGCAGCAGTAACGGAAAAGACAGCATGCTTTTGAGCTTGAACCGGCTTCGTTTACAATCTCTGATTAACTCTAAATGACTCAAGTAAATTACAGACTCAATCAAACACAACACGGCCCAAAACGAGGGCTTAATTAAACCCCACCAAGCTAAACCAAAAGCAAGCTAAAAGAAGGGATGCCAAAACAGAAACCGTTTTAGTACATGCAACAATTCATCTTATGAATTAAACCCCACCAAGCTAAATAAATGTAAAAAGCATGCTCTGATACCAATTGATGGAATTCTTAGACATGCACAGCGGAAACTAAGAATCATAATACACTTAATGAAGCAATTTAACAAAAATAAGCATGCTTGGAAAAATGATGGAAGAGGTAAAGAGAAAAAAGATTAACTTTATACCTTTGAAGACCTCCATTATAACTTCTTCTCCTAACTCAATGGGACCACCAACGACAAATCCGTGCTATCCTCGGGTTGATGAACACGGTTGTGGGACCGAATTTTGAGTAACACAAAGGGAAAACACTAATGGCTAGGAGAAGATCATAGAAATTTAAGTGGAAAAATTCTGCATTTATGCAAGTAAGCATTAGCCTTATCCAAGTGATCTTCATCACCTATATAAAGACCAAATGCATGCAAAGACAAGCCTTGCATGTCTTCCACTTCAAACTCCACTAGCATGTAAAAGATAGGTGTCATTGCCTTGAAGAAACACTTCAAAAACCACTAGTTAGTCGGAAAATCCTAACTTGATTTTTTAAATAAAACTTTGATAAAATTAATTTTTATAAAAACAAAAATTGAAATATCAATTTTCTATTAAAACAAAAACCAAGCCAAATCAATATCTCATATTAATTGGTCTTTGACACCTAAGCTTGATTAATCACATTAATCAAATTACAACTCTTTTTCATGCTTTGAACTTATTTAAAACTAATTTAAATAAGTCATACTCTCCATAATAATTAAATGTCAATTAGATTATATATTATATCTCATATAAAATACAATATTCCCTTAAAAATCGAATTTGAACACCTCAAATTCTTGTTTCACCTAGTTCATCAATTTTATCCTTTATGAGCTAGCACGGAGACCTGTTGGACCTACAGATCATGGGCTCCAACGATTCGAGACTAACAGGTCAAACTCTTTAACTTAGTTAATCAACATTCGTTAACTAACAGAACTGTCCACTATAGCCTGTAGATCCACTCCCCTTACTGTAGATATATTTGTGTCCATTCGATATAACCGTCATCGGTAAGTTGATCCTTCACAAGCCATTCTTAACCTCAGCTAGGTAAAAAAAAAAAACCCGTTTTACCGCTGAGTTACATCTTTTCTCCTTAAGTACCACTATCCCTCTAATGAACAATTGATTTAGGATCAAATCACTAAATCCAATTCCTCTCGGGTCAGTGAGAGGATGGGGCCCCTTGTTCAAGACCCGGGATCAGCCCTTAAGGGAACAACCTCTCTATTATCCCTAAATCGGGTAGGAGTGATTTCCGTCTTGCAAATTCTATGTCCCCAGCTATCTACCCAGTCTTATCCCTGAAATGGGAGGCATATTGAGCAGCGCTGATGAGCTTACTCTCACCTATGCAGATCAAGGGAGAATCCTGAATAAATAGGAGTTCATAGATGGCTCAGGATTTAGATCATGTTATTTAGGTAATCGATAAATGAAATTAATCAGTGTTATCCGTAAACGGTGTTAATACGTAATAGTGATTATTTCAGGGTCAGTCTTACACAATTTCATTGTGTAGAACAGCCCCGCTCACATGTTTCTACACGAACGAATCAGGATCACTTCGTTTATGACACATTACAACATTTGTAACAATTATAAAGCGGGCCGTATTCAATAGTGTCTCCAGGAAAAAGTACCCAACTTGATCCATGTACTATAGACTGTTTAGGCATTTACTTGAACTTGATCCAGTTTATGTCTCCACATAAAGTCCAAGTACTCATTATAATAGCCAATGGTTCGTAGTTTATTGGATTTATTAAAAAAAAAACAAATTCACTTTCATTTAACAACATTTGTCTGAATAACCTCACATTAATTTTCACTGTTTACAAACTACGAGTTTAGGACATAGTACCCAACAGAGGGAAGATGAAACGATTGAGATCGTAGGTTGGTAGTTCGGGTAATGGGTTTTTAAGTATGAAAAATTTAAGGAACAAAAACCCCCCACGATTTTTTAACTTCCCCAAATTAATTCAAATTGAACTTTTGAACTTACCTCCCTTTGAAATAATTACCGCCTCCTCTCCAAATTTACCTACCGCATTTCCTTCATTAGAAAAAAATTAATCCTCTACTCATTCTTTTTGCATGCTCACCATCTGCCTATTTCCACATGCCTTCAACCATCACTTCATCCCCTCTCTGTCTCCCCTTGCTACTTAAATGTCCCTAAATCTCCACCAACCTGCCATTAAAATCAAATCAGTTTTTTAAAATTGAAATCTACTTACTAAAAAAAACGAAAGTAATTTGAAATAACGGGAACTTTTAAATGTGAGAACTTAAGATCAAGCTTTTTTATTTGTGGATGCTCCTTCGGCTTTGTTTTACGCAGGGGCTAGCTGGTATGCTCCAACATTTCAGGTGAATTCTCTATCAGATTTTAAGTCCCTAACTATTACTACTCCATGGGGTAAATGTACTGCTCCAGGATTTTCAACATCCAAGACAGGGGTCGTTACTACAACTACCTAAAAATCCCACTTAAACGAGAGAAATAAACTACTAGCAACAACAAGTGATGACAAAAATCTCACCACGCATCCGCTGCGCTACTCTGATTCCAACACTCACAATAACAAGGCTACTCTTTATTCCACAATTCCACCAAACACTTTATTAACCTTAAAATACTCATTATCACAATTCAACAATTAAACAGAACTTAAACTCTTCAAGGAAAAGAGAGTCCCAACCTATAACATATTTCAGTATGCACAAAGTAACTCTTGTTCATAACAAAAACTCAGTAAATCTTACTATTATGTATAAACCACGACTTTAAGCAAAAACTATACAAATTCCACCTACTAACAAAATAACAAACTTAAACTAGATAAATAACAACTCTAACTATCCTATCCAAAAGAAAATTAACCACGCAGCACTCTAAGGTCTTTCCGATCAAGCCTCCTCCTTGCCATCACTAATCCCATGAATGACCCCGTTACCTGCAAAATCTGGAGGGAAAAAGAGGGATGAGTACAACCACGGTACCCAGTAAGCAACCCTTATCTGAAGGGTCACGCGCAAATAACATTGATATGAATCTCCAACATATTCAAATCAAATACAAGTCAACTCAAGCTTCATTCAAGATAAAAGCATCAATTATGGATTTGAAGTTCATGCTACATTAAATGAGGCTTCATTTAATCCTTTAGGGTTACGAAACTCTTGGTTTGCTGATTTAACATTTATTTTCTGATTTATGGTGTATTTTTATGTATTTTAAGTTTTAAGACTTTCCATTTACTTTTTAGGTTACATTTAGTTAATGGTTGTTTATGACATTGATGAAGTTAAGTGTTCCAACCCCTTCACATGCCCATATGTTACTTTTAAGGACTATTTTGAAGGCTATATATAGTCATGTATGTCAGCTTTGAAAGGACAGAATATAGAATTGAGATGTAATGAAATGAAATGAGCCTTTGAGCCTTTCTTTTAGCCAAGAGCTAATGTATTTTGCAATCTAGTGATAGCTTGCATGTTTAGGATCATTCAAGTGAGACTTGATCTATCTTGCTTGTGGAGTGATTCGAATCTGAAACAAGGAGCGAGTTTTCTTGCCTTGAGATATTTGATCATCAAGGTAATTCGGTTTTTACCTTCCTTGGGTTGATTCCTTAATCGGTTTTGGGGTTTTTGGGATTGTGTTCTATGGGTCTTGTTCGTTAACAAGGTTCTTAGATCCAACTCTCAAGGGTTTCTTGACAAACATGCTTATCACATAAAGTTCAACGACATGCATAACAAATTATCATGCTCATTAAAACAACATGTTATACATAGGTGGAACACAATCTTGACTTAAACATACATCTACATGCCAAACCCAAGTTCCACACCACAAACCTTCCTAGAGTATGTAGGTCTTTCTAAACTTTCCTATTCCTCAAAGACTTACTCTTTCGAGTCATGCCGACCCCTGAACATTTTACCTAGAGCTTCGACACTACTCTACGACGCTTGGCGTTCGACTCTTGACCATTTTACCCAAGTTCTCGAACTGTTGCATCGACCCTTGACCATTTTACCTAAGGCCTCGATGTCTTCGCAACGTATTTGCCCTTGACTGTATCTACCCAACGTCCCAATACTTGCCTACCAACCAGACTCATTGCATCGAACCCTGACCATTTTACCCGAGGCCTCGACATTTGTCTTATCCAAACCTTGATGTATTGATGAACGACCATTTTTACCCGAAGCCTGGATACACAACTAGTGACGTATCAGCCTTCTGGCCCCGATACTCGCCCATTCACTTCAACAAAACAACTCTTACACACAAGTCCTACAGCATGCCTTCTATGTCATACCTCAAACATCAAACATCACACAATATTCCATTATGCAATGTATCCAATACATGCCTAACTCCTTTCAATTCACACGATTCAGCAACACATCCATATTTGTTTATCCACATTTAGCATGCTTCAGACTCAAACAAAGCAAATCCAGCATCCATGTTCCAAACAAGCTTTACAGTCTAAACATTGAGCTTTCAAGGGATCATTCCAAACATTAAACCATAACAACGATAGCATGAGTCAAACAAGACAATTACAGCTTATAAGCACATCCAGTCAAGGCACATCAATAATCCCATGATACCAAACAATACTATATACATCATATCAAACTATAACATATCCATATTAAAATCAATACATTAGCTACCTTTGCGAATACAAGCTCGCAAGCACACATAATCAAGTAACACACTTACTCACAATGATAAACACGAATTTGAAATATTTTATCATCCACTATCGATAGTAATAGTAACAAGAATGTAAATCAACCAAGTCATACAAGCAAGAAAGTGACAACATTTATATTATACAACAAACATCCCTCCAAGTAAGAATTACTTACCCATTCCTAATGTTCCTAATTTTTGCCTTGACTCAATACCTGGGCATTCAAATAAAAAAAACAGCATGTTAAAAAAACAGTTTCACTCATAAAAATCAATTCTAATGAGGGTTCAAAGGGTCCGTTACCACAAAAACAAATTCGTTTGAGTGCCGGTAAATCATATCTAACACGAGCAAGGGTGGGTAACGTAAATCGGGCTTTGAACGGGTGTGGATAAGTGCCGAACACCACGAAACTGCTGCTGTCCACGTTTTGCAGCAGTGGAATGCGGTGAAACTGCTTCCGACGACTTCGTTTAGCTGTCCGTTAACACAAAATGACTTCGTTTAGTGTAGGTAACTCAAATCTAATTCGAGAAAGGTGGGTAACGTGAATCGGGCTTCGAATGGGTGTGGGTAAGCGCCAAACACCACGAAAGGATGCTATTTGCGTTTTACAGCAGCATGGCTCTCCAAAACCGTTGTAATCTGTTGTTAGTCGTTGCAAAAGGGTGTGCGTCACCCAACCTAAGCTACTACGAGTTGTGGACTAACAACGGAACACTGAGATGCCACCACACGCTGCAAAAATGTTGCTGCACTGTATAGTTCGCTGCCAAGCCAAGCAAACCACTGCCAGGGGTGCCGGAACTATGCACCGCCGTTTGCTGGAGTGGGTGGTGGTGCCGCTGATCGTCGAAGGTTGTCGGAGGAGGGTGGACGGCTGGGTGAAGGAGGATGAGAAAAAAGAATGGTGGGGGAGAGGGCTATTCACGTGAAAGAAGGGGAAGGGAGAAAGAAATAAATAAAACAATGTGGTTAGGGTTTTGTTTATCGTTTCTTTTCTTTTTTTTCTTTATTCTAATCCTTTTGATCTAGAACCCAAAACCCCAAAATCCAATTTAAAAGAAAAACCCCCATGGTGAAACTAAAAATCTAATTTTCTTTAAAAGTAACAGTCTTCAAAAGAAAATCCCAAGCGAAAAACACCAAAACAATTAGAATTAAAATTCACGACCAACTCACGTCCACCCATAATAAAATTAAAATAAAACAAAACAAAACAAAACAAAATAATTTAAAATAAATTCAAATCCTTTATGTTAAAAGAAATCCCGTTCTTAAAATGATTTGGTTAAAATAATTAATTTTCAAGACCCAAAAATAAAATCTAAAAGTGAATTAAATTTCCAAAACTTTTGGTTAAGATTTAATAGAAAATCTCTTAAAAAATTTTGAAAACTTAATTCATATTAATCTAACAAAATTAAACTCTAACTTCTAATTTACCAAAAATTAGAACTATAAAATTAGAAAATCCAAAAATTTAACTTATCCCAAAGGGAAAGTTTCAAGTGCACAATGCAACTCTTAAAATAACTTAGCCAGAGAACGCGAGGCGTTATAGTAAACCTTCACTATTTGAAATGGTCCTGACCACTTGGATTTTAACTTTCCAAGAATTAACTTAAGTCGAGAGTTATAAAGGAGAACTTGTTGCCCTTTTTTAAATTTCATAGGATGTATGTGAGCATCGTGCCACTTCTTTGTTTTCTCCTTTTAAATCTTGGCATTCTCATATGCATCTCTCCAGAATTCTTCTAGTTCTTGGAGTTGTAGCTGCCGAACGTCCCATGCTATAGCATAATTCAAGTTCAGCTTTTTCGTGACCCAAAAGGTTTTGTGCTCCAACTCCAATGGTAGGTGACAAGCTTTCCCAAATACCAGCTTGTAAAGAGATGTTCCCAATTGCGTATTGAAAACAGTCCTGTATGCTCAAAGCGCTTCATCTAGCTTGAAGACCCAATCCTTTCTACTCACATTTATGACCTTCTCTATAATGCTTTTGATTTCCCTATTTGAAATTTTTACTTCGCCGTTTGATTGTCAATGGTATGTTGGAGCAATCCTATGCTTGAGATTATATTTAGCTATCATTCCTAACACGACTCTGTTCACAAAGTGTGATCCTTCATCACTTGTGATTGCTCCTGGTGTACCGAACCAAGTGAAAATGATCTTCAAGAGAAACTTGGCTACCACCTTAGCATCGCTTGTGGGGCAAGAGATTGCTTCAACCCATTTGGACACGTAATCCACTACTACAAGCATAAATAGATGATCATTAGATGGGGGAAATGGACCTATCAAATCTATGCCCCATACATCAAATAGCTCTACTTCAAAAATATAGGTTAATGGCATCTTTGATTTCTTAGAAATATTCCCAACTTGCTGGAACTCATTGCAACATTTTACTAATTCTTGAGCATCCTTGAAAATCGAAGGCCAGAAGTACCCACTTTGCAACACTTTTGTAGTTATTCTTTGCCCTCCGAAATTTCTTCCATGTGGGGCATCATGGCAATTCTTTAAGATCTAGGATGCTTCAACTTCTATCACACATTTTCAAAGTATATTATTTTGCCCTAGTCTATAAAGAAATGGGTCATCCCAGTAATATAATTTGCATTCATAGAAAAACTGCATTAGTTGCTGCTTCGTCCATTCTTCTAGGTATATGCCACGTGTTAAGAAATTTGCAATATCAGCAAACTAGGGTTCTTCCTCTTTCGTATCCTTATGGGAAATGGCAAGCAACTACTCATCTTGGAAGTATCTCTTATTGCTACAACATTCGTTCCTACTTTTGCTCTAGCAATTTTAGAGAGGTGATCAGCTACAAAATTCTTGGATCATTTTTTGTCTCTAATTTCCAGAACAAACTCTTGCAGCAATAAAATGATATAATCAGCCTCGGCTTTGCGTCCTTCTTAGTCGGCAAGTATTTTCGCACGGCATGATCAGTGTGAACTTTTGCTCCCATCAGGTAAGCTCGAATTTTTCAAATGCGAATACTACTGCAATCAACTTCTTTTCTATAGTAGTGTAATTAATCTGAACCTCTATCAGTGCTTTAATGGCGTAATATATCGGGTGTAACACTTTGATATGATCATAATTGGCCTTAAGTCCTTGGAACCGAGTCAACCTAAGAGGATCAGCGTACGCTCAATGCAATCAAGTGCATGCAAACCTTGCATGGAAATGTCATCCACGCACGTGGACATCGCCTCCTGCCGCAAGCGCCATCGTGCACCCATGCACTCTGATGCCATGCTAACCTCGTAAGAGGCCAGCACCTGCCCCAGCATGTGCGCCCGCCTTACCATCGCCAATGTCCCCACCAGCACGTGCACCAGTCTGACAGTTGCACACACCCCAGCGCGTGTGTTCCACCTCTGAGGCCGCCAACCTGCAGTGCTAACCTCGCAAGTGCCTTGCCTAGTGTGCGCCTCTTCCGCGCTAACCTCACAGTGCCTTACGCCTGCGCCCCCACCTGCTGCCAGCACCCACGCGCGTCCCGCACCCACAAGGCGCTAACCTCACAAGGCGTTGCTCCGCACGTTTCCGCCAGCGTCCAGCTCGCACACACCTACGCCGGCGCTCCCACCTGCTTCCAGCGCCCACACGCGCCCTGGCCTTGCCAGCGCCCACTCACTACCACCATACTAACCTCACAAGAGCCCAACACGTGCGCCAACACGCGCCCCCGCCGGATGCCTGCCCATCCCTCTGCGCGCCCCACCAGACGGTCCTACCGGCCTCTTATGTTGCGTGCCCCTCGCCTGCCTGCGCCCACCTACTGCCTCAGCCGCGTGTACCCTCCAACACTCATTCCCCTTCGTACGCATCCTAGTAGCGCGCATTATCGTGCTCACATGCACGCCTACGCCGCACGCCCCCTGCCTGCGCACCTCCTACGACTCACGTTGTTGTCTCACGCCCTGCACATGCGAGCGCTTTCCCTAACACCAGCTTCGTTGCGCGCATGCCACAACCCTCATGGGACCCCACCACTTGATGCTGCCACCCCAAATGGGTGCCCCTAACTTGTCTTGCCACTCACTCCAAAATAATTTAGGAATTGATTTCCTTTTTTGTTTGAGATATTTTGAGGGATTTTATTTTAGTTTATTTTTTATTTTTCTCAAATTTTAATTCACTTTTAGGAAGGTTTTATACTTTTTAGAAATTTATCAATTTTTAATTTCTTTTTAATTTTGTTATTTTCCTTTAAAGGTCATGGGCCCTAGCCTATAAATATGCTTGTCACCCTTTTTTTGAAACATCTTGGAATTATCATTTGAATGGAAAATTGAGTGTTATCTCAACCCCTTTGCCATGTGCAAAACCCCTCACAAATATCAAATTCCTTTGAGTGGTTGAACTTAGGTTTTCAAATTTACCCCTCGGAGCATGCTTGGTTGGTTGGTCACCAAACTCGTGGAGTGTTTTCGGCTTTCAGCATAGTGAGTATTCTATCAGCTCAAGGTAATTCCTCTAACTCTTAGCCTTTCGGGTTGAACCATCTCTATGATTGGATTCAAGTGGCTTGTGGCTGGTGTAGCTCAATATGTTTGGGTTGTCACGTATCACAGTTTGTCTTTCCTCTGCACCAACACTGCTCCCACTGCAAAATCTCCAGTATCACACATTAGCTAAAAAAGAAGTTGTCAATCTAGAGCTTGAATGATTGGGGTGTGAGTGAATGCATACTTCAATGTGGAAAAAGCCTGCAAACATTCACTAAAGAAGTTAAATATTCTGTCATTTTCCAGTAGATAACATAAAGGTTTTGCAAGTTAAGAAAAATTCTTTATAAACCGTCGATAAAATCCTGCATGCCCTAGGAAGCTTCGAACTCCCTTATGGGTGGGTGGCGACAGTTGCTCAATGACTTCTACTTTGGCTTAATCCACTTCCAAGCCCTTTTTGGAGACTTGATGCCCTAACATTATATCTTTTTGTACCACAAAATGGCATTTTTCTCCAATTCAACACTAGCTTAGTCTCTTCACAACGCTGCAGCACCCATTGAAGATTTGATAAACAGGCTACAAAACTTGTCCCAAATACTGAAAAGTCATCCATGAAAACTTATAGCACCGACTCGACCATTCCATGAAAAATACTCCTTTGTGTAGCCTTGCATTGAAATCACATGCTACTTCCTTGTTGCTTAATTCCCAACCATCTTTATCTTTAACTCTACTTTCGTTTCTTTCTAGCTTCCGTTATAATTCTGTCCATTATTTTTTTTACTTGTTTCTTTGTTGTTATTCGGGTTACTCCTAAAATCACACTTTTGTTTGAGTTCTTAGGTGCTGTCTAAACCACTTGAAATGCACATAGCTTTTAACTTTGTTAGACTCACTTACCGATTTGTTTGAAGTGCATAAGAGTGTACTAAGTTGTGAGGGAGAGATTTTAAGGGAGTGATACATTATTTTGAGCGTTGAGGGTTAAACACGAGTGAACTTCACTAACGAGTGAATTAGTGAGGGAGTGCTTGTGAGGTCCATTTCTTGTCACTTTATTTTGTTTTACAGCATGGCTAATCTTGGAGATGAAGGCAATATTTCTGATGCCCGAAGGAGAGAGGCACTAGAAGGAACTGTTGAACGAATGATTCGTAGCATGAAGGCATTGAAAGAACGAATAGGAAGGTTGGAGACTCAAAACCAAGCTCAATAGAGAGTTCCACCACCTCCACCACCACGTGTTCTGGATGAGGATGAGTATGAAGGTGATTGATCTGATCATTGGGAGGATGATCAAGCTACAGTTTTAGCGGCTCCAAGAGGGGGTGATAGACATGTTGGTCGTGGCTTAGATCGAGGGAGAGGCCGAGGAAGAGGCTTCATAATTTCCAGAGGAGAGCCTCACGAGCGAATGCTCAAGTTGATCGAAACTTGGGAAACATCAAATTAAAACTTCCAAAGTTCTATGGTAAGACTAATCCAGAAGCATACATTCAATGGGAGTGAGCAGTGGAGTTCGTGTTTGATTGCCATAATTTCAGTGAAGAAAAAAAGGTACGACTATGTCTTGTCAATTCAAAGATTATGCAGTAACATGGTGGGACAAATTAATGTCAATTAGGAGACGAAACCTTGAGGCGCCAATCGATTCATGGTATGAGTTCAAGGAGTTGTTGATGAGGCGATTTTTTCCTAGACATTTCCACGGGAACACAGTGCAAAAGCTCTAAGTGTTGAGACAAGGTAGTAAGTCTGTGGAGGACTATGAAAAGGAGATGGATATGTTGATGAATCGGCTGGATCTTGAAGAGGACATGGAGACTCTCATGGTACGGTTTCTTAATGGCTTAAACAAGGAGATTGCTGATAAGGTTGATCTACAACCTTACTTTAACATTGAAGAGATGTTGCACCTTGCCATCAAAATTGAGAAGCAACTCCAAAGGCGATCTCAAAGGTATACTACTAAGCCCTTTTCCCATTCATCTTCTACATGGAAAACGGATAGTAAGAGTGCTGATTCTAAACTTAGAAATCGAGAGGCATATGAGAAACCAAAAGAAAAGTTTGAGACTGGAGAGAGTTCCAAGAAGGGGAAAGAGAAAGTTGATGAACCTAATGTGAGAAATCGGGATATTAAATGCTGGAAATGTCAAGGAGTAGGACATTACAGTCGAGACTGCCCTAATAGAAGAACTATGATAATTAGAGAAGGAGTTTGTAACAGAAGATGAGAAGGAAGATGAGGTAGAAGAGGAGGACAATGGTGAATGTGAGAGTGAGGAGTATAGTGAAGAGGACCCTACACATATGTCCTTAATCACTAGGAGAGCTCTAAGTACACAAATTAAGGAGGATGGCCTAGACCAACGAGAGAACTTATTTCACACTAGGTGTCTTGTCCAAACTGTGCCTTGTAGTGTGATTATTGATAGTGGTAGTTGTACCAACGTTGTAAGTTCTATTCTGGTCAAGAGGCTTAACTTTGAGACAAAACCACATCCTAGACCATATAAGCTTCAATGGTTGAGTGATTGTGGGGAGGTAAAGGTGAGTAGACAAGCTCTTATTTCTTTTGCTATTGGAAAGTATGCTGATGATGTTTTGTGTGATGTTGTACCTATGCATGCCGGGGATATATTGTTGGGTAGACCTTGGCAATTTGACTGTCAGGTAATGTATGATGGGTATGTCAATCGCTATTCTTTTACTCATAATGGTAGAAAAACTACTCTTGTACCTTTGTCACCAAAAGATGTGCATGTTGATAAATGCAAACTTGAAAAGAAGAGGCAAGAGACCGATGCAAAAGAAAAAAGTGAAAAAGAAACAAAAGAAAATGAGTTGAGAGAAAAAAAGAGTTTGAGTGAAAAGCAAGAGAGTAGCAATCGGCCTAGTGGGAAAAAGGAGAGAAAAGCCAAAACGGTGAGCTTGTATGCTAGTTCAAGTGAGGTTAGAAATGTTTTAATGGCGAAACGGACTGTTCTTGTACTTTTGTACAAAGGGTCTTGTTTTCTTACTCACGAGCTTAACACCTCCTTGCCTAGTATTTTTGTTTCTCTTTTACGGGAATTTGAGGACTTGTTTCCCGAGGAGATGCCCAAGGAATTGCCACCACTTCGTGGCATCGAGCATAAGATTGACTTCATTCCAGGTGCTACCATACCTAACCGACCAGCTTATAGGACCAATCCTACTGAAGCCAAAGAAATTCAAAGGCAAGTGGATGAATTGTTAGCTCATGGGTATGTACTCGAAAGCCTTAGTCCTTGTACTGTGCCTGTTATTTTAGTGCCTAAAAAAGATGGAACTTGGAGAATGTGTGTAGACTGTAAGGCCATTAATAAGATCACTGTTAAATATCGTCATCCTTTTCCTAGGTTAGATGAATTGCATGGCTGTAGTCTCTTTACTACGATTGATTTGAAATCTGGGTATCATCAAATTCGTATGAATATTGGAGATGAATGGAAAACTTCATTTAAGACCAAATATGGATTGTATGAGTGGCTTGTTATGCCTTTTTGTTTAACTAATGCTCCTAGTACTTTCATGAGGTTGATGAACCATGTATTGCGTGAATATTTGGGAAAATTTGTGGTTGCTTATTTTGATGATATACTTGTGTATTCGAAGTCTTTGGAAGATCATGTAATGCATGTGCGTGTTGTTTTGACTACACTTCGAAATGATAAATTGTATGCTAACCTAAAGAAATGTAATTTTTGCATGGAAAGGGTTAATTTTCTTAGTTTCATAGTGTCTAGTCGAGGAGTTGAGGTGGATAGTGAGAAAGTTAAGGCTATTGGCGAATGGCCAACTCCTAAGAATGTTGGGGAGGTTCGAAGTTTTCATGGGCTAGCTAGCTTTTATAGGCGTTTTATTAAGGACTTTCGCACCATAGCTTCACCTCTAAATGAATTGGTAAAGAAAAATGTTCCTTTTGTTTGGGGTACATCCCAAGAGCATGCTTTTAATGTTTTAATGGATAAGTTGTGTGCAATGCTCCTCTACTTGCTTTACCGAACTTTGATTTGACTTTTGAAATTGAATGTGATGCAAGTGGGATTGGAATTGGGGCTGTACTAATGCAAAAGCATAACCCACTAATGTTCTTTAGTGAAAATTTGAGTGGTGCTTCTTTGCGGTACCCAACTTATGACAAAGAACTTTATGCTTTAGTACGAGCTTTGCAAACTTGGCAGCATTATCTTTGGCCAAAGGAGTTCGTCATTCATACGGATCATGAGAGCTTAAAGCACTTGAGAGGGCAAAGCAAACTGAATCGCAGACATGCCAAGTGGTTGGAGTTTATAGAGACATTTCCATATGTGATTAAGTATAAACAAGGTAAGAGAACATTGTTGCAGATGATTTATCACGAAGGTATGCTCTTTTTAATACTTTGAATGCTAAGATTTTAGGATTTGAACATCTTAAGTCCTTGTATCCAGATGATGTGAAAAATGACTTGTTGTGGATGATTACATGTTGTTTGAAGGATTTTTGTTTCGAAAAGGTAAACCTTGCATTCCATCTTGTTCCATTCGTGAATTACTTGTCAAGGAAGCTCATGGGGGTGGTTTAATGGCTCATTTTGGTATTTCTAAAACTTATGATATGCTTGCTGAATATTTTTATTGGCCTAAAATGAAGCATGATGTGCATAAAGTGTGTAAGCATTGTATTGCATGTAAACAAGCTAAGTCTAGATTACAACCACATGGTTTATATTCACCTTTGCCTGTTCCTACTACTCCTTGGCTTGATATTTCTATGGATTTTGTCCTTGGTTTACCACGAACTCGAAAGGGTAGTGGTTGATAGGTTTAGCAAGATGGTGCATTTCATACCATGCCATAAAACTGATGATGCTAAATTTATTGCTGATTTTTTTTTTTTGCAAAGGTAGATAAAATATATTAAAAGAAGAAAAGCATAAGGAGGATCTCACAGCCCGAGATCAAGGCAACAAAACAAAAGGTAAAGAGAACAATCAAAATCACGAAAATAAGTTCCAAGCAGAGACAAGCATGGGCTCAGAGCTCCTACAACAACTCCCTGGCCAAGTAGTGCAACGAAAAAACACCTCAGCTTTAATGACCCGAAGGAGCACAGACGACGAGCGACCCGGACCACCATGAATACGAAGGTTCCGCAATAAATAAATAAATAAAAATTTATTGCTGATTTGTTCTTTAGGGAAGTTGTTCGTTTGCATGGCATTCCTAGAACTATTGTTAGTGATCGAGATGTACAATTTTTAAGTCTTTTTTGGCGTGTGTTATGGGGAAAGTTGGGAACCAAACTTGTTTATTTTACTACTTGTCATCCCCGAACCGATGGACAAACTGAGGTAGTGAATAGGACAATGGTTACCATGCTTCGAGCAATCATAGATAAAAATCTTAAAACTTGGGAGGATTGTTTGCCATTAATTGAATTTGCATATAATAGGGTTGTCCATAGTACTACCAAATGCACACTATTTGAAATTGTATATGGTTTCAATCCTATCACCCCACTTGATTTGTTGCCTATACCTCCTAATGAATTTGTTAGTTATGATGCTAGCACAAAGGTTGATCTTGTCCATAGGCTACATAAAGAAGTTAAGGAAAGGATTGAGAAGCAAAACACTAAGGTTGCTTCCCTCATCAATAAAGGACGCAAGCTCCTCGTTTTCCAACCAGGGGATTGGGTTTGGGTACATTTTCGAAAGGAACGGTTTCCAACTCAACGAAGGTCTAAGTTGTTACCACGAGGCAATGGTCCTTTTCAAGTACTTGAACGGATCAATGATAATGCTTATAAGATTGATTTGCCAGGTAAGTATGGGGTGAGTGCTACCTTTAATGTTTCTGATTTGTCTCCTTTTGATGTAGGTGATGAATTCGAATCGGGGACGAATCCTTCTGAAGATGGGGAGGATGATATGAACCAAGGAGCTACAGGTAGTGTTTCCATGTCTTCAAGGCAAACACCACCGCAGCAATCTCCAAATCATGGGTGGGGTAGTTAAGCTCGTGTACCTTCAACTGCTGCAAGGCATAGGCAATGACTTTCCCATGTTGCATCATAACGCAACCCAACCCCCTCAGTGAAGCGTCACTGTACACCACTAAACCTTCCCTAACATCTGGTACCGTTAGCACCGGGGCCGTGACCAACCGCTCCTTTAGTTCTTGAAAACTGTTCTCGCATCCATCGCTCTAAGCGAAAGTGGCATTTTTACGAGTCAACTAGGTCAAAGGCATCGCCAATCGGGAGAAATCTTGGACGAACCTCCTATAATAGCCGGCTAGTCTGAGAAAACTGCAGATTTCGATCACTGTACGAGATCTTGGCCAACCACTGACCGCCTCTACTTTGGTCGGGTGCACGGCAATACCCTCTCTGGTGACTATGTGGCCAAGGAAGGACACCTTATCCAACCAAAACTCGCATTTCGAGAACTTTTGATAAGAAAACAATAGCCAATTGAATCTAAGAACCCTTATGGTTATGCAAACCCCTAGATCACAAATGCTAAAACCCCCAAATCAAGATGATTTCAACCCAAGGAAGAAGTTAGAACAGATTTACCTTGATGATCAATATCAAGAGTAGAGAAAACTTGTTTCTAAACTCAAGATTCGAACCACTCCACAAGTTAGCTTGATCAAGGCTACTTGAATGATTCTAGCATGCAATTCTAAAACACAAGAAATGTAAAGGAAAAGCTCATGGCTCAATAAGCTTAAATTTCATTATCTCAAAACTCAAATCTCAAATCTGTTTCTCCAAGGGAACAAGCTAGGCTATTTATAGCCTCCAAAACAACCCTTCAAGTAACCTAAAAGAATTGTAAAGGTTGTAACTCCCTACTACATCAATACCATAACCACCACTAAATCAAATGTAACTTAAAACACATAAATGAAATGATTAAAACTGAAAATACAATTAAACATGCTTTAAATCCGAGAATGAAACTCCTCCACCATAAAACCAAGAAGTTGTAACCCTCCAAGAGTGAATGAACTTGATTTTGAAATACTTTGAAGTCTTGTTCATTTAATGCATCTTGAGTTTAACTTAGACTTCCATTAATGCAACTTGAGTTTGTAGTAAATGAAGTTGGACTTGTTCTTGACTTCATTCAATGCTACTTGAGGTTGCCATAAATGACACTAGAGTGCATTTAATGCAACTCCACTTTGTTGTCATCTTGGACATAGGATTCTCCAACAACTTCCTTTAAATCTTGAGGACTAAGACACTTTGGTTCATATCATCCTCCCTTTCTTCAAAAGGATTCGTCCTTGAATCAAAAGGATCTCCTACATCAAATGGACGGAAATCAGCAGCATTGAATATGTAATCTTTATCAAACTCGCCGTGTAGAGCACTCTTAAAATCATCAAAAGTCAAGTGTATATCTCTACATGGGTTCCTCTTCAACTTCTTTCCAACGGAAAATCGATCCTTCCAATATTGTCTCCAAACCCAATAAGCCGGTTTGAACATTGTATGCTTCTTGCCATGAATGAATTTAGAAACAAATTTGGACTTTTGCTTCTCACGAGATGCTTCAGCCTTGTAAACCACATATCAACTTTGCATACAGGTTGTTCCCCCTCAAGGCGATAAGGACCTGTCGCAGATGTCCTTCATGTTGTTCTGCTGTTTTGAAGTAAATTAAGATGTCGTCGATAAACACAATTACAAACAAGTCCAAAAATTCCTTAAAAACCCGATTCATGAGATCCATGAATGCCGCAGAGGCATTGGTGAGTCCAAAAGACATCACGGTAAACTCAAAATGCCCATACCTTGTCCTGAAGGCTGTCTCTAGTATATCGGCGTCCTTAATTCTCAACTGATGGTACCCCGACGTAGGTCTATCTTCGAGAATACCCTTGCTCCTTTTAGTTGCTCAAAAAGGTCATCGATGCGAGGAAGGGCGTACCTATTATTTATTGTCACCTTGTTCAATTCTCGGTAGTCAACACAAAGTCGCATAGATCCATTTGTCTTTTTCACAAAAAGCACTGAAGCACCCCAAGGAGACACACTCGGGCGGATGAAGCCCTTGTCTAAGAGTTCTTCTAGCTGTGCCTTAAGCTCCTTAAGTTCCGCTGGAGCCATGCGGTACGGTGCCTTTGAAATGGGGGCTGTCCCGGGTAATAAGTCGATGCAAAAGTCCAGTTCACGGACAGGGGGTAGCCTCGGGAGGTCTCTAGGGAACACGTCTGGGAACCTTTTGACCACGTGGACGAAGTCGATACTAGGTGGAGTCTTACTAGTGTCGACGACACTGGCCAAATAACCCCAAGCACCACTCTGTATAAGACGCCTTGCCTTCAATGCCGAAACTGTAAAGAGAAAAGCATAAGGAGGATCTCACAGCCCGAGATCAAGGCAACAAAACAAAACGGTAAAGAGAACAATAGAAATCTTAAAATAAGGTCCAAGCAGAGATAAGCATGGGCTCAGAACTCCTACAACAACTCCCTGGCCAAGTAGTGCAACGAAAATACACCTCTGCTTTAATAACCCTAAGGAGCACAAACGACGAGCGACCCTGACCACCATGAATATGAAGGTTCTGCTCCCGCCAAAGGAGAGAGACAGTCGAAGTCCAAGCTAACCGCCACATATGTCGTCGAGTAGACGACCCAGCACTAACATGACAAATCCAAGTAAGCTCAGTAGACCAATATGAAACCCGATGAGACGAACCTGCCCACGAAATCATACCAACCCAAACTGCTCGACTATAAGGGCAATCAAAAAACAGATGATCCAGAGACTCCAAACCAGCACAAAAAACACAAGTAGCAAGCACCAACGCATTCCACTGGCGACGACGATCACACATAGATAGGCAATCACAAATTGCCAACCAAGAAATAAACGCTTATATTAATTAACCATGAAAATAAATCATGCTATCATACATTATAACTATTATAAACATATGATGCATGAACATGTTTAACTTGTGGTGGGATTTTAAACTACATGACATACTTTATGCAATAAATACAACTAATTAAGTATACATTCAAAATGCATAATAATTAAATAGCAAAATAGACCGATTTTTGGCTTCCTATAAGAAGTGAAACAAAATAAAAAAAAACATCTTTTTTTATAAAACCTGGCGCCTAGGTGCCCGGACCTAGTGCCAAGGCGCTGCCCCCACTGCTGCAGGCCCGAGCTCTCTGGTTTATGCAGCTAAGGCAGCGCCTAGGAGCCACTATCTGGCACCTAGACGCTACTACGCAGCACGTAGGCGCTAGGGACAGTGCCTAGGCACTGCCTCCAGCGTCGAGGCGCTATCCGCCAGATTCCTTCGGTTTTTCTTCACTTCTCTGGTAATCTTTCACAACAACTCCTTGCCACAAACGACACAAACTTACAGACTCAATTTACAGGATTAAACGCCCAAAACAACGGTGTTTTACATTGATTGAATCAATGGAAAATCTGTAAATCTAATGCCAAAAATCGAAAATATCTATTTGCAAACCACATACATCACACCCACCATTCTTTTCCTTGTTATTCAAAACAAGATCGAAAGCAGAGCCTAGGTTCTGATACCAATTGAAGGGATCAGATCCCACAGTGGAAGCGTGCGAACGTGTGTGCTTCGATCTTGTCTTAGAATTACAACAAAGAAAAGACACATAAGCATGAATAACAAGTTAGTTATACATACCTTAGATGACACATCTTCAATGTAGACACGAACGACACCATAAAGTCTTCATCGCTATCCTCTGGATATTAAGAACTTGGTTTGTAGGAATCGTCTTATAATTGAAACGGAAATTGGGTGTGGCGGTGCGGCATTCGGTGTCTGGCGGTGGGTTTGGCGGTGCCACTTCCGTCTTCTTCATCAATCGCTCACTCGGTCGATCGGTGGAAGCGGTGGGCGTTTGTCCGTTGCGTTCTGTCAGCGTTGATCAGGTGGTGTCGATGCGTGGATTTGGCGGTTCTATTTTCGTCTTCTTCATCAATCGGCGCCATTAGTTGCGTTCTGTCAATTGCTCACTCTCATGATTAGTGTTTTTCTTTCAAAACTTTAGGATAGTATTTCATTGATTTGTTGATTAAAAAATGCACTGGACTTGATGCAATTTACACACCCAAGTGAGCTTTTTTAGCCTTTTAGCAACACATTACATCTTGCTCTATTTATTTTTCTTGATGAGTGTGATCAAACTTAACATGATTATTCTAGAACTTGCTTATGAATACATTTTGTGACCACATGTTTGAAGTGATGCTTTAATATGACAAGAACAATTTAGGCTTACCCAAACTTTTGACTTCTAAAAGGCCAACCTTTTTACATTTTCCTTTAGAAAGCCACATTTGAGCTTAATTTTCCATTTTTTTTCTTGCTATGCACACAATAGTTAAACCTTGGGCCTTTCTCATTTATTACCTTCAATATTTCTACCTTTGTCAAGACAACAATTAAATAAAAACATTGCATGATATTACATTCTTACTGTTCAAACTATGTACTATAAAAAAGAGTGAAAAAAAAGTCACATCGGGAAAAGAAGTCACCTCGTTCCTTTAATGAAAGAGAGGACATTTAGAGAAATGTTTTTCAAGAAGCAATCAATTTCTCCAAGGTTCTTAATGCCCGAAGAAGATGTGAGAAGAAAATACAAGGTACAATTAGCATATTTGTCTCAATATCATGCAAAGTAAATAACTATGTTGTCTTGATTGTAAATTCCTAAATTTTCCTTTACCACACCCTTACCTAAGCCCCATTACAACCAATATTAAAGTCCCTTTGATTTTTTGCATTTAGTTTATCTTTAAGTGGGGAGATTTGATTCATTTGCAAGCCTATGATAATAATATGCTATGTTTTGTCTTTGAGAGTAAAGCACCCTAAAAACACTGGAGAGAATTCAGTGAAACTCCGTGAGGGTGTCAAGTCTTTTGCATTTTAATTTTAATGAGTTAATGAGATACTTGAGTTTTTATAAATTATAACTTATCAATGCTTATTCACCTTATTGTCATTATGATTCATCTCATTGATGTGTGATTAACTTTACCGGTATTTTTGTTATTAATAAATATAAAAAGGAGTAGAAAGGGGAGTCGGTATGTCGAATTAAGATATGCTCGAGGACAAGCATGAATTAGGTGTGGGGGAATTTGATAAGATGAAAAATACACCCATATTTAATATATTTATTTTACATTTTATTAATTTATTATGTTTAAACATAATAATTTATCATTTTGTGGCAGATTTAAGATATTTAAGAATAATAATTTAAAAACGCAATTTTAGAGGATAATACGGACTTCACCAAATTGGGGGGAGCTCAATAGATAAATACAGACACAATTATTATGGCGGGACGCTTCAATTTGAGAATTATGAATTTTTAGGATATTTTGTAAATAAAGAGATATAATCAAAGTAGGAAACATTATCCTAAATTGATTAGGAACTCTTTTATTTAATTTGTTTTCTTTTAAATTTGATCTTTCCAACTAGTTAGGAATTCCTTGTTAGAAATAATTCCTCTTTAAAAGATGATAAAATTAATCTCTATAAATAGAGAAGCCTTGTTGAGAGATTGAGGATCCAAGTTCGAACAAAATGCTCTCTTCTCCAAAATTCAAGTTCTCTCCCTCTACCATGAGTGGCTAGGCTTTAATTCTTCCAACTCAAGGATGATTCACGTCCAATTGTGAGCTACGGAGGCTCATGTTAGATAGAGATTTCTTCTTTTTCAAGTATTCTTTATTTCTTGTTTTTATTATTTATGAACAATTTATGTTAATTAAATTGATGCCTTAATTCATATTAATTGTTCTACTGCTATCCATGAGTTTGTGATCCGTAATTGTCATGAATGATTGAAATAAGTAGTAAGGGGTTGGCTTATGTGTGTGTATTTATGGCTTTTCCATGTTTACATAGCTTGCATAATAGACTCTAAGGAAACAAATGAACAAAATTAATTAACATGCAACTATCTCAAATTAATTGATTTTGGTTTACTCATTCTCATAATCTTTAATGCTATTCTTTGATTAATATGGAACGCTATCGTGCCCAGTTGATTAATTAATAAGATTTAATTTTTATGCTTGGTCTAACTTAATTAAATTAGAAGAATTAAAACTTACCACATCTGTTCCGAGTAAGTAGACTAAGTTCTTGAATCAAGAAATCGATTTTTTTTTTTATAAAAGTCTATGATCAAGATTACAATTGGATGAAAATCACACCTTTGGATTGGAAGCTTGGTAAGATTAACTTTCGTTTACATTTTAGTTTATCTATTTAAAATTTAAAATTTAAATTCATAACCCCCCATTTTTTAACAAATTAATTTCATTGGTTCCCTTGGGATTCGACCTGGTCTCGCTATTTCTACAAGTTAAATTTAGTAAAATCAGTAATTATTTTGAAGGGCCTCAACAACCCTTACCATGCACATTATATTTAACCTACAGTTTTAATATGAATCATATTCATATTAATTTTTATTTGAATCTCATTCAAATTATTTCTCTCATAATATATAGTTTTAAGGACCTATTAGGGTTGATTTTTTTTCTGTAGAAACGTGATTGGATAGACCTGTTTGACCATAAAAATCAACTCTTTCCCATCATTATTTGCTAAAAGGCTTCCATATTTTTAAAGTAGAACATGCATAGAATATTTATGGATAATTTGCAATATGTGGTACTTTTGGAAAAATATTAGATAAACGTGGTCAAAGTTGGAAGAAAATAACATGATTCTGTTTTGTAGGAAAAAGGCGTCTGGCGCTTTTTAGGTCAACTCTTCTTAAAAACTTTCGTTTCACTTAATGAAGGGCAGATGAGTCATTTCCAACATGTTTAAATGAAGCCAAAACAGTGACTGACTCTAAGTCAAGAAGGGTTTGTTTAGAGAATTTCAACCCATTTCCACCTAAAATGATGGGAAGTTCAATGTTAAGAAACCCTTGAGAGTTGGATCTAAGAACCTTGCTAACCAACAAGACCCATAGAACTCAATCCCAAAAACCCCAAAAACAAGTATGGAATCAACCCAAGGAAAAGTTTTAAGAACGGATTACCTTGATGATCAAATATCTCAAGGCAAGAAAACTCGCTCCTTGTTTGAGATCCGAATCACTCCACAAGCAAGATAGATCAAGTCTCACTTGAATGATCCTAAACATGCAAGCTATCACTAGATTGCAAAATACATTAGCTCTTGGCTAAAAGAAAGGCTCAAAGGCTCATTTCATTACATCTTCAAATCTATCTTCTCTCCTTTCAAAGCTGACATACATGGCTATATATAGCCTTCAAAATAGTCCTTAAAAGTAACATATGGGCATGTGAAGGGTTGGAACACTCAAGTCCATCAATGCCATAAACAACCATTAACTAAATGTAACCTAAAAAGTAAATGGAAAGTCTTAAAACTTAAAATACTTAAAAATACACCATAAATCCGAAAATAAATATTAAATCAGAAAACCAAGAGTTTTGTAACCCTAAAGGATTAAATGAAGCCTCATTTAATGTAGCATGAACTTGAAATCCATAATTGATGCTTTTGTCTTCAATGAAGCTTGAGTTGACTTGTATTTGATTTGAATATGTTGGAGATTCATATCACTCTTGATGGTGTTTGTTCGGTAGAATCGGGCTCCTCTTCATTGGCCTCCTCAGTGGCTCTTCTGCCCTTCTTTGCACCCTAGCTCTCTTGGCTTTTTTAGATGGACCAGTCTCGGCTTCTTTTTGGGCAGCCAAACGTGCTACAGCGGCTCAGGTCTTAGGCCTAGAAATTACGCCAGGTGCAATTTCTGCTACTTTCTTTTTCTTTTCTGTTTTCTTCACCATTTCGTTCCAACTCACCTCCTCATCTGAGGTCTCTACAGTAGCAACAAAGTTTGGGCTAGAAACATCAAACATGACAAAGAAGGGGTCTTACCTTGTGAAGAAGAGGAAGATGATTCCTCCATGGCCTCACTAGGGACATCCACAGGACCGAATGTTTTTTCTTGCTCTTGTGCAAGGGGCTCCTCATCATTTTGCTGAGATTCGTGCACCGGAGTTCGTACTCTCACTTCATATTGAGAGACATCGTCATTGTCTTCTTCCTCTTCAAACTCATCTTCATGCACTTCTTGGGGTAATTCTCCAAGATCTTCATCCTCTCCATCAACATTCAATTGTCCTTGTGCTGCCCCACTGTTTCCATCATCCTCTAATGGTTCCTCTCCCTCGCTTCATTTAACGCCACCAAAATTTCGACAATTTTCGACGTTGTCCTTTCCTGTTCTACATCATAAAAAACTAGGGGCTTTTTAGTCAAGATATTATCTGGAAAAGATGGAGACAAGATACCTTGTAGAGTGGCCGGTGGAGTCTCATCCAAAATTGCGCCAGACACAATTTGGCACTAAATTTCGACCGTGGCCGAATCGGAATGCTCCAAGGGCTTCGTGTCGTGTTATGAGTCCCAACTAACCTGTTATTGACCTTCAACATACACAGCAACAGTAGTGGAAAGAGAGGGAGGGATAGACAGTTCTAAAGACTTAGAAACGGGGTTATCTTGAGAAAGATTCATCCTATGACGTATCCTCATGCTATTTAACTCAAGTTGAATCTCCTCACTCACTTTCTTTGAGTTTTCCAAGAATTCTTGCCATTTTATGTTTAATTCCGCAATCTTAACATTAACTCTCTCATTCTCTTTATCCCTATTTTTTTTTATTTTTACTGAACATCTCCGCTCTCATGAAGTCTAGCGATTTTTCATCTAAAACAGCTCCTTTTTCCTCAGAAGTTTGATTTTTCGAAGATGGACTTTACTAACTTCTCCTAATTTCTATTCACTATAACCCTCTTTATTAACCCTAGCATCATTAGATTCCATATTAATTTGTTTAAAATTGTACCACCTATGGATAGATTTCTCCTAGGGTTCATTCTTATAGCTTCCTCATATTTTTTTCTTTGTTCCCTAGGAGAAAAAACAAGCTGTTCATGAGAAATTCTAGGAGGTTCAAGAGGAATCATATCCGGTTTGGTTGGTGGAGGCAACAACACTCTCTTATTCTCCTTCTCTTTATCGTATGGCTTGGAGGAAGATGAACCTTCCATGGTTCTTAAGCTTGCTGACTGGGCGTTTATGCTGAACGCACGCACTAAGCGTGGTAACAATTATATAGATGCAAGCGCACACCTGTCAGAGTAATATAAAATGGATGGAGTATCCAAGTATCGATCCTCAAGGACTTCTAAATAATTTCCAAACTCTGAAGTTTTAAAGAATAGTGAATGTTGAAATGAGTGATTCTTGTAAAATGGGAAGTGGTCACAAATAATGGTTTTGGATTTGGGATTTGGACTTATAATGATAAAACCTAGCCCGAATTACTTCAAGTTAGCCAACAAAGAATCAAGGATATGCTAAGGACGATATGCATTTCACTTTAGGAACCAACGACTACGCTTTTCACTTGACTTATGTCTAAGCAAGTTCAAAGTCCTAAGACATTCTCTAATATGTCTATTACGAGAGATATCTTAGTTTTAGGATGGAAATAGTCGCAACCTCGGGTTAAGGTCCTATGTCTAGGCTACTTAAGCGGAACCCTTATGTCTAAGGCGCTCCTCTCCTCGGTTTAACCACTCAACAATGCAAATAAGCAACCTTTTCAGTATTGACTTGTTAAGACTTACAGTGGCCTTCTCTAAATTCGAACTTTTTGGGAAAACATGTTGAGCAATGAATGGAAAGTAAAAACACTACTTCTTAGCAACCCTTATTAGAAATAAAAGGCTAACTATCCATAATCGGGCTAGAGACGGGAATTTAGAAAGACATATTGAAGAAAATACAGCAAGTAAAATGGTTGAATGTGGAATGCATGTGTGAAAAACAAAAGTTAACTAACGGAGAGTTTTTATCGGGATTGAGAGCTTCGCCCTTCTCTTTCAAGCAAGGGGGAGTGTCACGTGCTCTTTCCTCCAAAAACACAACTCTTTTAACAAAAAATAAAGTAAAGGCAAAGAGAGAATAAGCAAAGTGCTAGATTTTTATATATTTGAATAAGTAGAAAATGACTAAGTACAATTGGAAACAAAACAAGCTCAATAAAGGAATGTAAAGTACTCGGGATTTAAAAACCAAAAGCAACTAATGAAAGCAACTCAAAAGTACTTAGAAAGCAACAAAGAAACACTAAAAATGATCAAGAGAAGGAAGCAAGGCTTCATGAATTTGGTGGAGAAGTTGCTGGAATTTATAGCTGTGCAGAATTGGTTAGGTAGGTCCTAAAACGATGGTGAATCACCCATTTCCAACTCTTTTGACTGACCAAATCGTGCTCAAGCTGATAGTGGAACACTTCTTCTACACGTATGCATCGGTTGGAACCACCAAAACGCATTGGAAGACGCGTTTCATTAAGGGCAAAGTTGGAAGAAAACCAGTTTTTCTGCAGGCTTCCCAGGCGCCTGGCGCCTCCCATGAAGGTTTTTCCGTCTTTTTGCTTCTTTTGATTAATTTGCACTCCCAAATGGTCCTAAAATGTCATAAATACAATATAAGCCAACCACAAACCATAATATATGAATTTTGCATGAATTGGAACTCAAATGATCGAGAAAAATCCGAAACAAAGCTGAAACATTGTAAAAACAGCATCTAAAACCTTCTTTTTACGCATGTAAACAAGCGTAATCACTTGATTCACGATAAACAATGAAAAATCCATCCAATAAACCCTAAGTGTGCCAAAAAAGAGAGAAATGAGAGAGACTTTGAGATTTTTTGAGAGAAGATTTGAAAACAAGTGAGAAAATCTTGGTGAAAATCGTGAATGAGGTGTTTTGGAATCCTAGGACTTTTTGTTTTATGTTTTAAAACATGTTAAAAACATAATTGAGTTAAAAATTCGGCCTCATTTTGATTTAAAACAACCCAAAGTCCATTAAAGCATAACCCACACAAAGCCCACGAAAACCCTAATCCATGACTCAAAAATCAATTTTTGTTCTCTTAAATTGCGCCCGACGCAATGTTGACGAGGGTCAGATCTTGATCCTGCAAAATTCAAATGCAAAAACAAAATTAGATTTGGAATCTACACAAAAAAGTCGTAAAGAAAATGTAAAAATTTCCCAAAAAGAAGACAAAAAATACTTTACATAAAAACGCCCCCAAACTGTCCGAGGGACTGTTTCCATAGTTTTCTCACAGGTCTTTCAGTAATACAGAGGTTCTACCTCTGTCAATATACTCACCATAACATTTCTTGACCCGACGCCCAATTTACCTTAAAAATTATTACCTTTCGAACCCTTTAAATCCACCGCTTCATATGGATAAACATGTTCAACTACGAATGGGCCCGACCATATAGACTTAAGTTTACTTGGAAACAACTTTAATCTAGAGTTAAATAGCAAAACTAAGTTTCCAGGTTCTAAATTCTTGCCCATTATCTTTTTTATCATGCCACTTTTTGGTTTGTTCTTTGTACATCTTGGCATTCTCATAAGAAAATTGACGAAACTCATCCAACTCATGTAAGTGGAGCAATCTCGCTTCACCTGCAGCAACATAATCAAAATTTAGTTTCCTCGTAGCCCAATATGCTCTATGTTCTAATTCTAACGGAAGATGACATGCTTTACAAAAAATAATGTGATATGGGACATGCCTAATGGGGTTTTATATGCAGTTCTATAAGCCCACAAAGCATCATCAAGTTTAATAGCCCAGTCTTTCCCATTCACATTCACAGATTTCTCTAAAATTGATTTTATTGCCCTATTTCATACCTCCGCTAGTCTATTAGTTTGAGGGTGATATGCAGTAGCAATCTTATGATGAATGTTATACTTGTTAAGCAAATTACTTACTGCCCTATTCAAAAAGTGTGTACCCTCATCACTAATCAAGCATCTAGGTATACCATATATAGTGAAAATAAACTTTTGCAATAAGAGAGAAACTACCTTGGCATCGTTAGTAGGGGTGGCCAGAGCCTCAACCAATTTCGAGACATAATCAACAGCCAAGAGAACGTATGATATGAACCAAAGTGTCTTAGTCCTCAAGATTTAAAGAAAGATGTTGAAGAATCCTATGTCCAAGTTGACAACAAATTCGAGTTGCACTAAATGCATCTAGTTTCATTTATGGCCAACTCAAGATGCATTAGTGGAATTCTAAGTTAAACTCAAGATGCATTAAATGAACAAGACTTCAAAGTAGTTCAAAATCCAATTCATTCACTCTTGGAAGGTTACAACTTATTGGTTTTATGGTGGAGGAGTTTCGTTCTCGGATTTAAAGCATGTTTAATTGTATTTTCAGTTTTAAACATTTCATTTATGTGTTTTAAGTTACATTTGAGTTAGTGGTGGTTATGATATTGATGTAGTAGGGAGTTACAACCTTTACAATTCTTTTAGGTTACTTGAAGGGTTGTTTTGGAGGCTATAAATAGCCTAGCTTGTTCCTTTGGAAAAACAGATTTGAGATTTGAGTTTTGAGATAATGAAATTTAAGCTTATTGAGCCATGAGTTTTCCTTTGCATTTCTTGTGTTTTAGAATTGCATGCTAGAATATTCAAGTAGCCTTGATCAAGCTATCTTGTGGAGTGGTTCGTATCTTGAGTTTAGAAACAAGTTTTCTCTATTCTTGATATTGATCATCAAGGTAAATCCATTCTAACTTCTTCCTTGGGTTGACATCATCTCGATTTGGGGGTTTTAGCATTTGTGATCTAGGGGTTTGCATAACCATAAGGGTTCTTAGATCCAATTGGCTATTGTTTTCTTATCAACGTAATTCTTCTCGAATGAAGGTTGGAACGGACCCATGAAGTCGATGCCCCAAACATCGAAAAGTTCAATTTGCAATATTGGGTTTAAGGGCATCTCATGTTTCCTTGTCAAGTTACCTGATCTTTGATAGCGGTCACATTTTTGAGCGAATATGTGAGCATCTAGAAATAGGGACGGCCAAAAGAAACCAGTTTGGAGAACGTTTGCCGCAGTCTTACGTCCAGCAAAATGTCCACCATATGGTGATTTGTGGCACGCCTCTAGAATGTTTTCTGTTCATGCTTAGCGACACACTTGCGAAGAATATTGTCAGGTCCTAGTTTAAACAAGAAAGGTTCATCCCATCTATAAAACCTAACATCATGAAATAACTTCTTTATCTAGTGTTTACTCAAATCATTAGGAATTATTTGCTAACCAAATAGTTCGCATAATCAGCATACTAATGGACTTCAGAAATAGCTAAAAGATACTCATCCACGAAATGCTCTTTAATCTCACAACTATCATGCTGCAAATAAGACTCTAGCCTAGATAGATGATCTACTACTTGGTTTTCTGTTCCTTTTCTATCTTTTATCTCTAAGTTAAACTCTTGTAGCAACAAGATCCATCTAATCAACCTAGGCTTAGCTTCGTTTTTAGGAAACAGGTATTTAAGTGCAGAAAGATCAGTAAACACTACCACCTTAGTCTCAATCACATATGAAAGAAACTTATCAAATGCGAAAACAACAGCCAAAAGTTCTTTCTCTGTTATTGTATAGTTTAACTTACTACTATTCAAGGTTTTACTTGCATAATAAACCGGATGAAGAACTTTACCTTTTCGTTGACCCAACATCACACCTGCAGCAAAATCACTTGCATCACACATTAGTTCACATGACAAGTTCCAATCTGGTTCAATTATGATAGATGCTAAGCTAAGTGCATTCTTAAGTTTCTCAAAAGCTTTCAAACAATATTCATAAAAAACAAAGGGTCGATCCCACTTCCAACAACTGACAGAAGGGTTTAGAAATTTTCGCAATATCTTTTATAAAACGGCGGTAGAAACCCGCGTGTCCTAAGAAACTTCTAGCACCTTTTACAGTAGTGGGAGGGGGTAGTTTTGCAATCACATCTATTTTAGCCCTATCGACCTCAATTCCTTTTTCTGAAATTCTGTGACCTAGAACTATACCTTCACGTACCAAAAAATGACACTTCTCCGAATTAAGCACAAGGTTAGTCTCTTCACACATTTTTAAAACATTCTCTAAGTTCTTAAACAAACATCAAACGACTCACCAAACATAGAAAAATCATCCATGAAAATTTCTATCGTGCTTTCTATCATGTCTGAAAAAATAGTAGTCATGCATCTTTGGAAGGTAGTGGTAGCATTGCACAGATCGAACGGCATCCTTCAGAATGCAAATGTCCCATAAGGACACGTGAACGTGGTCTTTTCTTGGTCCTCCGGAGCTATTGTAATCTGGTTGTAACCATAATACCCATTTAAGAAACAATAGCATTCTTTCCCTACAAGACGATCAAGCATTTGGTCAATAAAGGGTAATGGAAAATGGTCTTTTCGATTACCTTGTTTAACTGACGGTAGTCTATACACACTCTCCAACCACTCACTGTTCTAGTTGGAATCAATTCGTTGTCGTCATTTGTAATCACCGTCATACCATCCTTCTTGGGAATGCATTGAACTGGGCAAACCCTGCTGCTATCCAAGATGGGGTCTAATCATTTTATGATTTCCTTCTTCACCACCTCTTTCATTTTGGGGTTAAGCCTCCTTTGGCACTCGATCAAATTGGTGGCTCCTTCTTCTAGGATGATTTTGTGCATGCAAAATGTTGGGCTAATTCCTCTTATGTCTGCTATGGTCCATCCAATAGCCCTCTTATACTTAGACAAAACCTACAAAAGTAAAGATTCATGTTCATTCGACAAATACGAAGAATGATAACTGGAAAAGTATTGTTTAAATCCAAATAAGCATACATTAAATGAGAAGGTAAGGGTTTCTTCTCCAATTCTAGAGGTTCAGTTATGGAAGGTTGTAAAGCTTTCAAATAAGTTATTGTCAGTTGCAAATGCTCAAAATGCTCAAATGATGGCAAAATTGTGCCAGGCATAATTTTGGCTTATTTTTCTGCGGCCTCCAAATCTGCTTTTTAGTCTTCCATGATCATTTCCTAAAGTTCCTCTATGATTGCCCCTATTGCAGAGCAGCCCTCGACTTCATTTGGCAGTCACATCGCATCAAAGATGTTGAAGGTGACTTGCTCATCGTTGACCTTCATAGTGATCTATCCTTTCCTAACATTGAATACCGTATCTCTAGTTGCTAAAAATGGCCTCCCAAGAATGATCGGCACCTCAAGATCTGCTTCACAATCCAAAATTATAAAATCAGTGGGAAAAATAAATTCATCGACTTTAACAAGGACATCATCTATTTTTCCTTCCGATTTCTTTATAGACCTATCAACTAGTTGTAAAGTGACAGTAGTGGGATGAACTTCTCCTATATCTATCTCATTAAAGACAGACATATGCATAAGATTACACAATCCTCTTAAGTCACACAATGCTCTTCCTAGATTCTTACCACCTATTAAGCAAGAGATAGTGAAACTACTTAGGTCTTTACATTTAACAGACAATGGATTCCCTAGAGCATCACTACTACACTTTGTTAACGCTACCGTCTCATGCTCACCTAACTTCAAACGCCTAGATATGATGTCATTAAAAACTTGGTGTAGTTATAAATTTGTTCTAAAGCATCTATGAAAGGTATATTTATATGCAACTGTTTTAGAATCTCAAAGAACTTCTTAAAATGACTATCCTGATTCTTTTTAACTAGCCTTTGGAGGAAAGGTGGAGGGATCTTAATATTACCTACCTGTGGGGTGGTGCTGGACACTACTTGCTTACGTTTATCCGCCTTCTTACCTTTTTCTTTTGAACTTACGGGTTCTGCTTTCTCTTCTTGTTGTGGATTGGAGGTGGGTGCAAGAACAGGTGTAATTGCATCAGTTCCTTCGTCTGGAAGTGATGGTCCATCATAACATAGTCCACTTCTCATGATAACCATCTTACAATGCTCATTTCCCTCACGATCTCGCTTTAGGTTCTCTGTGTGTCCAGGCAATGTACCTTGGGGTCTAGATTTTTGGTCATTTGCTATCTGCCCCACTTCCATCTCCAAGTTCCTTATCGTAGCATCAGTTCTTGTCATGAACTCTTTTGCTGTAGCTTCACTTCTTGTCATGAATTCTTTCATCATGGCCTCCAAACTTGCGTTGCTACCACTTTGCTGAATGTTATTTTGAGCTCTTTGCTGATTGTATTATTGAGGCTGCAACGTCGGTTGAGTTGGAAAACCAAGAGAAGTGTAATTTTATTTGAATTATTGAGCGGGTGCTTGCGTTCTGCTACTAGCTACTTCTTGGTTACTCCAGGAAAAGTGTGGATGGTGCCTCAATCCAGGATTGTATGTGTTTGAATATGGATTGAAATTACACCGAGCACCTTGACCTACATAGAAAATGGACGTTGGATTAGCTGGACAATTCTCATACAGGTGGTTATCACCAAAATAGAAACAAGATATATCCGAAATTTGTAAAACAGGTGATAAGAAAACAATAGCCAATTGGATTTAAGAACCCTTATTGATATGAACCAAAGTGTATTAGTCCTCAAGATTTAAAGGAAGTTGTTGGAGAATCCTATGTCCAAGTTGACAACAAATTGGATTGCATTAAATGCACTCTAGTGTCATTTATGGCAACCTCAAGCCGCATTGAATGAAGTCAAGAACAAGTCCAACTTCATTTACTACAAACTCAAGTTGCATTAATGGAAGTCTAAGTTGAACTCAAGATGCATTAAATGAACAAGACTTCAAAGTAGTTCAAAATCCAGTTCATTCACTCTTGGAGGGTTACAACTTCTTGGTTTTTGGTGGAGGAGTTTCATTCTCGGATTTAAAGCATGTTTAATTGTATTTTCAGTTTTAAACATTTCATTTATATGTTTTAAGTTACATTTGAGTTAGTGATGGTTATGGTATTGATGTAGTAGGAAGTTACAACCTTTACAATTCTTTTAGGTTACTTGAAGGGTTGTTTTGGAGACTATTTTATAGCCTAGCTTGTGGACTGGTTCGAATATTGAGTTTAGAAACTAGTTTTCTCTACTTTTTATATTGATCATCAAGGTAAATCCGTTCTAACTTCTTCCTTGCGTTGAAATCATCTTGATTTGGGGGTTTTAGCATTTGTGATCTAGAGGTTTGCATAACCATAAGGGTTCTTAGATCCAATTGGCTATTGTTTTCTTATCACTTATGGTCATGCAAACCCCTAGATCACAAATGCTAGAACCACCAAATCGAGATGATGGCAACCCAAGGAAGAAGTTAGAACAAATTTACCTTGATGATCAAGATCAAGAGTAAAGAAAACTTGTTTCAAAACTCAAGATTCGAACCACTCCACAAGATAGCTTAATCAAGGCTACTTGAATGATTCTAACATACAAATCTAACACCCAAGAATTGCAAAGAAAAAACAAACTCTAGACTTTTGAAGCAAATTAGCAACTTTCATTCATTCATAAAATCTGTTTTTCCAAGGGAACAAGCTAGGCTATTTATAGCCTCCAAAACAACCCTTCAAGTGACCTAAACAATTGTAAAGGTTGTAACTTCCTACTACATCAATACCATAACTATCACTAACTTAAATGTAACTTAAAACATATAAATGAAATGTTTAAAACTGAAAATACAATTAAACATGCTTTAAATCCGAGAATGAAACTCCTCTACCATAAAACCAAGAAGTTGTAACCCTCCAAGAGTGAATGAACTGGATTTTGAACTACTTTGAAGTCTTGTTCATTTAATGCATCTTGAGGTTGCCATAAATGACACTATAGTGCATTTAATGCAACTCCAATTTGTTGTCAACTTGGACATAGGATTCTCCAACAACTTCCTTTAAATCTTGAGGACTAATACACTTTGGTTCATATCAACAGGAGAGGGTTCAGGCATCGTCTAAGTGGCGGTTTTGGTTTCCTTCTCCATTGTCAACTGCTTTAACATCTGGTTCATAGCTGCCATTTGGGATTGCATTGAAGCTACTGTGTCGCCTTGGTCATTAATGTCTGTCATCTTGTTTAAGATATCGACGATCTCATTTACTGACTTTTCTAACAATGAGCCATTAGCTGCGATGTTCAACATCATCCTTGATGAATGATCCAATCCTCTATAGAATTGTTCAATCTGCACACATGCGGGCAATCCATGGCTCGGGCATCTTCTAAGAAACTCTTTAAAACGCTCCCAAGCTTCTTGAACTGCTTCACTCTCCTTCTGTCTAAAAGACACAATGTCCTCTCGAAGGTCTGCATTCCTGGTCAAAGTGTGGTACATTGCCAAAAATTTCTCCGTCAGTTCTACCCATGTTTTGACATAATTTGGTTCTAGTGCATTTAGCTAAGTCCTTGCACCATGTCTGAGAGAAAAGGGAAACATTTTTAATCTTAGTGCATCCTCAGAGACACCAGGAAGTTGAAATGCATTAGATATTTCAATAAAAGATTTCAGATGGGCGTAAAGATCTTCGTTAGTCAATCCTCCGAACTGGCCCATCGTTTGTAACATCTGGAACACGATTGGCTTGAGCTCGAATTGTGCGGCATGGGGTAAAGGATTATTTATCCCTAAATTTAGGTTGTGGAATGCATGAGTGACATAATTTTGCATGGCTACATCTCAGTTATCTGCTAGGAGGATTGTCGATTTGCTGCTCCTTCACCTGCCATATCTCCGTTCACAGGTGGATTTTGTGGAGATGGAGGATCTTGTGGATTTCTATTCATCTCGATGGTCTCTTCTTCAACTTCTTTCTCTTTTTGATTTTCTCAATCTTTTCTCAACCTCTGCTCACGCCTTAACCTCTTAAGGGTTCTCTCAATCTCTGGATCAAAGGTGAACCAACCAGACCCTGTGCTCATACACAACTCCCTTAAAGGTTAGATATAACAATTAAGTCCAATAACAGAGGTATGCAACAATCACACATGAAACAATTCACTAGAAAAGAATATGATTTGAAAACTTAAGTCCCCGACAACGGCTCAAAAAACTTGTTGGGACTTTCTATACCTTTGAAAGATCAAAGACTCATGCAAGTGCACATGGTCACAAGTAATACTCGGAAGTAATCCAAGTTTAAATCCTGAGGGACTTGTTGCTTTTCAAAACAGATTTTAAGATGTGAATAGTTCAAATATGCAATTGTGATTTAGGAAGAAAAATGTGATGAAATGTTGTCGTTTGGGGTTTTAACTCTCAATCAATTTAATAAAACTCAACCTCCTTGTCTCCTACCTTAGTTTTGATACAAAACATGGAAAACAGACTATGTTGGGAAAAGGCACCAGGCGCAATTCCTGGCTTTTCTTGGGATTTGAGTTCTATTCTTTCACTACCGCTTTTGGTTGCTACAGAGGCTAGGGTAACCTACAATCATACGCCTATGTGTGATTACAATCCTAGAGAATATCTACCAACTCATTTTCATTATGGGTCAGAGGGCCTATGCCTAGGACCACGTTTTATGCGCTTATTACTAAGTCATATTGATAAGAAAACAATAGCCAATTGGATCTAAGAACCCATATGGTTATGCAAACCCCTAGATCACAAATGCTAAAACCCCCAAATCGAGATGATGTCAACCCAAGGAAGAAGTTAGAACGGATTTACCTTGTTGATCAATATCAAGAGTAGAGAAAACTTATTTGTAAACTCAAGATTCGAACCACTACACAAAATAGCTTGATCAAAGCTACTTGAATAACTCTAGCATGCAAATCTAACACTCAAGAATTGCAAAGAAAAACAAGCTCTAGGCTTTTTGAAGCAAAATAGCAACTTTCATTCAATCATCAAAATCTCTCTCTTTTTCCAAGGGAACAAGCTAGACTATTTATAGCCTCCAAAACCAACCCTTCAAGTAACCTAAAAGAATTGTAAAGGTTGTAACTCCCTACTGCATCAATACCATAACCACCACTAACTCAAATGTAACTTAAAACACATAAATGAAATGTTTAAAACTGAAAATACAATTAAACATGCTTTAAATCCGAGAATGAAACTCCTCCACTATAAAACCAAGAAGTTGTAACCCTCCAAGAGTGAATGAACTTGATTTTGAACTACTTTGAAGTCTTGTTCATTTAATGCATCTTGAGTTCAACTTATACTTCTATTAATGCAACTTGAGTTTGTAGTAAATGAAGTTGGACTTGTTCTTGACTTCATTCAATGCAACTTGAGGTTGCCATAAATGACACTATAGTGCATTTAATGCAACTTCACTTTGTTGTCAACTTGGACATAGGATTCTCTAACAACTTCCTTTAAATCTTGAGGACTAAGACACTTTGGTTCATATCACATATCCCATATTGGTTTCCTATTATTTTACCTAACTCACTTTTCCCAAGTTTGGACTTTGGTGTATAAATCAAGTTCCCACCAGCCTGGAAAAAAGTCGTAAAGATAAGTTTTTAGAAACCAATCCAAAAAAGTGTGAGGCGCAATCTGGCAAAAATCCGAGCGTGTTGAAATCAAATCATTTGACTAAGGCATTCCACAAGGAGGTTGATAAGTAATTTAGAACATAATTAAATGAAAGTAAATGTGCGAAAACATAAAGGAAGTATTTTGCATTGAATTTAAATAAATAAATAAGCCATACAATGAGTTCTAGCTTTACCCTGTTCTCTCTCGAGCGTGAGGGGAGTTGAAACTCGCTAATGAACTTTAAAAAAACAGAATGAAAAAGGAACGGAAGTAATTAAGAACTTGAATTAAAAGCAAAACGAAAGGTAAAAGCGTGAAAAACAAGGAAATGAACAACTATAACATGAACATAAACCCTAAAAACGTGTTCTACAACTAGAGAACAACTAAAAGAAGATGAAATGGAGCTTGGAAAGGATGATTTGTTGATTGAGGGATTGCTTCCTTTTATAGCACCATAGGTTGGTTGAAACTCCCCTCCATTTTAGGTGGAAATTAGTGGAGATTCACCTAACCACCTCACCTGGACTTGGACTCACGGTTTTGAACATATGGGAAATGTCCTCCTTGCCCTTCATTAATAAAAACGTGCATTTTGACATTTTGATCCTCCAAAAATGCGCCGGGCGAATTCTGCAAAAACAAAATTCTGTTTTTTCTCCCAACTTTGACCGCATTTTTCTCATATTTTTCCTAAAGTACCATAGTTTGACTTTTATGCAGAAATAATCAATGCATGTTCTACTTTAAGAATATATGGTCCTTTTTGGTAAATAATAATGGGAAAGGGGTAAAAAACGTGGTCAAACAAGGCTACCGATACATATTTCTACAGTAAAAAGTCAACCCTAACAACTTACAATCACTGAAGGAGAGCCGACATGAAGGAAGCGGGACCCCAAGATATGGCACCGGTAACGAGGCCACAGAAAACCCCAAAAAGGAAGCCAAATCCTAAACCTTCTCACTCGACAGACCCGCTTCAAAGAATCAGCTCTTTCGAGTATTGGCAACAAGACCCACCACCTTCCCAAAAGAGGCCAAGGAAGCTTTAATAAAAGATAAAGAAGCAACATCTCCGCTCGAAAAAATCATCACGTCATTAGCAAGGTATATATGAGTTAAGCCAACCTTCTCACACTTCGGATGATACCTGAACCCCGATGACGGCCTATTAAGCATACGCATCAGCACCTCCATGGCCACAACAAAAAGGTAGGAGGAAAGAGGATCCCCCTGCCACAACCCACGCCGACCTGGAAAATAACCCTCAAAGGCACCATTCAAAGTGATCGAGAACCTCAGAGAAGTAATGCAAACTCAGATCCAATTGACAATGCGATAAGGGGTCCCACTAGCGAGCAACAGGCCAAACAGAAAATCCCAATGCACTGAATCATACACCTTCTGAAGATCAATTTTAAGCACGCAACGAGAAAGACCCTTATTCAAATGGTAGCCACCCACAAGCTCCTGACACAACAATATATTATCCACAATATGATGACCAGGCACAAAGTAGACTGATTCTAACTAACAAAACTAAGGAGCCGGGTCTTCAGCTGATTCGCTAATAACTATGGAATGCACTTATACAACACATTAAAACAAGATATTGGATGAAAATCTACAAGCCCTTACAGATTAGGGATCTTTAGAATTAGAGTAATCGATGTTGCATTAACAATCGGGGGCAAGAACGAGGTATCAAAGAAATGCAAGATAGCTCGACAAAAATCATCCCCGATTACACTCCAAGCAGCCTTTAAGAAGCCTACGAAAAACCTGTCAGGACCAGGAGCCTTCCTATTAGGCATAGAAAACATAACCTCCCGCACCTCCAAGGGGGTCATAAGGCGACACAAATCCACACAACACTCTGGAGGCCAAACAAACTCTAGGATCCCAGCAAGTCGTGCCGTCAGGTCCCTATAGCCAACCGTCTCAAAACCGAGTAACTTATGATAGAAGTCACCCGTCAAACGAGCAATTTCAAAGCGATCAATAATCACCTGGCCTGCCTCATTGGTCAACGAAGCTAGATCATTCCGAAAAACCCGGCCACGAAAACTATGGTGAAAAAAGGCAGAAGTCTGGTCACCTAAGGAGACCCATCGAACCCTGGACTATGACGCAAAGTAGTCTACTTCATCTTAGCCCACACCTAAAAATCACAAGTGGTAACCCTTTCCTCCTCTTAAACAACCACATAAGAAGGATCCTGAACAGCTTTCCGAATAGTACCAATATGGTGACCTAACCAACACAGAACAGACTTTAGAGCACTAAGGTTAAGGCCAAAACTCACGATAGGAGAAATCTGGGGGACCAGCTTCCAAGTAACACAAATAGAAGGTATAAACTACGCATCAGCAGCCCAATAATAAAAAAACCCGAAAATAAGAACGACACCTCAGAGCATCAAGAGCAACAACAAACACAAAAGGACAATAATTAGAGACCCTCCATTCTCGCACCTGCACCTCAAAGCTAGGGAATGAATCAAACCAAGCAGAGTTGACCAGAACACTATCAAGATGCTTCAATATAAGCCCAACACCTAGTTGTCTATTTCCTAGGTAAACCAAGGACAAGACACACAAGACTTACCCAGGTCAGCCTACAACATGGTCTAATCAAACCACAATCTAGCCACATCCAACATACCACCTAGCACCTCCGACGAGTGACAAATTGCATTGAAATCACCATAACCACACTTCGACAGGTCCACGAAGAGCATATCAAAACTAGAGAATCCCACAGAGGAGCATGCTCATAAGGAGAATTCGAAGCATACTGATATAGAAATGAGTGATCACGGAGTGTACGAGGAAAGCCTTTGGAAGGCTATGAGAGATAATTTTGCTGAAATACGCAAATCCATGAAGTACATTTCAAAGTTAAAACAAGAATTGAAATTGAGGGACCAAGCCAAGGAAAGACAAGCTGCACAATTCGTTCAAAGGGAGGAAGATTTTCTCGAGCCTCGAGAGGATGAGAAATCAATTCAAAATGAGAGAGAACATCCAAATCTCTAAAAGAATGATTCGAACAATGTTGAGGTCGTTATGTGTGATGCTCAAGAGGAAGATTCAAATGATAAGGTTGTTATGTTTGATGAGAAGACAACCGAAGATTGTAATGAGTTATGCTTTGAAAAAGAGGTGGAGACAAAAGTAGCAGAAACAAAGGACGGTGAAAAAAGTGACAATCGAGAGAAAAGTGTTGACGACCATATGAGTTTGGTTACGAGGGTTTCTAAAGCTAGTATTGTTTTGTTTTCAAAACGACATATACAAAAGCTTGTAACTAAACGAAGTTGCTTTCTAACGGGTGCACTTAAACCAATTGTACAAAGTTTTTCTTTTGAATTCTTGCAGGAGGTCAAACTGCTTGTTGAAAAGCTAAATTCAAGAGTTGCTTTTAAAAAGAGACAATTTCATTCACATGGGACATATGAATCCAAGAGGCTGCACAAGAAGCATCATTCCAACTTCACTTCCTACCGCATCCAAGACAATAAATTCAAAGCAGAGAGGGATCCAAGTAGTACAAAGCTGTGGAATGCACATGACTTCAAATTTTCCATGCAAGGAGATCCTTTAGATTCGAGGATGAATCTTTTCGAAGAATGGGAGAATGATATAGAAATGAATGATCACGGAGTACACGGGGAAGTCTACAAGAGGAGCAAGCTCAAATCAGCTCAAATGAAGCTTATGCTCAAAGTCAACCCAATCATGAGCCAATCATTATGCCACAAGGTCCAATAACAAGAGCTAGAGCTAAAAGACTACAAGAAAGGTTGAATGGTCACTTCTAAGCTAAGGTGTTCACACTTGGTGAAGAGTTGCATCCCTTCAAGCTTGAAAAGACATCTTGTCCTCCAAGAAACTTCATGAATCTAAAAACCCAGATTCATCCACATATTTAATTTATTATGTATTTTTCAAGGGTTGTGTCTTTTCATCCAAGAGTTGTGTCTTTTCATTATGTCTTTTGAATTACTATAAATAGGGATGTACATTTGCTTTTCAAAAACAACATTTGATGAATGAAAATTTCAGATTGAGTTTAATCTCTCTCAAGCTTTAAGCTTTCTTTGTATTCTTGTGTTTAAAATGCATGTTTAGAACTTTCAATCTAGTTTGATCAATTAGGTTGTGAAGAGTTCAAAATCTTGAATATAGGAACAAGTTCTCCTTTATTCTTGATCATTGATCATCTTTTCCAAGCACAAATCTGTTTAGCTTTCTTGGGGTTGATTCATCATCTTGTTATTCGGGTTATTCTTATTATTGTTGTGGGGGTTCACCTTGTATAAGGGAGTTCTCATGCATAATTGAGTTAGTTCCTTTATCACATACAGATAACCTGAATCAAGGTTTGAGAAACCGATAAAGAACTACACCATGAACCATCTGAGCAGTAACCGTAAGTGCGGTAAACCGTAACGGCCTGGACACCATAACGCCCAAATCTGCCTCAGATCAGAGGAAGAATAACTGCTTACACACTGCCAGTGAGCCTAAAAAGGGCAAATGACCGAATAAAAATTGCAACGCAGGACCCTGGTCTCCATCTTACAACAGAACTCAGCACGAATACTACTAAAAAACGAGCGGACCTTGCGGCCCTTTGCAGCAGCATTTAAGCCTCACACATTCCACGAGCACCAACTAGTCATGATACACATGAGGGGAAGAGAAACCCGCCCTAGTAACAGGAGACAAACGACGACGGCCGCGAGAGACAACTGCAGTGAAACCCTCCTGGTCATCTCCTCAGAAAAGTGGTGAAAACACCCCCTCACAACCACCGCGGCAAGAGGGGCCCGGGTGATGTGAACCAAGGAAGCACCATTGTTATGCCTCAAGGACCCATAACGAGATCAAGAGCCAAGAAGCTACTGTTGGGTACTATGTCCTAAAACTCGTAGTTTGTAAATAGTGAACATTAATGTTGTTAAATGAAAGTGAATTTGTTTTTTAATAAATCCAATAAACTACGAGCCCTTGGCTATTATAATGAGTACTTGGACTTTATGTGGAGACATAAACTGGATCAAGTTCAAGTAAATAGCCTAAACAGTCTATAGTACATGGATCAAGTTGGGTACTTTTTCCTGGAGACACTATTGAATACGGCCCATTTTATGATTGTTACAAATGTTGTAATGTGTCATAAACGAAGTGATCCTGATTCGTTCGGGTAGAAACATGTTGATATGAACCAAAGTGTATTAGTCCTCAAGATTTAAAGGAAGTTGTTGGAGAATCCTATGTCCAAGTTGACAACAAATTGGAGTTGCATTAAATGCACTCTAGTGTCATTTATGGCAACCTCAAGCTGCATTGAATGAAATCAAGAACAAGTCCAACTTCATTTACTACAAACTCAAGTTGCATTAATGGAAGTCTAAGTTGAACTCAAGATGCATTAAATGAACAAGACTTTAAAGTAGTTCAAAATCCAGTTCATTCACTCTTGGAGGGTTACAAATTCTTGGTTTTATGGTGGAGGAGTTTCATTCTCGGATTTAAAGCATGTTTAATTGTATTTTCAGTTTTAAACATTTCATTTATGTGTTTTAAGTTACATTTGAGTTAGTGATTGTTATGGTATTGATGTAATAGGAAGTTATAACCTTTACAATTCTTTTAGGTTACTTGAAGGGTTGTTTTGGAGGCTATAAATAGCCTAGCTTGTTCCCTTGGAAAAATAGATTTTTGATGTTGAATGAAACTTGCTATTTAGCTTCAAAAGCCTAGAGCTTGTTTTTCTTTGCAATTCTTGGGTGTTGGATTTGCATGTTAGAATCATTCAAGTAGCCTTGATCAAGCTATCTTGTGGAGTGGTTCAAATCTTGAGTTTAGAAACAAGTTTTCACTACTCTTGATATTGATCATCAAGGTAAATCTGTTCTAACTTCTTACTTGGGTTGACATCATCTCGATTCGGGGGTTTTAGCATTTGTGATCTAGGGGTTTGCATAACCATAAGAGTTCTTAGATCCAATTGGTTATTGTTTTCTTATCACATGTGAGCGAGGGTGTTCTACACAATGAGATTGTGTAAGGCTGACCCTGAAATAATCACTGTTACGTATTAACACCGTTTATGGATAACACTGATTAATTTCTTTTATCGATGACCTAAATAACTTGATCTAAATCCTGAGCCATCTATGAACTCCTATTTATTCAAGATTCTCCCTTGATCTGCATAGGTGAGAGTAAGCTCATCAGCGCTGCTCAATATGCCTCCAATTTCAGGGATAAGACTGGGTAGATAGCTGGAGACATAGAATTAGCAAGACGGAATTCACTCCACCCGATTTAGGGATAGTAGAGAGGTTGTTCCCTTAAGTGCTGATCCCGGGTCTTGAACAAGGGGCCTCATCCTCTCACTGGCCCGAGAGGAATTGGATTTAGTGATTTGATCCAAAATCAATTGTTCATTAGAGGGATAGTGGTACTTAAAGAGAAAAGATGTAACTCAAGGGTAAAACGTTTTTTTTGACCTAGCTGAGGTTACGAACGGCCTGTGAAGGATCAACTTACCGATGACGGTTATATCGAATGGACAGAAATATATCTACAGTGAGGGGAGTGCATCTACAGGCTATAGTGGACAGTCCTGTTAGTTAACGAATGTTGATTAACTAAGTTAAAGAGTTTGACCGGTTAGTTTCGAATCGTTGGAGCCCATGATCTGTAGGTCCAACGGGTCTCCATGCTAGCTCATAAAGGATAAAATTGATGACTAGGTGAAGCAAGAATTTGAAGTGTTCAAATTCGGTTTTTAAGGGAATATTGTATTGACATTTAATTATTATGGAAAGTATGACTTATTTAAATTAGTTTTAAATAAGTTCAAAGCATGAAAAAGAGTTGTAATTTGATTAATGTGATTAATCAAGTTTAGGTGTCAAAGACCAATTAATATGAGATATTGATTTGGCTTGGTTTTTGTTATAATAGAAAATTGATATTTTATTTTTTATAAAAATTAGTTTTATCAAAGTTTTATTTAAAAAACCAAGTTAGTGGAAAAATCCAACTTTACTAACTAGTGGTTTTTGAAGTGTTTCTTCAAGGCAATGACACCTATCTTTTACATGCTAGTGGAGTTTGAAGTGGAAGGCATGCAAGGCTTGTCTTTGCATGCATTTGGTCTTTATATACGTGATGAAGATCACTTGGATAAGGCTAATGCTTACTTGCATAAGTGCAGAATTTTTCCACTTAAATTTCTATTGTCTTCTCCTAACCATTAGTGTTTTCCCTTTGTTTTCACTCAAAATTCGGTCCCACAACCGTGTACATCAACCCGAGGATAGCACGGATTTGTCGTTGGTGGCCCCATTGAGTTAGGAGAAGAAGTTATAATTGAGGTCTTCAAAGGTATAAAGTTAATCTTTTTTCTTGGTTGGCAATTCGTGATCGCCTATCTATGTGTGATCATCTTTGCCAGTGGAATGCGTTGGTGCCTGCTACTTGTGTTTTTCGTGCTGGTTTGGAGTCTCGGGATCATCTGCTTTTTGATTGCCCGTATAGTCGAGCAGTTTGGGCTGGTATGATTTCGTGGGCAGGTTCGTCTCATCGGGTTTCATATTGGTCTACTGAGCTTACTTGGATTTGTCGTGTTAGTGCTGGGTCGTCTACTCGGCGGCATGTGTGGCGGTTAGCTTGGACTTCGACTGTCTCTCTCCTTTGGCGGGAGCGGAACCTTCGTATTCATTGTGGTCAGGGGCGCTCGTCGTTTGTGCTCCTTAGGGTTATTAAAGCAGAGGTGTATTTTCGTTGCACTACTTGGCCAGGGAGTTGTTGTAGGAGCTCTGAGCCCATGCTTGTCTCTGCTTGGGACTTGTTCTCGTGATTTCTATTGTTCTCTTACCGTTTTGTTTTTTTGCCCTGATCTCGGGTTGTGAGATCCTCCTTATGCTTTGTTTTTCTTGTTTTTATATATCTTATTTACCTTTGCAAAAAAAAAAAATCCTCTCAAACCTTTTGATGAGGGTGGCGCCAATTGTTCAAGACCTGGATTTAGCCCTTAAGAGAACAACCTCTCTACTATCCCAAAATTTGGTAGAAGTGAATTCCTTCTTGCACCCTATGTCCCTTGCTATCTACTCGGTCTTACCTCTAAAATGGGAGGTTTATTGAGCCAGCGCTGTTGAGCTGCTCTCACCCATGCAGATTTAAGTATAATCCCGAGTAAACAGAAGTTCATAATTAGCTCAGGATTAAGATTGAGTTACCTAGGCCATCAAAGTCAAGATAGTCAGTTTGAGACAGTAAACGATGTTATACAGTAAAAGTGACTATCTCATGGTCCAGTCCTATGCAAACTCTTTGCACGGGACGCCCCCACTCGCATGGCTTCACATGAACGAATTAGGATCACATTGTTTGTACTAGCTACAAAGCAGGCTGCATCCATAGTGTCCCCAGAATAAGGCACCCAACCTTATTGCTATACTATAGACCATTTACACTGTTAACTCAAACTTGATTCATATTTGTCTCTCCATAAAGTTTGAGTCTCATGTAACAGTCTCAAATCCTTAGTTTATTGGATTTGGTCTAGTAAGAACATGTTATTGTATCAATAACTACTTATTGATTAACCTTCAATAACAATTAAGTCCAATAATAGAGGTATGCAAAAATCACACATGAAACAATTTACTTGAAAAGAATATGATTTGAAAACTTAAGTCCCCAGCAATAGCACCAATAACTTGTTGGTACTTTCTCTACCTTGAAAAAGTTTAGAGACTCGTGGAAGCGCACAATGATATGAACCAATGAGCTCCCTTTGTCATGCCTCATGGACCGATTACAAGATCAAGAGCTCGGAAACTTCAACTAGCCTTTCTACTTCGTATCCAAGCGTTCGTGAACTCGACACGAGAATTAAAAAAAGATGTGCAAGATGTTGGAACAATTCACTTCAATTTAGTACAAGTTATGAATTTTTAAGTGTTTTTAAGGCAAGTCAAAGTCCAGTTGGTCAAGGTCAAAGTCAACTCCATCAAGCCAAGTCAAAGTCAACTCATTCAATTCAAAACCCAAGTCAAAGACTCACATCCCTCATTATGGACGGGATTGCACTTATTTTGGTTGGCTTTCCATGTTCTTAACCTTTTCATTTGCTTGTCTTTTCATTTCTTGTAAGTTATGTCTTTTCATTTCTTGTAAGTTATGTCTTTTCATTTCTTGTAAGTTACAAGTCTTTTCATTTACTTAAGACTTTTCACATGGCTTGCTAGGATGGCTATATATAGCCTTTAGATGTCTTGTTGTAAACACAATTTGAAGTTTAATGAAAAGTGAGTTTTCTCATTAGCTTGGTTGAGAGCTTTATCTCCCATTTCTTGTGCAATTTCTTGTGTCTTTAGAATTTGCATGTTAGGATCATTCAAGCGGTGTTGATCATACCTCTTGTGGAGTGATTCGAATCATGAGTTTAGAAACGAGTTTTCTCTACTCTTGATATTGATAATCAAGGTAATCTGTTCTTAAACTTTTCCTTGGGTTGATTCCATACTTGTTTTCAGGGTTTTTGGGATTGAGTTCTATGGGTCTTGTTCGTTAACAAGGTTCTTAGATCCAACTCTCAATGGTTTCTTGATTTTGAATTTCGTTGATAAGAAAACAATAGCCAATTGGATCTAAGAACCCTTATGGTTATGCAAACCCCTAGATCACAAATGCTAAAACCCCCAAATCGAGATGATGTCAACCCAAGGAAGAAGTTAGAACAGATTTACCTTGATCAATATCAAGAGTAGAGAAAACTTGTTTCTAAACTCAAGATTCGAACCACTCCACAAGTTAGCTTGATCAAGGTTACTTGAATGATTCTAGCATGCAATTCTAAAACACAAGAAATGCAAAGGAAAAGCTCATGGCTCAATAAGCTTAAATTTTATTATCTCAAAACTCAAATCTCAAATCTGTTTTTCCAAGGGAACAAGCTAGGCTATTTATAGCCTCCAAAACAACCCTTCAAGTAACCTAAAATAATTGTAAAGGTTGTAACTTCCTACTACATCAATACCATAACAATCACTAAATCAAATGTAACTTAAAACACATAAATGAAATGTTTAAAACTGAAAATACAATTAAACATGCTTTAAATCCGAGAATGAAACTCCTCCACCATAAAACCAAGAAGTTGTAACCCTCCAAGAGTGAATGAACTGAATTTTGAACTACTTTGAAGTCTTGTTCATTTAATGCATCTTGAGTTCAACTTAGATTTCCATTAATGAAACTTGAGTTTGTAGTAAATGAAGTTGGACTTGTTCTTGACTTCATTCAATGCAGCTTGAGGTTGCCATAAATGACACTAGAGTGCATTTAATGCAACTCCAATTTGTTGTCAACTTGGACATAGGATTCTCCAACAATTCCTTTAAATCTTGAGGACTAATACACTTTGGTTCATATCATCCTCCCTTTCTTCAAAAGGATTCGTCCTCAAATCAAAAGGATCTCCTACATCAAATGGACGGAAATCAGCAGCATTGAATATGTAATCTTCATCAAACTCGCCGTGTAGAGCACTCTTAAAATCATCAAAAGTCAAATGTATATCTCTACATCAGTTCCTCTTCCACTTCTTTCCATCAGAAAATCGATCCTTCCAATAGAATCTCCAAACCCAATCAGCCGGTTTGAACATTGTATGCTTCTTGCCATGAATGAATTTAGAGACAAATTTGGACTTCTGCTTCTCACGAGATACTTCAGCCTTGTAAATCACATGTTGACTGCCATGGTGTACTTTGGAAGCAATCTTTGGTTCAATCTTCTCCATGAGTGTTCTAGCCTCCTGTAAAAACTCAAGGGAAACACTAGACCAACATGGTTTAAGCTCTCTCGTTAGATAACAAGTGCCTTTGCACAAAAGATCAAGAATGTTTTGTTTTGAAAATAAAACATAGTTGACATCACAAACTTTTTCAAGCAAGCTTACATTCTTGGCTTTTCTCTCATTTTTCTCTTTAGGCCATAGACTAATCTCATGCTTTTCTCTCACACAAGATTCTTTTTCAAACAATTCACATGCTTTTGTCTTGACCTCATGCGCCTTTTTCCCTAACTCACACACAACATCATATGCTTCCTTAGAAGTAGGTGTTACAATAGCTGAAGTATTACAATCAAACAATTCTTTGCAATCTAGTTGTCTACTAAATAAAACACTATCAGCATGCATTGGCACTAGGTCACAAACTATGTCTTTTTGAATTTTATCACATTCTACCTCAACAATAGGCTTAGATTTAGTATACCTTGTAGACTTCCTTTGGAGATGTTTCTCGATCTGTATGGCTATGTGCACCATCCCTTCTAAATCCTCATAAAATTGAAGATCCAGTCGTTCGACAATCTCCTTCTTAACTCCTCTTAAGAAACGAGCCATTGTAACTTCCTCATCCTCATAAAGATCAAGCTCATCAAGCAACATTTGCATTTCCATGTAGTAAGCCTCCACGCTATTGCTACCTTGTCGCAAAGATCTCAACTTATAGAAACACTTGGGAACAAAATGCTCTCTCATTAAATGCTTGAGAATATACCATGAGTCTAGTGGACACTCAAAGTTCTTCCTCCTACTCAAAAACATTTTATCCCACCAAGTGATTGCATAATCTCGAAGTTGAGCAACAATTAGTTTTACCTTTCTTTCATCACTTAAAGGATAATAATCAAAGACACGTTCAACTTGCCTTTCCCATTGAATGTATTCCTCCGGGTTTATCCTACTATAGAACATAGGAAGTTTAGGCTTGATGCTTCCCAAGGTATGATCAACATTATAACCTCCTTTTAGATTTCTCCTTTGGACAGCATTAAAACATCCACCATATTCACTTCCTTCGGCCTCCCAATGCTCCTTGTGGTGTAGTGAATTATTACTCCTCTTTTGCTTCGGATGTGTTGGTTGTCCTTCAATAGATTTGAGTCTCGAATCCAACCTTTGGAGCGTCTTTGTCAAATGCTCCATGTTGTGGAAAATCTTTGTAAAATTCTCTTGCTCAGACATAGCTGCAAAAGAAAACAAAGTAACAAAGAAAAACGGATCTCACAACCACTCCCTCACGTGTTTACACTCGTAAAGGTATAATCACTCGTGTTTTTACTCAAAACAACAACACTCTCAAGAAACTCACATAAGCCAATGAACAAAGCTTGCTACTCAAGTGGTTAGATATAACACACAAAGAAAACACTCAAATAACTTGATATAGGAGTAAATTCAAAACTCAAATCAGAAACAAGTTAAAGAAGAAAGTGACAGATTTAGAACATGATAATTAAGATGGAACAAGAAGAAATTTAAAAGACCAGAAAATGTAACTCTTGAACAATTAAGGGTACTTTGAGATTTTATGGAGTTTAATTCCGCCTTTAATCACAGATATGAGTTACACAAGAAACACATCATGACCATTGAACAACAAATTGCTGGAAATTAATTGAGACAGTTGTAACCGCAAAAAATTTAATGAGTAACGGTTAGTTGTGGAAATAAATCAAAACATAATTGATATGATTTATTACCAACAGCTAGATTAACAAAAATAGGCAATTTCAACAGCACAACTCAGATCTATCATGATTGGGAAGTAAAAATGTAAAGAACAAAGAAGAACACATGCTCTCGGGTATAGCAGTTTTCTAGAACATAATGTAAATTTTCGAACTTTTCACCAAGAAGAAAATTGAATCAGAATATATGAAAGAAGACAAAGTTGTAGATAAGACAGAGATCTACAAACTCATAGAAAACAACAAGACGAAAAGAAGAATTGAAATGACACTTTTTTTGTATTTTAGATACGTGGACAGAATGTAATGAGATAAACAATAAGAACAAAAATTTCAAAACAAAGAACAAGAAGAGCAATACGAAAACAGAAACATATATCTGATCTAGAGCCTAGTGCTCTGATACCAAATGATATGAAAACAATAGCCAATTGGATCTAAGAACCCTTATGGTTATGCAAACCCCTAGATCACAAATGCTAAAACCCCCAAATCGAGATGATGTCAACCCAAGTGATTTGAACCAAGGAAGCACCATTGTCATGCCTCAAGGACCCATAACGAGATCAAGAGCCAAGAAGCTACAACAAGCTTTACTTTCTCATGTTCAATACTTGGTGAGCTCGGCTAGGGATGATCAAGAGAGAGATGGAACTTTTCAAGTCAATATCTTCCAAGTAGAGCTTAAGGGAGGCGTTGCATTAAATGAACTCTAAGTTCATTTAAAGGAGCTGAAGTTGAAGTGGAGTTTAACTCAAGTTGCATTCAATAAAGCCAAGTTCAATTCAAGGAACTGAAGTTGCATTAAATGAACTTAAGTGCATCTCAAGCTTCATTTATTGCAAGTCATCCATCAATTAATGGAACTACACTTCAAACTACTTCAAGTGAAGCTTCATTTATAATTGGGAGGTTACAAAGACTTTGAAGGTTGACCAAGACTTCAATTCTCGGATTTAAACCTCTTTTTATTATATTTTCAGTTTTAAACATTTCATTTATATGTTTTAAGTTACATTTTAGCTAGTGGATGTTATGGCCATCATGTAATTTGGAGTTACAACCTTTCAAATGCCTTTAGGTTACTTTTAGGGTTGTTTTGGAGGCTATAAATAGCCTAGCTTGTTTCCTTTGAAAGACAGATTTTGATGATTGAATGAAGCTTGTTTCGTTTGAGCTTCCATTAATATAATGTATATTGATACATTATAGTTTTGAATTGGATTCAAAATTATGAGAGATATGGATATTAGAATATGATTCTAATATAGTTGATTAATTTAAGTTTAATTTAATTAAATATGACTTAGTTAAATTAATGAGTATATTAAGTTGGTTAAATTAAATTAGATTTAATTAAATTAAATTAATAATTTTTTTGTAATTAATTAAATGAGACTTAATTAATTATTATTTTAATTAAAATTGTTTTAATTGAATAAAACAAAAAAAAAACAAAAAAGGAAAAGAAAAGAAAGGGGAAAGGAATGAGAGGAAAACCTCCAACTTCCCACGTGGGATGTTGAGAGAGTGGTGTGTGGGGAAGTCACGACTTCCCCACCACTCTTCCTCCCATATAAAAAGGGAGGTTCTTCCATTCCTTTGAGTTTCCGAAACTCCAAACGAGAAATCTATCGCTCAATCTCTCGATCTCCCTTTCAATTATAAGATGGTTCCCACAAACTGAGTTCTTAAGATCTAGAGGATAGCGAGGAAGACTTTGTAGTGACATTTGTGTCTACATTGAAGAGGTGTCTTCAAAGGTATGTATCACCAACTTCCTTTTATTCATGCTTATATGTTTTTTCTTTGTTGTAATTCTAAGACAAGATCGAAGCACACGCGTTCGTGCGCTTCCGCTGTGGGATCACATCCCTTCAGCAACTCATGGTTTGAACTTATACGGATAATGTGAGGGAAAGAATGTATATATATATACCACATATATGTCATATACTTGGTATATTTTATATATACACCTAATTCTCCAACTTAATATTTTACAACTAGGGTTTATTACTTAGATAAAATCCAGCTAAATTAAATTGTCTAAGTTTATTAGTTTGTCCAATATAACTTTTTATATTGGATTTGTTTACATTAGTTTCATTAAACGCTTTAATGAACTAACCACATTATTAGATCCTATAAAATATTGACTAATTCAACCACGAAGTCGGTTCCCAAGTAGAGGTATTCCCTTACGGTCAGCTTAAGTACCTGAACCTAGATAGAACCTTCCTTAGACAGGGTTTCCTTATAGATAATATTTTATATAAACCTTTTATTTCAACGTTTTAAACCTATTTAAAACCAAACTAAAAAGTATATGACCTAGGATATAATCAATTCCAAACCCCTTTAAAATTAATTATTGAAAACCTAGGGTTTGCATGCAACTCTTGATTATAAAATTTAATTTCTATTCACCAAACTTATAACACTTATAAATCTAAAGAAATTGAAACTATAATTGTTAGGGTTAACTTTTTACTGTAGGAACATGTGTCGGTACCCCTGTTTGATCACGTTTTTTACCACTTTTCCATCATTGTTTGCCAAAAAGGACCACATATTCTTAAAGTAGAAGATGCATAGATTATTCCAAACCCCTTTAAAACTTTAGGAAAAATATGAGAAAAATGCGGTCAAATTTGGAAGAAAATAACAAAATCCTTTATTTGTAGAATTGCGTCTGGCGCATTTTTGGAGAACGAAATGTTAAAATTCACATTTTGATTAATGAAGGGTAAGGAGGATATTTCCCATATGTTCAAAACTCTGAGTTTAAGTCCAAGTGAGGTGGTTAGGTGAATCTCAACCCATTTCCACCTAAAATGGAAGGGAAGGAAGTCATCCATTCATCAGCAAATCATCCTTTCCAAGCTTCATTTCATCTTCTTTTAGTTGCTCTCTAGTTGTAGAACACATTTTTAGGGGTTCTGTTCATATTCTAGTTGTTCATTACTTTGTTTTTCATGATTTTACCCTTTGTATTGCTTTTAATTAAAGTTCTTACTTCCATTCTTTGTTCATTCTGTTCTTTTAAAGTTCTTTAGTGAGTTTCAACTCCCGTCACGCTCGAGAGAGAAGAGGGTCAAGCTAGAACTCATTTTACGACTTATTTATTCATTTAAATTCAATGAAAATACTTTATTTATGTTTTCATGCATTTACTTTCCTTTGATTATGTTCTAAATTAGTTATCCACATCTTTGTGGAATGTCTTAATTAAAACGATTTTAATTTTCAACACGCTCGGGATTTTCCCAGATTGCGCCTAGCACTTTTTTGGGTTGGTTTCTAAAAACTTCTCTTTATGTCTTTTTTCCATTTGGCCAGTGGGAACTTGATTTATACACGAAAGCCCAACCTTGGGAAAGGTTAGTTAGGTAAAATAATAGGAAACCAATATGAGACGTGACTTGGGCATAGACGCATAAAACATGGTCCTAGACATAGGCCCTCTGACCCGTAATGCAAGTGAGTTGGTAGATATTCTCCTGGATTGTAATCACACATAGGCATATCATTGTAGGTTACCCTAGCCTCTACAGGAACCAAAAGCGGTAGTGAAAGAGTAGAACTCAAATCCCAAGAAAAGTCAAGAAGCGCCATTCCCCCAACATTGTGTGTTTTCCATGTTTTGCATCAAGACTAAGGTAGGAAACAAGGAGATTGAGTTTTATTAAATTGCTTGTTAGTTAAAACCCCAAACAACAACATTTCATCACATTTTTCTTCCTAAATCACAATTGCATATTTGAACCGTTCAGTTCTTAAAAACTGTTTTGAAAAGCAACAAGTCCCTGAGAATTCGACCTTGGATTACTTACAAGTATTACTTGTGACCGTGTGTGATATGAACCAAGGAGCTCCCTTTGTCATGCATCATGGACCGATTACAAGATCAAGAGCTCGGAAACTTCAACAAGCCTTTCTACTTCGTGTCCAAGCATTCGTGAACTCGACACAAGAATTAAAGGAAGATGTGCAAGATGTTGGAACAATTCACTTCAATTTGGTGCAAGTTATGCATTTTTAATTGTCTTTAAAGCAAGTCAAAGTCCACTTGGTCAAGGTCAAAGTCAACTCCATCAAGACAACTCAAAGTCAACTCATTCAATTCAAAACCCAAGTCAAACACTCACATCTCTCATTATGGACGGGATTGCACTTATTTTGGTTGGCTTTCCATGTTCTTAACATTTTCATTTGCTTGTCTTTTCATTTCTTGTAAGTTACAAGTTTTTTCATTTGCTTAAGACTTTTCACATGGCTTGCTAGGATGAATATATATAGCCTTGAGATGTCTTGTTGTAAACACAATTTGAAGTTTAATGAAAAGTGAGTTTTCTCATTAGCTTGGTTGAGAGCTTTATCTCCCATTTCTTGTGCAATTTCTTGTGTTTTTAGAATTTGCATGTTAGGATCATTCAAGTGGTGTTGATCATACCTCTTGTGGAGTGATTCGAATCATGAGTTTAGAAACAAGTTTTCTCTACTCTTGATATTGATCATCAAGATAATCCGTTCTTAAACTTTTCCTTGGGTTGATTCCATACTTGTTTTCGGGGTTTCTGGGATTGAGTTCTATGGGTCTTATTCGTTAGCAAGGTTCTTAGATCCAACTCTCAAGGGTTTCTTAACAATATTTATTTTATGTTTACAAACCACGAGTTTAGAGGATGAAACCCAACAAACTCCCACTTGAACTAAACTGTAGTGGGGTGTACAAAAGCTAAAAGCAATAGTAGGTTGTACAATAAAGTACAAATACAATAAACTAGGATATACACTATACCGTTTACAAGTCTCCCACTTGTCATAGACTATATTGTACATATCTCGTAGGCCTAAACTATCTAGATGGCCCTCGAACACTTTAGCCGTAAGAGCCTTTGTAAACAGATCAGCAATGTTATGCTCCGAAGCAATCTTCGTGACAATCTCGTCCCCTCGTTAGACTATATCTCGTATCAAGTGATACTTCCTCTCGATGTGCTTGCCTCTTTTGTGATTTCGGGGTTCTTTCGAATTTGTCACTGCACCACTGTTATCACAATAAAGTGTGATGGGCAAAGTCATGTTTGGAACAACTTCCAAATCAGTTAAGAACTTTCTAAACCACACTGCCTCTTTTGCTGCTTCATAACCAGGTTGTTGGTTAGAGGATCAACGGTACTTAAGGTACAAGATGTAACACATGGGTAAAACGGTAATTTGACCCAGCTATGGTTATGAACTCCCGTGAAGAATTGACTTACCATTAATGGTAAAAATCTGTGGACGTAAAATATTCTACAGTGAGAAGAGTGCAACTATACGTCTTTAGTGGAGTGACCGACAGTTAACGAATGTTGATTAATATGGTTAATGAGTTTAATCAATTAATCTCGTATCGTTTGAGCTTCTAATCTGTAAGTCTATTAGATCCCCTTGCTAGCTCGTAAAGAATAGTTAATAATATTTAGTCTTGCAAAGAATTTGAATTGTTCAAATTTGTTAATAGGAATTAAAGTTAATTGTAGAATATGCAATTAATATAATGTATGTTTACATTATAATATAAAGTTGATTTTGAATTGGATTCAAAATTATGAGATAAATGGATATTAGAATTTAATTATAATATAGTTGATTAATATACGTTTAATTTAATTAAATGTGATTTAATTAAATTAATGGGATATGTTAATTTTATTAAACTCAATTTGATTTAATTTAATTTAATTTAATTAATATTTTTTTTGTAATTACTTAAATTAGATTTAATTAATTATTAATTTAATTAAAAATGTTTTAATTAAATTATATAAAAGGGAAAAAAACAATAAGGAAATAATGGGAGGATTAACCTCCCACTGTGAGGTTTTCCCACTTCCACCATTAATGGTGGGTTTTAGAAGTACTTGAAGAAGGTTTAGTATCCCTTTTCCATGTAGAAGTACTTGGAAAAGGTTTAGTAGAATACCTTTGGGACTTTCGTTGGAGTTGCTTCTCGATCTTTATGGCAATATGCATGTTAAAGTAAGGTTGTAGATCAACCTTATCAGCAATCTCCTTGTTTAAGCCATTGAGAAATCGTGCCATGAGATTCTCCATATCCTCTTCAAGATCAAGTCGATCCATCAACAAATCCATCTCCTTGTAATAGTCCTCCACGGACTTGCTACCTTGTCTCAACACTTGTAGCTTTTGCGCCGTGTCCCTTTGGAAATGTCTAGGAACAAACCGCCTTCTCATCAACTCCTTGAATTCATACCATGAATCGATTGGCGCCTCAAGATTTCGTCTCCTACTTGACATCAATTTGTCCCACCATGTTATTGCATAATCTTTAAATTGAGCAATACATAGTTTTACCTTCTTTTCTTCGCTAAAATTGTGGCAGACAAATACATACTCTACTTGCTTCTCCCACTGAATGTAAGCCTCCGGATCAGTCTTACCATAGAACTTTGGAAGCTTCAATTTGATATTTCCCAACTTTCGGTCAACTTAAGCATCCTCCCGTGGAGCTCTCCGTTGGAGATTATGGTAGCCTCTTCCTCGGCCTCGCCCTCGATCTAAGCCACGACCAACATGTCTCTCTCCCCATCTTGGAGCCGCCAAGACTGTAACTTGATCATCCTCCCAATGATCAGATCCATCACCTTCATAATCATCCTCATCTAGAACACGTGGTGGTGGAATTCTCTCCGGAGCTTAGTTTTGAGCCTCCAACCTTCCTATCCGCTCTGTCAAAGCCTCCATGCCACGAATCAATCGTTCCATAGTTCCTTCTAGTGCCTCTCTCCTTCGGGCATCGGGAATGGTATTATCTTCAAGATTGGACATGCTGCAAAACAAGTTAAAGTAACAAGAAATGGACCTCACAAGCACTCCCTCACGTGTTTCCACTCGTTAATGAATTTCACTCGTGTTTAACACTCAAACAGTGAATCACTCCCTCACAAACGCTCAATCTCACCCTCTCAACAAAGTACACTCCAATATTGAAAAGTAAGCCGATGAGCAAGACTGCATCTCAAGTGATTAGATAAAACACACAAAGAAAACACTCAAATAACTTGATATAGGAGTAAATTCAAAACTCAAATCAGAAACAAGCTTAAGAAAGAAAATGACCAGAATAATTAAGATGGGATAAGATGAAAATGTAAAAGACTAGAAAATGTAACTCTTGTCTAATTAAGGATACTTTGAGATTTTATGGAGTTTAATTCAGCCTTTTATAATAGATATGAGTTACACAAGAAAAACATCTTGAGCATTTGAACAACAAATTGCTGGAAATTAATTGAGACAATTGTAACCGTCAAAAATTTAATGAGTAACGGTTAGTTGTGGAAATAAATCAAAACATAATTGATATGATTTATTACCAACAGCTAGATTAACAAAAATAGGCAATTTCAACCGCACAACTCAGATCTAGTATGATTTGGAAGTAAAAATGTAAAGAACAAAGAAGAACACATGCTCTCGGGTATAGCAGTTTTTCAGAATAGAATGTCAATTTTCGAACTTTTCACCCAGAAGCAAATTGAATCACAAGATATGAAATAAGACAAAGTTGTAGATAAGACAGAGATCTACAAACTCATAGAAGACAACAAGACGAAACGAATAATGGAAATGACACTTTTTTTTTGTATTTTAGATACGTGGACAGAATGTAACGAGATGAACAATAAGAACAAAAATTTCAAAACAAAGAACAAGAAGAGCAATATGAAAACGGAAACATATATCCGATCTAGAGCCTAGTGCTCTGATACCAAATGATAAGAAAACAATATCCAATTGGATCTAAGAACTCTTATGGTTATGCAAACCCCTAGATCACAAATGCTAAAACCCCCAAATCGAGATGATGTCAACCCAAGGAAGAAGTTAGAACGGATTTACCTTGGTGATCAATATCAAGAGTAGAGAAAACTTGTTTCTAAACTCAAGATTCGAACCACTCCACAAATAGCTTGATCAAGACTACTTGAATGATTCTAGCATGCAAATCTAACACTCAAGAATTGCAAAGAAAAACAAGCTCTAGGCTTTTTGAAGCAAAATAGCAACTTCATTCAATCATCAAAATCTGTATTTCAAAGGAAACAAACTAGGCTATTTATAGCCTCCAAAACAACCCTAAAAGTAACCTAAAGGCATTTGAAAGGTTGTAACTCTCAATTACATGATGGCCATAACATCCACTAGCTAAAATGTAACTTAAAACACATAAATGAAATGTTTAAAACTGAAAATATAATAAAAAGAGGTTTAAATCCGAGAATTGAAGTCTTGGTCACCCTTCAAAGTCTTTATAACCTCCCAATTATAAATGAAGCTTCACTTGAAGTAGTTTGAAGTGTAGTTCCATTAATTGATGGATGACTTGCAATAAATGAAGCTTGAGATGCACTTAAGTTCATTTAATGCAACTTGAGTTCCTTGAATTGAACTTGGCTTTATTGAATGCAACTTGAGTTAAACTCCACTTCAACTTCAGCTCCTTTAAATGAACTTATAGTTCATTTAATGCAACGCCTCCCTTAAGCTCTACTTGGAAGATATTGACTTGAAAAGTTCCATCTCTCTCTTGATCATCCCCAGCCGAGCTCACCAAGTATTGAACATGAGAAAGTAAAGCTTGTTGTAGCTTCTTGGCTCTTGATCTCGTTATGGGTCCTTTAGGCATGACAATGGTGCTTCCTTGGTTCACATCACAAGCCATATGAAAAGTCTTAAGTAAATGAAAAGACGTGTAAGTTACAAGAAATGAAAAGACTTGTAAATGAAAAGACATAACTTATAAGAAATGAAAAGACTTGCAAATGAAAAGACATAACTTATAAGAAATGAAAAGGCTTGCAAATGAAAAGACATAACTTCAATAAATGGAAGGACAAGCAAAGGAAAAGGTTAAGAACATGGAGAGTTTAACAAAATAAATTGCAATCCCATCCATAATGAAAGATGTGAGTGTTTGACTTGGTTTTTGAATTGAATGAGTTGACTTTGACTTGTTTTGATGGAGTTGACTTTGACCTTGACCAAGTGGACTTTGACTTGCCTTAAAAACACTTAAAAATGCATAATTTGCACCAAATTGAAGTGAATTGTTCCAACATCTTGCACATCTTCCTTTAATTATCGTGTCGAGTTCACGAACGCTTGGACACGAAGTAGAAAGGCTTGTTGAATTTTTCGAGCTCTTGATCTTGTAAACGGTCCATGAGGCATGACAAAAGGAGATCCTTGGTTCATATCAATCTACGAGCTGGTCGATCCTCGGAAGTGGGAAGCAGTCGTTAGGATATGCTTTGTTAATAATGGTAAAATCCACACACATTCTCTGCTTCCTTTTAGATTTTTTAACTAAAAGAACGTTAGAGAGCCATTCGGGATACAAAATTTCCTTTTATGTATTAAACTTTTAAAAGTTTCTTGTCTTCCTCATCTACTACATCATTCCTCTCTTTATTTACAGATCTTCTCTTTTACATGACTGGTCGGAATGATGGATGAATGTTAAGGCGGTGCACCATTATATTTTGATCAATGCCAGACATCTCTTCGTGAGACCATGTGAATACGTCCGAGTCGGTCCTGATGAAGGAGATGAGCTCTTCACTATAAAAGGCCCCCAACTTGGTGCCTATGCTCACTTGCTTCTCTGGGCTGAGCAAGGGAATAAGCTCCAGTTCCTCAGTAGGTGTAACAACTTCACGCTGATTGTCCTGGTGCTGCTCGTCCTCGAAAGACAGGATCATTTGGTTCAGCAAGGTTGGGTCATCTTCCAAGGCACAAACTATCGATCTTTTGAGCGCTAAAGCATAGGACTCCCTAGAAATCTTTTGTTCACGAATGACCATCCCAACCCCCTTGACAGTCGAATACTTCATAACTTGGTGAAGGGTCAATGGAATGGCCTGAAGTGAGTGGATGATTGGCCGTCCAAAGATGGTGTTGTAAGCTGATCGGCCATCTATCACCACGAAATCGCCCACTGGGTGACTTGGGTGTCCCCTTGGCAAATTGTGATGGAAAGGTCGATGCATCCTTCAATGGTTACTGATTCCCCTATGAATCCAACCAAGGGTGTTGGAATTTTCCTTAGTTGCACTCTAGTCCATCTCAATGCTATATAGGTGTAAGGGATAGAATATTGACAGAGGTGCCACCGTCAACCAATACCATTCTTACCTGTATATGGTCGATTAGAGGAGAGATGATCACCAGAGCATCATTGTAAGACCAATGAACCCCTTCCAGGTCAGAGTCAGAGAAAGAATGGGGCAGGTCAGCCTCTGCTCTTGGATGGCGCACACCTCGCGCCTGGCTCTTTGGCAAGCTACTTCTTTTTATTTCCAGATTGACCCCCACTTGGGCTTCCAAAAATAGTGCTGAGGACCGCAGGTCGTCATCTCTTCGAGGTGGCATCCTTGAACGCTTTCTCCTATCTTTCTTTTATTTCGAGCTCGATCTCGACTTGCCAACATACTTTTTGAAGTAGTCATCTTGAATTAAGTCTTAAATTTGGCGCTTCAGCTCCCAGAAACTCGAGGTATCGTGGTTATGGTCGCGATGGAAACGGCAATACCTGTCCTTGTTGTGCTTTTCAGGATATCTCGTAAGCTGCTCTAGGCGCTTGAGGAGCTTTTCCATCCTCATCTCTTAGATGTTGGTGAGGATCTCAGAGATAGGGATGCTTGTTGGAGTGTATTGTTCAGAAGGTTGGCTTCGACTGGAACCCGAATCAGACCTTTTATAGTTAGATCGGCTCTGGGAGGCTGAGAAGATGATCCCTTATCCATAGACTTAAAATCAAACTTCCCTTTCTCTTGATAGTTAGACTTCTTTTCTGTCCGGCCCATTTTTTATTCTAAGCAGCTCTGGCCCATCAATCACCTTTTTCACCTTCTGCAAGACCTCAGCAAATGTTGTTGGAGCTTCTTCTCCTAACTTAACTGTCAAAGTCTTGTCGACCAAGCCTGTGAGGAAATAACACATAGTCGAGTCGTCCGAGCAATGTGAGACCTTGAGCTGCTCCTCCTAGAACCTGGTCACATATTCTCTAAGTGTCTCGCCTTTCTCTTGTCGAATGGTGGCTAGATGAGTATCTGTTTTTCTGTCATAGTGTCAATAAGAGAATTGGCTAATAAATTCCTTCCTGAACTGGTAGCCTTCTATACTAGAGTTGAGCACTCCAGTCATAGCAATCTAGAAATCTCGGCACTTGATGTCATTTGAAGCTGCCTGGAAATCCGTCAAGCCATCGAAGACCTCAACATAGTCCTTTGGATCCTTGGATCCATCATAATGCTTCATGGCAGACGTGTTGAACTTGGGGGAATATACGCTTCAAGTATATCCGAGGTAAACGACGATTCGCCCATTTTGCTGTTGTTAAATAGACTTTCTTTCTTTTCGCACTTCGCGTTAATAGCTTCAACCTATGAGTCAAACTTATTCTTCATCAGGTCCAACTCTTCCTTTGTAATCACCCCTTCGGGTGTTAATGAATTGTACCAAGATTAGGCTTTGAAATTCTAGTTTTTCGGGAACACGAAGGAGAAAGGCACGGAGTTCTTCTTTTCTTCTTAGCAAAGACCTTCCTGAGGTCGTCATCTTGATGACTATAATCGACCCCTTCGTTGTCTCAAGCATGCTGGTTGTCATCATCTAAATGGAGGGGAGGATCTTAATCGTCCCTGATTACGCTTGTTTACATGCGTAAAAAGAAGGTTTTAGATGCTGTTTTTACAATGTTTCAGCTTTGTTTAGGATTTTTCTCGATCGTTTGAGTTCCAATTCATGCAAAATTCATATACTATGGTTTGTGGATGGCTTATGTTGTATTTATGACATTTTAGGACCATTTGGGAGTGCAAATTAATCAAAAGAAGCGAAAAGACGGAAAAACTTACCATGGAGGTGCCAGGCGCCTGGGAAGCCTGCAGAAAACAGTTTTTCTTCCAACTTTGCCCTTAATGAAACGCGTCTTCCAATGCGTTTTGGTGGTTCCAACCGATGCATACGTGTAGAAGAAGTGTTCCACTATCAGTTTGAGCACGATTTGGTCAGTCAAAAGAGTTGGAAATGGGTGATTCACCATCGTTTTAGGACCTACCTAACCAATTCTGCACAGCTATAAATTCCAGCAACTTCTCCACCAAATTCATCAAGCCTTGCTTCCTTCTCTTGATCATTTTTAGTGTTTCTTTGTTGCTTTCTAAGTACTTTTGAGTTGCTTCATTAGTTGCTTTTGGTTTTTAAATCCCGAGCACTTTACATTCTTTTATTGAGCTTTGTTTTGTTTCCATTTGTACTTAGTCATTTTCTACTTATTCAAATATATAAAAATCTAGCACTTTGCTTATCTTCTCTTTGCCTTTACTTTATTTTTAGTTAAGAGAGTTGTGTTTTTGGAGGAAAGAGCACGTGACACTCTCCCTTGCTTGAAAGAGAAGGGCGAAGCTCTCAATCCCGATAAAAACTCTCCGTTAGTTAACTTTTGTTTTTCACACATGCATTCCACATTCAACCATTTTACTTGCTGTATTTTCTTCAATATGTCTTTCTAAATTCCCGTCTCTAGCCCGGTTATGGATAGTTAGCCTTTTATGTCTAAAAGGGTTGCTAAGAAGTAGTGTTTTTACTTTCCATTCATTGCTCAACATGTTTTCCCAAAAAGTTAGGATTTAGAGAAGGCCACTATAAGTCTTAACAAGTCAATACTGAAAAGGTTGCTTATTTGCATTGTTGAGTGGTTAAACCGAGGAGAGGAGCGCCTTAGACATAAGGGTTCCGCTTAAGTAGCCTAGACATAGGACCTTAACCCGAGGTTGCGACTATTTCCATCCTAAAACTAAGATATATCTCATAATAGACATATTAGGGAATGTCTTAGGACTTTGAACTTGCTTAGACATAAGTAAAGTGAGAAGCGTAGTCGTTAGTTTCTAAAGTAAAATGCATATTGTCCTTAGCATGTCCTTGATTCTTTGTTGGCTAACTTGAAGTAATTCGGGCTAGGTTTTATTATTATAAGTCCAAATCCCAAATCCAAAACCATTATTTGTGACCACTTCCCATTTACAAGAATCACCCATTTCAACATTCACTATTCTTTAAAACTTCAGAGTTTGGAAATTGTTTAGAAGTCCTTGAGGATCGATACTTGGATACTCCATCCATTTTATATTACTCTGACAGGTGTGCGCTTGCATCTATATAATTGTTACCACGCTTAGCGCGTGCGTTCAGCATAAACGCCCAGTCAAGTTTTTGGCGCCGTTGCCGGGGACTTTAGTTTTAAAATTATTTTCAAATTCTTTTAGTTTTTATTTTTGTGAATTGTTGTTGGGTGTAATTTCCATCCACCGTTTTTGTTCTATATTTTTGGTCGTTTATCTCACAAGGGTACGTTAAAGTGCATGAGCACAAGATCTTTTCTTCTACCCCTTGACCCTGAGATTGAGCGGACCCTTCGAAAAACTCGAAAGGAGCAAAGACTTCGAAAACAACTAGAAAAGCAAAAAGAGAGAGAAGGTGAAATCAGTCCTGAAAGTGAGGTAGAGAGTACGAGCACATCAATGGCAGATATTCCACCTCGTGATCCGGTTGATCCACCTGCTGTTAACGGTAATATGAGGGATCATGCAAGAAATGATGAACTCAACCATATCCAGATGGCGGACAACAGAGACGTGGCAATGCGAGAATATGCCGCCACGGCTTTTCAGAACTTTGATTCAGGGATAGTCAACCCTATTCCAGCCCACGCAAACTTTGAGCTTAAACCAATGATGTTCCAAATGTTGCAGACAATTGGACATTTTGGAGGGTAGGAACATGAGGATCCACATGATCATCTGAAATCATTCATTCAAATTGCAAATGCATTTCGATTACCTGGTATAACAGACGATGCTCTGAGACTAACACTTTTTCCATTTTCTTTGAAGGACCAAGCTAGAGCATGGCTCAATGCATTTCCACCGGGATCCATCACCACATGGGGGTCATTAGTGGAGAAGTTCTTAACAAAATTCTTTCCACCTACTCGCCACGCTGATATCAGAGAGGAGATCATCTCCTTTAGACAATATGATCGTGAACCTGTTCACGAGGCGTGGGAGAGATTTAAAGAACTAATCAGGAAATGTCCGAACCATGGCTTACCGGCATGCATCCAGATAGAACATTTCTTTAGAGGTTTAGATCATCCTACTAAGATGATGCTAAACAATGCTGCCAACGGAGCCTTTACAAGAAGACATTCAACGAGATAGTTGACATCCTAAATGACTTAGCTTCACATAACGAACTATGGTGTTCGCAAAGATCTAGGGCAGCACCAAAGAAGCAAGATCCAGCTGGAGTTTTGGCTCTGGACATTGCGACCTCGATGCAAAAAGAGATGGTTACAATGAACCAGAGGCTAAAAGAGATGGCATTGGGAATAAAAAATCCATTAGCCACGCCGATACAACCTGTGCAGTCGGATTATTGCACTCCTGCCCCTGTTTGCCAAGTCAACGATCTCATTTGTTCATTCTGCAGTGAAAACCATATTTATGATAATTGTCCACATAACCCTGCTTCTGTTTTTTATGTAGGACATGGGAACAATAGGAACTTTAACCCATATTCGAACACCTACAACCCAGGTTGGAGGCACCACCCTAATTTCTCATGGGGAGGACAAGGAGGTTCGAGCGGTTTTAATCAAGGGCAGAGCCAACAGAACAAGCAGCCCTATGTTCCACCTACACAGCAATACATCCCACCACCGCAACAGCAGTACAATCAGAGAACACAGACTCCACCAGTTCAAAATAACAACTCAAATCTTGAGAATATGATGAAGGAGTACATGGCCCGAACCGACGCAGTGATACAATCCCAAGCGGCATCAATGAGGAATTTCGAGACCCAATTGGGACAGCTCGCCAATGAATTGAAGAATAGACCACAAGGTTCTTTTCCAGGCCATACTGAATTACCAAAACGAGAAGGGAAAGAACAGTGCAAAGCTGTCACCCTCAGGAGTGGACTGGCATATGATGGACCAACAATGCCAACAACAGATGTACAGATTCCGTCCACTGAACCAATTGTAAAGATACCAGAAAATCCAACAACACCAGAAAAAGAAAATATTAGAAAAGGTAATGAGGACACCCCGAGTGTTCCTCCACAGGTACAGCCTTCTTTTACCCCTACTCCCCCGTTTCCACAAAGATTAGTTAAGAAAAATAATGATTCCCAGTTTAGAAAATTTTTAGATATTTTAAAACAACTGCATATAAATATACCATTAGTAGATGCTCTAGAACAGATGCCAAATTATGCTAAGTTTTTGAAAGATATAGTTTCTAGGAAGAAAAAAATAGGAGAGCATGAACTGGTAGCCATGACAAAATGTAGTAGTGAAGCTGTAGGCAGCCCGCTACCCATGAAATGTAATGATCCTGGCAGTTTTACCATTCCATGTTCCATAGGAGGAAAAAACTTAGGTAGGGCATTATGTGATCTAGGCGCTAGCATTAATCTTATGCCATTATCAGTTTTCAAATCTTTAGGCATAGGAGAAGCTAGACCTACTACGGTTACCCTCCAACTAGCAGATAGATCTATCATAAGACCTGAGGGAAAGATAGAAGATGTTTTAGTCCAGGTGGACAAATTCATTTTCCCTGCGGACTTTATCATTCTAGATTGCGAGGCAGACTTAGACGTTCCCATTATTTTGGGAAGACCATTTCTAGCCACTGGGGATACAGTTTTTAATGTGAGGAAGGGAGAAATTACAATGAGGGTAAATAATGAAGAAGTTAAATTTAACGTTCTAGACGCCATGAAATTACCAGGAGACTTTGAATAGTGCTCTGCTATAAATAGCTTGAATCCTATTATGTTTGATGAGTTTTATGACTCGTTAGTTACAGAGATTGAAGAAGAGCTTGATAAGATAGCAGAAGGACCAGAAGATGTGGCTAATCCTATTGAAAAAATACAAAAAGAAGAATGCAAGTCGTTACTTCCGTCCATAGTGGAACCACCCACGTTGGAGCAAAAGCCATTGCCGTCGCATTTGAAATATGCGTATCTAGGGGATAACGACACTTTACCAGTTATTATAGCTTCCAATTTATCACCTACTAATGAATATTCTTTATTGCAGATTTTGGAGAAGCACAAAAAGGCCATTGGATGGACGATAGCAGATATCCGAGGGATAAGCCCAGCCTTTTGCATGCACAAAATTCTATTGGAAGAAGATGCTAAGAACTCTATTGAGAGTCAAAGGCGGTTGAACCCGAAGATGAAAGACGTTGTAAGGAAAGAAATTCTTAAATGGCTTGACGCCGGTGTTATATACCCAATATCTGACAGCAGCTGGGTAAGCCCAGTACAGTGTGTACCAAAGAAAGGGGGTATTACCGTGGTGGCCAACGAGGAGAATGAGCTCATCTCAACCCGAACTGTGAGCGGGTGGAGAGTTTGCATTGACTATCGCAAACTCAACAAGGTAACAAAGAAAGACCATTTTCCTCTCCCGTTTATTGACCAGATGCTCGACCGTCTGGCAGGTAAGGATTTCTATTGTTTTTTAGATGGATATTCGGGTTATAATCAAATTACTATTGCTCCAGAAGACCAAGAGAAGACAACATTTACGTGTCCGTATGGTACGTTCGCTTTTAGGCGAATGCCCTTTGGACTATGCAATGCACCCGCGACTTTTCAGAGGTGTATGATGGCCATCTTCTCTGACATGGTAGAAAATATTCTAGAAGTTTTTATGGATGACTTTTCTGTTTTTGGAAATTCTTTCGACGCATGTTTAGTTAATTTGGAGAGAGTATTGGAGAGATGTGAACAAACAAACCTAGTCCTAAATTGGGAGAAGTGTCATTTCATGGTACAAGAGGGTATTGTTTTGGGTCACAAAATTTCCAAGCAAGGAATAGAGGTAGACCACGCTAAGATAGACATCATTTCAAAGCTACCTCCTCCTACAAATGTCAAAGGGATTAGAAGTTTTTTAGGGCATGGGGGATTTTACCGCCGCTTTATAAAAGACTTTGCTAAAATTTCTAAACCCTTGTGTCAATTGTTAGAACATGATAGACCATTTGTTTTTGATGATGACTGTTTAAAATCATTTGAAATGTTGAAAGTTGCTCTAAGTTCAGCCCCTATAATTATCGAACCTAATTGGGATTTACCTTTTGAGCTCATGTGTGATGCTAGTGATTATGCAATAGGAGCTATGTTAGGACAACGTAAAAACAAGATCTTGCATCCTGTGTATTATGCTAGTAAGACTCTGACCGGTGCACAACTCAATTACACTACTACTGAAAAGGAACTGTTAGCAGTTGTGTTCGCCTTTGATAAGTTTAGGTCTTACTTGATAGGCACAAAAGTCATTGTTTTTACTGACCATTCTGCTTTAAAATATTTATTTGCTAAAAAAGATGCTAAACCACGTTTGATACGGTGGATTTTGTTACTTCAAGAGTTTGATATTGAAGTTAGGGACAGGAAGGGTACTGAAAACCAAGTTGCTGATCACCTGTCTAGATTGGAATCCCCGCTCTGTGATGATGGAACTGTTATACGTGAACAGTTTATTGACGAGCAACTCTTGCGAGTTGATTCAGTTCCGTGGTATGCCGATATAGCAAATTATTTGGTAAGTCGAATAGTTCCTTATGAGTTCAACAAGCAACAGGTAAAGAAATTTCTAAATGAAGTTCGATGTTATCGTTGGGATGAGCCTTTTTATATAAGCTAGGACCTGACAATATCTTACGCAGGTGTGTCGCAGAAGAAGAGCACGAGGCGATATTAGACGCTTGTCATATGTCTCCATATGGAGGACATTTTGCAGGACACAAAACCGCAGCCAAAGTTTTGCAAAGTGGGTTCTTTTGGCCCACTCTGTTCAAAGATGCACATAAGTTTGCCCAGGTTTGTGACAAATGCCAACGGACAGGTAATATATCTAAACGCCACGAAATGCCTCAAACCCCGATCCTGGAGATTGAAATATTTGATGTGTGGGGTATAGATTTTATGGGTCCATTTCCATCTTCTAATGGTAAGCTTTATATATTGTTAGCAGTAGATTATGTTTCGAAATGGATAGAAGCCATTGCAACTGCTACCAATGATTCCAAAGTTGTCATTCGTTTTCTGCAAAAGCACATTTTTACGCGTTATGGAACCCCGCGTTGTCTGATAAGCGATGGGGGGGCTCATTTTGTGAATAGGTCTATGCAAAAGTTGCTGACTAAATACAATGTGCGTCATAGGGTTGCAACAGCATATCATCCTCAGTCGAATGGGTTAGCCGAAATATCTAATAGGGAGATAAAAAAACATTTTAGAAAAAACTGTAAATCTTAACCGTAGGGATTGGTCTTTTAAGCTTGATGATTCACTTTGGGCATATAGGACAGCATTTAAGACTCCCCTCGGCATGTCCCCCTATAGGCTAGTTTTTGGAAAAGCATGTCATTTGCCTCTTGAGCTAGAATATAAAGCATTTTGGGCTACTAAGAAATTAAATTTTGATTTGTTGGCTGCAGGTGAAGCGAGGAAGTTACAATTGTTGGAATTAGAAGAACACAGGCACTTTTCTTATGAGAATGCTAAGTTGTTTAAGGAAAAAACTAAACAGTGGCATGATAGGCGTCTTCGGCCGAACAATCTTCAAGAAGGTGATCTGGTTCTGTTATTCAACTCTAGGTTGAAACTTTTCCCTGGAAAACTTAAGTCTAGATGGTCTGGTCCCTTTCAAATTTTTAAAGTCTACCCATATGGGGCAGTGGATCTAGTTGACTCTAAGGGAAATGTTTTTAAAGTAAATGGGCAGAGACTTAAGCCGTATTTTGGAGAACCAGTGGATAGAGGAAAAACCTCTATTCAACTTTCAGGTCAATAAATTTTTGCGAAAAATGTTTTTCCTTCTTATCCGTTTGGAAAGAACAAAAGTAAAGAAAGGAAATTTTTGTATCTTACATTCTTTTTGTCTAATTATAAAAAGTTTTGCTTATTAAGAATGTTTTTGGAAAACGTTGAAAAACAAAAAGAAAGAATGAAAAAAAAAAAAACAAAAAACATTGAAAAAAATTTTTTACGCAGGCGCCTGGCGCCTGCCCTTTGCGAAAATAAATCACGCAGGCGCCTGGCGCCTGCCCTGTTTTCCAGCAGTTCGAGTTTCGTTTTCCTTCACGGTTTGGGTTTTAATTTTCGATAGCATGGGCTTTATTTTGGGTCAAACATTAATCCTTTATGATTTAGCTTTAAGAACTTCTCTTCAAACTCAAATTTTGTTTCCCTAATCCTATTTTGTATTCAAATTTGTTTTCTTTTCCTTTTAGGTTTAGGAAAATTGGTTGAACTTAAATGTCAATCCCTTTCCATTTAGGATTTAGTTTGGGGAAAGCTTTAAATAGACCCATTGCCTAAGCTTTACAACTCCACCAAAACCCACACAACTCTCTTCTTCCCCTTGTTTTTTCGAAAAAAACCCACTCCCTTCATCACCCTTGTTTTCGATTTTCAGCCACCAAAGAGAAGAAGAAATTTCCAGCATTTGCTTACATCTATGGCTTCCTCTTCTCAACATACTTCACTTCCTACCTCTTCCACTCAAGCTCCAAATGCCACAAGCATTCCTTTTCCACCATTGGAGAACTTCCAACACCACATGGGTTCAGATTCTAGGCTAGCTGCTGTTAGGGGGGAAACCCGCTTCAAACATTTGAATGTCCTCCATCCCAAGCTCCTACACAACATCCTATAATGAGCCCACATGGTTATGTTAATTTTCAGCAACTACCCACCTTTAATATACCTCAAAACAGTGAGTTTAGGGCTGAAAATCCTCAACAACTTCCTCCAATGATCAATCCGGGTATGTACCAACCGTTTATGTTTAACCCGGTTCCTTCATATCATTTTCCCTTGTCCCAAATGCAAATTCCAGCTAGTGTTCATCCTTATGGAATGCCAAACCCATCTACTCTATTTCCTAGCCTTCCACCTTATTATGGAATGGGTCATTGGGTACCTCCAACCAAATATGGGATGCTTTCACCTAGGGTTCCCCCACCAGCTCAACTTCCATTCCTAGAAAGAGGACCTCAAGCACCCCAATTGAACCCTAACATATCGAGTACCTTCAACATGGGACAACTAAAACCCTTAGAGCCTCCTAGGATGCCAACCCCAATCAATATGCCAATGGATGCAGGAGATGAGCATGGAGGAGAGCAAGAGAAGAGCCATAGCCATAGGCTAGAGCCCGGGGTTTCGATAGGGCAAAAGAGGAAGGGCAAGGAGGTGATGATAGACCCAGAAATTGAGGAAGATGGGAGTAGTAGGCGTCTGACGCCTAAGGATTCATCTATGGAGAACAGGGACGAGGAGCAGTTTTATTCATCTCCATTGATTATTACACCGGAAGATGGTAATGATGATTTTCTACTGGTTTCACGAGGACATTGTTCAAATATGCCGGAAACAGAGGATACCGAGAACGAAGTGGTGAGAACAGATACTCAGGAACCTTCCCCATTGGATACACCTACAGAAGGAGCATTTTGTAGTCACCAAGAGTTGCCTACTGGGGCAACTGGATCTACCCCGTTGGCAACGGATGAGTATGTCACACCGATGGCCACTCTACCAGGGGTAAGGGATGCTCACACTATTCCTTCTAATACAGTTAACCCGCTTGGGTGTGATACAGGTAGATCCAAGGTTGGGGAGAATAGTACTCAAGAACCTACCAACGAAGAAGATCTTGAGGACACGCAGACGATAAGGGAAATGTTTCAATACAAGAGGCGGGAGAAAAAGAGTTCAAAACGACGTGCAGTTCAGGCTAAGAAGCCAACAGTGCCCATGAATGAACCTAAAACGAGAGCTGCGAAAGCTAAAGCAGCTGAAGCTAAGAAGAAGGTAGTGGCACCTGGGCCAGTTGATACAATTGAACTGGACTTATCTGAGGGAGAGGAGGTCGAGACGAAATGGAACGCAGCAAATTTAGCCACTCGAACTTCATTAATGAAATCCCGTAAGATTATGAAAGAATTGGGATTTAATCTCACCCTAGGAGATGTGCCTGATGATTGGAGGGAGACCGCTAGAGACAAAGAATGGAGACCACTCATTCAGCCCATACAATGTGAGGCTTTGGAGTTAGTCAGAGAGTTCTATGCTGCTGTCCATCCCCAGTCACATATAGCCATAGTGCGCGGGAAGGAAATACGGTTTGATGCCACTCAGATCAACTACACCTTCAACATTGAGAATATCAGAGATGCTGTGGGCAATAAGATGTTAGTGACTCCGACTCTGGAACAGCTTGATGAGGCTCTAGAATGTGTTGGGAAGCCCTCTGCCACTTGGGATTTGACTACTCATGGCAAGGTACGACTAAAACCCGAGGATGTTTCCCTAGCTGCTGCAGGATGGTTATACATAGTCAAAAACAGAATTCTGCCAACGGAGCATGATGAGCATGTCACTCAGGATAGGGCATTGCTGGTTTATGCCATGCTAAAGGGCATAGATGTGAATTATGGAGAATTGATCAATACCAGTATCCATGAGTGTGCCCACCGGACACGTGGTAAGCTTTATCACCCACGTTTGGTCACTTCTTTATGCTTACGACAAGGTGTACAGCTCCCTGAGGATCAAATTAAGAGAGATGCCCCAATTGTGGAAGAGAAGAATATTCGGCGTATTATCGCCCATGCGTTACAAAGAAGGGAAGGTACTGGGATGTCTCCTACATCGGAGATCCGTCGTCTTCGAGAGGAGAACCAACAGCTGCGAGATCAGGTTCGAGAAGTCGTGCAACATATCTACAACTTAAGGACTTCATTGGATTTTGCGGTTTTACCTTCATGGCCTCCAGCGCTAGCTGCTATCCTTGGTCATCCATCTCCCAGTATTGACACTGATCCTAGTCCACAACCTCCGACTTCATGAAGGGGAGGTTCCTTCTTTGCTATTTTCTGTGTTTTATTCTTTTTGTTAATGACGTAGTTTGCATATTCTAGCATTACTACGCATGTTTTTTGTATTGATTATGTTTCGAGCTCAGTTGAAGCATGAATAAATTAGTATCGTTTATCTTCTGATCACTTAAAGTATGCCTTCACTTAACCTTAGTTTAGCTTTTCACATGCCTATTTTGAAGCATCTGTGCTGTGCATGTGATTTCATGTCGATAATGATTATAAGAGATTGTTGAGTTTTCTGTTCTATGCCTGACTAAGCTTTGAGCTATTTCCTTTGTTTATGTGATAAACTCATTTTCTTTTATGTCTTTTTGATCTTTACAGACTTTAAGCTTTTTCTTTGCCCCTATATAGGAAGTCCTTGTCCTTTTTACTGTTAAGCCTTTTTCATCCGTTGCAAAAGTCTTTTCCCAGTGAGGACACTGTCTCTCTTAAGTTTGGGGGGGACAGTCGTTGTGTCAGTCGTTGTTTCAGAAAGATAAGGTGTTATTTATATTTAAAAAAATCATGCTATTTTCTTTTGAAAAAGAGTCAGTTGGAAAGAAAGAAAATGTGAAAAAGCACTTAGCTAAAAAAAACAAAAACGAAAGAAAGAAAGAAAGAAAAAAAAAAAAAAGTTGCAAAAGAGTAAAAAGAGTCTTGTTGAGAGAAAATAAGAGTGGGGAAAAGACTTGTGTTAGAAAGAAAAGAGTGGTAAAAACATTGAGAATTAAAGAAAATGTATTTATGATTCCCGAGTCCTACTGTAGACACCCATTTAGTTTTAGGTTGGGTGTTGACTTTGAAAATAGCAGTAAGGATGGTGATAAGTGACTTCGTGTTTCTCATTGTCGTCGTTTTATGACCTAGCTGTTAGTTTCAAAGTCTTTCTACGAGTAGCTGTGGTTGAAACCGATGTTAGTGTGTGGAAACCTCAGGGGCTAGTAGCCGGTCTTTCAGATGTAGAAAGTCTTAGTGTAAGAAGGGAGTGTGCAGATTCCTTAGGGGTATTTGAAAACGTTTTCTGTTTTTGAAAGAGAAAAAAAGATTTTGAAAGAAAAAGTTTTTATCATTTCAAACTTGGTTTATAGTGACTAAGTTTACAAAGGCAATAGAATGGTAGGCTTTGACATCTTTTCCTTGAGACAATTTATGATTGAACATCTCGGTTGCTTTTGCTTTTCCTTGTCCATGTGTTAGAAAGCTGATTAAAGTTGCTAAGTTTTGCTTGAGGACAAGCAAAAAGTTAAGTTTGGGGGTGTGATTACGCTTGTTTACATGCGTAAAAAGAAGGTTTTAGATGCTGTTTTTACAATGTTTCAGCTTTGTTTAGGATTTTTCTCGATCGTTTGAGTTCCAATTCATGCAAAATTCATATACTATGGTTTGTGGATGGCTTATGTTGTATTTATGACATTTTAGGACCATTTGGGAGTGCAAATTAATCAAAAGAAGCGAAAAGACGGAAAAACTTACCATGGAGGCGCCAGGCGCCTGGGAAGCCTGCAGAAAACAGTTTTTCTTCCAACTTTGCCCTTAATGAAACGCGTCTTCCAATGCGTTTTGGTGGTTCCAACCGATGCATACGTGTAGAATAAGTGTTCCACTATCAGTTTGAGCACGATTTGGTCAGTCAAAAGAGTTGGAAATGGGTGATTCACCACCGTTTTAGGACCTACCTAACCAATTCTGCACAGCTATAAATTCCAGCAACTTCTCCACCAAATTCATCAAGCCTTGCTTCCTTCTCTTGATCATTTTTAGTGTTTCTTTGTTGCTTTCTAAGTACTTTTGAGTTGCTTTCATTAGTTGCTTTTGGTTTTTAAATCCCGAGCACTTTACATTCTTTTATTGAGCTTTGTTTTGTTTCCATTTGTACTTAGTCATTTTCTACTTATTCAAATATATAAAAATCTAGCACTTTGCTTATCTTCTCTTTGCCTTTACTTTATTTTTAGTTAAGAGAGTTGTGTTTTTGGAGGAAAGAGCACGTGACACTCTCCCTTGCTTGAAAGAGAAGGGCGAAGCTCTCAATCCCGATAAAAACTCTCCGTTAGTTAACTTTCGTTTTTCACACATGCATTCCACATTCAACCATTTTACTTGCTGTATTTTCTTCAATATGTCTTTCTAAATTCCCGTCTCTAGCCCGGTTATGGATAGTTAGCCTTTTATGTCTAAAAAGGGTTTGCTAAGAAGTAGTGTTTTTACTTTCCATTCATTGCTCAACATGTTTTCCCAAAAAGTTAGGATTTAGAGAAGGCCACTATAAGTCTTAACAAGTCAATACTGAAAAGGTTGCTTATTTGCATTGTTGAGTGGTTAAACCGAGGAGAGGAGCGCCTTAGACATAAGGGTTCCGCTTAAGTAGCCTAGACATAGGACCTTAACCCGAGGTTGCGACTATTTCCATCCTAAAACTAAGATATATCTCATAATAGACATATTAGGGAATGTCTTAGGACTTTGAACTTGCTTAGACATAAGTAAAGTGAGAAGCGTAGTCGTTAGTTTCTAAAGTAAAATGCATATTGTCCTTAGCATGTCCTTGATTCTTTGTTGGCTAACTTGAAGTAATTCGGGCTAGGTTTTATTATTATAAGTCCAAATCCCAAATCCAAAACCATTATTTGTGACCACTTCCCATTTACAAGAATCACTCATTTCAACATTCACTATTCTTTAAAACTTCAGAGTTTGGAAATTGTTTAGAAGTCCTTGAGGATCGATACTTGGATACTCCATCCATTTTATATTACTCTGACAGGTGTGCGCTTGCATCTATATAATTGTTACCACGCTTAGCGCGTGCGTTCAGCATAAACGCCCAGTCAGTCCCCGTCCTATTGCAAATCGTCCGCTCCGCCCTGGGCCCTAGATTGGGACCCAGTTCGGTTCGCCCACATCGTCTCATTAGAAGTTTCCTCCATGGTGTGCACTCGATGCGCACATCATCAAGTTTTCATTGGAGGATAGTGAGAACAGCAGGATCCGCCATTGGTTCGGTCCTCCGTGTATTTTTCTTCGACGCTCCACTCGACCTCAATGGGTCTTGGCGAGCCTTGAACGGGTAGGAGGCAATGTTAAATTCGTGTTGCGGGCCGACCTTCTAGACTGGTCAAACCTCTGGCCTCCTTGAATCTGGTCTTCCGTCACCTTGATATCGACCTCGCGCTAGAGGCTATTTTTCCATTTAGACCTTGTTGGTCTGCTGAGTAAATGGAAGTAGTTGGTTAAACCAGCTCAGATTAACCTATGATAGGGATGACTTAAGTTCTAGTTTCCCACAGATGACGCCAAATGTTTTTGTAAAGAAATGCAGAATGTCAAACCTTGGTCAAGATCAAACTCGGTCCAGGTTCCGACTTATATCACAACAGGAAGACTTGCACAAAAGGGCAAAATCTACGACGCTCAAGTCAGTAAGCAGCTTGAACTCAATATTAAGTTCGATGAGAAATTTGATGTTTGATGTTGAACAGGCGGTTACCTTGGTCGGACTTAAGGTCAAACCTGTCGGGTCATGTAGGTCGAACCCATACAGTTTTGCCCATGATTTTGTCAGTTTGGCAAAAGAAATAACGGCTAAGTCTTCCACCTCGAAAGGGCCGAGGTGGAGTTGCCTGAAGATGCAAACAGAGATATATCCTTTTGGAGAACCACTGTCATCCACATGGCAATCCAATTTCCTTCCCCCAAACACACATAACCTAATCCCCTTCTATCATTAAAATGTTTAACCATGTCTATAGTCTTATCTAACTTTTGTGCACCTATAGTCTGTTGACTTTTTGGCCCTTAATCTAAAATTAATTAATTTTAATTAATTAATTAATGTTTTGATGATAACAAACTTAAATTTTTTTTTTATATAATTTTAGTTTTTAAAGTATCAACAGCGTAGAGTTCGTGACAACGATTCCAACGACTATTAACTCATCCAAGTCGGAGCTGAAACGGAGAAGTTACGATAGAAACAAATTGGAAGTATAAATACCCGAAAATATGACGTGGACAGTTCGTAGGCTGACAAGTGGCAAACTTCTTTTTAAAATATATATATGTTGAAAAAGAAAAGAAAAAGTAAAAAAGTTACAACGATAACTTTGAAGGAAAAAAAATTAAAAATTAAATTTTTTTTACATCATGTCAGCATTAAATGTTGACATGTGTAAGTGGGTTTAAAAAAAAATCAAAGTTCTTACCGTTTTCTCATACACACACACAGATATATATATATATATATATATATATATATATATATATATTATTATTATTAATATTATTATATATCGATTGATATTATTCAAAACTATTTTGATATGTATATATGTTATTTATTATTATTATATATATATAACTCTTAATATTTTTTTTAGATCATCTCCACCCTTCATTTTCAATAATTAAGATCTAATGGTTTGAAATTAAACTTGATTTTTTGTTTACTATTTTCTCCCCTCTATTTAAACTCAACTCCTCCTTAAAAATTACATATAATTCTCTTATTCTCAATCTTCCATAATTTCAAAATTCTCATTTGCTAATCTCTCCAAGTTCTCAATTTTTCTTTCCATCTTATTTGTGAGAGAAATTTATTGCTGTGAGAATTGAATTTTTGTGAGTCAAATTTGTATATTTACTCTTTTTGAGAGTTTGTAAGTGTGTTTAGAAATTTCCAACTCATTGTAACGGTGTGATCCTCACCGTGGAGAGGATCGTCTTTGCTCTTGTGAAGAGTAGTGTACCGGTTTGACTCCTACCGTGGAAAGAGTCAGAATTTCAATTTACAACTCAAGAGGTGCTTCAGAAGTGTAGTAGGACAGTTGTGCCGAACCACGATAAAAATTCCCGGTGTCAAATTTCTCTAACCCTCTCTCTTATTTATTTTTGCAATTAATCTTAGAATTTTATTTTTTGCTTTAAATTTCTCTTGTTTGCCTTAGAATTTATTTTATCTTACTTTGTTAAAATTGCATATCTCAAAAAGTGTATTATTTTTGTTTAAATTTGGCCAATTTATTAAAAAGTTTATATTTTGTTAATTAAACCCTATTCACCCCCTCTAGGGTTGCCATACCGATCCAACATAATCAATTTCTTAATAGACTCTTTTGCAATTTCAAGCTCTTTACTAGCAAGCATTTCCTTTTCTTTTACACATGCAAAAGATCATTTTTCTCACAATTATCACATTCATGAAATTTAATTGTATCAATAGAAGAAAAATTTTCTTTTTCTAAATATATATTGCTAGTTTCCAAAGTAACAATTTCACTTTTCAAACAAACAATTTTATCTTTAAACTCCAAAGAAAAACATACAATTTTCTCATTTTTATTTCTCAAATCATTCAATTCAATTTTTAATTCACATGCTAAATAGTTGAGATCCTCATTTTCCTTTTCAAGAAACTTAATCCTATCATTCAAAATATATCTCTCGTCACAACAATCATTATGCAATACATAATCATTAGTAGCTCTGTTTTTCTATCAATTATTTTCATCTATCAAAGATTTGTTCTCTATAGAAAATGACTTATACTTCTGTGTTAGATTCACGTATTTAGAGCTAACTTTTCCTGTTGTATATTTTCAAAATCATCATATAATTCATCGTAAGAAGAGGATTTATGATTTACATCATCCTCATCGCTTTCGACATCGCTCCCATCATTTGAATGAGCCATCAAGCACAAGAAGGATCCATCACACTTTTCTTCTTCCACTTCAAGGAATTTTTCTTCATTTTATCCTTCAATGAAAGGATAATTTTCAACACTAAACATATTATCAAGAAAAGTCCAAATATGATATGCATATGTAAAATGTGAAACTTTATCATATATTTTTCTAACTAAATCATAACATATGCTATTTATAGCTTTTTTATAAAAACAAAGCAATTCATCCTTCCATTTTGATTTTAATAAATCATTTTCACAAACATACAGAGAATCAAAATTAGTAGATAATGAGAATGTTTTCATTTTATATTTCCTAACATCATACTTTTTACCATCAAATAATGGAGATCTAACAATACATTGACTTTCAAGAAAATCTAAAATTGTCATAGCTCTAGCACTTGAACTTTTCAAATAATTTTTCAAAAATCAACAAGAATACTTAGTATCCTGATAAAATTTGAAAAATAATTTTTTTACGCGGTGAATAGGGTAGTTTAATGAAACTTTATAAACTTTTTAATAGGTGGACCCAATTTAAATCAATAAGTAAACTTTCTATGAACGGATAATTTTAGGGAAATTGCAATGAGTAGCAAAAATCTTTTATGTATTTAAAAATATCACATGTTTTTTAAAATGTTCAAATATAGCACGAATTTTCACTTATATCAATAGTATATCACATAGTCATATGAATAGTATATCAGACACTCATATCAGTAGTATACCAGATTTATATGACATACATGTTGCAAATATCAGACAGTCATATCAGTAGTATATCACATGTATACTACATACATATAAGTAGTCAAATATATTACATATATATTATAGATGTATCTCATCACTACAACAAATTCGGCTTTTCATGACGAGTATTGCCAATCATAATGACTGTCATAACGAGTAACCATGTCGGTCAGTGACCGACATCTATGCAAGTGTCCTTGTTTCCTTTCAATGACCAACAATTTTAATGTTGGGCATTGCCCGTCATGTAAATCTTATTTTCCATGACGAATATGCCTGTCACGGAAGGATAACAATGACGGATGGTGACCGACATCTTTATGAGTGTCATTGTTTCGTTTAATTTTGCATAACGGTTTTTGCCCGTCATTATATGTGCGACATTGTTTGTACGTCATCGTTTGAGCGTCATTGTTTGTACGTCATTGTATCTACGTCTCGTGCATCATGGAATGACTATATTTCATAACAGACATTGACCGTCATTATTTCGTGAATAATTCAATAAAAAAATAGTTGGTTGCCGAGACGTGGCTAACCAACTATATTTCACTCAGATTTATGATAATATTTCACCTTAGACTCAAAACACACAAATAATAAAAAGTATAAATTTCAACCTGACCTCTCCAATTTAGAATATATAATTCAATACTAACCCCAATCATATATCTCCTTCCAACCTAATCACGCAAAATAATAACTCAAAAACTAATATGCAACTAAAACTTAACTATTTCAATATCATGATCTATTCGAAAAACTTAACTCAAAAACTAACCTTTAGATTCAAAACACAAACAATAAAAAAAGTACAAATTTCAACATGACCTCCCCAATTTAAAATAGAACTCAAAACTAACCAACCAATATATCTCCTTCCAACTTATTGACACAAAATAATATCTCAATATTATTGAAACTGAAAACAAAAAATATGCAACTAAAACTAATTTCAACATCATGATCCATTCTAAAACTTAACTAAAAAACTAACCTTAAACTCAAAGCACAATTATTTAAGAGTTGATCAAACAAGTACAAATTTCAACATGACCTCTCTACTTTAGAATAACTCAAAATTAACTTGGAAAGCAATAATATACTACATTCAGCAACAACAAACACTTCTATATATTAACACCCTTCCACACAGAAACAAATGTGACCGCCCGTCCCTCCAACAAAACTACATTCAGCATAACAATTCAAACTTCTATATATTTTAAACAAGACCAAGTATTTTAAATCTACTAAGTACTACTACAGAAAGTAACTCGAACTAAATACTTACATCAAATAAACAAAAGTAATGAATCCATAGGTACTACACAAATCGTCCAACAAATGATGTCCATTCTATTCGAACTTCGTCGATTTCTTCTTGTTTATAGGCATTTTTTTTGTTAAACTACAAGAAAAGAAAGATAATACTGATTAATATAAGGATAAAGTATATATAAACACATAAAGGTATATGATAATACGTACAAGTTCAGTTATGGAAGTATTAGGGTCCGCACTATTTCTTTATATACTTTTGCAAATAGTACCCACACTCGATAGAACCTAGTTGACGAGGACACTACATATAGAAAATTTGAAAAATAACATAATTATGAGTTAACAAAAGATTTCAATGCAAATTTGAGCATATTTAAAATGTAATCAAATGTAAATTTACCTTTACAGGTTTCCAAATTGTAGTACTGCGACACTGTTGAATAGAGTGTTTGGCTTGCCACATTTTCAATGATCTAAATAACTTGAAACATTAGAATGACATAATTATGAAAATCATAACTATAAGAGTACAAGGCACTTACGTGTTTATGATTCCCTTATAATTTTCTTCAATCTTACTTCTTAGAGAGTCCAATACATAAACACAATTCTCTCGAAGATGTATAACAAACAACTTTCAATGAAAACTATTCATAACCAACATGATTGTATTACATTCATGGATGGATTAAAGAAACTATAAATAAGTAAAATCAAGTTAAATTGCTAGCTTACCTGCTCTTATGTGGGATATGAGTACTACTTGTTCCAAGTTACTCATGTCTAACCTGTTGGCTAGATGCCTAGAACAAGTTTCTTGAGACATAATTTGTGGTACAATGTTGTCAGGGTCAACCACCAAGAACTTCTTATGTGTCTCCTCCTCACATTCATTCCAAAGATACCTAAACATATAATTGTAAAACATTAAACTTCATAGTTAGCGATGTTAAGATATGAAATAGATTTAATATACTTACACGATGCACGTGAGCACACACATATAGCCTATTTGAATCATTTCGCAATATTCCATGATGTCATCACATGTTAAACCAATGATCTTCTCCATTCCAAATATATAATCACCGATATTGAATTCAATTACATCCTTGTTGTTCATTGAACGCACGTCATATTGATTTAGGAGTTTAATAGTCATGTGGACATCAATATGTTCAGATGATTGTGTTCTTGGCTTGGATGTTCAAGGAAAAGGAACCTTTGACAAACAAAATTACAAACAACATTTAACAAGCGAAAAGTTAAAACTCCACTCAAGTTAGAACAAGACATAGATTTTTCTCCTCATTTAAAATTACTAGTCGACGAGGCTATGCCACAAAGCTACTAATGGTTTGATATAATGTCTCTATCTCACCCTTCACAGGAACTGGTATCATAGCATCTTCGCCCATGACAATGTCTACCATCACTGTGACATTGTCCACACCTAATGACACTCCATGAATTGTTGGACTTTGTATGTCATTATCAAATACTGTGCCAACTGCAACAATGTTCTCCACCGATCCAATAGCCAGATGACACAGTTTTCCCTTAGAAAATTTAAAAGCAAAATGTTAAATGTTATGCACAAAAAAGATAAGTGTCGTGCCCAAAAACAGTAAGTGACAAAACTAAAACAAATTAATTACTATTGTTGGTTGTTCGTTTGGGATAAAAACTTTAGTAGGTGCATTGACAACTTCTTTCCCTTTCTCCTTTTTCTTTAAGACATTACTGACTTTAGTTGTGGATTATTTTGGTTGTGAACTCTGAGTCTTCAATTCGGCTTGGTCTTGAGGTTGCAATCCCAAATTTGACTTCCTTTTGGCAACATTAAAATATAGGGATGGTGAAACAAACTCACCTAATGGTTTCTTCAAATTATATAACTTCAACAATGCAGATATTTTGGTAAAGTTCTTACAATTTGAATATAATGGTTTCTTCGCATCACCCAGTAGCTCCTCGAAATTTTATGGATTTTCATCAAAGTAATCATATGCAACCTTAAACATCCCTATTGTGCCATCAAAATTGTCATCCTCAACTTCTTCTTGTACACTATCAGACATACTTTCAATGTTTCTCTTAATTGGTAGTGATTCACTATGCCAAATCCATGTCTTATAGCTTTAATCGATACCATAAACAAATAAGTGATCTCTTACTACATTCACATTTTGAGACTTTGCATTCACACACTTTAAACATAGACAACAAATGACATTTGATCTTTTTGAATGTCATAATCCATTTTCAATGAACATCTCAACCCCTAACCTATACTCGGTTGACATTCTATTTTTTGTCATCCACGACTTATCCATTACTAAATTTATGAAAGTTTAATCTAGAAAAAGAAAAAACAATGGTTAAGCTTGTGTACTTTGTCGGGTTCTTAAGAAGTAAAATAGGAATGATTAAGAAACAAAGGGTTGATAAGGTGGGGTGTGTAAAGTGGTAGCTAGTAAACATGGAAGGTTATAACGGAAAAATAGATGGACCCCACCTGCTTGTACTCTACACTCACCCACAAAAGAAAAAGTGTTTGTTATTATTGTTTTTATTATTATTATTTTAACTTTCAAAGGTCTGTAGAAAATGCTGCAAAAAAAAAAGAAAAAAAGATCTGATTCGGGTCTTTGATCTTATTTGTTTATTTTTTTGAATGATCAGATGGCAGCTCATCTGCATACTGATTTGGGTTAGTTAAAGGGTGAGTGAATATAGATCTGAAAGTAGTATTATTATTGATGGGAGTAGCAAAGTACACAATAGAATTGAGAAGACAAGAAAGTAGAGACTAAAAGAGGGTGAACGACGTGTGGAATTAGAATTTTAAAATATGCCAATTGCCATTTCATTCGGCTTCACCCTTTTCTCGACTTTGGTTAAATTCTATGCCCAAGACAAGACAAAACCATTCTATGCCCCAACAAAACCAACTGATTTCATGTCTTGTAAATCCACACATCTCAATTCAATTCACCAAGCGTAGCAACGACACTTAACCAATTCAAATGATGACTGGGACTACCGATCTAAAATCTACAAGATGAAATAGAAAGTGGGTGGAGGCATAGGCGACAGATGATTAGTTTGTCAAGTGGTGATAAAGTGAAATGGCAAGGGACGAACAAGATTATTTTCCTCCTTCCCTATTCAATTTCAGGTTCTTTAGTTTTTTTCCTCTTCATTTTCCATTTTTCAGATCTTTTTCTCCCTCCAACAAACAAGATTATCCCCTACCCTTCCCTTCCCGTCCCTTCCCATCTAAACCCACTCAATTTTTTTTTCTTTTGTTTTGATTTCATTCGTGGAACAGGGCACAACAGAGAAAGAGAAAAAAACTAAAGTTATAGATAAAATAACAGAAACTCAAACCATAAGAAAATGAGAAGTTACCAAACTAGAAGGAGATGAAAACGAGCTAATACTAGAGAAGAGAAGAGAAGAATAATGATACCTTCAATGTTGTGACCATTGCCTAATATATTCGCTCGTCGCCGCCACCTACCACCGAATTGAAGCTCGCCGCTGCCGGAAAATTATTCATGGACCGTCGCTCGCACCGCCGTTCATGGCTGTTCGTTGGCCTTCCCACGCAGTGAAGCTGGGTTCACAACGATGGTAGAGAGGGTTTCGCGCGCGACAAAGGGAGGTGGGAGGCAAAAAATTATGGATGGTAAAATTTTGGGTGAAATTTTGAAGTTAGGGTTAATTAAAATCACACATTATCCATGTCGGGCTTGGCCTGCCATTAAAACTAAACTTACAATGGCGAACTAGGCCCGACATAGATACTTAAAAATATATATATTAAAATTGACGCGTTTTCTACCTTGTCCGACATGGTTTCCTCTATTTTTTTCTTGTCCGGCATCATTTCCTCCGTGTTTTTTTTTGTCTGAAATAAAAACCAAGATTTGTTGTAGTGCATTTAGTAAAGTTGTTATTTTAAAATTCGACATCCATTTTTTTAAAGTGCTATATTTGAAAAAAAAATCTAAATATGTTTGCTATTTTGCTAATTTTATTAAATGTTTTTGTCATATTTGCAATTGCCTCATGATCTTATATTCAATTAAAAAATAAATTAAAAATACAATTCACTGCTACAAAACTGGTCTTGAATGATAGTTATGAACATGAAAAAAGTTTGGGGAATAAAAAAGCGATGTCACCAATTGTGGGGATGCATTTTTTGCCGAAAAAAAGCTACTTACGGATCTTTTAATTTCATGACTATTAAAAACTGTCACGAAAAATGTGAAATTTTTTATTTAATGACAATGAAAAATGGTCACGGAATTGTGGAGGCACGATTTTCATGGGAAAAAACAGAGATTTACGATTTTTTCCAAATTTTATGACATTTTATAACTATCACAAAATGTCATAATTGCGTTTATAGATCATTTATGACAATTTTTAACTGTCACAAAAGGTCATAATTTTTTAACTATCACGGAAGGTCATAATTGTTTTTCCAACCATCATTTATGACATTTTTTAATTGTCACGAAAAGTCATATTGTTATTTAAAACCTTTTCTGATAATTTATGAACTTCACATCCCATCCAACTCATATGTTTTGTCCTACAAAAACTATAAGAAGTAGTAGTTCTATCTCACATTTGTTAACTCCCATCACACGACTTTTCTAAAATCTCTATCTATTTATTTACTTTGAATTTTGTGGATCTTTGTGAAATTTTCGTATGTTGCATGGTTGTTGTTCAATCGAGTGTGCCACACATTTTCAAGTTAGACCAGTTCAACTTATTTCCTGTGAATTCCAATTTCGAGTTTTAAGAGATTGACTGAGTTATTTAAAAACATACAATTGAGTTTCTATATATGAATTGGAATGAAAGCCAAAGCAAGCACAGTTGAATCTAAAGTTAGTTGAATCTAAAGTTGGGAAAAGTGATTTTGAAATCACTAATTTAATGTTTAAATCGTTAAATTAAAATTAAGTCATTTTAATTGTGTCGTTCAATTCGGATAAATTAAAATTTCAAATTTTGAAAATAATTTTTAATTAAATCTTAAATAGGTGTTTTGATATTTTAACTTTTTTTATTAGAATTGTCCGTAAATTTAGAATCTAAACTGTTTAAGATTCTTCTCAAATCATTTAGGAATTTAATTAAGTATTTAAAATATAAATTTTTATTGTCTCAAGAATGAAACCTAATTTTTTATGAAGTCCTGGACCCACTTCTTAATTTATTTTAAGGAAAAATGGAACTAAAAAAAAGTGTATTGTTATATTTAATTAACAAAACAGTTATAGATTTTAAAAAATTAGAATGTATGATTTAAAAGATTCTGTTTACAATTTTCCAAATCTTTAGTTTCTGTTTATGCAAGGATATGCACAACAGTGTATTTCAGATTGCAGCTCGAACTCGCCCTCCGGACCGATCTGAATACTTGCGCGGACCTGCACAAAAAGGTGAGCACTCCGACGATCAAGTCAGTATAGGTCGGATTCCCAGTTTAGTTCGAGGTCAGAAATCATCGTACCTGATCGTGGAGTAAAGTCCTCTACTTATGGGTGGTAGTCCCGCTAATCTCGCGACGGTTACACCCGGTAATCTCGGGACCGACGGTTATACCCGATAATCACGCCGCTGACAGTAGCTCACATCGGCCCCCACCGAGCTTCCCGGTAGGTCGGACCTCGGCCAGGTTCACCTCGGCCCTCATACTTAGCATCTGTCAACGCTAGTGGTGGTGATCTCGGCCGTCTGAGCTGGGCATGACTCATGAGTCATCTTGGAGCACCAATAGGGGTCCTCCACGTGTCCAGGGTATTCTCTTCCCCAAACATTGGCCCCCTCTCTGTCTGGTCCGAACTCGACCTGGCAGAGAAGTTCATTCGACTTGCTTTGGACGCGTGGCGACTTCCTATTCGTGGGAAAATATAACTGTTGCGGTAGATTTATCGTCGGAATATTCAAATATTCCGACGCTTCGGATCTTAGGGAGGATCCTAGCCGCTCATTGATTACACGTGTACGGTGGGGAAATTTTTCCGACGAGCTATAAATACCCCCAATCCTTCAGGTCATACCTTACGTTCCCTGAATTCTTGGAGTTCGATCTGAAGGTAGCTCGAACCCTTGGTAGGTCGGTCTCTTCCCTCACTTTCTCTTTCGAACGTAGTTGCCATGTCGTCCTCTTTTAGCAGCAACTTAGGATCCGATGAGGATTTAGCTCGTAGGTTAGAGTCCGAGCTCGAGGAGATAGAAAACTTTAGGTTCTCCGATGACGGGGAGGATAGTGATGCCTCCACCTCGGGTCAGGGTTTGAAATACCCTTCTAGAATACCTGAGCACTACCTCGGATCCCTTCGTAGGAGGTTCGCTATCCCTGAGAACATCCTCCTTAGGATTCTGGAGGAGGGGGAGAGAGCTGACAATCCTCCAGAGGGATGGGTCACTCTCTACTTCAAAATGTTTGAGTACGGCCTTAGACTTCCCCTTCACCTTTTCGTCCAAGAGTTTCTTTTCCGAACTGGGCTAGCTGCGGCTCAAGTGGCCCCCAATGGGTGGGGTGTCATTTTCGCTTTGGCCATTCTTTTTTTGGCTACGAGCTCGGGATAGTGAAGAGGCCGAGCTGTTGGACGTAGACCAGCTTCTCGCGTGCTTCGAAGCGAAAAGGATAGCTAAGAAGCCTGGTCGGTTCTATATGTGCGCAAGGAAAGGCACAGGCGGTATAGTTAAGGGGCCGACCTCCATCAAGGGATGGGTGAGGAAGTGGTTTTACGCTTCTGTGGAATGGCTTGCAGAGGACGAGTCAGGTCGTTCCTTCTTTGACGTTCCCACTAGGTTTGGGAACCTAGGTACGGAGTAGTTCTTACTTCTTGTGATAACTTTCTTTCTTGTTATTCAGGTCTGACTCAAATTTTGTCTTTGTGCAATTTCAATCCGACCAGTCCCCGAGCTTACGCAAGCGTCCTTCAACACTCTGAAATATTACAAGGAGCGTTTTTCGAGGGGTAGGAAGGTCGGAACCTTGGTGACCAACAAGCTGCTGCTTGAGTCCGGGCTGCTAGATTACAACCCTGCAGTTCGTCCCATTGAGTCCTCAAGGCCGAACTCCGAACTTGGTATGCCGAGCTTGCTTCCCCCCTTTTTCCTCTAACCTTGTGTTGACCCCTGTTTTTATTTTGCAGCCATGGTTTGCGGATTTGCAAGCAACGTGAACCGCAAGTCCAAGGGCCGAGCCCATGCTCTTGAGGCCGCCCAGAGTTCGAAACCTGCCACCCCTGCTGTGGTAGGGCCAGCCTCGGAAGATCCAGCCCCAGTGATCGAGCTAGAGTCTTCTGGGGGTCCTTCGAGGGAGAAGCGCCCCAGGGATCAGACCGAGGCGGTGGACGTCTCGCCCTTGGGCGAGAAAGTGAGGGAGGAAGTCCCTCTGAAGCGAAGGAGGAAGAAGAAGAAGACCACCTCCCCCTTGGAGGTCGGAGCTCGTGGGGTCTTGCCTGCGAGCTTCGCAGATCAGGTGGACGATCCTGAGGCCAGGATGGGTGGGACTTCCGATGTGACGGCACGGTTCAGAGTTGAGCCGTCAAGTTCTGGGGTGAGGGACCAGGTGTCCCGCATCTCGGCCGCAAGTTTGGACCGTTGCCTAAGGAGGGCGTCCAAATTTGTAAGTGACCCAGGGTCCATTCTGCAGAGGACTATCGACTACGCCGCTGAGGTAAGATTGGTGTTTTTGCTCAATTTACCTAACAGGTAGCTCGGTCTAACTTCTTATTTGTACCTTTTCTCAGGCATTTGTTGCTTCCATTCAATCTGCTCTGGCCGTGAAGGCCGAGCTGGATGGGAGGGAAGTTCTGGCAGCGAGGGAGAAAAAGGAGTTCTCTGCTGCCTTGGAGGCTGCTTCCTCCACCATGAAGGATGAGCTGCTGAAGGCTCACTCTGAGGTGGAAATTTTGAAGGCCGAGGTGGAGACCAAGGCCGAGCTGTTGAAGAAGAAAGAGGACAGACGCAAGGCCCAGCTCCGAGCTGCCCATGCTATCACCAAGGGCTTGGAGAAGGAGAAGTTCCAACTCCTGAAGGAGAAGGACGACATGCTCCAGGCACTTGAAGCGAAGGATAAGGAGCTGAAGCATGCGACTGCCGAGCTGGAGACGGCGAATGAGCGTCTCAGCAATGGAGTCCTATTGGAGGAATCGTTTAGGCAACATCCTGACTTCGATGGATTTTCCAAAGACTTCTCTGACGCGGGCTTCAAGTTCCTCAAGAAGGGCATTGCTTCCGACATGTCTGACCTTCAGATCGATCTCAGTGGTCTGAAAAAGAGGTATGCCGAGCAGTGGGCGTCTGGGCCTGACGGCACCCCTGGCCCCCAAGCGTTGGTGGATAAGTATGTCAGAGATCTGGACTCTGACTACTCCGATCTCGAAGAGGACCAGGTCGGCACCACTCAGGAGGGCGCTCCTCAGGCAGGCTCTTAGGCGATCATCCTTTATGAGGCCTTTCTCCGTCTTTCTTCTCTTCTTCTTGGTTTGTAAGTGTCAGGGCAGAGCTACAAGGTCTATAAGCCTTGGCTCTGCTCTCCATTTAATGAAGAAGCTTTGTTCGTTTTTACTTTGGTGTTGGCAACATCTTTCCTTTCTTTGCTTTTTCTTTGAACTGCAGCCAATGTCACCTCGCACCTCTTACCTTTGAGGTCGCGCCTGACTGGGATGTTTATGCTGAACGCACGCGCTAAGCGTGGTAACAATTATATAGATGCAAGCGCACACCTGTCAGAGTAATATAAAATGGACGGAGTATCCAAGTATCGATCCTCAAGGACTTCTAAACAATTTCCAAACTCTAAAGTTTTAAAGAATAGTGAATGTTGGAATGAGTGATTCTTGTAAAATGGGAAGTGGTCACAAATAATGGTTTGGATTTGGGATTCGGACTTAGAATGATAAAACCTAGCCCGAATTACTTCAAGTTAGCCAACAAAGAATCAAGGACATGCTAAGGACAATATGCATTTTACTTTAGAAACTAACGACTACGCTTCTCACTTTACTTATGTCTAAGCAAGTTCAAAGTCCTAAGACATTCCCTAATATGTCTATTATGAGATATATCTTAGTTTTAGGATGGAAATAGTCGCAACCTCGGGTTAAGGTCCTATGTCTAGGCTACTTAAGCGGAACCCTTATGTCTAAGGCGCTCCTCTCCTCGGTTTAACCACTCAACAATGCAAATAAGCAACCTTTTCAGTATTGACTTGTTAAGACTTACAGTGGCCTTCTCTAAATCCTAACTTTTTGGGAAAACATGTTGAGCAATGAATGGAAAGTAAAAACACTACTTCTTAGCAACCCTTTTTAGACATAAAAGGCTAACTATCCATAACCGGGCTAGAGACGGGAATTTAGGAAGACATATTGAAGAAAATACAGCAAGTAAAATGGTTGAATGTGGAATGCATGTGTGAAAAACGAAAGTTAACTAACGGAGAGTTTTTATCGGGATTGAGAGCTTCGCCCTTCTCTTTCAAGCAAGGGAGAGTGTCACGTGCTCTTTCCTCCAAAAACACAACTCTCTTAACTAAAAATAAAGTAAAGGCAAAGAGAAGATAAGCAAAGTGCTAGATTTTTATATATTTGAATAAGTAGAAAATAACTAAGTACAAATGGAAACAAAACAAAGCTCAATAAAAGAATGTAAAGTACTCGGGATTTAAAAACCAAAAGCAACTAATGAAAGCAACTCAAAAGTACTTAGAAAGCAACAAAGAAACACTGAAAATGATCAAGAGAAGGAAGCAAGGCTTGATGATTTTGGTGGAGAAGTTGCTGGAATTTATAGCTGTGCATAATTGGTTAGGTAGGTCTTAAAACGATGGTGAATCACCCATTTCCAACTCTTTTGACTGACCAAATCGTGCTCAAACTGATAGTGGAACACTTCTTCTACACGTATGCATCGGTTGGAACCACCAAAACGCATTGGAAGACGCGTTTCATTAAGGGCAAAGTTGGAAGAAAAACTGTTTTTCTGCAGGCACGCAGGCGCCTGGCGCCTCCCATGAAGCTTTTTTCGTCTTTTTGCTTCTTTTGATTAATTTGCACTCCCAAATGGTCCTAAAATGTCATAAATACAATATAAGCCAACCACAAACCATAATATATGAATTTTGCATGAATTGGAACTCAAACGACCGAGAAAAATCCGAAACAAAGCTGAAACATTGTAAAAACAGCATCTAAAACCTTCTTTTTACGCATGTAAACAAGCGTAATCAGCGCCTTCAATTAAAATAATTGCAAGTTTGAATTTGAATCTCTGTCTAGTGTTCAATGCATTGCACCAACTCTGGATTTTTTAACATCGCACCCTTAACTTAAAAACGTTAAAAGGCTAAAATCCTAAGTCCGTAGCTGTTCTTCATATCGTACATCGTACCCTCAGGTTCAGAGGCTTGATCATTTTGAACTTTTCACATCGTCCCTTTACCTTGGAGGTTTGAATTTTAAGTTCATCCGTGGTTTTGGCATCGCACCTCGTACCCTTAGGTTTTGGAGGATTGAATTTTAACCGACTGCTGGAATGTGATCGCGTGGGAGTCCGCGGCCCCCATTTAATTTCTGGTCGAACTCGGAATCATGAAATTAAATCATCACATTTATTCCGATCATAATTCTTTTGAAACAGTTTTTACAGATCCATTGAAAACCCTTTTGGCATTTCAAGGATAATAACGCTTGAGGTGCTCCGCGTTCCACGGGTGCGCGAGGACGTCTCCTTTCAGATCGGCCAATATGTACGTCCCAGGTCGGACTATGCCCTTGACCTCAAACGGGCCCTCCTAGGTCGGATCAAGGGCACCCACATGGGTTTGGACCCTCCTTAAGACCAGATGTCCAACCTGGAAGGTCCAAGGTCAAACGCGGGCGTTGTAATGTCTGGCCATTCTGCCCTGATATTCCGCCAGGCGTAGCTGGGCCATTGCTCTTCTTTCTTCCAACAAGTCGAGGTTGAGGAGCAGCTCTTACTCATTTGTCGTAGGCTCGTAATGCTCTACTCCGTCAGATGGCATGCCGATCTCAACCGGGACTACAGCTTCGGAGCCGAAGGCCAGGGAGAACGGGGTCTCACCCGTCGATTCTCTTTGGGTGGTCCGGTACGACCATAGAACCTCTGGTAGCTCCTCGGCCCACCTGCCTTTCTTGGAGTCCAGTCTAAGTTTGATGCCTCGCTTGATGATCTTGTTCACTGCCTCCACCTGCCCATTTGCTTGCGGATGAGCGGGGGACGAGCTAAGGTGACTGACTGGGCGTTTATGCTGAACGCACGCGCTAAGCGTGGTAACAATTATATAGATGCAAGCGCACACCTGTCAGAGTAATATAAAATGGATGAAGTATCCAAGTATCGATCCTCAAGGACTTCTAAACAATTTCCAAACTCTAAAGTTTTAAAGAATAGTGAATGTTGGAATGAGTGATTCTTGTAAAATGGGAAGTGGTCACAAATAATGGTTTGGATTTGGGATTTGGACTTAGAATGATAAAACCTAGCCCGAATTACTTCAAGTTAGCCAACAAAGAATCAAGGACATGCTAAGGACAATATGCATTTTACTTTAGAAACTAACGACTACGCTTCTCACTTTACTTATGTCTAAGCAAGTTCAAAGTCCTAAGACATTCCCTAATATGTCTATTATGAGATATATCTTAGTTTTAGGATGGAAATAGTCGCAACCTCGGGTTAAGGTCCTATGTCTAGGCTACTTAAGCGGAACCCTTATGTCTAAGGCGCTCCTCTCCTCGGTTTAACCACTCAACAATGCAAATAAGCAACCTTTTCAGTATTGACTTGTTAAGACTTACAGTGGCCTTCTCTAAATCCTAACTTTTGGGAAAACATGTTGAGCAATGAATGGAAAGTAAAAACACTACTTCTTAGCAACCCTTTTTAGACATAAAAGGCTAACTATCCATAACCGGGCTAGAGACGGGAATTTAGAAAGACATATTGAAGAAAATACAGCAAGTAAAATGGTTGAATGTGGAATGCATGTGTGAAAAACGAAAGTTAACTAACGGAGAGTTTTTATCGGGATTGAGAGCTTCGCCCTTCTCTTTCAAGCAAGGGAGAGTGTCACGTGCTCTTTCCTCCAAAAACACAACTCTCTTAACTAAAAATAAAGTAAAGGCAAAGAGAAGATAAGCAAAGTGCTAGATTTTTATATATTTGAATAAGTAGAAAATGACTAAGTACAAATGGAAACAAAACAAAGCTCAATAAAAGAATGTAAAGTGCTCGGGATTTAAAAACCAAAAGCAACTAATGAAAGCAACTCAAAAGTACTTAGAAAGCAACAAAGAAACACTAAAAATGATCAAGAGAAGGAAGCAAGGCTTGATGAATTTGGTGGAGAAGTTGCTGGAATTTATAGCTGTGCAGAATTGGTTAGGTAGGTCCTAAAACGATGGTGAATCACCCATTTCCAACTCTTTTGACTGACCAAATCGTGCTCAAACTGATAGTGGAACACTTCTTCTACACGTATGCATCGGTTGGAACCACCAAAACGCATTGGAAGACGCGTTTCATTAAGGGCAAAGTTGGAAGAAAAACTGTTTTCTGCAGGCTTCCCAGGCGCCTGGCGCCTCCTGAGGTGTTTTTTCGTCTTTTCGCTTCTTTTGATTAATTTGCACTCCCAAATGGTCCTAAAATGTCATAAATACAACATAAGCCATCCACAAACCATAGTATATGAATTTTGCATGAATTGGAACTCAAACGATCGAGAAAAAGTCCGAAACAAAGCTGAAACATAGTAAAAACAGCATCTAAAACCTTCTTTTTACGCATGTAAACAAGCGTAATCACACCCCCAAACTTAACTTTTTGCTTGTCCTCAAGCAAAACTTAGCAACTTTAATCAGCTTTCTAACACATGGACAAGGAAAAGCAAAAGCAACCGAGATGTTCAATCATAAATTGTCTCAGGGAAAAGATGTCAAAGCCTACCATTCTATTGCCTTTGTAAACTTAGTCACTATAAACCAAGTTTGAAATGATAAAAACTTTTACTTTCAAAATCTTTTTTCTCTTTCAAAAACAGAAAACGTTTTCAAATACCCCTAAGGAATCTGCACACTCCCTTCTTACACTAAGACTTTCTACATCTGAAAGACTGGCTACTAGCCCCTGAGGTTTTCACACACTAACATCGGTTCCAACCACAGCTACTCGTAGAAAGACTTTGAAACTAACAGCTAGGTCATAAAACGACGACAATGAGAAACACGAAGTCACTTATCACCATCCTTACTGCTATTTTCAAAGTCAACACCCAACCTAAAACTAAATGGGTGTCTACAGTAGGACTCGGGAATCATAAATACATTTTCTTTAATTCTCAATGTTTTTACCACTCTTTTCTTTCTAACACAAGTCTTTTCCCCACTCTTATTTTCTCTCAACAAGACTCTTTTTACTCTTTTGCAACTTTTTTTTTTCTTTCGTTTTTATTTTTTTTTTTAGCTAAGTGCTTTTTCAACATTTTCTTTCTTTCCAACTGACTCTTTTTCAAAAGAAAATAGCATGATTTTTCAAATATAAATAACACTTTATCTTTCTGAAACAACGACGGATACAACGACTGTCCCCCCCAAACTTAAGAGAGTCAGTGTCCTCACTGGGAAAAGACTTTTGCATCGGATGAAAAAGGCTTAACAGTAAAAAGGACAAGGACTTCCTATATAGGGGCAAAGAAAAAGCTTAAAGTCTGTAAAGATCAAAAAGACATAAAAGAAAATGAGTTTATCACATAAACAAAGGAAATAGCTCAAAGCTTAGTCAGGCATAGAACAGAAAACTCAACAATCTCTTATAATCATCATCGACATGAAATCACATGCACAGCACAGATGCTTCAAAATAGGCATGTGAAAAGCTAAACTAAGGTTAAGTGAAGGCATACTTTAAGTGATCAGAAGATAAACGATACTAATTTATTCATGCTTCAACTGAGCTCGAAACATAATCAATACAAAAAAAACATGCGTAGTAGTGCTAAAATATGCAAACTACGTCATTAAAAAAAAGAAGAAAACACAAAAAATAGCAAAGAAGAAACCTCCCCTTCATGAAGTCGGAGGTTGTGGACTAGGATCAGTGTCAATGCTGGGAGATGGATGACCAAGGATAGCAGCTAGCGCTGGAGGCCATGAAGGTAAAACCGCAAAATCCAATGAAGTCCGTAAGTTGTAGATATGTTGCACGACTTCTCGAACCTGAGAGTTTTCGAAATGCTGGAAAAAACAGGGCAGGCGCCAGGCGCCTGCGTGATTTATTTTCGCAAAGGGCAGGCGCCAGGCGCCTGCGTAATTCTTTTTTTTTTTTTTTTTTTTTCAACATTTTTTTCTTTCTTTTTTTTCAACGTTTTCACAAACATTCTCTTAATAAGAAAAACTTTATAATTAAACAAAAAGAAAATACAAGATACAAAGACTTCCTTCCTTTACTTTTGTTCTTTCAAAAACGGATAAGAAGGAAAAAACATTTTTCGCAAAAATTTATTGACCTGAAAGTTGAATAGAGGTTTTTCCTCTATCCACTGGTTCTCCAAAATACGGCTTAAGTCTCTGCCCATTTACTTTAAAAACATTTCCCTTAGAGTCAACTACATCCACTGCCCCATATGGGTAGACTTTAAAAATTTGAAAGGGACCAGACCATCTAGACTTAAGTTTTCCAGGGAAAAGTTTCAACCTAGAGTTGAATAACAGAACCAGATCACCTTCTTGAAGATTGTTCGGCCGAAGACGCCTATCATGCCACTGTTTAGTTTTTTCCTTAAACAACTTAGCATTCTCATAAGAAAAGTGCCTGTGTTCTTCTAATTCCAACAATTGTAACTTCCTCGCTTCACCTGCAGCCAACAAATCAAAATTTAATTTCTTAGTAGCCCAAAATGATTTATATTCTAGCTCAAGAGGCAAATGACATGCTTTTCCAAAAACTAGCCTATAGGGGGACATGCCGAGGGGAGTCTTAAATGCTGTCCTATATGCCCAAAGTGAATCATCAAGCTTAAAAGACCAATCCCTACGGTTAAGATTTACAGTTTTTTCTAAAATGTTTTTTATCTCCCTATTAGATATTTCGGCTAACCCATTCGACTGAGGATGATACGCTGTTGCAACCCTATGACGCACATTGTATTTAGTCAGCAACTGTTGCATAGACCTATTCACAAAATGAGCCCCCCCATTGCTTATCAGACAACGCGGGGTTCCATAACGCGTAAAAATGTGCTTTTGCAGAAAACGAATGACAACTTTGGAATCATTGGTAGCAGTTGCAATGGCTTATATCCATTTCGAAACATAATCTACTGCTAACAATATATAAAGCTTACCATTAGAAGATGGAAATGGACCCATAAAATCTATACCCCACACATCAAATATTTCAATCTCCAGGATCGGGGTTTGAGGCATTTCGTGGCGTTTAGATATATTACCTGTCCGTTGGCATTTGTCACAAACCTGGGCAAACTTATGTGCATCTTTGAACAGAGTGGGCCAAAAGAACCCACTTTGCAAAACTTTGGCTGCGGTTTTGTGTCCTGCAAAATGTCCTCCATATGGAGACATATGACAAGCGTCTAATATCGCCTCGTGCTCTTCTTCTGCGACACACCTGCGTAAGATATTGTCAGGTCCTAGCTTATATAAAAAAGGCTCATCCCAACGATAACATCGAACTTCATTTAGAAATTTCTTTACCTGTTGCTTGTTGAACTCATAAGGAACTATTCGACTTACCAAATAATTTGCTATATCGGCATACCACGGAACTGAATCAACTCGCAAGAGTTGCTCGTCAATAAACTGTTCACGTATAACAGTTCCATCATCACAGAGCGGGGATTCCAATCTAGACAGGTGATCAGCAACTTGGTTTTCAGTACCCTTCCTGTCCCTAACTTCAATATCAAACTCTTGAAGTAACAAAATCCACCGTATCAAACGTGGTTTAGCATCTTTTTTAGCAAATAAATATTTTAAAGCAGAATGGTCAGTAAAAACAATGACTTTTGTGCCTATCAAGTAAGACCTAAACTTATCAAAGGCGAACACAACTGCTAACAGTTCCTTTTCAGTAGTAGTGTAATTGAGTTGTGCACCGGTCAGAGTCTTACTAGCATAATACACAGGATGCAAGATCTTGTTTTTACGTTGTCCTAACATAGCTCCTATTGCATAATCACTAGCATCACACATGAGCTCAAAAGGTAAATCCCAATTAGGTTCGATAATTATAGGGGCTGAACTTAGAGCAACTTTCAACATTTCAAATGATTTTAAACAGTCATCATCAAAAACAAATGGTCTATCATGTTCCAACAATTGACACAAGGGTTTAGAAATTTTAGCAAAGTCTTTTATAAAGCGGCGGTAAAATCCCCCATGCCCTAAAAAACTTCTAATCCCTTTGACATTTGTAGGAGGAGGTAGCTTTGAAATGATGTCTATCTTAGCGTGGTCTACCTCTATTCCTTGCTTGGAAATTTTGTGACCCAAAACAATACCCTCTTGTACCATGAAATGACACTTCTCCCAATTTAGGACTAGGTTTGTTTGTTCACATCTCTCCAATACTCTCTCCAAATTAACTAAACATGCGTCGAAAGAATTTCCAAAAACAGAAAAGTCATCCATAAAAACCTCTAGAATATTTTCTACCATGTCAGAGAAGATGGCCATCATACACCTCTGAAAAGTCGCGGGTGCATTGCATAGTCCAAAGGGCATTCGCCTAAAAGCGAACGTACCATACGGACACGTAAATGTTGTCTTCTCCTGGTCTTCTAGAGCAATAGTAATTTGATTATAACCCGAATATCCATCTAAAAAACAATAGAAATCCTTACCTGCCAGACGGTCGAGCATCTGGTCAATAAACGGGAGAGGAAAATGGTCTTTCTTTGTTACCTTGTTGAGTTTGCGATAGTCAATGCAAACTCTCCACCCGCTCACAGTTCGGGTTGAGATGAGCTCATTCTCCTCGTTGGCCACCACGGTTATACCCCCTTTCTTTGGTACACACTGTACTGGGCTTACCCAGCTGCTGTCGGATATTGGGTATATAACACCGGCGTCAAGCCATTTAAGAATTTCTTTCCTTACAACCTCTTTCATCTTCGGGTTCAACCGCCTTTGACTCTCAATAGAGTTCTTAGCATCTTCTTCCAATAGAATTTTGTGCATGCAAAAGGCCGGGCTTATCCCTCGGATATCTGCTATCGTCCATCCAATGGCCTTTTTGTGCTTCTCCAAAATCTGCAATAAAGAATATTCATTAGTAGGTGATAAATTGGAAGCTATAATAACTGGTAAAGTGTCGTTATCCCCTAGATACGCATATTTCAAATGCGACGGCAATGGCTTTTGCTCCAACGTGGGTGGTTCCACTATGGACGGAAGTAACGACTTGCATTCTTCTTTTTGTATTTTTTCAATAGGACTAGCCACATCTTCTGGGCCTTCTGCTATCTTATCAAGCTCTTCTTCAATCTCTGTAACTAACGAGTCATAAAACTCATCAAACATAATAGGATTCAAGCTATTTATAGCAGAGCACTCTTCAAAGTCTCCTGGTAATTTCATGGCATCTAGAACATTAAATTTAACTTCTTCATTATTTACCCTCATTGTAATTTCTCCCTTCCTTACATTAAAAACTGTATCCCCAGTGGCTAGAAATGGTCTTCCCAAAATAATGGGAACGTCTAAGTCTGCCTCGCAATCTAGAATGATAAAGTCCGCAGGGAAAATGAATTTGTCCACCTGGACTAAAACATCTTCTATCTTTCCCTCAGGTCTTATGATAGATCTATCTGCTAGTTGGAGGGTAACCGTAGTAGGTCTAGCTTCTCCTATGCCTAAAGATTTGAAAACTGATAATGGCATAAGATTAATGCTAGCGCCTAGATCACATAATGCCCTACCTAAGTTTTTTCCTCCTATGGAACATGGAATGGTAAAACTGCCAGGATCATTACATTTCATGGGTAGCGGGCTGCCTACAGCTTCACTACTACATTTTGTCATGGCTACCAGTTCATGCTCTCCTATTTTTTTCTTCCTAGAAACTATATCTTTCAAAAACTTAGCATAATTTGGCATCTGTTCTAGAGCATCTACTAATGGTATATTTATATGCAGTTGTTTTAAAATATCTAAAAATTTTCTAAACTGGGAATCATTATTTTTCTTAACTAATCTTTGTGGAAACGGGGGAGTAAGGGTAAAAGAAGGCTGTACCTGTGGAGGAACACTCGGGGTGTCCTTATTACCTTTTCTAATATTCTCTTTTTCTGGTGTTGTTGGATTTTCTGGTATCTTTACAATTGGTTCAGTGGACGGAATCTGTACATCTGTTGTTGGCATTGTTGGTCCATCATATGCCAGTCCACTCCTGAGGGTGACAGCTTTGCACTGTTCTTTCCCTTCTCGTTTTGGTAATTCAGTATGGCCTGGAAAAGAACCTTGTGGTCTATTCTTCAATTCATTGGCGAGCTGTCCCAATTGGGTCTCGAAATTCCTCATTGATGCCGCTTGGGATTGTATCACTGCGTCGGTTCGGGCCATGTACTCCTTCATCATATTCTCAAGATTTGAGTTGTTATTTTGAACTGGTGGAGTCTGTGTTCTCTGATTATACTGCTGTTGCGGTGGTGGGATGTATTGCTGTGTAGGTGGAACATAGGGCTGCTTGTTCTGTTGGCTCTGCCCTTGATTAAAACCGCTCGAACCTCCTTGTCCTCCCCATGAGAAATTAGGGTGGTGCCTCCAACCTGGGTTGTAGGTGTTCGAATATGGGTTAAAGTTCCTATTGTTCCCATGTCCTACATAAAAAACAGAAGCAGGGTTATGTGGACAATTATCATAGATATGGTTTTCACTGCAAAATGAACAAATGAGATCGTTGACTTGGCAAACAGGGGCAGGAGTGCAATAATCCGACTGCACAGGTTGTATCGGCGTGGCTAATGGATTTTTTATTCCCAATGCCATCTCTTTCAGCCTCTGGTTCATTGTAACCATCTCTTTTTGCATCGAGGTCGCAATGTCCAGAGCCAAAACTCCAGCTGGATCTTGCTTCTTTGGTGCTGCCCTAGATCTTTGCGAACACCATAGTTCGTTATGTGAAGCTAAGTCATTTAGGATGTCAACTATCTCGTTGAATGTCTTCTTTGTAAAGGCTCCGTTGGCAGCATTGTTTAGCATCATCTTAGTAGGATGATCTAAACCTCTAAAGAAATGTTCTATCTGGATGCATGCCGGCAAGCCATGGTTCGGACATTTCCTGATTAGTTCTTTAAATCTCTCCCACGCCTCGTGAACAGGTTCACGATCATACTGTCTAAAGGAGATGATCTCTTCTCTGATATCAGCGTGGTGAGTAGGTGGGAAGAATTTTGTTAAGAACTTCTCCACTAACGACCCCCATGTGGTGATGGATCCCGGTGGAAATGCATTGAGCCATGCTCTAGCTTGGTCCTTCAAAGAAAATGGAAAAAGTGTTAGTCTCAGAGCATCGTCTGTTATACCAGGTAATCGAAATGCATTTGCAATTTGAATGAATGATTTCAGATGATCATGTGGATCCTCATGTTCCTGCCCTCCAAAATGTCCAATTGTCTGCAACATTTGGAACATCATTGGTTTAAGCTCAAAGTTTGCGTGGGCTGGAATAGGGTTGACTATCCCTGAATCAAAGTTCTGAAAAGCCGTGGCGGCATATTCTCGCATTGCCACGTCTCTGTTGTCCGCCATCTGGATATGGTTGAATTCATCATTTCTTGCATGATCCCTCATATTACCGTTAACAGCAGGTGGATCAACCGGATCACGAGGTGGAATATCTGCCATTGATGTGCTCGTACTCTCTACCTCACTTTCAGGACTGATTTCACCTTCTCTCTCTTTTTGCTTTTCTAGTTGTTTTCGAAGTCTTTGCTCCTTTCGAGTTTTTCGAAGGGTCCGCTCAATCTCAGGGTCAAGGGGTAGAAGAAAAGATCTTGTGCTCATGCACTTTAACGTACCCTTGTGAGATAAACGACCAAAAATATAGAACAAAAACGGTGGATGGAAATTACACCCAACAACAATTCACAAAAAAATAAAAACTAAAAGAATTTGGAAATAATTTTAAAACTAAAGTCCCCGGCAACGGCGCCAAAAACTTGACTGGGCGTTTATGCTGAACGCACGCGCTAAGCGTGGTAACAATTATATAGATGCAAGCGCACACCTGTCAGAGTAATATAAAATGGATGAAGTATCCAAGTATCGATCCTCAAGGACTTCTAAACAATTTCCAAACTCTAAAGTTTTAAAGAATAGTGAATGTTGGAATGAGTGATTCTTGTAAAATGGGAAGTGGTCACAAATAATGGTTTGGATTTGGGATTTGGACTTAGAATGATAAAACCTAGCCCGAATTACTTCAAGTTAGCCAACAAAGAATCAAGGACATGCTAAGGACAATATGCATTTTACTTTAGAAACTAACGACTACGCTTCTCACTTTACTTATGTCTAAGCAAGTTCAAAGTCCTAAGACATTCCCTAATATGTCTACTATGAGATATATCTTAGTTTTAGGATGGAAATAGTCGCAACCTCGGGTTAAGGTCCTATGTCTAGGCTACTTAAGCGGAACCCTTATGTCTAAGGCGCTCCTCTCCTCGGTTTAACCACTCAACAATGCAAATAAGCAACCTTTTCAGTATTGACTTGTTAAGACTTACAGTGGCCTTCTCTAAATCCTAACTTTTGGGAAAACATGTTGAGCAATGAATGGAAAGTAAAAACACTACTTCGTAGCAACCCTTTTTAGACATAAAAGGCTAACTATCCATAACCGGGCTAGAGACGGGAATTTAGAAAGACATATTGAAGAAAATACAGCAAGTAAAATGGTTGAATGTGGAATGCATGTGTGAAAAACGAAAGTTAACTAACGGAGAGTTTTTATCGGGATTGAGAGCTTCGCCCTTCTCTTTCAAGCAAGGGAGAGTGTCACGTGCTCTTTCCTCCAAAAACACAACTCTCTTAACTAAAAATAAAGTAAAGGCAAAGAGAAGATAAGCAAAGTGCTAGATTTTTATATATTTGAATAAGTAGAAAATGACTAAGTACAAATGGAAACAAAACAAAGCTCAATAAAAGAATGTAAAGTGCTCGGGATTTAAAAACCAAAAGCAACTAATGAAAGCAACTCAAAAGTACTTAGAAAGCAACAAAGAAACACTAAAAATGATCAAGAGAAGGAAGCAAGGCTTGATGAATTTGGTGGAGAAGTTGCTGGAATTTATAGCTGTGCAGAATTGGTTAGGTAGGTCCTAAAACGATGGTGAATCACCCATTTCCAACTCTTTTGACTGACCAAATCGTGCTCAAACTGATAGTGGAACACTTCTTCTACACGTATGCATCGGTTGGAACCACCAAAACGCATTGGAAGACGCGTTTCATTAAGGGCAAAGTTGGAAGAAAAACTGTTTTCTGCAGGCTTCCCAGGCGCCTGGCGCCTCCTGAGGTGTTTTTTCGTCTTTTCGCTTCGTTTGATTAATTTGCACTCCCAAATGGTCCTAAAATGTCATAAATACAACATAAGCCATCCACAAACCATAGTATATGAATTTTGCATGAATTGGAACTCAAACGATCGAGAAAAAGTCCGAAACAAAGCTGAAACATAGTAAAAACAGCATCTAAAACCTTCTTTTTACGCATGTAAACAAGCGTAATCAGTGACTTATGCCAAGCTTGCTGCAAAAGTCTTTGAACTTGGCGTTGTCAAACTGCTTCCCATTGTCTGTCACAATGGCCTGCGGTATACTAAAGCGACATATAATATTTGCCCATACGAAGGACGTGACTCTGGATTCCGTTATGTGGGAGAGCGCCTCGGCCTCGGCCCACTTTGTGAAGTAATCCACAGCAACCACAGCGAACTGGGTCTGGCCTTTGCCCAAAGGGAAAGGACCAATGATATCTACCCCCACTGCGCGAATGGCCACGGGGCCGAAATGGGGTGAGCAGCTCGAGAGGTTGGTGGATTATGGTTCCGTAGCGTTGGCAATTGTCTCAAGTTCTAACGAACTTCTTGGCGTCCTGGCTGAGGGTCGGCCAATAGTATCCTTGTCGAATCACTTTGGCTGACAGCGACCGGGCGCCTGAGTGATTGCCGCACACTCCTTCGTGGATTTCTCTGAGGACGTACAGGCCCTCTTCAGGGGTTACGCATCTCAATAGAGGCAGGGAAAAGCCGTGTCGGTACAATGCTCCACCTCGGACCACGAACCGAGCTGCTCGCCTTGCCAACTTTCTGCGCTCCTTGGGGTCTTGTGGTGAATTGCCCCTAATGAAATCCGCAATCGGGTCCATCCATGAGGACTCTGGAGCGCCGATCTCCATCAGATCTGGCTCTGAGATCGAGGGATTATCTAAGATCTCGACGGGGACCGACCTGGCCAGGTCGGTCTCGTACGCTGATGCTAACTTGGCCAAGGCGTCGGCATTAGAATTTTCTGCTCGGGGGACCCGGTTTACTTCGTAAGTTCGAAATTGGGCGAGGTACGATCTGACCTTGCCCAAATACTTCTCCATTCGGGAGTCTTTGGCTTGGTACTCTTCCTTGATCTGGCTCACAACCAGCTGGGAGTCGCTGAAGAACTTAACACAAGAGGCCCCCAATGCTCTGGCGATACGTAGACCGGCAATAAATGCCTCATACTCAGCCTCGTTATTGGAAGTCCGGAAGCCGAACCGCAAGGCATACTCAAATCGCTCGCCTCCTGGTCCGAGCAAGAGGACCCCGGCCCCGCACCCCTTCTCATTGGAGGATCCGTCGACATAGATTGTCCACGGTAGGTCGGACTCGCTCAGCTCGGAAGGTGGCGTGAGCTCGGCTATGAAATCTGCCGCTGCTTGTCCTTTCAACGCAGTTCTGGGTTCGAACTGGATGTCGTACTCACTTAGCTCCATTGCCCACTTCATCAGGCGTCCAGAAGCTTCTGGCTTATGGAAGATGTTTTTTAGGGGCAAGTTAGTGAGCACCACCACCGTATGGGCTTGGAAGTATGGTCTAAGCCGTCGGGCCGAGGTGACTAAAGCGAGAGCCAACTTCTCCATCTGAGGGTATCTAGTCTCGGCTTCGGTCATAGCCTTGCTTGTGTAGTAGATCGGGTTTTGCCGCGCTTCCTCTTGCCTGATTAGGGCCGAGCTGACGGCACTGTCAGACACTGCTAAGTACAATTGGAGCTTGTCCCCCGGCATGGGCTTGGCGAGCAAAGGTGCCGAACAGAGGTAGCTCTTCAATTGCTGAAATGCTTGTTCGCACTCCGCTGTCCATTCAAACGGCCCTTTCTTTCGTAGGACTTTGAAGAAAGGAAGGCACTTATCTGTCGATCTTGAAACAAACCGGTTCAGGGCCGCAATCCTGCCATTGAGGCACTGAAGCTGCTTCAGCGTCTTAGGTGCCTCCATCTCGAGCACGACTTTAATCTTTTCGGGGTTGGCCTCGATTCCCCGGTTGTTCACCATGAAGCCAAGGAATTTTTCCGAAGAGACTCCAAAGGCACATGTCCTCAGAACCTCGAAGGCTTCGATCAGATCGGAGAGATGCGACTTAGACTGCTTGCTCTTGACAAGCATGTTGTCCACATACACTTCCATATTCCGGCCGATCTGCTTGGCGAACATTTTGTTCACCATTCTCTGGTAGGTCGTTCATGCGTTCTTTAACCCGAAGGGCATGACCTTGTAACAGTACAGACCTTGGTATGTTATGAATGCGGTATGACCTTGTTCTGAGACATGCATCTTGATTTGGTTGTACCTAGAGTAGGCGTCCATGAAGGTCAGCAGTTCGTGCCCGGCTGTGGCGTCCACAAGCTGATCAATCCTCGGCAGTGGGAAGCAATCTTTCGGGCATGCCTTATTTAAGTTCGTAAAATCTACGCACATTCTCCACTTTCCGTTAGATTTTTTAACTAATACAACATTGGAGAGCCACTAGGGATACGAAATTTCTCTTATGTATTCAGCTTTCAAAAGTTTGCTAACTTCCTCAACAATTACATCACTCCGCTCCTTTTTTATAGGTCTTCTTTTTTGCTTTACAGGTCGGAATGACGGATCTACGCTGAGGCGGTGCGTCATAATTTTCGGGTCAATGCCAGGCATGTCCTCATGGGACCACGCAAAGACATCCGAGTTGGATCTGAGGAAGTGGATTAGCTCCTCTCTGTCGGTGGCCCCCAGCTTGGTTCCTATGCTTATTTGCTTCTCGGGACTAAGCAGAGGAACAAGCTCGAGCTCCTCAGTGGGTGCGGCAAACTCCCTTCTCGGCAGGTCGGCCTCGAACTCGAGCGTCCCATCCCTACCGGCGAGAGTTTCGAGGGCGCAGACCGATGAGCCTTTGAGTGCGGAGGCAGAACACTCCCTCGAAGCGGTCTGTTCTCCTCGGACCGTGCCCACGCCATTGGGGGTGGAATACTTCAAAATTTGATGAAGTGTCGAGGGAATGGCCCGAAATGAGTGGATGATGGGTCTCCCAAAGATGGCGTTATAGGCCGATCTACCGTCAATTACCACGAACTCGACCATTTGGGTGACCTAAGTTTGGTCCTGCCCAAGTGTGACCGGCAAGTCGATGCAACCCTCTGGGATGACCGATTCTCCAGATAACTCAACCAGCGGTGTCGGGCTTTTCGTCAATTGCGACCTCGTCCAACCCAGGGCGAGGTAGGTCGGTAAGGACAGGATGTTAGCAGATGCGCCACCGTCTATCAGCACCCTCCTGACCACCACATGATCAATCAAGGGAGCGATCACAAGTGCATCATTGTGGGGCAGGTGGACCTCCTCTAAGTCTGTACTGTCGAAGGTGATTGGGCAGGTCGGCCTCTGCTTCCTGATGATGCACACCTCGCGCCTGGTTGCACGAGCTAGCTCCTTTCTTTTATGTCCGGACTGACCCCCGCTTGGCCCTCCGAAAATGGTATTGATGACCACAGGTCGGTCAGTGCGCCGGGGCGGCGTCCTCCAACGCTTCCGCTCTTCCTTTTTCTCTGCCGAGCTGGTCCTGGGCTTTCCCACAAATTTCTTGAAGTAGCCATCTTGAATTAGATCCTCAATTTGGCGCTTCAACTCCCAGCAGTCCGACGTGTTATGGCCGTGCTCCCGATGGAAGCGGCAATACTTGTCCTTGCTGCGCCTTTCCGGGGCTCCCCGAGCTTCTCAGGACGCTTGAGTAGTTTTTCCATTCCAGACTCCTCGATGTTCGTTAGGATCTCGGAAATTGGAATCGTGGTCGGGGTGAAGCGTTCGTAGGGTCGGCTCCTGGTAGGTCCGTTCTCCGCCCTTCGATACCCAGCTCGGCCGCTGGAAAAAGATCCCTTGTCCTTGGACTTGGGATCTGCCTTTTCTATATCTTTTCTACTTCTGCCCCGGCCGATCTTTCGTTCTGGTCGACCGGTTTTGGTTCGGAGGAGCTCCTATCCATCGATGACTTTCTTCGCCTTCTGAAGCACCTCGGCGAAGGTGGCCGGGGCCTCCTCTCCAAGTTTCACCGTGAGGGCTTCGTCGGCTAGACCGGTGAGAAAATAGCACATGGCCGAGTCATCGGAGCAGTGTGCGACCTTCAACTGCTCCTCCTGGAATATGGTGACATATTCTCGCAGCGTCTCACCCTCCTTCTGTCTGATGGTGGCGAGATGGGTCGCTGTCTTTTTGTCATAATGCCGAGAAGAGAACTGGGCGAGGAACTCCCTTCTCAGTTGAGAGTAGGTCGAGATCGACCGGGCTGGCAGTCTCCGATACCACAATCGCGCGCTGCCAGTAAGCGCGATCTGAAAGGCGCGGCATTTGATTGCGTCTGATGCCGCTTGGAAATCCATGAGGCCTTCAAAGACCTCAACATAATCCTTGGGGTCCTTCGACCCATCATAAGGCTTCACGGTAGGAGCTTTGAACTTCGGAGGGATCGGTGCTTCCAAAACGTCCGAGGTGAAGGGCGATTCTCCCAAGTCGCCATCGTTCAGTGGACCTTCTTTCTGCTCACATTTGGCCTTTAAGGCCTCCACCTGAGCGTCGAGCTTGCCCCTCAGCTGGTCGAACTCCGCCCTTGTGATCACCCCTGCGGGAGTTGCTGGGTTGTGAGAGGATTAAGCCTGCTGGTTGGAGCTCCTGTGTGAGCGGGATGGTGACTGTCTTTTTCGGAGAGATGGGCCTCTCTTTCTGTTGAGGTGTTCACGAAGGTCTCCTCTCTGGCGAGTGTGTCCCTCGCTCTCGTTGTCTTCGGGATGTTCCTCCTCGACTGGGCCGAGGTGGGAACCCCTTTGCTCGCATATGTCAATGCGCGTCATTCGATTTTCAGATCGGGACCCTGCGCCTGCAGCTAGTATCATCTCGTTATACATTTCCTCCATGGACCGCATTTGTGTGCGCATTGCCTCCATTTCTCTCTGGAGCGCGTCAAAGTTCTCACTTGGTGGAGCCGGGGCTGGACCCCGGGCGCCCCTCTTAGAGGTCCCACCTCGGCCACGGGTGGCCTTGGATGTCCTTGGGTGCGCAGGTGGTAGGACAGGCGCGGTGATTCGTGCCGACCTGCGGAGGGGTTCTATTGCTAGGCCGTCGTGACCTTGCCCCTCTACCACTGCTGCTCCGACCTCCCTCTGGTGGGCATCGCTGGCAGCTAGAGTCCTTCGATCTGCCATATTGGTCGAGTTCGCTGGTTGAACCATGTTCGCTCGCGTGTTGGTTTAAAAGAATTGGGATGACTTAGATTGTCCTCCCCACAGACGGCGCCAAATGTTTATGCAAGGATATGCACAACAGTGTATTTCAGATTGCAGCTCGAACTCGGCCTCCGGACCGATCTGAATACTTGGGCGAACCTGCACAAAAAGGTGAGCACTCCGACGATCAAGTCAGTATAGGTCGGATTCCCAGTTTAGTTCGAGGTCAGAAATCATCGTACCTTATCGTGGAGTGAAGTCCTCTACTTATGGGTGGTAGTCCCGCTAATCTCGCGTCGGTTACACCCGGTAATCTCGGGACCGTCGGTTACACCCGGTAATCTCGTGACCGACGGTTATACCCGATAATCACGCCGCTGACAGTAGCTCACATCGGCCCCACCGAGCTTCCCGGTAGGTCGGACCTCAGCCAGGTTCACCTCGGCCCTCATACTTAGCATCTGTCAACGCTAGTGGTGGTGATCTCGGCCGTCCGAGCTAGGCATGACTCATGAGTCATCTTGGAGCACCAATAAGGGTCCTCCACGTGTCCAGGGTATTCTCTTCCCCAAACAGTTTCTTTACTAAAAGAGTTTATTCTCCATTCATCTGACCCGACGCAATCCCTAACCCCCTCCCCACTTGCGATCTTCTCCACCACTCTTGGCCTCTACGTTACAGCACCGCTACCGCTGCCATCGCCACGCCACTACCACAAATCGTTAACTATGCCAACGCTAAAATATCTCCAGTGGTATTCTTGGTGTCATAATTAGTTTTGGATTGACTGTTAATTTTACATCAATCATTCTCGTAGGAGAACTCAGAGGATATAAATGCAAATGTCTTTGAAGTTGGAAGACGTATGAAGATTGACTTTATTTGTTTAAACTTCAAATTACTGTTATTCTCATGTCTATTCGATTTTCTTTTGTTCTCTCTATTTAGTTTCAACGTTTCTCTTTTGTTCTCTCTATTTAGTTTCAACGTTTCTCTTGATTCTACCAAAGATAATTTATGTTGTGCTTCCAACTGATGGCATTGATTATTAGCTCTTCTATCACATTCATACCTACAAGAAAATGTACGTAACAAATTTTTTGAATCCATAAACAAAAAATGTTGGCAAAATTTTGGTTAAGTTAAATATTTGGCTCTTCTGCTAATTTTAACTTCAAGTTACACTTGTACATAGAATTTCAATGGGAGGAAAGGTGCATCATTTATGGTGCCATTGAAATTTTCAATTGAGATTTAGAAAACTGTGGTTTTTTTTTTCCGTGTCTGTCCCCTTTAATGTTCTTGATTTATATGTTTGGTTTCAATTTCCATAGTAATTCCCAAGTGATCACTTTCATGGATTCTTTAATAGAGGTTTTTGCCACCCCACAATCAAGTATTGGGTTTCATATTAATTGTGGTTTCTCCTATATGCTTTCTCATCTGCCTTACTTCCGTTCATTTATTCTAAAATTTTCTTTTGATGTTTATAGTTTCCTTTTGGAAAATTCATCGACATCATACATAACATCCCTTGATTTAAAATTTTTCCTTGCCATATGCAGATGTACATATTACTTTGTGAGGGAAAAAAATGCAGGGGTCAAATAAGATATTAAGAAACCGATTGATTAAATAACCATGTGCATATATAAATTTTGTCTTTGCTATGCTTGTAGTATAGCATGATTAATTATATATATAGCTAATTTAGTATTTGTTTATGGGTTGGGAAGAACACGTTCACGAGTTAAGCTCAATAAAAGCTAGAGTTTTAAATTAATATTAAACTTGTTGTATTGTGACTCAAGCATATCTCATAGGTTATTAAATTACAAAAGTTGGGTTGGACCGTTAGTTTTTGTTTAAGTCCAAATTATGTGGTTACTTTACTACATGGTGTGCAACCATAATTTGAGACTATTCTCCTTGCCATGAGATTGAGAACAAAGAGAAACAGATTTTTGTTGCACTCTTTTTGACCGCGTAGGGTGGAAAAATCTACAGAAGAGTTTGTTTCTTTTTTCTGGTATTTTGTCCATTGTTTTCATCTTCTTCGTAGGTTGTCCTACTTAGAGTTTGGGTTTGTTATTCTCCCTCGTTCCATTTGTTATTGTTCTTGGATATTGAAATTAATAGAAGTTTTACTCTCACCTTTCACAGTGGATGTAGACCACATTGGTCGAACCACTATAAATTTTGGTGCCGTCTTCTCTTCCCTTATCTACTTGATTTAGTGTTAATACTACTTGGTGGATTATTTGGATTAATTATTAATATTGTCTAATAAAATAAGCAGTGGATATTGGTGTAATTTTTCACAACAAATAGTATCAGATCATAAGGTAATTTTTATCAATTGTAGTCAACCGTTTCTTGACTTTGTAAGCTCCCTTTCAAGCATATGGACTATTTTGAAATTGTCTGATCGGCATGAAATTTCTGTTTGGTTAAATAGAAAATATTTTTGGGTTGTACTGAAGGTTTTTGGATGTTCTAAAATTTCTGTTTGGCCGATTAAAAATTATTTTTGGTCAGTTCTGGATTTTTCTGTTGGATTTGACTATTCTCAATTGTCTATCTAGCTGGATAGTAATTATTTTGGGTTGTTATGTTCTGAATTTTCTGCTTGATTAGCCTCAAAGTTTTTTTTGGCTATTGAAAATCCTAAAATTATGTCGGCAAAATTCGAACCAGATAAGTTTGATGGAAAGGTAGATTTTAGCCTTTGGAGAAAAAAGCTTAAAGTTTTTTTAGTTCAACAGAAAGTGGCAAAAATTTTAGATAAACCAAAAACATGGCCGGCAGAGATGACCAAAAAAACAAATTGAGATGGAGGATATAGCCTATAGCACAATGATTCTACACCTTTCTGATAATGTGCTTCGACAGGTTAATGATATTGAAAAAGCAAAGTAATTATGGGACAAGTTGGAATCACTTTATTTAAGTAAATCTTTGTCAAATAAAATTTACTTAAAAGGAAAGGTTTTTTTGGATTTAGAATGCAACCGTCAAAATCCTTAGAAGAAAGCCTAGATGATTTCAACAAGATATGTGCGGTCTTAGCAAATTAGATGATGAAAACCAAGCTATTATACAATCTCAAAAAGACAACCGACGAGAAAGGAGCGGAACGCCAAGATACCGCACCGGGAGAGTTGCCACCGAAAACCCCAAGAAAGAAGCCAACCCCTGCACCTCCTCAGGAGGAAGACCAGCCCCAAAAAAAGAGCTCTTACGAGTATTAGCAACAATACCCGACAACGCCTCAAACTCCACCAAAGAATCCCGAATAAAGGAAAGAGAACCAACATCCCCATGCGGAAAGATCATTAAGTCATCCGCAAAACATAGGTGAGTCAAACCAATCCGATCACACTTCGGATGATATCGAAACCCCACCGGAGGTCGATTAAGCATACGTGACAACACTTCCATGGCCATAACAAAAAGATAAGGGGAAAGAGGATCCCCTTGATGTAAACCACAACGATCAGGAAAATAACCCTCAAGCGAACCATTCAAAGAAATGGAGAACATAAGAGACGTAACACAAGCCCGGATCCAATTAACAAACCGAACCGAGGTCCCAATGGCTAGTAACAGGCCAAATAGGAAATCCCAACGCACCGAGTCATACGCCTTCTTAAGATCCACCTTAAGCACACAACGAGGGATACCCTTATTAAGATGATACCCCCCAACAAGCTCCTGACAAAGCAAAATATTGTCTACAATACGACGTTCGGGCACAAAAGCAGATTGATTATGACTAATAAACCTAGGGTGCTAGACTTTCAACCAGTTAGCTAAAAGCTTCGTAATGCACTTATACAACACATTACAACATGAGATAGGGCGGAAATCCCCTAACCCCGAAGGATTGGGGATCTTAGGAATCAAAGTAAGCATCGTAGCATTAACCCCAGAAGGCAAATAGGAAGTAGCAAAGAAATGCAACACCGCCTTACAAAAGTCATCACCCACAACACTCCAAGCCACCTTAAAGAAGCCCACTGAGAACCCATCCGGACCAGGAGCCTTACCACTATTCATCGAAAACAACACCTCCCGCACCTCCAGAGAAGTAACAGGACGACACAACTCCACCCCACACTCAGGAGGCCACACAAAATCCACAATAGTAGCCAAACGAGCAGTAAGATCACGATAAGCTACACACTCAGACCCTAACAACCGACGATAAAAACCAACCATCAGCCGAGCAATCTCAGCACGATCAGTAACAAACCGACCTGCATCATCAGTCAAAGAGCAAGACCATTACGAGCAATCCGGCCACGAACACTAGGGTGGAAAAAAGCAGAGTTATGGTCTCCCAAAGAAAGCCACCGGACCCGGGACTTCTGTCGCAACGGAGCCTCCTCCATCACAGCCCAGTTCCATAAATCACGAGAGGCGACTGATAAGAAAACAATAGCCAATTGGATCTAAGAACCCTCATGGTTATACAAACCCCTAGATCACAAATGCTGAAACCCCCAAATCAAGATTATTTCAACCCAAGGAAGAAGTTAGAACGGATTTACCTTGATGATCAATATCAAGAGTATAGAAAACTTGTTTCTAAACTCAAGATTCGAACCACTCCACAAGTTAGCTTGATCAAGGCTACTTGAATGATTCTAGAATGCAATTCTAAAACACAAGAAATGCAAAGAAAAAGCTCATGGCTCAATAAGCTTAAATTTTATTATCTCAAAACTCAAATCTTAAATCTGTTTTTCCAAGGGAACAAGCTAGGCTATTTATAGCCTCCAAAAAAACCCTTCAAGTAACCTAAAAGAATTGTAAAGGTTGTAACTCCCTACTACATCAATACCATAACCACCACTATCTCAAATGTAACTTAAAACACATAAATGAAATGTTTAAAACTGAAAATACAATTAAACATGCTTTAAATCAGAGAATGAAACTCCTCCACCATAAAACAAAGAATTTGTAACCCTCCAAGAGTGAATGAACCTGATTTTGAACTACTTTGAAGTCTTGTTCATTTAATGCATCTTGAGTTTAACTTAGACTTCCATTAATGCAACTTTAGTTTGTAGTAAATGAAGTTGGACTTGTTCTTGACTTCATTCAATGCTACTTGAGGTTACCATAAATGACACTAGAGTGCATTTAATGCAACTCCACTTTGTTGTCATCTTAGACATAGGATTGTCCAACAACTTCCTTTAAATCTTGAGGACTAAGACATTTTGGTTCATATCAGCGACCCTCTCCTCCTTCTGAGCACCTATCGAAGAAGGGTCACTCAAAAGTAAAGCCTGAGCAGCAAGCATACGAGCACGCGCCTCCTGCACACCCTTCTGGATAGTATCAATATGATGATTGAAACGACACAACACAGGCTTCAAAGCACGAAGATTCATACCAAAACTCACAAGAGGAGAAACCTGAAAATGAACCTTCCACGTATCCCGAACAACGGACAATAACAGGGGATTAGCAGCATAAAAGTCAAAGAACCGAAAAGACGGGCGGCACCTAGGCACCAAAGCACCAATAAGAAAAACAAGGGGGCAATGATCAGAGACACCCCACTCACGAACCTGAACCTCAAAAACAGGCATGGAACCAAACCAAGCGGAATTGACCAAAACACGATCAAGGCGCTTGAGAATAAGACCATCCCCCAAATGCTTATTTGTCCAAGTAAACCAAGACCCAGAAACACGAAGCTCCACCAAATCTGCCTGTAACAAAACATCATCAAAACGCTCAATATCTGTCAAAACAGGACTACCACCCAACACCTCCGACAAGTGCCGAATAGCATTAAAATGACCCATCACCACACCAGGACCAGACCAAGCTGAACAAATGGACACTAGAGAGTCCCACAACAGAGCCTACTCAGAGGTGAAATTAGAAGCATAAACACAAAGAACCTGCACCGAAAGCTGAGAAACTCGATAAAAAACAACACCATGCACAAACTGATAAGAAATAGTAATCGGGGAGAAATCATAACGTTGCGGGCGCCACAACACCCAAATCCTACCAACACAAGAAGAAGAGTAACTGCTGACGCACTGTCAATGCACCTGGAAGGGGCGAAAGACAGAGGCAAAGTTACGCTGCAAAACACGAGTCTCCAAAAGACAACAAAACTCAGCACGAATACTACCCAGAAATGAGCGAACCTCACGGCCTTTTGCGGCAGCATTCAAACCCCGCACATTCCATGAGCACCAACTAGTCATGGCCTACAGGAGGGGAAGAAGAACCCGCCCTGGAAACAGGAGACAAGCGACGACGACGAGAAACAATCGTAGTGAAACCCCTCCTGATTATCCCCTGAGAAAAAACCATCCCCAAAAAGCGGCGAAAACACCTCCACACCACTATCCCGAAACGAAGGGCCAGGAAATTGACCATCCGAGACAGCCTTACCACTATCCCGACCCGAAGGACCAGAATCAAGGCCATCCGAAGCAGTCTCAGTAGGTAAAGACAAAGCCTCAAAACGGTTGCCAGAAACAGCCCGCTCCACCGGACGAGCAGGAGCCACAACAGCAAGGGCCCGAATAGGCCCGGACACCACAACGGGGGAAACCAAAGCTGGAGGAGCTGACACCTGGGGAACCAGACCCCGAGGCGCCTTAGGAACCCAGACCTGCTCAACGGAACAAGTCGAATCAGAATGACCAAAGATACAGCATTTCGAACACCGCCGTGGCTTCTAAGCATACTCAATAGCAACTGCAAACAAGACATCACGAACCTTCACCTCAACAGATGACGGAAAGGAAGAAACAGCACGCATCTCAACACAAATACGGGCAAAAGACAGGCGGCTACGATCCTCAGTAGCTTTATCAAGACATAGAGGCACACCCAACACACTAGTAATAACACTAAGCCCCCGGGGAGTCCACAACTCAAGTGGAATATTAGACAATTTAACCCAGACTGGAACAAAAGCAAGAGAAAAAGACTGAGGAACAATACAAGGACTCCAAGGACGAAGGAAGAGCGGCTTCCCCCCAATGTCCCACGACCCATGGGACAGAACCCAATCACAGGAAGAAGCATGCAGGAACTGGAACACAATGAGCCCATCATCCAAATAAGTAATAACCGGCTCCTCCACCCTTGCCCAAATCCGAGCCACCAGACGGGCAACCACAGCATAAGGAGGCCGAGAGTCTAGAAACTGATCCACCAAAGAGTTAGCCCACAACTTCTCCCCCTCCCCAACAATTTCATCAGAGGGAACCGCAACGAGCTCCTCATCCATCACCACTGGAGGAAAACACTCAAGTCGAGACGCCACCCCAGAAGATGATCCAAAAAGGCCACGCCAAGAATCTGGGCCGCAAGGAGGTAAACCACTAGAAGAATCGGCCCCAATAGCCCCCAAACATGTCCCAACCGACTCCGAAACAGGCCCCAAATCATGAACCCGAGAGGAAACCGAACGGAACAAAGAAAGATCGGGGGGAACCAGAGACAAAATAGCCTGAACGGGCCCAAAAGAGGCCGAACCGGCCTGAAACTGCTTGGAAGCAAGCTAAACCGACGACAAGCTTGCTGAACCAGCCAGAACCGGACTGCACCAAACCACCAGATCGAACCGAACCAACATTATCCGACCGGCCCAACCCATCACCAACACCACGCGGCCCATGCAACCTAGGGTTCACGCCGATCCCACCACCAACTCTGGCGCCGTCTCCCACCGTGGCCGGATCCTGTACCGGCGAAGAAATCCGCAACGGCTTGAACCTACCACACCGCTTGGATTTCTTCATCGCACGCACCACCAACTAAACAAAACGGTGATCCAGCCTCACACACGATCGATGTTGAACCTGAACGAACGACAGTCGCTTCCACCAATCGACAACCAACGGTGCCGATTAATGAAGAAGACGAAAACGGAACCGCCAAATCCACGCACCGACACCACCTGATCGACGTTGACAGAAAGCAACGGACAAACGCCCACCGCTTCCACCGATCGACCGAGTGAGCGATTGATGAAGAAGACGAAAGCGGCACCGCCAAACCCACTGCCAAACACCGAATGCCGCACCGCCACACGCACTCCCAAATCACCGCTTCGCCGAGAACAAAAATACAATTGAAATTGCAATCAAAACAATTCCACCGACGCCAACGAAAACCCCAGCCAACCAGACCTGATCACACCCCAACTGAGACGAACGCCGCCATGGAGGAGAGAGAACAGAGAAAAGTCAAAGCTAAGTCAACCCTATTGAATGAATATTTATTTTATGTTTACAAACCACAAGTTTAGGGCATAAAACTCAACAGACTCTCAATTGAACTAAACTTTAGTGGGGTGTACAAAAGCTAAAGACATCACTAGGTTGTACAATAAAGTACAAATATATACAATAAACTACGGCATACGCTATACCCTTTACAAGTCTCCCACTTGCCCTAGACTATATTGTACATATCTCATAGGTCTAGACCTTTTAGACGACCCTTTAACACTTTAGTTGTGTGAGCCTTTGTAAACTGATCAACAATTTGCCACAACATCACTGTTATCACAATAAAGTGTGATGGGCAAAGTAATGTTTGGAACAACTTCCAGATCAGTTAAGAACTTCTAATCCACACCGCCTCTTTTGTTGCTTTACAAGCGGCATCATATTCGACTTCCATTGTGGAGTCTGCAATGCACCCTTGTTTGATGTTCCACCGTACTACAGCTCATTCATTAAGAGTGAACACTGATCCTGAAGTGGATTTCCTCGAATCCTTATCACTTTGGAAATCAGAGTCAGTGTATCCTGTAAGGATCAAATCCTTAGCACCATACACAAGCATATAGTTCCTCGTTCTCTTAAGATACTTGAGGATACCCTTAGCGGTAGTCTAGTGATTATATCCTCGATTGGATTGATACTTACTGACAATTCCTACTGCATAGCAAATGTCAGGCCTACTACAAAACATGACAAACATCAGGTTGCCCACTATTGAAGCATAAGGAATGCGTCTCATATCCTCAACTTCTTGAGGTGTCTTAGGACATTGTTCCTTGGACAGAGAGATTCCATGTCTGAAAGGTAGTAAACCATTCTTGAAATTCTGCATCAAATATCTGACAAGCATTTTGTCGATATAAGTTGCCTGAGACTGGCTAACGTTTTGTTATTTCGATTCCTTATGATTTGAATCCCCAGAACAAACTGAGCGTCTCCCAAATCTTTCATTTGGAATTCAGTTGCTAGTCACTTCTTAATATCAGTTAAGAAACCTACGTCATTCCCAAGGAGTAGGATATCATCCACATACAACACCAAGAAAGCTACATTGTTGTTGATGATCTTCTTGTATACACAAGGCTCATCAACATTCTGGTCAAAACCATAAGACTTGATTGCTATATCAAATCTTATATTCCAAGATCCAGATGCTTGTTTTAATCCATAAATGGATCGTTTAAGCTTGCAAACCTTTTGCTCTTGACCTTGCTTAATAAACCCTTTTGGTTGAGACATATAAATACTCTCTTCAAGATTGTCATTCAGGAGAGCAGTCTTGACATCCATTTGCCAAATTTCATAGTCATAAAATGTGGCAATGGACAAGAGTATTCTTATAGACTTTAGCATGGCAACCGGGAAGAAGCTTTCCTCATAGTCCACCCCTTCCCTTTGGGTGTAACCCTTTGCCACGAGTCTAGCCTTAAAGGTATGTACCTTTTCTTCGGCGTCTAATTTTCTCTTGTACATCCACTTACAACCTATAGGTTTGACCCCATTAGGTTGATCTACAATGTCCCAGACAGAATTGAAGTACATAGACTCCATTTCAAGGTCCATAGCTTTGATCCATTTGTCCTTATCAACATCTTCCATTGCCTTTTTGTATGTCAATGGATCCTCAACGCCATCATCAGGTATGACGACCTCGGTTTCTATTAAACCCATGTAACGATAAGGTTGTGACATAACCATCCCGCTACGTTGAGGTACTCTCAACTCTTGAGATGGATGTGACTGACATGATGTACTAGTGACTGGGCGTTTATGCTGAACGCACGCACTAAGCATGGTAACAATTATATAGATGCAAGCGCACACCTGTCAGAGTAATATAAAATGGATGGAGTATCCAAGTATCGATCCTCAAGGACTTCTAAATAATTTCCAAACTCTGAAGTTTTAAAGAATAGTGAATGTTGAAATGAGTGATTCTTGTAAAATGGGAAGTGGTCACAAATAATGGTTTTGGATTTGGGATTTGGACTTAGAATGATAAAACGTAGCCCGATTTACTTCAAGTTAGCCAACAAAGAATCAAGGACATGCTAAGGATAATATGCATTTTACTTCAGAAACTAACGACTACGCTTCTCACTTTACTTATGTCTAAGCAAGTTCAAAGTCCTAAGACATTCCCTAATATGTCTATTATGAGATATATCTTAGTTTTAGGATGGAAATAGTCGCAACCTCGGGTTAAGGTCCTATGTCTAGGCTACTTAAGCGGAACCCTTATGTCTAAGGCGCTCCTCTCCTCGGTTTAACCACTCAACAATGCAAATAAGCAACCTTTTCAGTATTGACTTGTTAAGACTTACAGTGGCCTTCTCTAAATCCTAACTGTTTAGGAAAACATGTTGAGCAATGAATGGAAAGTAAAAACACTACTTCTTAGCAACCCTTTTTAGACATAAAAGACTAACTATCCATAACCGGGCTAGAGACGGGAATTTAGAAAGACATATTGAAGAAAATACAGCAAGTAAAATGGTTGAATGTGGAATGCATGTGTGAAAAACAAAAGTTAACTAACGGAGAGTTTTTATCGGGATTGAGAGCTTCGCCCTTCTCTTTCAAGCAAGGGGGAGTGTCACGTGCTCTTTCCTCCAAAAACACAACTCTCTTAACTAAAAATAAAGTAAAGGCAAAGGGAAGATAAGCAAAGTGCTGGATTTTTATATATTTGAATAAGTAGAAAATGACTAAGTACAAATGAAAACAAAACAAAGCTCAATAAAGGAATGTAAAGTGCTCGGGATTTAAAAACCAAAAGTAACTAATGAAAGCAACTCAAAAGTACTTAGAAAGCAACAAAGAAACACTAAAAATGATCAAGAGAAGGAAGCAAGGCTTCATGATTTTGGTGGAGAAGTTGCTGGAATTTATAGCTGTGCAGAATTGGTTAGGTAGGTCCTAAAACGATGGTGAATCACCCATTTCCAACTCTTTTGACTGACCAAATCGTGCTCAAACTGATAGTGGAACACTTCTTCTACACGTATGCATCGGTTGGAACCACCAAAACGCATTGGAAGACGCGTTTCATTAAGGGCAAAGTTGGAAGAAAACCTGTTTTTCTGCAGGCATCCCAGGCGCCTGGCGCCTCCCATGATACTTTTTCGTCCTTTTGCTTCTTTTGATTAATTTGCACTCCCAAATGGTCCTAAAATGTCATAAATACAATATAAGCCATCCACAAACCATAGTATATGAATTTTGCATGAATTGGAACTCAAACGATGGAGAAAAATCCGAAACAAAGCTGAAACATAGTAAAAACAGCATCTAAAACCTTCTTTTTACGCATGTAAACAAGCGTAATCAACTAGCACCATCAACAAGTCTTGTTGAACTGCTAGCTTTATCAACAACTCTTGTTGATGTATTTGTAGCTTCATCGGAAATCTCATTTAACACAACCTTGCTTTGTCGTTTATGATCTCGAATGTGGTCTTCTTCCAAGAATGTAGCGTTCATCGATACAAACACTTTGTTTTCTTGTGGATAGAAGAAGAGTTCACCTCTCGTTTCCTTGGGGTAACCTACGAATAGGCACACTTTTGAACGAGATTTCAGTTTCTTCGGGTTTGTCACTAACACATGGGCTGGAAATCCCCAAATTCTGAAGTGACGTAAACTAGATTTACGTCCCCTCAATAGTTCAAAAGGTGTTTCAGAAACACCTTTTGATGAAACTGTGTTCATAATATATACTGCAGTCTCTACTGCATAACCCCAAAACAAGGCAGGCAATTGAGCATAGCTCATCATAGATCGAACCATGTCTAACAAGGTTCTATTTCTCGTTTCTGATGCACCATTCTGTTCAGGTGTACCAGGTGTTGAGAGTTCGGATGTAATTCCATGTTCTATCATATAGTCCATGTATCTTAAGTCCATATATTCTCCACCTCGATCAGATCGAAGTGTCTTTATCGTCTTACCTAATTGGTTCTCAACTTCAGTTTTGTACTCCTTAAATTTTTCAATGGCTTCAGACTTATGTTGCATTAGGTAGAGACATCCATACCTTGAATATCTATGAAACAGATGAAATACTCATATCTTCCCCTGACTTTAACATTCATCGGACCACAAAGATCTGAATATACCAGCTCAAAGGGTTCTTTGGCTCTGTAACCTTTTCCATTAAAAGGTCTTTTAGTCATATTGCCTTCAAGACAAGATTCACATGGAGGTAAGGAGTCATCTTCTAACTCACTTAGAAGTCCACTTTTAACCAATCTCCCAATCCTATTGAGATTTATGTGACCTAATCTTAAGTGCCAAAGATAGGTATTTTCTTTTGGAGAAATTCTTTGCCTTTTGTGTCGAGTTTTAGCATTTTTAAACAACTCTGTATTTAAAATTGCTATAGTTATGGTTCGTCTTAACACTATAAGTCATTTTCAAGTTTTGCAGAACAAATGTTAACCAAGTTTTGTGAAATGAACACTTCATTTAATGAAAAAGAAATAGCATAACATTGTTCTAGTAGACAAGAAATTAAAATTAAGTTCCTCTTTATTTTAGGAACTACATACACATTATCTAATAATATATATGTATTCTTGTCTAAAAACAACTTTAGGTATCCCACTACGACTGCCGAGATGACATCTCCCGTTCCAACTTTGAGAGTCATCTCCCCAGCATCAAACTGCCTCCAGGAACTAATTCCCTGAAAAGAAGAACAAACATGATTAGTGGCCCCTGAATTAAGTATCCAGGCAGAATCATCATTCTCCACTAAATATGTTTCAAGAACAAGTAAATCATATTTACCTTATTTGGCTTTCTTCTTTTCGGCAAAGTATTTCTGGCAATTTCTTTTCCAGTGCCCATCTATGTTGCAGTGAAAACATTTTCCTTTGTCTGCAACTTTGGCGTTGCCTTTCTTGGTAGTAGCAGTAGCAGTAAGGTCAGCTTTCACCCCCTTATCGTTGTTTTTCTTCTTCACTAAAGTCTTACTTCTAGAAGAAGAAAGTACAGATTTGGTCCTGAGGTCGAACCTCGATGGAACTGTTTTGAGGTGACAACGTTTGTCTTCTCTTCCTATCCCTTATTTTTCATAAGAGACTGAAAAAATTGTAGCACATTTAAAAGCATGGTAAGGTTGTACTCTATCTTGTTCATCGCAGCATTGTTGTGAAACTGTAGGAAACTCTTCGGAAAATATTCCAAGATAAAGCTGACCTGACTCCCCTCGTCTATGACAGCGCCGTTCACTTCAACCACATTAAAAGTGGACCATCAGATTAAGAACATGTTCTCGCACTGATGTTCCCTCTTTTATGCAGGAATTGTAAATGAACTTGAGGGCATCGTGTCGGACTTGAATGGACGACTGTCCAAACATGTCCCGCAAGGAGTCCAGGATCTCCTTTGAGGTGACCATGCTTTTATGCTTCTTGGCCAGCACATCAGATATGCTTGCCAAGATGTAGACCTTGGCCTTGTCATTGGCCTTGATCCATCTGTCATTGGCATCCCGACTGGCTCGGGCTGCATTAGGCGCGGGAGCCTGAGGACACTTCTTAGTTAAGACGAACCTAAGATCATCTACAACGAGTATCGTGTTAAGGTTCGTTTTCCATTGTGTGTAATTTTCGCCGTTGAGTTTTTCAGCGGCAAGCAGGGCAATAACAGAAGTAGACATGCTGAAATACAAACAAATCTATATTAGACACTTGCACTACCCATTAAAAACCCAATTAGTTTTACAAAAAAGTAATAATGCACCCTATCAATCAAGATTATTTTTGCGACGATGCTTCAATGATTTAAAGCAACAACTACCGTGGGGCAGTCAGCTACTCCTTCACTGAATTGAGGCATTCTCAACTAAGTATTGCACCAGAATAACTTTTATTCCTATAACAGTTAGTCACCGTTTATTTGGTCGAGGAATTACTGACAAACTTAATAACTTCTCGTAAGTGTGACCTGCCATTTTCAGACCCCAGAGGTCTGCCCCAATTAGCCTGCCATAGGGAAGGACAAATATTGGTGCGAAACCTAAGAAACCTTATCCATTTATGGAGTTCGCCCTGATTTTGATTCCATACAACAGACCCTCCGTAGGGGTGGTCGCTCCAGGACGATACGCAGGCCGTGTATGAAACCTCACGTTGCAAACCAATGGAGGAGACCGTAGGATGTGTTGTAACACGTCTTTCTCCCACTTACTATAAATACTTTCTCCATTCACCTTGGTATTGAATCATGCGTACCTTTCGTAGGAAGGCCGCGCCAGGACGACACGAGGCCGAGCATGGAACTCACGATGTGTATTTTATATACTTGGTGTATTTTATATATACACCTAATCCTCCCACTTGGTATTTACAAATAGGGTTATTACTTAGATAAAATTCACCCTAGGTAAAGTTCAGCTAAATGAAATTATCTAAGTTTAATAGTTTGCCCAATATAACTTTTCTATTGGATTTGTTTAACACTTAATGTTTTAGTTCATTAAACACTTTAACGAACTGCATGCTATAAAATATTGACTAATTAATACAAATCAATTTGTGACCAATTACAAGAAGCAAAGCAAAGAAGATTCAAGAGGCTTTCATATTACATCTTCAAAGGCTAGCTAATGCACACGAGGAGACAAAGATTTCTGAGGCTAAAATTCTTTACAATGTTAATTTAATGAGTCAAGAAGAGAATGAAGCAAAGATGGCACGGGAAAAGTTGTCTATTTTGAGAGATGGCACAGAGGACAAAAAAAGTGTGCAGATTTGTGAACAGGTGCCTTGGCAGATTGCACCCCTTGGGAGTTTGTGATGTCAAAGCTTGTCAAATCTCATTCAAACGTGAAGCGCCTACTAGATGTCATTTCCAAAGACAATTTAAAGCAATTCTACATTTTTTGATTCACATTTAGTTTGATGTGCAATCATGTTTTAATTTGCATGTCTTATTTTCTACAATTTGCATTAAATAGGATTTGAAAGACTTTTGGTTTCCTAATATTTTACCTAACTCACCCTTCTCCGGGTTGGGCTTTAGTGTATAAATCAAGTTCCCACTGGCCAAATGGAAAAAGACGTAAAAAGAAGTTTTTAGAAACCAACCCAAAAAAGTGACAGGCGCAATTCTGGACATATCCCGAGCGTGTTGAAAATCAAATCATTTTGACTAAGGCATTCCACAATGAGGTTAATAACTCATTTATAACATTTTTAAAAGAAATAAAATGCAGGAAAACATAAAGAAATTATTTTTCATTGAATTTAAACGAATAAACAAGCCGTACAATGAGTTATACCTTGACCTTCTTCTCTCTCAAGCATGAGGGGAGTGTAAACTCGCTAAATAACGTAAGAAGAACAGAATAGATGAAGAACAACAGACAGAACTTGAATTAGAAGCAATACAGTAAGCAAAAGTATGAAAATACGAGAAAATAACGTGTGAAACTTGAATCTAAAGCCTAAGAACGAATTCTACAATGAATGAGAAAGTAAATGAAGCTGAAACCAAGCTTGTAAGTGATGATTTGCAAGTGAAGGAATGACTTTCTTATATAGACCCTTGGAGTTGTTGAACTTCCTACCTTTTTAGGTGGAAATGAGTTGAGATACACCTAACCACTCCCATTTGACTTGGACTCACGATTATACTTTGGTTCAAACACATGAGAAATGTCATCCTTGCCCCTCAATAATTAAAACACACGTTTTGTCCAAGTTGTCCTCAAACTTGCACCAAGCGCAATTCCTGCAATACAGAAAACTGTTATTTTCTTCCAACTTTGACCGCTTTTTTCTCATAATTATCCTAAAGTACCATAGTTTGACTTTTATGTAGAAATGTATGTTCTACTTTAAGAATATGTAATCCTTTTTGGCAAATAATGATGGGAAAAGGGTCAAATCGTGGTCAAACAGGCCTACCGTGATATGCGACAACTCAAGCATATTGAGCTACTCGAGCCATAAGCCACTTGAATCCAATCGTATATTTGGTTCAACCCGAAAGGCCAAGGTTAGAGGGATTACCTTTCTAGTCGTTACCTTGAGCAGACAGATGACTCACTATGCTCGAGGTCGGAAACACTCCATTAGTTTGATGACCAATCAAACAAGCATGCTCCGAGGGGCTCAAACACAAAGGCCTAAGTTCAATCACACAAAGGGATTCGAGATTTGAAGGGGTGGTTTGCACACGGCAGTGAGAGAAACTCAATTTTATTCAAAGGACAATTCCAAGATTCTAAGATTACAATTGAGGGGTACAAGCCTATTTATAGGCCAAGGCTCTTGGCCTTTTTAAGGAAAATAACAAAATTAAAAAGAAAAATAAAATTGATCAATTTCTAAAAAGTAAAGAACTCGCCTAAAGTTTAATTTTAAAAATGATAAATAAAACGAATAAATCAAAGATAAAATCCTACATCAGATCTCCCAAATAATCCAAAATAATAAGGAAATCTTTTTCTTAAAAGAATGGAGTTTGTGGCAAGGCAAGTTTGAGGCACCCATGTGAGGGTGGCAACATCCATGGTGGAGGTGCCCATGGGGGCTATGGTGCGCGCGCATGGGCGACGGTGCGGGCAATGATGGACCTGCAGAGGCGTGAGGCGCGTGGACATGTAGGGCGGTGCGCATGGGCGTGCGAGTGGCATGGCATGGGCAAGCGGCTGGGGCGCGCGATGTGGACGTCAGGCGTTGGGGGGCAAGCGCTGGCACGAGGGCGGCATGGGCGCTGGCGCTTGGTGGTGGCATGGCGTTGGCAACATGGGCGTAGAACGGTAGGGTTCTGGGCAGGCAGCATAGGCGGTAGGGTGAGCGGCATGGGTGGCAGGGGTGATGGCGGGCGTATGGCGCACACGGGCGGCAGGTCCTGGTGTGCAGACGTGGGTAGCAAGCGACGCGTGCATGGGCAGGCGTCGTGTCGTCGCAAAGGTTGACATACGATGGGGTGCTTGCAAGGTTAGCGCAGTAAGAACACGTGCTTGCGAGGTTAGTGCTGCAAGCGGTTGGCCTCGCGGGTGGTTGGCGTGCGTTGGGGCGCTGGCTGCTGGCATCAGGCGGATGCACATGCTGGCGGGGCTGCTGGCTTCTTGTGAGGTTAACATGGCTGGAGAGCAGCAGGTGTGGGCACAGGCCTGCGTGTGCATGCTAAACGCTGGCGGGCGCGCGCAGGGCAGCTTCTTATGAGGTTAGCCCATCGTTGGTGGCGTAGGCGCGCGTATTGTGGGCATTTTGTGTACGATCGAGCTCTCTTCTTGGCTTACTTGATTCCAAGGACTTGAGGTCAAATATGATCACATCATATCGACACATGTTTCTGCAGTCAAAAGTTGACCCTAACATTGTGCTGTGGAACCCACTACCTTGAAAGCAAAATCCGGCATAACCATGGTGCTATATCGTTAATTGCCGATTGCTTCTCAAGGTTAACACAACACCCAAATTCAAGCATGCACTCACCGGAAAACAGGTTGGAATCAGCTTAGAACAGCAGTTGAAAACAAAAACAATATTGGAAACCGAGAGAGAAAGTAGTAGGGGAAGAAGTAGAGCCAAAATTATGTGTTTTGCAGAGGAAGATAGTTTATATAGGACTCAAGAGAAAAACGTTTTCTATCTAAAATTAATGAAAAACGTTTTTATAATAAATCTTAATAAATAAAAATGTGCAAAATTGCTGAAACGGATTCTACAATAATGTTGAAAACGTTTCAAACAATGGGCCCCCTTGCAACGTTGATTTTCAATTTTTTTTTCTTTAAACATAAACTGAATTGGGCTATGGATAGTATTTAGTTTTTGAGAATATAAAATAGGTGTCCTTATTAGTCACCTGGTTTTGAAAAATGGCTAAATGGTTTTTGTTAATAAAAGATGTCCATTCCGATTTTTCCAACTGTTTTACAGATTTGATTTTGACTATCTTACCATTTTTATTTAGTTATTATTTTCAAAATCAAAATAATACTCTCTTAGATTCTCGTTTCTTGTTATATTATCACTTTTTCCTTACATTTTCTCTCCTAGATTTTATAAACCATCTATCTCACTTTTTAAATATATATTTGAATATATCATAACATAAGAGCACACAAAGTGAGACAGAGGTATTGCGAGGGGAGAAAACGGGAATGAACCAATGGAATTGAGCAAGGGAGACAACGGTGGAGCAACAAGGTGACATAGTTGTAGGTGCAGCGAGAGTTGATGGAATTGAGCAAGCGAGAAAGGGATACAACATGTAGAGCAACAAGGCGGGTGACAAATGGGTGTAGAGTGGCGGAGGGTAAAGAAGAGAGAGGTTAATAATATGAGTTTCTATAGTACCTTTGAGGTAGAATTTTTTTTATATTTTTGTATTAATTGTGTCACAAAAATAGACATTATGTGTTCATCTTATTTTTCACAGTATATCTTTATTTTAATGTTTAGGTATTTGTTCATCTATTCATCATATTTGTTCATTTGTTCACTTGTTCACTGTATTTGTTAATCATGCTTGATAGTGTATTTGTTTGTATTTGTTCTATCATGTTTTTTACCCGGTATTTGTTTTCCATCTTCGATATTAGTACTTCCATTTGTAAAATGATTTTCTTGTTTAAATTTTGGTATTTCCATTTCTAAAATGGTTTTCTTGTTTAAATTTTGGTATTTCTATTTATAAAATGATTTTTTTTGTTTTAGATTTTAATTTAATTAATATTTTTTCCTTTTAGGTTTGTTTTTAAAATTCTCTTGGAAAAATATTTGAATTAAAAAATACAAGTAAGATTCTCGCAATATTTGAATGATTCATTAGAAAAATATATATATATATAGGTATGATTCTCCTATATAAGATGATAAATAATATATTGATTTAAAAATCATGGAACGGTAATTTAGTACCTAAAATATTAGCACAGATTTTTCTATTTTTACGTTGGTCATTTTTCAAAATTGAAAGTTGTTTGACTATTTTTTGAAGTTGCTTATTTTAAATGACTATATCTGTTGAGCAAATATCAAAACTATTTTGAGGTTCATGCAAGGAACCCGAACCCGATCGTGAGTGGTTTCTCTTTTGACATTCCTTCATAAAATAAGACTTAGTGATTCAGATTTGAACTCATTCCTTGTTAATTTACCCTAGCCCCTTAGGACCAATGGGCCACGCATGATTACTAATGGGTCACTCCGCATTATTTAAAATCAATTCATATTTATCGTTGTGCGGATAGAAAATTACTGATAGAGATATGTAGAGAAGAGATTTTCTACATTTCATGCCTCGAATATTCTCCTGGAGCACCAATATCGAGAGAGGGGTTTTAAAAACTATTATGAACTTCTATCATGTCTTCTCGTGGCTGAACAAAATAACTGAGTTACTGATGAAAAATCGTGAATCTTGACCAATTGGAACAACACCATTCTCTAAAGCGAATGTTGTAAATTTTAACAATCGTGGTCGAGCTCGAAGTCGTGGAAAAAGTGACACATGGAATGAGACACAAAGCAAACAGACATCTATATAATAATGTTTATATAGCGTGATAATTAATATATAACATTGAGAAAAAATATTTATCATTATTGACATCGTGTAAAGTGGATTTTCATCTTTGACACTAAATCTTTGCGTAGAAAAAAACAACAGATAATAAAATTTGTAGAATTGTGCCAGTGTGAGAGTAATTGCTAAAAAAAAAAGAAAAAAAATTGTCAAAAAAAAAAAACTTTTTGTTTTCCTTTAGCTTTTCTAGATTCTAATTAATCAACTTTGATGAAGAGATATGTAATAATTGTGCTTCAAAAATCAAAATCTTGGGATATCATCTCAGACACGACATTGAAAGTATAGGAAAACAGAAAGAAAAAGACAATTATAGGAGTAGAATAAGTTTTTGAATGGTCAAAAAACAGAAGACTTCTCCATTGGGACCAAAAGCATTTCATTGAGAAAAGGAAAAAGACCTATCATGTTGCACCTCAATCTCTTCAACCTACTTTTTGGGTGCATTTTTGTATTTTCCTTTTCTTTCAAGTCTGACTTTTTAGATAATTCATGTCTGGAATGGCCCTCTTATAACTCCTTTTGAATTGCTATACGACCCCACTATTTTGATTTGTCCGTCTTATAACTCCTTTTGAATTGCCACATGACCCCACATTTCTTTAAAAGTTAAATAATGTTGCTACTTTTCTTTTTTAAACTAAGAAATGTTGATTAAGATTTTAACAGTGTTTATAAAAGTAGATTAGGAAACAGCATAAACTGTTAGTGAAGGGCATAATTTTTTAAAGACCAAATATGAAAACAAAATTTTATCAAATACACTACTTAGTAACTTGTAATGATATCATATGATGCCATATCAGAGGAAAAAGGAAAAAAAAAAAGAAAAAAAAATGTCTCAGGAAGATATGATTCCAACTTTAATTCTTTTTAAACCTTATTATAATCCATCTAAAATTTCGTTAAATGCGAGATGGAATTCTCTTTGAAGAGTTTGCTTTCTAATTTTATTTAAGAATAACAACCCCACCACAAAATTCAAATAAATATTTTGTTGACCTATTTTTTAAAGTAATTTTGGTTAAATTATAAAATTAATCTATAATTTTTAATGCTTGTGCTGTGTCTGAGTTCTTTTATCTCAATTACATATCTCAGCTTTCACTTCAGAATTTAATTTACTACAATCTTGCATTTAAATAATACATCTACACTAATTAAGACTAATAAATGATGACTTAAAACAATTTGACATAAGAATGGTAGGTAATTTAGAAAAAATAGTGGGAAGCAAAAAAAAATTGAATATGAAATACATTTTAAATCAAATTTTTTTTTGCCTACACTCTTATTTGATATAATTGGTTTACCATTTTCTCGAAACAAATTTATAATTGACTTACTCTTTCATGTCACATCCTGTCAAATCATAATTTGTTAGTTTAATGAACACATCACATCATCACATTTAAGTAATAATATTAATGATGCATATTTTTTATCGTATAGGAGTGTCCAGTAAAGAAAAAATATATAGGAGCGGAAATTTGAACTAACAATTGTTTAGAAAGAAGTATCTTTGTTAATAAAAAGGGAAATTAACATGATAATGATTTTTTTTAAATTTAATGAATTTAATCCAGAGTTGAAAGAGAATATATTATAAATAAAGAAAATCGCAGCCACAACGTCCATGAGGGGAAATTGGGATTTTTGACCCCTTTCAATAACCACTCTGGATTTTTGACCCCCTTTTAATTTTTACTTATTCATGACCCCTTCACCTCAGATTTCTGACCCCTCCCCTTATTTTATCATGTAAATTGACTAAATTGTCCTCATTTCATAATAAATGCATTTATGATATAATAAATTTTCAACCAACCCACCAACCACCAACTTAACAATTCTCACTTTGTTTTTTCAACTCCAAATCACCACACACACGCAAGTCACGTTTTTTTTTTCAATACTCAAGATTTTCTCCACGTGATTGTTGGCCCACATTATCCAATCGATCGGTCCCCACATAATCCGTTATCTCGAATCCATTGTTTTCACAATATAGGTATGTCCATTTCATCATTTTAGAATATTGTACTTCTTCAAACTTGTAATGATACGAAATTTTATCATTTTTGTAGAAAAAAACGTTATTTTACGGAAAACAGAAATGAAGTCTAGAATTTATCTTTGACCGGGATTGGTACCGGGATGAATTTTAGAACCGGGTTTGAGACCGAGATAGAAGTAAACTCAAGCCCGGTCCTTCATGTCCAGACCGGGACCGGGACCGGGACCGAGATGGGGATAAACTGGGGTAGACCGGGATAGGGATTGGGATCGGGATAGGGATTGGGACCGGGATAGGGACTGGGACCGGGATAGGGACTGGGACTGGGACCGGGACTGGGATAGGGACCGAGACCATGCAATATAAATCTTGAATTTTTCTTGTTTGTTTGTAAATTTATTGATTTGTATTTAATTATAGTGTTTTGGTCTATTTGCAGGATGCCTCGTGTTTTTATATCATTCGGTGGAGAATGGAAAGATATTGAAAATGATTACGTGGGTGGTCGTACAAGAGGATTGACTGTGGATAGTAAAATCACCTATGCTGAATTTCTAAGACATGTATGTAGGCTAAGTAGTATAAATCCATTACAGGAAGATATCATAATTAGACGTGTATATAATTTTAAGGCGAAGGTTTGTGTAATGGAAATAACTGACGACGATGACCTGACTTTCTTCTTGACTGGTGAAGATGTCTCTGAATTGCCGCTATACATATCTACCGTGCCAAAGAAGGTACATTAGAATGAACCGTACATGCCTTCTTTCCCATATTATTTAGGCCAACACGTGTCCAATGTTCCTATTCCCTCAGCTTGTGCCCCCCCATTTGCAAGACCCTTATTTCTGAGACCCTCATTTTCAAGTCCATCAGTTCTGTCCTCATCGTCGAACCCCTCTTCTTCTGACCGACCCCCTACTATGGTCATATTGGTCCTGATATAGCATCTCTCACACCGTTAGGGTCAGATGTTGTTCCTTGTAATTTTGGAGATGATAGGGCATATGATTGGGATGTGCCTGGCTTGTGGAATGGAAGTGAAAATGTGGATGAAGATAGTGACGAATCATATCGTCCAATGACCGACATGAGAGAAGGAGACGACGAAGGGGAATATGGAAATGAGTACGCCAGTGATCGACTTGATGTGCAACATGAGCATGAACAGGTAACAATTCATAATACAATGGCTGAATATCCTGTAGACGCCGTCCATGAAATGGTAAGCAATAGAGTCACCGGTCAGTCAGAAGGTGATAGATTGCAAGCCATGGTCCAATCCGCTGGGACCGATGATGTTAAGGAGGGTGACGTATTCGACTCGAAGAAGGAACTAGTTATGAAAATGCATTTACTTGCATTGCGGAAGAACTTTCAGTTTCGAGTGAAGAAGTCTACGCCGGAACTATACTTGCTGCGATGCATCGATCCTACTTGCACGTGGCGACTTAGAGCCACTAAGATTAGAGATTGCAACCTGTTTAAGATAAAGAAATATATCGCAGTCCACTCTAAGTGCAATGGTGCCGTTATGAAACAGGATCATCGTCAGGCGAAAAGTTGGGTGGTCAGTCATGTAGTACGATCAAAGTTTACTAATGTTTCTCGCACGTACAGGCCGAAGGACATCATGCAAGATATTCGTGAGGAGTACGGTGTAAATATGAGTTACGACAAGGCCTGGCGTTCGAGCGAAGAAGCACTCCGACTTATCAGAAGGGATCCAGCTTCATCGTACGGGCTACTACCTGCTTATGGGGAAGCCGTGAAAATCATGAATCCAAGTACTATATTTGAATTGGAGTTGGATGATAGTAAGTACTTCAAATATGTCTTCATAGCCATGGGTCAATCAATTAGAGGTTTTATGTGTTGCATTCGACCAGTTTTGGTTATTGACGGGGCACACCTTAAAGGGAAGTACGGAGGTGTATTACTAACTGCTTCTGCTGTTGATGCGAATAACCAAATATACCCAGTTGCTTTTGCAATAGTCGGGAGTGAGAGCGTCGCATCATGGGTATGGTTTATGACTCAATTGAAGAGTGTTGTCGACACCGTTCAGAATTTGGTCTTCATTTCTGAACGACATGCCGCCATTTGTAAAGCGATTGATGAGGTATTTCCTACTGCATTTCATTGCTTTTGTATACATCATCTAAAGATGGACTTGCTGGCCAAATTTAAAACGCCCGCGTTGGAGGAATTATTTTTTAAGGCTGCTAAGGCATTTCGCGAGTCATATTTCAATGAGAACTGGGTTCAACTGTGCGCATATCCAGGAGTGAGGGAATATCTGGAAGCTATAGAAAAGGAACGATGGGCTCGCTGCTTTCAGATGAAACTAAGATACTCACAAATGACCACCAATATTGCAGAGTCCGTTAATGCCCTTTTCAGGCATGCACGTAAGTTGCCAGTCACCGCATTACTTGATCATATCAGAGGTGTGTTGTAGAGGTGGTTCTACGAACGTCGGACGCTTGCTTCTTCACGTCAGAGTACGTTGTCTGACTACGCAGAGGAAATGATTGCCAAAGCTTCGGATAATGCACGGAGACACATTGTTATGAACATCGACCAGTTTAATTTTGAGGTACGCGACGGGAACCTCAATGGGGACGTTGACTTGCAATCGCAGACGTGTACTTGTCGGGAGTTCGATTATTTTAAAGTCTCGTGCTCCGATGCTATTGCTGCAGCCAGTTCTCGTAGCATAAATCCGTACACACTATGCGATGAGGTGTACACGGTCAACAGCTGGATGTTGGCATATGCAGAACCAATATTTCCAGTGGGTTCGTCCTCAACATGGAAGAGTTCTCCGGGGTTTGTGAATATCGATGTTCAACCACCAAAGAAGGTTGTTAGGGTTGGACGGCGACAGACGGTGAAGATTCCTTCCACAGGCGAGGTCCGTCCACCGCGCAACTGCAGTCGATGTGGTACGTCGGGGCACAATCGTAAAACTTGTCGCGAACCACTAAATACTGTGTAGCAATATTATGGCTATTTACATTGTAATATGTAGACATTTATGTACCTCAAACAAAAATTTATTAGAAGGACTAATACATTGTATTTTGGTAGATATGAATAGGTTGCTTGTACCACAAGTAAGAATCCATGCACATGCATGAACAATAGGTTGCTATTTTTTCATATATGATTACAAACGTGTTTTATGTTATGTTACTGTTCATCAGTGACTACAGCTAAAAATAAGTATGCTAAAACAAATTATGATAGGTCATATTTAGGTCGGGGGAAAAAAAATCGATACAAAGAATAATTAGAACTAAAAAAAGGGTCTGCGAGCCCACATTTGTACAGCATATTGACGACGAAATAAAGAAATGTTACTTTGAGTCAAAGTGTCCATCTTTGACCCAGTTACATCGTACTAGAAAAATCTAACACAAAATATGCCGCAATCTGTGAACCTGCCTTGCTGAGGTACAGTACGTCTTCGGACCCTCCACGGCACCGTGGGCAGGTTAGGCCGAACTTCGAGCATCCCGCTCCAATGAAGAATCGCCGGGATTATCGTGCACATTGGCTTGAGCGCCTTCTCGAGATCATCCAACGGGGTGATCGACTGCAGGGAGTCCCATACGGTTAAATCACCCTCCACAAGATCAATCCCGATCATGACCCAATGGTTGCCGCCAATATTCATCGGCCTGTACACGATATCGGCCTCGCTCTATGGGATGTCGTAGTCCGATTGTCGACCAAGGACGTACCGAAAGATGGTACGCTCTTGCCTCCAATCATACGTACATTTCGACGGTAGGACACCCGGCTTCATAGCTGCATATGGCCCGTCTGTTCGTCGTAGCAAGTTCTGCAAAAAAAAACCCCCCACAAACGTCATTCACGTATCGAAGTAATATCGTTCGTTACATGGGTGAAAGGTAAGCCGAACTTACAGATAGAAGTACGTCGCCTATTGCGAATCGCACGCGCAATAGATGTTTACACTTCTCAACCTTCCCGCCGTTAACATCATGAGCGAGTCGATATACTGCATGTGACATTATATAAAGTATAAGTCTAAAATTAAAAACAACTTTGCTGCTTCTAAACTTCACTAACCTCGTCGTTCAGTTGAAACTCAGGATCCAGGAGCAGGCCAAACCAACTCTTGTATTTGATCCCGACGGACGTTGAACGGGAATTGCCGTCGGTTGATGGGTCGTCCATCCATTTCTGGAACCCCTCGTCCAGGAGCGGTGGGATGGGGCATGTAGGGTCGTACGCTTGAACTTTGATACCACGTTGGACGGTGGGCGTGTATATGGCCCGCAACTTCCACGGATATTTCCTCTTCCGAAGACCCTGGCCAAGTGGGCCTTCAATAAACTCAGGTTCGACCTGTAACAAGTATAAAAGAAGTTCAATACAAGACTTAATGACGTTGGAGTTGGAGTTACCTTAACAACGGTCAGGTGTGGAGTTCCTCCATGTGATAAGGGTAGGGGTCGACTTTCTGTCCTATCAGTTTGCTTTCTCGGTGGCCCTGCGAGTTGCGGTGTCGGTACGTTAACCATCTGCCCCTTACTTGCCTCCTCGTCACTGGCGCACTTACCTAGAGTAAGATCCTAAAAATGGACGAACATTTGCTTTAAGTAAATAAAGTTAGGTTAACGTAAAAAAGTTAGTATCGTTACCGAAATACCTCAATTACGTCGACCGGACTAGGGTGGCCACTTCGGACCTCCTAGGTAGCTCCAACAATGGTAGGAGCGTGATCCATCTCCACGCCACTCTCGGTGACGTCGGCGGGTTCTTCACAATTCTTCGGATCCTCGTCCATCCTCTGCTCGTCCCCTGTCTTCGGCTCTTCCCCTGTCTTCGGATCCTCATCCATGTCCATATCCTCCTCGTTACGCCCACTCGGATCACGTCCGCCCGAAGAACCATCCTGATCCGGCCCACCGCCCCTTCTATCATATTTATTCTGGCCCTTCGACATAACCTACGTAATAAAAATTATAAATATACGGATGTGAACAAAAAATTCAGATAATATAATAACCCTTACCTTTGTTAGCCTCTTCATAAACTTCTTTATGTCCTTTATGTCAGTCGTCATGCCCGTCAGAGTTGTCTCAATGGTCGTCACTCTGTCGCCGAGCCTCCGCAGCTCCCGACTCCACTTATGCTTCGACCTCTTCTTCTTCTTCTCCGTCCCTTTATGTGGCAACAATTGATCTTGTCCTCCATCGGTCCCAATAATATCTGCTGTTACATGATCAACCACTGGGGAAGCATCCTTTGCTACATCATCGAGCTCAACTGGATCCCCAACCTCACCAGTAACGGTAGACTTCTGAGCGGTGGAAGTAGTAGCCAGTGGTTCTGTAGCAAGTTCTGTGGGTGCAGGAGGTCCGACAGAGGCCACTGGTGGATGCATAACGCGAGCCATGTGCTGTCGTTCGACATCAGTCGCCTCCAAACGAACTACAACCTTCGACTGTATAACACAAATAGTTAGGTCAATTTTAATATTAAATACTAAAAACAATAAGAACATGTTGTACTCACCTTGACGTTCTCGAAGACCTCTCGCTCCAAAACATTAAAAGCACGCGAATAGGTGCAGGACCATCTAAGTAGACGAGGAATAGCATCGTCATTCAGCCTCAATGCTACTCGAGTCGACAAGGTTGATATTGTCTCGTATGCCCAAACCTGCAGTCACGTCAAGTTAGACTATACGGTATTTCACAGGTACATAAATATATAATAAATTACATTTAAATTTCACTAACCTGAAAAGCGTATGGAAACCCATACAAGCTATACGTCTCAACATGGCTCGAGTCCATAGCGACCTTCTGTTTGTACGCCTCGACCTTGTCCTTCAGAGCGTTCTTCAAGCTCCAGAGAGTCCTTTCAAAAATCATTGAACTCCAGTCATAATTACAGAAAACTTCCCACCGATCCACAATCCCAAGGAGGCTCATGTCCATTTTCTGCTTCCTTTCCTTGCCCATCATGGCAAGCTCTATGAAGTACACTATAGCAATCTTCACAGCGTCCTCGTCATTTTCGAATGTGTGTTCTAAAAAAATTTTCTCCAACTCCGAACACTTCACACTCGCCTTGTCTTGAAAATACAGAATTCTAAGTCTCCGGTTACGAACATCCTCATCTACCCTATTCATGGTGTGTCTAAGACCGGTTATTAGGTCGAACTCTCGCTTCCCAAAAGAGACCCTATTCCCGAATAGGTTAAAGCTAATGAGGTCGTCTCTAGGTTCCTCCACCTCTCTAAGCAACAGGTGATGGAGCAACGGACCGTTAAATACAACGTTCATCCCTAAAATCGGACCAAAACATGTTTGACTGAACATGTCTAACTGAGAGGGAGTTAACCTAGCCTTAAGACGAGAAGAGGTTTTCCCTATGTGAGCGAGATTTGACAACGCGGCCGGGAACCAGTCGTCCTGGTTGATCTTAAGTGTCATATCCATGTCTCCTGTAACAAAACAAAACAATATTGCTTAAAAACGGACCGGGTTGAAGCCTGGGATGGAATCCAAAAAGTTGAAGTACAAGATATAGTCTTTCTGGATTCCATCTCGGGCCTCGTCCCGGTCCATTTCGAACCGGGATGAGTCCCAAGATGGAATCCAGAAAGAAGGATGGACTTTCTGGAATCCATCTTGGGACTCATCTCGGTTCGAAATGGACCAGGACGAGGCCCGAGATGGAATCCAGAAAGAAGGATGCTTTTTCTGGATACCATCTCGGTCTTCATCCCGGTCCATTTCGAACCGGGATGAGGCCCGAGATGGAATCCAGAAAGTCCATCCTTCTGGAATGGACTTTCAGGGTTTCATCCCGGTCCTAAATCCACCGGGCTTAAAGCCGAGATGGAACCCTGAAAGTCAAAAATTAAAACAAAACAATGGAAGCAACAATAAATCAAACTTCATAATAACCTTGGCTACTTCAGATAGAGCCGAAGGTTGAAATCATTCACACCCACGCAAAGAACGAAGAAAAAAAAAAGGAAGAAAATCATTCACAATAAGATCGCGAGTTCGAAAGAAAAATTACCTCAATTAGGGAAGGGGGAAAGCTCTGATAGAGACGAAGTGAGGGAGACGAAGAAGAAACGACGGAGATGAACTTTCTTGTTGTGAGGGAGAGACCGGGATGAAGACTGGGTTGGACAACGAGATATTGAATGAGGGAGGGGAAGGACCGAGACAGGGAGGGAAAGGAGGGGAGGGCTGGGTTTGATTTCTTTTTTTTAAATTGAGGGTGGTAATTTTACCAAGCAAAATAAGGGGGAGGGATCAGAAATCTGAGGTGGAGGGGTCATAAATAGGTAAAAATCAAAAGGGGGTCAAAAGTCCAAAGTAGTTATTGAAAGGGTCAAAAATCCCAATTTCCCGTCCATGAGAGAGAAAATTTCTGTTGCAATTGGGATTTTCTGTTCTAAAAGAACAGCTGCAAATAAAATTCCAGTTCATTGTTTCTGCCCGACAGCCACTTCAGCAAAAACGAAAACAAAGAAAGAAAAAATTTTAATGGTCATGAAAATTTATATTTATTTGAATTCCGTTATTGGATGTATAAACCTTCTAAATAATTTGTTTTAATCTCTTCATTTATTATAAAAAATTATTTTAATTCTTGTTATTAATTAATATATAAATTAATTAGTAGAATTCAAATGTAACCATATTCTTTTATTATTTACTATCTAGGTAACTGTGTTTGAAGTCACATCTAACAAAGAAGATATATTGAAAAATCATCAAATTTTATGTTAAATAATTGATGTGATATTATTTTATGTGAAGTTTAAGAATTAAAATAAAATATTTAAAAATGGAAAAACTAAAATAAAATATTCACAAATTTAGATATACAAATAAATTGCAAAGGATAGGGGCATGAGCTTAGACAAAAAGCAAAAGGAAAAGAAATATTGAGGTTTTGTTATTTCCCACCTCCTTTTATTTTCACTTGATTGAAGAATTTCAAAGCAAAAATCTACCAAAAAGTTGACTCATTCAAGCCAAATCTATTAAATTTGAACTTTTTGATTTCACTATCACTTTCTCCACCAACTTTATACGTATAAAGCAGTAAAATGGCTACTAAAAGTTGCATTTATTTGACCAAATTAAAGGGAGGCCAAATGTTCAAAACATTGTAAATTGATGTTTTGTATTTGATGTAAAGTACAACTGTCACATAATTGATAGTTCAACTAGGAAAATAGTTCATCAATCTAAAAACTTTACCGTACCTAATATTTAAATTTCTAAAATCCTAAAACTAAATACTAATTACTATAGAAAGAATTAATCTGGACCCAGTATTGAAGGTAAAAAATTTCTTACTTCTACCCTATGAATAACCCTCTGAATAAGTAGAAAAATAATTGAGAAATTAAAAAGAAATACTAACAATAAATAAAATATAAGAATTTACTTAGAAAACTCCATACCAGAGAAAGACAACGACGTACTTGAATATGTCACATTCCAAATTTTTCATTCGTTGACACATGTCAATAATTCTGCTGAAATTTGGGGCATCGAGGATGTCAAAATTGGAGGAGGAGGAAGAAATGTCTACGTATGTCAATTTAGAAAAACAAGAGACATGAGAAGAGTGTTGAATGATGAGCCGTGGTTTTTTGACAAAGGTGTTCTATCTTTTGAAGAATTAAGGGCGAATACAAGTATTAGCGAAATGGAATTCTGGTATGTATCGTTTTCGATTCATATACATGATCTCCCTATTGGACTTGGCACGATCGATTGGGAATTTAATTGGTAATTTTGAGAAGGTAGACTGTGATGAAGATGGCCAATGTTGGGGCCATACTCTTATAGTGCGAATTCTGTTGATGTGTCAAAGCCCCTCCAACGAGGTGTCCTTATTAAGATTGGTTCAATGGCGGATGAAACATGGATCCCAATCACTTACGAAAAACTTCAGAATTTTTGCTACGGATGCGAGAAGCTGGACATTGTTCTATAAGACTGTAATGAATACTTGTCTTATGAAGGTAAAAACCTTCAATATGGACCTTGGCTTAGAGCACCAATTTTCTCTAAAAAGTCTCGAAAGCGTACCAATTTTCTAGGAGACCATAGAAGGGGTAGAGGCAGAGGACGTGGGACCTGAGACCAGTGGTATAGGGCACGAGAAAGCGTTGAGGATGAATCAGAAAATTCAGAAACTGAGGGAATGAGCGATGACAGTAAGCCGGCCGACGAGACACAGGCAGGAAAATGGGTAAACCTTTTTTATGATTGTAGTTATGGTAAAGCGGTAACTGGGGAGGAATTTTATGTCAAGATTATGGATAGTATAGAGGGGCACGGTCAAATTTGAAATCATTGGATCAATTAGCAGCGACAGTTACAGACCCATTAATGGGTTTAGACTCGAGAAGTAAGGGGCTATTTGTTGGAGGACTTTACTCTCCTAAGCTGGCAAAGGCTCCAAAAGGCCACGTAGATATAGCTACTTTTAGGAAGGTGAACCAAATCTCATATGAACCGGTGCACCATAATAGTCATTCAACCCAATCAAAACAGAAGCAAAAGAAGGGTGAAGAAGTATTGAAGAAGCACCAGGTGGTGCTTGCTGGGGATGGGGATATGTGTTTGGAGGAAAATAATTCCAAAATTAAAAGTACATGGAAGAGAAGACAAATTCCAAATTTGGATACTCGGAGCAGGAATAACAAAGAGGAGACTGCCTTAGGTGGATATAAGCATGCTCTTCTATTAGAAGAAACGGAAGTCAGCAAAAGAATTTGTATGGGATATCAGGGACAAGAGAATTTTCAAACGGTGGAGGCTGCACAATGAAAATCTTAAGTTAGAATATTCGGGGTTTGGGGGAATCCCCAAACATTGAGAGCGCTGCGTCATCTGATTCGTAGTCACAAACCCCATTTGGTTTTCCTAATGGAGAACAGGTGTAAAAATCACAACGAACAAAAGATCAGATTGGAGTTGAATTATCATTGTTGCTTATGTGTGTGGAGCAGTGGTTTTAGTGGGGTCTGATGCTACTCTAGAACAATGATTTGGATGTCCAAAGGGATGTCCAAATTTTGTCTTATTCTCAAGGACATAGAGATGCTGTTGTTACTATAAACTGCTTGAGATGGGGTTTTACTGGAATTTACGGACAGCATTTCAGATCTTCTTTGGATTTTGAGAGGGGATTTTAATGAGATTCTTTAAGACTCAGAGAAGCTGGGGGGAGCTCGGAGGCGCATAAGACTAAGTCAGGATTTTCAGGAGATTGTTGATTCTTGTGAGTTGATCGATCGGGATACTCAGGGGATGGCTTCACTTGGTGTGACATGCATTTTTCGAGACATCCATTTGGTAGAAACTGGACAAATTTTTAATAAATGTGGCGATGTTTTAGATTCAGGCCACGATGGAAGTGTATCATCTGAATTTTCTAGCTTCCGATCATAGGCCCATTTTAGCGATCTGGATCATTGAGGAAGAGGTTTCTGATGATATCAGTAAGGGTCATCGGCCACATCGCTTTGAAGAGTCGTGGTATTCGATGGGTAAGTGCAAGGAGATTATCAAAAGGGTTTAGGCTGAACAGAGTGATAATACTGAAAAATCGTTTCAAAGAAAGCTTCATCATGAAGGGATCGAATCCCGCAGCGGAGGCGCGAACACGTGTTCTTCGATCTTGTCTTAGAATTACAACAAAGAAAAGACATATAAGTATGAATAAAAGAAAGTTAGTGATACACACCTTTGAAGACACCTCTTCAATGTAGACACCAACGCTACCACAAAGTCTTCCTCACTATCCTCTGGATCTTAAGAACTCGATTTGTCAGAGCCATCTTATAATTGAAAGAGAGATCGAGAGATCGAGAGATAGATTTCTCGTTTGAAGTTTCGGAAATTCAACCACTATGGAATCAGGGCGAAAGGAATGGGAGAACCTCACTTCTTGTAAGGGAGGAAGAGTGGTGGGGGAGTGACTTCCCCAGTCACCACTCTCCGTGGGAAGTGGGGATCCCCACTTCCCACCATTAATGGTGGGAAGTCGAAGGTTTTCCTCTCATTTTTTCCCATTTTTTTCTTTTCCTTTTTCTTTTCCTTTTTTTCCTTTTATTTTAATTAAAATAATAATTAATTAATTAATTCTAATTTAATTAATTAAAAAAGAATTATTAATTTAATTTAAATAAATCTAATTTAATTTAACCAATTTAAGATATCTCATTAAATTTAATTAAATGACATTTAATTAAATCAAACTTAAATTAATCAACTATATTAGAATCAAATTCTAATATACATCTCTCTCATAATTTTGAATCCAATTCAAAATTTACTTAATGTATCAACATACATTATATTAATTGCATTTCATACAATTAACCTTAATTTCCTTTAACTAATTTGAACAATTCAAATTGTTTTCAAGACTAATTGTTCTTAACTATCCTTTACGAGATAGCAAGGGGACCTAATGGACCTACAGATCAGAAACTTCAACGATACGAGATTAATTGATTAAACTCATTAACCACATTAATTAATATTCGTTAACTATCGGTCACTCCACTAAAGACCCACAGTTGCACTCTTCTCCCTGTAGAATATTTTGCGTCCATGGATTTTGATCATTAACGGTAAGTCAATCCTTCACAACTGTTCGTAACCACAGTTTGGTTAAATTACCGTTTTACCCATGTGTTATATCTTGGACCTTAAGTACCGCTGATCCTCTAATGAACAACCTGGTTATGGTTCAACAAATAACCGGAAGTAAAGGTGAGTAGACAAGCTCTTGTTTCTTTTGCTATTGGAAAGAAATGATATGAACCAAAGTGTATTAGTCCTCAAGATTTAAAGGATGTTGTTGGAGAATCCTATGTCCAAGTTGACAACAAATTGGAGTTGCATTAAATGCACTCTAGTGTCATTTATGGCAACCTCAAGTTGCATTGAATGAAGTCAAGAACAAGTCCAACTTCATTTACTACAAACTCAAGTTACATTAATGGAAGTCTAAGTTGAACTCAAGATGCATTAAATGAACAAGACTTCAAAGTAGTTCAAAATCCAGTTCATTCACTCTTAGAGGGTTACAACTTCTTGGTTTTATGGTGGAGAAGTTTCATTCTCGGATTTAAAGCATGTTTAATTGTATTTTAAGTTTTAAACATTTCATTTATGTGTTTTAAGTTACATTTGAGTTAGTGATGGTTATGGTATTGATGTAGTAGGAAGTTACAACCTTTACAATTCTTTTAGGTTACTTGAAGGGTTGTTTTGGAGGCTATAAATAGCCTAGCTTGTTCCCTTGGAAAAACATATTTGAGATTTGAGTTTTAAGATAATTAAATTTAAGCTTATTGAGCCATGAGCTTTTCCTTTGCATTTCTTGTGTTTTAGAATTGCATGCTAGAATCATTCAAGTAACCTTGATCAAACGAACTTGTGGAGTGATTCGAATCTTGAGTTTTGAAACAAGTTTTCTCTACTCTTGATCTTGATCATCAAGGTAAATTCGTTCTAACTTCTTCCTTGAGTTGACATCATCTCGATTTTGGGGTTTTGACATTTTTGATCTAGGGGTTTGCATAACCATAAGGGTTCTTAGTTAAGCCTCTAATGAACAATGGTGAATGTGAGAGTGAGGAGTATAGTGAAGAGGACCCTACACATATGTCCTTAGACACTAGGAGAGCTCTCAGTACTCAAATTAAGGAGGATGACCTAGACCAACGAGAGAACTTATTTCACACTAAGTTTCTTGTCCAAACTATGCCTTGTAGTGTGATTATTAATAGTGGTAGTTGTACCAACGTTGTAAGTTCTATTCTGGTTAAGAGGCTTAACTTAGAGACAAAACCACATCCTAGACCATATTGTTAGCTTTATGGCTTCAATCGAACCAAATATTTTGATGATCACAAACAAAGTATAAACTAACAATTTGAGTGTTTCAAAGTGTCCATAGTGTAGAGCTCGAAAAGACAAAACAAATGTCTGTCAAATCATTCAAATCGGAGTTTAAACGAAGAAGTTATGGTCAAAACAAGTTAGGAGAAAAGTTCTACGTAGCGGCTGACGTGGACAAGTGGACAAATCCTACATGGTGGGTGACATGGACAAGTGGACCGCTTAGAAGTTGACATGTGGCATCAAGAGGACATACTTATGCTGACGTGGCATCCAACAATCGAACAAATGAGAAGATGACATGTGGCGCTTTCAATCTCCACAAATCAATTTCCACCAATTTCTCTCAATCTCCTCAATCACTTTCAATCTCCTCAATCACTCACAATCTCAATGATTTCTCAATCTCCACCAATTTCTTTTAATCACCATAATTATGTTTTCATTTCATTTCCTTACCTCACATCTTAATCTAAACCATTCATCATTTGTTGCCCTAAATCCAATGGCCAAAATTCATCATAGAAACTCTATTTAAAGCCACCAAATTCCATCATTCTATACACCAACTATCAAATCAAAATCATTTGTTTTCAAATTCTCTTCTCAACTTTTGCAAAATCTCCATTCTCTCCTACACATAACTTGCTCAATTTTTTTGTGAGAGATTCATTAGAGTGTGGCTTTTTAGCCATTACTTTGGTGCAAAATTTGTGTAATCTACTTTGTTTTTGAATTCTATAATTTCAAATTGGGTTTTGTATTAAGGTGTGGGTGCACCTTGGGTTGTGAGAAAAGTAAATTGGTTGGATCGTGAACCAATAAAAAGGATTTTGGGTTTCTCTTTAACCTAGGACAAAAAGAGGGTCGATCGGTTTGGTTCTCACCCATTAAGAGAGCCACTGCAGTAAAATACCCAAGAAGGAGTCTTGGGGAGTGGAGTAGGAATTTCCGAACCACTATAAAATTTCTCGGTGTCACCACTCTCTTCTCTTCTCTCTTTTAAATTCAGTATTTACCTACTTTGAATCTTGGTAGATTGCATATAGGTTTGCTTAAATATTTTGTTCAATGTTTCCTCTTCTTGTTAATCTTCTTTTATTTGTTGCATAATTGTTCATTACTTTAAATTTAATTTTAATTTTCAAAAAGTGGTAAGCAACTCTATTCACCCCCCTCTAGTGTTGCCATTTAAGAAGAGTTTAAATTGAGTTTTTGAGCCGATTTTACTAGAAATTAATTTTCCTCAAAAATTGACTTTTAAAAACTATTTTCTTTCTTCACTCTTGGAAATTTATTTTGTCTATAATAAATCTTTGAAATTATTTTGAAATTTAATATCTTTGAAAGTTAACCTTTCTTAATTCTAAATTTATTTTCTTTGAATCTTTTCTTAAAATTTAATTGTTTGAGCTTATGGCAAACATTGGGGTTAATGGATTTAGTGAGGGTCATTCTCCCACTAGACCACCTCTTTTTGATGGAAATAATTATACTTGGTGGAAAACTAGGATGAGAATTTATTTGATTTCAATTGATTATAACTTGTGGGAAATTGTTTCTAAAGGTCCTTTTATTCCTATTAAGAAAGTTGAGAATGTAGATGTAGCTAAAAATGAAAATGAGTTTAATGATGATGATAAAAGAAAAATATCGGTTAATGCTAAAGCCATGAATTGTTTGTTTTGTGCTTTATGTGCTGATGAATTTAATCGAGTATCTGCATGTAACTTTGCTAAACAAATATGGGATATGCTTGAAGTAACTCATGAAGGAATAAATCAAGTAAAAGAGTCAAAAATTAGCATGCCTGTTCATAATTATGAATTGTTTAAAATGGATGCTAACGAGTCTATTACTGAGATGTTTACTAGATTTACGAATATTGTTAATGCTTTGAAAGGTTTAGGAAAGGAATATACTACAGCTGAGAACGTGAGGAAGATTCTAAGATCTCTACCAAAAAGTTGGGAACCCAAAGTGACAGCAATTCAAGAAGCGAAGGATCTCTCAAAACTTCCATTGGAGGAGCTCATTGGATCTCTCATGACGCATGAGATAATCATGAAAGGTAATATGGAAGAGGACGTCAAAAAGAAGAAAACCTTGGCATTAAAGTCTACATCCTTCCAAGGGGCTTCTGAAAGTGAGGAAGAACTAAACGAGGAAGAACTTGCCTACCTATCGAAGAGGTTCAAGAAGCATTTCAAGAAGAGGCACTTTCCAAAGAAAACCAACAGTCAAGATGCTAAAGGAGAAAAGAGCACTAGAGACGTCATCATCTGCTACGAGTGCAAAAAGGCTGGACATGTAAGATCTGAATGCCCTCTATTACGTAAATCATCTTCAAGGAGAAACAAGAAGGCTATGAAAGCTACTTGGGATGAAAGTGATGAAGGAAGTGATTCTGAAAGTGGAGAGGAAGTAGCTAATCTTTGTTTCATGGCTTTTGGAGATGAAGATGACGACGACGAGGTATGTTTTGAAAATCCTTCTTTTGATGAGCTTATGGATGCTTACAACGAGATTAAAGAAGAATTCGAAAAATTAGGTAGCAAATATTTAGCTCTTAAAAAGAAGAATACTAAGCTAGCTCATGAGAACCATGATTTATTAGTTGAGCATGATAGGATAAATAAAGAAAATGAGATGTTTAGAAAAGATCTTGCTATGTCTAAGTCAAATTTGCATGTTTTAAAAGAGGAGTATAAATTATTAGAAGTAAAAAATAAAGATATATCTTCTACTCTTTTAAAGTTTACAAACAGTAAAAAGAACTTAGACATGATGATGGGAAAACAACAAGCTATCTTTGATAAAAGTGGCTTAGGCTATAAACCTCATAAAAAACAGAAGAAATTTGTAAACTACTTTGTTAAAGAAACTTCAATGTCTACTACTGTTTGCAATGCATGCGGAAAACTTGGTCATAAACTTTATGCTTGTAACTTGAAGAAAAATGGTGCATTAAATGAAAAGAGATGGATTCCTAACACCTCCTTACTCACGAGCTTAACACCTCCTTGCCTAGTATTTTTGTTTCTCTTTTACGGGAATTTGAGGACTTGTTTCCCGAGGAGATGCCCAAGGAATTGCCACCACTTCGTGGCATCGAGCATAAGATTAACTTCATTCCAGGTGCTACCATACCTAACCGACCAGCTTATAGGACTAATCCTACTGAAGCCAAAGAAATTCAAAGGCAAGTGGATGAATTGTTAGCTCATGGGTATGTACGCGAAAGCCTTAGTCCTTGTAGTGTGCCTGTTATTTTAGTGCCTAAAAAACATGGAACTTGGAGAATGTTTGTAGACTGTAAGGCCATTAATAAGATCACTGTTAAATATCGTCATCCTATTCCTAGGTTAGATGATATGTTAGATGAATTGCATGGTTGTAGTCTCTTTACTAAGATTGATTTGAAATCTGGGTATCATCAAATTCGTATGAATGTTGGAGATGAATGTAAAACTGCATTTAAGACCAAATATGGATTGTATGAGTGGCTTGTTATGCCTTTTGGTTTAACTAATGCTCCTAGTACTTTCATGAGGTTGATGAACCATGTATTGCGTGAATATTTGGAAAAATTTGTGGTTGTTTATTTTGATGGTATACTTGTGTATTCGAAGTCTTTGGAAGATCATGTAATGCATGTGCATGCTATTTTGACTACACTTCGAAATGAGAAATTGTATGCTAACCTAAAGAAATGTGATTTTTGCATGGAAAAGGTTAATTTTCTTGGTTTCATAGTGTCTAGTCGAGGAGTTGAGGTCGATAGTGAGAAAGTTAAGGCTATTAGTGAATGGGAAACTCCTATGAATGTTTGAGAGGTTCGAAGTTTTCATGGGCTACTAGTTTTTATAAACGTTTTATTAAGGACTTTAGCACCTTAGCTTCACCTCTAAATGAATTGATAAAGAAAAATGTTCCTTTTGTTTGCATCCCAAGAGCATGCTTTTACTGTTTTGAAGGATAAGTTGTGCAATGCTCCTCTACTTGCTTTACCGAACTTTGATTTGACTTTTGAAATTGAATGTGATGCAAGTAGGATTGGAATTGGGGCTATACTCATGCAAAACCATAAGCCACTAATGTTCTTTAGTGAAAAGTTGAGTGGTGCTTCTTTGCGGTACCCAACTTATGACAAAGAACTTTATGCTTTGGTACGAGCTTTGCAAACTTGGCAGCATTATCTTTGGCCAAAGGAGTTCGTCATTCATATGGATCATGAGAGCCTAAAGCACTTGAGAGAGCAAAGCAAACTGAATCGCAGACATGCCAAGTGGTTGGAGTTTATAGAGACATTTCCATATGTGATTAAGTATAAACAAGGTAAGGAGAACATTGTTGCAGATGCTTTATCACGAAGGTATGCTCTCTTTAATAGTGTGAATGCTAAGATTTTAGGATTTGAACATCTTAAGTCCTTGTATCAAGATGATGTGTTCTTTGCTCCTTTTGTTGAATCGTGTGAAAAAAGACTTGTTGTGGATGATTACATGTTCTTTGAAGGATTTTTGTTTCGAAAAGGTAAACTTTGCATTCCATCTTGTTCCATTCGTGAATTACTTGTCAAGGAAGCTCATGGTGGTGGTTTAATGGCTCATTTTGGTGTTTCTAAAACTTATGATATGCTTGCTGAACATTTTTATTGGCCTAAAATGAAGTATGATGTGCATAAAGTGTGTAAGCATTGTATTGCATGTAAACAAGCTACGTCTAGGTTACAACTACATGGTTTATATTCACCTTTACCTGTTCTTACTACTCCTTGGGTTGATATTTCTATGATTTTGTCCTTGGTTTACCACGAACTCGAAAGGGTAGGGATAGTATATTTGTAGTGGTTGATAGGTTTAGCAAGATGACGCATTTCATACCATGCCATAAAACTGATGATGCTAAATTTATTGCTGATTTGTTCTTTAGGGAAGTTGTTCGTTTGCATGGCATTCCTAAAACTATTGTTAGTGATCGAGATGTAAAATTTTTAAGTCATTTTTGGCGTGTGTTACGGGGAAAGTTGGGAACCAAACTTGTTTATTCTACTACTTGTCATCCCCAAACCGATGGACAAACTGAGGTAGTAAATAGGACAATGGTTACCATGCTTCGAGAAATCATAGATAAAAATCTTAAAACTTGGGAGGATTGTTTGCCATTAATTGAATTTGCATATAATAGAGCTGTCCATAGTACTACCAAATGCACACCGTTTGAAATTGTATATGGTTTCAATCCTATCACCCCACTTGATTTGTTGCCTCTACCTCCTAATGCATTTGTGAGTTATCATGCTAGCACAAAGGTTGATCTTGTCCATAGGCTACATAAAGAAGTTAAGGAAAGGATTGAGAAGCAAAACACTAAGGTTGCTTCCCGCATCAATAAAGGACGCAAGCTCCTCGTTTTCCAACCAAGGGATTGGGTTTGGGTACATTTTCGAAAGGAACGCTTTCCAACTCAACGAAGGTCTAAGTTGTTACCACGAGGCGATGGTCCTTTTCAAGTCCTTGAACGGATCAATGATAATGCTTATGAGATCGATTTGCCAGGTAAGTATGGGGTGAGTGCTACCTTTAATGTTTCTGATTTGTCTTCTTTTGATGAAGGTGATGAATTCGATTCGGGGACGAATCCTTCTGAAGATGGGGAGGATGATATGAACCAAGGAGCTACCTTTGTTATGCCTCATGGACCGATTACAAGATCGAGAGCTAGGAAACTTCAACAAGCTTTGCTACTTCGTATCCAAGCGTTCTTGAACTCGACAAGAGAAATAAAGGAAGATGTGCAAGAAGTTAGAACTATGCACTTCAATTTGGTGCAAGTTATGCATTTTTAAGTGTTTTTATGGCAAGTCAAAGTCCACTTGGTCAAGGTCAAAGTCAGCTCCATCAAAACAAGTCAAAGTCAACTCATTCAATTCAATAACCAAGTCAAACACTCACATCCTTCATTATGGACGGGATTGCAATTTATTTTGTTAAACTCTCCATGTTCTTAACCTTTTCATTTGGTTGTCTTTCCATTTATTGAAGTTATGTCTTTTAATTTGCAAGCCTTTTCATTTCTTATGAGTTATGTCTTTTCATTTACAAGTCTTTTCATTTCTTGTAAGTTACAAGTCTTTTCATTTGCTTAAGACTTTTCATATGGCTTGCTAGGATGGCTATATATAGCCTTGAGATGTCTTGTTGTAAACACAATTTGAAGTTTAATAAAAAGTGTGTTTTCTCATTAGCTTGGTTGAGAGCCTTATCTCCCATTTCTTGTGCAATTTCTTGTGTCCTTAGAATTTGCATGTTAAGATCATTCAAGCGGTGTTGATCATACCTATTGTGGAGTGATTCGAATCACGAGTTTAGAAACGAGTTTTCTCTATTCTTGATATTGATCATCAAGGTAATCTGTTCTTAAACTTTTCCTTGGGTTGATTCCATACTTGTTTTCGGGGTTTTTGGGATTGAGTTCTATGGGTCTTGTTCATTAGCAAGGTTCTTAGATCCAACTCTTAAGGGTTTCTTATCACCCTCTCGGGCCAGTGAGAGGATGGGGCCCCTTGTTCAAATCCTGGAGCCAGCACTTAAGAGAACACTCATTGATAAGAAACCCTTGAAAGTTGGATCTAAGAACCTTGTTAATGAACAAGACCCATAGAACTCAATCCCAAAAACCCCGAAAACAAGTATGGAATCAACCCAAGGAAAAGTTTAGAACGGATTTACCTTGATGATCAATATCAAGAGTAGAGAAAACTTGTTTCTAAACTCAAGATTCGAACCACTCCACAAGTTAGCTTGATCAAGGCTACTGGAATGATTCTAGCATGCAATTCTAAAACACAAGAAATGCAAAGGAAAAGCTCATGGCTCAATAAGCTTAAATTTCATTATCTCAATCTGTTTTTCCAAGGGAACAAGCTAGGCTATTTATAGCCTCCAAAACAACCCTTCAAGTAACCTAAAAGAATTGTAAAGGTTGTAACTCCCTACTGCATCAATACCATAACCACCACTAACTCAAATGTAACTTAAAACACATAAATGAAATGTTTAAAACTGAAAATACAATTAAATATGCTTTAAATCTGAGAATGAAACTCCTCCACCATAAAACCAAGAAGTTGTAACCCTCCAAGAGTGAATGAACTTGATTTTGAACTACTTTGAAGTCTTGTTCATTTAATGCATCTTGAGTTTAACATATACTTCCATTAATGCAACTTGAGTTTGTAGTAAATGAAGTTGGACTTGTTCTTGACTTCGTTCAATGCTACTTGAGGTTGCCATAAATGACACTAGAGTGCATTTAATGCAACTCCACTTTATTGTCATCTTGGACATAGGATTCTCCAACAACTTCCTTTAAATCTTGAGGACTAAGACACTTTGGTTCATATGACTCATCTACTTACCCTAAAGTCGAGAAGAAGTGAATTCCATCTTGTAAAGTTATGTTCCCAGCTCCCAACTTGCTCTTGTCCCCAAAATGGTAGGCATATTGAGTCGGCGACTCGAGCCACTGTCCCATACAAATCAAAGGACGAGTCCTAACAACAGGCAGAAGCCCATAACTCACTCAGTATTGTGATTGAGTTACCTTGTCATCCCTATTGAAATATTAATCTATTAGCTAACGGTGTTACAGCTAAAGATTAATTATTTCACGGTTCGGTCTTATACAAACTCATTGTATAGGATACCTTGACTCGCATGTCTCCACACGAACGACCTGGATCAAGTCATTTTTAACTATTACAAGGTGGGTCGTATCCATAGTGTTACCAAGATAAGGTACCTAACCTTATCCATATAGTACAGACCCTTTAGGTTACTACTAGAACATTATCCACATGTTTATCAAATATATATTGTATATATATACACTGTATATCAAATATATACGCTATATATTAGATATATACTGTATATCTGTTACAATACTGTTCCAGTGACATGACATAACCTCGGATGTTAGTTTATTGGATTTAGGTTAATGCAATTCTATCAATAACAACTTTATTGAATTAATATTTGTTTTATGTTTACAAACCACGAGTTTAGGGCATAAAACCCAACACATCACTGCCTCGCTGAGCTAGACAGGTGGAATGGGTCCAAGTTAGGAGGATCGTTACGAGGTGCTATTGTAAGAAATGAAGCTAAAATTCGAGATTTGTCTCGTTCAAATATAGGAAATTGGAGAGGAAGTCTTTGGAAGGTCGAGAGAGTGTTGGAAAACTTATTAAAGGAAGAGAAGATTTACTGGAGGCAACGATCCAGGGAGGAATGATTATAATGGGGCGACAAAAACACAAAGTCGTTTCAGATAAGAGATAAATGGAGAAAGAAAACAAACAGAATCAAGTGGCTGTTTGACAAGACAGGAACTTGGTGTACTACAGGTAGTGAGGTCGGAAGAATTGTCGACGCTTATTTTGAATAGCTTTTTTCTTCTGGTAATCCGGGTGAGAAAGATATGCAGCCCGTGCTGGACTCTAATTTGCCTAAATTATCTGTTGACCAGAATAGATGGTTATTGGAGGACTTCACATTAGAAGAAATTAGGAGGGCATTAAAAGACATGTCGTCGTCTAAAGCCCCAGGCCCAGATGGATTTCAAGCGTCATTCTTTCAAAACTATTGGGATATTGTGGGCGAGGATACAATTAATATCTATCTCAAGTTCCTAAACAGCAACATGGATGTGGGGAAGCTTAATAAAACATTTCTTGTACTTATTTCTAAGCAGAAGGAGTTAGTGTGAAATGAAGATTTCATACTTATCAGTTTGTGTAATGTGATTTATAAGATTATCTCTAAAACCTTGGCTAATAGGCTTAAATAGGTTTTGAATGATCTTATTTCTCCAACTCAGTCTGCTTTTGTCCTAGGGCGCCTCATAACGAACAATGTGATTCTAGGCTTCGAGTGCATCCACTCCATGGAGAGCAAAACTTCTGGAATGATTGGTGCAGTGGTTTTAAAGCTGACATGTCAAAGGCGTATGATAAAGTGGAGTGAAATTACCTAAGAATGGTTATGGTTAGAATGGGCTTTTGTTCTAGATGGGTTGAGTTGATCATGAGATGTGTGAAATCTGTGAATTTCTCGGTTCTTATTAATGGTGTGCCAGGGTCGTTCTTTAAGTCGAGGCGAGGACTAAGACAGGGAGATCCCTTATCCTCTTATTTCTTTTTATTGTGTTCCGAGGGTTTTTTTGCACTTCTCTCACGAGAAGAGGAGATAAACAATTTCAATGGTTTTAGAGTGCCTTTTTTTTTGCATATGATAGCTTAATTTTCTTTAATGCTACTCAAAGAGATTGCCAGACTATTAAAAGGGGTGCTTAGTTCTTGTGAAAGGGCATCGAGACAAACTATAAACATGGAGAAGTCTCAGTTTATGACCAGCAGGAATACGAGCCAAGCTATGATTCAGTACATCAATAGAGAACTAGCAGTTCCTTTCTCAAAGCAGTTGGGATAGTATCTTGGGCTCCCTTCGCAGGTTAACAGGAATTGGTGTCAGATATTCAACACTTTAAAAGATAAGGTCTGGAAGACTCTCCAATGATGGAAGGGGAAGATTTTCTCAATGGGAGGAAAAGAGGTCCTTATAAAGGTAGTTGCACAAGCTATCCCCAACTTTACAGCTAGTTGTTTTAAACTTCCAGCCACGCTCTACAAAGAGCTCCATAAGAACTGAAGAATACACTGGCAAAGTTGGAAAACGGCTTAGTGTTCGTAAGGACCAGGGTGGAATGGGCTTTCAAGACATTAATATCTTTAACCAGGCCATGTTAGCACAGAGCTGGAGAATTTTGAGATATCCAAATAGTCTTTTGGCGAAAGTGCTTAGAGGGAAATACTTCAAGACAGGGGCCTTTCTGAAAGCTCAGTTAGGCTCGAAGCCTTCTTATGCTTGAAGAAGTATTCTATGGGGCAGCGAGCTTTTTGAGAAAGAATATTGGTGGCGAGTCGGAAACGAACATAGTATCACCATAGATGTTGATCCTTGGATTCTTAGAGACGGGCCACCAAAACCTGTTTTCACGCCCACCCACTTGAGTGGATGTTTGGTTGCCAGGCCGATGGCTTGGAGGGGTAGTTGGGATAAAGAGAAGATTCGAAACAATCTTATTGCCTCTGAAGTAGATCAAATATTGCAAATCCCTTTGCCTGGGCATGATATGGATGATGTGATCATTTGGGGTCCAGACAAGAAAGAAATTTTTTCAGTTAAAAGCACGTACCATCTGTGTATGCAAATGTCAGATGTTCAGGAGGTCACTACTTTTAATTCGAACCAACAATCTATTCGGTGGAAGCGTCTCTGGAAAGCAAATGTAGCCCCTAAAATTAAAATTGCATGCTGGAAGTTTGTGAAAGATATAATTCCCTTAAGTCTAATCTTAGGAATAAAGGCTGATAATGTTTGTTCTTTTTGTAGGAGACACGATGAAACAACGGTCCATTTATTTTGGGAATGTAAGGTAACAAAGGGTCTGTGGGATTTTTTTTCCAAAATCTTAACTTGGGGTTTTTCCATCTTGACAAGAGAACATGGAAGATTAATGATTATTGGGACTGGATTCTATTAGAAAAGTTAAACAAATCCTAATTCATGATTATTCTAAAATAAAAGGTATAAAATTCAAAAACAATCAAGACCAAAGATCTAAGCAGGGAAGAAAACCAAAATGTATAAAGAGATTAGAATTACCTGAAACCATTGATAGATTGACTATGATCTGCAAGAAGTTGTGGTTTGTGGTCTTCCTCAACTACGCAACCCATACCAAATATGGGCAATACTCTCTATTTGATGGAGAATAGGAGGCTCAAGAAGCATAGTGTATTGGGGACCATAATCATATATTTATAGGTTATTCCTAGGGTTTGCATAATCCCCTAAGATTAATGGGTTGATCTCTACTCAGTAAGCCATACCACTAAATAAGAAGTCATGGGCCCATAATCAAGATCACTCATATGCTCATTAAATAGCCCAAATATAATTGATCTTTAATTTGTTACCCACATATGAATTAATTATTAAGTTAATTCCAACAATCTCCCACTTGGGTAACAATTTTCTTTACTAGCAATTATATTAATTTATTCTTTAGTGCACAACTCAATGCTATTAAAACAAACTTCCCTTTAACAACAATTGGTCCATCTCGCATATCGATGAGGAACCAAAGCGGCTTTTGTCACATGTATAGTCGTGACTCAACCTTCAATGATCACCACACCAAATATACTCAATGACATGAATCGAGTGTGGAAGAGCAGCATGAGAATTACATGTAATGTGATCTAAACATGTCTATTCTTAACTGGTCCAACTTTATTCTTTAAAGATATCAAATTTTATGTTTTATAGCTTTATGTTAACTATATTTAGAAATAAAATCATTCAGAGTAACAAAATAAACCATCTTCTTTATTCTGTATAAAAGAAAACCACGTGTCTAATTTAAGAAAACACAAACTTCCACTCAACTGACATACCATAATTTTCACATCTATATGAGCATTATGTTCGTAAAACTTTTGTGAAAGTCCTTAATGAGCGGATCCGCAATGATGGAGTTTGCATTTCTTTAAACAAAAAATACTCTGAAATTTTCTTTATCAACTGAAGCTTAAATATTCATAAAAAAAGCTTTTGTTGCTGTAATATGGAAAAATACATATCTTTGTCAAAACAACCTAATGACAAAATTTGCAACCATATTCTTAAGTTCATTGCCACATACCAAAATGCTATAAACACAAACTTTAGTGGTGAAAGGAACTAAAGTGACTCTTTACCACGAGATAGTAGTATCCTTTAAACTCTAGTGAATATAGCCTCAACAGTGGATCTATATGCAACTCAAATTATCAAAATCAAATAGTCTTATGATCTCTAATTAATATGATTTTGATGAGTGAGCATGTAACCTTTTTTTTTTTTTTGTTAAACACCTTATAACTCTTTAGATCCAATTAAGAGTTATCAAAATTTATCTTTCATTCTTGATACGAATACTGCAACGGAAGCATATAGACTTGAAGCATGAATTTTTTTATTTTACTTTAATATTCAAGGGATCTCTATTGAAAATGAGCTTGTCTCCAATAGTGATTTCAATATCCATAAATCTTTATGCTAGAGAACTTGCAATACCTTTCAACATAGTTCATTTGTGAATTCTCAATGTTACTTGAGATTGATCTTACAATATCATTTCACAATATAAAAAGAGATATATTCATGCAGGTTTTCATCCTCTAACAAAGCCTTTATTATGTCACGACATATTATACTAGGAAAATAAATGTACTCCCACTGAACTTGTAATTCACAATTATTATTCTTATTACCTTCCGATATCACATGTGATAATATCACCATGTAATGAATATTATGAAATCACAGATAAAAAATTCTTCATGGAGATCACAGTTGAATATAAATCTTTTGAAACTTTGTGTTACTAGATCAAAAGTCTCCAAAATATAAAAACTCATTGATTTCATAAATTATACAATTTAAGAAACCAATCTTTATATTCATCTGACACAACTCAAAAAAGTTATAAGTATTGTCATTTACTTGAACGAACTTTTCGAGAAGTCATAGAAAAGATCTCTAAAATTTAATGTCAGCCTTAAGAATTGAAACCATAACAACTAGATGAGCTCTATATTGTTATCATTTCACAATATAACATTGCATTACAATCATATTTCTCATATCTCTTCTACTTAATTTAATGATATTTTTAATGATGTTGAGTTTGTTTTACTAAAATGAGGAGAATTTTAATTCTTTACTACTAATATTGTTACAAAGAGAAATAACTAAATTTCTCTTAAATACAATATTCTTTACTTTATCTTCCCCCTAAACTCAACATCCCTAAGAAACTTTAAGATCTCATCTACATCAACTTTAGATGGGAACTAACTTTAGAAATTATATATTTTGAAAGACTACTGTATATAGAGTGACAACTATAACCCTTAAGTCCAAGTCTCGTAAAACCTTGAATTGCAACTGATTTTAGTTATTTCTTTATTTGGTACACCACTTCAATTGGTATTTTTTCACGAAAAGCAAACATGAGATAACAAATCCAGTCTGGTACTGGCAGAGGCTATTACCATGTTATTAACCGATCGAAAATTTAATATCACTTAAACCTTTTAATAACAATTTTGAGTGCTTTTTCCAAATAGAATAAGGGTAAGGAAAAATGATTTGTCATATTTTGTAACGTCCCGCGTTACTCAGGTTAGATTAGCCTCAAGTCTCGAGGTTTTAGTCGAAATATTTTTTTAATTAATTAAATTGTTCCACCTTATTTTATTTTAGGCTGCTGTGGTGTTGTTGTGAGCTTTATGTTTTTATTAATGAAATATTTCTCTTCCGTTTTGTTCTAGACCGTTGGACTTGTTTGTTTATTTTTGTTAATTGGGGACGCTTAAGCTTAGTATTATCGGGAACTTCGAAAATTCTAATTTTTAACCCATGGGCCTTCTTTTAAAAAAATTGGGTGAGTGGGCTTTTAGTTCAAAACCTAGAGAAATAATAAAACAAGCCCTAGGTTTCTCCTCCCTTACACGTGAGCCACCAACCCCCCCCCACCCCCCATCGTGTTCTTCTTCTCCCCGTCACCCAACTGCACCACGCCTCCACCCGACAACCGGTGTTTCTCTTCCACCACATGCGTCCCTGTCTCCAGCGACAGCAGTAGTCGGTCGTGTTTCGACTTGTGGCGGTGGCGGGCGGTGTTATTGCGGCGTTTTGCGGCATTCGGCGGTGTCGTTCCAGCGGGACGACCCCTTAGCAGTAGCGTTCGACGTTTCGTGGAGGCCGGTGACCTCAAGTACGGTTTCCCCAAGGCACACAACATTCCTCATTTTCGGCTGGAGTGAGTTCCTTATTGTAAAAACGCTTACAGCATTTTTTTGTGGCTTTCGGCACTTACCCATAAGCGTTTCAAGCTCGATTTACGCGATCTACACTCATTCGAGCTTCATCCAAGTTACCCGTAGCTAAACGAAGTTGATTTTGCGGTAACGGACCTTTCAAAATCTCATTGTAACCAATTTCAGTGGCTGAATTTTCGTTTTGACTGCTTCCTCGTTGTCTTTTGTTTGCCAAGGTGTTGATTCAATGCGAGGTTAGAAGCGTAGCAGCGAGTAAGTAGAACGAGAGGCGGGTGCGTGCGTAATATAGTGTTATTGGGATTGTTCTATGGTGAATTTTTATTAGTGATGTATCTCTTGTATCTTTAAATCGTTAGGCATGAATGGGGATCTTCTAGTGGACACTTTTAGTCGTAGGCTGCTCTTTTTCTTATATTTACATTATGAAAGTGTTTTGTTTTTGTTTGTATTGTTCGATATGTTTGAAAAGTTTTTGTTGATGACATAGTTGGAAGTGATTAGTTTTTTTTTAATGCTTGAATCATGCATGGGATGATTTGCATAAGTTATATTTCTATTATTTAGTTTCAATATTGTTTGGTATGAAGCTGTTGGGTTATTTCTTCTACCTTGAACCATGAACAGCCTGTTGGAAAAATTATGTTGTGTGTGGAAGTGAGGATGTGTGGTAGTTGCCTTGGTTGGGTAGATTGGAATAGCCTGAAGTGAATGGAACGATTAGTTGTTGTTTTCTTTGTCATTTTATGTTTCTCCTTGTATGAATAGGAAGTATGTTGATAAAATGAGAATGGAAGTGTAAAAGGTTTGTCGGTGCCATGAAGAGATCATTTGTGGTGTGTCTACGGTGATCGAATGTACTTGTTCATTGCTTGTTGATGTTTGTCTGAGGCGATAGCACAAACTAGTTGGTTTGATTGTTTGTATTTGGTCTAAGGAGTCAAACAAGTCTAGTGCTTTTGTAGCTGGGAGTTACTCGAGTGCATAATTTAGAAGTCATGGAATAGAATCTTAGCAAGAGACTAAGAATCTAAAGTATGGCTTATTCTGACTGGGAATGTGTGAAAAAATACATAGCCTCTGGGACAAATTGTCGAGGCTGATATGTCACTACTGGGTGTCGAGGTTCCGAGTACAAAAGGTTGGGGGTCGGTAGGCCAGTCTTGGTAGAGACGAGTGTCGAGGCTTCGGGTACAAAAGGTCGGGGGTCGGCATGATGAGTCTGCTGAGGATGAGTGTTGGGTCTTGATGAGGTGGCGGTCAAGGACCAATACGCTGAGTAGTCATCGAGGCCTTGGGTACAAAAGGTCAAGCGTCGATGCACAGTTTGAGGCCTTGAGAGTAAGGGTCAAAGTTGAACGCCAAACTTCTGTAGCGGAGTGTCGAGGCGTTGGGTACAAATGGTCAAGGGCCGATGCGAAACGAAGAGTCAGACTTGGAGGACTAACATAACATGATGGGCTTGAATGAGTTTGGTTAAGCTAAAGGTCAATGGGCTTTGTGGCTGAGATACGGTAAGACTTTAAGCTTGGGACTAGTGGTTGCATATTGATTTTCCGTTTCTGTTCTTATGGAGGATGATTATTATTCGTATTACTGTGTTGTTTGTTGCGATGTCGAGCATGTTGTGTGTTTTTAGTTAGTAAGGGCTACTTATGGAGTATTTTATATACCACTCCCATCCCTCTGAAATTATTGTTTTCAAGTGCAGACCGACTCATTGGCCGCGATGGTGACGAGAAGGAGGCTTGACTGAGGAAGGACCATTTAGGCTGCATAAACCTTACCTACGATCATTGATTTGTACGTTGATTTTTGTGGCGTAGGGACTTATTATTGTTGTTTCTAACGCGTTTAAGAATTTTGTTCCTTTTCAGTTGAACCTATGTCGTCACTTGTTTGGATTTCCCATTTATCGTGGATTTGTTGGTCAAATAGAATTTACTTGTCTTTTTTAATCGATCAACCCACGGACGGCAAACTTTTTACGTATAAGGTTGAATTAAAGTATAGGTCTCTCTGTGGTTTATCTTTTACTTATTGTCTTATGCATTCTTTTTAGGAGGGGGGTTGAACTGGGAATTTGTTAAGGTTACCCCGGTTGTATCGTTGACATTCAGGGGTGTTACATATTTCTTACCACACCTTTTTTAGCTTTGAATCATTTTATAAGCAACATACATCTCAGGTTTTCCTGAAAATATATATTTCTTATTAGCTCTATAAATCCTTAAAGGAGTTAGCAAATGTCATAGACCTTATCTTCTCAATCCATCATATTTCGTTACGATTTCATTCACTACGAATTGATATATGATGACTTTTAAGATATCTATGAATAAATAACTCTACTATATCAAATATCAGTGCCCTTAACGAGAGTAGATTTCTTATAACTTTATTTAATGTTGTTTAACATTTAAAAAAGCCATATTGAATAGACTATAAATTAATGTTCTAAAATACTAAAGCTCTCAATAGCACCTAATTTGACAGTTTTAGTTATGTCCCCTTGATAATTCATAATACAGACTTGAATGTATGTTTAATCTTGAGAACCAACAAGCAACGAATAGAAATACCAAAGTCTATTCAACACATAAGGTATAAGTTTTCATATGCAAGTCTAACTTGTTAAATACTCTAAGTGAGAAGCCAAATTTTCTTTATACCTCATGTGGCATTATATTTGGAACATATTTTTTCTATATGTTCAAATTTCCAAAAAAATATAAAGAGAATTTCTCAGCTTGATTCTTTTGTGGTTTAGACGAATATATGCTCCAAATAAACCTTAGTATCAACTTTAATTTCTTTCTTTAAGGAAATAAACAATTGATGAGTACAATTTTATCTTTTCTTACTTGACCTATTTTCCTTGAAACATCAGTCATAAATTAGGTTATTAAGAGTTCAATATCTACCTTTATAAGTATCATAACCCCCTACACACATACTGTATAATGTCTCAAATAGTATCAAATGCACAAGTAAATCCTTGAATATTTTAAATTTTGTGCATTGGATCATCTAGTGTACTCACTAGTGTTCCTTTATTCTTTATTAAGAAATAGTCAACAAAAAATTTAAAGTTATTCCTTTTGTAATTTTCAAAACAATCCTTAAGGAACTTTCCCAAATATTTCCTCATTAAACATAATCACCTTGGATGTTGCAAAACACTGTCATAATACATGGTTGCTCATATTTTTCAAGATCCCAAGTAAACCTTAGAGGGATATTAGATTTGAAAAAGTTGAAGTGTTTCCTTTCTTTATAAAAAATTCATGCAAACTTGAATAAAATATATTCTTAAATACGCAATATGGCAATTAAATAATATTTAACAATAACTAATTCAATAATAAAACATGCTCGAAAATAACCTTAAGTATTTATAAAAATACTTTATTTTTAAACTCAATAAAGACAACAAGATATCTAGCACAACATTGATAGTCTTCCTTTGGGCTGACAATATCAACTTTCAAGTGGTAATCTCAATGTGGTGACCAAATATTGATAACCAATCCTATCAAGTGAAAGTCTTCCTTTGGACCAACAATCATTCACATGGCATAACTTTATATTATCCATGTTTATCACCATCTGACTATATGTGGACCTGTTATTTGGTCAAACCGAAGTCTTTTTTTGGGCTGACTATAGAGCGCATAAATACATATATCCACAAACATCTGATAACTTTGAAAGATATCAATATCATAAATCAGAGGCTACTTTGGCAGCATGATTCATCAAATTAACACCAACCAAAAAGATCAGACAATTATGCAACATATGTAACTGTAATTATTATTAATTTTATCTTTATGAAAATAAAACAACCAAAATTATTTTCAAAATTAATAATAATATCTTTATATGCATAATTTAATAATGAAAAAAGTCCTCTAAACAATTTATTAAAAATACAGAAATAAAAAATTAAAACTGGATTTTTCCAAAAGGAATATTATTGATATTATAACTCATCAACAATTCAACATAGGCTACGGAGCACTAATTGCAGTGAACAATAATCTAATATCAATAATTAATTCCATAATTGTAAGTGTATTTATTATTTGGCCAAATTTTGACCTTCCTTTGGGCCGATCACAATTCGCATAAACAACAATACTCAAATCTCACAAAATTATTACTTAATTATTATTAATTGTTTCCATGTGAAAATAAAATACCTTAACCTTAAGTTATTTTCAACAATTAATAATAATATTTTCAAATCACAGAACATTCACAGAAAAAAGAAAGAAAAAAAATTGTGTCACCATAATAATCAATCTTTAGAGAGCACAACATGAAAAATAAACTATACTTTATACTTATCATGTCCATAAAATATTCTCAACAGAATAAAAATAGATAACAAATAAGTCATTTTTTTAAATAAAAAAAATACTAAACTTAAGTTACAGTAGGAATGGGTTTCACACACGACAACATTTAATTTATTATTATTTTTTAAATTAAAAAAAAAATATATGTATATACTAACCTCCATGCACCACTCCACTCCGCATCACCTTCCCTGATACGATCAGTGCATAATATTTTTTTTAATTTTTTTCCTCTGTTTTTTTTCTTTCCCTCTCGTTAATCAAAGATTATGATTCTTATATCCACGAATTTGTAAACTAAAAATATATTAATCTTATCAAATCATTCATGTACAGAGATTTGAACAATTTTAAACAATTAAGGATTCTAAGTAATACAATCAACATCTTATCAATCCAAATGATTGTAGCATAAATAACATGTTAAATAATTCACCAAGATCCAGTAATCATCCATGCGAAAGTTGCTCTGATACCACTTATTAGAAAATTTAAACAAATCCTAATTCATGATTATTCTAAAATAAAAGCCATAAAATTCCAGAACAATCAAGACTAAGGATCTAAGCATGGAAGAAAACCAAAATCTATAAAGAGATTAGAATTACCTGAAACCATTAGATAGATTTACCATGATCTGCAAGAAGTTGTGGTTTGTGGTCTTCCTCAATTATGCAACCCAGACCAAATATGGGCAATACCTCTTTCTGATAGGAAATAGGAGTCTCAAGAAGCATGGTGTATTGGAGACCATAACCATATATTTATAGGTTAATCCTAGAGTTTTGCATAATCCCCTAAGATTAATGGGTTGGTCTCTACTCAACAAACCACACCACTAAATGAGAAATCATGGGCCCAAGATCACTCATATGCTCATTAAATAGCCCAAATATAATTGTTTTTTAATTTGTTACCCACATATGAATTAATTATAAAATTAATTCCAACAGATTCTTGACAATGGTTGCGCGGAGCACCTCGACATGTATATGATCTGTTCGTGGGTGAATTGGATTTCAAGAAACAATGTGGTGTTCAAGAGGGAGTGTCCTAATTCTTTAGTGATGATTCAGCAAGCACAAAAATTTATCTCATAATTTGGGGATATATTCACAGCAGACCCTCCAGCCAACAATTTCAGCAATTTAAGTGGACGTTTAAGAGAAATTTTGAGATGGGTTGATAAGAAAAACAATAGCCAATTGGATCTAAGAACCCTTATGGGTTATGCAAACCCCTAGATCACAAATGCTAAAACCCTCAAATCAAGATGATGTCAACCCAAGGAAGAAGTTAGAACGGATTTACCTTGATGATCAATATCAAGAGTAGAGAAAACTTGTTTCTAAACTCAAGATTCGAACCACTCCACAAATAGCTTGATCAAGACTACTTGAATGATTCTAGCATGCAAATCTAACACTCAAGAATTGCAAAGAAAAACAAGCTCTAGGCTTTTTGAAGCAAAATAGCAACTTCATTCAATCATCAAAATCTGTATTTCAAAGGAAACTAGCCTCCAAAACAACCGTAAAAGTAACCTAAAGGCATTTGAAAGGTTGTAACACCCAATTACATGATGGCCATAACATCCACTAGCTAAAATGTAACTTAAAACACATAAATGAAATGTTTAAAACTGAAAATATAATAAAAATAGGTTTAAATCCGAGAATTGAAGTCTTGGTCATCCTTCAAAGTCTTTGTAACTTCCCAATTGTAAATGAAGCTTCACTTGAAGTATAGTTCCATTAATTGATGTATAACTTGCAATAAATGAAGCTTGAGATGTACTTAAATTCATTGAATGCAACTTGAGTTCAACTTTGACTTCCATGAATGCATCTTGAGTTCAACTTTGACTTTAATGAATGCAACTTGAGTTGGCCATAAATGAAACTAGAGTGCATTTAATGCAACTCCGATTTGTTGTCAACTTGGACATAGGATTCTCCAACATCTTCCTTTAAATCCTTGAGCACTAAGATACTTGGTTCATATCATGGGTTCCTCCTCCCATACATACTTGGGCTTTAAACATGGATGCATCGTGGTCGGATTCACTGCAAACAGGCGGTCTAGGGTGGGTGCTTTGAGATTGGAAGGACGAAATCATCCTTGTCGGAAACAAAATGGTAGACAATTGTAGAAATATAAAAACGGAAGCGGTGCTATAGGGGCTTCGATGTTTGCTTTCTTCTGCGCCCACATACCCAATTCGTGTGGAATTAGATGTAGAGGAAGCGGTAAATATTTTGTGTGAGAAAGATGAGACCTCACCGAAATATGGTGGATTGTTGAAGAAATTAAGAATTTGATACATACCTATGGTGTTCTTTCCTTTGTTAAAGTGAGTAGGGAAGCCAACTATTATGCTCACACTTTGGCAAGGAGAGCGTACGAGAGAAAGGAAAGTGAGATTTGGTTTATGTGTATCCCTAGTTGGCTGTTCCTATTGGCCAATGAGGACCTTCTTTAGTTTTAATAAAGTATTTTCTTCAACAAAAAAAAAAAGAAAGAAAGAAAGTTCTACTGAAATTCAAAGTGCAACTTCCACTTACTTGCCTTAAGAGGTTCTTCAGCCGTGACATAACTTCCATCATATACACCTTGCATAACCGTCAAGCCAATGTCGGTGTATAAACTTGGAGAACCACTAACATCACATCCTTTATCAGGGCAAAGCAAGCATATCATGAGAATAAATTTTATCTATCTTCAAAACAACTCATCTTCTCCCATGATGAGAGAAATACTGTTAAAACTCGGTCCACAACCCTTTGTGTTGGTGTAACGTCCCGAGTTTTCGGATTATTTTATTTTAAGATTTAAATCGAGCCTTTAGATTTTTACCTTAAGTTGATAATTTAAATTCTTAGAATTTCTTATTTCGGAGTCCTAATTTTGGGCAAATTAGGATTAAGTTTAGTTTCGTTGGATAAAGAAAAATTAAGTTTTCAAATTTTGAAAAGAGATTTTATTTAAAACTTAATTTGAAGTTTTGGAAAATTTAATTTTTCCTTTTGATTTTTATTATTGGGTTTTAATTTTAAGTTAATCTCTTAAATAATAAACCCCAATCCTTTGAAAGTGGATTTCCTTTTTAACAAAAGAATTAGGAAAAGTTTCTCCTTATTTATAAGGTTATTAGCATTATTTTGGTTTTATTATTATTTCTTTGGTAAAAGAAAATAAAACAAACAAAAAAAAACCCTAGGTTTTCATCTCTTTCTCTTCCCCTCTCCTTCTCTTTGTACCCTAGCCGCCACCTACCCTAGCTCTTCCTTCTCCGATGTTCTGACGACATGTGACTCACAGATCTGTTGCAATTCCTACGATGCAGCAACGCGACCTCTTCAACAACCCAATCAATGGCGGCGTTCGTCACTCCAGCCCTTACAACAGCGTTGGTCGTGTTGGGTAATATGTCTTAAAACTCGTAGTTTATAAACAATGAACATTAATGTGAGGTTATTCAGACAAATGTTGTTAAATGAAAGTGAATTTGTTTTTTAATAAATCCAATAAACTACGAACCCTTGGCTATTATAATGAGTACTTTGACTTTATGTGGAGACATAAACTGGATCAAGTTCAAGTAAATAGCCTAAACAGTCTATAGTACATGGATCAAGTTGGGTACTTTTTCCTGGAGACATTATTGAATACGGCCCACTTTATGATTGTTACAAATGTTATAATGTGTCATAAACGAAGTGATCCTGATTCGTTCGTGTAGAAACATGTGAGCGGGGGTGTTCTACACAATGAGATTGTGTAAGACTGACCCTGAAATAATCACTGTTACGTATTAACACCGTTTACGGATAACACTGATTAATTTCGTTTATCGATGACCTAAATAACATGATCTAAATCCTGAGCCATCTATGAACTCCTATTTATTCAGGATTCTCCCTTGATCTGCATAGGTGAGAGTAAGCTCATCAGCGTTGCTCAATATGCCTCTCATTTCAGGGATAAGACTGAGTAGATAGCTGGGGACATAGAATTAGCAAGACGAAATTCACTCCTACCCGATTTAGGGATAGTAGAGAGGTTGTTCCCTTAAGGGCTGATCCCGAGTATTGAACAAGGGGCCTCATCCTCTCACTAACCCGAGAGGAATTGGATTTAGTGATTTGATCCTAAATCAATTGTTCATTAGAGGGATAGTGGTACTTAAGGAGAAAAGATGTAACTCAGGGGTAAAACGGTTTTTTTTTTTACCTAGCTGAGGTTACGAACAGCCTGTGAAGGATCAACTTACCGATGACAGTTATATCGAATGGACACAGATATATCTACAGTGAGGGGAGTGCATCTACAGGCTATAGTGGACAGTCCTGTTAGTTAACGAATGTTGATTAACTAAGTTAAAGAGTTTGACCTGTTAGTCTCGAATCATTCGAGCCCATGATCTGTAGGTCCAACGGGTCTCCATGCTAGCTCATAAAGGATAAAACTGATGAACTAGGTGAAACAAGAATTTGAAGTGTTCAAATTCGGTTTTTAAGGAAATATTGTATTTTATATGAGATATAATATATAATCTAATTGACATTTAATTATTATGGAGAGTATGACTTATTTAAATTAGTTTTAAATAAGTTCAAAGCATGAAAAAGAGTTGTAATTTGATTAATGTGATTAATCAAGCTTAGGTGTCAAAGACAAATTAAAATGAGATATTGATTTGGCTTGGTTTTTGTTTTAATAGAAAATTGATATTTCAATTTTTGTTTTTATAAAATTAGTTTTGTCAAAGTTTTATTTAAAAAATCAAGTTAGGATTTTTTTTTTTGCAAAGGTAAAGAAAATATATTAAAACAAGAAAAGCATAAGGAGGATCTCACAACCCGAGATCAAGGCAACAAAACAAAAGGTAAAGAGAACAATCAAAATCACGAAAATAAGTCCCAAGCAGAGACAAGCATGGGCTCAGAGCTCCTACAACAACTCCTTGGCCAAGTAGTGCAACGAAAATACACCTCAGCTTTAATGACCCTAAGGAGCATAGACGACGAGCGACCCTGACCACCATGAATACGAAGGTTCCGCTCCCTCCAAAGGAGAGAGACAGTCGAAGTCCAAGCTAACTGCCATACATGCCGCCGCACAGACGACCCAGCACTAACATGACAAATCCAAGATAGCTCTATAGACCAATATGAAACCTGATGAGACGAACCGGCCCACGAAATCATAGCAGCCCAAACCGCTCGACTATAAGGGCAATCAAAAAACAAATGATCCCTAGACTCCAAACAAGCACAAAAAACACAAATAGCAGGCACTAACGCATTCCACTGGCGAAGACGATCACGCATAGATAGGCGATCACGAATTGCCAACCAAGAAATAAACGAATGTTTAGGGATATTCCCACCAAGCCATAACAAGGAAAAATAAGGAACTAGGGGACGACGAGGACGAAGAAGCCCCCAAGCACTAGAGACCGAAAAAAGCCCAGACACCGCAGGAGTCCAGACAAGGCGATCCTCCTGACCAACTACGGCTTGCACCGACATCACCTCCGGGAGAAGCTCAATAAGATCCATCGAAACACGAGGCCACCGCCAGGAACCGTCAGGGGAGCAAAAAGTCAGCAACCTTAGCCATAGAAGAGCTAGCAGGATCATAAATGACCCTATCCCCACACCTCGGGTGAATCGGACCCCCCGACAACCAGGGATCGTGCCACACAAAACAAAGCCGACCATCCCCAAGAACAGTACGCACCAGAGGACGGAGTGAATCCCGGACACCCAGAATATCCCGCCAACACCAGGAAAACCGAGGCGAAGGACGGACAGTCCAAATACAAGAACCCCGCAAAGTATAAGCCTCCACCCAAGCGACCCACAACGACCCAGCACGCGTGAGAACAAGCCAGAGCAACTTCATAATAGCAGCACAATTCCACGAAGCCAAGTGGCGAACACCCAGCCCCCCTCCCTAAGAGGAAGACAGACCTCAGACCAAGCCACCTTCACCCCAAAGGACCCACCCTCACCACTTTTCCACAAAAACGAGCGAATAATACGCTCCACCTCATGCACCACCTGAGCCGGAAGAACAAAAACACACTGGCCCAGTAAACCTGAAAACTCTAAAGCACCGAGCGAATGAGCTGCAAACGACCAGCAAAAGAAAGCACACGAGCCGACCAACTCCTAATACGAGCACTAATCTTCTCTAACAAAGGCTTACAATCTCGAAAAGACAACCGACGAAAAAGGAGCAGAACGCCAAGATACCGCACTGGGAGAGTTGCCACCGAAAACCCCAAGAAAGAAGCCAACCCCTGCACCTCCTCAAGAGGAAGACCGGCCCCAAAAAAAGAGCTCTTACGAGTATTAGCAACAAGACCCGACAACGCCTCAAACTCCACCAAAGAATCCCGAATAAAGGAAAGAGAACCAACATCCCCATGCGAAAAAATCATTAAGTCATAAGCAAAACACAGGTGAGTCAAACCAATCCGATCACACTTCGGATGATATCGAAACCCCACCGGCGGGCGATTAAGCATACGCGACAACACTTCCATGGCCATAACAAAAAGATAAGGGGAAAGAGGATCCCCTTGACGGAGCCCATAACGACCAGGAAAATAACCCTCAAGCGAACCATTCAGAGAAATGGAGAACATAGGAGACGTCACACAAGCTCGGATCCAATTAACAAAGCGAGCCAGAGTCCCAATGGCCAGTAACAGACCAAACAGGAAATCCCAATGCACCAAGTCATACGCTTTCTGAAGATCCACCTTAAGCACACAACGAGGGATACCCTTATTAAGATGATACGCCCCAACAAGCTCCTGACAAAGCAAAATATTGTCCACAATACGACGTCCGAGCACAAAAGCAGACTGATTCTGACTAATAAACCTGGGGAGCCAGACGTTCAACCGGTTAGCTAAAAGCTTCGTGATGCACTTATACAACACATTACAGCAAGAGATAGGGCGAAAATCCCCTAACCCCGAAGGATTGGGTATCTTAGGGATCAAAGTAAGCGACGTAGCATTCACCCTAGAAGGCAAATAGGAAGTAGCAAAGAAATGCAACACCGCCTTACAAAAGTCATTGCCCACAATACTCCAAGCCGCCTTAAAGAAGCCCACTGAGAACCCATCCGGACCAGGAGCCTTACCACTAGCCATCGAAAACAACACCTCCCGCACCTCCAGAGAAGTAACAGGACGACACAGCTCCACCCCACACTCAGGAGGCCACACAAAATCCACAATAGCAGCCAGACGAGCAGTAAGATCACGATAACCGACACACTCCAACCCCAACAACTGACGATAAAAACTAACCGTCAAACGAGCAATCTCAGCACGATCAGTAACAACCCTGATTTTCCCACTAACTAATGGTTTTTGAAGTGTTTCTTCAAGGCAATGACACCTATCTTTTACATGCTAGTGGAGTTTGAAGTGGAAGACATGCAAGGCTTGTCTTTGCATACATTTGGTCTTTATATAGGTGATGAAGATCACTTGGATAAGGCTAATGCTTACTTGCATAAGTACATAATTTTTTCACTTAAATTTCTATTGTCTTCTCCTAGCCATTAGTGTTTTCCCTTTGTTTTCACTCAAAATTCGGTCCCACAACCGTGTTCATCAACCTGAGGATATCACGGATTTGTCGTTGGTGGACCCATTGAGTTAGGAGAAGAAGTTATAATGGAGGTCTTCAAAGGTATAAAGTTAATCTTTTTTCTCTTTACCTTTTCCATCATTTTTCCAAGCATGCTTATTTTGATTAAATTGCTTCATTAAGTGTATTATGATCCTTAGCTTCCGCTGCGCATGTCTAAGAGTTCCATCAATTGGTATCAGAGCATGCTTTTTACACTTATTTAGCTTGGTGGGGTTTAATTCATAAGATGAATTGTTGCATGTACTAAAACGGTTTCTATTTTGGCATCCCTTCTTTTAGCTTGCTTTTGGTTATTTAATTATTGTAATTAAGCCCTTGTTGTGCTTGATCGAGTCTGTAATTTACTTGAGTCATTTAGAGTTAATCAGAGGTTGTAAACGAAGCCGGTTCAAGCTCAAAAGCATGTTGTCTTTTCCGTTACTGCTGCTGTTTTTTGAATTTCCAGCACTTAATTTCACCGTTTGGAGACCGATTCGAGGACCTTGGAAGGCGGTTTGGGTGCAGTTCAAGGTTACTTCAAGCTTATTAATGTAATAGCTTAGTTTGTGTGTGCTTGGGATGCCAAAAATCAACCATTTTTAGTAGTTGTTCAATTATTTATGCATGTTTGATGTATGTTTTAATTGAAGATTAAATCCTTTATGCATAAAGTATGTCATATAGATTTAAAACCCCACCATAGGATAAGCATGGTTGCATTTATGTTATAAGAGTTATAATGTATGTGAATGCATGGAATTAATTTCATAAATGAGATATAAATGTTATATTAGTTTATGACTTTAATTAGTGAATGCATGAAATTAATATCATTAAACTAGATATAAATGTTATTATTTTATGACTTTATTAAGTGGATGCTTGTTTTAGATTTATGTCAATCATATAATTGTTATGTCTATATTTTATAAGTGTTATAAAATCACTTAGACTTTTATAATCTATAACAAAGATAAACTTGCATGCTCACCTAGGGTTAACCGCTGCAAAGAAATTCGTTCCGTTTAATAGTTAAAATAGGGCGATAACTTATAAAACAAAAGTTTTTTACTCACCCTGTGAGATCTTGTCCAAGGTTGGGGGTACTTAAGTTGACGGTTTACGGAACACCTCCTACCTGGAGATCAAACTGGCGTCTGAGTCAATAACCCTAGTTTTATGAGCATGCGTGAGAGATGTGAGGTAATAAAATTGGTTTATCACCTAGACATCGTAGGTTAATCCCAATATAAGAGTTATACTGGGAAAATCACCTAGACTTAGGTTGTATATAATTAGCCGGTATATAGCTTAATAATTACCCATTTTTTTTATAATAGAACACTTTAGTGTGAGATTAATTGTGTATGAGATACATTATTTATAGCTCTCACATTCCTAAGAGTCCATACCGTGAGATTCATGTTCGGCTTCGAGTTGCTATTTGGGCAACCTCCCTTCGGAAAGTATTTGCATGGGTCAATAACAAGGTGAATAGGGGAAGTAGTTCATAGTAAGTGGGTGAAGGGTGTGTGTCAACACATCCTACGGTCTCTTCCATTAGGTCACACCGTGAGATTCTTATGTTGCACCTGCTTGGTGTTTATAAGCGCCTATCCCTTCGGAGGGTTGTAACATAGGATTCGGAACACCGTGAACTCCAGAAATGGATAGGGTTACTTAGGTCCGTTTTCAGCAATTGTCTCTCCTTCGAGGGCTTGTTTGATTCCGATCTCTGTAATTCGAAAATGGCGAGTCTACACTTACAAGACTTGCTATGTGTTAGTAAGTTCTTGACCAAATTAACGATAAGTAAGTACTATAGAGATAAGAGTTACTCCAGAGTTAGTATTTAGTTAAGAATGTCTTGATTCAGTGAAGAAGTAGTTGTCTTCCCTTCGGTGGGGGCTACTCTGACTCACTGAAGTATCGTTGCAAAAGTAATAATGAATGGGTACATTATTTCTTGCTAAATAAAATTGGATGAAATAATTAAGAGTTATACAATTCACTAATAGTTTTGTTCACTTTTCAGCAATGTCTACTTCAACTATACAACTGCTAGCTTCCGATCAACTTAACGGAGACAATTACGGAATATGGAAATCGAATTTAAACACAATACTAGTTATTGACAATCTAAGGTTCGTTTTAACGGAGGAGTGTCCTCTAGCCCCTGCCCTTAATGCAAACCAAAAAGTTCGAGATGCTTATGATAGATGGGTTAAAGCTAATGAAAAAGCTCGTGTCTACATTTTAGCCAGTATATCAGATGTATTGTCCAAAAAGCACGAGAGATTAGCTACTGCAAGAGAGATCATGGACTCTCTACAAGCCTTGTTTGGACAACCATCAACAACTATCATGCATGATGCGATTAAGTATGTTTACAACTGCAGAATGAAGGAAGGATCTTCCGTAAGGGAGCATGTTTTGAACATGATGGTTCACTTCAATGTTGCAGAAGTGAACGACGCAGTCATGAACGAAACAAGTCAGGTTGGATTCATCATGCAATCTCTTCCGAAGAATTATTTTCAATTCAAAACGAATGCTATGATGAATAAGATTGAATACAACCTGACAACCCTTCTGAATGAACTCCAACTTTATGAAGTTTTGAGGCTGAGGCAAATGTTGCTACTACCTCAAAGAGAAAATTCCACAAGGGATCTTCCTCTGAGAGTAAATCTGGACCTTCTTATCAGAAGAAATGATATGAACCAAGGAGCTTCCATTGTCATGCCTCATGGACCAATTACAAGATCAAGAGCTCAGAAACTTCAACAAGCCTTGCTACTTCGTGTCCAAGCGTTCGTGAACTCGACACGAGAATTAAAAGGAAGATGTGCAAGATGTTGGAACAATGCACTTCAATTTGGTGCAAGTTATGCATTTTTAAGTGTTTTTATGGCAAGTCAAAGTCCACTTGGTCAAGGTCAAAGTCAGTTCCATCAAAACAAGTCAAAGTCAACTCATTCAATTCAAAAATCATGTCAAACACTCACATCTTTCACTATGGACGGGATTGCAATTTATTTTGTTAAACTCTCCATGTTCTTAACCTTTTAATTTACTTGTCCTTCCATTTATTGAACTTATGTCTTTTCATTTGCAAGCCTTTTCATTTCTTATAAGTTATGTCTTTTCATTTACAAGTCTTTTCATTTCTTGTAAGTTACAAGTCTTTTCATTTACTTAAGACTTTTCATATGGCTTGCTAGGATGGCTATATATAGCCTTGAGATGTCTTGTTGTAAACACAATTTGAAGTTTAATGAAAAGTGAGTTTTCTCATTAGCTTGGTTGAGAGCTTTATCTCCCATTTCTTGTCCAATTTCTTGTGTCTTTAGAATTTACATGTTAGGATCATTCAAGCGGTGTTGATCATACCTCTTGTGGAGTGATTTGAATCACGAGTTTAGAAACGAGTTTTCTCTACTCTTGATACTGATCATCAAGGTAATCCGTTCTTAAACATTTCCTTGGGTTGATTCCATACTTGTTTCCGGGGTTTTTGGGATTGAGTTCTATGAGTCTTGTTCGTTAGCAAAGTTCTTAGATCCAACTCTCAAGGGTTTCTTAACATTTTAGTATCAGAGCTTTAGGCTCAGGATCGGATATATGTTTCCTTTGCGTTTTTGCACAATCTATCTTTGAATTTTTTTTGTTTTGTTTTGTTCTTTCCATTCCATCAGTCACAAAAAAAAATTCATATTTGCATACATCTTTTGATCTTTTAGTCTTCTACGTTTTTCTAGATATCGTTCTTGTCTAAAACTCTATCTTCTTTGATATCTTCTAAATCAGTTTTTTTCAAGGTGAAATCATTCAATTTCGTAAATCTGTCAAGAAATCATTAAAAAAGGACCGAGATTATGATTTCTTTTGTTCTTATTTTGTTATTTACACCTTCATGTTCGATTTGACTTCAGCATGTTTAATCCCTACTTTGGTTTTTAAAACTAGCCATTAGCTATTTAATATTATGGTTACACTTTCTATTCATTTACTAGTCTTGCATTGAATTCTCATTCTTAATTTTGCCACTTCATTGTTGTTTAATTCCCAACCATCTATATGTTTAACTTTGCTTTCATTTCTTTCTAGCTTCCATTCTAATTATGTCCATTATTTTTTTTATTCACTTGTTTCTTTGTTGTTATTCGGGTTACTCCTAAAATCACGCTCTTGTATGAGTTCTTATGTGCTATCTAAACCACTTGAAATGCACATTGCTCTTTGACTTTGCTACTCACTTACCAATTTGTTTTATGTGTGTAAGAGTGAACTAAGTCGTGAGGGAGAGATTGAAAGGGAGTGATACATTATTTTGAGTGTTGAGTGTTGAGTGTTAAACACGAGTGAACTTCATTAACGAGTGGAATAGTAAGGGAGTGCTTGTGAGGTCTATTTTTCTTTGTTACTTTAACTTTGTTTTGCAGCCATGTTTCACACTGGACGTTCACAGAAATCGAAGTTCCACCATAGTCGAAGACAATATGATAACCACCATGGCGACGATCCATATACGAAGGAATTGGCCGGGATTCGCAAAAACATAAATGACCTCAATGAATTGTGCCAAGAGTTCAAAATGCTATACGAAGACATGAAGAGGTATGCTACAAAATCGGTTAAAAAAGAGAACGATTGTCCTAGGCCTCAAGAGGAAAATCATCAACACATTCCAAATGAGGGAGAGAATTTAGATGCCGTTGACGATACGATTGTTGAGACTGTTATGCATGCCCAACAAGAAGATTTTAATATTGATGTTGTTATTTATGATGCTGAAGAAGATGTGCATGTTGAGGTTTTGACGCCTGATGAGTACACAACCACAGAGGAGGTACTTATTGAGAAAGCGCTCAAGATTACAAATATTGTGCAACTTGGGGAGAGTAAGAAAAGCACGCAACTGCAAAATGCAGAACTCGGCAACACTCAGAAGCAACATTCACTCATTGTTTCGTTGCCCTTGGAAAATCAAATACCGTGGACTCATGGTCCAGTGTATTGGGAATTTAAACCAGGAATTTGGAAAAAGACTGCAAGGTTTTTCTTTAATACAAGCAATTACAAGTTTACCATACAAATTTATTATCTTATCAACATGTTTGAACGAGCTCAAGATGCTGAGTACAAGGTTGCATTGCAAGGAAAGCTTATAGATTCGAGGACGAATCCTTCTGAAGAAGGGGAGGATGATATGAACCAAGGAGCTTCCATTGTCATGTCTCATGGACCAATTACAAGATCAAGAGCTCGGAAACTTCAACAAGCCTTACTACTTCGTGTCCAAGCGTTCGTGAACTCGACACGAAAATTAAAAGGAAGATGTGCAAGATGTTGGAACAATGCACTTCAATTTGGTGCAAGTTATGCATCTTTAAGTGTTTTTATGGCAAGTCAAAGTCCACTTGGTCAAGGTCAAAGTCAGCTCCATCAAAACAAGTCAAAGTCAACTCATTCAATTCAAAAACCATGTCAAACACTCACATCTTTCATTATGGACGGGATTGCAATTTATTTTGTTAAACTCTCCATGTTCTTAACCTTTTAATTTGTTTGTCCTTCCATTTATTGAACTTATGTCTTTTCATTTGCAAGCCTTTTCATTTCTTATAAGTTATGTCTTTTCATTTACAAGTCTTTTCATTTCTTGTAAGTTACAAGTCTTTTCATTTACTTAAGACTTTTCATATGGCTTGCTAGGATGGCTATATATAGCCTTGAGATGTCTTGTTGTAAACACAATTTGAAGTTTAATGAAAAGTGAGTTTTCTCATTAGCTTGGTTGAGAGCTTTATCTCCCATTTCTTGTGCTATTTCTTGTGTCTTTAGAATTTGCATGTTAGGATCATTCAAGCGGTGTTGATCATACCTCTTGTGGAGTGATTCGAATCACGAGTTTAGAAACGAGTTTTCTCTACTCTTGATATTGATCATCAAGGTAATCCGTTCTTAAACTTTTCCTTGGGTTAATTCCATACTTGTTTCCGGGGTTTTTGGGATTGAGTTCTATGGGTCTTGTTCGTTAGCAAGGTTCTTAGATCCAACTCTCAAGGGTTTCTTAACAAGAAAGAAATTCAGAAGAAGAAGAAGGACAAAGGGAAGGGGAAGGCTCCGGCTGCGGTAAAAGGCAAGGAAAAAATTGCAAAAGGAAAATGTGTCCATTGAAATGAAAATGGGCACTGGAAAAGAAATTGCCCCAAATACCTCGCCGAGAAAAGAGCTGAGAAGGAAAAGCAAGGTAAATTCGATTTACTAGTCATTGAAACATGTATAGTGGAGAATGATGATTCTACCTAGATACTAGATTTAGGAGCCACTAATCATGTTTGTTCTTCTTTTTAGGAAATTAGTTCCTGGAGACAGCTTGGAGAAGATGAGGTCACTCTTCGGGTTGGATCAGGGGAGCTCATCTCAGCAAAAGCAGTGGGAGGAATTAAGTTGATTTTTGGAAATAGAAATCTGTTTTTGGAAAATGTTCTTTATGTACCTTCCTGTAAAAGGAACTTGATATCTATTTCATGTTTGCTAGAAAATTTGTACATCGTAAATTTCAATCTTAATGAAGCGTTCATTTTGAAAAGAGGCGTACAAATATGTTATGCATACCTAGAAAACAACTTATATAAGTTAAAACCAACCAAAGTTGAAGCTGTCTATAATACTGAAATGTTTAAAACAGCTGAAACTCAAATTAAAAGGCAACGTGTTTCTCAAAGTACCTATCTTTGGCACTTAAGACTTAGACACATTAATCTCAATAGGATTGAGAGATTGGTTAAGAGCGGACTTCTAAGCAAGTTAGAAGATGATTCTTTACCGCCATGTGAGTCATGTCTTGACGGAAAAATGACAAAGAGATCTTTTACTGGAAAAGGTCATCGAGCCAAAGAACCTTTAGAACTCGTACATTCAGACCTTTGTGGACCAATGAATGTTAGAGCTCGAGGAGGGTATGAATATTTCATCAGTTTTATTGATGATTATTCAAAGTACGGTTGCATTTACCCGATACATCACAAGTCTGAAGCCCTTAAAAAGTTCAAGGAGTTTAAGACCGAGGTTGAGAACCAATTAGGTAAAACAATTAAGACACTTCGATCAGATCGAGGTGGGGAGTATATGGACTTGAGATTTCAAGACTATATGATAGAACATGGAATTCAGTCACAACTCTCTGCACCAGGAACGCCTCAACAGAACGATGTATCTGAACGAAGAAACAGAACGAAGAATGGAGGCCGACGAGACGATAAAATCCTCTCGGATTGTCGTGAACCTAGGTTTGACAAATTCACTCCGGTGAACGCCTCAGTTGCTGAGATCTATGCTGCGGTTGAAGACACCGACCTAGAGGCACTATTCGCAGTTCCGAAAAGCTTCGTCGACCTTCTGGAAAACGAGACAAGCGACTCTACAGCCGATTCCACAAAGATCACGGTCACACCACCTCTCGTTGCTTCCATTTGAAGGAGCAAGTTGAGGATTTGATTTAGAGGGGATATCTGAAGAAGTATGTCAGCCACAAAGAACGAGCAGAGCAAGAAGAATCAGCTAAGGAAGAGAAGCAAGAAAGATTGCGGCCGCCGAGACGAAGGAGGATCATCCTGCAGTCATAAATTGTTGGGTACTATGTCCTAAAACTCGTAGTTTGTAAACAGTGAACATTAATGTGAGGTTATTCAGACAAATGTTGTTAAATGAAAGTGAATTTGTTTTTTAATAAATCCAATAAACTACGAACCCTTGGCTATTATAATGAGTACTTGGACTTTATGTGGAGACATAAACTGGATCAAGTTCAAGTAAATAGCCTAAACAGTCTATAGTACATGGATCAAGTTGGATACTTTTTCGTGGAGACACTATTGAATACGGCCCGCTTTATGATTGTTACAAATGTTCTAATGTGTCATAAACGAAGTGATTCTGATTAATTCGTGCAGAAACATGTGAGCGGGGGTGTTCTACACAATGAGATTGTGTAAGACTGACCCTGAAATAATCACTATTACGTATTAACACCGTTTACGGATAACACTGATTAATTTCGTTTATCGATGACCTAAATAACATGATCTAAATCCTAAGCCATCTATGAACTCCTATTTATTCAGGATTCTCCCTCGATCTGCATAGGTGAGAGTAAGCTCATCAGCGCTGCGCAATATGCCTCCCATTTCAGGGATAAAACTGGGTAGATAGCTGGGGACATAGAATTAGCAAGACGGAATTAGCTCCTACCCGATTTAGGGATAGTAGAGAGGTTGTTCCCTTAAGGGCTGATCCCGGGTCTTGAACAAGGGGCCCCATCCTCTCACTGACCCGAGAGGAATTGAATTTAGTGATTTGATCCAAAATCAATTGTTCATTAGAGGGATAGTGGTACTTAAGGAGAAAAGATGTAAATCAGGGGTAAAACGTTTTTTTTTTACCTAGCTGAGGTTACGAATGGCCTGTGAAGGATCAACTTACCGATGACGGTTATATCGAATGGACACAAATATATCTACAGTGAGGGGAGTGCATCTACAGGCTATAGTGGACAGTCCTGTTAGTTAACGTATGTTGATTAACTAAGTTAAAGAGTTTAACCGGTTAGTTTCGAATCGTTGGAGCCCATGATCTGTAGGTCCAACGGGTCTCCATGCTAGCTCATAAAGGATAAAATTGATGAACTAGGTGAAACAAGAATTTGAAGTGTTCAAATTCGGTTTTTAAGGAAATATTGTATTTTATATAAGATATAATATATAATCTAATTGACATTTAATTATTATGGAGAGTATGACTTATTTAAATTAGTTTTAAATAAGTTCAAAGCATGAAAAAGAGTTGTAATTTGATTAATGTGATTAATCAAGCTTAGGTGTCAAAGACCAATTAATATGAGATATTGATTTGGCTTGGTTTTTGTTTTAATAGAAAATTGATATTTCAATTTTTGTTTTTATAAAAATTTGTTTTATCAAAGTTTTATTTAAAAAATCAAGTTAGGATTTTCCCACTAACTAGTGGTTTTTGAAGTGTTTCTTCAAGGCAATGACATCTATCTTTTACATGCTAGTGGAGTTTAAAGTGGAAGACATGCAAGGCTTGTCTTTGCATGCATTTGGTCTTTATATAGGTGATGAAGATCACTTGAATAAGGCTAATGCTTACTTGCATAAGTGTAGAATTTTTCCACTTAAATTTCTATTGTCTTCTCCTAGCCATTAGTGTTTTCCCTTTGTTTTCACTCAAAATTCGGTCCCACAACCGTGTTCATCAACCCGAGGATAGCACGGATTTGTCGTTGGTGGTCCCATTGAGTTAGGAGAAGAAGTTATAATGGAGGTCTTCAAAGGTATAAAGTTAATCTTTTTTCTCTTTACCTTTTCCATCATTTTTCCAAGCATGCTTATTTTGGTTAAATTGCTTCATTAAGTGTATTATGATCCTTAGCTTCCGCTGTGCATGTCTAAGAGTTCCATCAGGTCGGTGGCCAGAGCACAGACCTGCAAATCTATACGTGAAGCTTTCCTAGTGGAGAAAGCACGACCTCCAGCATTCTACAACAGCACAACCTTCTGGACCACGGTGATGCAACACTCTGAATAGCCCAGATCTAAAGTGTTCAGCCCTCCTCAACGCGAGTAGTAGAATTCTTGCATATTTTGGTGTTGACCCACTTCCAAGTGAAGCTAGTTTTGCGATACCCACCACCTTCAAGCGTTGATTCGACATTAACCCACCCCTATTCAGACTCAAACTAGCGCTACCCATCCCTTTTCGACATCGAACCAGCAAGCCTAAGGTCATTCAAACTCAGATTTGGGAGCCTGATCCTCCTTGACATCGACCCACTCCTAACCCAAGGGGTTGTAGTGTGAGTTAGTAGGTAAAAACTCACTTATAATGGATTTTGATTTAATTAAAGTTGTTTTAGTTAGTTCTAACACAATTTTGGTTACCTTTGATTTAGGAAATCCTTCGGAGAGCTTAGTAGCATATTAGGACCCTTGTTGATAAGAATTTCTTACTTGTGGGGATGTTTGTTGTTTGAATATGCATGAGTTGTTTGACATGTACTGTGTGTTTTATTATCCAATAATATTTATGTTGATTATCTCTTTGTGAATGTTAGTGATTATGAGTATTTTGGATGAAATCATGCTTGTTGTTCATTATTCTAACATATTGATTTTGTTGTTGGATGCATTGTGAATGATATATTGGATATAGTAACTTTAAATGTATTTATATCTTGTTAGTGGAAGATGTGTTAATTGTTCCATTACTGAGAGTAGATATGTTTATGGCATGATATCATTACTATGGTTTGGTGTTTGAACTAAACTCTTGAGAAGTATTGCTATCTTATATTACTAAATTATGGATAGTTATGTCAACTGTGTGTTTATACTAAGTTCTTGTGAGATTTATTATATAGTGAAAGCATAATGACATATTGGTTCATGATTAGTATGTTTGTCTGTGGTTATGATAGCATGCTGAAATGTATTTGTGAGTTGAATGATGCATAGGTCATGGCTTAAGAAAGCATGTAGTAGGACTCTGGTGAGAGTTGGTTCTATTATGAAGTGAACGGGTGAGTGTCAGGACTAGAGGGCTGACACGTCACTAGTTGCATATCGAGGCTTCGAATAAATGGTTGGGGGTCGATACGTCAACTCTGGACAAAGATGAATGTCGAGGCTTCAAATAAACGGTCGAGGGTCGAGGCAATGAGTCTTAGAGGGAAGGCAAGTATTGGGGCCTTTAAGGGAAAGGACAAAGACTAATATGTTGCAAAGTCATCGAGACCTAGAATAGATGGTCAAGGGTCGATGCAACATTTGAGGTCTTGGGTACAAAGGTCATGGATCGAATGCCAAGCGTCGTAGAGAAGTATCGAGGCTCTGAATAGATGGCCAGGGGTCGGTGCGACTCGAAGGAGTAAGCCTTGGAGGAATATGAGAGAGAATGAGTGAGTCATGATGTGACGATTGGGTTTTGGCATGTAGTTTACATGTTTAGTTGAGTTTATATTATATAAAGCATGATGACTTGTTAAGCATGTCGTTTGAAATTCTTGTAAAGTATGTTGTTTGTGTGTGACCCTTCAGGTAAGGTTGCTTACTAAGTACTAGTGTTTGTACTCACCCTCTCATTTTTCCCTCAAAATTTTGCAGGTAATGAGGTTACTCACAGGAACGGTGATGGTGAGAAGGAGGCTTGATTTTAAATAGGATAGTCGGAGTTGTTTATTTTTAGTTGATTTGTTATTTGATCAGCGGATTGATTTGTTTCAAGTTTTATGTTTAAAGGATGTTTTAAGACATCAGTTCGTTATTCTTTTGAGAACTCTAAATATTTTTAGTTATTTTGGTTGTGGTATTGGAACTTTGAGAGTTAATAAAGTTTCTTTCATGAAAATGTTGAGTAAAATGTAGTTATTTTATTTTGTTGATGTTGAGCTGAATAATAGGTTTTAATAATGTGCCCCATTTGTGTTGTTTGAAATTTGGGGGCGTTATAGTTGCACTCAATTTCAAGTAAAAATCATTTAACAAGCAAAGGACACAAGTAATTTTAATGTGGAAAAACCATCACAAGGTGGGGAGAAAAACCACGAACTGAAGTTAAATCTCCATTATAATCAATAATAAACAAGGTTTTCTCTAGCCACAACTAGGGTATACAATAACAGATACCACGAGACAATAAATTTTGGCAAATATGACAAAGAAAGATTAGAAAGATCTCACTAAAAAGTGGTACCTAAATATCCAGTGTAATATGATAGTAGGCAGCTCTAAGAGAAAATCTCTATTGTCCAGATTGAAAATTCTCGTGTCGTGAACATGCTATCAAAATTTCAGCTCGATTGAACCACGAATCAACCTCCAAATGGATTGAAAATGTTTTTGTACGAACATCTTCCTTTTCTAAATTTCTTTCTGTTTTTCTCTCTCTCGCTATCTTACTCTCGTGTGTTCACATATCGACAACTGCTCATTGTTTTAAACAAAATGGGAACCTAAGGCCCACGTGAACCTTCAAATATTGGGTTTTCACATAAAAGTGAAAAAAAATCTAACAAATCTCCTCATTTTCACTGTGGGAAGGAAATTGCCATGCAAGCAACAAAGAAATTAGTTGCGCCTTTGCTTAATAGTTAGAGGGTAGAATGCAAATGCACATTGTCACAAGTAATAATATGGAAGTATTCCAAGTTTGCCTCCACAGGGACTAGTTTTCTTTTAAAAATGGATTTTGTAAATTGCTTAAATGAGCAATTGAGTTTGGGATAAAAGTTGGTGAAACTGTTGGGAATATGATTTTAAAACACAAAGATTAAAAGGTCAACCCCCTACTAAGACTTAGTTCTAAAAAGATGAATTACACCTACCAAATGTGCTCGTAATTATGCTCAATTTATGCAAACTGGTTTAACTCCTATTTAATACCGCTTTTGGTTTGTTTAGAAGCTTAGGCTAGCGTTTACATATGTCTATGCAACTCTAAAATCCTAAATAAATCAAGTTCCAACTTACGTTTAACGGGTAAGAGAGCCTATGTCTAGGATCTTATTTTAGTTCTTATTTCTAAGTAACTTCCCATTTTACCTTTATGAGATCTGTTTTACTCTAACCTTTTCAGAATTAAATTCAAACTAGCGTGATTTAAACAAGTGGTCGATAAGAAAATCAATTAGATAAATTGTATCAATCAATATAAGCAAAGAGAGCGTAATAAGCCATGCTCACTGATAGATGTGATTTAAAATAGATGAACTAAACCATTCGTAGGAAGGTTGAATAAATAATTATCTACTCATAGAAATAAAAAAATTGAAATAACAAGAGAAGATAACAAAAGAATGCATTTTCATTAGAATTGGAAAGAAAGTACAAAATTGAAACATGTTGAATTGCGATAAAATAAACAAAGAATAATTGTAGAAAAATAATTGAAAAAACAAAACTCGAATAAAAACTACAAAACTAAAATTGATAACAAAGTAGAAAGGCATGGAAAATGAGATGTGTTGAAGTGATCTATGGAAGCTCAATTCATAGGCTTGGGAGGTAACAAGGTGTTGAGAAATCCATGGGAAGTTGGCAACCACTAGTAGTTGTAGAGATCTTAGGAAAGAAGACCAAATCTTAGACCAATTACTTGGTCAAAAGTTGTTATTCACGTTTTGAAAATCTAGGCATCGAATGTGGCTGTAGCATTGTGAAGCTGGATCTTTCAAAGTAATTTGGCTGGCGCATTCCTAAGCTGGAAATTCTGGGCACGCGATGTGTCTGACGCATTATGATCACCAAGCTTCACTTTTCTCTAAAAAACCAACATATTTACATCAATTAACTTTAATTTACCGATAACTGAATGCCTAAGTCCTTAATCAAAAAACATGCACATTTTTGCGAAGACAGATGCATGATTATACACTTTTCATCCTAAAATAACCTTTAACCAAGCATGCAAATCTATTCTTTTTAGCCTTTAATCAAGGCTTATCAAAATTCATTATGGATGTAGCATATATTGACGTGCCGCTATCAATCATCTGACTGCTCTAATTGCTAGATTGATAACATCACCATCAAATAAGATAAGGAATTCCTTGGTCGTTGTAGCAACTCTATATGTGATATTAACCAAAGTATCTTAGTGCTCAAGGATTTAAAGGAAGATGTTGGAGAATCCTATGTTCAAGTTGACAACAAATCGGAGTTGCATTAAATGCACTCTAGTTTCATTTATGGCCAACTCAAGTTGCATTCATGGAAGTCAAAGTTGAACTCAAGATGCATGCATGGAAGTCAAATTTGAACTCAAGTTGCATTCAATGAACTTAAGTACATCTCAAGTTTCATTTATTGTAAGTTATACATCAATTAATGGAACTACACTTCAAACTACTTCAAGTGAAGCTTCATTTACAATTGGGAGGTTACAAAGACTTTGAAAGGTGACCAAGACTTCAATTCTCGGATTTAAACCTATTTTTATTATATTTTCAGTTTTAAACATTTCATTTGTGTGTTTTAAGTTACATTTTAGCTAGTGGGTGTTATGACCATCATGTAATTGGGAGTTACAACCTTTCAAATGCCTTTAGGTTACTTTTAGGGTTGTTTTGGAGGCTATAAATAGTCTAGTTTGTTTCCTTTGAAATACAGATTTTGATGATTGAATGAAAGTTGTTATTTTGCTTCAAAAAGTCTAGAGCTTGTTTTTCTTTGCAATTCTTGAGTGTTAGATTTGCATGTTAGAATCATTCAAGTAGCCTTGATCAAGCTAGCTTGTGGAGTGGTTCGAATCTTGAGTTTAGAAACAAGTTTTCTCTACTCTTGATATTGATCATCAAGGTAAATCCATTCTAACTTCTTCCTTGGGTTGACATCATCTCGATTTGGGGGTTTTAGCATTTGTGATCTAGGGGTTTGCATAACCATAAGGGTTCTTAGATCCAATTGGCTATTGTTTTCTTATCAATATGTATCGTTAAAATAATCATCCATCTTTTCTTTACCTTTATCATTGTTATTTTCCCTCGTCAGTTGTTGACTATATTTTTTTATATGTCATTTCATGTCATAATGAAAACACACAACATTTAAAAAATGGTTGTTCCTATTTCCGCTTCTATCTTTACTCTTCAGATCTTTACTCTTACTCCTCCCCTTATTTTAGTAACAAGAACTTCTAACTGTAATAAAGAGTCATGTGACTTTCTTCTAAGAAACATTTTAGACACGACTTTTAACCATGTCCATAATTATTACTCCATTTGAGGTTGAGTATGATAACAAAGTTTTAAAAGTCTCCAATGAGTCTAACAATATGCCAAGAAGCCATAATCATTGTATCTCATCCTCAAACTTGATATTCATTCCAACAAGTTAATTAATGATACCTTGGAACGTATTCCAGTGATCTGAAATAGGTGTTTCATCTTGATATAGCTTCAAAACCATCATTTGCTTGATAAGAAACATTTTATTATTACTAGTTTTCGGGACACATTACTGAAGCTTCTTCCACATTGTTTGTGCGTATGTTTCTTCACCAATATGATTTAGAATATTTTCTTCTACTCAATGTCTAATAAACTCACATACTATTTGATTACATATTTCTCATTATAAATTAGTTTTATCTTTAAACTTATCAAGTGAAAAAATAGGGTCCTTCACATATAGAACATCTTCTATCATTCTTTTCCAAACTTGATAATTGGAGTCATTCAAAGTGACCATTCTACTAGTTTTCATTGTTCAGCACAAGATGCTGATTAATTACAACCTCTCTCTAATACCAGTTTGTTGGGATAAACACTTAATTCTTGGACAAATTATCCGTTCTTGTGTTAACCTAATAGAAAATACCAAGTAAAATAATTTTAACAAGCAAAGAGCACTAGCAATTTTAGCATGGAAAAACCTCCTCAAGGCGGGGAGCAAAAAACCACTGACAGAAGTCAAATCTTCCATATAATAAATAATGTGCTACAACAAAGTTCCCTCTACTCACAACTAGAGGCATACAATAACATATATATTGAGACAATAAATCTAGACAAATACGATATAGAAAGATTAATAAATCTCACTAAAAAGTGGCACCTAATTGCCTACTATAATCCGATTGTAGATAACTCCAAAAGAAATCTCCATCATATATTATAAAGCCCTTATGCCGTGAACACGTTGTCAAAATTTTAGCTTGATCAGACTATGAATCAACCTCCAAAGGTGCTGAAAACATTTATGTATGGATACCATTCTTTTCTAATTTATATTTCTCTCTCTCTCTCACATCGTTTGTGTCACAAATCGGCGTCTGCTCCTTGTTTTAAATAAAAAGGAAACCTAAAGCACACACGAGCCTTCAAATATTGGGCCTTAACATAATATTGAGAATCCAACACCTTAATAGATTGACTCTGTTAGGACAATATTTTTTCATGTTCCAGACTGTGTGCATCTCTAACAACATTTCTTTTGCACAAAGTCTTTCTTATTCTTTTTTTAATTACTAGTTATCAGTGTCGAATCTTCATGTGAAGTACACCATTCAATCTTCACCCTTATTTCCTCAAACAAAAGTTTACTAGTAACCTAGCAAAATTCAAAGTCTCATTCCCATACATCAAGATCAACTTTATGTATTCATAAGAAGATGGAAGTGACAAGATGAGCCTAAGTGTCTTACCTTCATCATCTATCTTTACTTTGATCACCTCCATCTCAAAAAGTATACTATTGCGAACACTCAGATGATCTGAGATTTTCGTATCAACCTCCTTTCGTAGTATTCGAAATGCTCCTTTAGGTACAACCGCTTTGAGTTGTCCTTTGCATGATACAATGCTTCAAGCTTCTCCCAAAGTTCTTTGGCTGTCAAAATTCCAAGCAGTTTGCAAGGACATAATTGTTGGTCAAATATATTCTTATCGCGTTTGTTGTATTCAAATATATTTTATCCTAACCTTCATCACTCATGTTGGACCTATTAAAACCTATGTTGGAATTATCGCTGGACTCTACATAACCACCATCACTGCTTAGCTTTTTAGAAGCACCATCGCTCCGTCTTCCCTTCAAGGTCTGGTGCAATCCAAATTGTAGCAGCGCATATTTGACTTCTACTGGCCGGAAGTAGAAGTTAATTATTTTGTCCAAATTTCTCGACATCAATCTTCTAGACTTCTAAAGATTGACATATCTACGTCACACTCCCAGCAAATTTGTAGATAGTGAATAATTCATACTATTCACAAAACTAGCTCATTTCAAGAAATCTTTTCTGATGCGGAAATTAAGACAATACTACAACCACATAGCTACCCGTAAATTCAACAAACTACGAACCTAAAGCTCCAATACTACTTGAAGGAAAAAAACTTCCTACCTCTACCACATTGACGAATAAGTATAAAATAACTGAAAAATTAAAAGAAAGTAACACCAATAAAGAAAACATAATAATTTATGTGTAAAACTCCTCATTGAAGAAAAACCACGACACCAATAGAAAGAATCCACTTTGTAAAATTATTAGTCACAATTACAAAAAACACTCTAAAGTTTTATACCGCACAACGTATGAGCCTCTTTTACCTCACTTGGAGCATTCCGCTCATTATACTTTTTCAATTGGGATAACTTCTATTCTCTTAAGAAGAATGAGTGGCTGCCATTAAGGATAGGAATCGAAATTTCCGACAAAAGTTAGAATGTGGGTTCGATCCCTGATTCTTCTTATTCAACGCAGGTCCTCGTGGGTTTTGTTTCCCTGGTAAAATTGATATACTGCTTAAAGCAGCTAATAATAAAATTTAGCTTTTGAAACCTATGTCTCATATGATATATGCATGGTGTATTTAGAAATACTTTTATCAAGAGTAGTTTTGTTATGTTTGGAAATGCTTTTAACCATACTACTTTAATTATAAACACTTTACTAAAGTTATTTGATAATAAATTACATTTACTTTTAGTTTTATATCGTTATGTATTCCTTGAAATACTTTTCAATTAGCTGTTAAGTTATAAACACTCTACAAGTACTTACTCATAAAACAATTTAGGGTGTTCAAATTTCTTACGGAATCTTTTATATTACCTCCAAACATAAAATTTTAGTGGAAAAATATTTTTAGGAATGGTAAAATTGTATTTAACCATGCTAAAAGCACTCCAAGTCTTGGAAAGAAAATTGAGTATAATGAAAACGAAAAATTGTAAAAAACTAAAACACTCTCCAGCTTTTTAAGTTGTGTTATAATTAATCCCATGGTCCAAGTTTCAATTTAATCATAATTCTCTAAAATTGTAACAATTAAACTCTATTGACTATCCCTACACTATAAAGGTTATTACAATCCAGCCCAAAACAACAAGACTTAGTAGACTTACAAAGTAGAAACTCACATAAAAATTATCTTAAATTCAATAACTAGGATTTTATAATTTTTTAATGCAAGTTGTGTTTGACAGTGTCTGTAATTGAACACTTTTGTTTGGAAGGATGAGTGGCTGCCATTAAAGCTTCTCCTTCTGACAAAAAGAGATGGAGCATTCATTTGAAAATGGCAGAAGTGTCCTTTCCTCACAAACACACAAAAGTCCATGAAGGGACATCATTGTTCTCATCTGTCCACCCCTCAAAAGAATCTTTATAAAAAACTAATAACCATCATTTTATATATAATATATATATATTCCTCTTGAGTTTTAACTATTCTAAACCTCTATGGGTTAGTTCAACAATCTATTATTTTAGAGATTTGAATTGGGTTCAATATATATGTTTTAAATAGTTGAATTATATTTATGTTAGTATTGTAAATCTACTCGTATTATTTATGTATATCTTTTTTATTATCTTAATTATTTCTCAAAATATTTTATATCAAAATGGTATACATGAAAATTTGAGTTTTGGTCACAACTCAATGACCATTAACATGATGAGTTGGCAAAAGATCATTAGTCTATGGAATACAAGAGTCATGGTTGCTTTGAATACACAAAGGACTCGACTCATATTCTAGGTCCTGTTGGTTATTTTTTATAAAGTTCAGTACACCATCTAAATTAAAGGAGAAAAGAGAGAAAAAAAAAGTTGCTAAAAGTAATGGCAACATACATGTTCTAGATTATATCAATTTTAGATTCATTTCAATTGTATTGAATCGATATTTATTTGTGATTGAAGAGCTAAATATAATGTCGATATTCCATTTCTCATACATCGAATTAAAAAAAAGTAGTAATAATAAAAAAAGAAATTAAAAGTTGATGAATATTTCTCTTAGAAAAATAGGACTCACCCGCACATTGGTTTGAAAGAGACTTGATTTATAATTGAACTAGGACTACGTCATTAAGTGATAATTAATGTTCATGTTTTCCTTCAACCAGTTGATTGCAAAACAAAGATAAACATCAATGACTAATTCGAACATAGTTAGGTTAAAAGAGTTAAAAACTACGGAACTTAACATTTTATGGTCCATTTGGTAACATTTATATTTTTTTTTATATTTCTTCCTTTGGAATAAAAACAAATTACAATTTTATGACCCCAACATCTATAATTAAATGATGATCAAACAATATTTATATTTATGGAGGTTAATAAAAAACAAGAAAGTTGTATAATTGCACAATTCTAAAGATTCCTAATAAAATTAGAAATAAGAAAAAAAAAACAAGATGTTTTTAAATGGGCCTAAATCTTTAAACTAAAAAAAGAAAGAAAGGCACTCATGGGAGTTAAAAAGCTGAGAAGAGTAATAAAAACGTCTGCAAGAGTGTCAGTCTGAAACTGCGTCTGTGATAGGGAATAAAAAGTTAGCCTTATTGGTCAAATCTCAGCCCCACGCCTGGGACTTTTTTGTATTCATTAAAAGCCCCAATTCCTCTGGATCCTGAAAACATAATTCCTTAAGTTTTTTTTTATTTATAATTTAGTTTCAAAAATTATCCCAAACTTGCCGTTGCACGCCTTCCAAGCTCAAAACCCAGTTCCCTTCCCTCCCACTTCCATCCCCTCTCGAGTTCTGCAGCGCTTCCGATTTTCCGGACAATCATTTTTGACTTCGCAGCCTAAACCCAACAAACAAACAAACAAGCAAACCCATTTTCATTTTGCCTTCTTTTTCCCATTTTCATCCCCTTTTTTCTTTCTTCTCTTGCCTTTTGGCCTTGGAATTGCTATTCGGTACTGTACTTTCCTCCTCTTTCCTTCTTTTTCGTGCGTTATATTCTCCTAGAACTGCGTTTCTGACTGTAGACTCGAACTCGGTGGGTAATTGCTTTTAGGGTTTTGCTTATCTTCACTTTTGGCGTTTTGGGTTCTTATAATTTCGTCGACCCATCTCGAAATTATGTTTATACGCTTAGATTGTTGGAATCTTCGTCTTTGATTTAGGGATTTTGTTCTGTTTCTGTTTTCTTGCCTGCTTTTTGGTCTGTGAATTGGAGCGGTACGGTTTAAATCTTCTTCTCTAGGGGTTTTGTGAGAAGAGAAGTGATCTGTTGATTAATTTTAGTTTTGAATCTGTGGGTTCTTGAGTTGAACTCTGTTTCTCCTCTGGTGATGCAGGTTGGATTGTGTAGCTCTGTTTCCAATTTCCATGGCTTCCCCAGTTAATAACTTGGGTGTTTCAGAGCACGAGAAACAGGAATGTGTTGTGTCCAATGGGAAGGAAGGTGAGGGAGTTGTTGGTGTTCTTGAGGTGTTGGTTCACCAAGCAAGAGACATTCATAACATCTGCATATACCACAAACAAGATGTGTATGCGAGGCTTTCCTTTACAAGTGATCCTTCAAATTCTGTGTCCACCAAAACCATCAATGGTGGTGGGAGAAATCCAGTCTTCAATGAGAATGTTCGGCTTAGCGTTCGGTCGAACGATACGTCGCTCAAATGCGAGATATGGATGCTGAGCAGGGTCAAGAACTATCTTGAAGATCAGTTGCTTGGTTTTGCTTTGATCCCTCTGGCAGAAGTTGTTGCTGCTGTAAATGGCAAGTTAGAGAAAGAATTCTCGCTTTCGTCCAGCGATTTGTTCCATTCTCCTGCCGGGTTCGTGCAGCTATCGCTTTCGTATAATGGAGCTTCTCCAGAAGTCATGGAGATCCCGGCGCTTGAAACAATCGCAACCGTGCAGGATTCGGATGTAAACAAGCTGTCACATCCAAGTGATTTGGACATGATCGAGTTCCCAGACCCAAAGATTGTGAATGAAGACCAGATGATGGTCTCCGAGTATATTGGTATCCCGTGTTCGGATCTGGATTCCGAAAGATCTGAGAGCTTGGCCATTTCTGATGGCGAGAATCATCATCTTAGTCCAGGAATAGGTGGTATTCCTGTTGTCGAAAAGTTTTCAATGCCGAACGAGAAGTCGAACCAAGCTTCTAAGATCGACTCTCCACCTAGCAGTGTGCCAACGGATGCGGTTTCGTCTTTGCCCGCAAGCTCGGAGTCATCAGAAGCTGCAGCCAGTTCTAAAGCTACAACTCAAGATGAATATGTTTCAGCAGCAAATGCCAGTAGTGAGAAGGAACAAAATACTGAAAATGGTGAGATTAATGATTCTTGCAGTGAGGCAGCAGGTGAGACAATTACAAATCCAATAGTTTCTGTGAACATTGAGCCAGATGACAAGGTAGTGCAGCAAGACATTGTGGACATGTACATGAAAAGTATGCAACAATTCACTGAATCTTTGGCAAAGATGAAGCTTCCTTTGGATATTGACAGTGGCCCTCCCAGTTCGGGTAGTTCGACTTCGGATCCGAACCTACAATCGCCCAAAAACAGTGGTCCGCGTGTCTTTTACGGGAGCAGGGCGTTCTTCTGATCCAGTTCTCATCCCCGCTGGTGAAAGATCAGGTGACATTAGATTTTAGAATCATTACTAAGATTAGGATGATGGTTTTGTAGTATGGTCTTTTTATTTTTTTTAATGTTCTTCCATTATGCTTCTTCAGATGTTTTAGATGACATAAATTTACAAACTTTGTCACTTAATTAGCTTTGTTCCTTCAATGTTGCTGATTGGTGTGGTGTTGGTCTGATTTGAACTTTTGATAATTGAACCTTCTATTGCCAATGAAATGAAATCTCAAATCTCATCAATCAGTATAGTAATTAGTAGGCTCAAATAATGATGAGTTAATCATATAATTGAAATGTGGGTCCCGCAAGCACATGGCATAGGGTGAAAAAGTTGCCATTAAAGCAAGGCCTTTTATGTCACTTCACATAATAATATTAATTTTTGAGTCCACCCCTATTCTATTCTAATGTGGACACAGTCTATGGGCATGTGATTAATGTCTAACTTTTGCTCTCAAATAATTTTTGTTATGTTTCTCTTACAAAAGAAGCCTTGGTAGGGAAAACGAATGGATTTCCTTAGGCTATCATATATTGGATTTTCTTCTATTCTTGGAATGTAAATACTTTTTAGGGTATTAATCTTTCAAGTAAAAACAAGATTAAAAAAAAAAACTGACCATTTCAAGAGAAGAAAAAAATACGAAAGAATTAAATATCTATATTTGTAGAAAGAATAAGATTAACAAAAGTTATATACCTGTTTTGAATGTAGGAATGTTGTGAGAAATAATGATAATGAAATTTGTATGGTAAATATTTACTTATTTTGTATTTATAAAATTAGTTATATTATACATAATATCCGTAATAGAGATTGTTTTCAATTTTACCTTTATTGTTTTAAAATTTTCATTTTCATCCTTAATATTTTGATTTTTTTAAAAACTTCTTGTGAGCCATTTTCATTAAAATTTTCAAGGTTAGTTATTAAAGAAGTGAAGACAGAATTAAAACTCTCAAAAGTTTAGAATCAACATTAAAGCCAACTGTTTTTTGAAATAAAGATGATGAATACTATTAATAACAATTAACATAACTCAATTGATCTTAGATATCACTTTCTTCTTTTTCCAAGGTTTAATCCTCCCACATTTATTGAACTTAAAAAAACCTAGATTATGAATAAATAATCTATTTTTCATAGTTGATAACTAAATAATATTTTTATTACCTTACAAGTTTAGTTCATAAACTTTCAGGTTTATGTCTAAATAGGTATCTCAATTTCAAATAGTAGTGTCTAATAGATTAGAACTTTGAATTTATGTCTAATAAAGTTTCAAACTTTCGAATTTGTATCGAATAGATCCATGAACTTTAGAAAATATTGAATAGGTCAAGGACATTTTAGACACCAAATTTAAAGTTAAAAAATTTGTTTGACACAAATTCAAAACTTCAAAAATTAAACATGTAATGTAACATAATATTTATTTTTGGTTCATTCTTATAAATTACGAAAACAGAGTAGTGCAAAATTTAATATAAGAACTAGACATTTAGTCGGCTTCCATGTTTTTTGGTGGGTATAAGTTGGGAAGGCATGTGGGCATCTTAATGGAAGAATCTGATGATACAAAACAAGGGGGGTTGCCCGACAAAACCGACATAGCCAACCGAAACTACGATGGTCGGTCAGGTTGGTCTGATTTGGGTGGGCGTTCAGTTTTTTCATTAATGTGTGGGGGGTTTATTATGTGCATCTGCCTTTTCATATAAACCCAAATAATTTAGTAGGGATGGTAAATGTGGATGATTTTTATTAATAATGTTAATAATAAAAGTTATTTAAAAAAATATTGTATTTTAATTAAAAATGTTTAAAATATGGTATGTTTTGAAACTTTTTTTTAAAAATATAATAGTTTTAAAAAAGTGAAGGGTGGTTGTCTGAGAGACGACCATCCGACGTGGTCGTCTCTTGAGACGACCATTTTACGTGACGCCATGTAAGTTGGTTTTAGATTTAGGAGATAGAGACGACCATCTCCTTTTTTTTTACCAGCTCATTTATTATTTTGTTTTTTAGGGTTTTAAATATTTTTAATTAAATACATGGGTATATTTTTTTTATTTATTAACTAAAAATTCACTTTAATCTCTAGTTATTATTAACTATATTAATTAAAAAATCCCCTCAAATATATTATTAACTATATTTTTAAAATAAGTTTTATTATTAACTATATTATGCTGTGTAAACAAAAATTATGATTTTATGATTTTCTTATATAATCATCATGAAGTTATCCATGTTAGTTCAAAATTGGAAATTAATATTATAAATAAGAGAACAATGTTTGTAGTCCGTCAATTTACAATCTATCGATCTAATTCGTTCCACAATGGGGACGTTGCCGGTTACGATGTGGCTGACGACGTACTAGTGGTGCCGCTGGTGTCTCTTGACTCTCTGTAGGGTCTCGATCTTCCGTAGGGTTGAAGTATTGTCCATGTTCTCCACGTCCACGTCCATGGCCCCCTCCATAGCCATACTGCGGCGGCAAAGATGGTGTGTGATACTGACTAGAACCAGGAGTCGGTATCATGACCATAGGCGTGGACGGACCAGCATCATCCTGTGTCTGTGTAAATGGTGGAATGTCTTCAACCCTATGATAGATAACTTCAGGTACGGGATCGTCAGCATCATCTTGATCTACTTGACGTCGTCCTCTACGCCTAGGGCCATGAGCAGGAGTAGGTACTTTTTACATTTGATGAAGGCTCTGAAGATGCCTCCCGCCAACGTTGCACAACGTATTAATTTCGTCGGATGACGAGAGAATACTGATTTACTCGAAATACGCAGCCTACATGAAAAAGAATTAATCAATTTGTATTTATTAATTTGAATAATTGTTATAACGAAATAAAAGATTGTACCGTAGCACCAAATGCTGCTCCTTCTCCAGTTATATATCGTCTGGTGATTAACGTATACCAGCTCATGTATCCTGGATCACAAGTACCGTCATTGTCGACTGGAGGATTGATAACAAGAAAATCTCTACGTATGTTCCACCTCGCCATAAAATGTGCAATCTGATCTTGCCAGGTGCTATCCTGAATGTCGATGTCATGTATCTTCTTATCCCAGCATGGCACCTCTGGAATTGCTTGTATCATACCAAATTGTCTTGTAACTCTATCAGGATGATGCCACTCAGCATCGTCGAATCCGTAACAGGCTTATAATATATGCTGTCTTGTATCATACCACTGACAAGCTGCATAATATAGGCATGAGCGTATCTGGCAATGGTTTCCTCATCAGCATCGTCGGCTAGATTACGAAATTGGGAAGCTAGCCAAGGTAAACTCAGCCTAGAGTCTCTGATGTGCGCAGCACCTGGAGTCACCCCAAGTAATGCTTGACGGGTGCCTCTCCAATCATAATCAACGCGACCAGTAACAGGCTCGCCATCTACTGGTAACCCAAGCTGCATCGCTACATCTTGTAGTGTGATAGTACACTCTCCATCAGACATGTGGAATGTATGAGTCTCTGGCCTCCACCGTTCCACAAGCGCAGTAATGAAATGCCAATCTAATTGGATGAATCCCAATCTGGCGAATCCATAAAATCCAGAAACGCGTAATGCAGGTTCAATTAAATGATGCAATGGGATGGTACGATCAAATACTGTCTCTCTACGTCGTCAGTGCAACTCCTCGTTACACTGACCTTGCCAAACTAACTCTGATCGATGTCGAGTTTGGTCATACAATACAGATCGATCGATAGGACCTGAGTTTAATTCCATAATCTAATACAATAGATAATCATTAGTTGGAAAATTAAATATAAATTTTAAAACAATAGTCACAACACAGAGTATCAATTAAACTAAAGGTATAATCACATAGAGTTTTCAATTACATCGACAATTAAACTAACACAGAGTACAATCACACTGACAATTAAACTAACATAAATGATTCAGACTAAAGTTTTCAATTACATCAACATCTACGAAGGTGCTTCTCGTCGTCTCGAGGGACAATTTCTTTGATTGTGACCAAATTGATTACAAAGCCGCATCTTTTTTGAACACTTGGTTCTCTTCAATCCATCTCGTTATGAATACGCGAGCTCCTTGGTCTTCCAGGCAATCTCAATAATGTTGGATCAGGGTGCAATATAGGTAAGTTTGGGTGAGCGATCCAATAATCTTCATGTGGGATTGGCTGAAATTGAGGAGCGTAAGACTCATCATACCTCGAAAGCTTGTAAGGCTCCTCAATGTAGTCCTCGTAGTTAAAGTTTAAGTGTGAACAAACTGCCATTAAATGAGAACATGACATGCCATACGTTTGCCACTTGTTGCATGTACATGAACGTTCTTCGGCAGTAAGTCTCACTATTTGTGTGTTCCCTCCTTTCGAATTGTAATAGTGAAGCCCTGTTTTCACATGAAACACACCTACGACTCGATCATAACTGACTACAGTGTGTTTGCTGGATCTCGCGGCCCATCTAACAAGCTTATCGTAAGCATACCTATTAAGCTTGATAATGTAAGTTAACAACATTGACATAATGCAAGGATAGTAAACAACGCATTAAAAAATACCCGGTGTATTTTTCGTTTCTACTTAAAGCATCTCTTGTTTCCTCCCTCCGCTTCTCGAAATATATTACGCATCGGTAGAATGTAAGTTCTACCAAGGCAGTGATAGGTAACATCTGAGCTCCTTTCAGTACCCCATTTATGCATTCGAAAATATTGGTTGTCGCCCACCCAACCATTTGAACAAAATGTTCAAACTCAATACCACTGTAGACAGTAAAACCTCCACTTGACGATCCATCCTAATCAATTTCATTTACACCAGTACCTCCATTCATATACAGTACAATCGTCAAATATTTAGCTGCCATTTCAATCCTAAATTGGAAAAGGATATATTTAATTAAGGTCCTAATTAAATTTAACTACACCAATCAAATAAATAACCTAAATTTATTAAACATTACGCACATGTATTAAATAAAAAAGCAAATCAAGAAAATAAATTAATTACATAAATATATATTATTTAAACAAATAAATAATATATTAATTAACAATTAAAAACAATTAAATACATTCACCAACAATTAAAAATAAATATATGATTTTATAATTGCCTAAATTCATCTAATAAAGAAACGAATTAAAAATAACACAAAATACAAACAAATATTTATAACAAATAAAAAGTATCTTTATCTTTTATAATTCCAAAAAGAAAGGAATAGAGTGGTCCCAAATCTAACAAAAAAAAAGAACAAATAAAATTAGATTACAAAACAACAAAACAAACAAATAAAACAAATAAAATTAGATCACAAACAAAACAAACAGAAAAACAAAAGAAAAAACAAAGAAAAAAGCAAAAAAAAAAAACAGAAAAGGATATATTAAGGAAGAGGCAGCCGCTCAGCGGAGGTGGCGGCGGCAAAGAAAGAGTGAAGGAGCAGCGACGGCGGCAACGAAAGTCGACGGCAGGGTAGACGGGAGTCGGCGGCGGAGCAGCGAAACGACGGCGGCGGGGAGTAAAATATTGGTGGTGGGGTAGGGTTTTATAAAAATGTTTTGGGAGGGTTTTATCAAAGATGAAGAGATGACCATCTACCACGTGGCCAAATTTTGAAAACATGCAACGTGGCGCGCGGCGTGGCGCCACGTTGCATGGTCGTCTCTTCAAGAGACGACCACATGGAATGGTCTCTTCAAGAGACGACCATCCTTTGGTTTTTTCAAACAACCATATTTTTAAAAAAAGTTTCAACAACTACCCTATTTCGAATATTTTTAATTAAATAACAATATTTTTAAAATAAGTTTAATATATAATAATATTAAAAAAAATCCGGTACAATGTCCCATCACTTTTATACTATTGAACATACCAAAGAGAAAGTCCAAGGAATTGGTTTTGCTAGAGTTGAGAGCAAAATCTGACCTGCTACATGAACCAAGCGTAATTAGGATAATTCAATAAACTTATCTCAACTCTTTCAGATTAAGCACACACTAAGGCATAGGCCAACATATATGAAGCTCCAGAGGAAGTAGAAGATCAAATGTGATAAGAATATATTTGGCTAAGAATTATGAAGAATAAACTTGATGAAAAAAAATTCAATGTAATTTGTCGGTTTCATAATATTTTTTAAAAATTAAAATTTGTTATTATGAAAATTTACTATTGGACAAGGAGGAACCCATTAGTGATCATCTGTGTTTGTATCTTATTCATGAATTGCGAAAGGAATTTATGCCGTTTATTTTATTGATACAAGGTTGGGTAAATAAACCTTCTATCATTACGTTAGAAAATTTGCTATCAAATCGGGAAACTTTGGTGAAACAAACGTTTGGTGATAATAACAAGCAATCTTCCCTAGAGGTTGAAGGTATTCCTTATACAAGAGAGGCAAAGTAGAAAGAATTTATATTTCTAATTGTTCTTTAAATGATAGCAAGCATTTAAAAAATGAAACGCAGTCAAAACACTACTAGGAATTCGGTCTACCGTGACGTTTTTTTGGCGTCACAAAAAGCTTTCGTGACGTGTTTAACGCCATCACGTATACGCCCATCACGAAAGGTGTATGAGACGTTTAAAAAACGTCACAAAAATTAGCACACGTGACGGTTTATTAGCGTCATGAAAGACATGGACTTTCACGACATTCATAAACCGTCATGAAAAATGATTTCATGACGGTTATAGAATGTCACAGAAAGACTTTGAACAGGAGAGAAGAGGTCACGTGACATCCTTTCGTGAAAGTGTTTAAACGTCACGAAAAGTGTCTTTCGTGACGGTGTTTAAACATCATGACAAGTTTATTCCGTGACGTTTGATAATCGTCCTAAAAAATATTTTGGTGACGGTTTAAAAATGTCACTAATGATTTTATTTTGTGACGATAAAAAGAGGGTCACTGAATATGTATTTAATTTTGATTGCAGATGTCGCGGAATATAAATCATATTGTCAACTTGTCGATCGAACACGCAAATATATTAACGTACCATAACAAAGTTGAAATATATTAAACATGAACAAGGAAGCTAATATATTAATTTAGAATGTACTAGTATTCTCAAACACAAATTACATAATTACAGAATTAAACATGTTCCTTACACACCAACCCCAACAACGATGCTCAGCTACCAATTAGTTGCATTCCTAATTGTGGACATCTTTGGGGTAAGAAAGACCTAATGAAAAAACAATACCCAAGTTAGATAAATGATTAAACAAAAACGAACCTACTCATCAACATTTTAAAGGTAATTCAAAAGATCATTCAATTTCGTAAATCTGTCAAGAAAACATTAAAAAAAACCGAGATTATGATTTCTTTTGTTCTTATTTTGTTATTTACACCTCATGTTCGATTTTACTTGAGCATGTTTAATCCCTACTTTGGTTTTTAAAACTAGCCATTAGCTATTTAATATTATGGTTACACTTTCTATTCATTTACTAGTCTTGCATTGAATTCTCATTCTTAATTTTTCCACTTCATTGTTGTTTAATTCCCAACCATCTATATGTACGCCGATGTGATTGGTGCCAATGGACAGTCGTTTTGTGACTCGACTCCCACCTGTGGCCCTTCACATAGTGGGAGATCGATCTAATCAGGCCGTTTCCTACATGGGATGATCAAATTTACGGTCATTGCGACCGATTACTTCACAAAATGGGCGGAAGTAGAGCCACTTGCTAAAGTTAGGTTTGGTGTCCTTAACTCGTGTATTTGTAATTTTTGAACAAATTATTTATTCCGTAAAGAGTTATCTTATTATTTATTTGCATTACTCGTATTCCAATTAACTAAGATCCAAGGTTATTGATATGAACCAAAGTATCTTAGTGCTCAAAGATTTAAAGGAAGATGTTGGAGAATCCTATGTCCAAGTTGACAACAAATCGGAGTTGCATTAAATGCACTCTAGTTTCATTTATGGCCAACTCAAGTTGCATTCATGGAAGTCAAAGTTGAACTCAAGATGCATTCATAGAAGTCAAAGTTGAACTCGAGTTGCATTCAATGAACTTAAGTGCATCTCAAGCTTCATTTATTGCAAGGCATACATCAATTAATGGAACTACACTTCAAACTACTTCAAGTGAAGCTTCATTTACAATTGGGAGGTTACAAAGACTTTGAAGGGTGACCAAGATTTCAATTCTTGGATTTTAATCTCTTTTTATTATATTTTCAGTTTTAAACATTTCATTTATGTGTTTTAAGTTACATTTTAGCTAGTGGATGTTATGGCCATCATGTAATTGGGAGTTACAACCTATCAAATGCCTTTAGGTTACTTTTAGGGTTGTTTTGGAGGCTATAAATAGCCTAGTTTGTTTCCTTTGAAATATAGATTTTGATGATTGAATGAAATTTGCTATTTTGCTTCCAAAAGCCTAGAGCTTGTTTTTCTTTGCAATTCTTGAGTGTTAGATTTGCATGCTATAATCATTCAAGTAGCCTTGATCAAGCTATCTTGTGGAGTGGTTCGAATCTTGAGTTTAGAAACAAGTTTTCTCTACTCTTGATATTGATCATCAAGGTAAATCCGTTCTAACTTCTTCCTTGGGTTGACATCATCTCGATTTGGGGGTTTTAGCATTTGTGATCTAGGGGTTTGCATAACCATAAGGGTTCTTAGATTCAATTGGCTATTGTTTTCTTATCAGTTATTTAATGTAACTGGAACAATATATATTTGATATATTTAATATACAATGTATATATTTAATATAAAGTGTATATTTTTTATATATAGTATATATTCGATATACAAATGGATAATGTTCAAGTAAAAACCGAAATGGTCTACAGTACATTGATAAGGTTGGGTACCTTATCCTGGTAACACTATGGATACAACCCACTTTGTAATAGTTACAAATTACTTGATCTATGTCATTCGTGTGGAGACATGCAAGTGGGGGTATCCTATGCAATGAGACCGGATCGCGAAATAATTAATCATTAGCTGTAATGTTGTTAGCTAATTGATTAATATGTCAATAGGATGACCAGGTAACTCGATCTGAATCCTGAGTGAGTTATGGACTCCTGCTTGTTAGGGCTCATCATTTGATTTGTATGGGTGAGAGTGGCCCCAGTCGTCGACTCAATATTCCTAACATTTTCGGAACGAAACCGAGTAGGGAGCTGGGAACATAACTTCACAAGATAGATTTCACTCCTCCCCGACTTTAGGGAGTAGATGAGTGTTGCCTTTAGTGCTGACTCCGGGACTTGAACAAGGGGTTCCACCTCACTGGCCCGAGAGGGACTTTTGGTTACTGGTCGGATCATAATCGAGTTGTTCATTAGAGAAGTAGTGGCATTTAAGGAGCAAGATGTAACTCAAAGGTAAAACGGTAATTTGACCCAGCTAGAGTTACGAGCACTCATAAATGATTGACTTGCCGTTAATTGTCGTACATGTGTGGACACGACAATATTATGCAGTGAGAAGAGTGTAGACGCTTGTCATTAGTGGAGTGACCTGCAGTTAACGAATGTTGATTAAGTCGGTTAGTGAGTTTGACTGATTAATCTCGTATTGTTGGAGCTTCCGATCTGTATGTCCATTAGGTCCCTTTGCTAGCTCACAACGGGAAAAACGAGGATAAAGATTTTGAGAGAATTTGAAATGTTCAAATTATATATCATGGAATGTATATGATGTATATTATGATACATTACAGATATAGTTTATTTTTAATAATGATTCAATAATTAAACTATATGTTATGAGATAAATATTTAAATAGGATTCAATAATTAATATGAATTGGATTCATATTAAAAGTATAGGTTATACAAGAGAGATGCATGCATTTTAATATGATTCAATTATATATAGGTTTAATTAAATATGTGATATTTAATTACAAATTAAAAAATTAATAATTAATTATATATTTATTTAATTAATATTTGGAATTAAATTAATGAATTAATAATTAGATTAATAATTAAATTAATGAATTAATAATTAAATTAATTAATTATTAATTAGATTAATAATTAATAATTAATTTAATTTATTGTTAATTCATTTGTTTATTATTAATTAAAAAGAACACATGATGGCATTTAGATTTCCCCTAGATTTAGGAGCTATATTCAAAATTATATGATACCCTAATGGTCTTAGGATTTTCCCTCCCAATAAATATAACAGTAAGTTGAACCCTAAAAGTGATGCTAGATGTAAAAGGCTTGAAATCTCTCAACTCTCTTACTCTCTCAATCCTTTGTAATTGGATCTCACAATCCAGATTCTTGACCAAGAGATATAACAAAGAAGATCAAGTGGGTGTTGTCTCATTGGGATGACACGAAGAAGAATCTTCAAAGATAAAATCCAACATTCTTCCTTGTTTTATATTTTTCTGTATTTTAAATTTCAAAAGAAATTCAAGAACGCATTCTACTGCTTCAGCCCGGGATTCACATTCCCTCCATGGTCTGTCGGTTTGGCATTCCAAATACCATTATTTTTGACAATGGAAAGCAGTTCGACAATGCGAACTTCAAAGAGTTATACTCAGATTTTGGGATTAAGCACTTCACCTCGACTCCCGTTCACCCTCAAACCAATGGCCAGGTCGAAGCAGTGAACAAATCATCAAGAAGATACTGAAGGCATGGTTCGAAGGACTCAAATGCCTCTGGGCCGAGAAGCTCCCCAGCATCCTATGGGCTTACAGGACCATGCAAGGACTACTATTGTAACGCCCCAGAACATTTTACACTATTCTAGGTAACGTTAATTTAACCCCCTGTCAAAAATTATCTCTAAACCCGAGATAAACAACTCCCTGTGAACAAGTCATAAAAATATAGCTTCAACTCTGTTCAAATACATCGAAATTATAACAAAAATAAAACATCAATTCTATAAACTTTCATCCAAGCGTCCTCCGTGGACAACATCACAACGCAAATTCATTATTTCAATTAAGAGAGTTCAACGAATGGAAGAGATAAATGAAACACCTATCCCGAGTCAAAGTAAACAATAGGTGGAAAACTCCCCAACAATCAAATAGGACTAGTATTTTATTTCTAATCAATATTGCCTAATCCATCTAAACCTAGGCTAACGGAAACAACTACGCAGCCTATGGTCCTCTCCTGTCATGTCTCCTCCACGTCATCGCCATGGTCGCCAATGAACTCTCCACCTAAGAACAGCAATTGTAGAGGGGGTGAGTATATAAAATATACTCCGTAAGTAGCCCTCACCAAGCACACACAAACATCATGCTTAAAAACCATAAAGAAAACATACATCGTCATGCTCTATCATTACAGTATGCGAACAACCATAGACATGCTCTACTATTACACTATACATTCAACCATAAACATGCTCTATAAGACCCGATGCTAACCACAATCATATACAAATCAACTACAGTCCACGTGGCACCCTAGCACTTCAAGCAACTCTATGTTCATCTCATCCATTCAAGCTTTCCAAGACCTTTCTGTTGGTAGTGTCGGCCCCTGACCATTTTTACCCAGAGCCCCGACACTAGTGCATCGACCCTCGACCATTTATACCCGAGGCCTCGATGTCTCTTCAACTATTGGCCCTTGACCATTTTTACCCAAAGCCCCAATAGTTCTCCTTCCAACAGACTCCTTGCATCGACCCTCGACCATTTATACCCGAGGCCTCGATGTCTTTACAATTTATTGGCCCTTGACCATTTTTACCCAAGGCCTCAATAGCTCTCCTTTCGAAAGACTCCTCGCATCGAACCTCGACCATTTATACCCGAGGCCTCGACGCTCATCTTTATCCAATATTGGCGTATCGACCCTCGACCATTTATATCTGAGGCCTCGATACCCAATTAGTGACGTATCAGCCCCGACCATTTATACCCGAGGCCCTGACACTCACCCATTCACTTTATAACTTCCAAAACTCCACATATCATTTCTAGCCTCCAACCAAGATTTCAGTACTAATTCCCTAATAACACCAACCACCTTAACGCCCATCAACAACACAACACTAGTATGATTTCAATGCTTCACAGATCTCAATAACACAAAATTTGACAACAATCAACCTGCTCACAGCATAGCGCACACAAAGCTTCGACAGACAACCCTATGACATTCTTCACATAACATGCTTTTCACAACATAACAAATCCTAATCATTTCCAACCATACATTATCAGTAAGTTCCAGACAACAAACATGAATGCCAGTCATATATATATATCCAATATGTAAACTAACATCAAGTTACAATAACAACATCGACCTCACAAACCTGTCCAACAATTAAAATAATAAGAGAAACATGTTTATAATTGAAAATCAACAAGAACAATTTCTATCAGCACACATCAATGCACACAGCCGCCCCCGTGCTACTCACACAAAGTTCTAATGCGCCACTAAGCTCGCCAAAAGGGTTCCTAAATCCAAAAGCTACCACACTTGTGTCAGAAACCAACTTAAAACATTTAATTTGCTTCGAAACTAGGTTTCTGGTGAACCTTTACCTACTAACTCACAGTACAACCTCTTGGATTAGGAGTGGGTCGACGTCAAAACAGTGTCGGAGGGATGGATAACTCAAATCAAGCTTCGTTTGGGTGTGGGTCAATGCCAAAATGTATCGGAATGAAGACGTCTTCGCGAATCTGCTACTGTTCGCGTCGGATTGCAAAAAGAACGAGTCGCCGGAGCTGCTGTTCGTCGGAGGCAGCCGTCGGGAGTTGCGCACGTCGCCGGGGTTGAGGTTGTAGCAGCAGGTCGTCGGGGCCGCCGTGGAGCTGACCTGTGCGTCGTGCGCCGTCGTGAAGGAACGCCGCTCGTCGTACACCGCCGCGAGTAGCGCCGTAGGGTGGTGCAGAAACCGTCTCGCCGCCGTGGAGATGCTGTTGTGTTTCCGGATTCGACCCGAGCTTGTCACCGACCGTCGAACTCCAACAGACCCGTTCAGATGGGGCCGAAATCGCGTGGGTCGTCGCGGATCTGAGGAACGCCGCCGCCGTGGGAAATCGGACACCGTCGTTCGTGCGCTGCCGCGAGCTGCTGCGGGAGGATGCCGGCGTGGAGCTCACTGCTGCTGCTGTGCCGCTTTGCCGAAGAAGAAGGAGCCGCCGGCTGGAATGCTCCAAGAAGAAGAAGAAGTCTGGGGGGGGGGCTGTCGGCTGGGGAAGAAACAAAAGGGAGGGGAAAGGAGAAATTAGGGTTTTTTCCCTTTTTTTTTTTCTCTTTTTCTTATTTTCTTATTTACGAACATCGTTTAAAAATCACGACCTAAATTCTCTAAGTTTAAAAAGAGGCCCAACTAAACCGCCCACCGGCCCAAAACAAGAAGTCCAAAAATTACAGTTTATTATTAAAAGTAAATCCCACCATGACCCAAAATACGGTAATTAATTTAACTCTAAAACACAAGAATAAAGTCCACCTGATAAAATTGGAACTCCAAAATTATAAAAAAAAAATCCAAGAATTTAAAAAAATATCAAAATTGGGAAAATCCAAAGACACTAATAATATCTTAAAATTAACATACTCGAGAACGCGGGGCGTTACAACTATAGGAGAAACCCCATACACATTGTCTTTCAACATGAAGGCAGTAGTATCTCTGGAAACGGAGGTGCCTTCACTATGAATGGAAGCATTCGATGGAGAACTAAATAGTGAAGGTATTACGAACACTTCAGACCTGCTGGAGGAGCAGAGAGAGGCCGCCCGCGTTCGCGTCATACAGTATTAGAATTGAGCAGCTAAGCACTATAATGCGGGAGTAAAGCTGCGTAGGTTCGACGTCGAAGCCCTGATACCTAAAAAGGTGATTCTGAACACAAAGAGACGATCAGACGGAGCACTCGGCCCAAATTGGGAGGGCACCTACCAAGTGACTAGCATCATTCGACTTGGAACCTACACGTTGGAAGATCTAGGAGGCAAGCCTCTTCGGCACCTGTGGAATGCAGAACACCTACACATATAGTATCCCTAAAGGTCAAGTGCCGTCTAGTATATATGCGATCTTTTTTGTGGTTAAAATAAAATGGAAAGCTTTTTCCTTGCTATCGTTTTGGATTTGCGTGGTGCCATAATACCCGAATCCCGCTCACCCTCTAGATGAAGCACAATCCAGGCCGGGGGTGGAAATCCGTAAGACCACAACTCCCTAGAACCTAGGTCGAGCGAAGCAAATCAGAAGGACTAGCACAATTTTACTAAAACATAAGAACGACCCATTAAAAATTAGAAGCTACAACAGCAGCACCAGATTGCCTACAACATAAGGTCCCTACACTACTCTTGATCGGGATGCAAACATTAGGGCGACAACCGAAGGTGCATTGGCTGTCGCCCGCCCAAAGGACCGCCTCCGTCGAATGGATATAGGACCACACTCTTAGACAGGCACCCTTCAAGCAGACAAGTGTTGCCTCTTCCTCCAATGATTATTCGCCCCAAGAACCAAAGCGTTCTCCGGTATCGACATTCACTCACGAAGAGCCTCGTTATCAGAACGAAGAACCTCAATCTCAGTTTCCAACTCTGTCTTCTCCATATCCAAGGTAGTGTTGGCCTTATAGAACAAGTTAGCTTGGTTAGCCTTGATGGATAATATACATACATGCGCAGCGGAAGTGAGCAAGAATCAAAATAACAATCTAGATGCATAATACAACCTAGGATTAAACATGCATGATCATACATTATGATGCTTAGAGATAAGTAGAGAAAAATACAAACCTTTGTAGCTTTTCAAAAATCTTCAAATAGCTCCAATGAAGGACCACCAAGAGATTTTCCTAGCTATTCTCAAGGCTTGGAATAGAGTGGTGAGACTCTTTTTAGAGAAGGAAAAATTTAGAGAAAAGTGGAGCTAAAAAAAGTTATGTAAGTTTTTTTTTGAAAAAATAGCCAAAGGTTCCAAAAGCTCTTTAATGTTTGAACAAAGGCCTTCTTAAATAAGCAAATTACATGCAACTCTTGCATGCCAAAGTTCACCAAAAGCTTACAACACAAATTCCACTTATGCATAGCATGGCTAAGTGTCAAAATGCATGTCTAAGTTCACCAAAAGCTTACAACACACATTCCACTCATGCATGGCATGACTAAGTGTCAAAATGCATGTCTAAGTTCACCAAAAGCTTACAACACACATTCCACTCATGTATGGCATGACTAAGTGTCAAAAAGTGGATTTTTGAGATTATTTAAATGTTCCACTCAACAAGTTAGTGGAATTTTCCACCAACTTGGTTAAAAACATTATTTTAATCTACTTTAGTCAACCTTTGACTTTCTCTGGTCAAAGTCAACTATTTGACTTTTTCCAAAATCCGATGTTTGATGAAATCCATGCCTCCGATTATGAATCCACATTCATAATTTTAATATTTAAATCCTATTTAAATATTTTGTCCAAATTTCTCAAATTGATATCATATATCAATTACTTAATCATATCTCATATGATTAACCTAATTCGTACGATTCGAATTATTCCTTCAAATTATTCCAAGTTTATTCCTATATGAGCTAGCCAGGGGACCTTATGGACCTACAGATTATGAGCTCCAACGATCCGAGATTAACCGGTTAAACTCTTTAACCTAGTTAACCAACATTCGTTAACTACCGGGTCACTCCACTAAAGCCCGTAGCTGCACTCTCTTCACTGTAGATATATTATGTCCATTTGATATAACCATGATCGGTAAGTTGACCCTTCACAAGTTGTTTGTAATTACAGCTAGGTCAAAATACCACTTTACCCCTGTAATTACCTCTTGTTCCTTAAGTCTCACTGATCCTCTAATGAACAATGATTTGTAGTCCAACTATCAAATCAAAAATCCTCTCAAACCTTTTGACGAGGGTGGCGTCTATTGTTCAAGACCTGGATTCAGCCCTTAAGAGAACAACCTTTCTACTATCCTAAAATTGGGTAGAAGTGAATTCCTTCTTGCACTCTATGTCCCTAGCTATCTACCGGGCCTTACCCCTGAAATGGGAGGCTTATTGATCCAGCGCTGTTGAGATGCTCTCACCCATGCAGATCTAAGGGTAATCCCGAGTAAACAAAAGTTCATAATTAGCTCAGGATTATGATCGAGTTACCTAGGCCATCAAAGTCGAGATAGTCAGTTTCAAACAGTAAACGGTGTTATAAAGTAAAAGTGACTGTCTCATGGTCTCGTCTTATGCAAACTCTTTGCACGGGACACCCCCACTCGCATGTCTTCACATGAACGAATTAGGATCACATCGTTTGTACTAGCTACAAAGTGGGCCGCATCCATAGTGTCCCCAGAATAAGGCGCCCAACCTTATTCCTATACTATAGACCATTTAGACTGTTAACTCAAACTTGATCCATATTTATGTCTCTTACATAGAGTTTGAGTCTTAGGTAACAGTCTAGGATCCTTTATTTTATTGGATTTAGATCTAGTAAGAACATTTTATTGGATCAATAACTACTTATTGATTAAAACCTTCAATAACAACTTTATTGAAAGATAAAAGTATATCTGGCATTTTCAAACTATGAGTTTCAGGACATAAAACCTAACAAGCCTGACTATGGGCTAAGCTCACCATATCGGCGAGCGCACGTTGCAACCGCGTAACCTCTATGGCAAGTTCATCCTCACCAAGAGGGAACCCGTTCCGGTAACGCGGAACCTCATCAGAGAGAAGACGCTTCCTCTTTCGTCCCATCATCAGCGATAAAGAATGACAAAGGGAACATTGTTTCTTATACGAAACATCCCACCTACCAACCAAGGGAGAGGAGTAGTCGCATTCAAGGCAATAACTGCCCAGCCTTAACAGAGACGAAATAATTGGTGCATGCATTTAATGGAGACTCTTCGGGACACTTGTCCCTCCCAAGGATCCCCGCGCGTCCGTTTATGGGGAAGCCCTAAGCGACGGGCTCAAATCGAACACGTCACGTACAACGTCTTTGAACGACACGTCATTTGCCACATCAGCGCGTGTATCAACACGTTGGCAAGCAAACAACGAGAATGAAGACTGGCGAAGAGTGCATGAAGGAGAAGTTTCAGTTATATTCATTATTAAGGCATTACAAACAACAGATGCGGCAGAACATTCATACAAATAAAAGAAACGACATGAGGAAACAAAAACTTCCAGGGAAAGGTCTACAACCTGCATGAGATCGAGCCTGCTCTCTAACATAAAGACGTGCTGCTACAGGCGTTGGAGAACGATCCCATCTCTTGAAACGCATCTTCACAGGGAGAGCGTTCCTATTGGTTACTACCCTCACACGCTTAGGATATGGGTGCCGAGTCACGAAAATTGGACAAGGCTAGAAGTGAGCGGCAGATGAAGTCCTTAAGGTCATGTTGGCCTGGGAAAGCTTCCATGGAAAGAGTAGATAGAAGAAGAAAAGCTTGGAGTTATGAGAAGGGGAAGCCAAACTGGAAAGCCCCACCAGGGGGCAAACTTGTCATTATACACACAAAAGATCCCTCGATATGCATTTAAAGCACCAAGGAAATGGGAAGAGGGAAAGCCAACATGCGAAAATAAGCGAGCGTACAAAAAAAAAAAAGAGAAAGCACAAGTGCAACTTAGAAAAAAGGAAACTTCATTAACAGAAAGAGGTCGTGGGCTCCCTCAGTTTGTTACAAAGAAAAAATATGGTGGCGTCGCCAGAGAACATCCTAATACAAGAAAGGCGAAGATGAAAAGCGGTGGAACAGTCAGTACGCAGGTGCGTGACAAGTCATCCTTCTCTCCAAGTGCCTAACCCCGCGGAACAACGCCTGGTAAGCTTGCTCAGACACCTCCATTCCCTGGAGGACTTCTCGAATCGTCTCGACGGCAACACGACGATCATTCTCTGCATCCACGTTCTCCTCCCTCAGTTTGCGATGGTTCTTATCCAGTTCGTAGACCTGTGCAATTAGCTCGCCCTTACTCAGTCGGGCAAGATTGGGAAGGGTCCAAGATGGAGCCAATCCAAGGGTCTTGGAGACCTGTCTCCTTGTCTGAAGGCCCATCATCCTCCTCCCCGCTTGATTCCTCTTCGTCGGCATCCTCCTCACGATCTTGTTCACCTACACCATTCTCCACCTCCAAGGAAGCGTGTTCCCCGTTAGAAATAAGGTAGTGATAACTCTCCTAAAGAGAGTTAATGGTGTCTAAAAGTTGCATAAAATAGCTTAAAGATAGTCTTATCTAGCCCCAAATATTCAATGAGTGTGCCTATTTTATAAGATAAATCAATGTTCTCCTATGGCTGAGAGTTTAATGTTAACACTCGTTTAAATAGTCTAATTTTGATGCATTTTGATGCAGCTTTGATGATGCTACAACATCGGTTCCATAAAGAGACAAAAAGCAGCAAGCTAGCAGTGAAAAGACTTCTCAACGACATTTACCTTAGTAATTGGAGGTTTCACCTGAGAGTGAAAGATGGGTCCCACATTGCGTGTTTTGTTGCCCTAAAATCGAAAGGAGGTATAAATGCAAACAAGAGGAGAAGCCTCCAGAGAGACCAAGACAATTTTGTTGTTCATTCCTTAAGGAACCAACCCTCACTCAAAGAAAACCTCTCCAACCGTTACAGAAAGTCAAGAGGAGAAGAAGACTCATCTCAGTAGTTGAGAAGAGGCCAAGAACTCCTATTGGGAGTTGATCTTCAACTTCTTCTCTTCATTTTTAGCATATTTGTATTGTTTTTATTGTTACATTTTTTAATCTCTTCATGACGTTGTCTAGCTAATCAACTTGTGTAAGGGGGAGATGTTGCGAACTCATTTTTTAGGCTGTAACCTTGTTGTTTTGCATTAATGATAGTGTGCTTTGAGTTGAAGTTGCTTTATCACTCTATTATCGATGTGTTGATCACCATGTTGAAATACCTCTTTGATAACTTTTGGAAAAATATATTAAGGAGCGAAAAACTTCATCTCGAGCTAGAGTCTACTTGAGTTTAGAGTGTGGTGACTTAGAGATAAGCATCGCCTAGCTTGGTCATTAAAACTGTGCATATATGTCGTTATTGTTTGCCTATGAAATGTAATGGTAGAAAATCTGGGGTCTTTGGAAGAACATCTTGTCTGTTTGACCACTGCAGAAAGAGTCTACATCCTCTCCCCCTTGCGCCCTTATTTTCATAAGAACTTACTTAGTGATTGTGGATGTTTGTTAACTCTAACGAAAAATTACTCGTGCTTGATATAAGATAAATATTTAAACAACTTTTATTTCGATACAGTTTAGCTATTATTCAGAAGAAAAACTTCTTGGTGCTTTGCATTGATTTCTTAAGTAAATATAGGGAGTTTAGGCATTTAGTCTTTGTGGATTCGAACTTTATATTACTTGTTGCGACGATTGTGTCCACTTGCACACATAAGAATTGGTAGCATAATCTGTGGACAACAAGTAGTCCTCGTCCCCATCCGAGGGTACCCCTCCAAAAAGGTAGTGCCATTCTTAAAGGAGTTTCCACCTAGATGGGATCGCTGTTGGACGATCCAGGCATTTCTTTTTGTCGTGAGAATCAGAAGAAATGAAGAAGATAGAGGAATGATGACAAAGGACTAGGGCAAACCATCAATTTAAAGGGTAAAAGGGTGACCCCTAACAATTGGATCGAATGCCCAGGTGTCGATTCGATAAGTGCGCGTCGACTCACATTCCAAGGCGAATGAAACAACATACGACACGAACCAGTGAAGGTGCCTCAAAGCGCACGCAACATAATGACATAAGTAATATGAAAGCGGTGACGGTCGAGGGAACGTGCCTCGATGACGATTCTCAATCCCTCAGAATTCGACAATAAGTACCCTAACATGTACAAAAATCAGTATGGAGTGCCGCGCCACTGCTAGCTTGTCGAAAGACTCAAAATTCCAAGGCTGCCTTCCCGAGTCCGGATAGCCGACATGGCCCCACTTGGCCGCGACCAAGCCTCTGGAAGATTGATGTTCCATGGCATTTCTCGACTAGAGGACCCGGCTAGGCTCCCACTTGGATGTTTCCTGCGTTTTGGAAACATTCAACATTCTAAGGCTGCCCCTGAGTCTGGATGGCTCATGTGGCACCACTTGGCCACAAGCAAGCCTCTGGAAAACTAATGTTCCCAGGGCATTTCTAGAGAAAAGGACCCAGCTAGAGCTCCCACTCGGACGTTTCTTGTCTTTTGAAAACATTAAAAATTCTAAGGTTGCCCTGAGTTCGGAATGCTCATGTCTCACCACTCGGCCGCAAACAAGCATCTGGAAACCTAATGCTCCAAGGCATTTTTCGAGTAGAGGACCCGACTAAGGCTCCCACTCGGACGTTTCCTGCCTCTTGGAAACATTTAAAATCCCAAGGTTGCCTTCTACCTTAAACCCTTAAAACCATTTGGAAACAAGCGGATTATGAAAATAAGTAAAACTTCAAGTAGAAGAACCTCCGAAGATTTGCAGTGACTTCCCCACCACAAAGTAGTCGAAAAGCCACTGTAGGGGGATAGCAATCTAGTTGGAGAAAATAAATGGAGCAAGCAAAACAGTTGCAAAAGAAAGTTTGTGTTTATAAAAAGTAAACCAAGGTTACATGGAATGAAGAACAACATACACAAAGCCTATACAAAAACAAAACAACAAACAGCAAAAACAAAGCTACTAAAATTGGGAAAGCGAAGGAGCAAAATGAGCGGACGTTGCATCCGGGGTGTCATGATAACTGTGGCCTCCAGAGACAAGATGCTGAAGATGCTCCTCAGAGTCGCAGCTGCCAGGAGAAGACCGAAAGCATTCAATGGTGTCAATAACGTGCTTCAATTGAGCCACAAAAGTGGTACTATAGGAGCTTAGAATCGTCTAAAATCGGTCTCGCGGATTGTAATTCTTCTTGGACCTGAGCAAGGGAGTGCTCAGCACCAGCGAAAGCAACATCAAGGCTGACGAATCGGGCAGATTCTTGTCTCAAAGAGTCCAAGGCGATCTCGTCGACCTCCTTGGACTTCGACAAGTCGGACTCAGCCACGGTTTGCCCTTCTTATGCCTTAGATGACTTATCCTTAGCCTTCGAGAGGCACAGCTCCAACTCAACGATCTGGTTGTTGTGAGAGGCAAGACTGTACCTCTCCCTCAATCTCACCAACGATCTGGTTGCTCGAGCCATCTCTAGGTCCTCGACAAACGTTTTGGCTTGAAACTCCGATTCAACCATTTGAGCCAGGCAAGACTGTACCTCTCCCTCAATCTCACCGACGTGTGCCTCGACCGCGACCTCTCGATGCTGAAATGATCCAGTTCAATGTGGAGAAGGGTTGCCCTATCCTCCGCTCTTGAAGCATCCTCACGAGAAACTCAGTTCTCGAAATTAAGCTGTTCGACTTGATCGTGGGCGATGGTCGATTAGCTAGCAAAACTTAGAAGGGCCTGAAGATGCTAGACCTCGGCCTGATCCTCCTATTCTTAGACGCTCTTATCCTCCAAGTCATCCGCAAGGCCAAAGAAAGAGGATGGAAATGACTAGCCAATTGGCAGAAATAACCCAAAGGAGGCGTCATGCGAATAATGGAGACAAAAAAAATGAAAGGAAAGGAGGAGTTGCACACATAAACCGCTTTGAAGGCCTCGTCACGGCATTCCTCCCTAAGACGAAAAGGTGGAGCCACCTGTCTATGGCCAAACAGGCGGCGAGCCATCTGTCGAGTAGATTTCTGAATATCCCCCAGACGGCAGTAATGGTTTAGAAGAGAAGGCATCGGAAGAAGGGAAAAGCAGGTATGCATGACGTCCTCCTCTAGCTGAGGAAAAGACGCGTCAGACTGAGGGTTCTTTACACTGCAACTCTCAGGAACCGTAGCCTTATAGCTAAAACTCTGTTCGCAGCCCCATGCTCCCCTTCTCCCAAAATTGGCATTGTACCCAAGGCGAGTGCCACTCCTTGGTCGTTGACAGGATGGTTTGACGAGACGATCTCCTTGAACTAAGTTTAACAATCTTGGTAATCCGAAAGATTGGCTCGTCGACGAGCGCTTCAGTAGACGCGTCAGTTGCGTATGGCCTCACTTGGCGATGACGTTTTAATGGAGGGACAACTTCCTCCGGTTAAGTCAGAATTTCCAAAGAAGGGATCCCTCCATCGGACCTCTTCACGCTGGTCGATGCGACGCTCCCACTATTGTTGAAAACCCTGAGAGAAACTTGTCCAATACAAAGAAGAGGACGGATGACAAGCTCGTGCCCCAATGGGAAGCCAACGGTAATCTCGCCACACCTACACAAATTTTCAAGGATAAGGAGACGAACGACGAACTCATACCCTGTATGGAAGGGGCCGGGATATTCTTACTCGGCAGAAGCTCACCAGGGTTCGAATCGTCGTCGCTGCCACTAGTCGGCCCCTGGGGTCCCTAATGAGACAATTACTAGCTAATCTCCAATCTGTGGCAATGAGCGTGGGGACCCTCTCGACCCAAGAGATAGTAAAGATCTTATGCAATATATCCTCTGACTCCGATGAAAGACGAAGCACGTTGCTCGGGAACACTGCAATGAAGAAGCCGAGACCTCAGGGTCGTGAGCAAAGGGGAGGAGGACGAAGAAGGAACACTGTGATATGTATCATGCTCTCTGAAACAGTTGGTCACGCATCCGACAAACGGATCACCACTGGTCACTGACATAGAAGCAGTGGTCCTTCCAATGTTTTTTTGAAGTCGGGGTATTGAAAAGTGTCTCACGACGAGAACCCAGACTATAAAACCCTGGGAAACCCTTGATTGACTTCATCAAAGTCAGAATGGACAGTAGGGTTGTTGTCATCTGCTCACCACTGCCTAGTTCCGACCAGATGATGGCCAATTAGGATCCCCCACGTATTTGGGGCTGGTTGCGCCGGTGCTACTCCGACAAAAGTCAGGAATGATTGTGCAAAGAAAGAAAGGTCAAGCATAACCCCATTCCAGAACATCTATGTGTAAAAACCACCCACCCTAGAGTGAGATTGTCTATTCTTTCCTCATCCGTCGGCAAACGCATAAGGACGTAGTCTGGAACTCGGTACTTAGAACGAAGCTCCATTAGATCTTGCTCTATCGCCTGCAATGGAACGTGGTTCACTACTAAGCGATTAGCCATAGAAGCTGAAGAGATAAACAGCTGAAGAGGGTGCTGAGGGTGCAGAGTGTGAAAAGGGTAATCATTGCCCCCTCTGAGTGAATTTAAAGGTCGTTGAGGCGTCGCTACGAATCCTTACAACATTGAGAATTGTGACCGCCGACTCTGTCACTTCACCCACTGCACGGAGGATGCGACCACCCGCAAAGGAGCGATGGGCATGTGTCCTCCCATAAATCGAACCATACGTGCTAACGGCTAGTCATCATAACTGCTGCGCTTTGTGGGCCCCACTTTATAAGTTCGAAACCCTTAATAATACGCGTCCAGGCTCTACGCGCCTTGCCTCAGTTCAACACTTTCGGGCCCGGCCCACTAGCAGTCAAGCGATCCGCCCTCGAAAGAAGGCTGACTGTTGAAGGTAAAACTGAGCAGGAGGCATGTCCACCTTCAGGGACTCGGGACCATATACAGTTTTATATATCGTCACATGGTGATAGTGCCGTGCATAACACATGTCCGCTCAGGAGGAAGAACTGGACCACAGACGATTACACACCATACGTAGGAGCCGCAGGAGACGCATGTTACCAGGACGAGTGGCGCATCCCTCCAAGTGCAGGCGACAAAACCTCAGAGTTGCAGACGTAAGTGCCACCCCATAGTTATCAGAAATGTGCTCCACGACACTTATCGTATCGTGCGCCGTGCTCCTACCACCTCCAACAACCGCCCTTTCTGGTCGACTGCCCGAGCTTATAAAAGGAAGGACCTCACATCCACCAAGTAAGTGAAAAACTTATCACTTACATTTAAGGTGTCTTGTTCTATTTCATACTCCGATTACTAAGTTGACTATCATAGTGTTTTAGGCAGTACACCGCATCGGCATCGGGTTACTTGTTACGGGTTCAACTGTTCTCAAGCGAACTTATTTGCCTGAAGGACACGTGGCTGCTGATTATGCTTGTTTACATGCGTAAAAAGAAGGTTTTAGATGCTGTTTTTACTATGTTTTAACTTTGTTTCGGACTTTTTCTCGGTCGTTTGAGTTCCAATTCATGCAAAATTCATATATGATGGTTTGTGGTTGGCTTATATTGTATTTATGACATTTTAGGACCATTTGGGAGTGTAAATTAATCAAAAGAAGCAAAAAGACGGAAAAACATCATGGGAGGCGCCCGGCGCCTGCGTGGCTGCAGAAAAACTGGTTTTCTTCCAACTTTGCCCTTAATGAAACGCGTCATCCAATTCGTTTTGGTGGTTCCAACCGATGCATACGTGTAGAAGAAGTGTTCCACTATCAGTTTGAGCACGATTTAGTCAGTCAAAGGAGTTGGAAATAGGTGATTCACCATCGTTTTAGGACCTACCTAACCAATTCTGCACAGCTATAAATTCCAGCAGCTTCTCCACCAAATGCATCAAGCCTTGCTTCCTTCTCTTGATCACTTTTAGTGTTTCTTTGTTGCTTTCTAAGTACTTTTTAGTTGCTTTCATTAGTTGCTTTTGGTTTTTAAATCCCGAGCACTTTACATTCCTTTATTGAGCTTTGTTTTGTTTCCGTTTGTACTTAGTTATATTCTACCTATTCAAATTTATAAAATCCAGCACTTTGCTTATCTTCCCTTTGCCTTTACTTTATTTTTAGTTAAGAGAGTTGTGTTTTTGGAGGAAACAGCATGTGACACTCCCCCTTACTTGAAAGAGAAGGGCGAAGCTCTCAATCCCGAGAAAAACTCTCCGTTCGTTAACTTTTGTTTTTCACACATGCATTCCACATTCAACCATTTTACTTGCTGTATTTTCTTCAATATGTCTTTCTAAATTCCCGTCTCTAGCCCGGTTATGGATAGTTAGCCTTTTATTTCTAAAAAAGGTTGCTAAGAAGTAGTGTTTTTGCTTTCCATTCGTCGCTCAACATGTTTTCTCAAAAAGTTAGGATTTAGAGAAGGCCACTGTAAGTCTTAATAAGTCAATACTGAAAAGGTTGCTTATTTGCATTCTTGAGTGGTTAAACCGAGGAGAGGAGCGCCTTAGACATAAGGGTTCCGCTTAAGTAGCCAAGACATAGGACCTTAACCCGAGGTTGCGACTATTTCCATCCTAAAACTAAGATATCTCTCGTAATAGACATATTAGGGAATGTATTAGGACTTTGAACTTGCTTAGACATAAGTCAAGTGAAAAGCGTAGTCGTTGGTTCCTAAAGTAAAATGCATATCGTCCTTAGCATATCCTTGATTCTTTGTTGGCTAACTTGAAGTAATTCGGGCTAGGTTTTACCATTATAAGACCAAATCCCAAATCCAAAACCATTATTTGTGACCACTTCCCATTTTACAAAAATCACTCATTTCAACGTTCACTATTCATTAAAACTTTAGAGTTTGGAAATTATTTAGAAGTCCTTGAGGATCGATACTTGGATACTCCATCCATTTTATATTACTCTGACAGGTGTGCGCTTGCATCTATAGAATTGTTACCACGCTTAGTACGTGCGTTCAGCAAACCGCCAGTCAACTGCTTCCTAGAATTCGCCGTCAACATTATATCTTTTTATTCTTTTATTTTTTAATTATGTTTTATAATTTTTATTTTTTAAATCTGTTTTATAATTTTTACTTTTTAAATATATTTTTATTTATGTTTATGCAAGGATATGCCCAATAGTATATTTCAGATTGCAGCTCGAACTCGGCCTCCGGACCGATCTGAATACTTGGGCGGACCTGCACAAAAAGGTGAGCACTCCGACGATCAAGTCAGTATAGGTCGGACTCCCAGTTTAGTTCGAGGTCAGAAATCATCGTACCTGATCGTGGAGTGAAGTCCTCTACTTATGGGTGGTAGTCTCGCTAATCTAGCGACGGTTACACCCGGTAATCTCGGGACCGTCGGTTACACCCGGTAATCTCGGGACCGACGGTTATACCCGATAATCACGCCGCTGACAGTGGCTCACATCGGCCCCCACCGAGCTTCCCGGTAGGTCGGACCTCGGCCAGGTTCACCTCGGCCCTCATACTTAGCATCTGTCAATGCTAGTGGTGGTGATCTCGGCCGTCCGAGCTAGGCATGACTCATGAGTCATCTTGGAGCACAAATAGGGGTCCTCCACATGTCCAGGGTATTCTCTTCCCCAAACATTGGGCCCCTCTCTGTCTGGTCCGATCTCGACCTGGCAGAGAAGTTCATTCGACTTGCTTTGGACGCGTGGCGACTTCCTATTCGTGGGAAAATATAACCATTGCGGTAGATTTATTGTCGGAATATTCAAATATTCCGACGCTTCGGATCTTAAGGAGGATCTTAGCCGCTCGTTGATTACACGTGTACGGTGGGGAAATTTTTCCGACGAGCTATAAATACCCCCAATCCTTCAGGTCATACCTTACGTTCCCTGAATTCTTGGAGTTCCCTCACTTTCTCTTTCGAACGTAGTTGCCATGTCGTCCTCTTTTAGCAGCAACTTAGGGTCTGATGAGGATTTAGCTCGTAGGTTAGAGACCGAGCTCGAGGAGATAGAAAACTTTAGGTTCTCCGATGACGGGGAGGATAGTGATGCCTCCACCTCGGGTCAGGGTTTGGAATACCCTTCTAGGATACCTGAGCACTACCTCGGATCCCTTCGTAGGGGGTTCGCTATCCCTGAGAACATCCTCCTTAGGATTCCGGAGGAGGGGGAGAGAGCTGACAATCCTCCAGAGGGATGGGTCACTCTCTACTTTAAAATGTTTGAGTACGGCCTCAGACTTCCCCTTCACCCTTTCGTCCAAGAGTTTCTATTCCGAACTGGGCTGGCTCCGGCTCAAGTGGCCCCCAATGGGTGGGGTGTCATTTTTGCTTTGGCCATCCTTTTTTGGCTACGAGCTCGGGATAGTGAAGAGGCCGAGCTGTTAGACGTAGACCAGCTCCTCGCGTGCTTCGAAGCGAAAAGGATAGCTAAGAAGCCTGGTCGGTTCTATATGTGCGCAAGGAAAGGCGCAGGCGGTATAGTTAAGGGGCCGACCTCCATCAAGGGATGGGTGAGGAAGTGGTTCTACGCTTCTGGGGAATGGCTTGCAAAGGACGAGTCAGGTCGTTCCTTCTTTGACGTCCCCACTAGGTTTGGGAACCTAGGTACGGAGTAGTTCTTACTTTTTGTGATTTTCTTTTCTGTCATTCAGGTCTAACTCGGATTTTGTCTTCGTGCAGTTTCAATCCAACCAGTCCCCGAGCTTAAGCAAGCCTCCTTCGACACGTTGAAATATTACAAGGAGCGTTTTCTGAGGGGCAGGAAGGTCGGAACCTTGGTGACCGACAAGCTGCTGCTTGAGTCCGGGCTGCTAGATTACAACCCTGCAGTTCGTCTCATTGAATCCTCAAGGCTGAACTCCGAATTAGGTATGCCGAGCTTGCTTCCCCCCTTTTCCCTCTAACTTTGTGTTGACTCCTGTTTTTATTTTGCAGCCATGGTTTGCGGATTTGCAAGCAACGTGAAGCGCAAGTCCAAGGGCCGAGCCCATGCTCTTGAGGCCGCCCAGAGTTCGAAACCGCCACCCCTACTGTGGTAGGGCTAGCCTCGGAAGATCCAGCCCCAATGATCGAGCTGGAGTCTTCTGGGGGTCCCTCGAGGGAGAAGCGCCCCAGGGATAAGACTGAGGTGGTGGACGCCTTGCCCTTGGGCGAGGAGGTGAGGGAGGAAGTCCCTCTGAAGCGAAGGAGGAAGAAGAAGAAGACGACCTCCCCCTTGGAGGTCGGAGCTTGTGGGGTCTTGCCTGCGAGCTTCGCAGATCGGGTGGACGATCCTAAGGCCAGGATGGGCGGGAATATCGCCTCGTGCTCTTCTTCTGCGACACACCTGCGTAAGATATTGTCAGGTCCTAGCTTATATAAAAAAGGCTCATCCCAACGGTAAAATCGAACTTCATTTAGAAATTTCTTTACCTGTTGCTTGTTGAACTCATAAGGAACTATTCGACTTACCAAATAATTTGCTATATCGGCATACCACGGAGCTGAATCAACTCGCAAGAGTTGCTCGTCAATAAACTGTTCACGTATAACAGTTCCATCATCACAGAGCGAGGATTCCAATCTAGACAGGTGATCAGCAACTTGCTTTTCAGTACCCTTCCTGTCCCTAACTTCAATATCAAACTCTTGAAGTAACAAAATCCACCGTATCAAACGTGGTTTAGCATCTTTTTTAGCAAATAAATATTTTAAAACAGAATGGTCAGTAAAAACAATGACTTTTGTGCCTATCAAGTAAGACCTAAACTTATCAAAGGCGAACACAACTGCTAACAGTTCCTTCTCAGTAGTAGTGTAATTGAGTTGTGCACCGGTCAGAGTCTTACTAGCATAATACACAGGATGCAAGATCTTGTTTTTACGTTGTCCTAACATAGCTCCTATTGCATAATCACTGGCATCACACATGAGCTCAAAAGGTAAATCCCAATTAGGTTCGATAATTATAGGAGCTGAACTTAGAGCAACTTTCAACATTTCAAATGATTTTAAACAGTCATCATAAAAAACAAATGGTTTATCATGTTCTAGCAATTGACACAAGGGTTTAGAAATTTTAGCAAAGTCTTTTATAAAGCGACGGTAAAATCCCCCATGCCCTAAAAACTTCTAATCCCTTTGACATTTGTAGGAGGAGGTAGCTTTGAAATGATGTCTATCTTAGCGTGGTCTACCTCTATTCCTTGCTTGGAAATTTTGTGACCCAAAACAATACCCTCTTGTACCATGAAATGACACTTCTCCCAATTTAGGACTAGGTTTGTTTGTTCACATCTCTCCAATACTCTCTTCAAATTAACTAAACATGCGTCAAAAGAATTTCCAAAAACAGAAAAGTCATCCATAAAAACTTCTAGAATATTTTCTACCATGTCAGAGAAGATGGCCATCATACACCTCTGAAAAGTCGCGGGTGCATTGCATAGTCCAAAGGGCATTCGCCTAAAAGCGAACGTACCATACAGACACGTAAATGTTGTCTTCTCTTGGTCTTCTGGAGCAATAGTAATTTGATTATAAACCGAATATCCATCTAAAAAACAATAGAAATCCTTACCTGCCAGACGGTCGAGCATCTGGTCAATAAACGGGAGAGGAAAATGGTCTTTCTTCTAACACAAGTCTTTTCCCCACTCTTATTTTCTTTGACAAAGACTCTTTTTTACTCTTTTGCAACTTTTGTCTTCTCTTATTTTTTTTTTTTTTTTATTTTTTCTTTTTCTTTCTCGGTTTTTAAGCTAAGTGCTTTTCAACACTTTCTTTCTTTCCAACTGACTCTTTTTCAAAAGAAAATAGCATGATTTTTCAAATATAAATAACACTTTATCTTTCTGAAACAACGACTGATACAACGACTGTCCCCCCCAAACTTAAGAGAGACAGTGTCCTCACTGGGAAAAGACTTTTGCATCGGATGAAAAAGGCTTAACAGTAAAAAGGACAAGGACTTCCTATATAGGGGCAAAGAAAAAGCTTAAAGTCTGTAAAGATCAAAAAGACATAAAAGAAAATGAGTTTATCACATAAACAAAGGAAATAGCTCAAAGCTTAGTCAGGCATAGAACAGAAAACTCAACAATCTCTATAATCATCATCGACATGAAATCACATGCACAGCACAGATGCTTCAAAATAGGCATGTGAAAAGCTAAACTAAGGTTAAGTGAAGGCATACTTTAAGTGATCAGAAGATAAACGATACTAATTTATTCATGCTTCAACTGAGCTCGAAACATAATCAATACAAAAAAAACATGCGTAGTAATGCTAGAATATGCAAACTACGTCATTAACCAAAAGAATAAAACACAAAAAATAGCAAAGAAGGAACCTCCCCTTCATGAAGTCGGAGGTTGTGGACTAGGATCAGTGTCGATACTGGAAGATGGATGACCAAGGATAGCAGCTAGCGCTGGAGGCCATGAAGGTAAAACCGCAAAATCCAATGAAGCCCTTAAGTTGTAGATATGTTGCATGACTTCTCGAACCTGAGAGTTTTCGAAATGCTGGAAAAACAGGGCAGGCGCCAGGCGCCTGCGTGATTTATTTTCGCAAAGAGCAGGCGCCAGGCGCCTGCGTAATTCTTTTTTTTTTCAACGTTTTTTTTTCTTTCTTTTTTTTTCTTTTTTCTTTTTTTTCAACGTTTTCAAAAACATTCTCTTAATAAGAAAAACTTTATAATGAAACAAAGAGAAAATACAAGATACAAAGACTTCCTTCCTTTACTTTTGTTCTTTCAAAAACGGATAAGAAGGAAAAAACATTTTTAGCAAAAATTTATTGACCTGAAAGTTGAATAGAGGTTTTTCCTCTATCCACTGGTTCTCCAAAATACGGCTTAAGTCTCTGCCCATTTACTTTAAAAACATTTCCCTTAGAGTCAACTAGATCCACTGCCCCATATGGGTAGACTTTAAAAATTTGAAAGGGACCAGACCATCTAGACTTAAGTTTTCCAGGGAAAAGTTTCAACCTAGAGTTGAATAACAGAACCAGATCACCTTCTTGAAGATTGTTCGGCCGAAGACGCCTATCATGCCACTGTTTAGTTTTTTCCTTAAACAACTTAGCATTCTCATAAGAAAAGTGCCTGTGTTCTTCTAATTCCAACAATTGTAACTTCCTCGCTTCACCTGCAGCCAACAAATCAAAATTTAATTTCTTAGTAGCCCAAAATGCTTTATATTCTAGCTCAATAGGCAAATGACATGCTTTTCCAAAAACTAGCCTATAGGGGGACATGCCGAGGGGAGTCTTAAATGCTGTCCTATATGCCCAAAGTGAATCATCAAGCTTAAAAGACCAATCCCTACGGTTAAGATTTACAGTTTTTTCTAAAATGTTTTTTATCTCCCTATTAGATATTTCGGCTAACCCATTCGACTGAGGATGATATGCTGTTGCAACCCTATGACGCACATTGTATTTAGTCAGCAACTTTTGCATAGACCTATTCACAAAATGAGCCCCCCATCGCTTATCAGACAACGCGGGGTTCCATAACGCGTAAAGATGTGCTTTTGCAGAAAACAAATGACAACTTTGGAATCATTGGTAGCAGTTGCAATGGCTTCTATCCATTTCGAAACATAATCTACTGCTAACAATATATAAAGCTTACCATTAGAAGATGGAAATGGACCCATAAAATCTATACCCCACACATCAAATATTTCAATCTCCAGGATCGGGGTTTGAGGCATTTCGTGGCGTTTAGATATATTACCTGTCCGTTGGCATTTGTCACAAACCTGGGCAAACTTATGTGCATCTTTGAACAGAGTGGGCCAAAAGAACCCACTTTGCAAAACTTTGGCTGCGGTTTTGTGTCCTGCAAAATGTCCTCCATATGGAGACATATGACAAGCGTCTAATATCGCCTCGTGCTCTTCTTCTGCGACACACCTGCGTAAGATATTGTCAGGTCCTAGCTTATATAAAAAAGGCTCATCCCAACAATAACATCGAACTTCATTTAGAAATTTCTTTACCTGTTGCTTGTTGAACTCATAAGGAACTATTCGACTTACCAAATAATTTGCTATATCGGCATACCACGGAACTGAATCAACTCGCAAGAGTTGCTCGTCAATAGACTGTTCACGTATAACAGTTCCATCATCACAGAGCGGGGATTCCAATCTAGACAGGTGATCAGCAACTTGGTTTTCAGTACCCTTCCTGTCCCTAACTTCAATATCAAACTCTTGAAGTAACAAAATCCACCGTATCAAACGTGGTTTAGCATCTTTTTTAGCAAATAAATATTTTAAAGCAGAATGGTCAGTAAAAACAATGACTTTTGTGCCTATCAAGTAAGACCTAAACTTATCAAAGGCGAACACAACTGCTAACAGTTCCTTTTCAGTAGTAGTGTAATTGAGTTGTGCACCGGTCAGAGTCTTACTAGCATAATACACAGGATGCAAGATCTTGTTTTTACGTTGTCCTAACATGGCTCCTATTGCATAATCACTGGCATCACACATGAGCTCAAAAGGTAAATCCCAATTAGGTTCGATAATTATAGGGGCTGAACTTAGAGCAACTTTCAACATTTCAAATGATTTTAAACAGTCATCATCAAAAACAAATGGTCTATCATGTTCTAACAATTGACACAAGGGTTTAGAAATTTTAGCAAAGTCTTTTATAAAGCGGCGGTAAAATCCCCCATGCCCTAAAAAACTTCTAATCCCTTTGACATTTGTAGGAGGAGGTAGCTTTGAAATGATGTCTATCTTAGCGTGGTCTACCTCTATTCCTTGCTTGGAAATTTTGTGACCCAAAACAATACCCTCTTGTACCATGAAATGACACTTCTCCCAATTTAGGACTAGGTTTGTTTGTTCACATCTCTCCAATACTCTCTCCAAATTAACTAAACAAGCGTCGAAAGAATTTCAAAAAACAGAAAAGTCATCCATAAAAACTTCTAGAATATTTTCTACCATGTCAGAGAAGATGGCCATCATACACCTCTGAAAAGTCGCGGGTGCATTGCATAGTCCAAAGGGCATTCGCCTAAAAGCGAACGTACCATACGGACACGTAAATGTTGTCTTCTCTTGGTCTTCTGGAGCAATAGTAATTTGATTATAACCCGAATATCCATCTAAAAAACAATAGAAATCCTTACCTGCCAGACGCTCGAGCATCTGGTCAATAAATGGGAGAGGAAAATGGTTTTTCTTCGTTACCTTGTTGAGTTTGCGATAATCAATGCAAACTCTCCACCCACTCACAGTTCGGGTTGAGATGAGCTCATTCTCCTCGTTGGCCACCACGGTTATACCCCCTTTCTTTGGTACACACTGTACTGGGCTTACCCAGCTGCTGTCGGATATTGGGTATATAACACCGGCGTCAAGCCATTTGAGAATTTCTTTCCTTACAACCTCTTTCATCTTCGGGTTCAACCGCCTTTGACTCTCCATAGAGTTCTTAGCATCTTCTTCCAATAGAATTTTGTGCATGCAAAAGGCCGGGCTTATCCCTCGGATATCTGCTATCGTCCATCCAATGGCCTTTTTGTGCTTCTCCAAAATCTGCAATAAAGAATATTCATTAGTAGGTGATAAATTGGAAGCTATAATAACTGGTAAAGTGTCGTTATCCCCTAGATACGCATATTTCAAATGCGACGGCAATGGCTTCTGCTCCAACGTGGGTGGTTCCACTATGGACGGAAGTAACGACTTGCATTCTTCTTTTTGTATTTTTTCAACAGGATTAGCCACATCTTCTGGTCCTTCTGCTATCTTATCAAGCTCTTCTTCAATCTCTGTAACTAATAAGTCATAAAACTCATCAAACATAATAGGATTCAAGCTATTTATAGCAGAGCACTCTTCAAAGTCTCCTGGTAATTTCATGGCGTCTAGAACGTTAAATTTAACTTCTTCATTATTTACCCTCATTGTAATTTCTCCCTTCCTCACATTAAAAACTGTATCCCCAGTGGCTAGAAATGGTCTTCCCAAAATAATGGGAACGTCTAAGTCTGCCTCGCAATCTAGAATGATAAAGTCCGCAGGGAAAATGAATTTGTCCACCTGGACTAAAACATCTTCTATCTTTCCCTCAGGTCTTATGATAGATCTATCTGCTAGTTTGAGGGTAACCGTAGTAGGTCTAGCTTCTCCTATGCCTAAAGATTTGAAAACTGATAATGGCATAAGATTAATGCTAGCGCCTAGATCACATAATGCCCTACCTAAGTTTTTTCCTCCTATGGAACATGGAATGGTAAAACTGCCAGGATCGTTACATTTCATGGGTAGCGGGCTGCCTACAGCTTCACTACTGCATTTTGTCATGGCTACCAGTTCATGCTCTCCTATTTTTTTCTTCCTAGAAACTATATCTTTCAAAAACTTAGCATAGTTTGGCATCTGTTCTAGAGCATCTACTAATGGTATATTTATATGCAATTGTTTTAAAATATCTAAAAATTTTCTAAACTGGGAATCATTATTTTTCTTAACTAATCTTTGTGGAAACGGGGGAGTAGGGGTAAAAGAAGGTTGTACCTGTGGAGGAACACTCGGGGTGTCCTCATTACCTTTTCTAATATTTTCTTTTTCTGGTGTTGTTGGATTTTCTGGTATCTTTACAATTGGTTCAGTGGACGGAATCTGTACATCTGTTGTTGGCATTGTTGGTCCATCATATGCCAGTCCACTCCTAAGGGTGACAGCTTTGCACTGTTCTTTCCCTTCTCGTCTTGGTAATTCAGTATGGCCTGGAAAAGAACCTTGTGGTCTATTCTTCAATTCATTGGCGAGCTGTCCCAATTGGGTCTCGAAATTCCTCATTGATGCCGCTTGGGATTGTATCACTGCGTCGGTTCGGGCCATGTACTCCTTCATCATATTCTCAAGATTTGAGTTGTTATTTTGAACTGGTGGAGTCTGTGTTCTCTGATTGTACTGCTGTTGCGGTGGTGGGATGTATTGCTGTGTAGGTGGAACATAGGGCTGCTTGTTCTGCTGGCTCTGCCCTTGATTAAAACCGCTCGAACCTCCTTGACCTCCCCATGAGAAATTAGGGTGGTGCCTCCAACCTGGGTTGTAGGTGTTCGAATATGGGTTAAAGTTCCTATTGTTCCCATGTCCTACATAAAAAAAGGAAGCAGGGTTATGTGGACAATTATCATAAATATGGTTTTCACTGCAAAATGAACAAATGAGATCGTTGACTTGGCAAACAGGGGCAGGAGTGCAATAATCCGACTGCACAGGTTGTATCAGCGTGGCTAATGGATTTTTTATTCTCAATGCCATCTCTTTCAGCCTCTGGTTCATTGTAACCATCTCTTTTTGCATCGAGGTCGCAATGTCCAGAGCCAAAACTCCAGCTGGATCTTGCTTCTTTGGTGCTACCCTAGATCTTTGCGAACACCATAGTTCGTTGTGTGAAGCTAAGTCATTTAGGATGTCAACTATCTCGTTGAATGTCTTCTTTGTAAAGGCTCCATTGGCAGCATTGTTTAGCATCATCTTAGTAGGATGATCTAAACCTCTAAAGAAATGTTCTATCTGGATGCATGCCGGCAAGCCATGGTTCGGACATTTCCTGATTAGTTCTTTAAATCTCTCCCACGCCTCGTGAACAGGTTCACGATCATACTGTCTAAAGGAGATGATCTCCTCTCTGATATCAGCGTGGCGAGTAGGTGGGAAGAATTCTGTTAAGAACTTCTCCACTAACAACCCCCATGTGGTGATGGATCCCGGTGGAAATGCGTTGAGCCATGCTCTAGCTTGGTCCTTCAAAGAAAATGGAAAAAGTGTTAGTCTCAGAGCATCGTCTGTTATACCAGGTAATCGAAATGCATTTGCAATTTGAATGAATGATTTCAGATGATCATGTGGATCCTCATGTTCCTGCCCTCCAAAATGTCCAATTGTCTGCAACATTTGGAACATCATTGGTCTAAGCTCAAAGTTTGCGTGGGCTGGAATAGGGTTGACTATCCCTGAATCAAAGTTCTGAAAAGCCGTGGCGGCATATTCTGGCATTGCCACGTCTCTGTTGTCCGCCATCTGGATATGGTTGAATTCATCATTTCTTGCATGATCCCTCATATTACCGTTAACAGCAGGTGGATCAACCGGATCACGAGGTGGAATATCTGCCATTGATGTGCTCGTACTCTCTACCTCACTTTCAGGACTGATTTCACCTTCTCTCTCTTTTTGCTTTTCTAGTTGTTTTCGAAGTCTTTGCTCCTTTCGAGTTTTTCGAAGGGTCCGCTCAATCTCAGGGTCAAGGGGTAGAAGAAAAGATCTTGTGCTCATGCACTTTAACTTACCCTTGTGAGATAAACGACCAAAAATATAGAACAAAACGGTGGATGGAAATTACACCCAACAACAATTCACAAAAATAAAAACTAAAAGAATTTGAAAATAATTTTAAAACTAAAGTCCCCGGCAACGGCGCCAAAAACTTAACTGGGCGTTTATACTGAACGCACGCACTAAACGTGGTAACAATTATATAGATGCAAGCGCACACCTGTCAGAGTAATATAAAATGGATGGAGTATCCAAGTATCGATCCTCAAGGACTTCTAAATAATTTCCAAACTCTAAAGTTTTAAAGAATAGTGAATGTTGGAATGAGTGATTCTTGTAAAATGGGAAGTGGTCACAAATAATGGTTTTGGATTTGGGATTTGGACTTATAATGATAAAACCTAGCCCGAATTACTTCAAGTTAGCCAACAAAGAATCAAGGACATGCTAAGGACAATATGCATTTTACTTTAGAAACCAACGACTACGCTTCTCACTTGACTTATGTCTAAGCAAGTTCAAAGTCCTAAGACATTCCCTAATATGTCTATTATGAGATATATCTTAGTTTTAGGATTGAAATAGTCGCAACCTCGGGTTAAGGTCCTATGTCTAGGCTACTTAAGCGGAACCCTTATGTCTAAGGCGCTCCTCTCCTCGGTTTAACCACTCAACAATGCAAATAAGCAACCTTTTCAGTATTGACTTGTTAAGACTTACAGTGGCCTTCTCTAAATCCTAACTTTTTGGGAAAACATGTTGTGCAATGAATGGAAAGCAAAAACACTACTTCTTAGCAACCTTTTTTAGACATAAAAGGCTAACTATCCATAACCGGGCTAGAGACGGGAATTTAGAAAGACATATTGAAGAAAATACAGCAGGTAAAATGGTTGAATGTGGAATGCATGTGTGAAAAACAAAAGTTAACTAACGGAGAGTTTTTATCGGGGTTGAGAGCTTCGCCCTTCTCTTTCAAGCAAGGGGGAGTGTCACGTGCTCTTTCCTCCAAAAACACCTCTCTTAACTAAAAATAAAGTAAAGGCAAAGGGAAGATAAGCAAAGTGATAGATTTTTATATATTTGAATAAGTAGAAAATAACTAAGTACAAATGGAAACAAAACAAAGCTCAATAAAGGAATGTAAAGTACTCGGGATTTAAAAACCAAAAGCAACTAATGAAAGCAACTCAAAAGTACTTAGAAAGCAACAAAGAAACACTAAAAATGATCAAGAGAAGGAAGCAAGGCTTGATGAATTTGGTGGAGAAGTTGCTGGAATTTATAGCTGTGCAGACTTGGTTAGGTAGGTCCTAAAACGATGGTGAGTCACCCATTTCCAACTCTTTTGACTGACCAAATCGTGCTAAAACTGATAGTGGAACACTTCTTCTACACGTATGCATCGGTTGGAACCACCAAAACGCATTGGAAGACGCGTTTCATTAAGGGCAAAGTTGGAAGAAAACCAGTTTTTCTGCAGGCTTCCCAGGCGCCTGGCGCCTCCCATGATGTTTTTTCGTCTTTTTGCTTCTTTTGATTAATTTCCACTCCCAAATGGTCCTAAAATGTCATAAATACAATATAATCCAACCACAAACCAGAATATATGAATTTTGCATGAATTGGAACTCAAACGACCGAGAAAAATCTGTAACAAAGCTGAAACATAGTAAAAACAGCATCTAAAACCTTATTTTTACGCATGTAAACAAGCGTAATCATCAGGGCAGAGCTGTGACTGGGTGTTTATGCTGAACGCACGCACTAAGCGTGGTAACAATTATATAGATGCAAGCGCACACCTGTCAGAGTAATATAAAATGGATGGAGTATCCAAGTATCGATCCTCAAGGACTTCTAAATAATTTCCAAACTCTGAAGTTTTAAAGAATAGTGAATGTTGAAATGAGTGATTCTTGTAAAATGGGAAGTGGTCACAAATAATGGTTTTGGATTTGGGATTTGGACTTATAATAATAAAACCTAGCCCGAATTACTTCAAGTTAGTCATCAAAGAATCAAGGACATGCTAAGGACAATATGCATTTTACTTTAGAAACCAACGACTACGCTTCTCACTTGACTTATGTCTAAGCAAGTTCAAAGTCCTAAGACATTCCCTAATATGTCTATTATGAGATATATCTTAGTTTTAGGATGGAAATAGTCGCAACCTCGGGTTAAGGTCCTATGTCTAGGCTACTTAAGCGGAACCCTTATGTCTAAGGCGCTCCTCTCCTCGGTTTAACCACTCAACAATGCAAATAAGCAACCTTTTCAGTATTGACTTGTTAAGACTTACAGTGGCCTTCTCTAAATCGTAACTTTTTTGGAAAACATGTTGAGCAATGAATGGAAAGCAAAAACACTACTTGTTAGCAACCATTTTTAGACATAAAAGGCTAACTATCCATGACCGGGCTAGATACGGGAATTTAGAAAGACATATTGAAGAAAATACAGCAAGTAAAATGGTTGAATGTGGAATGCATGTGTGAAAAACAAAAGTTAACTAACGGAGAGTTTTTATCGGGATTGAGAGCTTCGCCCTTCTCTTTCAAGCAAGGGGGAGTGTCACGTGCTCTTTCCTCCAAAAACCCAACTCTCTTAACTAAAAATAAAGTAAAGGCAAAGAGAGAATAAGCAAAGTGCTGGATTTTTATATATTTGAATAAGTAGAAAATAACTAAGTACAAATGGAAACAAAACAAAGCTCAATAAAGGAATGTAAAGTACTCGGGATTTAAAAACCAAAAGCAACTAATGAAAGCAACTCAAAAGTACTTAGAAAGCAACAAAGAAACACTAAAAATGATCAAGAGAAGGAAGCAAGGCTTGATGAATTTGGTGGAGAAGTTGCTGGAATTTATAGCTGTGCAGAATTGGTTAGGTAGGTCCTAAAACGATGGTGAATCACCCATTTCCAACTCTTTTGACTGACCAAATCGTGCTCAAACTGATAGTGGAACACTTCTTCTACACGTATGCATCGGTTGGAACCACCAAAACGCATTGGAAGACGCGTTTCATTAAGGGCAAAGTTGGAAGAAAAACTGTTTTTTGCAGGCTTCCCAGGCGCCTGGCGCCTCCTGAGGTGTTTTTTCGTCTTTTCGCTTCTTTTGATTAATTTGCACTCCCAAATGGTCCTAAAATGTCATAAATACAATATAAGCCAACCACAAACCATAATATATGAATTTTGCATGAATTGGAACTCAAACGATCGAGAAAAATCCGAAACAAAGCTGAAACATTGTAAAAACAGCATCTAAAACCTTCTTTTTACGCATGTAAACAAGCGTAATCAAGCTGCAAGGTCTATAAGCCTTGGCTCTGCTCTCCATTCAATAAAGAAGCTCCCATTTGTTTTTACTTTGTTGTTGGCAACATCTTTCCATTCTTTACTTTTTCTTTGAACTGCAGCCAATGTCACCTCGCACCTCTTACTTTGGAGGTCGCGCCTTCAATTAAAATAATTTGAAAGTTTGAATTTGAATCTCTGTCTAGTGTTCAATGCATTGCACCAACTCTGGATTTTTTAACATCGCACCCTTAACTTAAAAACGTTAAAAGGCTAAAATCCTAAGTCCGTAGCTGTTCTTCATATCGTACATCGCACCCTCAGGTTCAGAGGCTTGATCATTTTGAACTTTTCACATCGTCCCTTTACCTTGAAGGTTTGAATTTTAAGTTCATCAGTGGTTTTGGCATCGCACCTCGTACCCTTAGGTCTTGGAGGATTGAATTTTAACCGACTGCTGGAATGTGATCGCGTAGGAGTCCGTGGCCTCCATTTAATTTCTGGTCGAACTCGGAATCATGAAATTAAATCATCATATTTATTCCGATCATAATTCTTTTGAAACAGTTTTTACAGATCCATTGAAAACCCTTTTGGCATTTCAAGGATAATAACGCTTCAGGTGCTCTGCGTTCCACGGGTGCGCGAGGACGTCTCCTTTCAGATCGGCCAATACGTACGTCCCAGGTCGGACTATGCCCTTGACCTCAAACGGGCCTTCCCAGGTCGAACGCGGGCGTTGTAATGTCTGGCCATTGCTCTTCTTTCTTCCAACAAGTCGAGGTTGAGGAGCAGCTCTTCCTCATTTGCCGTAGGCTCGTAATGCTCTACTCTGTCAGATGGCATGCCGATCTCAACCGGGACTACAGCTTCGGAGCCGAAGGCCAGGGAGAACGGGGTCTCACCCGTCGATTCTCTTTGGGTGGTCCGGTACGACCATAGAACCTCTGGTAGCTCCTCGGCCCACCTGCCTTTCTTGGAGTCCAGTCTAAGTTTGATGCCTCGCTTGATGATCTTGTTGACTGCCTCCACCTGCCCATTTGCTTGCGGATGTGCGGGGGACGAGCTAAGGTGACTTATGCCAAGCTTGCTGCAAAAGCCTTTGAACTTGGTGTTGTCAAACTACTTCCCATTGTCTGTCACAATGGCCAGCGGTATACCAAAGCGACATATGATATTTGTCCATACGAAGAACGTGACTCTGGATTCCGTTATGTGGGAGAGCGCCTCGGCCTCGGCCCACTTTGTGAAGTAATCCACAGCAACCACAGCGAACTTGGTCTGGCCCTTGCCCAAAGGGAAAGGACCAATGATATCTACCCCCCACTGCGCGAATGGCCACAGGGCCGAGATGGGGGTGAGCAGCTCGGGAGGTTTGTGGATTATGGTTCCATAGCGTTGGCAATTGTCGCAAGTTCTAACGAACTTCTTGGCGTCCTGGCTGAGGGTCGGCCAATAGTATCCTTGTCGGATCACTTTGGCTGACAGCGACCAGGCGCCTGAGTGATTGCCGCACACTCCTTCGTGTATTTCTCTGAGGACGTACAGGCCCTCTTCAGGGGTTAGGCATCTCAATAGAGGCAGGGAAAAGCCGCGTCGGTACAATGCTCCACCTCGGACCACGAACCGAGCTGCTCGCCTTGCCAACTTTTTGCGCTCCTTGGGGTCTTGTGGTGAGTTCCCCCTAATAAAGCCCGCAATCGGGTCCATCCATGAGGACTCTGGAGCACCGATCTCCATCAGATCTGGCTCTGAGATCGAGGGATTATCTAAGATCTCGATGGGGACCGACCTGGCCAGGTCGGTCTCATACGCCGATGCTAACTTGGCCAAGGCGTCAGCATTAGAATTTTCTGCTCGGGGAACCCGGCTTACTTCGTAAGTTCGAAACTGGGCGAGGTACGATCTGACCTTGCCCAAATACTTCTCCATTCGGGAGTCTTTGGCTTGGTACTCTTCCTTGATCTGGCTCACAACCAGCTAGGAGTCGCTGAAGACCTTAACACAAGAGGCCCCCACTTTCCGTTACATTTTTTAACTAATACAACATTGGAGAGCCATTCGGGATACAAAATTTCTCTTATGTATTGAGCTTTCAAAAGTTTGCTCACTTCCTCAACAATTACATCACTCCGCTCTTTGTTTATAGGTCTTCTTTTTTGCTTTACAGGTCGGAATGACGGATCTATGCTGAGGCGATGCGTCATAATTTTCGGGTCAATGCCAGGCATGTCCTCATGGGACCACGCAAAGACATCCGAGTTGGATCTGAGGAAGTGGATTAGCTCCTCTCTGTCGGTGGCCCCCAGCTTGGTTCCTATGCTTACTTGCTTCTCGGGATTAAGCAGAGGAACAAGCTCGAGCTCCTCAGTGGGTGCGGCAAACTCCCTCCTTGGCAGGTCGGTCTCGAACTCGAGCGTCGCATCCCTACCGGCGAGAGTTTCGAGGGCACAGACTGATGAGCCTTTGAGTGCGAAGGCATAACACTCCCTCGAAGCGGTCTGTTCTCCTCGGACCGTGCCCACGCCATTGGGGGTGGGATACTTCAAAATTTGATGAAGTGTCGAGGGAATGGCCCGAAATGAGTGGATGATGGGTCTCCCAAAGATGGCGTTATAGGCCGATCTACCATCAATTACCACGAACTCGGCCATTTGGGTGACCTGAGTTTGGTTCTGCCCAAGTGTGACCGGTAAGTCGACGCAACCCTCCGGGATGACCGATTCTCCAGAGAACCCAACCAGCGGTGTCAGGCTTTTCTTCAATTGCGACCTCGTCCATCCCAGGGCGAGGTAGGTCGGTAAGGACAGGATGTTAGCAGATGCGCCTCCGTCTACCAGCACCCTCCTGACCACCACATGATCAATCAAGGGAGCGATCACAAGTGCATCATTGTGGGGCAGGTGCACCTCCTTTAAGTCTATACTGTCGAAGATGATTGGGCAGGTCGGCCTCTGCTCCATGATGATGCACACCTCGCGCCTGGCTGCACGAGCTAACTCCTTTCTTTTATGTCCGGACTGACCCCCGTTTGGCCCTCCGAAAATGGTATTAATGACCGCAGGTCGGTCAGTGCGCCGGGGCGGCGTCCTCGAACGCTTCCGCTCTTCCTTTTTCTCTACCGAGCTGGTCCTGGGCTTTCCTACAAATTTCTTGAAGTAGCCATCTTGAATTAGATCCTCAATTTGGCGCTTCAACTCCCAGCAGTCCGACGTGTTATGGCCGTGCTCCCGATGGAAGCGGCAATACTTGTCTTGCTGCGCCTTTCCGGGGCTCCCCGAAGCTTCTCAGGATGCTTGAGTAGTTTTTCCATTCCAGACTCCTCGATGTTCGTTAGGATCTCGGAAATTGGAATCGTGGTCGGGCTGAAGCGTTCATAAGGTCGGCTCCTGGTAGGTCTGTTCTCCGCCCTTCGATACTCAGCTCGGCCGCTGGAAAAGGATCCCTTATCCTTGGACTTGGGATCTGCGTTTTCTATATCTTTTCCACTTCTGCCCCGGCCAATTTTTCGTTCTGGTCAGCCGGTTTTGGTTCGAAGGAGCTCCTGTCCATCGATGACTTTCTTCGCCTTCTGAAGCACCTCGGCGAAGGTGGCCGGGGCCTCCTCTCCAAGTTTCATCGTAAGGGCCTCGTCGGCTAGACCGGTGAGAAAATAGCACATGGCCGAGTCATCGGAGCAGTGTGCGACCGTCAACTGCTCCTCCTAGAATCTGGTGACATACTCTCGCAGCGTCTCACCCTCCTTCTGTCTGATGGTGGCGAGATGGGTCGCTGCCTTTTTGTCATAATGCCGAGAAGAGAACTGGGCGAGGAACTCCCTTCTCAGCTGAGAGTAGGTCGAGATCGACCTGGCTGGCAGTCTCCGGTACCACAATCGCGCGGTGCCAGTAAGCGCGATCTGAAAGGCGCGGCATTTGATTGCGTCTGATGCCGTTTGGAAATCCATGAGGCCTTCAAAGACCTCAACATAATCCTTGGGTCTAAGGCTTCACGGTAGGAGCTTTGAACTTCGGAGGGATCGGTGCTTCCAAAACGTCCGACGTGAAGGGCGATTCTCCCAAGTCGCCATCGTTCAGTGAACCTTCTTTCTGCTCACATTTGGCCTTTAAGGCCTCCACCTGAGCGTCGAGCTGGCCCTTCAGCTGGTCGAACTCCTCCCTTGTAATCACTCCTGCAGGAGTTGCTGGGTTGTGAGAGGATTCAGCCTGCCGGTTGGAGCTCCGGTGTGAGCGGGATGGTGACTGTCCTTTTTGGAGAGATGAGCCTCTCTTCCTGTTGAGATGCTCACGGAGGTCTCCCCTCCGGCGAGTGTGTCCCTCGCTTTCGCTGTCTTCGGGATGTTCCTCCACGACTGGGCCGAGGTGGGAACCCCTTTGCTCGCGTATGTCAATGCGCGTCATTCGATTTTCAGATCGGGACCCTGCGCCTGCAACTAGTATCATCTCGTTATACATTTCCTCCATGGACCGCATTTGTGTGTGCATTGCCTCCATTTCTCTCTGGAATGCGTCAAAGTTTTCACTTGTTGGAGCCGGGGCTGGACCCCGGGCGCCCTTCTTAGAGGTCCCACCTCGGCCACGGGTGGCCTTGGATGTCCTTGGGTGCGCAGGTGGTAGGACAGGCGCGGTGATTCGTGCCGACCTGCGGAGGGGTTCTGTTGCTAGGACGTCGTGACCTTGCCCCTCTACCACTGCTGCTCCGACCTCCCTCTGGTGGGCATCGCTGGCAACTAGAGTCCTTCGATCTGCCGTATTGGTCGAGTTCGCTGGTTGAACCATGTTCGCTCGCGTGTTGGTTTAAAAGAATTGGGATGACTTAGATTGTCGTTCCCACAGACGGCGCCAAATGTTTATGCAAGGATATGCACAACAGTATATTTCAGATTGCAGCTCGAACTCGGCCTCCGGACCGGTCTGAATACTTGGGCGGACCTGCACAAAAAGGTGAGCACTCTGATGATCAAGTCAGTATAGGTCGGACTCCCAGTTTAGTTCGAGGTCAGAAATCATCGTACCTGATCGTGGAGTGAAGTCCTCTACTTATGGGTGGTAGTCCCGCTAATCTCGCGACGGTGACACCCGGTAATCTCGGGACCGTCGGTTACACCCGGTAATCTCGGGACCGACGGTTATACCCGATAATCACGCCGCTGACAGTGGCTCACATCGGCCCCCACCGAGCTTCCCGGTAGGTCGGACCTCGGCCAAGTTCATTCGGCCCTCATACTTAGCATCTGTCAACGCTAGTGGTGGTGATCTCGGCCGTCCGAGCTGGGCATGACTCATGAGTCATCTTGGAGCACCAATAGTGGTCCTCCACGTGTCCAGGGTATTGTCTTCCCCAAAAAATTTATATTTCTACTATTTTATCTACAAATATATTTTGATGGTTGAGTGTCCACTTTAACGAATTTTAATTTGTTTAATATATTTTTATGATCCGATATTTTTGTTTTCTAATTATATTTTTTAGAAATGTATTTTTCATTTAGAATTAATAATTCAACTTTTATGTTTAATTATTATTTTTCTTCCACAAAATATGGCTGGTTAAGTTAATCTGATGAAACATATTTCTTTTCTTAAATTTTAATTCGTAACTCTATATTTAGATAAATGACATATTTTTGATCAATTTATTCAATAAAAAAAAATCTACAAAAACTCAATAATTTAATAAAAAACAAGCTTTTCAACTGAAGTTGGATTAATAGACTAAATCAAATAACTGTGCAAAATTTACAAATTTAAGTTTAAAAAAATCAACTGTAATGTTGTTTTTTGTCTAAATCCTAACAGCTATTTCGTACGATATATATGTGTTCCTATTAAATAAATTCAGGATTCTGAATACTCATTCTAGTTGAATCTTAGATTTAGACGAAATAAATGGCTCCTAAATGATTTCATAAATGAGAAAGATGTTAAAAACTAAAGAGTAAATCCCCAATAATTTCACATTTTTCGATATGCCCTTCTAATCAAACCATGTTTTTCGGTTCAGAATTTGTATAAATCATTTAACTTTTAAAAGGTATAATTAAAATAAAAAGAAAAAGTTGAAAAGGCTTTCAAACATTTTAAAATTTTAAAATAGATACAATTGGTTAAATAAAAATAAAAATAAGAAGGGTTGATTAACTTATAAATTTATTCTATAAATTTTAGGCGGTTGTCTATTTAATCTTTAAAAAGTTACAATGTTATTCAACTTTCGATTTTTTTAGTACAAAAATTTGGACATATGGAGGATTGAACCTTCAATCTCAAGAGAAGAAGTACATGTCAATTAAATGGCAACTTTTGATTTTGATTCACTATCAGTTTTATTTATTATAGCAATGAACCCTTTCCTGAGATAATTCAAATCGTTAGATATAATTTTGATTGAATTTTTTCCTATGGCTGGAATTTTCACAAACATAAATATTAGATATATTATCAGTTTTTAATTTTTGTACATTCCCTTTATTTAAGGGTTGTTTTACAGTTAAATGATAATAACATTTTTAGATGCTCTATATTCCATGGGTGTGGAAGAAATTTACCTACAAAGTCGACCAGAATGTAACTTCCTTGGCACACTATGTCCTTAACATAAAAGGTACTTTCCTCAGATTTGTTCTAGCACCCTTACATGTTGGAAAACTTTGCGTAGGATTAGATGCCCGACCTTGAAAGTGTGTGAGTTTATGCATGTGTTGTAATGTCAAACCATTCGATTTTTCTAATCAAGTTTGAGCTGTGAAGCTTCCCTTTTTCATCTAACACATCAAGGTTAAGGAGAGCTTCATCAGTTAGAGGTTGGTAATAATGCTCTCCCTTACGATTCACATACCTATCTTAGAAGAACTATTGCTTCCGAGCCAAAGGTCAGGGCAAATAGCATTTCAATAGCAGAGATGCTAATGAGGTTGTATGGTAAGACCATGAGACGTCTGGTAATTTTTCTGCCCATCTTTCCTTCTAGGTTCTAAGCCTCGTTTTCAAGGCATGCTTGTTTATCTTCTTGATTGCTTCAACCTGGTCATTTGCTTTAGGGTGAGCAAGAGATCAACTTAGGTGCTCAATATCAAGCTTGTAACAAAACTCTTTGAAGTTGGTGTTTTCAAGCAGTCTGCCATCATCAGTCTCTTGCTTGTTCGAAGTGGCCCAATAAAGTCCCCATTGCGGCAAGGGACTTGTGGTTGGAGTAAGTTGCTCAGGTGGCTGATGGATTATGTTGGCAAATCGTTGACAATTATCGCATACCTTAACAGACTGTTTTATATGGATTGTATTGGCAAAATCCAACATTCTTCCCTATTTTATATTTTTCTGAGTTTTAAATTTCATAAGAAATTAAAGAATGCGTTCTACTACTTCCGTTTCGGGATTCACATCCCTTCAATTGGTATCAGAGTGTAGTTTTTCGTTCTGAATTTTTTGTTCAAATTTTGCACTGAATATGGTGGGTTTTCTTATGCATTCTGATGTTTGAAGTTTATGGGTTTTGCAATTGGATATTTGTTGGTTTTGGCATTTAGATTTACAAATTTGTTTGATTTGATAAATTTAAAGGGAACGATTTCTTGGGCATTTAATGTTGTGAATCATCGTGTAAGTCTTGTTGGGTTTGTAAGGAATGCTAACAAAATCCCACATTGGCTATGAAAGGGAATGATCATGGGAATATAAGAGAGGACAATTATTTCCATTCGTGTGAGGCCTTTTGACCCCGTGTGGGCTATGCCCAAAGCGGACAATATCATACCATTGTGGAGATACTCGGGGTACTTGGGACTTGGGATAAGACTATAATATCCTACTCCTTATAGATGCAACGCAACTCCTTATAGATGCAACTGTTCACTGACTCGACATTCAGCGGTTAGTTCAGACTTAGTCCGAGATAATGGGGGCAGACAGAACCCCGTGTACTACACAAGCAAGTCCATGACCAGTGCAGAAACTAGATATCCTAGTGTCGAAAAATTGGTGTTCTGACTAACTTCCCTATGTGTCAAGTTTTCAAGAAGCTTGAGACCTCGGGAAGGTTGATGAAGTGGGCATTAGAACTAGGTGAGTACGATATCAGTTTTAAGCCTCGACTATTTCTGAAAGGACAAACAGTCGCTGATTTTTTAGATGAGATGACACCAAGTCAACTAGCGGGTGACTCCAAGCAGCAGTGGACTTTATACGTCGATGGCTACTCCAATGACAAAGGATGCAGGGTTGTAATTCTTCTACAATTGCAAGAAGGAACACGATTTGAGTATGGGTTAAGATTTAATTTCATGGGGTCCAATAACAAAGCTGGGTATAAAGCTTTATTGGCCGAGCTCTGGATGGTGTAGAGTATAGGCGCTACTTGTTTATTAATCCTCACTGATTCCCAACTTATAATTAACGAAATTACATAAGAATTTCAAGAAAATGATGAAAAAATGGCCAGGTATCTGCGAATAGCCAAAGAAAATTTGGCAAAATTTAGGAACTTTGTAATTCGCCAAGTGCCCCATTCAGAAAATTCAAATGTTTATGCTTTAGCGAGTTAGCTTCCGCATATGAAACTGACCTAGCCTGTACTGTACCCGTCGAGGTGTTGAGTACGCCGTCAATTAACGAAGAAGAACAGTGTGAGGTTGTTGTATGACCTCGTTGCTGGATGGATCTGATAATCGAATTCCTCCAAGGAAGGCAACCAGAAGATGAAAACGAAGTAGAGAAGTTACGGAGGCAAACCGCTCATTATCTTCTTCAAAATGGAGCTTTACATAAACGAGGGGGTTCACTGCCATTACTGAAGTGTTTAGCACCGGATGAAACAGAATATGCACTCCGAGAGGTGCATGAGGGAATTTGTGGAGATCACATTGGGGCTTGAACCCTCATGTAAAAAATTAGTCGACAAGGTACTATTGGCCAAGTATAAGCAAAGATACGAAAACATTCGTACGACAATGTGATAAGTGTTAGAGGTATGTTGATATAATCTGATAGCCACCAGAGAATTTGACACCTATCTCCAGTCTGTGGCCGTTTGCTCAATGGGAGATTGGCTTAATTGGGCAGCTCCGAACTGAGAAAGGACAAACAAAGTTTGCCATTGTCACTGTTTATTATTTCATCAAATGAGTTGAAGCAGAACCGATAGCAACTACTATAGAGGCGAAAGTAAGGAATTTCATTTGGCAGAATATCATCTGTCGATTCGGAATACCATACACAATAATCACGGACAATGGGAAGCACTTCGACAATGAGAAGTTCAACAGTTTTTGTACAAATTTTAGAATCAAACACGTTACTTCATCACCTGCCCACCCACAAGGTAATGGAAAGGTTGAACAATTAATAAAAGTCTAAAGCGAGTATTGAAGGTGAGATTAGAAGAATTGAAGAGGGATTGGGCAGAAGAACTCCTAGGTGTTTTGTGATCCTACCGAACTATACCTAGGTGTTCCACAAACCAGACACTCTATGCGCTGGCTTTTGGTTCTAAAGCGGTCATCCCAGTAGAGGTTGGTTTGCTGTCAGAATGAACTAAGCAGCAATTCGACGAAGCATAGAACTCCGAAGCATTATGTTTTAATATGGACCTTGATATGAACCAAGGAGCTCCCTTTGTCATGCCTCATGGACCGATTACAAGATCAAGAGCTCGAAAAGTTCAACAAGCTTTTCTACTTCGTGTCCAAGCGTTCGTGAACTCGACACGAGAATTAAAGGAAGATGTGCAAGATGTTGAAACAATTCAATTCAATTTGGTGCAAGTTATGCATTTTTAAGTGTTTTTAAGGCAAGTCAAAGTCCACTTGGTCAAGGTCAAAGTCAACTCCATCAAGACAAGTCAAAGTCAACTCATTCAATTCAAAAACCAAGTCAAACACTCACATCCCTCATTATGGACAGGATTGCACTTATTTTGGTTGGCTTTCCATGTTCTTAACCTTTTTATTTGCTTGTCTTTTCATTTCTTGTAAGTTATGTCTTTTCATTTCTTGTAAGTTACAAGTCTTTTCATTTGCTTAAAACTTTTCATATGGCTTGCTAGGATGGCTATATATAGCCTTGAGATGTCTTGTTGTAAACACAAATTGAAGTTTAATTAAAAGTGAGTTTTCTTATTAGCTTGGTTGAGAGCTTTATCTCCCATTTCTTGTGGAATTTCTTGTGTCTTTAGAATTTGCATGTTAGGATCATTCAAGCGGTGTTGATCATACCTCTTGTGGAGTGATTCGAATCACGAGTTTAGAAACGAGTTTTCTCTACTCTTGATTTTGATCATCAAGGTAATCCGTTCTTAAACTTTTCCTTGGGTTGATTCCATACTTGTTTTCGGGGTTTTTGGGATTGAGTTCTATGGGTCTTGTTCGTTAGCAAGGTTCTTAGATCCAAATCTTTGATACCAAAATGTTAAGAAACCCTTGAGATTTGGATCTAAGAACCTTGCTAACGAACAAGACTCATAGAACTCAATCCCAAAAACCCCGAAAAACAAGTATGGAATCAACCAAAAGAAAAGTTTAAGAACAGATTACCTTGATGATCAATACCAAGAATAGAGAAAACTCGTGATTCGAATCACTCCACAAGAGGTATGATCAACACCGCTTGAATGATCATAACATGCAAATTCTAAGGACACAAGAAATTGCACAAGAAATGGGAGATAAAGCTCTCAACCAAGCTAATGAGAAAACTCACTTTTCATTTACTTGAAATTGTGTTTACAACAAGACATCTCAAGGCTATATATAGCCATCCTAGCAAGCCATATGAAAAGTCTTAAGCAAATGAAAAGACTTGTAACTTACAAGAAATGAAAAGACTTGTAAATGAAAAGACATAACTCAAAAGAAATGAAAAGGCATGCAAATGAAAAGACATCACTTCAATAAATGGAAAGACAAGCAAATGAAAAGGTTAAGAACATGGAGAGTTTAACAAAATAAATTGCAATCCCGTCCATAATGAATGATGTGAGTGTTAAGAACATGGGCTCAGAGCTCCTACAACAACTCCCTGGCCAAGTAGTGCAACGAAAATACACCTCTGCTTTAATAACCCTAAGGAGCACAAACGACGAGCGCCTCTGACCACCATGAATACGAAGGTTTCGCTCCCGCCAAAGGAGAGAGACAGTCGAAGTCCAAGCTAACCGCCACACATGCCGCTGAGTAGACGACCTAGCATTAACACGACAAATCCAAGTAAGCTCAGTAGACCAATATGAAACCCGATGAGACAAACCTGCCCAGAAATCATACCACCCCAAACTGCTCGACTATAAGGGCAATCAAAAAACAGATGATCCCGAGACTCCAAACCAGCACAAAAAACACAAGTAGCAGGCACCAACGCATTCCACTGGCAAAGACGATCATGCGTAGATAGGCGATCACGAATTGCCAACCAAGAAATAAATGAATGTTTAGGGATATTCCCACCAAACCATAACAAGGAAAAATAAGGAACAGGGGGACGACGAGGACGAAGAACCCCCGAAGCACTAGAGACCGAAAAAAGGCCAGACACCGCGGGAGTCCAAACAAGGCGATCCTCCTGACCAACCACAACTCGCACCGACAACACCTCCGGGAGAAGCTCAAGAAGATCCACCGAAACACGAGGCCACCTCCAAGAACCATCAGGAAGCAAAAAGTCAGCAACCTTAGCCATAGAAGAGCTAGCAGCATCATAGGTAACCCGATCCCCACACCTCAGGTGAATCGGACCCCCCGGCAACCAGGGATCGTGCCACACAAAACAAAGCCGACCATCCCCAAGAACAGTACGAACCAGAGGACGAAGAGAATCCCGGACACCCAGAATATCCCGCAACACCAAGAAAATCGAGACGAAGGTCGGACAGTCCAAATACAAGTGCCCCGTAGAGCATAAGCCTCCACCCAAGCGACCCACGAGGCCGAGTGGCGAACACCCAGTCCCCCCCTCCTCAAGAGGAAGACAGACCTCAGCCCAAGCCACATTCGCCCCAGAGGACCCACCCTCACAGCCCTTCCACAAAAACGAGCGAAGTAGACGCTCCACCTCATGCACCACCCGGGCTGGAAGAACAAAGACACTGGCCCAGTAAACCTGGAAACTCTGAAGCACCGAGCGAATGAGCTGCAAACGACCAGCAAAAGAAAGCACCGAGCCGACCAACTCCGAATACTAGCACTTATCTTCTCCAACAAAGGCTTACAATCTCGAAAAGACAACCGACGAGAAAGGAGCGGAACGCCAAGATACCGCACTGGGAGAGTTTCCACCGAAAACCCCAAGAAAGAAGCCAACCCCTGCACCTCCTCAGGAGGAAGACCGACCCCAAAAGAAGAGCTCTTATGATTATTAGCAACAAGACCCGACAACGCCTCAAACTCCACCAAAGAAGCCCGAATAAATGAAAGAGAACCAACATCCCCATTCGAAAAGATCATCAAGTCATTCGCAAAACACAAGTGAGTCAAACCAATTCGATCACACCTCGGATGATATCGAAACCCCGCCGGAGTTCGAGTAAGCATACGCGACAACACTTCCATGACCATGACAAAAAGATAAGGGGAAAGAGGATCCCCTTGACGTAAACCACAACGACCAGGAAAATAACCATCATGCGAACCATTCAGAGAAATGGCGAACATAGGAGACGTAACACAAGCCCGGATCCAATTAACAAACCGAACCGGGGTCCCATGGCCAATAACAGGCCAAACAGGAAATCCCAACGCACCGAGTCATACGCCTTCTAAAGATCCACCTTAAGCACACAACGAGGGATACCTTTATTAAGATGATACCCTCCAACAAGCTCCTGACAAAGCAAAATATTGTCCACAATACGACGTCCAGGCACAAAAGCAGATTGATTCTGACTAATAAACCTAGGGAGCCAGACTTTCAATCGGTTAGCTAAAAGCTTCGTAATGCACTTATACAACACATTACAACATGAGATAAGGCGAAAATCCCCTAACCCCGAAGGATTGGGGATCTTAGGAATCAAAGTAAGCGCTGTAGCATTAACCCCAGAAGGCAAATAGGAAGTAGCAAAGAAATGCAACACCGCCTTACAAAAGTCATCACCCACAACACTCCAAGCCGCCTTAAAGAAGCCCACTGAGAACCCATCTGGACCAGGAGCCTTACCAATATTCATCGAAAACAACACCTCCCGCACCTCCAGAGAAGTAACAGGACGACACAACTCCACCCCACACTCAGGAGGCCACACAAAATCCACAATAGCAGCCAGACGAGCAGTAAGATCACGATAAGCTACACACTCAGACCCTAACAAGCGACGATAAAAACCAACCGTCAGCCGTAGCAATCTCAGCGCGATCAGTAACAACCAGACCTGCATCATCAGTCAAAGAGGCAAGACCATTAAGAACAGTCCGGCCACGAACACTACGGTGGAAAAAAGCAGAGTTCTGGTCTCCCAAAGAAAGCCACCGGACCCGGGACTTCTGTCGCAACGAAGCCTCCTCCATCACAGCCCAGTCCCAGAAATCACGAGAGGCGACCCTCTCCTCCTCTTGAGCACCTATCGAAGAAGGGTCACTCAAAAGTAAAGCCTGAGCAGCAAGCATACGAGCACGCGCCTCCTGCACACCCTTCTGGATAGTATCAATATGATGACCGAAACGACGCAACACAGGCTTCAAAGCACGAACATTCATACCAAAACTCACAAGAGGAGAAACCTGAGAATGAACCTTCCACGTATCCCGAACAACGGACAAGAACAGGGGATTAGCAGCCCAAAAAGTCAAAGAACCGAAAAGACGGGCGGCACCTAGGCACCACAGCACCAACAAGAAAAACAAGAGGGCAATGATCAGAGACACCCCACTCGCGAACTTGAACCTCAAAAACAGGCATGGAACCAAACCAAGCGGAATTGACCAAAACATGATCAAGGCGCTTGAGAATAAGACCATCCCCCAAATGCTTATTTGTCCAAGTAAACCAAGAACCAGAAACACGAGGCTCCACCAAATCGGCCTATAACAAAACATCATCAAAACGCTCCATATCAGTCAAAACAGGACCACCACCCAGCACCTCAGACGAAAGCCGAATAGCATTAAAATCACCCATCACCACACCAGGACCAGACCAAGCCGAACAAATGGACACTAGAGAGTCCCACAACAGAGCCTGCTCAGAGGTGAAATTAGAAGCATAAACACAAAGAACCTGCACCGAAAGCTGAGAAACTCGATCAAAACCAACACCATGCACAAACTGATCAGAAATAGTAATCGGGGAGAAATCATAACGTCCTGGGCGCCAGAACACCCAAATCCTACCAACACCAGAAGAAGAGTAACTGCTGACGCACTGCCAGTGCACCTGGAAGGGGCGAAAGACAGAGGCAAAGTTACGCTGCAAAACACGAGTCTCCAAAAGACAACAAAACTTAGCACGAATACTACCCAGAAATGAGCGGACCTCACGGCCCCTTTGCGGGGGCATTCAAACCCCGCACAGTCCACGAGCACCAGCTAGTCATGGGCTATATAGGAGGGGAAGAAGAACACGCCCTGGAAACAGGAGAAAAGCGACGACGACGAGAAACAATCGTAGTGAACCCCTCCTGATCATCCCCTGAGAAAAAACCATCCCCAAAAAGCGGCGAAAAAACCTCTTCACCACTATCCCGAAACGAGGGCCAGGAAAATGGCCATCGGAGACAGCCTTACCACTATCCCGACCCGAAGGACCAGAGTCAAGGCCAGCCGAAGCAGTCTCAACAGGCAAAGACAAAGCCTCAAAACGGTTGCCAGAAACAGCCCGCTCCACTGGACGAGCAGGAACCCCAACAGCAAGAGCCCGAACAGGCCCGAACACCACAACTGGGGAAATCGAAGCTGGAGGAGCTGACACCTGGGGGCCAGGACCCCGAGGTGCCTTAGGAACCCAGACCTGCTCAATGGAACAAGTCGAATCAGAATGACCAAAGATACAGCATTTCGAACATCGTCGTGGCTTCCAGGCATACTCAACCGCAACTATAAACAAGACATCACGAACCTTCACCTTAACAAACGATGGAAAGGATTGCTTCTTCACACACAAACGGGCAAAAGACAGGCGGCTACCCCCCTGTAAATTTAATCCAGACTGGAACAGAAGCAAAAGAAAAAGACTGAGGAACAATACCAGGACTCCAAGGACGAAGAAAGAGCGGCTTTCCCCCAATGTGCCACGGCCCATGGGACAGAACCCAATCACAAGAAGAAGCATGCAGAAACTGGAACACAATGAGCCCGTCATCCAGATAAGTAATAACCGGCTCCTCCACACTTCCCAAATCAGAGCCACCAGACGGGAAACCACAGCAAAAGGAGGCCGAGAGTCCAGAAATTGACCCACCAAAGAATTAGCCCACAACTTCTCGCCCTCCCCAACAATATCATCAGAGAGAACCGCAACGAGCTCCCATTCAACACCACTGGAGGAAAACACTTAAGCCTAGATGCCACCCCAGAAGAGGATCCAAAAAGACCATGCCAAGAATCAGGGCCACAAGGAGGCAAATCACTCGAAGAACCGGTCCCCTTGACCCCCAAACATTTCCTAACCGACGCCGAAATAGGCCCCAAATCATGAACCCGAGAGGAAACCGGACGGAACAAAGAAAGACCGGGAGAAACCGAAGCCAAAACAGCCTGAACCGGCCCTGAAGAAGCCGAACCGGCCTGAACGGGGAGGGAACCAAGCTGAACCGGTGCCAAACCAGCGGAACCAGCCAGAACCGAAGGAGAACCCGCCAAAACTGGCACGGAACCAGCCAATTCAGCCGAAACCGACGCCAAAACTGCAGAACCCAATGGCGATCCGGGCAAAACCGGCGCTGAACCGACCAAACCAGTCAGAACCAGCGTCAGACCGAAAAAAACCGGTGCTGAACCAGTCGAACCAACCTGAACCGGCGCAGAACCTACCGAACCAGGCTGAACCGCCACCGAACCGGACAACACCAGACTACCAGACCGGACCGAGCCAACATTATCAGACCGGCCCAACCCATCACCAATACCACGCGGCCCATGCAACCTAGGGTTCACGCCCATTCCGCCACCAGCTCCGGCACCGTCTCCCACCTCCGGCACCGGCGACGGCCGCAGCGGCCTGAAAGGAGCACCTCCCTGTCCCTTGGATTTCTTCATCGCATGAACCACCGAATTAAAAAACCCGTGATCTAGCCTTCACCAACCAACAACCACCGTCGGAGACACCGCGCAGACCGCTTGACCCACCGCTGCAAATCACGATCACCACCCCACCACATGAGTCAGACTAACCCACCGCTGGAAATCACAACGATCACCACCCCACCACCGTCGAACACCAGCCACCGCCGGATTGAATGACCCACCACTGCAAACCCCCCAAATCCACCGCCAAGCGCGATCCACTCCGTGCGTCCACCAAACGAACCCACCACTCAAAACCACCCAGACCTGCACGAAATCCATCGCCAAGCGTGAAATTGAAGAGATCACTGCTTCAACCTCCACTCCGTGCGTCTACCAAACGGACCGACCACTCAAAACCACCCAAACCTGCACGAAAATCACGCCAAAGCAAGCCAGACATACACGAAATCCCCACACGGTCAACACCAACCAGCAACAAAACAAAAAGCCAAGCACGATCACAAAACCTGAATGGAAGATTTTGATCGAAAATCCCCAACCCGACGGCCGGAAACCATCAAAGAGGAGAGAGAACAGAGAAAAGTCAAACACTAGTCCTCCTAATTGCTTTTTCCTTTCCTTTTTTTTAGAGCTTGATATTCGAACTCAAATTTGAGAGATTTAATCGTTGTTTCTTTCAGTTCGTTTTCGAGTTTAACGACTTCCCTCTCCAGTTTGAGAGCATTCTTCTAGGCCCTTCGGAATTCGAAACGTGAGGGAAAAGCGACGTAGCCGCTTAAGGTTCTTCTGCTGCAATCGGTGAAAGGGCATGGGGATTTAGAGGGACATAGGATGGGGAGGATGAAAAAGAAGAATAGTCATCAGAGTGGTCGGAGCAAATTTCCATTAAGGAAACAAGGGGTTCGTTCACTTCTTTAAACATTTACTTGTGGTGTTAAGAAATTACGTGAAATCTTGAGTGGAGTATATGTGCTTAAATACACGGGTCGCTTGAATTGAAGCGTCAGCTGATAATTAAATCCTGTTACGGGAATTTGAAATGGCATTCGGTGAGATTTAAAGGTGACCGTACTGATAGAATGATGAAGGATGCAGTGAATTAAATTTAAGATACGATTGAATTCGAGAAACCGTTTCGTCATTTCAGGACGATTACATCACAAAAAAGAGGAGAGATACTAAAAGATTTACATAAAAAGAAAAGGAATTCATGCAAGGATGGAATCGACCAGCTCAGATGGAGTTACAACTTTATTCTGCACCCCTATCGCCGAGTTAGAAACATGATGAACTTCTCCGACTTCGACTTCGGCTTTGGCTTGAGGGTTGAGCTCGGTGACTCTGACCACAAGCGAAGTGCTCACTCCACTATCTTGGCCTAAACCAGCAACCTAGTCAGACGACTTCTTCATGACGAGCTCCCAATCCTGGTCAAACATGGAGACTAGTTGGTTGGGATGCACTCCCTCAGCAAAGCTTTTCAGCCACTCGACCGCATAATTGAGCGCACTATATTCCAAATCCCTCTCTAGTTCCTTAAAGTATGGGAATTGGGATATAACTTCGTAAAGCAGGTCAAAGTCACCCAGTTGAGCTTCAGCATTGGCAAGCCTAGATTCGGCATTCGCCAGTTTTGATACAAACTCAGTGACCATCTTCTCAGACTCACGGAATTTGGATTTAATATCAGCGAGGTGCAAATTAGATTGACCAAGCTTGGATTTAGCCTCACCAAGTTCAGATTCAACCGATCCTCTCTTCTCGACTTCTGCTCTAGAAGAGATTATCCGTTGAGATCTTCAAGTCAGCAAGTTCACTCCTCAATTGCTCGGTAAGAGACCTGATCCGGGTAGCCTTCGTGTAACGCCCCTGAATTTCCACAGTACACTCGGTGTAATTTTTACCCAACTACATGCACCGACCCTCCCCTTAACACACAATGAAAGTCAACATGGTCTAAAAAGTTCAAAAGTTCTCCAATAATCAAAGAAGTCAACTCGCCCTCCGTGTGCTAACAAAACATAAAATCTTGTTTATTCAATAGCCAATACTCGTAACTTACTAAATAATTAAAAGAAAAACATCGACTCAAAAACAATAAAATATCTAGATACATCGGACAACGCCACCAAGACCACACCTAAACATCGCTCTACTAGAATGTCCAAAACAAAAGGGAAACTTCCACTATTGTGACAATATAAGGAAAAATAACAAATAAAAAAACCGCAGCCTAATGGTTCTTCATCAGTCGAGCCCTCTCCACGTCACCACCATGGTCATAACTCGGATCGTTACCTGAAAACAATAATTACAGAGGGGGATGAGTATATAAAATATTCTATAAGTAACCCTCACTAACTACATAGCACCAGCATACCATCACATGATATTCAAAACGACATATTGACTGGAATTTCAAACAATCAACAAGTGGTAAAGGTTGGCAACACACAACGAATGTTAAACTATCACAACCCACATCTCTTAGCCTGTAGGTGTTTGACTATTCTAAAACACCTTCTAACTCCGTCACCACATTTCACTTAGTATCGATCCTTGACCTTTGTACCCAAGGTCCCGATACTCATTTACATAACTTGGTGTTTGACCCTTGACCTTTGTACCCAAGGCTTCGATGCTCATCTTCACGTATTGATCTCCGACTTTTGTACTCAGAGCCTCGAAACCCATTCTAACCAAGTTGGCGTGTCGACCAACAACCTTTGTACTCGGAACCTGACACTGTTGGGTGTGTTGCCCTAAACTCGTAGTTTGTATTTATGTAGAAACAAATGTATATTCAATAAAGTTTTCTTCAATAAATTTGTTGTTGAATTCATAGCATTGCATTGTCCAAAATCCAATAAACTAAACATCCAAGGTTATTATCATGTAACCGGGACAGTATATATATTGGGTATCTATTTGATTTACTAGGTATATATTTGATATTGATATACCACTGATATACGAGGTATATATTTGATATACCCCACATATACGAGTGGATAATGTCCCCTCAATAACCTAAAAGGTCTATAGTATATGGATAACGTTCGGTATCTTATCCTGGCAACACTATAGATACGACCCACTTCATAAATGTTACAGACGACTCGATCCAGGTCGTTCATATGAAGACATGTGAGTGGGGGTATCCTATACATGAGTTTGCACAAGACCGGACAGTAAAATAGCCAATCTTTAGATGTAATACCATTAACTAACAGATTTCTATTTCTTAGGATGACTAGACAACTCATTCTCAATCTTGAGTGAGTTATGGACTTCTGCCGTGAGAGCTCGTCTTTTGATCTGTATCGGTGATAGTGGCTCGAAACGCCGACTCAATATTCCTACCATTTTGGGGACGAGACCGAGTGAGGAGTTGGGAACATAACTTCACAATATGGAATTCACTCCTCCCGACCTTAGGGGAGTAGATGAGTGTTCTTTTAAATGTTGACTCCGGGACTTGAAAAAGGGACCCCACCCTCTCACTGCCCCAAGAGGGACTTCCGATTATTGGTCGGACCATAACCAGGTTATTCATTAGAGGAGCAGTGATATTTAAGGAGCAAGATGTAACACAGGGGTAAAACGGTAATTTGACCCATCTGTGGTTACGAACACTCGTGAAGGATTGACTTGTCATTAATGGTCGTATATCCATGGACACAAAAACATTATGTAGTGAGAAGAATGCAACTACGGGTCTTTATTGGAGTGACCCGTAGTTAACGAATGTTGATTAACTCGATCAATGAGATTTACTGATTAATCTGGTATCATTGGAGCTTTTGATCTGTAGGTCCATTAGGTCTCCTTGCTAGCTCATAATGGGTAAAACGAGGATCAAGTTTTTGAAAGAATTTGTAATGTTCAAATTTCTCAAGGGAATATATGTATATTGATACATTATAATATATAGTTAATTCTAAATTAAAACTATATATTATGAGAGAAATGCTATAGAATATGATTCTATTTTTGCAATAAATAATTAAGTGTTAATTATTTATTTGATTTATATATATATATATATATATATATATATATTTATATATATATATTAATTGTTAATTTGATTAATAACTAATAATTAATTATTAATTAATTAATTATATATATTAATTATTATATTGATTAATCATTATTATTTATTATTAATATTAATAAATAATATTATAATCAATATATATAACTCCCCTCCATTGAGTGGGGAGTTAAGTGATGTGGGGTAACTCCCCACATCCCTGTTTTTTGGTTTGGTTTTTGCAGAAAACTGCTAAGCCAAGACCAATTTTTTTTCTCTTGATCAAGCATTTCTCTCCATCTCAATCTATCTCAATTCTCCCTCTCGTTCCAAAGAAATGCTCCCACAAGCATGTTCTCGAGACCCAAAAGGATAGCTCGGAAGATTCATGACTGGGTGTTTACTGAACGCACGCACTAAGCGTGGTAACAATTATATAGATGCAAGCGCACACCTGTCAGAGTAATATAAAATGGATGGAGTATCCAAGTATCGATCCTCAAGGACTTCTAAATAATTTCCAAACTCTAAAGTTTTAAAGAATAGTGAATGTTGGAATGAGTGATTCTTGTAAAATGGGAAGTGGTCACAAATAATGGTTTTGGATTTGGGATTTGGACTTATAATGATAAAACCTAGCCCGAATTACTTCAAGTTAGCCAACAAAGAATCAAGGACATGCTAAGGACAATATGCATTTTACTTTAGAAACCAACGACTACGCTTCTCACTTGACTTATGTCTAAGCAAGTTCAAAGTCCTAAGACATTCCCTAATATGTCTATTATGAGATATATCTTAGTTTTAGGATGGAAATAGTCGCAACCTCGGGTTAAGGTCCTATGTCTAGGCTACTTAAGCGGAACCCTTATGTCTAAGGCGCTCCTCTCCTCGGTTTAACCACTCAACAATGCAAATAAGCAACCTTTTCAGTATTGACTTGTTAAGACTTACAGTGGCCTTCTCTAAATCCTAACTTTTTGAGAGAACATGTTGAGTAATGAATGGAAAGCAAAAACACTACTTCTTAGCAACTCTTTTTAGAAATAAAAGGCTAACTATCCATAACCGGGCTAGAGACGGGAATTTAGAAAGACATATTGAAGAAAATACAGCAAGTAGAGTGGTTGAAATTGAAATGCATGTGTGAAAAACAAAAGTTAACTAACGGAGAGTTTTTCTCGGGATTGAGAGCTTCGCCCTTCTCTTTCAAGCAAGGGGGAGTGTCACGTGCTCTTTCCTCCAAAAACACAACTCTCTTAAAAAATAAAGTAAAGGCAAAGGGAATATAAGCAAAGTGCTGGATTTTTTATATTGGAATAAGTATAAAATAACCAAGTACAAATGGAAACAAAACAAAGCTCAATAAAGGAATGTAAACTGCTCGGGATTTAAAAACCAAAAGCAACTAATGAAAGCAACTCAAAAGTACTTAGAAAGCAACAAAGAAACACTAAAACTGATCAAGAGAAGAAAGCAAGGCTTGATGCATTTGGTGGAGAAGCTGCTGGAATTTATAGCTGTGCAGAATTGGTTAGGTAGGTCCTAAAACGATGGTGAATCACCCATTTCCAACTCTTTTGATTGACCAAATCGTGCTCAAACTGATAGTGGAACACTTCTTCTACACGTATCCATCGGTTGGAACCACCAAAACGCATTGGAAGACGCGTTTCATTAAGGGCAAAGTTGGAAGAAAAACTGTTTTCTGCAGCCTTCCCAGGCGCCTGGCGCCTCCCATGTAGGTATTTCCGACTTTTTGCTTCTTTTGATTAATTTGCACTCCCAAATGGTTCTAAAATGTCATAAATACAATATAAGCCAACCACAAACCATAATATATGAATTTTGCATGAATTGGAACTCAAACGACCGAGAAAAATCCGAAACAAAGCTGAAACATAGTAAAAAACAACATCTAAAACCTTCTTTTTACGCATGTAAACAAGCGTAATCAATTCAGTGGTGGTGTTCGGGTGGAAATTAACGTGAAGAAGAGTTCTTAAAAGGTAAAAACATTTTTCCTCTGTATTTCACATCTTTGCACGTTTGTTTTGTTTTCTCAAAAAATCATGAACGATGATCTGCTTCCGTTCCGGGATTAACATCCCATCAGACACCCAACTAGCGGTGTTGATCCAATGATTTGTTTCTTCATCCGACCTTGACCTTTGTACTGGGGCATCGACATTCGTCCATACTATGACTAGCGTCTCGACCCCCAACCTTTGTACCTGGAGCCTCGACACCCAGTATCACCATATCAGTTCCCGACCTTTGTACCCGGGGCCCTGACACACGTGGTTTCTTCTTTCATTACATCTCACTCCACCCCTCGTCTCCAGTACTAGCTTCCTTATTATACTTAGTACAATGTCCTAGCACAACCCATTGTCCTGCATGATTTTAACGCATAAAGATCGTATAACACAACATTTAACAACCAGCAGCATGCTCACATCATAGGGAAACGCACACGTAATGGCTCTTGTAAGATAAATAGCAACAATCACATAAATTTTCAACATGCTTTACACAAACTGATAAGAATAGATACAACTCGCACAGCCTTTAAATAGACCGTTTCAACAGGTAACTATGATACACATCTGACAAAAGAAAACTAAACAATTTCATCCAACCTACTCCAACAACGTAACGATAGCACGAATGGCCAATTTCAGAGCATTCATTCAATCATTCCTAACTAACACATCCAGTAATAATAACAACATGAATATTCATTTTAGATAATCCAATAATCAAAAGACATTTCCAATAGTTCATAAACGCACACACCCGCCCCTATTACTACTTACACACTACCACGCTCCTAGTCCTTGCGTGTTTTCAACACCTATTGATAAGCGCCAAAGGTTGCTTGGGTTTACAAAGCTAGAGGTCCTTCTAGAATCCTTGCAAACATTCACAAAAACGACTAAGTTACCGAATGATTCCAACCAAGATTAAGGTTAGAAGATGAATCATTCTTAGATCGGACTTAGAATCTACGATGGTCACTCCTAGATCCTAAGACGACTCACTCCAGAATTAGCTTGATCGAGACTAATACAATGAATCGGTTTAACATCAAACCTAAAGCAAGATTTGATAGAAGCAACACCAAAAGTGTTAAGGAACAAAAGTTCTTGAATTTCAATATGTTTAATATGCTAAAACAAGGTGATTACAAGCCTTTAAATAGGCCAAAGGGTCGTTCAACATGAGGAACACCAAAAGTCTTTCAAATCCTATTTAATGTAAATTGTAGAAAATAAGACATGCAAATTAAAACATGATTGCACATCAAACTAGACAACTAAATGTGAATCCAAAAACGTAGAATTGCTTTAAATTGTCTTGGAAATCACGTGTAGGAGGCGCTTCACGTTTGAATGAGATTTGACAAGCTTTGACATCACAAACTCCCAAGGGATGCAATCTGCCAAGGCACCTGTTCACAATTCTGCACACTTTTTTTTGTCCTCCGTGCCATCTCTCAAAATAGACAACTTTTTCCGTGCCATCTTTGCTCCATTCTCTTCTTGACTCATTAAATTAACATTGTAAAAAATTTTGGCCTCAGAAATCTTTGTCTCCTCGTGTGCATTAGCTAGCCTTTGAAGATGTATTATGAAAACCTCTTGAATCTTCTTTGCTTTGCTTCTTGTAATTGGTCCCTTGGACCTGTGGTTGGATTTGCATCACCTATACCATAAAACAAGAAGAATAGCAAGTTATTTCAAATTTTCAGCCATGGGAAAAATATTCCAAGGGGGTCTCGAAAGTCCGTTACCACGAGATCGGCTTCGTTTAGGTGTAAATGACTTAGATCTGTTTCGAATATGCGTGGGTAGTGTAAATCGGGCCTTGAACGGAAGTGGGCAGTCGTCGAACGTAGAGAATCTAAGCTGTTTGCATTTTTACAGTAGGAAAAGTCGCTCGAAAACCACCCCGATGCTGCTAGCCGCTACCCAAGGAGCACGGGCCACCAATACTATGTGCTAAGAGTCGTGGGTCACCGCTAATCAACCTGAACTTTGCTGAGAACCACCAGAAACGCCCAGAAAAAACCCAGTCGCAGCGAACGTCGAGCACACGCCGCCGATATGCCCGCATCGCCGAACTGCTGCTCGTCGGAGTGCATCGTTGGGGAACGGAGGTGCGGCGCTGCTGGTGTCGGAATGGGTCGTCGGAAGGCAGGGTCGCAGCATCGATAGAGGCTTGTCACCAACGAGACGAAGATGAAAATGTGGGGAGGGAGGGACTTGCGTGAAGGAGGGAAAAGAAAAATTAAGGTTTTGGATTTTCCCCCTCTTTTTCTTTTGTTTCTCTTTTGTTTGGATTTGAAACAAAAAAGCCCAAATTCTAAATTCTAACACATGGCTCAAAGGTTTAAAGAACTAGAACTCTCATATGTTTTAATTATAAACCATTATGACTCCTTAATGATCAAGAATAAAATGTAATAAGAATAAAACAAAATAAAATGAGTTATACCGATATAAATTTAAATAATTTGGGGTAGAACCTCGAAAGTCCAGATTAAATCTAACCTGAGTAACGCGGGGCGTTACACTTAGTCTTCAACTCGAAGTTCTCAAACAACAGGCGATAGTTCTCTTCTTCCAGCTTGGTCTGCTCAACTTTGTATCTATTGTTTCCAATGATACATTTTTCTGACGGAACGAGAATAGTAAGGGTCTCTCGTTTTAGAGTCTTGAACTCTTATTTTTCCTTGGTCAAGATTTCCTGTTCTCTCTTAAGTTATTCCAAGATGGAATTATACTCAACTAACTGAGCTGAGCAGGTCTCAACTTTTCTGGTGACCTCCGCAAGTTTAATTTTATTCTTTCGCCAAGCGGTATCACGTTGGGAGAGCTTGATTCCAATAGACGCAATTCCACAGCACGAGAGTGCTAAGGCCTGAAATTAACAACAAGGCTCAGAAATCGGGTTCAACAGTGCATATGTAAATATATAAAGTAAAAGGTCGGGGATTACCCTTGCGATGCACGAAGCAGCTTCTGTGAAGGGATTACTACGAGCATGCTTGTCCAAGTATTTTGAAAATAAAGGGCAGAAGTTGTCTGTAAGGGACAAAACGTCCTCTCCACGCAGATCAAATAGAAAAGGAGGAATTTCGAATGAGAAGGTACGTGGAGAACCAAAAACTTCAAAATAAGTCACCTTGATATTCAAAGGACCAGCAACAAAAGTGGTGTTTTCCCTGTCAACATTATCAACAAAAGGAGAGTGAGATTGGACCTCGTCAAGATCTTGGAGCGATATACCAAGACCGTCTTCTAAAGTCTCGAATTCGAACTCGGCCCTTTCAAAACCTTTAGGAGGTGGATAGACGGCCTCATGAGTAGCGAGAAGAACATGTTTAATTTGAACACCCGAAGACACCTTAGGCGGATGGTGTTCAGAAGCAAGGGTGGCAAGAATGTCCTCGTTGCGCATTTTCTTCTTCCTCAAAAGTTGGCTTTCCACATTTCCACTCTGAGTAGGGTGGACGGCGGAAGTGTCAAGATTATTTGCCTCGAAAGCATAAGTCTCAGTACCATTTATACCAATTTCCACCATAGGAGAATGAGACTTCCATTTGGCAGTTTTCCTCGGGACAGAAGAATTTGGCAAAAAAGGTCGTCGTTGCTTGAGTCCCAAAGGTCTTGTCACGAGTATGGACTATGACTGTGTGGTGTCAGTACTCGTGCGAGTAGCCCCCTGCCTTTCTTTTGGGTGAAAGGGGTTGGCAGCTACATTCTCTCCTATGGTCAAATTGGTTGATCCCTTCCTGAGCTGCATATCACGGCGACAACTGCTATTGAACATGGAAGGACGACGATTCATTTCCTATGCATTATAATTGAAAATTGATTAATGAATCTCTTATAAAAGATGGAGGAAAACAAAAAGGATAAAGGTCGACCTTCTGTGAGTTCGGCCGTGAGCTCGCAGTTCCTCAAGTTCTTGTTGGTCAAGAGATAGGGACTGTAACGATTACTAGCTGATAGAACTGTGCAGCCAGCTAAAACCGACCTGGTTTCCTTAGTCAGCTTCGATGGAAGGTCAACTAGAGCAGCGAAATCAAGAGAATGGTTACTGCGATAACCATCACTACGTGCAAAAAGGGAAATAAGAGATTGAAGGGCTTACTTAATCTAATAAACTCCATTGGAACCTCACAATAAGGGGCTCATTCACTTCTGGTCATTAACCAGTTCGCCAAATCATAAAACCAACTATGTTTTTTGTTTTTTATGGAGCTGAGGTCATTGACGATTGAAGAAAAGCCCTTCTCTATCATTGGTCCATTGACCAACTTTCCAATAACAGGGAAGCAGCTTAAGTAAAATCGGCCAGGGGCCTTAGAAGACTTCTTTATGGTATAAATGGCTAACATTTTTTCGATAGACAGAATCGAGGTTCTTTCTTCACAAAATTCCATAATAAATACCAGGAGTCCATTAACGTACCTCATCCATTGGGTGCTTATTCGACAGGAGCTAAATTAACAGCGTTAAGGAAAAATTGGGTGAAAGGATGTAGAGGCAACCTAACTCCATACTCAAACATTTGTGGGTAGAAACTAACATAGCCAATGAGAGGTTTGTCAATCATTTCACCCGTGGCAGGGATTCTTAACTCAATGTCATTATGAATTGAATAGTTATACCTAAGGATTCCTAATAGTTCATCGGGATAGTTCAATATGAATAGTCAGAACAATCACCACTAATTTCGGCCAACTCGCTTCACTTCCGCCAACGAGATTTTCTACTTTTAGTTGGAGGGTTTTCCGATTGAGCCTGGGAAGACGAAGGCCTACGGGAACTTGCATTGAATGATTTGGTCCTAGCCATCTACAAAACTCAAATACTAGAAGGAGAAAAGGAAATTAAGTCTAAGTACGAGGGTTACCTAGTACAGAGTAGGCAAAGAGGGTGACCAACTTCTTTGATTCGTAGCAACCAGAGGAGAAATTCCTTGCCCTAAGTGTTTAACATAATACTCGAGCGACGAAAAATTATCGAAATGTGCACCAGAGCATTATAAATACCTAATGGGAGACGGGATCAGTTCGGAGAAGTGAAGGAAAAACGAATTCGGGTCCATAGTCGTACAAGATGAATTGATAACTACTCAAAGAATTTCAAATTAAAACCCTTGAATATTCTTAAAGTAGGGGCTATTGCTTGGCCCTTAATTTCGCGGAGAGCAAAAAGAAAGGACGTGCAGAGAAGTGTACGTAAAGATAATACCAGTCCGGACCAAGACCGAACTAGGCACCTATTGAGCAGAATTCATCTCAAATTTCAATCCACCTGGTGTTTAAACTGTTTCCCCCACTAAGTGCGCGGTTTCCCATTTTCACGAAAAATAAACCGCATAATTCAAACCGGAAGTTTCCTCTCACTCCATGTAGCAGTGATTGCTTACCGGAAGTGTACGGGTCAAGCTTTAATAAAGTGGTAAGTCAAATACCGATATCGTCCTCTGGATTGGGTTTTTAGATCACTGAAGTACCACAAATACAATTGCTCAATTTTATTTAGAGAATCAAAATAAAACTGGAGAATATAATCAAAGGAAATAAACATGCAATAACAATGATAAAAATAATGGGGAGAAAGGTCCTAGGGAATTGATTTCACCCAATATGAACCAACTACTTAATTTCTCAAGATTGAATGAATTATTAATTCTATAGGCCAAAAACTCTCAAATTTCAACTGCTTCTCCCAAGCGCAAGCTAATTCTCCTTACGAATTATAAAACCAATATCCCTATCTAGTTTCTATAACAAGTAAAGGCTTTATTGAACAAGTCTTTTAACGACCTCTAAAGAACTTCGAAATCTCCCGATCTTAAAACCCCTTTAGTTATGCATCCCAATTCTAACTCTAAACCACATCTCCCGAGCGTAAGATTTCAAGTCTAAAATCAATCAATCTATGGCCAGTAGATTCAAGGCATTAAGCATAGAGAAGCATAAATAGAACATTCATAAACATTCAACAAAGAAAACTAAACAATCAATGAATAAAGTTCAATGTCTACATCAATCCCTAAGATGAGAGGTTTAGCTTCTCATATTCAATGGAAAACAATAAAATCACAATGAGAAGTCCATAACAAATCTAGAAAAATCAAGAGAAATGAGAAGAAACTATGTTCGGCGTGTCAATCGTCCGTCCCCGAAGCGACCTCCACGATCCCGAGCCTTGAAAATCACATTCCTAAGCTCTCCAATGGTCTCCTTGCCCTCCAAATTGGCCAAAAAGGCAAACTGCCAAAAAACCTCTCCCAAACTCCTCCTTCTCGGTGGCTACACAACCCTATTTTTATAAAAAGTTATCGTGGCAACGCCATGGCGCTACACTATTCACAAAACGAGAAATTTAAACTTCGGAGCGTCGCAGCGCTCTAGGCTAGCGCCGTGATGCTATCTTTTCAGATTTTTGGCTTCAAATCTTGTTGTTATTAGTTCTTGGTCACTTTGATTCCGATTTTTCTCTCATTTTGACCTAAATAAGTCTTGTTTCCTCCCGGTACTTTATTCGTGCAAAATATATCTTATGTGCTTAAATTTTTCATGAAGAAACGAAAACTAACAAATAATTTCAATAAAAATCTCATGAAATGTAGCTCAGAAAGTGTGCTATCACTCCAACGGTTACATTTACATTTGTTATAAATACTAGTTGAACGAAAGTAAACGATATGCGAAAACTGATTGATTATTTACTTGTCAATTATCATGAAGCATAAAGACTAACAAGATTGTCAGAGTGCTAACCTTTTTTTGCAGGTTTTATTGTCTTTGAGTTTGTCAAATATTTATTGTGACTATCGATATTGTTTTTTTAGTACAAACAATTCATGTATTTAAGCGGCCTGTTTAGGAAACACCTTTACCAAGGAACCGACATGGGGTTGAATTAGTCAATATTTTATAAAAGGATGCAATAATGTTTTAGTTTATTAAATCGTTTCATAAACTAAAAACATTAGTGTAAAACTGTACGTCAAGTATTTTTTTATATATAATATTTTAGTAGTTTAAATGCATAAACTAGATAATTATTTTTGTTTTTAAAATTTTCTTTATCAATGGAGATTTTTTTTCCAATTTAGTCTTGTTGTTCTTTGTTCTTATCTTTCCAAAAAAAAACAAAAGAGAATATTTATGAGGAAAGTTTGGATTAGAGAGAGTAGATTAAGAAAAAAAATATAATGAATTGAAAGAAAATGAAAATATTTTTTTAAAAAGGAAAGATGTCACACCCCCTCCCGGACAGTCAAAGTATTTAACGAAACGTGTATCGAATAAAACTCCCTAGGAACAGATCTGCAAACGCGTCATTTAAAAATCAGCAAGGCATATCAAGTATAATACACATCTTAACTAGCATGTCATGACCACGTTGTGCAAAGCACGCCCGATTTAATCAACGTTTACTAGTTCTACGATGTAGTGGGGCCCGCCCAGCACTCCCATCGTCTTTGTCGTAATGGGGCCCGCCCAGCACTCACGACAGCATTGTTGTCACAGAGTAAACTCAATGTCAACAACGGAATATAACCTATGTGCACACAGTACCATATAACCTCGAGCTCCACATCTCAGTCAGGTAGTCAATATAAATCTCAAGAAAATATATGGAAACATTAAAACATGCTTGCTATCGTTAGCTTCCAAAAACTTAAGCTTACTCCACATGCTCATGGAAAAACAGTAAAATCTTTTAACAATACTTGCTAAAACATACTTTACCCAAAATAAACTCATTTCAACCATTTTTCATAAAACCATCAACCACGTGCTCGTTCCTAAATCTCATTAGAAAATCCAGCTCTCAACTTAAGCTTGAAACTATTCATAGGAATCATGGATCATTTATAATAAAACATATAAGACATTCAAACATGAACAACCATTTAGGGATAATTTTCGAAATTCATTTTGTCACTCACAGTCTTGGCTAGTTTCCTGACCTGCAAGCTCGACCTATTTTCTCTCGGCCTGTTAAACATCCAAAACCGAACATTAAAACCATAAGTAGTCTTATTTTCCCACATTTATGAGTTTAGTACACTTAGAATTAAACCACCATTCACATTTTCCTTCCCATTTTTTTCCAGATTTCATACCATAAATACCAACACCCATACTCCCTTAATATTTAACCAATATTAACACATCACATATCAACCTCTCCATTTCCGAATCCCTTACAACTTACCCCAAGAAATGAAAACGAGATTTGTACCCGATTTTGCCCAGAAATGCCCTGAACACCGAACATTCAGATTTTCGTCTCTCTGCTCCTCTCTATCTTTCACCAAATGGAGCTTCGGATCCAGCTTGCACACCTCAGAACGCTTGAAAAACCAGAGAAGCCCCAAAACCCCTCCTGGTTTGTACGGAAATCCCGTGCTTCCTTGGTTCTTTTGGAGTAACTCAAACCGCTTCAAAACCTAGAAATTATTAGGTTGAAATCAACTTCTGCCGAGCTGTCTTGGCTTCAGCTTCTCCTTTCTTCTTCAACCTCAATTTCTCTGAAACTTCCTTTTTCCCCCTTCCTTCACTCTCTCTCCCTCGAGAACCTCTGCAAATGGGATGGAAAAAGACAAGAAAAGAAATGGTCTAAATAAAATAAAAAAAAAAGAAAATAAATGGGTTTGGCGGTGGGTTTTGTTGGAGCACCGCAGGTTTTCTTTCTTTCTTTCTTTTTCCATTTTCTTTAATTTAATAATTCCAACAACTTAACTAACCATAACCACAATGAACCATAAACTTTTGCCATTTTTCTTTGACAATGAAACTATACAACTTTGTGCCAAGGAAAAGATAATCCAAGGAAAGTCTCGGGCTTACAAAAGAAATATAGAAGAAATAAAAAAACGAATAAAAGATGGGTTGAACTTAGAATTAGTTAAAAGAGAATATCACGAACCCTCGGTTATATCATTAAGTTGTCATATGTTTTTCCATTTCCTCTCTCTCAATTTTTCCTCTGGAAAAACTGTTTTATTTTTTCCTCCCTCGTGCGGATACATTCAACGTTCAACTGGACCAGTAAATTTCGTAGACTGAGCCAACATTTATTTTGGATCACTATTGAGGTAAGTGGCTCTGCTATTGGAATGCCTTAGGACAAGGTTTAAATTTTTATGTGATGTTTTGAATGACTATGTGATGATTGCTGTTTGTGAATTGAATGTTATGTGAAATTTTTGTACTGCATTATATAATGTTTAATTATGGGACCTCATGCATGATCTTGAATGTGAAACTGTTTATATATGATATGAACCAAGGAGCTACCTTTGTTATGCCTCATGGACCGATTACAAGATCGAGAGCTAGGAAACTTCAACAAGCTTTGCTACTTCATGTCCAAGCGTACTTGAACTCGACAAGAGAAATAAAGGAAGATGTGCAAGAAGTTAGAACTATGCACTTCAATTTGGTGCAAGTTATGCATTTTAAGTGTTTTTATGGCAAGTCAAAGTCCACTTGGTCAAGGTCAAAGTCAGCTCCATCAAAACAAGTCAAAGTCAATTCATTCAATTCAAAAACCAAGTCAAACACTCACATCCTTAATTATGGATGGGATTGTAATTTATTTTGTTAAACTCTCCATGTTCTTAACCTTTTCATTTGCTTGTCTTTCCATTTATTGAAGTTATGTGCTTTTCATTTGCAAGCCTTGGAGGCTTGAATCCCTTCAAAGTTCAAAACTCCCTCTATGAAGCCATATGATGGGTCTAAGGACCCAAAAAATTATGTTGAGGTCTTTGGAGGCCTCATGGATTTTCAAGCGGCAACAGACGCCATAAAATGCCACACCTTCCAGATCGTGCTTACCGGCAACGCGCGCTTATGGTACAGAAGATTGCCGGCTAGGTCGATCTCGACCTACTCTCAGTTGAGGAAAGAATTTATCAGTCAATTCTCTTCTCGGCACTATGACAAAAAAACGGCGACTCACCTCACCACCATTAGACAGAAGGAGGGTGAGACGCTGAGAGAATACGTCACTCAGTTCCCGGAGGAGCAGTTGAAGGTCGCGCACTGCTCCGATGACTCGGCCATGTGCTACTTTCTCACCGGCTTGGTCGATGAGACCCTTACGGTCAAACTTGGAGAGGAGGCTCCAGCTACCTTCATCGAGGTCCTGTAAAAGGCGAAAGTTATTGATGGGCAAGAGCTTCTTCGAACCAAGACTGGTCGATCAGAAAAGAAGATCGACCAGAAGAAGCCCGGCCAAGGTAAGATTAAGGTTGATTCCAAGTCCAACGACAAGGGGTCATCCTCCTCCAACAACCGGACTAATTATCGCAGGTCGGATAGCGGTCCCAGCCGAGCCTGACCTTACGAATGATATACTCCAACCACAATCCCTATCTCAGAAATACTTACATATATTGAAGAGACTGGGATGGAGAAGCTCCTTAAGCGCCTGAGAAGCTCCGAAGAGACCCGGAGAGACGCAACAAAGATAAATACTGTCGTTTTCATCGTGATCACGGCCATAATACATCAAGTTGCTGGGAACTAAAACATCAGATTGAAGACCTTATTCAAGACGGCTACTTCAAAAAGTTTGTTGGCAAACCGAGGTCCAACTCGGTAGAGAAGAAAGATGAGAGGAAGCGTTCAAGGATGCCACCTCGCCGATATGACTGACCTGCGGTCACTAATACTATCTTTGAAGGCCCAAGTTGGGGCCAATCTGGAAACAAAAGGAAAGAGTTAGGTCGAGAAGCCAATCGTGAAGTGTGCATCATCAGGGAGTAGAGACCGACCTGCTCCATCATCTTCAGTGACTCCGACCTAGAGGGGGTCCACTTGCCCTATAACGATGCACTTGTGATCGCCTCTCTCATCGATCACGTACTGGTCCGGAGAGTATTGGTGGATGGGGGTGCATCTGCCAACATTCTCTCTCTTACAAAATAACTTGCTCTGGGATGAACCAGGGCACAATTGAAGAAGAGTCCAACACCCTTGGTTGGATTCTCTGGAGAATCAGTCTCCCCAGAAGGGTGCATTGACTTGTCGATTACAATTGGGCAAGACAATACACAAGTCACGCAGATGGCAGAGTTCGTTGTGATCGACGGCAGGTCGGCCTACAATGCCATCCTAGGGAAGACCTATCATCCATTGAATTGATAAATGCCTTCCTTTCTTCAAAGTCTTGAGAAAGAAGTGAACATTTGAATGGACGACTGAATGCGAGCAAGCCCCGGATCAATTGACGACCTATCTCTGCTTGGCACCACTGCTCGCCAAGCCTCTACCGGGAGACAATCTCCACTTGTATTTGGTGGTATCCGATAGTGCCATCAGCTCGGCCCTAATTAAGTAGGAGGGAGTATGCCAAAGTTCAGTTTACTACACAAGTAAGGCCATGACTGAGGCCGAGACCAGGTATCCACAAATGGAAAAGCTGGCCCTCGCCTTGGTCATCTCGGCCCGAAGACTTAGGCTGTATTTCCAAGCACACCCCATTGTGGTGCTTACTAATATGCCCTTGAAGAATATCTTCCACAAGCTAGAAACATCAGGATGTTTGATGAAGTGGGCAATGGAGTTGAGCGAGTACGATATCCAGTTCGGGCCCAGAACTGCGTTAAAGGGGCAAGCAGTTACAGACTTCATCGCAGAGCTCACTTCACCATCTCTGCCCACCGAGTCCAACCTCCCGTGGACAATCTACGTAGATGGATCTTCCAACGAGAAAGGGTGTGGAGCAGGAATCCTCTTGCTCGCACCAGATGGCATGCGGTTCGAGTATGCCCTACATTTCAACTTCCGGACTTCAAACAACGAGGCCGAGTAAGAAGCGCTTCTAGTAGGACTCCGCATTGCCATGGGACTGAGGGCCACCCACATCAAGGTCTTTAGCGACTCTCAATTGGTGGTAAATCAAATCAAGGAGGAGTATCAAGCGAAAGACTCCTGGATGGAGAAGTACTTAAGTAAAGTCAGATCGCACCTTGCCCAGTTCAAAACTTACGAGATGAATCAAGTTCCAAGATCAGAGGATTCAAACGCAGATGCCTTAGCCAAATTGGCATCAGCATACAAGACCGATCTAGCAAGATCGGTCCCGGTTGAAATCTTAGTTAACCTGTCAATTTTGGAGCCGGACATGATGGACATTGACACATCAGCACCCACATGGATGGATCCAATTGTGGAATTCATTAAAGGAAACCCACCGCAAGACTCAAAAGAACATAAGAAAATGGCGCGAAGAGCAACTCGGTTCATACTCCGAGATGGAGCATTGTACCGACGAGGCTTCTCCCTGCTTCTCCCTACCTCAAGGAGCGTGCGGCAACCATTCAGGAGCTAGGTCATTATCGGCTTAGGTGGTTCGGCAAGGGTATTACTGGCCCATCGTTGATCAGGATGCCAAGCAGTTTGTGAAGACTTGCGACAACTGTCAATGCTTCGCAAACATTATTCACCAACCTCCCGAACTGTTCACCCTCATCTCGACCCCATGGCCGTTCGCACAGTGGGAGTGGACATTATAGGTCCTTTCTCCTGGGCAAAGGATAAACCAAATTTGTTGTTGTCGCTGTGGATTATTTCACAAAATGGCCCGAGGCCGAGGCACTCACCCACATCACAGAGTCCAGGGTCACATCGTTCATATGGACGAATGTCGTATGCCACTTTGGAATATCGAACGCCATTGTGACAGACAACGGGAAGCAGTTTGATAACGCAAAGTTCAAGGACTTTTGCAGGAAGCTGAACATAAGCCATCTCAGTTCGTCCCATGCTCATCCAAGTTGGGAGGGATCCAAGTTGACCCAAGTTGGGAGGGACCGATCGAAGTTAAAGGCATAGTCCGACCAGGAACGTACATACTGGCTGATCTGGAAGGAAACGTGCTTGCGCATCCATGGAACGCAGAACACTTAAAGCATTATTACCCTTGAAATGTCAAAATAGTCTTAAAATGGACTTGTAAAAATTTTCAAGTGGAGGGAATTTTAATAAACAGAAGAGCTATTTAATTTCATGACTCCGAGTTCGGTGAGAAATTAAATGGGGGCCAAGGACTCCCATAGCGCTTAACCTGGCAAAGTAATTACTGCCAAGGTAAATTTTATAAAATTCAATCCTCTAAACCTACGGGTTTGAGATGCGATGTCAAAGTTATTTAATGAGTATAAAATTCAATCCTCTAAGCCTACAGGTTCGAGGTGCGATGTAAAAATTACTTATTCTTATGAACTTAAAATTCAATCCTTCGAACGTCTAAGTTGAAGGTGCGATGCGGAAAGTTCAACTGTTCAATATTATCCTTTGAACTTCCGAGTTCGAGGAGAAATATTGGAATTATATCAACAGAACTTAAAATTTGATCCTTTGAACGTTAAAGTTAAAAGTGCGATGTGAAAAGTTAATTGTTTAATGTTATCCTTTGGACTTCCGAGTTCGAGGAGAAATGTTGAAGTCGATAAAGAAAACTCTCAAACTCAATCCTTTAAACTTACGAGTTAGAGGTACGAGATATTTATATGTGATTAACTCTACAAAGGCAAGTTCAAAAGCTCAAGGAAAAAGTGAAAGAAGAACAAAACCCGAAGTATAGAGTTGGAGAAATTAAGATTTCATTAATAAAAGGACAGAGCCAAGGCGTGTATACCTTGTAGCTCTGCCCAAAGATTTGTACAATAAAAAAAGAACTTCAAAAAATAAATAAATAAAATAAAGAGAGGGGAAGCATCAGCCACTCCCGAGGTGAGAGGACAATTCACCTTGTGAGCCCAAAAGGTTGACCTCTTGGTATCCGCCCTGCTGCGAAGGGGCTCCTTCTTGTGTGGTGCCGACCTCGTTCTGCTCCAAACTAGGAGCATCGTCCTCTTCCAGGTCAGAGTAGTAAAAGTCCAGCTCTCTGACGTACTTCTCCACCAGCTCTCTGACCCAGAAGCCCATTTCTCAGCATACCTCTTTCTCAGATCGCTAAGGTCGATCTGGAGATGAGGCATGTCGGCAGCAATGCCCTTCATCAGAAATTTGAAGCCTGCGTCACTGAAGTCTTTGGCGAATCCATCAAAATCTGGGTGTTGCCTGAACGCTGCTTCTAGGAGAGCTCCATTGCTGAGGCGTTCCTTCTCCACCTTGAGCTCGACAGTGAGGCGTCTTATTGAAACGTCCTTGTCCTCAAGGACTTGAAGCATGTCGTCCTTCTCCTTTAGGAGCTGGAACTTCTCCTTCTCCAACCCCTTTGTAATGGCATGGGCAGCTCGGAGGTAGGCCTTGTGCTTCTCTTCTTCTCTTTTCAGTAGCTGAGCCTTGGCCTCCACCTCGGCCTTCAAAATGTCCACTTCAGAACGAGCCTTCAGTAGCTCGCCCTTCATTGTGGTGGTAGCTTCCAAGGCAGCAGAGGAATTCTCATTCTCCCTCGCTGCCAAGATTTCCCTTCCATCCAGCTCAGCCTTCATCATAACTCCCGAGTGAATAGAAGCAATGAACGCCTGCAAAGACAAATCACACAAAGGTTAGACCGAGCTACAAGTTGTAAAAATAAAAGCAATTACGGAAGCAGGTCGTACCTCAGCAGCATGGTCAATGGTCCTTTGTAGCACGGACCCAGGATCGCTTACAAACTTGGACGCCCTTCGGAGGCAGCGGTCGAAGCACGACGTCGAGATGCGAGATACCTACCTTCACCCCAAAACTTGACGGTTCAACTCGGAACCAATTTGTCACGTTGGATGTCCCCCCCATCCGAGCTTCGGGGTCGTCCACCAAGTCAGCATGGCTCGTGGGCAGGGGCCGACGAGGTCCAACCTCCAAGGAGGAGGTGGTTTTCTTCTTCTTTAGAGGAGACTCTTCTCTCACCTCGCGTAGAGGTGACACGTCCAGCACCTCGAACTCGCTCCTCAGACTCTTTCCTCTAGAGTGCTACCCAGCAGAGTCCAACTCGATTATCGGAGTTGGGACGTCGGCAGATGTCCCAACTTTATCTTGAGCCGAAGGACGAGTAGCAGCGGGAGTCATTGGCTCAGTGCCGTGAACAGCTTGAGGGAGTAAGCACGGCCCTTAGACTTACGTTTCACTCTGCCTAAGAATCCGCACACCATAGCTGCAAAACAAACAAGCAAAAGGTCAGAGACCAAAATCGAAAAATAAATTTAGATCGAGGTCGAGCTCGACTTACCGAGCTTAGAGTTTGGCCTTGAAGCTTTAACTAGACGCACTAAGGGGTTATAATCTAACAGCCTAGATTCGAGTAACAGCAGGTCAGTCGCCAAGGTTCCGACCTTCCTGCCGCTTGGGAGGCGATCCTTGTAATACGTGAGGGTATTAAAGGATGCTCGAGTCAGCTCGAGAATTGGTTTGATGGACACTGCATAAGACAGAAAAGAATTAAAGTCACGTATGAGAAGCAAAAGAGCTGTAAAATTTAAAGCTACAAAAAAAATCAAAACGACTTCGTACCTAAATTCCCAAACCTAACGGGAACGTCAAAGAAGGGACGACCAGACTCGTTCTTTGCCAGCCATCCTTCAGAGGCAAAGAACCACTTCTTCACCCATCCTTTGATGGAGGTCGGCCCTTTGACTATACCACCTGTGCCCTTCCTTGAGCACATGTAGTACCGACCTGGCTTCTTAGCTATCCTTTTGGCTCCGAAGCACGCTAGAAGTTGGTCGACATCAAGCAGCTCGCCCCCGTCCTCTTCTCGAGTTCGTAACCAGAAAAGGATGACCAAAGCAAAAATGACACCCCATCCATTGGGGGCCATTTGATCAGTGGCCAGGCCAGTTCGATTTAGGAACTCTTGGATAAAAGGGTGAAGGGGAAGTCTGAGGCCGAACTCTAGAATACTAAACCCCCTACGGAGGGGTCCGAGATAGTGCTCGGACATTTTTAAAGGGTATTCCAAACCCTAGCCCGAGGTGGAGGTGTCACTATCCTCCCTGTCATAAAAAAAACCTAAAATTTTCTATCTCTTCCAGCTCGGACTCTAACCTAAGAGCTAAGTCTTCCCTAGAGTCACTTAGCTTAGGGGGCAAACTGATTACAGTCTGACCTGCGCTACGTAGGCTATCACTACTGGAGGAAGAAGACATGAAAACTACCATACTTGAAATCAATATTAAAATGAGAATGACTGACCTATAAAGGATTCGAGCTGATTTCAGATCAAACTCCAAGAACTCAGGAAGCGTAAGGTTTTATTTGAAGTCTTGGAATTATTTATAGCTAACCGGGATTTCTCTACATCATACACATGTAATAAACGAGCGGCTAGGTTCATCTCGAAACTCGTAATGTCGGAATACTCGAGTGCTCCGACAGCCTGGCAGGTCGAAACGTTTTCCCACTTTCACAACGGTCATATTTTCTCTACGAACCAGAAGTCACCACGTGTCCTAAATTTGAACTAAGTAACTTCTCTGCCAGATCGAGATCGAACCTGACAGATAAGGGGCCAATGTTTTGGGGGAGAGATCTTGTGGACACGTGGGGGACGTTCAGTGGAGCTAAATAAATAAAAGAATATCCCAGGTCCACCTCGAACCTGCCGAGGAGGACAAGTTTATCTATATACGAGGCTAAGTATAAAAAGTCGTGGTTCGACCTGAACAGGTTCGATCTGCTCAAACCCGACAGGTTCGACATGACAAAAAACAAAGATAACCGCCGGTCGTGAGTATTGTCGAACCCACCACCTATAAATAGAGGGCCTCATTTCACACTTAGGTATTGAATCTCACCTCGAGCTTAATATTGAGTCCAATCTATACTGACTTGATCGTCGGAGAGTTTGCCCTCTTGCGCAGGTTCACTCTGAGGTTCAGGTCGAGCTGGAGACCGGGTTCGAGCTAGGTTCGTAAACACCGTTGTGCAATTCTTTGCATAAACAAATGGAAACTTAAAGTCATCAAGATATCTTCCTTCATTTGAATTTCTTAGATGATGTAAATTCAAATTCTAAACGATAATTCCTTAGATAGAGGGAATTCAAATCAGAGAAACTAAGGCTCGTTTGATAACCATTTGTTTTTGGTTTTTGGTTTTTGGTTTTTCTTGTTTTTAGTTTTTGGTTTTTTGTTTTTTGTTTTATGTTTTTAAAAAACAAAAACCATATATGTTTGATAACCATTTTTTGTTTTTTGTTTTTAAAAAACATAAAACCAAACATGTTTGGTGACCATTTTTATTTTTCTATTTTTTAAAAGTTATAAAATTAAAAATACATATTAGAGAGAAATTTTTATGTAGAGTAGAGATGACAATGGTGTGGGTGCAAGTGAGGATGCTCTCCCATTCTCGTGCTCGTGAATATTTTTGGTCTTCGTCTCCACCTCATTATTCAGATCGGGAGATGTTCTCGAGAAAAATTATTGGTTTTAAATTGTTTTTAATTATTTTTAGAATTGAGTATAAAAAAGTGTAATAAATATATATTAATTATTTAAAAAATGGATTCGAGGACGGGGTCGGGACATGCATTTCCTATTTTTGGGCTCGACCTTGCAGAAATTAATATATTTTTGGAACATAAATTTTAGAGAGATAAATAAAAAGTTTTAGAAAAAAAATAAGTGAAAGAAAAATAAAGACAAAAAGAGAAAAATTTTAAAGGAAAAAAGTAAAGTTGAGAGGAGAAGATATGTTAAAGAAAAAAAATTAGAAAGAAGGAGAAAAATTATAATGAAAACAAATTTAGAGATAAAAACAAGATTCAAATTATAATTTTTGAGAAAATAAATAAATATAAAGATAAATAAAAGCTACAATTAAAGAAAATTTAATGAAAAAAAGTAATTTTAAGAGGAAAAAATTGATTATGAAGGAAAAGAAAAGGTATAAAACACGAAATTTTAGAGAGAAAAAAATTAGGAAAACTATTAAATTTTTAGAGAGTGAAATGAAACTGATCTGCTAGCAAACAAAATACATAAAAATTTGGAGAGAGAGACAAATAATAATAAATATTTAAAATATGAAAATTTTAGAGAGAGAAATCTAGAAAGAAAAAAATTTTAGAGTGAGAAAGAAATTTTTTAGAGATAAATAGAAACAAAAAAAAGTTGAGTATTAGAAGAAAAAATCAGATTTTTTGAAAAACATAAATTGTTTTTAGAAACTATTTTTTTTGAACTTTACACATAATTTCAAAATAGTTTTTAAAAAACAAAAAATAGAAAATTTAATTGATTAATACACTTTTTAAAAAACAAAAAATCAAAAATCAAAAAGAAAAAAGGAAATGATTATCAAACGGGCCTATGTTTTTTCTAGTCACAGCACCGACTTAATGAAACTTTTAAAAAATTTTCACATGCAAGGGAAAATTGAAATGTTTAAAATATTAATTTTTTCTTTTTGAATACAACATGTGTGGGTGAGGATTCGAACTCTCAGCCTCGTAGTTGAATACATATAGCTTAATCTATTGAACTATATATTATGGTCGACAAAATATTAAAACAATTGAACAAACATATACATTAGATACTAAACGGTACATCTAGCTAATTTTGAATCATTTAAAATTGCTTTTATTTTTGGTCATGCAAATAGAATTTTCTAAGTTCTATCTTATTATAGGTGGGCTTAATTAATTAGTTTGGGTTTCCAAACAAAATTCATCTGGGTTGAAATTTCATTTCATAAAGTACCACGTGAATAATTTGAATTTTAATCCAAAATATCTCTCCAACTCTAAAAAAAAGATATTGTTGAATAAAAAGGATAAGACTTTAATATAAAAATGTTATTATATTCGAAAAAAGCCTCCATAAAATTAGACATTTCAAAATTGTGTCATGTGGATCGAACGCGATTTGTTGACTTTTTTAAGTAATGGCTTTTCTTGGAATCCAAACAACATGAACAGCCAGATCATTCCAACTTTCGTTTCGAAGCTTCCATGTTGCCATTAATTTTGTGGATGTGGGTCCCCCCATTACAACATATAATATAAATATATATCTTCAATTAAGATTTACTTTTTCTAGTTATCTTTTTAACTTCTAAATTTTATTTGTCAAAACGTAATTCAATAAATAAGAGATATATAATTACCATTAGAACGGTTCTTCGTACAAAATCGAAATCGAGTTTAACGTTGAACATACGGACTAAAACAATTGAATTGATTTTTTGAGATTTCATGTGCATCATTATTTTAGTCTTTTAATTTATAAGTTTATTATATATTAGTTATCGAAGGCATAAGATATTTATTTTATTTTGGTCTATAAACGTTTTAAAAAGAGTTATCTATACGTTTAAAAAGATATGTTATCATCATTCGAAAAACTTAATGATTTAAAAAGATCTTAAATCCTCGCATAAACAAGAGTTTTATTTACAAATTCAAGCTCAACTCAAAAAGTAACTTAATGGTTTAAAAAGATCTCAAATCCTCGCATAAACAAGAGTTTTATTTACAAATTCAAGCCCAACTCAAAAAGTTTTAGTTTTCCGCTATATTTTAAAATACATTATATTTGATGCGGTTTAGAAAATTTCCCATTTTTATGTTCACCTTTATTTTATCCACTCACCCCATTCCTTAAACCGGGTGTTTTTATATTTGAGATTAAATGAGCAGTTGGAAGTTTTTTATTATTAGTTTTTAAAGAATATTAATAGTTTTAACTTATGATACCCTAATAATGGGGATAAAATATTGATGTAATTACATCTAAATCCATATATCGAAATTAAATTAATTACCTCTCCCTTCTAGAAATCCACCAGCTTCCGTTTTCCGTCAGTTAGAAAAGTTATCCGCTTCAGCTTTATTATTAAAAAAATTATTATTATTCTAACTACAACTAATTTCCTAACTCGAAAATAATTCCTTTCTACACCCACCTAACGTCTCATTAACGCCACCAACCCTACTTTTTCAACTACTATAAATTCTCCACTACAGATCTCTTCAGCTCTCCCACCTTTAATTTCCTCACTTTCCCTTCAAATTTCAATTTCTTCTCTCAAGATTTCTTTCTTTTTTCCTTTCCCTCCGTTTATATATGGTACGTAATTTTCACAACCCTCCTTTATTTATTTATTTATGTTTGTTGGATTATTTTTAGAAAGATCGAAAAAATCCAGTTTCAAATCCAATATCGTAGACTGAATATCTCTTGGTTTAATTTGCAAGTTCTTGTTTTTTAGAGCAAAATTAATCCTGATCTGTGTTCTCATCCCAAAATTTCGCCACCCTTTGATCCAATTTCAGAAAAAAAAAATAAAAAGCAAAAAAAAAAACTTGATTTGAGTTATGCTTTCTTTTTTATATGCTATTTATGGAATTGAGTTCAGATGCCTAGTGCAACGACGGACTCGTCGGAGAAGGATGCGGAGCCGTTCGTGGAGGTGAACCCGACAGGGCGGTACGGGCGGTACGGGGAGCTTCTGGGGACGGGGGCAGTGAAGAAAGTGTACAGAGCATTCGATCAAGAAGAGGGAATTGAGGTGGCGTGGAACCAAGTGAAGCTGAGGAGCTTTTCGAACGAACCATCGATGATAGAGAGGCTGTACTCGGAGGTGACATTGCTGAGAACCCTAAAGAACAAGAACATAATTGCTTTGTACGATGTATGGCTCGACAAACTTCATGGAACCTTAAATTTCATTACTGAGGTTTGTACAAGTGGGAACCTCAGAGAGTACAGGAAGAAACACAGGCAAGTTTCTTTGAAGGCCTTGAAGAAGTGGTCCAAGCAGATCCTTCAGGGTTTGGATTATTTGCATACCCATGAGCCTTGTGTTATTCATAGAGATCTCAACTGCAGCAATCTCTTTGTCAATGGTAATGTTGGCCAGGTAATACTATCTCTTTACTTTGAAAATATTTATTTTGGTTGGTGTCATACTTTAAAAATCTCTCTTTGAGGAGGGGTTTTAGTATTTCTTTTCATGTCGAAAACTTTGCAATGTCATTTGTTGGGCAGGTGAGAGTGTTAAATGTAAAGACTATAGTAGATGCATGGGTGGGGTTATTTTTGGCTTTATTTTGGTAGATTTAATAAATTTTGTATGTATGATTTGGTCGCAAATAAAACCGTCGGGAAAGCTACTAATTTATAGTGTTTATTTTGGTAGATTTAATAAATTTTGTAGTGTGGTGGGCAGGTGAAGATTGGGGACTTGGGTTTGGCAGCAACAGTGGGGAAGAATCACTCAGCACATTCAGTGCTTGGGACACCAGAATTCATGGCACCAGAGCTATATGAGGAACATTACACAGAGCTTGTGGACATATACTCATTTGGAATGTGTTTGCTTGAATTGGTCACTTTGGAAATTCCCTATAGTGAATGTGACAATGTTGCCAAGATCTATAGGAAAGTATCCTCCGGGATTAAGCCTCAGGCCCTTCACAAGGTCAAGGACCCTGAGATCAAGGCTTTCATTGACAAGTGCCTCGCCCACTCCCAAGCGCGGCCCTCCGCGGCCGACCTCCTCCGAGATCCCATTTTCAGGGAAATTGATGATGATGAAAACGACAACGACCAGGATCATTGTGCATCCTCGTGATGGCTAGTGTATTATTTGAACAAAAATTATGTAGGTTATAGATGGTGATGAATGCACAACTCAAGTATAGCTATAGCTAGATTGGTTAAATTATTATGTGCTTTTATGGTTTTTTCATGTGAGTTTTTTTTTTTTTTGGTTGGTGTTATCTTTCATTATTTTTGGAGAGGTAACACGTGGGTTTGAAATGCTTTTCCCATATTCGAAGGAGGGATCCGATTAGCATTGAAATTTAGGTTTTAATTTATGTCTGTTTACTTGTGTACATACTACATCAGTTTAAGTTTTCAATATCACGCTTGAAAAGGTTTAGTTTTGTTTAATTTTATGGGGTAACTCTATTTCTTTGGCTGAAGCATTCCTTCATTTATTCTCTTTTTATATAATGCTTATTGGAAAAGTGATTCATTTACAAATTTTATTCTAATTTCCCATATAAGATATTAAGAATGAGAGTGATAAAAGAGGAGGTGTTAAGGTTACTAATTTAGAGGTCTTAAATTCAAACTTTCGGTGAGTTTAATATCAAACTTTTGATGGAGCACAGCTTTGATTCCTAATTACATATAAATAAAGAAAGATAAGTGGCTCAATTTAAGCACCTATTTTAATAAAGGACTAATATTTCCATATTTTGCACAAATGACCAAATTAATTTTTAGGACTTTTAGAAAATAGATGATTTTTCCATTTGCTCCTCTTGACCATATTTTTGGTGCCTCCCTCTTGGGATCATCTAACACACTTCAAGGGGCCGTTTACCCCCATATAATACTAATTGTATAATTGTATTTTTTTAAAAAAGTATTAAAATTTAAAATGAAATTTATATTCAATATTAATTACTTTTAAAAAGTCTTATATTAACATAATTCTTACTAATAACATACAAAATTAATACATATATGCAATTAATATAAAAAAACCTAAAATATTAAATTAATTTTAAGAAAATCTATTATATAAATACAAATTATATTAGATTAATGTATAAATTATATAAATATTTGTAAGGACGTTTTCGGAACATTATATAAATTTAGAACATTCTCATGAATAAATCATGCAAAACAAACGTGGCTATTCCCGGACATCCTTATATATTTTACTACGAAACAAACATGGAAATCTAAAGATAAAGGACATCTGAAGATACCAAACATCTAAAATTCTAGACATCTGAAATTTCAGGCATCTGCATTCCCGAAAAATAAATGGCCCCTTCATGGGATTTGAAACGAACGTCCTTTTCCAATATGGATTTTTAGTTGTTTTGTAAATATATTTCCACAAATTAGATTAGATGCTAGTCTTTAGTTAGTTTTGAATTTAAATTAATTTAAACATTTTTTAAAAAATATCTACCAAAGTATCCCCATCATCCATCTATCATTGTTTTAAGCTCTCCCCTGTGCAATTGTGTACTTAATCACAATTGTATATGATGGTACTTGGGACGAAAATAATGTCTATAACAATTTTAAAATCTCTTAGATCGATGTCAATCCATAATGACTCTACGTTGTCCCATCTCATCAAAGACTTTACCATGAATATTCATCTAATTGACGGGAAAAAAGTTGCATGCCTATCGGTGGTCAGGAACAATGTAAACAAGTTTTTTTATTATTAGGCTATTTGAAGATAGGGATGTGACATAGGTTTTAGCGGTTCTTTTGAATGAGTTGGGGAGCGATTACTACATTGTTGTTGATACTACTTACGTAGATGCCGAATTAATCGTAGAAATAAGGGTGCAACACAATTGCAGACTACTATGGATACTCATATAGATACCATAAATGAAAGTGGGACACCATTGCAAACAATTGCAGATACCGACATTTATGTACCCTATAAATGGAAATGTGACACAAGTGAAGTCCATCGTGGATACTCGTATATTGAAACCATAAATAAAAGTGGGGCAGTAGTGCAAACACTTATATATATTCACATTGACCCCATATATAAATGAGAGTGGGACATCGGCACATACCAGATCTCACCATAAACGTAAAGAACTCTAAGTAATGAATTCAATTCACATTTAAGGTTCTAATGATTCTGTTGAATGAGTTGGGGAGAGATTGTTGCATCTGATTCGGTAGATACGGATATTGATTGCAGACATGGAAATGCGACACCACCATTGTAAGTACTGAGATTAACCCCAAAAATGAAAATGCAATTGTTTGGGGATGAAAAGTCCTATTGCCACGTGGAGGGTGAAGATTCGCCGCCTACGGAGGATTCGAAGGAACAAACTTATGGAGCTCCATCTCGGAAGGTTCCGAGATGAGACTATTGCCATTTCCTGTTCAGGAACCAACCTGTTATTTCTAGGACTGTGCCCAAGTTTGATCTGCTCGAACCCGACACATCCGACCTCAAGTCCAACCAAGGTAACCGCCTGTCGCAACCCCTATCGAAGCCTAAACCTATAAATAGAGGGCTTCATTTCACCACCAGGTATCAAATTTCTCCTCGAACCTAATATTGAGTCCGAGCTGCATACTGACTTGAGCGTCGGAGATTTTGCCCTCTTGTGCAAGTGTTCCTTTAGCGTTTCGGGTCGGGGTAAGGACCGGGTTCGAGATAGATTGACGTTGTGCAAATCTTGCACAAACATTTGCCGCCATCTGTGAGAAAGGATATTTCAAGTCGTCCCAATAACCAAAGCAATCCGATTCGAGATGGTTCACCCAACAGACTCTGTGAACACTGTTGAGTGGAGGGCTTTGAATGCAAACAATGGTGCTCAACGTGAAGTCGACACCAAGTTAATTGAAGACTAGGCTAGGGCAGGGCAAGAGGTAGAGCCACCTTGGAGGTCCACCCGTAACGGCAACACCGTCCTGCCCCCGGCACACCCGAGGCCCAGCAAGACCAACCGAGGCCGAGGTGGGACCTTGAAAAAGATTTCTCGAAGGGCCGCGCCAACTGAGGACCCTGAGGTTTTCGCTACCCTCCAGCGGGGGTTAGATGATATGCGCAACCGAGTGCGTACCATGGAGGAGACATATAACGAGATGATAAGGGCAAACCGGACGGGGTCCCATTCCAAGGCCCAAGGTGGGGCAGACGACCTGCTAGAAGATGGAAATGACCAAGATCCCCTCATCCACCCCGATGACTATGAGCCCGTTGCCGACAATGGCGAGATCGATTATAGTTTGAGGGATCATAATCTTTGAAAGCACCTTGTCGATAAAAAGAGGAATGACTCGTGAGGCCCGGGGATCTCTCCATCCTGCTCTCACAAATACTCAAACTCCGATCTCAAGGCTCAGTCGAAGTATAAGCCGTTGGACACCGAAGGCCGTGATTACGAGGGAAGAGTTCGACCTGATGAAGCACAAATTCGACGAACAGGTTGAGGCACTCAAGGCGAAGTGCGAGAAGAAGGAAAGTCCCTTTAATGATGGCGAGATGGGTAAATCACCATTTACCTCGGACATCCTAGAGGCATCGATCCCTCAAAGTTCAAAACACCCGCCATGAAGTCTTATGATGGGTGGAAGGACCCAAAAGACTATGTGGAGGTCTTTGAAGGCCTCATGAACTTCCAAGCGGCAGATAATGCCATTAAGTGCTGAGCTTTTCAAATTGCTCTCATGAGGAGCACTCAGATCTGATACCGGAGGTTGTTGGCTAGGTCGATCTCGACCTACAGTCAGCTGAGGAAAGAGTTCATTAGCCAATTCTCTTCTCGGCACTCTGATCGGAAGACAACCACTCATCTTACCACCATTCGATAGAAGGAAGGCGAGACTTTGAGAGAGTACGTGACCCACTTTCAAGAGGAGCATCTTAAGGTCGCGCATTGCTCCAATGACTCGGCCATGTGCTACTTCCTCACTGACGTGACCGACGAGACTTTGACTGTTAAACTGGGTGAAGAAGCACCGTCAACCTTTGCTGATGTCTTGCAAAAAGCCAAAAAAGTCATAGATGGGCAGGAGCTGCTCAAAACCAAGTTAGCTCGGATGGACAGGAGGTCTGACCAGAGGAAGTCAGGTGGCCAAGACAAAGGGAGGTCCGATTCTAAGTCCAAGGACAAAGGGTCGTCTTCCCAACCTTCCCAGGGTTTATTTGATTACAGGAGATCCAGCTCGGACTCCAATCGAAGAGTGCCTTATGAAAGGTACACCCCAACCACCATTTCGATCTCCGAGATCCTCACCAACATCGAGGAAAATGGATTGGAAAAGCTCCACAAGCAACCTGAGAAGCTTAGAGGAGGCTTTGAGAAGCGCAACAAGGACATGTATTGCTGTTTCCACCGCGACCGCGACCATGATACCTCTAATTGCTGGGAGTTGAAGCACCAGATTGAAGATTTGATTCAAGACGGCTACTTCAAAAAATATGTTGGCAAGCTGGGCTCCAGCTCGACAGAGAAGAAGGAAGAGAGGAAGCGTTCAAGGACGCCGCCTCGGAAGGTTGACCGACCTGCGGTCATCAACACTATTTTCGACAGCCCAAGTGGGGTTAATCCGAAAACAAAAGGAAGGAGCTTGCCAAGGAAGCTCGGCGCGAAGTCTACACCGTTTAAAAGCAGAAGTCGACATCCCCTATTACCTTCTCGAGCTTCAACCTGAAGGGGGTACACCTACCCCACAATGATGCCCTGGTAATCTCGCCTTTGATGTCTACGTTTAGGTTAGGAGAGTGCTGGTCGACGCAGGTGCTTCGACAACATCCTATCTCTCATTACTTACTCGGCGTTAGGATGGACTAGGACATAGCTGAAGAAAAGTCTGACGCCCTTAGTCGAATTCGCGGGAGAATCTGTAACCTTTGAAGGCTGCATTGACCTTCCTATTACCATCGGCCAAGGTGACACACAAGTCACGAAAATGGCCGAGTTCGTGGTGATTAATGGTAGGTCGGCTTATATTGCCATCTTCAGACGACCTATAATTCATTCACTCCGGGCCATCCAGTTAACTCTGCATCAAGTCATGAAGTACTCTATGGTGAACAGAGTCGGCATGATACGAGGAGAGTAGAAAACATCCCGAGAGTGCTATACTTCTGCACTCAAGGGATCGGCAGTGTGTGCTTTAGAGGAACAGCCGAATCTCTTAAGGCTAGCTTCCAAGGACGAGCTGCCCCAAGGTAATAAGCGGAGATAGCTGCACCCACATAGAAGTTGGAGCTTGTCCCTTTGCTCAGCCCGGAGAAGCAAGTGAGCATAGGCACCAAGTTGGGGGCCGCGGACAGAGAAGAGCTCGTTTCTTTCCTCAGGACGAACTTAGACGTGTTCGCGTGGTCTCATGAGGACATGCCAGACATAAATCCGAAGATTATGGTCCATCACATCAACATCGACCCATCATTTCGACTTGTCAAGCAAAAAAGAAGACTTGTAAATAGAGAGAAGAGTGATGTAATTGTTGAGAAAGTAAACAAACTTCTGAAAGCTAAATACATTAAAGAAATTTTGTATCCCGAGTGGCTCTCTAACGTTGTCTTAGTTAAAAAATCCAACGGGAAGTGGAGAATGTGCTTAAATTTCACCAATCTTAACAAGGCTTGCCCAAAAGATTGTTTCCCACTATCGAGGATCGACCAGCTCGTGGATGCTACAACTGGGCACAAGCTGCTCACCTTCATGGACGCCTACTCCGGATACAACCAGATAAAGATGCACGAACCAGACCAAGTTCACACCTCTTTCATAACCGATCAAAGCCTATATTGTTATAAGGTCATGCCCTTCGGTCTAAAGAACGCAAGAGCAACCTATCAGAGGATGGTAAACAAGATGTTCACCAACCAGATCGGACGCAATATGGAAGTCTACGTGGACGACATGCTTGTCAAGAGCAAGTAGTCCAGGTCGCACCTGGCTGACCTGACTGAAACTTTCGAGGTCCTCCGAAAGTACCAGATGAAGTTAAATCGTGCCAAGTGTGCCTTTGGAGTCTCATCTGGCAAGTTCCTGGGATTCATGTTGAATAATCGTGGCATACAGGCTAACTCAGAGAAGATAAGGGTCGTGCTCGAGATGCAAGCCCCAAGGACCCTTAAGCAGCTACAGTGTCTTAACGGGAGAATCGCTACCCTTAATAGGTTTGTCTCCAGGTGCACGGATAAGTGTATCCCTTTCTTCAAAACCCTAAGAAAGAAGGGACCTTTTGAGTGGACAGCCGAATGTGAAACAACCTTTGAAGAACTCAAAAGCTACCTTTGCTTGGCACCATTGCTCGCAAAACCTATGTTGAAAGGACGTTAATCCCGCAGCGGAAATGGATCTTGTTCTTGATTTTTTTGAAGAACAAAAACCATACAAATGAAAAAGAGGAAAAAAATAGGGGAAAGTTTTCCTTTACCTTTGATGAACAATTCTTTAAAGAATTACCGAACACCACCAATAGACCTTCCGTGCTATCCTCTAGGTACCGAGAACATGCTTGTGGGAGCGTTCAATATGGATCTATGGGAATGGAGTAGAGAGAGATTGAGAGAGATGCTGGGAGTTCTTTTTCGGCTTAGTTGTTCTGTTTTTGCAGAACTTTTCTGCAATAAACCAAAACGAAAAACAGTGATGTGGGGAGTTACCCTACGTCACTTGATTCCCCACTCCCTTGCATTTTTGTAGGGGAGTTATATATTAATTAATATTATTAATAAAGAATAATAATTAATATATATAATAATTAATATTATTAATAAAGAATAATAATTAATATATATATATAATAATTAATATATGTTATCTTATGCACATTATTTTTAACCTATAGTGTCAATATGAATCATATTCATATTAATTTTATTTGAATCTCATTCAAATAATTATATAGTTTCAATTAAGATTAACTATATATTATAATGTATCACTATACATATAATTCCTTGAGCAATTTGAACATTTCAAAAATTTCCAAAAACTTGATCCTCGTTTTACTCGTTATGAGCTAGCAAGGAGATTTAATGGACCTATAGATCAGAAGCTCCAATGATACGAGATTAATCGGTCAAACTCATTGACCGAGTTAATCAACATTCGTTAACTACGAGTCACTCCACTAAAGACCCGTAGCTGCACTCTTCCCACTGCATAATGTTTTCGTGTCCACGGATATAGGACCATTAATGACAAGTCAATTCTTCACGAGTGTTCGTAACCACAGATGTGTCAAATTACCGTTTTACCCCTACATTACATCCTGCTCCTTAAATACCACTGCTCCTCTAATGAACAACCCGGTTATGGTTCGACCAATAACCGGAACTCCTTCTCGGGCCAATGAAAGAGTGGGGCCCCTTGTTCATGTCCTGGAGTCATCATTTAAGAGAACACTCATCTACTCCCTAAAGTCGGGGAGGGTTGAATTCCATCGTGTGAAGTTATGTCCAGCTCCCCATTTGGTCTCGTCCCCAAAATGGTAGGAATATTGAGTTAGCAACTCGGGCCACTCTCACCCATACAAATCAAAGGACGAGCCCTCACGGACAGGAGTCCATAACTCACTCAGGATTGAAATTGAGTTTTCTGGTCATCCTAAGAAATTGATCTGATAGTTAACGGTGTTACGTCTAAAGATTGGCTATTTCGCGATCGGGTCATATACAAACTCATTGTATAGGATACCCTCACTCGCATGTCTCCACACAAACGACCTGGATCGAGTCGTCTGTAACATTTACAAAGTGGGCCATATCCATAGTGTTGCTAGGATAAGGTACCTAGCCGTATCCATATACTATAGACCCTTTAGGTTATTCCCGAAACATTATCCACTTGTATATTAGGGCTATATCAAATATATACCCTATAGATATACTGTCCCAATTACAAGAAAATAACCTTGGATGTTTAGTTTATTAGATTTTGGATATACATTTGTTTTTCCATAAATACAAACTATGAGTTTATTGAATATACATTTGTTTTTCCATAAATACAAACTATGAGTTTAGGGCAACACACCCATAAAACTTCCACTTGAACTAAACTCGAGTGGGGTGTACATTATCATAAAGCAAAGGGAAAATACAATAAACTAGGGCATACACTATACCCATTACATTTCTCCCATTTGCCCTAGACTCATTGTACAAAGCTCGAAGGCTTAGATTTTCTAGATGGCCCTCAAACACTTTAGCCGGAGCGCCTTCATAAAAGGATCAGCAATATTATGCTCCGAAGTGATCTTTGTGATGATCACGTCTCCTCAATGCACTATCTCTCGTATAAGGTGGTACTTCCTTTCGATATGTTTGCGTCACTTATGGCTTCGAGGTTCTTTCGAATTTGCCACAGCACCACTGTTATCACAATAAAGTGTGATGTGCAAGTTCATATTTGGAACGACTTCCAAATTTGTTAGGAACTTTCTTAGCCAAACCGCTTCTTTTGCTGCTTCACAAGCTACTACATACTCAACCTCCATTGTGGAGTCTGCGATGCATCCTTGTTTGATGCTTCGCCAAACTACCACTCTTTCGTCAAGAGTGAATACTGACCCCGATGTGGATTTCCTTGAATCCTTGTCTGTTTGGAAGTTAGAGACAGTGTATCCTGTAGGGATCAAATCCTTAGCGCCATACACGAGCTTGTAGTCCCTCGTTCTCCTTAGATACTTGAGGATTCCCTTAACAGCAGTCCAGTGATCATATCCTGGATTGGATTGATACCTACTGACCATCCTTACTGAAAAGCAAATGTCAGGCTTAGTGCACAACATATCGTACATCAGGCTGCCCACTACTGAAGCATAGGATATACGTCTCATATCCACAACTTCTTGAGGTGTCTTAGGACATTGTTCCTTAGATAGATGAATTCCATGCCTGAAGGGCAATAAGCCTTTCTTAAAATTCTACATCGAATATCAAATAAGCATCTTGTCGATATAAGTTGCTTGAGAAAGGGCCAACGTTTCGTTCTTGAGATCCATTAGAATTTGGATGCCAAGAACATACTGAGCTTCTCCCAAATCCTTCATTTGGAACTCAGTAGCTAGCTACTTCTTTATGTCAGTGAGGTATCCTACATCATTCCCAATGAGTAGGATATCATCCACATACAACACTAAGAAGGCTACAGTGTTGTTGATGATCTTCTTGTATACACAAGGCTCATCAACATTTTGGTTAAAACCATAAGATTTAATCGCAGTATCAAACCTTATGTTCCAAGATCGAGATGCTTGTTTCAATCCGTATATGGACTGTTTAAGCTTGCAAACCTTTTGCTCTTGACCTTGAGCTATGAACCCCTCGGGTTGAGACATATAAATACTTTTTCAAGATTGCCATTCAAAAAGGCAGTCTTGACGTCCATTTGCCAAATCTCATAGTCATAACATGTGGCAATGGACAAAAGTATTCTTATGGACTTCAGCATAGCTACACGGGAGAGTGTTGAGCATAGCTACATGGGTGTGCCGGCATTGCGCCTCGGTCCATGTGTCGGAGGTTGCACCATGGGGGTCCCTATGCGGTACGGTATGCTCGAACGACACGGCACGAGCGCAAGAGTCGTCGTGCCACGTTAGTGTCCGGATGGCTGGATGTCCGGAAGGTCTCGATCATTAAGACAAGCACATGGGTCGGTTCTCGGTATGCGTGCCCAATTGAGCAGCGAAGCCCGATGACATCCCGATGCTCGGGGTGACATCCTAAAGTACCGGTGGGCACCCGGTAAGTGAGAAAAAGCTAGTCTTGGCCCGGTAAGCGGCAAGACTCATCCCGGTTGCCAAGTTTAATCATTCCTTGTCCGAAAGTCGGCAGGAATCATCTCGGCAGTACCCAGTAAAGCCGTTTAGCTCGTTATTAACTAGTTTCTCTGCAGGAATGGTCTTAGAGGCGTCTGATAGGCCCGACAAGCTAGTTTTGACATAGTTAAGCGACAGGAATGTCCCGGTTGTACCCGGTTGGCGTTTTAAAGGCGTTCTGACCCCGTTATGGGTCAGAACTCATCCCGGTAAGGTCCTGGCTCATCGTAGGAGCGGGACGGCCGAGTGGCCGAGAACCAAGATGGTTGAAATCAAGTTGCGACGTCGCGTTTAGTTGACCTTGGCTTAGAGTAGAGGCTAGGTAGAGCCGTGGGGCTTGGCCTAGCGTATAGGCAAGCCGGCTAGAGTCGCATTAGAGTTTAATTGCACGTACGGGCGACGTGCATTGTCGAGACAAGTGAGAATTCCGCTGCAAGTGAAGTTCGGTTGAGGAAGAAAGAACGTCGCTTAAGGTCTGACGAAGCCACAAAGGGGCACAAAAAGTGGATTGGAGCTGGAGTTCCTCGTAAGGCTGGCCATGTTCGAGCTTAGATCATGGCACCGCACGGTTGAAAAATGTACGATCGTGACACCGAGCATCCCCAAACACGGAAGTGACGTAAACTAGCTTTACGACCCTTCCATAGCTTAAAGGGTGTTTCAGAAACACTCTTTGATGGAACTACGTTCAAAATGTAAACCGCAATCTCCACTACGTAACCCCAAAATGAGTTAGGCAACTGAGCATAGCTCATCATTGATCGAACCATGTTCAACAGGGTTCCGTTTCTCCTTTCTGATACACTGTTTTGTTGAGATGTACCAGGGGCTGAGAGTTGAGACGTGATTCCATGTTTAATCATATAGTCCTGAAATCTCAAGTCCATATACTCTCCACCCCGATCGGATCGAAGTGTTTTAATGGTTTTACATAATTAATTTTCAACTTCAGTCTTGTACTCCTTGAACTTTTCAAGAGCTACATACTTATTTTGCATTAGGTATAAAGAACCATACCTTGAATAATCATCTATAAAAGAGATGAAGTATTCATATCTTCATTGAGCTTTAACATTCATCGGACCACAAAGGTCTGAATGTATAAGTTCTAAGGGCTCTTTGGCTCTATAAACCTTTCCAGTAAAAGGTCTTTTAGTCATCTTGCCTTCAAGACAAGACTCACATGGTGGTAAAGAATCGTCTTCTAACTCACTTAGAATGCCATTCTTAACCAACCTCTCAATCGTATTGAGATTAATGTGACCTAATCTTAAGTGCTAAAGATAGGTATTTTCTTTGTGAGAAAGTTTTTGTCTTTTAATTTGAGTTTTAGCATTTTTAAACGACTCGGTATTTAAAACTGCTTTAATTATGGTTGGTCTTAGTACATACAAGTTGTTTTCAAGCAAAGCAGAACAAATATTGACACCATTTCTTGGCAACGCTTACCTCCCCTTCCTGTCCCTTATTTTTCATAAGAGACTGGTAAGTCTGTAGCTCATTTAAGAGCGTGGTAAGAGTGTACTCCAACTTATTCATGACCGCATTGTTGCGGAATGACAGGAAACCTTTCGGAAGAGATTCCAGAAAGAAGCTGACCTGACTCTACTCGTCTATGACAGCCCCGTTCGACTTTGCCATGTTGAAGTGGTCCATCAGGTTGAGAACATGTTCTCGCACTGAGGAGCCCTCCTTCATATGGGAGTTATAAATGAACTTAAGGGCTTCGTGTCGAGCCTGTGAGGACGGTTGTCCAAACATGCTCTGCAGCGAGTCCATGATCTCCTTAGCGGTGACCGTGTCCTCGTGCTTCTTAGCAAGCACATCAGATATGCTCGCCAAGATGTAGACTTTGGCTTTGTCATCGGCCTTGATCCATTTGTCATAGACGTTGTGCACCGCCACAGTGGCGTTAGGCGTAGGAGCTTGAGGATAATCCTCTTGTAAGACGAACCTAAGATCATTTATGACGAGAATAATGTTTAGATTCGATTTCCATTGTTTGTAATTCTCGCTGTTAAGTTTTTTCGTGGTTAGGAGTGCAATAATAGAACTAGACATCCTGAAAGTAGAAACAAACCTATATTAGTTTCATGCATTAGCCTTTAAACCTAATAAAATTTTAGTAAAAGTAATTAAGCACCCTAACAAAATTGTTTTTCAACGATGCTTCAGTGATTTAGAGCAACAGCCACCTTAGGGCAGACATGTACTCCTTCACTGAATTGAGATGTTCTCAACTCAAATTTTACACCAGGAAGGAAAATATTGTAGCAAAACCTAAGAAACCATTTATCCATTTATGAAGTTCGCCTTGGTTTTGATTCCATACAATGAACCCTCCGTAGGGATGGTCGCACCAGGACGACACGCAGGTCATGTATGAAACCTCACGGTGCAAACCAATGGTGGAGACCACAGGATGTGGTGTCACACGTCCTTTGTTGGGTGTGTTGCCCTAAACTCGTAGTTTGTATTTATGTTGAAACAAATGTATATTCAATAAAGTTTTATTTAATAAATTTGTTGTTGAATTCATAGCATTACATTGTCCAAAATTTAATAAACTAAACATCTAAGGTTATTTTCATGTAACCCAGGACAGTATATATACTGGGTATATATTTTATATATCAGGTATATATTTGATATACCCCTGCCCCTGATGTACGAGGTATATATTTGATATACCCCTGATATACGAGTGGATAATGTCCCGTGAATAACCTAAAGGCTTTATAGTATATGGATAAGGCTGGGTACCTTATCCTAACAACACTATGGATACAGTCCACTTTGTAAATGTTACAGACGACTCGATCCAGGTCGTTTGTGTGGAGACATGCGAGTGGGGGTATCCTATACAATGAGTTTGTATAAGACCGGATTGCGAAATAGACAATCTTTAGATGTAACGCCATTGACTAATAGATTGCTATTTCATAGGATGACCAGACAACTCATTCTTAATCCTGAGTGAGTTATGGACTCCTGCCCGTGAGGGCTCGTCCTTTGATCTGTATGAGTGAGAGTGGCCCGAGTTGCCGACTCAATATTCCTACCATTTTGGGGATGAGAGCAAGTGGGAAGCTAGGAACATAACTTCACAAGATGGAATTCACTATCTCCAACATTAAGGGAGTAGATGAGTGTTCTCTTAATTACTGACTCTTGGACTTGAACAAGGGGCCCCACTCTCTCATTTGCCCGAGAGGGACTTCCGGTTATTGGTCGGACCATAACCGGGTTGTTCATTAGAGGAGCAGTGGTATTTAAAGAGCAAGATGTAACACAGGGGTAAAACGGTAATTTGACCAATCTGTGATTACGAACACTCGTGAAGGATTGAGTTCTCATTTATGGTCGTATATCGGTGGACACGAAAACGTTCTGCAGTTAGAAGAGTGCAACTGTGGGTCTTTAGTGAAGTGACCTGTAGTTAACGAATATTGATTAACTCGATCAACGAGTTTGATCGATTAATCTTGTATCGTTGGAGCTTCTGATCTGTAGGTCCATTAGGTCCTCTTGCTAGCTCATAACGGGTAAAACGAGGATCAAGTTTTTGGAAGAATTTGAACTGTTCAAATTGCTAAAAGGAATATATGTATATTGATACATATATAATATATAGTTAATTCTAAATTAAAACTATATATTATGAGATAATTTATTTGAATGAGATTCAAATAAAATTAATATGAATATGATTCATATTGAAACTATAGGTTAAAAATAATGTGCATAAGATGTACATTACAACTATAGGTTATATGAGAGAAATACTATAGAATATGATTCTATTTTTGTAATAAATAATTGAGTGTTAATTATTTATTTTATTTATATATTATATATATTAATTGTTAATTAGATTAATAATTAATAATTATTTATTAATTAATATGATTAATATTAATTATATATATATTAGTTATTATTATTTATTAATAATTTTAATTAATGTATAACTCTCTTGAAAAAATGGAAGGGAGTGAGGAGTTAAGTGACATGGGGTAACTCTCCACGTCACTGTGTTTGTTTTTGGTTTATTGCAGAAAAGTTCTGCAATAATAGAACAAGGAAAACACACAGAACTCCCAGCATCTCTCTCAATTCTCCCTCTCGTTCCAAAGAAACGCTCCCACAAGCGTGTTCTCGTGACCCAAGAGGATAGCTCGGAAGATTCGGTGGTGGTGTTTGGGTAGACATTAACTTGAAGAAGAGTTCTTCAAAGGTAAAAACATTTTTCCCCTGTATTTTCATTTTTGAACGTTTGTTATTGTTTTCTAAAAAAAAAATGAACGAAGATCCGCTTCCGCTTCGGGATTCACATCCCATCATCCTTCACCCACTTACTATGAATACTATCTCCATTCACCTCGATATTGAATCATGCAAACACCTTCCGTAGGGAGGTGGCGCCCAAGGCGACACGAGGCCAAGCATGGAACTCACAGTGTGAATATAAAGGAGAACGTGAGAAGGAGAGAAAAATATGTTATATACACCTTGTATATCAAACATATACGTGGTATATTACATATTCTCTTTTGCTCCCACTTAGTATTCTAAGACTAGGGTATATTACTTAGATAAATTCCGGCTAAGTGAAATTAACTAATTGAATTTTTAGTCGGCCTAATATAACTTTTTATATTGGTAGTTGTATATTAATGTTTTAGTTTATTAAACATTTTAATAAACTAACGACATTATTGCATATATATAAAATATTGACTAATTCAATCTTCAGGTCGGTTCCCAGGTAGAGGTGTTCCCTTACGGTCAGCGTAAATACCTCAACCTATACAGAACCTTCCATAGACAAGGTTCCCTTATAGGCGATATTTTATATTTAGTCTTTTATCATTTCATTTTAAACCTAATTAAAACCAAATAAAAGACTAGCCGTAATCATATTAGAAGATATAACCTAAGGTCTAATTAATTTTAAACCCCTTTAAAATTAATTAACTTTGACCTTATGTTTGCATGCAATTCATTATTATAGATTTTAATTTCTATCTACCAAATTTTATAACTCTTATAAAATTTAAGAAATTAAAACTATAATCATGCATTGTAACCATACATTAATATAACAATTATATTAACTAAAGTAATGTCATGCTCAATGCAACTTTATTTTCATCTAATTAATACAACACTTATATTAATCATGAAAATAAAACATGCATTCATACATTATAACATTTATAATTATATGATGCATGATTATACATACTATATATCAAATATACATATTATGCATGTAACCTATGGTGGGATTATAAAACTATATGGCATACATTATGCAATATACATTTAATTAAAATATACATTCAAAATGCATAAAATAATTAAATAGCAAAGTTGGACCAAATTTTGGTATCCTAAGAAAGCAAAATAAATAATAAATTAAAAAAATCGAAGAAAACGCCCGAAATCGCACTCGAACCACGAACCGGGACAACGAAACAGGTCGGAAAAACATTGCGGCGCCTGAGGGCAGCGCCGTGGCGCTGTTCGCTGTCCTCGCAGCGCCATGGTGTTGTCTGCGCGGCCTGCTTCGTTTTCTTCGCTATTTTCTACAATTTTTCGCCCAGTCCGACACCATGAACAGCTTTCGAGCGACCCGGACTTACAGACTCGATATAGAAACACAATGCCTAAAAGATTAGGCCCTTACATAATCAGATCAAGAAGGAAAACACTATCTACATGCCAAAATTCGCAAACATCCAACCCACAATACCCATATTTCGAAAATGAAGAAATACCCACCATTTTATGTGATTTTGACCCCAAAAAATTCTGAACATAAACGCCGCTCTGAAACCAATTCAAATGACATTAATCTCGCAGTGGAAACGGATCTTGTTTTGAATTTTTTGAATAACAAAAACCATACAAATGAAAAAGAGGAAAACAACAGAGGACAGTTTTCCTTTACCTTTGATGAACAATTCTTCAAAGAATTACTGAACACCACCAATAGACCGTCCGTGCTATCCTTTGGGTACCGAGAACACGCTTGTGGGAGCATTCAATAAGGATCTATGGGAATGGAGTAGAGAGAACTTGAGAGAGATGCTGAGAGTTCTTTTTGGGCTTAGTTGTTCTGTTTTTGTACAACTTTTCTGCAATAAACCAAAACAAAAAAGAGTGACGTGGGCAATTACCCAACCTAACTTGATTCCCCACTCCCCTGAATTTTTGCAGGGGAGTTATATATTAATTAATATTATTAATAAATAATAATAATTAATATATATATATATATATATATATATATAAATCAAATAAATAATTAACACTTAATTATTTATTACAAAAATAGAATCATATTCTATAGTATTTTTCTCAACCTATAATTGTAATGTACATCTTATGCACATTATTTTTAACCTATAGTTTCAATATGAATCATATTCATACTAATTTTATTTGAATCTCATTCAAGTAATTAAATATTTCAATTAGAATTCACTATATATTATAATCTATCACTATACATATAATCCATTGAGCAATTTGAACATTTCAAAAATTTCTAAAAACTTGATCCTCGTTTTACCCGTTATGAGCTAGCAAGGGGACCTAATGGACCTACAGATCAGAAGCTCCAACGATACAAGATTAATCGATCAAACTCGTTGACCGAGTTAATCAACATTCGTTAACTACCAGTCACTCCACTAAAGACCCGCAGCTGCACTCTTCTCACTGTAGCATGTTTTCGTGTCCATGGATATACAACCATTAATGACAAGTCAATCCTTCACGAGTGTTCGTAACCACAGATGGATGAAATTACCGTTTTACCCCTGTGTTACATCTTGCTCCTTAAATACCACTGCTCCTCTAATGAACAAATTGGTTATGGTCTGACCAATAACCGGAAGTCTGGGTTGGGCCCCTTGTTCAAATCCCGGAGTCAGTATTTAAAAGAATGCTCATCTACGAGACCGACCTCCGTCATGATGGTCCCGATGGAAATCTTGGACAACCCTTCCATTTTGGAGTCGGGATGATGGAAGTCGACTCTCGGCCTCTGTCATGGATGGATCTGATCAGGAACTTCCTAGAAGGCAACATTCCAATAGACCCGAGGGAAGCCAAAAAAATGACAAGGAAAGCATCTCGGTACTTGCTCTGAGATGGAACAATGTACTGGCGCGGATTCTCCTTACCCCTCCTTAAGTGCATTTCCAAAGATGGGAATTATGTCCTCAGGGAAGTACATGAAGGGGTCTGTGGCAATCACTCGGGGGCCAGGTCATTCGTCAAGGTTACTACTGGCTCACAGTGGATCAAGACGTAAAAGAATTTGTGAAAGCGTGTGACAATTGCCAGCGCTTTGCGAACCTCATTCATCAACCCCCAAGCTGCTGACTCCAATCTCAGCACCATGGCCCTTCACACAATGAGGAGTTGACCTTATCGGACCCTTATCATTGGGCAAAGGCCAGACTAAGTATGCTGTTGTTGTTGTGGATTACTTCACCAAGTGGGCCGAAGCCGAAGCACTCTCGACAATCACGGAAGCTAGAGTCACGACCTTCATTTTGACGTACGTCGTCTGCCGTTTCGGCATACCCAATGTTATTGTGACAGACAATGACAAGCAGTTTGACAATGCCAAGTTCAAAGATTTCTGCCACAAGCTCGGGATTAGCCACCTCTGCTCGTCCCCAGCTCACCCCAAGGCAAACGGGCAAGTAGAGGCGGTAAACAAAATCATTAAGTGCGGCCTTAAGCTACAGCTGGACGCAAGGAAAGGATGGTGGGCCGAAGAGCTACTTGAAGTACTCTGGTCCTACCAAACTACGCCTCGGGAGTCCCCTGGCGAAACTCCCTTCGCCATTGTCTTTGGTTCCGAAGTCGTGGTTCCCGTAGAAATTGGAACGCCAACGGAGAGGATAGACTACTACGAGCATGCTAGGAATGAGGAATAGTTGCTCCTCAACCTCGACCTCCTTGATGAAAAGAGGGAAGCAGCCCAACTGCGTTTGGCAGAGTACCAAAATAGAATGGCAAGGCACTACAACTCGAGAGTCTGACCTCAGAGTTTTCAAGTTGGACACTTGGTTCTTCGTAAAATACAGAAGCATGTCGATACGTTGGAACCAAGCTGGGAGGGGCCATTCAAAGTCAATCTCGAAGGAAAGTTACTTTTGCACCCATGGAACGCAGAGTACTTGAAGAGATATTACCCTTGAAATGTTAAAATGGTTCAAAAACAGATCGAACTTGTAAAATTTTCAAGGAATGGTACCAGTATTAGACTCTATGTTATTTAAATTTCATGTCTCCTAAGAGCGTGAGTTCGATGTGAAATTAAATGGGGGCCAGATGTGCATTAATACTTAGAAAATTCGAACCTTTAAAACTTACGGGTTCGAGGAAAGATGTGCATTAAGACTTGGAAAATTCGAATCTTTAGAACGTACAAGTTCGAGGTGAGTTTTGAATTGAGACTTAGAGAATTTAGAGCCTTTGAAGACTCGTGGATACGAAGTGCGAGGCAAAGTAAAGTAGGCGAATTCGGAAGTCGAAGTGATAGACTTAAAAGGCAGTTTTAATAAGATGATATTACATTAATAAGCGAAGTTTTGGTCGAGGTGTATAGACCTCGCAACTAAGTACAAGAGTTTGAAAGAACAAAGACAAAAGCAACAAACCTGGGAGAAAGTGGAGAAGCCTTAACTGCTTCCAAGGTGTGACCTGAGCTCGCCCTGAGACCTAAGGATGTCGACCACCTGAGAGTCTATCATCCCAGCCTCTTGGGAGGAGTTCGCACCAACCGTTCGAAGGAGAGCCCTATCAACTTCTTGGGAAGACGGGTTCGCATCATCGCCATCGTTGAGCTCGACGACGAACTCGAGGTCTTTCAAGCATTACTCCACGAAGTCTTGGGAGCTAGGGGTTCCATTGGGACCCGAAGCCCACTTCTTCCGCATACCTTAGCTTGATGGGTGCGAGATCAAGCTCGGGAGCCACTTCCTGGATTTCCTTCATCAGGAACCAAAAGCCCGTATCACTGAAGTCCTTGGCAAAACCGTCGAACTCAGGATGCTTGCGAAATGCCTCATCCAGAAGGACCCATTGTTGAGCTTGGACTCTTCGAACTCGAGCTTAGCCCTCAATTCTGCCATCTCGGCGTCGCAGGCCTTTATCCTGCCCTCTAGGTTGTCTCGGAGGCGTTCGAGGTTGTCGTTCTGCTTCATCAGCGCGAACTTCTCCTTCTCAAGGCACTTGGCCACCGCGTGCGCGCTCCTCAGGTTCTCCAGGTGCCGAGCAGCCTCCGCTTGAGCACTTTTGTGTTCGGCCTTGTCAGCCTCAGAGGAGGATTTCCACACCTGAGCCTTCGCACGAGCATCTTTGAGCTCTCCCTCTAGGGCAGCAGCGGCCTCTAAAGCAGCCGAAGAGGCCTCCCGTTCCTTCATAGTGAGAAGGTCGCACCGCTCCAGCTCGACCTTCATCATAAGAGCGACCAGGTAGATGGCAGCATGAGTTTGAAAAAAAAGCGCCAAAAAACAAGTAAGGGTGAGCCTTGGAAAGGTTATTCAAAGATAAAGTAACATCATATCTTACCTTGGCCGAGTAATCCAACATTCGTTGAATAGCTGACCCTGGGGCGCTAACAAACTTGGATGCCCTCCTCCAGCAACGGTCGAGGTAGGCGCTCGATATCCGCATTGTGTTCTCCCTCACCCTGGTACTTGAAGATTCCACCTTGAACCTCATGTCGATATCCGAGGTGCCGCCCATCCTGGCTTCAGGGTTGTCTACCAAGTCTCTGAAGGGACTTACCCGCCGCTCAGGGCGCACCTCCCTCACCTTTTCCTCAGAGTGGTGAGCCTTGCGCTTCTTCTTCCAAGACTTCTTGGAGGAAGCCTACCCCCGAATCTTCCTAAGGGGAGAAACCTCAATGATCTCTTGATCTTGAGGGGCTCCAGCCGCAGTCGCCTCCTGCGTCGAAGCTGCTTCGTGTCCGACCTCAACCACCTCGACCTTGGTGGGAAGGTCAACCACAGCAGGGGTAGATGCCTCCTTATTCTTGGAAGTCTACCCAGCGCGTGGGTGTTTGCGCCGAACATCCTGGGAAAAGCCAAAAACCATGGCTTTAAACAAGGGATAAGTAACTAAGAAAAGCAAAGGTATGAGAAAGTACAAAACCACACCAAAAGGCATAGCAATTGGATCCCACAATCTGAATTCTCGACCAAGAGACATAACAAGGAAGATCACTTGGTGTCGTCTCATTGAGATCACACGAAGAATAATCTTCAAAGGTAAAATCCAATATTATTCATTGTTTTATATTTTTTCTGTGTTTTAAATTTCATAAGAAATTCAAGAACGCGTTCTACTGCTTCTGCTTTGGGATTCACATCCCTTCACTTGTAGATGTTAATCCTCGTCACTGGAGAATAGGTATCGAAGAAATCTAGTCATTCTTTCCGACGCTAGCCTTTAGTTTCTAAACGAGATTTATATTTATCAATAGTGCCATCAGCCTTTAGTTTTCTTTTGAAAATCCATTTACATCCAATCGATTTACTTTTAGGAGGTAAATCAACCAATACCCAGATATTATTATGCAAATGGATTCTATCTCCTTATCGATTGCTTCTCTCCAATAAGGTGTATCCGGAGATGACACAACTTCTTGAAAAGTTTGAGGTCTCCAATCTATCACATAAGTTATACAATCGAGTCCAAAGAAAGTAGCTTTGTTAACTCGTTTGCTTCTTTTAGGTTCGATATCAGTTTCCTGATCGTTTTGACCTGTTGAAGAGCTAAACTCATGATTCCTTTTGGTATCATTATCTTTCGATCTATTTTTTACGAGGAAATATATCCTCAAAGAATTCAACTTCAATAGATTCCATGACAGTATTATGATTAATATAAGGTATTTTTGATTTAATTATCAAGATTCTATAAGCAGCACTATGCGTAGCTTAGCCTATAAAGATACAATCAACTGTCTTAGGTCCAAGTTTTGTCCTTTTTGGTAATGGAACATGTACCTTTGCCGAACACCCCCACACTTTCAGTATTTTATATGAGGGTAACTTCTTTTTCCATACTTCATAAGACGACTTATTAGTCTTCTTATCTGGAATTTTATTTAAGATAAAATTTGTTGTAAACAAAGCTTCCCTCCACAAATTATGGGGTAAATTACCTAAACTATTTAACATACAATTGATCATATTTTTCAAAGTTCAATTCTTTCTTTCAGTTACACCATTTTTTTGTGATGTATAAGGTGCCATAGTTTGATGGATTATACCATTAACTTCACAAAATTCAAAAAGTGATGATGATTCATATTCACCACCTCTATCTAATCTAAGCACTTTTATTTTCTTCTCTAGTTGATTTTCAACTTCTGCCTCATATGTTTTGAAAACATTTAAGGTCTCATCTTTACTATGTAATAAATATACATAGCAATATTTACTACAATCATCAATGAACGTGACAAAATATTTCTTACCACCTCTTGTGGGAGTACTTTTCAAGTCACATACATAACGATAGATTAAATCAAGTAACTCATTACTTCTTTCCACAGATGAAAATGACTTTCTATAAAACTTTGATTCAACACAAACTTCGCATTTGTTTCTATTATCAATGTTAAAATTAGGCAATAGTCCTAAACTTACCATCATTTGTAAAGAATGATAATTGACATACCCCAACCTAGAACGCCATACACACACAACTCAAATATATAAGCAGAAGAGTTATTGTTATTATTCTTCTTGGGTACTTGTGCCAGTACATTCAATTTGAACATGACATAATTCAGATAGCACTTTCCCACATACATACCCCCCTTAATCAAAATAAACTTATCTAACTCAAATACAAGCTTGAACCTATTTTTGTTGAGTAGGGGACAAGATTCTTTCCAATCTCTAGCATATGCCACACATTAGTGAGGGTAAGCATATTTCCAAAAGTCCATTTCAACATGACTTTTCCTCTTCCTTCCACATAAGTAGTTGAAGTATTTCCCATGTACAGCTTATCACTACCATCTAGCTTCTCATTAGTGGTGAACAATGATTTATCCCCACAAACGTGCCTAGTAGCACCAGTATCAATCTACCAGCCTTCGATGTTAAAGACCATATTTCACTTAGAGGTGGCAGTAATTAGATTGTCATCCTCTACATTGTTGGAGCTTTGTCTATTCTTGTGCCTACAGTTTGCAGCTATATGGCTACTTTTACCACAAACCTAGCAGATTCCACAAATGCGCTTTTAGCACCATTTTTTGGCCCAAGATTCACATTCTTTATCTTGGCATGTTGCTTATTCGGATGACACCATGAAGCTTCAACAATGTGAGAGCATTAACTCCAAATTTATGTGGTTATTTGTCTCCTTTTCTGTTGTCCTATTCAATGAGGAGTTTCACAGTAAGATTCCCCATGGACGACTCCTTTCACTTGTGTTTGAGATAACTTTTTAATTCTCTCCAAGCTGGAGGTAATTTTTCAATCACAACAGTGACTTGGAATGGTTCATTAATGACCAATCTTTCACTCTGCAAATCACTAATGATAATTTGTAATTCTTCCAACTGATTGACTACCAACTGGTATCAACCATTTTATAATCTAAGAATTTTCCAACAACAAATTTATTAGTACCAGCATCTTGCAATTTATACTTCTTGCCTAATGCCTCTCACAATTGCCTTGAAGTATCAAAGGCATTGCAATAGAAATTGTATAAGGTGTCATCCAAGTACTTCAGGTTGTAGTTGCGACATAGAAAGTATAAATGCAACCGTGCTTGCTTCGTAGCTTCAGTTTCAAGGGTGATTGCTTCTAGCGAAGTAGTTGGGCATACCTCCTTTTGGTTGTGAGCAAGATTCAATGTGGTGAGATAGAATATCATCTTCTGTTGCCATATTTTTGAAGTTTTTTCCCTTGAACTTCTCTGGGTTTTCAACGTGAGATTTGACAATGATCAATCTCATCATAGAAACATTAGTGGAAGTGTTTGCAGCCATGACAAATTTTCTTCAGATTGTTGGATAAATATACGCTGTATATATAAACTAAATAATACTAGCAAATAGATTACAATGTAATTGGCTACAAATAATACAAATTCTGGCAACTTGATAAATATAGTCGAGGCACGCTTCAATAACGCTAACCTGAAGACAATTATTCGCTCTACACAAGTTACTAGCAGACTACGACGATCATCTTAGTAGGATGCAACGACTAACTCCAGTAGAACAGCAAGCTTGAACTACTCGGACCTAGAAAAACTCTTAAACAATTACTCTCAACACAAACTTGCTCTCAACACAAACAAGAACAACACCTAAAAAGAAGAGAGAATTCTTGTGAGAGGAGGAGGAACTCAAATGAGAAAGCTTGATGTCTCAAATGAGAAAAACACATAACTATATATAGTTTTCCAAACATGTAACCTCTCACACAAAAATTAAACACACATGTACTACTTTTACATATGTAACTTTAACAAAATATTAAAACAACACCTTATTTGAGAAATAAGCTTAACCTATGTGTTTTTAACACACATAAAGTTAGAAATGTGTAACTTTGTAACTTTAACACAAAAAGAAACAAAAAAATTTACAAATGAAATAAATAAAAAATAATATTCACAACGTATGCATGAATAATTTGTTTTAAGTTTCATTTTGTTTCACATATTTAAATCTAACCATGACTAGAATGTGAATGAAAGAAAAGCGAGAGAATAAAGAAGATTGGAAATATGGGGTGCCAACTAAAAGAAGAATTGAAAAAAAAAAAAAATATATATATATATATATAGGAGAAGAAGTGAAAAAGAAATATATATGGATGTATGTTTGTTTATATGTATATTAAATTTTCTTTTAAACTCAGTCGGTTGGTTGGTTTTCTATGGGTTAAGGACAACCAACCACCTGATGGATCGGTTTTTAAAACTCCAAAATATGATCACCGATCACTGCAGTTTGTCTAAAACTGATCGACCAACTTCAATTCGGTCAATTTTCATTGTTCAGTTCGATTTTTTATTTTTTATTTTTTTTATATTACTTGTTTACCGTACTATTTTGTTTAGTTTTCAGAATTTCCAAAACGTCTTTGAAGTTTGTTATATGAGGGGCAATAAATAATTATCATTTTGCAATTATCTTCTAAAAAAGGAGTTTACGCCCCAAAGGGAAGTCATCATCCAAATACCCCTTCAATTTTATAGCTAATAGAATAAAGATAAAGAAGCACAAAGTTAAAGAATTTGATTTCAAATTGAAAGGTGTATGAAAGTGAAACCATGAACAAAGGAAGTAAAGTCAGAACAAATGATGCTTAACCATTAAAAAAAGGTGAAGTCAAATGTTGGAAAAGTAAAAGCCCCAATTAAGGAATTTGTTATAATTTGAATGTTTATCAATGGACAGAATTATATAATATGGGGCCACAAAATAATAAATAAAATAAATAAATAATAAAAAACAAATTGGCCTTCTGATTTTTGTAAAGCCACTGTTTCAACTTGGAATAAAGTTTAGGATAAGCAAAATGGAAAAAGTAGACGGATAGAACACACCTGAAATTTAGAAAATTATTCAATTTGGCCGGCGCAATATGATTATAACAATTACACATCCCAAACTTCCATTGGAGATAGTTAAAAAAAACCTTTTTTTTTTAATAATTCTCATATATTTAGTAGAATTGTTAGCCACGTTAATTATCTAATCTATCCCATCGGCGAAGGAGCGGGAAAAATAAAAGCATTAGATTCCATTTTAGCTTTTTGTTTTATATGCTTTGTATATGAAAAACGGAGCAGGACACATGTTCGCCTTTATGGACGCGGGACCACATACGGTTATATATCATATGGTGACATTATCGAGCAGAACACATGTTCCCTTAGGAGGAAGCACTGGACACCGTACGTAGGCACTACAGGAGACGCATGTTACCGATACGAGCGGCGCATCTCTCCAACTGTAGGCGACAAACCTCAGAGCTACAGACGATAGTGCCACCCTACAGTTGTCAGAAATGTGCTCCACGACACTTACGGTACCATGCGCCGTGTCCCTGCCACCTCCAACCGTCGTCCTTTCTGGTCAGCTGCTTGAGCCTATAAAAGTAAGGATCATCACCTCGACCAAGTAAGTGAAAAACCTGTCACTTACATTTAAGGCGTCTTTTTTATTTTCTACTCTGATTACTGACTTGATCGTCAGAGTGTTTTATGCGGGACACTGGATCGGCATCGAGTTTTTTGTTGCAGGTTCAACTGTTCTCAGGCGAACCTATTCGCCCAAATGACACGTGGCTGCTTCCCAGAATTCGCCGTCAACCGTTGGCACCCTATGTGGGGACGACGTTTTCAAGCCAGGACGAAAACATGTTCTCTGCACTAAGACGTCACCCCAAATGACCTCCAATAAGGAACCATCTTACGAAAATATCGTCGACGAGAAGCATCGACGGGATAAGCCAATCGACAAGCCCGTCATGACTCCCCCAGTGCCACAAAATACTAGGGGAGTACGGAAAGCTGTCAGCCCACTTCGATCGATCGGCCACCTCGACAAGTGAAAGGCGAGACACCCCCATCATAAGAGCTCGGGATTCTACAACGAAATGTGGGCCGCAAGTGCCGATATGGCCTCCTAGATGGGGAAATTAATCGAGGTCATGCTGGGCGACCAAACTCGTGGGTGTTGGGTTTTATGCCCTAAACTCGTGGTTTGTAAACATAAAACAAATATTGATTCAATAAAGTTGTTATTGATCTTTCTCTTAAAATTGCATTAACCAAAATCTAATAAACTAACATCCAAGGTTATGTCATCTAACTAAAATAGTATATAATAGATATATAGTATATATTATATACAGCGTATATATTTGATATATAGTGTATATATATACAATATATATTTGATATACAAGTGGATAGTGTTCCAATAGTAACCTAAAGAGTACATAGTTATGGATAAGGTTGGATACCTTGTCCTGGTAACACTATAGATTTGACCCACTTTGTAATAGTTACAAATGACTTGATCCAGGTCATTCGTGTGGAGACATGCGAGTGAGGATATCCTATACAATGAGTTTGTATAAGACCGGACCACGAAGTAATTAATCTTTAGCTGTAACATTGTTAGCTAATAGATTAATATTTCAATAGGATGATCAGGTAACTCGATCTCAATCTATAGTGAGTTATGGACTCGTGTCTGTTATGGCTCATCCATTGATTTGTATGGGTGAGAGTTGCCCGAGTCGCCGACTTAATATTCCTACCATTTTGGGGACGAGACCAAGAGGGGAGTTGGGAACATAACTACACAAGATAGAATTCACTATTTCCCGACTTTAGGGTAAGTAGATAAGTTTTCTCTTAAGTGTTGACTCTAGGACTTGAACAAAGGGCCCCACCCTCTCATTGACTCGAGAGAGACTTCTGGTTATTGGTTGGACCATAGTCGGGTTGTTCATTAGAGGATCAGCACTACTTAAGGTCCAAGATGTAACACAAGGGTATAACAGTAATTTGACCCAACTGTGGTTAGGAACACTTGTGAATTATTGACTTACCATTAATGGTCAAAATCCGTAGATGCAAAAGATTCTACAGTGAGAAGAGTGCAATTGTGGGTCTTTAGTGGAGTGACCGACAGTTAACGAACGTTGATTAATCTGGTTAATGAGTTTAATCAATTCATCTGGTATCATTGGAGCTTCTAATCTATAGGTCCATTAGGTTCTCTTGCTAGCTCGTAAAGATAGTTAGAACATTTAGTCTTTAAAAGAATTTGAATTGTTCAATTTCGTTAAAGGAAATTAAGGTTAATGGTAAGATGCAATTAATATAATGTATGTTCATACATTATAATAAAAAGTTAATTTTGAATTGGATTTAAAATTAGGAGATAGATAGATATTAGAATTTGATTATAATATATGTGATTAATTTAAATTTAATTTAATAAAATATGATTAATTAAATTATTTAAATTAATGTGATATATTAATTTGGTTTAATTAAATCAGATTTAATTAATAATTATTTTTGTAATGAATTAAATTAGATTTAATTAATTATTATTTTAATTAAAATTGTTTTAATTAAAATAAAACAAAAGAAAAAAAAAGGTAAAGGAAAATTGGTGGAAAGTGGAGGAGGTTTTCCTACTTCCCACCATGGGAAAGCGGTGAGTGGGGAAGTTATGACTTCCGCACCACTCTTCCTCCCTTATGAAAAGGGAGGTTTTCCCATTTCCTTGAGGTCCTCCGTTCCTCGATTGTTGAGTTTTCGAAACTCCAACGAGAAAATCTCTCTCGATCTCTCAATTTCCCTTTCAATTATAAGACGGTTCCCACAACCGAGTTCTTAACATCAAGAGGATAGCGAGAAAGACTTTTTGGTGGCGTTGGTGTCTAATTTGATGAGGCGTCTTCAAAGGTATGTTTCACCAACATTCTTTTATTCATGCTCATGTCTTATCTTTGTTGTAATTCTAAAACAAGATCGAAGCACACACGTTCGCACACTTCCGCTGCGGGATCCAATCCCTTTAATTGGTATGAGAGCCGAGGCTATACTTTCGATCTTGTCATGAATAACAAAGAAAAGTATGGTGGGTGTTTGTCTCTACATTTGATGTATGTTGTTTGAAAATAGATGTTTTCGATTTTTGGTGTTAGATTTATAGTTTTTTCCGTTGATTTGATCAATGTAAAAGCCCATTGTTTTGGGCATTTAATCATGTCTGTGTAGTTCGTGGCAAGGAGTTGTTGTGAAAGAGTACCAGATAAGTGAAGAAAAATTAGAGAAACCAGGTGGACAGCGCCACGACGCTCCATGGCGCTGGGGGTGGTGCCTAGGCACTGGTAGAGCTGCAGAAACTCGAGAGCTCGGGCCTGCAACACTGGTGGCAATGCCTAGGCCCTATCCCACGGTACCTTGGCACTGTGTCTGGGGTGCTTAGGCGCTGGGTTTAAAAAAATTATTTTTTTGTTTTTTTTGTTTTTGTTTCATTTCTTACTGGAAGTCAAAAACCGATCTATTTGGCTATTTAATTTTTATGCATTTTGAATGTATACTTAATTAGTGTATAGGTTGCATAAAGTATGCCATATAGTTTAAAATCTCACCTTAGGTTAAGCATGTTCATCCATCATATGTATATAATAATTTTAATGTATGATAGGATGATTTATTTTCATAGTTAATTAATATAAGTGTTGTATTAATTAGATAAAAATAAAGTTGTCTTGAGCATGATGTTACATTAGTAAATATAAATTTTATATTTATGTATGTCATTGATGTATGATTATAGTTTTCATTTCTTTAAATTTATAAGTGTTATAAGTTTGGCAAATAAAGATTAAAATCTATAATTAAGAGTTGCATCAAACCCTACGTCTTTAATAATTAATTTTAAAGGGGTTTGAAATTAATCATGTCTTAGGTTATATACCTTTTATTTTTGGTTTAAAATAGGTTTCAAATGACGAAATAAAAGGTTAATATAGAATGTTTACTATATGAAGGTTCTATCTAGGTTGAGATACGCAAGATGAGGGAACACCTCTATCTGGGAACCGACCTGAGATTGAATTAATCAATATTTTATAGCATGCAATAATGTGGTTAGTTCATTAAAGCGTTTAATGAACTAAAATATTAGTGTCAAACAAATCCGATATAAAAGTTATATTGGGAAAACTAAGGCCCTGTTCGATAACCATTTCGTTTTTTGTTTTTGTTTTTGGTTTTTAATTTTTTTAAAACAGGATTGTTTGATAATCCAATTCAAGTTTTTATTCTTTTTGCTTTCAAAAACCATTTTCAAATTCCATGTAAATTTAAAAAACATTAAAAAAAAAGTAGAAAATCTGATTTTTCTCGTAATATTCAACTTTTTTTTAATTTCTCATATTTATGTCTAAAAAATTTATTTGTCACTCTAATTTTTTTTATTTCTAAATTTCTCTCTACAAACTTCATTTTTCTCAATCTAAAATTTTCATATTTTGAATATATATTATTATTTATCTCTCTCCAAAATTTTCTGTTTTTATTTATTTTTTTTCTAAATATTTTGAATATTTATTATTATTTGTCTCTCCAAATTTTTTTTGTTTTTTTTCATTTTTTTTATATTTTTTTTAATAGATTAGTTACATTTCTTTCTCTAAAAATTTAATATTTTTCCTAATTTTTTTCTCTCTAAAATTTCGTCCTTTTTATAACTTTTATTTCTCTTCATAATCTATATTTTATTTTCTCCTTCAATTTTCTTTCACTCTATCTTTTAGTTATCTCTGTATTTCTTTATTTTCTCTAAAAATTATATTTTGAATATTTTTTTATCTATAAATTTGTTTCCATTGTAATTTTTCTCTTTATTTATAATTTCTTTTTTTTTCTTTAACATATCTTTTCCTCTCGACTTTAATTTTTTTCTTTAAAATTTTCCTCTTTTTGTCTCTAACTTTTATTTCACTACTTTTTTTTTCTCAATCTTTTTATTTATTCTCTAAGATTTATCTTCCAAAAGTTTATTTTCATGTCTCTACATTAGGAGATGACAAAAATTTCCGCAGGGTCGGGTCACAAAAATAGGAAATGCATGTCGTGACTCTGTCCTAATCTCCGATTCCATTTTTTAAATAATTAATATATATTTATTACACTTTTTGTATACTTAATTTCTAAAAATAATTAAAAACAATTATAAAACCGATAATTTTTCTCGAGAACATCTCTTGGATCGAAGAACAAGGTGAAGACAGGAACTAAAAATTTTTACGAGCATGAGAATGAGGGAGAGCATCCTCACTCATACCCACACTATCGTCATCTCTACTCTACATAAAAGTTTCTCTCTCTAAGATGTATTTTCATTTTCTAACTTTTAAAAACAAAAAACTAAAAGTGGTTACCAAACATGTTTTGCAAAAAATTGATTATCAAACATATATGGTTTTTGTTTTTTAAAAACACAAAACCAAAAACCAAAAACTAAAAACAAGAAAAACCAAAAACCAAAAACAAAAATGGTTATCAAACGGGCTCTAATAAACTTAGATAATTTCATTTAACTGGATTTTACCTAAGTAATAAACCTTAGTTGTAAAATACTAAGCGAGGGGATTCGGTGTATATATAAAATATATAAAGTATATTAGATATGTGTGCTATATATATATACATTCTTTCCCTCACGTTCTCCGTATAAGTTCACACCGTGAGTTCCATGCTCGGCCTTGTATCGCCCTAGGCGCATGTCTACTTCCATCATTGCCATGCTTGCTGCTGAAAACCTTAACAGCGAAAATTACACAAAATGGAAAACAAACCTTAACACGATACTCATGGTAGATGATCATATGGTTCGTCTTAACTAAGGAGTGTCCTCAGGTTCCCACGACTAATGCAGCCCGAGTCAGTCAGGATGCCTATGACAGATAGATCAAGGCCAATGACAAGACCAAGGTTTACATCTTGGCAAGCATATTTGGTGTGCTGGCCAAGAAGCATGAGAGCATGGTCACTGCAAGGGAGATCATGGACTCGTTGCGGGCATGTTTGGACAACCGTCCATTCAAGCCCGGCACGATACCCTCAAGTTCATTTATAATTCCCGCATGAAAGAGGGAACATTAGTGCGAGAACATGTTCTCAATCTGATGGTCCACTTTAATGTGGCTAAAGTGAACGACGCTGTCATAGACGAGGGGAGCCATGTCAACTTTATCTTGAAATCTCTTCCGAAGAGTTTCCTATAGTTTCGCAGCAATGCTGTGATGAACAAGATAGAGTACAACCTTACCAGGCTCTTAAATGAGCTACAAATTTTTTCAGTTTCTTATTAAAAATAAGGAACAAGAAGGGGACACAAACATTGTCACCTCTAAACGGTTACATCAAGGTTCGACCTCAGAAACCAAATATGTACTTATTCTTCTAGAAGTAAGACTATCAAGAGAAGAAGAGTAGTGGTAAGGGGGTGAAAGCTAACCCTACTGTTGCTGCTGCTATCAAAAAGAGCAAGGCCAAAGTTGCAGACAGAGGAAAATGTTTCCACTGCAATCTGGATGGGCACTAGAAAAGAAACTGCCCGAACTACTTGGCCAAAAAGAAGAAAGCCAAAGAAGGTAAATATAATTTACTTGTTCTTGAAACTTGCTTAGTGGAGAATGATGATACTGCCTAGATACTGGATTCAGAGGCCACTAACCATGTTTGTGTTGGGTGTGTTGCTTTAAACTCGTAGTTTGTATTTTGTAAAAACAAATGTATATTCAATAAAGTTTTATTCAATAAATTTGTTGTTGAATTCATAGCATTGCATTGTCCAAAATCCAATAAACTAAACATCCGAGGTTATTTTAGTGTAACCGGGACAGTATATATACTATATAACCCTGATATACGAGGTATATATTTTATATACCCTGATATAATGGTGGATAATGTCCTGTGAATAACCTAAAGGGTCTATAGTGACTGGCGGTTTGCTGAACGCACGCAGTAAGCGTGGTAACAATTATATAGATGCAAGCGCACACCTGTCAGAGTAATATAAAATGGATGGAGTATCCAAGTATCGATCCTCATGGACTTCTAAATAATTTCCAAACTCTAAAGTTTTAAAGAATAGTGAATGTTGGAATGAGTGATTCTTGTAAAATGGGAAGTGGTCACAAATAATGGTTTTGGATTTGGGATTTGGACTTATAATGATAAAATCTAGCCCGAATTACTTCAAGTTAGCCAACAAAGAATCAAGGACATGCTAAGGACAATATGCATTTTACTTTAGAAACCAACGACTACGCTTCCCACTTGACTTATGTCTAAGCAAGTTCAAAGTCCTAAGACATTCCCTAATATGTCTATTATGAGATATATCTTAGTTTTAGGATGGAAATAGTCGCAACCTCGGGTTAAGGTTCTATGTCTAGGCTACTTAAGCGGAAATGTCTAAGGCGCTCCTCTCCTCGGTTTAACCACTCAACAATGCAAATAAGCAACCTTTTCACTATTGACTTGTTAAGACTTACAGTGGCCTTCTCTAAATCCTAACTGTTTGGGAAAACATGTTGAGCAATGAATGGAAAGCAAAAACACTACTTCTTAGCAACCCTTTTTAGACATAAAAGGCTAACTATCCATAACCGGGCTAGAGACGGGAATTTAGAAAGACATATTGAAGAAAATAGAGCAAGTAAAATGGTTGAATGTGGAATGCATGTGTGAAAAACAAAAGTTAACTAACGGAGAGTTTTTATCGGGATTGAGAGCTTCGCCCTTCTCTTTCAAGCAAGGGGGAGTGTCACGTGCTCTTTCCTCCAAAAACACAACTCTCTTAACTAAAAATAAAGTAAAGGCAAAGGGAAGATAAGCAAAGTTCTAGATTTTTATATATTTGAATAAGTAGAAAAATAACTAAGTACAAATGGAAACAAAACAAAGCTCAATAAAGGAATGTAAAGTACTCGGGATTTAAAAACCAAAAGCAACTAATGAAAGCAACTCAAAAGTACTTAGAAAGCAACAAAGAAACACTAAAAATGATCAAGAGAAGGAAGCAAGGCTTGATGAATTTGGTGGAAAAGTTGCTGGAATTTATAGCTGTGCAGACTTGGTTAGGTAGGTCCTAAAACGATGGTGAATCACCCATTTCCAACTCTTTTGACTGACCAAATCGTGCTAAAACTGATAGTGAAACACTTCTTCTACACGTATGCATCGGTTGGAACCACCAAAACGCATTGGAAGACGCGTTTCATTAAGGGCAAAGTTGGAAGAAACCAGTTTTTCTGCAGGCTTCCTAGGCGCCTGGCGCCTCCTGACTGGGTGTTTATGCTGAACGCACGCGCTAAGCGTGGTAACAATTATATAGATGCAAGCGCACACCTGTCAGAGTAATATAAAATGGACGGAGTATCCAAGTATCGATCCTCAAGGACTTCTAAACAATTTCCAAACTCTAAAGTTTTAAAGAATAGTGAATGTTGGAATGAGTGATTCTTGTAAAATGGGAAGTGGTCACAAATAATGGTTTGGATTTGGGATTTGGACTTAGAATGATAAAACCTAGCCCGAACTACTTCAAGTTAGCCAACAAAGAATCAAGGACATGCTAAGGACAATATGCATTTTACTTTAGAAACCAACGACTACGCTTCTCACTTGACTTATGTCTAAGCAAGTTCAAAGTCCTAAGACATTCTCTAATATGTCTATTATGAGATATATCTTAGTTTTAGGATGGAAATAGTCGCAACCTCGGGTTAAGGTCCTATGTCTAGGCTACTTAAGCGGAACCCTTATGTCTAAGGCGCTCCTCTCCTCGGTTTAACCACTCAACAATGCAAATAAGCAACCTTTTCAGTATTGACTTGTTAAGACTTACAGTGGCCTTCTCTAAATCCTAACTTTTTGGGAAAACATGTTGAGCAATGAATGGAAAGCAAAAACACTTCTTCTTAGCAACCCTTTTTAGACATAAAAGGCTAACTATCCATAACCAGGCTAGAGACGGGAATTTAGAAAGACATATTGAAGAAAATACAGCAAGTAAAATGGTTGAATGTGGAATGCATGTGTGAAAAACAAAAGTTAACTAACGGAGAGTTTTTATCGGGATTGAGAGCTTCGCCCTTCTCTTTCAAGCAAGGGGGAGTGTCACGTGCTCTTTCCTCCAAAAACACAACTCTCTTAACTAAAAATAAAGTAAAGGCAAAGAGAGAATAAGCAAAGTGCTAGATTTTTATATATTTGAATAAGTAGAAAATGACTAAGTACAAATGGAAACAAAACAAGCTCAATAAAGGAATGTAAAGTACTCGGGATTTAAAAACCAAAAGCAACTAATGAAAGCAACTCAAAAGTACTTAGAAAGCAACAAAGAAACACTAAAAATGATCAAGAGAAGGAAGCAAGGCTTGATGATTTTGGTGGAGAAGTTGCTGGAATTTATAGCTGTGCAGAATTGGTTAGGTAGGTCCTAAAACGATGGTGAATCACCCATTTCCAACTCTTTTGACTGACCAAATCGTGCTCAAACTGATAGTGGAACACTTCTTCTACACGTATGCATCGATTGGAACCACCAAAACGCATTGGAAGACGCGTTTCATTAAGGGCAAAGTTGGAAGAAAACCAGTTTTTCTGCAGGCTTCCCAGGCGCCTGGCGCCTCCCATGATGGTTTTTCCGTCTTTTTGCTTCTTTTGATTAATTTGCACTCCCAAATGGTCCTAAAATGTCATAAATACAATATAAGCCAACCACAAACCATAATATATGAATTTTGCATGAATTGGAACTCAAACGACCGAGAAAAATCCGAAACAAAGCTGAAACATTGTAAAAACAGCATCTAAAACGTTCTTTTTACGCATGTAAACAAGCGTAATCACACCCCCAAACTTAACTTTTTGCTTGTCCTCAAGCAAAACTTAGCAACTTTAATCAGCTTTCTAACACATGGATAAGGAAAAGCAAAAGCAACCGAGATGTTCAATCATAAATTGTCTCAGGGAAAAGATGTCAAAGCCTACCATTCTATTGCCTTTGTAAACTTAGTCACTATAAACCAAGTTTGAAATGATAAAAACTTTTTCTTTCAAAATCTTTTTTTCTCTTTCACAAACAGAAAACGTTTTCAAATACCCCTAAGGAATCTGCACACTCCCTCCTTACACTAAGACTTTTACATCTGAAAGACCGGCTACTAGCCCCTGAGGTTTCCACACACTAACATCGGTTTCAACCACAGCTACTTGTAGAAAGACTTTGAACTAACAGCTAGGTCATAAAACGACGACAATGAGAAACACGAAGTCACTTATCACCATCTTTACTGCTATTTTCAAAGTCAACACCCAACCTAAAACTAAATGGGTGTCTACAGTAGGACTCGGAAATCATAAATACATTTTCTTCAACTCTCATTGTTTCTACCACTCTTTTCTTTCTAACACAAGTCTTTTCCCCACTCTTATTTTCTTTGACAAAGACTCTTTTTTACTCTTTTGCAACTTTTGTCTTCTCTTATTTTTTCTTTTTTTTTTATTTTTTCTTTTTCTTTCTCGGTTTTTAAGCTAAGTGCTTTTCAACACTTTCTTTCTTTCCAACTGACTCTTTTTCAAAAGAAAATAGCATGATTTTTCAAATATAAATAACACTTTATCTTTCTGAAACAACGACTGATACAACGACTGTCCCCCCCAAACTTAAGAGAGACAGTGTCCTCACTGGGAAAAGACTTTTGCATCGGATGAAAAAGGCTTAACAGTAAAAAGGACAAAGACTTCCTATATAGGGGCAAAGAAAAAGCTTAAAGTCTGTAAAGATCAAAAAGACATAAAAGAAAATGAGTTTATCACATAAACAAAGGAAATAGCTCAAAGCTTAGTCAGGCATAGAACAGAAAACTCAACAATCTCTATAATCATCATCGACATGAAATCACATGCACAGCACAGATGCTTCAAAATAGGCATGTGAAAAGCTAAACTAAGGTTAAGTGAAGGCATACTTTAAGTGATCAGAAGATAAACGATACTAATTTATTCATGCTTCAACTGAGCTCGAAACATAATCAATACAAAAAAAAACATGCGTAGTAATGCTAGAATATGCAAACTACGTCATTAACCAAAAGAATAAAACACAAAAAATAGCAAAGAAGGAACCTCCCCTTCATGAAGTCGGAGGTTGTGGACTAGGATCAGTGTCGATACTGGAAGATGGATGACCAAGGATAGCAGCTAGCGCTGGAGGCCATGAAGGTAAAACCGCAAAATCCAATGAAGCCCTTAAGTTGTAGATATGTTGCATGACTTCTCGAACCTGAGAGTTTTCGAAATGCTGGAAAAACAGGGCAGGCGCCAGGCGCCTGCGTGATTTATTTTCGCAAAGAGCAGGCGCCAGGCGCCTGCGTAATTCTTTTTTTTTTTCAACGTTTTTTTTTTCTTTCTTTTTTTTTCTTTTTTTCTTTTTTTTCAACGTTTTCAAAAACATTCTCTTAATAAGAAAAACTTTATAATGAAACAAAGAGAAAATACAAGATACAAAGACTTCCTTCCTTTACTTTTGTTCTTTCAAAAACGGATAAGAAGGAAAAAACATTTTTCGCAAAAATTTATTGACCTGAAAGTTGAATAGAGGTTTTTCCTCTATCCACTGGTTCTCCAAAATACGGCTTAAGTCTCTGCCCATTTACTTTAAAAACATTTCCCTTAGAGTCAACTAGATCCACTGCCCCATATGGGTAGACTTTAAAAATTTGAAAGGGACCAGACCATCTAGACTTAAGTTTTCCAGGGAAAAGTTTCAACCTAGAGTTGAATAACAGAACCAGATCACCTTCTTGAAGATTGTTCGGCCGAAGACGCCTATCATGCCACTGTTTAGTTTTTTCCTTAAACAACTTAGCATTCTCATAAGAAAAGTGCCTGTGTTCTTCTAATTCCAACAATTGTAACTTCCTCGCTTCACCTGCAGCCAACAAATCAAAATTTAATTTCTTAGTAGCCCAAAATGCTTTATATTCTAGCTCAATAGGCAAATGACATGCTTTTCCAAAAACTAGCCTATAGGGGGACATGCCGAGGGGAGTCTTAAATGCTGTCCTATATGCCCAAAGTGAATCATCAAGCTTAAAAGACCAATCCCTACGGTTAAGATTTACAGTTTTTTCTAAAATGTTTTTTATCTCCCTATTAGATATTTCGGCTAACCCATTCGACTGAGGATGATATGCTGTTGCAACCCTATGACGCACATTGTATTTAGTCAGCAACTTTTGCATAGACCTATTCACAAAATGAGCCCCCCCATCGCTTATCAGACAACGCGGGGTTCCATAACGCGTAAAGATGTGCTTTTGCAGAAAACAAATGACAACTTTGGAATCATTGGTAGCAGTTGCAATGGCTTCTATCCATTTCGAAACATAATCTACTGCTAACAATATATAAAGCTTACCATTAGAAGATGGAAATGGACCCATAAAATCTATACCCCACACATCAAATATTTCAATCTCCAGGATCGGGGTTTGAGGCATTTCGTGGCGTTTAGATATATTACCTGTCCGTTGGCATTTGTCACAAACCTGGGCAAACTTATGTGCATCTTTGAACAGAGTGGGCCAAAAGAACCCACTTTGCAAAACTTTGGCTGCGGTTTTGTGTCCTGCAAAATGTCCTCCATATGGAGACATATGACAAGCGTCTAATATCGCCTCGTGCTCTTCTTCTGCGACACACCTGCGTAAGATATTGTCAGGTCCTAGCTTATATAAAAAAGGCTCATCCCAACAATAACATCGAACTTCATTTAGAAATTTATTTACCTGTTGCTTGTTGAACTCATAAGGAACTATTCGACTTACCAAATAATTTGCTATATCGGCATACCACGGAACTGAATCAACTCGCAAGAGTTGCTCGTCAATAAACTGTTCACGTATAACAGTTCCATCATCACAGAGCGGGGATTCCAATCTAGACAGGTGATCAGCAACTTGGTTTTCAGTACCCTTCCTGTCCCTAACTTCAATATCAAACTCTTGAAGTAACAAAATCCACCGTATCAAACGTGGTTTAGCATCTTTTTTAGCAAATAAATATTTTAAAGCAGAATGGTCAGTAAAAACAATGACTTTTGTGCCTATCAAGTAAGACCTAAACTTATCAAAGGCGAACACAACTGCTAACAGTTCCTTTTCAGTAGTAGTGTAATTGAGTTGTGCACCGGTCAGAGTCTTACTAGCATAATACACAGGATGCAAGATCTTGTTTTTACGTTGTCCTAACATGGCTCCTATTGCATAATCACTGGCATCACACATGAGCTCAAAAAGTAAATCCCAATTAGGTTCGATAATTATAGGGGCTGAACTTAGAGCAACTTTCAACATTTCAAATGATTTTAAACAGTCATCATCAAAAACAAATGGTCTATCATGTTCTAACAATTGACACAAGGGTTTAGAAATTTTAGCAAAGTCTTTTATAAAGCGGCGGTAAAATCCCCCATGCCCTAAAAAACTTCTAATCCCTTTGACATTTGTAGGAGGAGGTAGCTTTGAAATGATGTCTATCTTAGCGTGGTCTACCTCTATTCCTTGCTTGGAAATTTTGTGACCCAAAACAATACCCTCTTGTACCATGAAATGACACTTCTCCCAATTTAGGACTAGGTTTGTTTGTTCACATCTCTCCAATACTCTCTCCAAATTAACTAAACAAGCGTCGAAAGAATTTCAAAAAACAGAAAAGTCATCCATAAAAACTTCTAGAATATTTTCTACCATGTCAGAGAAGATGGCCATCATACACCTCTGAAAAGTCGCGGGTGCATTGCATAGTCCAAAGGGCATTCGCCTAAAAGCGAACGTACCATACGGACACGTAAATGTTGTCTTCTCTTGGTCTTCTGGAGCAATAGTAATTTGATTATAACCCGAATATCCATCTAAAAAACAATAGAAATCCTTACCTGCCAGACGCTCGAGCATCTGGTCAATAAATGGGAGAGGAAAATGGTCTTTCTTCGTTACCTTGTTGAGTTTGCGATAATCAATGCAAACTCTCCACCCACTCACAGTTCGGGTTGAGATGAGCTCATTCTCCTCGTTGGCCACCACGGTTATACCCCCTTTCTTTGGTACACACTGTACTGGGCTTACCCAGCTGCTGTCGGATATTGGGTATATAACACCGGCGTCAAGCCATTTGAGAATTTCTTTCCTTACAACCTCTTTCATCTTCGGGTTCAACCGCCTTTGACTCTCAATAGAGTTCTTAGCATCTTCTTCCAATAGAATTTTGTGCATGCAAAAGGCCGGGCTTATCCCTCGGATATCTGCTATCGTCCATCCAATGGCCTTTTTGTGCTTCTCCAAAATCTGCAATAAAGAATATTCATTAGTAGGTGATAAATTGGAAGCTATAATAACTGGTAAAGTGTCGTTATCCCCTAGATACGCATATTTCAAATGCGACGGCAATGGCTTCTGCTCCAACGTGGGTGGTTCCACTATGGACGGAAGTAACGACTTGCATTCTTCTTTTTGTATTTTTTCAACAGGATTAGCCACATCTTCTGGTCCTTCTGCTATCTTATCAAGCTCTTCTTCAATCTCTGTAACTAATAAGTCATAAAACTCATCAAACATAATAGGATTCAAGCTATTTATAGCAGAGCACTCTTCAAAGTCTCCTGGTAATTTCATGGCGTCTAGAACGTTAAATTTAACTTCTTCATTATTTACCCTCATAGTAATTTCTCCCTTCCTCACATTAAAAACTGTATCCCCAGTGGCTAGAAATGGTCTTCCCAAAATAATGGGAACGTCTAAGTCTGCCTCGCAATCTAGAATGATAAAGTCCGCAGGGAAAATGAATTTGTCCACCTGGACTAAAACATCTTCTATCTTTCCCTCAGGTCTTATCATAGATCTATCTGCTAGTTGGAGGGTAACCGTAGTAGGTCTAGCTTCTCCTATGCCTAAAGATTTGAAAACTGATAATGGCATAAGATTAATGCTAGCGCCTAGATCACATAATGCCCTACCTAAGTTTTTTCCTCCTATGGAACATGGAATGGTAAAACTGCCAGGATCATTACATTTCATGGGTAGCGGGCTGCCTACAGCTTCACTACTACATTTTGTCATGGCTACCAGTTCATGCTCTCCTATTTTTTTCTTCCTAGAAACTATATCTTTCAAAAACTTAGCATAATTTGCCATATGTTCTAGAGCATCTACTAATGGTATATTTATATGCAGTTGTTTTAAAATATCTAAAAATTTTCTAAACTGGGAATCATTAGTTTTCTTAACTAATCTTTGTGGAAACGGGGGAGTAGGGGTAAAAGAAGGTTGTACCTGTGGAGGAACACTCGGGGTGTCCTCATTACCTTTTCTAATATTTTCTTTTTCTGGTGTTGTTGGATTTTCTGGTATCCTTACAGTTGGTTCAGTGGACGGAATCTGTACATCTGTTGTTGGCATTGTTGGTCCATCATATGCCAGTCCACTCCTGAGGGTGACAGCTTTGCACTGTTCTTTCCCTTCTCGTTTTGGTAATTCAGTATGGCCTGGAAAAGAACCTTGTGGTCTATTCTTCAATTCATTGGCGAGCTGTCCCAATTGGGTCTCGAAATTCCTCATTGATGCCGCTTGGGATTGTATCACTGCGTCGGTTCGGGCCATGTACTCCTTCATCATATTCTCAAGATTTGAGTTGTTATTTTGAACTGGTGGAGTCTGTGTTCTCTGATTGTACTGCTGTTGCGGTGGTGGGATGTATTGCTGTGTAGGTGGAACATAGGACTGCTTGTTCTGCTGGCTCTGCCCTTGATTAAAACCGCTCGAACCTCCTTGTCCTCCCCATGAGAAATTAGGGTGGTGCCTCCAACCTGGGTTGTAGGTGTTCGAATATGGGTTAAAGTTCCTATTGTTCCCATGTCCTACATAAAAAACGGAAGCAGGGTTATGTGGACAATTATCATAAATATGGTTTTCACTGCAAAATGAACAAATGAGATCGTTGACTTGGCAAACAGGGGCAGGAGTGCAATAATCCGACTGCACAGGTTGTATTGGCGTGGCTAATGGATTTTTTATTCCCAATGCCATCTCTTTCAGCCTCTGGTTCATTGTAACCATCTCTTTTTGCATCGAGGTCGCAATGTCCAGAGCCAAAACTCCAGCTGGATCTTGCTTCTTTGGTGCTGCCCTAGATCTTTGCGAACACCATAGTTCGTTGTGTGAAGCTAAGTCATTTAGGATGTCAACTATCTCGTTGAATGTCTTCTTTGTAAAGGCTCCGTTGGCGGCATTGTTTAGCATCATCTTAGTAGGATGATCTAAACCTCTAAAGAAATGTTCTATCTGGATGCATGCCGGCAAGCCATGGTTCGGACATTTCCTGATTAGTTCTTTAAATCTCTCCCACGCCTCGTGAACAGGTTCACGATCATACTGTCTAAAGGAGATGATCTCCTCTCTGATATCAGCGTGGCGAGTAGGTGGGAAGAATTTTGTTAAGAACTTCTCCACTAACGACCCCCATGTGGTGATGGATCCCGATGGAAATGCATTGAGCCATGCTCTAGCTTGGTCCTTCAAAGAAAATGGAAAAAGTGTTAGTCTCAGAGCATCGTCTGTTATACCAGGTAATCGAAATGCATTTGCAATTTGAATGAATGATTTCAGATGATCATGTGGATCCTCATGTTCCTGCCCTCCAAAATGTCCAATTGTCTGCAACATTTGGAACATCATTGGTTTAAGCTCAAAGTTTGCGTGGGCTGGAATAGGGTTGACTATCCCTGAATCAAAGTTCTGAAAAGCCGTGGCGGCATATTCTCGCATTGCCACGTCTCTGTTGTCCGCCATCTGGATATGGTTGAATTCATCATTTCTCGCATGATCCCTCATATTACCGTTAACAGCAGGTGGATCAACCGGATCACGAGGTGGAATATCTGCCATTGATGTGCTCGTACTCTCTACCTCACTTTCAGGACTGATTTCACCTTCTCTCTCTTTTTGCTTTTCTAGTTGTTTTCGAAGTCTTTGCTCCTTTCGAGTTTTTCGAAGGGTCCGCTCAATGTCAGGGTCAAGGGGTAGAAGAAAAGATCTTGTGCTCATGCACTTTAACTTACCCTTGTGAGATAAACGACCAAAAATATAGAACAAAAACGGTGGATGGAAATTACACCCAACAACAATTCACAAAAATAAAAACTAAAAGAATTTGAAAATAAATTTTAAAACTAAAGTCCCCGGCAACGGCGCCAAAAACTTGACTGGGCGTTTATGCTGAACGCACGCGCTAAGCGTGGTAACAATTATATAGATGCAAGCGCACACCTATCAGAGTAAATATAAAATGGATGGAGTATCCAAGTATCGATCCTCAAGGACTTCTAAACAATTTCCAAACTCTAAAGTTTTAAAGAATAGTGAATGTTGGAATGAGTGATTCTTGTAAAATGGGAAGTGGTCACAAATAATGGTTTGGATTTGGGATTTGGACTTAGAATGATAAAACCTAGCCCGAATTACTTCAAGTTAGCCAACAACGAATCAAGGACATGCTAAGGACAATATGCATTTTACTTTAGAAACCAACGACTACGCTTCTCACTTGACTTATGTCTAAGCAAGTTCAAAGTCCTAAGACATTCCCTAATATGTCTATTATGAGATATATCTTAGTTTTAGGATGGAAATAGTCGCAACCTCGGGTTAAGGTCCTATGTCTAGGCTACTTAAGCGGAACCCTTATGTCTAAGGCGCTCCTCTCCTCGGTTTAACCACTCAACAATGCAAATAAGCAACCTTTTCAGTATTGACTTGTTAAGACTTACAGTGGCCTTCTCTAAATCCTAACTTTTTGGGAAAACATGTTGAGCAATGAATGGAAAGCAAAAACACTTCTTCTTAGCAACCCTTTTTAGACATAAAAGGCTAACTATCCATAACCGGGCTAGAGACGGGAATTTAGAAAGACATATTGAAGAAAATACAGCAAGTAAAATGGTTGAATGTGGAATGCATGTGTGAAAAACAAAAGTTAACTAACGGAGAGTTTTTATCGGGATTGAGAGCTTCGCCCTTCTCTTTCAAGCAAGGGGGAGTGTCACGTGCTCTTTCCTCCAAAAACACAACTCTCTTAACTAAAAATAAAGTAAAGGCAAAGGGAAGATAAGCAAAGTGCTGGATTTTTATATATTTGAATAAGTAGAAAATGACTAAGTACAAATGGAAACAAAACAAAGCTCAATAAAGGAATGTAAAGTGCTCGGGATTTAAAAACCAAAAGTAACTAATGAAAGCAACTCAAAAGTACTTAGAAAGCAACAAAGAAACACTAAAAATGATCAAGAGAAGGAAGCAAGGCTTGATGATTTTGGTGGAGAAGTTGCTGGAATTTATAGCTGTGCAGAATTGGTTAGGTAGGTCCTAAAACGATGGTGAATCACCCATTTCCAACTCTTTTGACTGACCAAATCGTGCTCAAACTGATAGTGGAACACTTCTTCTACACGTATGCATCGGTTGGAACCACCAAAATGCATTGGAAGACGCGTTTCATTAAGGGCAAAGTTGGAAGGAAACCTGTTTTTCTGCAGGCTTCCCAGGCGTCTGGCGCCTCCCATGTAAGTTTTTCCGTCTTTTTGCTTCTTTTGATTAATTCGCACTCCCAAATGGTCCTAAAATGTCATAAATACAATATAAGCCAACCACAAACCATAATATATGAATTTTGCATGAATTGAAACTCAAACGATCGCGAAAAATCCGAAACAAAGCTGAAACATTGTAAAAACAGCATCTAAAACGTTCTTTTTACGCATGTAAACAAGCGTAATCAACGTTAATTAAACCCCCTGTCAAATATTATCTCTAAACCCGAGATAAACAACTCCCTGTGAAATATTTATATAAAATAAAGCTCCAACTCTATTCAATACATCAAAATTAAAACAAAAATAAAACATCAATTCTATAAATTCTCATCCAAACGTCCTCCGTGGACAACACCACAAGGCAAATCCATTATTCCAACTAAACGAACTCAATGAATGGAAGAAAAATAAATGAAACACCTATCCCGAGTCAAGGTAAACAATAGGTGGGAAACTCCCAACAATCAAATAGGACAAGTAGTCTATTGCTAAAACAATATTGCCTAAATCATCTAAACCTAACCTAAACGAAGATAACTACGCAGCCTATGGGGGCAAAGGATGCAATAGCTTCGGGTAGAGCAAAGCCCAAAATGGCATAACCAAATGATTGTTTAGCCAATGATGGATTTCGCGCCACGGAATGGATCAAAGAACTGAACACGTTTCCAATACCGACTGCAGCTCCCCTCCCGCTCAGTCCAGTCCGGGAATCCTCTTCGTGATTTCCAAGAAGTGACAAAGAAAGAATAGGAGAAAGGAGTGTAGGATTGGTATGGATCGCGCGCGGGCTGCCCCAGCTCCTAACTCATCCGGAGAATGCATTGGGTCCCTGTGTTGATTTGATGATCTACTAGTTGATTCAAGATCTGGGTGATTCACCCCATTTAACTAGTGCCGAAATAGGCCGGGAATCCGAAATGATGGCACAACACAAGCCGCCATACCCCGGAGGCTCCGCTTTGCCGCAGATCCACTCAGGTTTCGTCCCGAACTTCTCCTTGACCCATCCTCTTTGATTCAGATTGTGGGGCATTCAATGCACTTGATGTAGACCAGAAAGAAGAGGCTTTCTCTTGTCATGTCTCCTCCACGTCATCGCCATGGTCGCCAACAAACTCTCCGCCTGAAAACAACAATTTTAGAGGGGGGGGGGGGTGAGTATATAAAATATACTCCGTAAGTAGCCCTCACCTATCACACACAAACATCATGCTCAAAAGCCATAAAGAACACATACATAGTCATGCTGTATCATTACATCATACAATCAACCATAGACATACTCTATAAGTCCCGGTGCTAACCACAACCATGTAAAATCAACTACCGTCCACTTGGCTCCCTAACACCTCAAGTACATCTATGTTCACCTCAGCTATTCAAGCTTTCCAAGGCTACTTTGTTTGGTAGTGTCGGCCCCTGACCATTTTTACCCAGAGCCCCGATACTACTACATCAACCTCAGCCACTTATCCCCAAGCCTCGATGTCTTTACAATCTATTGGCCCTTGACCATTTTTACCCAAGGCCCCAATAGTTTCCTTTTAAGAGACTCCTCGCATCGACCCTCGACCATTTATACCCGAGGCCTCGATGTCTTTACAATCTATTGGCCCTTGACCATTTTTACCCAAAGCCCCAATAGTTCTCCTTTCGAAAGACTCCTCGCATCGACCATCGACCATTTATACTTGAGGCCTCGACGCTCATCTTTATCCAATATTGGCGTATCGACCCTCGACCATTTATACCCGAGACCTCAATACCCAATTAGTGACGTATCAGCCCCCGACCATTTATACCCGAGGCCCTGACACTCACCCATTCACTTACCACAATAATCCAACATTCCTTATCATAACCAACTCCACAACACCCCTAACCTGCGCACCGGGTCCGAAAACATGTTCCTATTACACCCACATCTCCTAAGAAAATAATATGACTCGAACCAGCACGCTCACATCATAAAGGAACATTTATATATATACATTCAACCAGCACGCTCACATCATAAAGAAACGTTTATATATATATATATATATATATATATATATATATATATATATACAATCAGCACGCTCACATCATAAAGAAAACATAATCGCAATAATTCCATTTTAACGAGCATCCTTAGTAAACACACATCATTTCCACAACCATTCTCAGTAGCTAAACAAAACAAAACTCCGTCATTATCACCGACGAACATTCAACACTACGCCAAGCATACAGGTTAACACAAGCGAGAGTTATCTAGCACAATAACGTATCAGATTTCAATATTAAAGATCATAAACAGCACCAAGGAAATCAGTTAATATACAATAACGCAAGCACACGCTCCTTGTCTACTTACTTTTCATTACCCGATAGGCCACCAATCCCAATCATGGTCCTCTGTTAAGATTCAATCACATCATTCCCAAGTCACCCACAATATCAAGTACGAACAACCAAATGACTAGTTACGTTATCACTATAGACAAAACATACGATAACAAACCGCTACTACCAGTCCGTTCCATCTATTCAGCAACCCCAACCAATCTTTCAAATGCATCAACAAGCCATTCACACATCTAATCAACACACAATTATCCAACATGCTCTTCATCGTACAAAACAAAGAAAATCTTCCAACTAAGCAAACATAAACTAAATAACATAAAACTATCACGTGAATTTTCAATCCCAAGACATGCTTTCAAACATCAAAGCTTAATCACTTCCAACCATACCGAGTAGCAACTTTCAAGGCACATCCAATAATCATGATACAAAATATTTTCCTAATATATAAAAGGAAAAGAAAAAAAGAAACAACAAGAATGCAACCCCACGATAACAACTAGAAGTCCTCAAATGATGCCCAACAAATTCTAAATACATGAGATATTTAAGTATAGCAAAGTTAAGTACGAAACCATCTCAATAACACCTATTAACTCACACACCCGCCCCTTGGTGCTACTTACAACCAAGATCCTAACGTGGTACTGAGCTCGCCGCAAGGTTCCTAAATCCAGAGAAAACAATCAAACTTGGGTTAGAGTTCACTTTATAAACACTTAATTTGCATCGAACTAAGTTTAGATGATCTGTTACCCATTATCTCACCATAAAACCTCTTGGGTTAGGAGTGGGTCGACGCCGAGGATTTTTTGGCTCCAAAATTCGACTTCGAATGGCCTTAGGCTTGCTGAACCGATGTCAAAAAGCGATGGGTAATGCTGAAAATTACCGAAACAAGGAAGAACGTCACAGGAACTTGCTGGGCTTCACGGATCTATGTTGTTTGGGGTCATTGAATACACCCAACGCCGAGGGTCGTTGTCAAAATGTCACAGGTTGTTGTAGGGAGAGTCACTCGCTGCCTCTGCTTGCAGGATCTAAGCCGAACTGTCGGGTTTGCTCGAATGTTGACACCCACGAAGGAAAACGCCAAAGAAAACACCGAGGAAGGCTGTGGTTGCTGCATAACTCGTCGCGCCGCCATTTTTGTCGGGAAATCGCACCGCCGCTGTTGTAACGTTGTCGAGGATCGATGCTGCTGCTACTCGAGGAACACCAACGCGGTTTTGCTGCTGCTATGGGTTTGATCGATCAGTCGAAGGTGTCGCCGATAGGAAATCGCGTCGACGTCCACCACTACAGGCCACCGTCGTTGTGGTTATTGTGAACCGCCGCCGGCTGCTCACCGTCGATGCTGCTGCTAGAGCGTGGTCACCAGAGAAGAACAGAAACTCGAGGGGGGGGGGCTGGCCGCTGGAGAAACAAAGGAAGGGGAAAGAAGAGGAAGAGATGAGATGGTGCCCTAGATGTGTTTTCCCCTTTTTATTTTTTATTTTCGTTTTAACTTGATTTAATTCCTTTTCCTTTAATTTGTTTTAAAACTTATAGCTCAATCCCCAAAGTCCCAAATGAGTAACACAAAGTCCCAAAAGAACAAGTCCAAAATTTCATTTTAGAAATCGAATAAACCCACAACAATCCGAAATAAAATAGTTAATTTAAACTCTAAAACCCAAGAATAATAATCCAGTAAGTAGAAATTAAGAGTCCCAAAACCATGGGTTTAAGATTTAAATAAAGAAATCTCCTGCACTGATCGAGAACTTGAGTTATCCTAATCCAACAGAATTAAACTAAATTCTAATTTAACCAACATCAGAACTCCAAAATTATAAAATCCAACAATTAAAATTATCAGCTTCGGCAAAATCCAAAGGCACTAATGATATCTTAAATTAAACATACCCGAGAACGCGGGGCGTTACATCTAAAAAGTGACAATTTAGTCTCCGATCCTTAGAAAATAATTATAAAAAAATGTCAAGAAAGCAATTAGCAAAAAAGAAAGTAATTCAAGAAGAACTTTTGATTTGATTTCTCTGTTTGAACACAGTAGGCTCTCACCTTTAAATATAGGGGTGAGACAACAAAAGTTAGAAATAAAATAGATTGATGAATTCGTAAAATAGTAGTGACACAAATATTAACAATATCAATTTGAACTTTGAAAAGATTATGGAGTTGTTCGAAAACCAACTTGGTCGACTTACTTGCACTTTATAACATCCCCGCACATGGGAAGGTGAGAAAACTAGCTTGAGTTTAGAACACATATACACAAATTGAGAGTTGACAAGAGGTTTGGTGAGGTAGTCAACGGCTTGATTGGCAGGGGGAACATATCGAACATCAAGGTGGTTATTAAGGACCTAGTCACATACATAATGAATATTGATCTCAATGTGTTTGGTGCGCACATGAAACATGGGTGAGAGCCTAAGGCACCAGCTCTGAGATTATCACACCAAAGTACTAGTGTAGTGGAAAGAGGAAAGTCAATCTATTGAAGAAGCTGTCAAACCCAAGTGATTTCAGCTGAGGCATGGGCCAGAGCCCGATATTCAAACTCACTGCTGGACCGAAAATATCCTTCCGCTTCTTCAAAGGTTAGGATATCAATGAGTCACCAAGAAAACACAGTGTGTAGCAAAAGAATTGCGATCATTAATGCTAACGGCTCAGTTAGGTGTTGTAGGTGTTGCAAATTCAGTTTAGAGAGTATATCGTCAATATAATTTGCTTAACTAAGTAAGAGACCCATAGCAAGTGGTCAATTTGAATGTCGAGGAAGTAGCTTAATTGATCGAGATCCTTGCGGACAAATCGATTGTCTAGCATGCAAATGAACTTATCAATGAATGTGATGTCATTTCCTATGAAAATAGTGTCATCAACATAGATGAGAAGGAGAATAATTATAGAGTCAGAGTAGAGAGAGACATTAGATTTATAGTGTTTGAAGCCTCAGGATAATAACAGAGACTTTAAAACTCATCATTCAATGCCCATGGTGCCTATTTGAGGTCATATATTGTCTTATTTAGTTTGCAGATGCGACTAGGAAATGTGGAATGTTCAAAGCCTGGTGGTTGAACCATGTAAACACCTTTTAGGGTGTCATTCAGAAAGGCATGATTAAAGTAAAGTTGTCTAAGTTGCCACCAAGAAGAAACGGTTAGGAATATAACAATGTGTATGGCGAAAGTCTTAACAAATCGATGAAAGGTTTTGAAATAACCATCAACAGGATGTGGTGGAATCTCTTGGCGATAGGACATGCTTTGTACCTTTGAATGGACCCAAGGGAGGTTCACTCGATCCCAAAGACCCACTTGCAACCAAATACATTGTGAACTGTGGAGGATGAATCAAGGTCATAGTGTTATGGATCAGTGCCAAACGTTTAGAATCTATTGCAACCTTCCACTGAGCGTTAGAGACCCGTATTACTTTGGTTAGTGACTAGTAATGGGCAGTGGCGGCAGCCCATATTTTAGGTTTAAAAATTCTGAACTTTCTACCGTTAATCATAGGATGAGAGTTCTATACTAGCAGGTGAGTGGGGTCCGACAAAGCCACATAGTATAATAAGTCCTAATCAATGTCTTATTTACTATTTTAAACAATTTTCATTAATCTTCATGATCCTTATCAAAATTTTCGTGGACATCAATATTAACACATAAACATTATTAATATTTTGTAAATATGATAAAAATGACTCAATTATAAACTATAGCTTAATTAAGTTATATAATTAATGTTTCATTTATTAATTCAATCAATTTTTATTAATATCCTCTGTGGCTTTCATAACTTTTTTTGTAAATTTCCAAAACATTGATATTTACATATATTACTTATATTTCTATATATGAGAATTAAAATGGTAAATTTTAATTTAATTTAGCGACAACTAAAGTTTTCTTTTTTCCAAATAATTTTCAATAATTTTCATGATTTTTATGATTCACCCGAAATTTCCGTCGACATCCATAAAATTGAGACCTCAACATTTCGACGATATCAACCTTTCGAATCTTGATTGAGATTTGTTGATAAACATTTTCAAACACTAGTTAGAATCACATGCATTTTCACGTGGTTTAAAATTTTTGGCCCGTATTTTTTTTACGATTTCAAATTTGAATGAATATACTTTTCATTGAGTTTAAATATTAAATGTTTTGACATCAATTTAAAAATAAACAAAAATGATAGAATTATAGAGAATACATAGATAATTAAAATTTAATCACAGTGCAATTCAGATGAAAGTGGCAATAATATAAGTTAAATTTAAAAAAAATAAAGAAGCATGTAATAAATTAAATTTGGATTAAATAAGAATCTCATATAATTTTGATTTGCATTGTGAACAAAATTATGAATAAAATTGAAAAAAGAATTGAGATTATGAGACTAAGTGAGAAATTATGAGATGAAGTGATACGCAACAACCCAAGCGTATTGGACTACTCGAGGCACAAGCCACTTGAACTCAATCCTATAATTGGTTTCAACCCAAAATGCTAAGAGTTAGATGGATTACCTTTGCAGTTGTTACCTTGAGCAGACAGAATACTCACTATGCTCGAGGTCGGAAACAATCAACGAGTCTGATGACTAATCAAACAAGCATGCTTCGAGGGTAAAATATGAAAACCTAAGTTCAACCACACAAAGGAATTCAACACTCTCACAACTTTATTGATCATTCCAAGATGATTTCAAATAAAGGGGAACAACTAAGGCCCATGACCTTTACAAAGGAAATAACAAAATAAAAAATAAAATAAAAAATGATAAATTACTAAATAATGAAAAAATTTCATAAAATTACAAATAGAATAAAAACCAAAATCATTCCTCAATTGTTCTTCAAACAAATTAGGAGAATATATTCCTAAATTGTTCCAATAGTGGGTGACAAGGAACAAGGTTGGTGCCAAGGGGGTGACATGGTGGGCGGTGGTGTGCACAAGTGAGCGCGCGCGTGGGGCGACATGGGGATGTAGGGGATAGGGCGTGGGGCGCACAGCAAGGGTGGCGTGCATGAGCGCTGGCGACAGCAGGACGCGCTTGCGAGGTTAGCAAGGCGTGGGCGCGAGCACGCGTAGAAGCGCTGACGGTGTGGGCATGCAAGCGCAGCGGTAGGCAATGTGGCGTGCGCGCTAGCGACAGGTGAGGGCGCGAGGTGGCAGGCAACATGTGCTGTGAGGTTAGCGAGGTAGGGGGCGCGCGTGTTGTCGTGCATTTAGCAGGGCATGGGCACTTGTGGCCATGCGATGGGGCATTCGTGTACTTGATTTGTCTTTGGGGTGTTGTCACTCGTTCAGCTTCTCCTCCGCTCCTCGCTTCTTCTTGACCCTTGTAGATTCTTCATTAGCCTTCAAAATGGTCAAAATTTATTGTTGGGTCCAATGAAGTCTTCTTCGTTTTAGGGTGTAACGGTTCGTTTTATATATATATATATATATATATATATATGATATTTTAGTAGTTTAAGCCAATAAACTAGAGAACTGTCTTTTTAAAATTTTCGTTCCCCTAAAGATTTTTTTTTCTAATTTAGTCTTTTTGTTATTTATTATTATCTTTTCTAAAAAAAAAGATAATATTTATTAGGTAAGATTGGATTAAATAAAACATATTAAGAAAATAAAAGAAGGATAAAAGAAAGATAAAAGGAATTAAAAAAAAAAGGAATAAAAGATGGGTTGGGCTTAGAATTAGTTAAAAAGAATATAATAACGCCCTAGGTTATATCCTTATCTTTCCTCTCTCTCTATTTTCCCTCTGCCAAAATTGTTTTATTTTCTCCACTCTCCCTCGCACACGCATCCAACGTCAGTCCGGTAAGTCACAAATAAATTTTGGTTAGGTAATCCTTATACTAGGTGTTAAATTTTATCAATTGAATCTTATTGTTTTTTTTTTTAATTTTAGTTAATTTTTGGGATATTGATTTAGGTTGGGCCAGTAAATTTCATAGATTGAGCAATAATTATTTTGGATCGTTATTGAGGTAAGTAGCTTTGCTTTCTGAATGCCTTAGGGCTAGGTTGAAGTTTTTATATGATGTTTTGAATGACTACATGCTTATTGTTGTTTGTGAATTGAATGTTATGTGAAATTATTGTGCTGCATTAGAGAATGTTTAATTATGGGACCTCAAGCATGATCTTGAATGTGAAACTGTTTATATATATATATATATATAAAAGTTGTGGCAACAATCGTACTGCAATGCACATACTAGACTGAAATTGAAGACCTAGGTGGGTGAGACTTTGCTCTGCTGACTAGGTGCCAACTACCATCAGTTTGGGTAGAATTTCCAAGGAAACCCACCTTTATACCATAATGGAGTTGGTTTCGTCTGTGTGAGGTTGAGTTAATTGCTCACTTTGACAAAAAGGAAAATAAAGAAAATGAAAAAGACAAGGAAAAGAATTTGACTGAATAAGTATTTATGTCTCACATGTTCATGTTGTATGTGTATCTATGTTTGATCCCATTAAGTGGGTTACTTACTGGGTATTTTTAATACTCGTCCCTTTCCACTTATCTTTTTTTTAAGGAATAATAAATACGTACAAGGTGTGTGACAAGGATGTCTGCAGGTTGTGCCATGGGTTTTTGCTTCCGCTTTATTTTCATGTTTTTTTTAATTATTATTTGCATTATGAATCATTTATCTTAATATAATGTTTTATGTAAACTATTTATGAGATCCGAAATAAAGTTTTTTTTTTTAATTTAGTTTATATAGTTATTTTATGAGATTATATTTTGTTTTATTTATTATCATTTATTTTTAAAAGGCTTTTTAAAATATTGAAAGCATGCATATAGTAACATCCCTTAAAAGTTTAAGTCTCAAAAAGTTGGGTAGTTACAGTTGGTATTAGAGCCACTTACTAGTCTTGTAGACTTGCTTACATTGTAAGCATTAGTGTGTCACCATGGCCAAGCACGCGAACACCTTGTCACCGCCAGGTATGTCTTCTGTTTTAGCAAGTTTTGTTTTATATAAGGAAAAAAAAGGTGTAACAGGCATAAAGAATATATAATAGTATGTTGTATTGTTATGAACATGCGGTATGTTTGATGTTTGATGGTGTGATGTTAAACTAAGCTGAACAATGTTGTAGTTATTAGAATATGCCTCCACGTAAAAGAAGGTCTGTGAGACGGGATGAGCTAGATAAGGATGTTGACCCTGAGACAATAGAGCTGATGGTGAATAACCAAACTTCAGGTTAGATGGGAATTCCATCAGTGGTTCAACCTCCTAGTCAAACGGGGAATCCACCAGTGGGTCAAACTTCTGGACAAGCACAACCTACTATAGCGTCCTTGGTGATGGAGACTCTACAGACACTTGTTCAAATTGTTGTCTCTAACCAAATGGCTCAACTAACTTAAGATCGAGGGAGCATGTCAATATAAGCTAAATATCTGCGAGATTTTAAGAAGTACGACCCTTGCTCTTTTAACAGACTATTTGTAGATCCGACGTTGGTAGAGGCTTGGTTATCCTCGATAGAGACTATCTTTCGTTATATGAGGTGTTTAGAGGAACAAAAAGTGCAGTGTGTTGTCTTCATGCTGAAAGATGTTGCCCTTTTATGGTGGGAGTCTGTAGAGAGGTCCATCAATGTTAGTGGAGGCCCGGTCACATAGTTGCAGTTTAAGGAGGCTTTCTTCCTACAGTATTACCTAGCGATCACCCGATTCAGGAAACAAGTGGAGTTTCTAAACCTGAAGCAATGTAACAGATCAGTGGAGGAGTTTGAGAGGGAATTCACAAAATTGTCTCGTTTTGCCCCTGAGCTAGTAGACACAGAGGCCAAGAAGACTGAACGATTCATCATGGGCCTGAAGGATGAGATTCAAGGTTTCGTGGTAGCTCTCTCCCTGCCAGATTATGCTACAGCACTTCGAGCAGCTGCATTGATTGATAATCGTTCAACAAGTGAGCCCCAACTGCCCTCCGAACTAGGATCTTCCACTGGACGGAAAAGAAAGTACGACCAAGCATCTTGTAATCCACAACAATTTCAGGATAATTTTGCCACAATGAACCAAGCTCAAGTTCAGAGACAACCATCTAATCGACAGCAAGACCCTAACTATGAAATACCAGTATGCAGTACTTGCGACAAACGTCATTGGGGGCGTTGTTTGTTAGGAACTAGAGTTTGTTTTAAATGTGGCAAGGAAGGACACATTGCTATAAATTGTCGTGAGGACAACACCCCAATTGATGCAAAAGAACCCTCTAATGTAAACCAGTCAACCTTACGTAAGTAGACTCGGCAATATGACAAACTTTAATCATTACCTGACATGAAGTGAAGGAGTTAGATTCCTAGTAAGAGGTACACTACCTTTCTTTATTTCTTTCTTTTTTTTAGACCCTACATTGATACTTGTTTGTGTTAGATTTGATTTACTCTTTTATATATGCTTTGTTGGTAAATTAAGTTTAGGTTAGAGTTGTAATTGTTGAGTTAAGTTTTATTAGTGTGATATAACAATAAAGAATACTGCCTTATCTAGTAAATTAGCAACTTTCGAGGACGAAAGTTCTTTAATGTGGGTAGATTGTAACACCCTGTATTTTTTTTATATATGATATTTTAGTAATTCAAGCCAATAAACTAGAGAATTATCTTTTTAAAATTTTCGTTCCTGTAGAGATTTTTTTTCTAATTTAGTTTTTTTTGTTATTTGTTATTATCTTTTCTATAAAAAAAGATAATATTTATTAGGTAAGATTGGATTAGATAAAGCATATTAAGAAAATAAAATAAAAGAAAGATAAAAGGAATTAAAAAAAAAAGAATAAAAGATGGGTTGGACTTAGAATTAGTTAAAAAAATATAAAAAAAACCCTAGGTTATATCGTTCTATTTCCTCCCTCTCCATCTTCCCTATGCCAAAACTATTTTATTTTCTCCTCTGTCCCTTGTATACGCATCGAACGTCAGTCCAGTAAGTCACAAATAAATTTTGGTTTAGTAATCCTTAGGGGTATTTAAAGAACCCGACAACCCGACAAACCCAACCCAATCCGGGTTGAGTTGGGTTGAATCTAACATTGGGTTGGGTTGGGTTGGGTTGGAAAATTACCAACCCGACTGGGTTGGTCGGGTCTCGGGTTGACCATTGAAAATCCCGGGTCAACTCAACCCGACCCAAGATTATATATATATATATATATATTACTAATAATCCAATTTTACAAATATATAATAAATTAATAATTATTAATTAAAATCTTACTTTTTATATTCAATCTCTTTTGGGTTTTATGTCCTAAAACTCATAGTTTGAAAATGCCGGATATACTTTTATCATTCAATAAAGTTGTTATTGAAGGTTTTAATCAATAAATAGTTATTGATCCAATAAAATATTGTTAATAGATCTAAATTCAATAAACTAAGGATCCTAGACTGTTACATGAGACTCAAACTTTATGTAAAGACATAAATATGGATCAAGTCTGAGTTAACAATCTAAATGGTCTATAGTATAGGAATAAGGTTGGGCGCCTTATTCTGGAGGCACTATAGATGCGGCTCACTTTGTAGCTAGTACAAACGATGTGATCCTAATTCGTTTATGTGAAGACATGCGAGTGGGGGCGTCCCGTGCAAAGAGTTTGCATATGATCGGACCATGAGATAGTTACTTTTACTTTATAACACCGTTTACTATCTGAAACTGACTATCTTGACTTTGATGGCCTAGGTAACTCGATCTTAATCCTGAGCTAACTATGAACTTCTGTTTACTCGAGATTATCCTTAGATCTGCATGGGTGAGAGCAGCTCAACATCGCTGGCTCAATAAGCCTCTCATTTTAGGGATAAGACCAGGTAGATAGCTAGGGACGTAGGGTGCAAGAAAGAATTCACTTCTACCCAATTTTGGGATAGTAAAGATGTTGTTCAAGGGCTGAATCCAGGTCTTGAACAATTGGCGTTACCCTCATCAAAAGGTTTGAGAGGATTTTTTGATTTGATAGTTGGACTACAAATCATTGTTCATTAGAGGATCAATGGGACTTAAGGAACAAGAGGTAATTACATGGGTAAAGCGGTATTTTGACCGAGCTGTAATTATGAACAACTGTGAAGGATCGACTTACCGATCATGGTTATATCAAATGAACATAATATATCAATAGTGAGGAGAGTGCAGCTACGGGCTTTAGTGGAGTGACCCGGTAGTTAAAGAATGTTGGTTAACTAGGTTAAAGAGTTTAACCGGTTAATCTTGGATCGTTGGAGCTCATGATTTGTAGATCCATAAGGTCCTCTGGCTAGCTCATATAGGAATAAACTTGGAATAATTTGAAGGATTAATTCGAACCGTACGAATTAGGTTAATCATATGAGATATGATTAAGTAATTGATATATGATATCAAATTGAGAAATTTGGTCAAAATATTTAAATAGGATTTAAATATTAAAATTATGAATGCAGATTCATAATCGAAGGCATGAATTTCATCAAACAGTCGGATTTCGAAAAAAGTCAAATAGTTGACTTTGACCAGAGAAATTCAAAGGTTGACTAAGAAGATTAAAATAATGTTTTTAATCAAGTTGGTGGAAAATTCCACTAACTTGTTGACTGGAACATTTTAATAATCTCAAAAAATCCACTTTTTGACACTTAACTATGACATGCATGAGTGAAATGTGTATTGTAAGCTTTTGGTGAACTTAAACATGTATTTTGACACTTAGCCATGCCATGCATGAGTGGAATGTGTGTTGTAAGTTTTTGGTGAACTTAAACATGCATTTTGACACTTAGCCATGCCATGCATGAGTGTAATGTGTGTTGTAAGCTTTTGGTGAATTTAGACATGCATTTTGACACTTAAGCCATGTCATGCATGAGTGGAATATGTGTTGTAAGTTTTGGGTGAACTTTGACATGCAAGAGTTGCATGTAATTTGCCTATTTAAGAGGTCTTTGTTCAAACATTGAAATCTCTTAGAACCTTTGGCCATTTGAGGTTTTTCAAAAAGCTTACATAACTCATTTTAGCTCGATATTTCTCCCAATTTTTCCTTCTCTAAAAAGAGTCCCACCACTCTATTCCAAGCCTTGAGAATAGCTAGGAAAATCTCTTGGTGGTCTTCATTAGACCTATTTGAAGAAATTTGAAAAGCTACAAAAGTATGTGTTTTTCTCTACTTTTCTCTAAGCATCATAATGTATGATCATGCATATTTAATCCTAGGTTGTATTATGCATCGAGATTGTTATTTCGATCCTTGCTCACTTCTGCTGCACATGTATGTATATTTTCCATCAATCTCATCCATCCATTTCATTAAATCTCAACATTTTAGGTTTCAATTCAATCCTTTCCATTTTGAATCTTTGATTCTCTCTCTTTTCTAACATTTTCAATTTCATCTTCCTCTCCCCCATCTCTCTCTACAATCTCGCCGTCGCCGCCTTGCTCGCTCCCGTCTCGACCTCTCGCCGCCATCGCCGCCTTGCTAGCGTCTTAACCTCTCGCCACCACCACCGTCTTGCTCTGGTTTACTCTCTCTCTCATTCTGTTGGTTTTTGCCTTTTGACCCAAAAAAGCTTCAATAATCACCCCAAGGCAAAAGTAAATTAATTAATCAATTAAAAAAAAAAGAAGAACCTGGCAACCCAACCCGAATTTATTGGGTTGGGTTGGGTTGGGTTGACCATCGTTTTACAACCCGTCGGTTCCCACAAATTTCCAGCTCAAAAATTCAGGTTGGTCCAAAAAACACCCTTAACCCGTGAACACCCTTAGTAATCCTTATACTAGGTGTTAAATTTTATCAATATGAATCTTATTGTTTTTTTTTATTTTAGTTAATTTTTGGAAAATTGATTTAGACTGGATCAGTAAATTTCATAGATTGAGCCAACAATTATTTTGGATTGCTATTGAGGTAAGTGGCTCTACTTTCGGAATGCCTTAGGGCTAGGTTGAAGTTTTTATATAATGTTTTGAATGGCTATATGATGATTGTTGTTTGTGAATTGAATGTTATGTGAAATTGTTGTGGAATGTTTAATTATGGGACCTCGTGCATGATCTTGAATGTGAAACTGTTTATATATATATATATATATATATATATATATATATATATATATATATATATATATAAGTTATGACAACCACCCTACTGCAATGCACAGACTAGACTGAAATTGAGAACCTAGGTGGGTGAGACTTGGCTCTACTGACTGGGTACCAACTACCATCAATTTGGGTAGAGTGTCTTAGGAAACCCACCTATGTACCATAATGGAGTTGGTATCATCTGTGTGGGGCTGGGTTAATTGCTCACTTTGATAAAAAGGAAAAGAAAGGAAAGGAAAAAGAAAAGGAAATGAATTTGACTGAATAAGTATTTAGGTCTCACATATTCATGTTGTATGTGTATGTATGTCTTACCCTATTAGCTGGGTTACTTACTGGGTATTTTTAATACTCACCCCTTTCCACTTATCTTTTTTTTAGGGAATAATAAATAAGTACAAGCTGTGTGACGATGATGTCTATAGGTTGTGTCATGAGGAGGCCGCCTAACTCTTTGCAAATCGGTATTATCTAACATCCCTCTTTATTACTTTTCTTTGTTTCAAATTCCTTCTGGGGTTTGTAAACAAATTGAAAAGAAGATGAGATCTTTTCTACTGAATAGTGGTTCCTCGGGATTCTTAAACCATTTGGTGAATTGGAATATCACTTCTTAGCTTATGGAGGAGGGTGGTCTAGGAATTTGTGGTCTCTAAGAAAAATAATGTTCTGTTCGCCAAATGGGGATGACTTTGGTGGTGAACCAAATGCTCTATGGTGCAATGTGATAGGGTGAGTCTGAATTGGGTTGGTCTTCGGGTATTACGTTGAATGGTTGCCTTAGAAGACCTTGGATTAACATATCTCGACAATGGCTGCTTTGGAACCAATTTTTGAATTTTAAACTTGGCTTAGGTGTGTCTATTCTGTTTTGGACACACAGATGGACTGGGGATCAGCCCTTTAGGAATAACTTCTTCCCAAAGATCTTCAGGCTTTCACTCATTCCTCTAGGGTCAGTGGCAGATTTCTGGGATTCTCACACCTTGTCTTGGAAAATTCTCACAAGAAGGCTATTAAAAGATGATGAGATGGAGGAATTTTCTTTGTTACTGTCGTTTCTACACTATTACTCTCCTAATAGCGCTTCTGATAGGAGGGAATGGTCTCTGGACAACTCCGGTTTATTCACAGTTGAATCAACATGCAAAAAGTCCTCCGGTAACTCTATGCCAAAAGTCTTATTTAAGGCTGTTTGGAAAACTAAATGCCCAAAGAAAGAAAGCTTCTTCTCTTGGATTCTTATTTATGGGAAGATCAATACATTTGATGTTCTACAAAAGAAGATTCCAAGTTTCAGTCTTTCTCCCTCGGTTTGTGTATTTTGTATGTCCAATGAAGAAAGTATGGTACATCTACTTTTCTTATGCCCTTATGCAAGACAGTGTTGAAGTTTATTGCTAGAATAATTCAATATGGTTTGGGTTTTTGACAAGAAAATGGCAGATAATTTGAATCAGCTTATGATGGGGACTGTTTTGAATCCTAAAACTTCTCTCCTTTGACTTAATGGTGTTAAGGCATTAGTGTATGAGTTGTGTCATGAAAGAAATTTGAGGATTTTTTAAGAAAAGAAGCAGCCTCTCTCGGCACGCTTCGATCTCGTTAAATTCAAGGCCTCTCATTGGAGTTCTTTATCTTCTCTATTTAAACCTTACTCCCTTAGTTTGATTAATTCAAATTGGGGTGCTTTTATTACAACTTCCTGAATCTTTTAACTTTATTTGTAATTTTATTTGTACTTTCACTCTTTCGAGAGTTCGTATCTTTGAACAATTTTGTTTATTTTCATTAATTCAATGAAGAGTTAGTATCTTGTTAAAAAAAAAAAAAGAGAGGCCAGGGAGCTCTCGAATTCTCCCTCTACCTGTAATTTGCCCCTCTAATACATAAATAATAGAATTTGACTCTACATATAAATATTTTATAGGAAACAAAGAATTCCGTTATCAAAAAAGCGGTACAAAAGAGGGGGAAGAGAATTCCCCTAAATAGCCATTGGTTACAAAATTCCTGATATAAACCAAGGAGCTCCCTTTGTTATGCCTCATGGAACGATTACAAGATCGAGAGCTACGAAACTTCAACAAGTCTTACTACTTCATGTTCAAACGTTCATGAACTCGACACGAGAATTAAAGGAAGATGTGCAAGATTTTGGAACAATTCACTACAATTTGGTGCAAATTATGCATTTCTAAGTGTTTTTAAGGCAAGTCAAAGTCCACTTGGTCAAGGTCAAAGTCAGCTCCATCAAGACAAGTCAAAGTCAACTCATTCAATTAAAAATCTAAGTCAAACACCCACATTCCTCGTTATGGACGGGATTGCACTTATTTATGTTGGCTTTCCATTTTCTTAACCTTTTCATTTGCCTTGTGTTGATGGAGTTGACTTTGACCTTGACCAAGTGGACTTTGACTTGCCTTAAAAACGCTTAGAAATGCATAACTTGCACCAAATTGTAGTCAATTGTTCTAATATCTTGCACATCTTCCTTTAATTCTTGTGTCAAGTTCATGAACTCTTGGACATGAAGTAGTAAGACTTTTTGAAGTTTCCTAGCTCTCGATCTTGTAATCGGTCCATGAGGCATAACAAAGAGAGCTCCTTGGTTCATATCATCCTCCCTATCTTCAGAAGGATTCGTCCTCGAATCAAATCCATCACTTACATCAAAAGGAGACAAATTAGAAACATTAAAGGTAACATTCACCCCATACTTACCTGGCAAATCAATCTTATAAGCATTATCATTGATCCGTTCAAGGACTTGAAAAGAACCATCGCCTCGTGGAAGCAACTTAGACCTTCGTTGAGTTGGAAACCGTTCCTTTCGGAAATGTACCCAAACCCAATCCCCTGGTTGGAAATGTAACCAAACCCAATCCCCTTTATTGATGCAGGAAGCAACCTTAGTGTTTTGCTTCTCAATCCTTTCCTTAACTTCTTTATGTAGCGTATAGGCAAGATCAACCTTTGTGCTAGCATCAGAACTCATAGAGGCATAGGCAAAAAATCAAGTGGAGTGATACGATTGAAACCATATACAATTTCAAATGGAGTGCATTTGGTAGTACTATGGACAATCCTATTATATGCAAACTCAATAATAACAAACAAGCCTCCCAAGTTTGAAGATTTTTTATCTATGATTGTTTGAAGCATGGTAACCATTGTCCTATTTACTACCTCAGTTTGTCCAACGGTTTTGGGACGATAAGTAGTAGAATAAACAAGTTTGGTTCCCAACTTTCCTCATAACACACGCAAAAAATGACTTAAAAACTTTACATATCGATCACTAACAATAGTTCTAGGAATGCCATGCAAATGAACAACATCCTTAAAGAACAAATCAACAATCAATTTAGCATCATCAGTTTTATGGCATGGTATGAAATGCGTCATCTTACTAAACCTATCAACCACTACAAATATACTATCATTACCCTGCCGAGTTCGTGGTAAACCAAGGACAAAATCCATAGAAATATCAACCAAAGGAGTAGTAGAAACAGGCAAAGGTGAATATAAACTATGTGGTTGTAACCTAGACTTAGCTTGTTTACATACAATACAATGCTTCCACACTTTATGCACATCATGCTTCATCTTAGACCAATAAAAATGTTCAGAAAGCATATCATAAGTTTTAGAAACATCAAAATGAGCCATTAAACCATCCCCATGAGCTTCCTTGAAAAGCAATTCACAAATTGAACAAGATGAAATGCAAAGTTTTCCTTTTCAAAACAAACATGTAATCATCCACAACAAGTCCTTTTTCACATGATTCAACAAAAGGAGCAAAGAACACATCATCTGGATACAAGGACTTAGGATGTTCAAATTCTAAAATCTTAGCATTCAAAGTATTAAAGAGAGAATACCTTCATGATAAAGCATTTGGAACAATGTTCTCTTTACCTTGTTTATACATAATCACATATGAAAATGTCTCTATAAACTTCAACCACTTGGAATGTCTGCGATTCAATTTGCTTTGCCCTCTCAAATGCTTTAGGCTTTCATAATCCGTATGAATGACAAACTCCTTTGGCCAAAGATAATGCTGCCAAGTTTGCAAAGCTCGTACCAAAGCATAAAGTTCTTTGTCATAAGTTGGGTATCACAAAGAAGCACTACTCAACTTTTCACTAAAGAACATTAGTGGCTTATGGTTTTGCATTAGTACAACACCAATTCCAATCCCACTCGCATCACATTCAATTTCAAAAGTCAAATCAAAGTTCGGTAATGCAAGTAGAGGAGCATTGCACAACTTATCCTTCAAAACAGTAAAAGCATGCTCTTGGGATGCAAACAAAAGGAACATTTTTCTTTATCAATTCATTTAGAGGCGAAGCTAAGGTGCTAAAGTCCTTAATAGAACATTTATAAAAACTAGTACCCCATGAAAACTTCGAACCGCTCCAACATTCCTAGGAGTTTGTCATTCACTAATAGCCTTAACTTTCTCACTATCGACCTCAACTCCTCGACTAGACATTATGAAACCAAGAAAATTAACCTTTTCCATGCAAAAATCACATTTCTTTAGGTTAGCATACAATTTCTCATTTCTAAGTGTAGTCAAAACAGCACGCACATGCTCTTCATGATCTTCCAAAGACTTAGAATACACATGTATATAATCAAAGTAAACAACCACAAATTTTCCCAAATAATCACGTAATACATGGTTCATCAATCTCATGAAAGTACTAAGAGCATTAGTTAAACCAAAAGGCATAACAAGCCACTCGTACAATCCATATTTGGTCTTATATGCAGTTTTCCATTTATCTCCAGCATTCATACGAATTTGATGATACCCAGATTTCAAATCAATCTTAGTAAAGAGACTACAACCATCCAATTCATCTAACATATCATCTAACCTAGGAATAAGATGACGATATTTAACAGTGATATTATTAATGGTCTTACAGTCTACACACATTCTCCAAGTTCCATCTTTTTTAGGCACTAAAATAACAGGCACACTACAAGGACTAAGGCTTTCGCGTACATACCCATGAGCTAACAATTCATCTACTTGCCTTTGAATTTCCTTGGCTTCAGTAGGATTAGTCCTATAAGCGGGCAGGTTAGGTATGGTAGAACCAGGGATAAAGTCAATTTTATGCTCGATGCCACGAAGTGGTGCCAATTCCTTGGACATCTCCTCAGGAAACAAGTCCTCAAATTCCTGTAAAAGAGAAACAAAAGCACTATGCAAGGAGGTGTTAAGCTCGTTAGTAAGAAAACAAGACCCTTTGTACAAAAGTACAAGGACAGTCTGTTTTGCCATTAAAACATTCCTAACCTCACTTGAACTAGCATAAAAGCTTACCATTTTGGCTTTTCTCTCATTTTTCCCACTAGGCCGATTGCTACTCTTTGCTTTTCACTCAAACTCTTTTTTTTCTCTCAACTCATTTTTTTTGTTTCTTTTTCACTTTTTGCTTTTGCATCGGCCTCTTGCCTCTTCTTTTCAAGTTTGCATTGATCAACATGCACATCCATTATGAGTAAAAGAATAGCGATTGACATACCCATCATACATTACTCGACAATCAAATTGCCAAGGCGTACCTAACAATATATCCCCGACATGCATAGGTACAACATCACACAAAACATCATCAGCATACTTTTTCTAGTAGCAAAAGAAACAAAAGCTTGTCTACTCACCTTTACCTCCCCACAATCACTCAACCATTGAAGCTTATATGGTCTAGGATGTGGTTTTGTCTCTAAGTTAAGCCTCTTGGCCAGAATAGAACTCACAACGTTAGTACAACTACCACTATCAATAATCACACTACTAGACACAATTTGGACAAGACACCTAGTGTGAAATAAGTTCTCTTGTTGGTCTAGGCCATCCTCCTTAATTTGAGTACTTAAAGCTCTCCAAGTGACTAAGGGCATATGTGTAGGGTCCTCTTCACTATACTCCTCACTCTTATATTCACCATTGTCGTCCTCTTCTACCTCATCTTCTTTCTCATCTTCTGTTACAAACTCTCCTTCTCTAATGATCATAGTTCTTCCATTAGAGCAGTCTCTACTGTAATGTCCTACTCCTTGACATTTCCAGCATTTAATATCCCGATTTCTCACATTAGGTTCATCAAATTTCTCTTTCCTCTTCTTGGAACTCTCTCATTTCTCAAATTTTTCTTTTGGTTTCTCATATGCCTCTCGATTTCTAAGTTTAGAATCAGCACTCTTACTATTCTTTTTCCATGTAGAAGATGAGTGGGAAAAAAGCTTAGTAGAATACCTTTGAGATCGCCTTTGGAGTTGCTTCTCAATTTTGATGGCAAGATGCAACATCTCTTTGATGTTAAAGAAAGGTGGTAGATCGACCTTATCCGCAATCTCCTTGTTTAAGCCATTAAGAAACCGTGCCATGAGATTCTCCATAATCCCCTCCATATTTTAAGTACTTGATTACCTATTTTGTGGTGTACTCTATGTAGCTTTCACAGTAATTATGACCTAAAACTTTTATCTGAAAGAAAAGGTCAATCAAAAAGTTTGTTAGTTGTGGAATGAATAAGTTATTTCTATTATTGACTTGTGACCGATACAGGCTATATATCATCTTGAAAAGGGGAACTCTGTATTTTTTGCTGCACATACATCAGCTGGAAAGACCGTTGTTGCAGAGTTGCATTTGCTCTAGCCACCAAAGTATGAACCAATACTTCTGAAGGCATGCATACATCTTTATGAACAACATCGTTGAACTAACAATTGGCCATGGATTCAGGAGTCTTTATTTTGTTTTCAAGTTTGCTTATCCATTGCAAGTGAAACTATTTATTCTTTATGAACGCTAAGGTTTTATTTCTGATCTTGATCCCATTCAGCACTGTACTAGGGCCGTATATACAGATCCCATCAAAACCATCAGTAATCAGAAGTATCGGGATTTTTGTGGGAAATTTGATGTTGGACTTCTGACTGGCGATGTTAGCTTGAGGCCAGAGGCTTCTTGTCTTCTAATGACCACTGAAATATTAAGGTCAATGCTTTGTCGAGGTGCTGATATTATCCGTGATATTGAATGGGTAAAGGAGCTTATTATGTGCTAATCTTTTAAACTGTAATTTCCTCCCTCTTTTGAGTACCTTTTGTTTTAAAGTTTTGGTGTAAATTTTAGTTTCATAATAATATACTAAATTACTGCAATTTTTTCCTGCTTGCATGTATGGGGAGATAGGTTATATTTGATGAGGTGCACTATGTCAATGATATTGAAAGAGTTGTCTGGGAAGAAGTTATCATTATGCTTCCACGACATATCAATATTGTCCTTCTTTCAGACACGGTATTGTTCTCCATTTAATTCTCTACGGATGTGTAGGTAACCTTGGGTGTGAGTGGAGCTAAAATTATTCTTTTATAATCTTGTAGTTTCAAACTTTCTAACTTTGAGAGCCACGATATGGTACCAATAAGATATCCTATAAAGCTTTTAAATGTATGGACTGCTTGTTAATGTGGCAACGCAAACTGCTAATTTATCTTCGATTTTAGGTTCCAAACACTATTGAATTTGCTGACTGGATTGGTTGGACGAAGCAAAAGAGAATTCATGTCACTGGGTAAGAAGTGATTTCCACTCCCAGCGGTCATATTTTCAGAGCTTCAGGGGTTGTTTGAGAGTCATTGTTAAAAAGTACTATTCTATTTTAAAGAATAGTGTTTTGACCTAGAAATTTATTTGGCAGCATAACTTCTAAAAGGAGTTTTGAGATCAACAAACAACAAGATGTTAAAAAATTTCATGTGATGCTAAATTAACTATTTGTATATAATCACAAATGATTTTTTCAAGTATGACATGATTTATATACGTTTTTCAAGTAGGAATAAATGAAAACATAAGAACAAAAAAATATCTTTCCAGATACTTTTCAAGTTAAAAAATAATAGAAAGCAAATTTGAAAAGTTAGGTGCTGTTCAGGTGTATTTTTTTAATAAAAAATTGTTTTAATTTATTTATTTATTTATTATTATTAATTTTTTTTTTACAGGCTCTTTTAACACTGTTTCCATTGTTTTTAACAGTTAGAAAGATTACTTTTGTTCTTCTGCCTTTATTTCAATCTTATCAATTTAATAGTTTAACACATTTGATTCAAGTGATACTTTAAATTAATGATTATGTATGAAAAGTTATACTAGAAAACATAAAAAGACATTTGAAAAATAATGTTCCTCTTTTACGTTGTTTATTCTTTTTCTTCTGGTCACTGTTAAGTTATCCCACCAAATAGATTTTCTACATAAAAGAAATGTTTTTCTGTTTTAAACATGAATTTCAAGTAGGTCCTTATTGTGCAAAACAAGTTTTAAGAACATCTAGAATATACATACACCTAAAATTTTATGATAAGATTTATTTTTCTTTGCCCTTTTCTTTTCCGTGCTTGCTTTATATTTTAGATGCTGTAAGATTTTTTTCTCTACTTTTCTAGTTGTCTTGACATTATAAAATTTTATTCTTGAAATTTATGGAATTATTTTCATTATTTGTCATTGTTATCAGGACTACCAAAAGACCAGTACCTCTGGAGCACTGCATTTTTTATTCTGGTGAATTATATAAAATATGTGAAAGTGAAATTTTTTTACCTCATGGTCTAAAAGCTGCCAAAGATGCGTCCAAGAAAAAGAGTTCGAGTGTCATTAGCAGTGTAGGCGGATCCCATGTTGGGGCTTCAGCTGCAAATGATGGGGCACGAAATCGAAAACATGAAAATTTTAATCGAAACAAACAGAATAAGCATTCAGGTTCCCAGAATTTAGGGAACTTTTCAGGAACAAGTTGAGGAAATCAAATGAATGGAGATAGCCAAAACAGTTGGGGATCAAGGAGATCAGATGCTTCTTTGTGGTTGTTACTTATTAATAGGCTCTCAAAGAAATGTTTATTACCTGTATGCATTCTGAACCATTTTAACACATATATTTGTGAGTTCATATATATATGTATGTATGTAGTTTTTTTATGATGTATAATATGTCCCAAGTTAATTCAGTCTTGAAGTAGCCAATAATGTTAAAAGGCTTATTTCTTGTGCATGGACTGTGTCAATTTTGCTGATTTTTTTAGATACTACATGACTTCTGTCTTGATTTGTTTACTAACGCATTTTTGGCTGCTATTCATGCCATGAAAAATCGTTGTGATAAATCAGCTGATAGTATCTATAGCATTGACCTCACTAGTAGTTCTGAGAAAAGTGAAATTCGCGTCTTCTGTGACAAAGCATTTTCTCGTTTAAAGGGATCTGACAGAAGTTTACCTCAGGTTTGGTATATTGGAAGCTTGACTAGTTAATTAATTATTCAATCAAAATTTGCGGCAATGTAATAAAAAGATACCGTATACAGATTGTTAGAGTTCAAGGCCTTCTTCATAGAGGGATTGGAGTGCATCATGCAGGTCTACTTCAAATTGTCAAGGAAGTTGTTGAAATGATATTTTGCCGTGGGGTGATAAAAGGTAAAGTTGCCTTCTTCACAGCCTCAATTTTATTTAACCAGTCACAATTGCATCTTGAGAGTTTACACCATTCTATCATACTAACTAAATTCGTCAGATGCAATGGAGTTCAAGTGAAAACAATAGGTCTATGCTTGCCCTATTTCTGTTGTAGGTTTTGTTTTCAACAGAAACGTTTGCAATGGGAGTTGTTTGGGGATGAAAGTATCCTGGACACGTGGAGGGCCCCTATTGGTGCTCCAAGATGACTCGTGAGTCATGCCCAACTCGGACGGCCGAAACCACCACTACTAGCATTGATAGATGCTAAGTATGGGGGCCGAGGTCCGACCTACCGGGAAGTTTGGTGGGGGCCGATGCGAATTACTGACAGCAGCGTGATTATCGGGCATAATCGTCGGTCTCGAGATTACCGGGCGTAACCGACGATCCCGAGATTACCGAGCGTAACCGTTGCGAGATTAGCGGGACTACCACCCATAAGTAGAGGACTTCACTCCACGATCAGGTACGATGATTTCTGACCTCGAACTAAACTGGGAATCCGACCTACACTGACTTGATCGTCGGAGTGCTCACCTTTTTGTGCAGGTCCGCCCAAGTGTTCAATACGACCAATCAGAAATACACTGTTGTGCATATCCTTGCATAAACATTTGGCGCCGTCTGTGGGGACGACAATCTAAGTCATCCCAATTCTTTTAAACCAACACGCGAGCGACCATGGTTCAACCAGCGAACTCGACCAATACGACAGATCGAAAGACTCTAGCTGCCAGCGATGCCCACCAGAGGGAGGTCGGAGCAGCAGCGGTAGAGGGGCAAGGTCACGACGGCCAAGCAACGGAACCCCTCCGCAGGTCGGCACGGATCACCGTGCCTGCCCTACCGCCTGCGCACCCGAGGACGTCCAAGGCCACCCGTGGCCGAGGTGGGACCTCTAAGAAGGGCGCCCGGGGTCCAGCCCCGGCTCCAACAAGCGAGAACTTTGATGCGCTCCAGAGAGAGATGGAGGCAATGCGCACACAAATGCGCACCATGGAGGAAATGTATAACGAAATGATGCTAGCTGCAGGCGCAGGGTCCCGATCTGAAAATCGAGTGACGCGCGTGGGCGTACGCGAGCAGAGGGGTTCCCACCTCGGCCCAGCCGAGGAGGAACGTCCCGAAGACAACGAGAGCGAGGGGTACACTCGCCAGAGGGGAGACCTCCGTGAGCATCTCAACAGAAAGAGAGGCTCGTCTCTCCGAAAAGGGCAGTCACCATCCCGCTCACACAGGAGCTCCAACCAGCAGGCCGAATCCTCTCACAATCCCGCAGGGATAATCACAAGGGAGGAGTTCGACCAACTGAGGGGGGAGCTCGATGCTCAAGTGGAGGCCTTAAAGGCCAAATGTGAGCAGAAAGACGATTCACTGAACGATGGCGACTTGGGAGAATCGCCTTTCACCTCGGACGTTTTGGAAGCACCAATCCCTCCGAAGTTCAAAGCTCCCACCGTGAAGCCTTATGATGGGACGAAGGACCCCAAGGACTATGTTGAGGTCTTTGAAGGCCTCATGGACTTCCAAGCGGCATCAGACGCAATCAAATGCCGCGCCTTTCAGATCGCGCTTACTGGCAGCGCGCGATTATGGTACCGGAGACTGCCAGCAAGGTCGATCTCGACCTACTCTCAGCTGAGAAGGGAGTTCCTCGCCCAATTCTCTTCTCGGCACTATGACAAAAAGACAACGACCCATCTCGCCACCATCAGGCGGAAGGAGGGTGAGACGATGCGGGAATATGTCACTAGATTCCAGGAGGAGCAGTTGAAGGTCGCACACTGCTCTGATGACTCGGCCATGTGCTATTTCCTCACCGGTCTAGCCGACGAAGCCCTCACGGTGAAACTTGGAGAGGAGGCCCCGGCCACCTTCGCCCAGGTGCTTCAGAAGGCGAAGAAGGTCATCGATGGACAGGAGCTCCTCCGAACCAAAACCGGCCGACCTGAACGAAAGATCGGCGGGGGCAGAGGTGGAAAAGAAGAAAGGGCAGATCCCAAGTCCAAGGACAAGGGATCCTTTTCCAGCGGCCAAGCTGAGTGTCGAAGGGCGGAGAGCGGACCTACCAGGAGCCGACCTTACGAACGCTTTATCCCGACCACGATTCCAATTTCCGAGATCCTAACAAACATCGAGGAATCTGGAATGGAAAAACTACTCAAGCATCCTGAGAAGCTTCGGGGAGCCTCGGAGAGGCGCAGCAAGGACAAGTATTGCCGATTCCATCGGGAGCACGGCCATAACACGTCAGACTGCTGGGAGTTGAAGCGCCAAATTGAGGATCTAATTCAAGATGGCTACTTCAAGAAATTTGTTGGAGAGCCCAGGACCAACTCAGCAGAGAAGAAGGAAAAGCGAAAGCGTTCAAGGACGCCGCCCCGGCGCACTGACCGGCCTACGGTCATCAATACCATTTTTGGTGGGCCAAGCGGAGGTCAGTCCGGATATAAAAGAAAGGAGTTAGCCCGTGCAGCCAGGCGCGAGGTGTGCATCATCAGGGAGCAGGGGCCGACCTGCCCAATCACCTTCGACGGTGCAGACTTGGAGGGGGTCCACCTGCCCCACAATGATGCACTTGTGATTGCTCCCTTGATTGATCATGTGGTGGTCAGGATAGTGCTGGTAGACGGGGGCGCATCCGCTAACATCCTGTCCTTACCGACCTACCTCGCCTTGGGATGGACGAGGTCGCAATTGAAGAAAAGCCCGACACCGCTGGTTAGGTTCTCTGGAGAATCCGTCATCCCAGAGGGTTGCATCGACTTGCCGGTCACGCTGGGGCAGGACCGGACTCGGGTCACTCAAATGGCCGAGTTCGTGGTAATCGACGGTAGATCGGCCTATAACGCCATCTTTGGGAGACCCATCATCCACTCATTTCGGGCCATTCCCTCGACACTTCATCAAGTTTTGAAGTATCCCACCCCCAATGGTGTGGGCACGGTCCGAGGAGAACAGACCGCTTCGAGGGAGTGTTATGCCTCCGCACTCAAAGGCTCATCGGTCTGCGCCCTCGAAACTCTCGCCGGTAGGGATGGGACGCTCGAGTTCGAGGCCGACCTGCCGAGGAAGGAGTTTGCCGCACCCATTGAGGAGCTCGAGCTTGTTCCTCTGCTTAGTCCCGAGAAGCAGGTAAGCATAGGAACCAAGCTGGGGGCCACCGACAGAGAGGAGCTAATCCACTTCCTCAGATCCAACTCGGATGTCTTTGCGTGGTCCCATGAGGACATGCCTGGCATTGACCCGCGAATTATGACGCATCGCCTCAGCATAGATCCATCATTCCGACCTGTGAAACAAAAGAGAAGACCTATAAACAAAGAAATGAGTGATGTAATTGTTGAGGAAGTTAACAAACTTTTGAAAGCTGAATACATAAGAGAAATTTCGTATCCCGAGTGGCTCTCCAATGTTGTATTAGTTAAAAAATCTAACGGCAAGTGGAGAATGTGCGTAGATTTTACGAACTTAAATAAGGCATGCCCAAAAGATTGCTTTCCACTGCCGAGGATTGATCAGCTCGTGGACGCCACAGCCGGGCACGAGCTGCTCACCTTCATGGACGCCTACTCTGGGTACAACCAAATCAAGATGCATGTCCCGGATGAGGGTCATACCGCTTTCATAACAGACCAAGGTCTGTACTGCTACAAGGTCATGCCCTTCGGATTAAAGAACGCAGGAGCGACCTACCAGAGAATGGTGAACAAAATGTTCGCCAAGCAGATCGGCCGGAATATGGAAGTGTATGTGGACGACATGCTTGTCAAGAGCAAGCAGTCTGAGTCGCATCTCTCCGATCTGACCGAAGCCTTTGAGGTTCTGAGGGCATATCAAATGAAGCTCAACCCCGCTAAGTGTGCCTTTGGAGTCTCTTCGGGAAAGTTCCTCGGCTTCATGGTGAATAACCGGGGAATCGAGGCCAACCCCGAAAAGATTAAAGCCGTGACCGAGATGGAGGCACCAAAGACGCTGAAGCAGCTTCAGTGTCTCAATGGCAGGATTGCGGCCCTGAGCCGGTTTGTTTCAAGATCGACAGATAAGTGCCTTCCTTTCTTCAAAATCCTACGAAAGAAAGGGCCGTTTGAATGGACAGCGGAGTGCGAGCAAGCGTTTCAGCAATTGAAGAGCTACCTCTGTTCGGCACCTTTGCTCGCCAAGCCCATGCTGGGGGACAAGCTCCAATTGTACTTAGCAGTGTCTGACAGTGCCGTCAGCTCGGCCCTAATCAGGCAAGAGGAAGCGCGGCAAAACCCGGTCTATTACACAAGCAAGGCTATGACCGAAGCCGAGACTAGATACCCTCAGATGGAGAAGTTGGCTCTCGCTTTGGTCACCTCGGCCCGACGGCTTAGACCATACTTCCAAGCCCATACGGTGGTGGTGCTCACTAACTTGCCCCTAAAAAGCATCTTCCATAAGCCGGAAGCTTCCGGACGCCTAATGAAGTGGGCAATAGAGCTAAGTGAGTACGACATCCAGTTCGAACCCAGAACCGCGTTGAAAGGACAAGCCGCGGCAGATTTCATAGCCGAGCTCACACCACCTTCCGAGCTGAGCGAGACCGACCTACCTTGGACAGTCTATGTCGACGGATCCTCCAATGAAAAGGGGTGCGGAGCCGGGGTCCTCTTGCTCGGACCAGGGGGTGAGCGGTTTGAGTATGCCTTGCGGTTCGGCTTCCGAACTTCTAACAACGAGGCTGAGTATGAAGCATTTATTCCCGGCCTACGAATCGCTAGAGCATTGGGGGCCTCTTGTGTTAAGGTCTTCAGTGACTCCCAGCTGGTTGTGAGCCAGATCAAGGACGAGTACCAAGCCAAAGACACCCGGATGGAGAAATATTTGGGCAAGGTCAGATCGTACCTCGCCCAGTTTCGAACTTACGAAGTAAGCCGGATTCCGCGAGCAGAAAATTCTAATGCTGACGCCTTGGCCAAGTTAGCATCAGCGTACGAGACCGACCTGGCCAGGTCGGTCCCCGTCGAGATCTTAGATAATCCCTCGATCTTAGAGCCAGATCTGATGGAGATCGGCGCTCCAGAATCCTCATGGATGGACCCGATCGCGGACTTCATTAGGGGCGACTCACCACGAGACCCCAAGGAGCGTAGGAAGTTGGCAAGGCGGGCAGCTCGGTTCGTGGTCCGAGATGGGGTATTGTACCGACGTGGCTTTTCCCTGCCTCTATTGAGATGCCTAACCCCTGAAGAGGGCCTGTACGTCCTCAGAGAGATCCACGAAGGAGTGTGCGGCAATCACTCAGGCGCCCGGTCGCTGTCAGCCAAAGTGATCCGACAAGGATACTATTGGCCGACCCTCAGCCAGGACGCCAAGAAGTTCGTTAGAACTTGCGACAATTGCCAACGCTACGGAACCATAATCCACCAACCTCCCGAGCTGCTCACCCCCGTCTCGGCCCCGTGGCCATTCGCGCAGTGGGGGGTAGATATCATCGGTCCTTTCCCTTTGGGCAAGGGCCAGACCAAGTTTGCTGTGGTTGCTGTGGATTACTTCACCAAGTGGGCCGAGGCCGAGGCGCTCTCCCGCATAACGGAATCCAAAGTCACGTCCTTCGTATGGACGAATATCATATGTCGCTTTGGTATACCGCAGGCCATCGTGACAGACAATGGGAAGCAGTTTGACAACGCCAAGTTCAAAGACTTTTGCAGCAAACTTGGCATAAGTCATCTTAGCTCGTCCCCCGCACATCCGCAAGCAAATGGGCAGGTGGAGGCAGTCAACAAGATCATCAAGCGGGGCATCAAACTTAGACTGGACTCCAAGAAAGGCAGGTGGGCCGAGGAGCTACCAGAGGTTCTGTGGTCGTACCGGACCACCCAAAGAGAGTCGACGGGTGAGACCCCGTTCTCCCTGGCCTTCGGCTCCGAAGCTATAGTCCCGGTTGAGATCGGCATGCCATCTGACAGAGTAGAGCATTACGAGCCTACGGCAAATGAGGAAGAGTTGCTACTCAACCTCGACTTGTTGGAAGAAAGAAGAGCAGTGGCCCAGCTACGCCTGGCGGAATATCAGGGCAGAATGGCCAGACATTACAACGCCCGCGTTCGACCTCGGACCTTTCAGGTCGGACATCTGGTCTTAAGGAGGGTCCAAACCCATGTGGGTGCCCTTGATCCGGCCTGGGAGGGCCCGTTTGAGGTCAAGGGCATAGTCCGACCTGAGACGTACGTATTGGCCGACCTGAAAGGAGATGTCCTCGCGCACCCGTGGAACGCGGAGCACCTGAAGCGTTATTATCCCTGAAATGCCAAAAGGATTTTCAATGAATCTGTAAAGACTGTTCCAAAAGAATTATGATCGGAATAAATGTGATGATTTAATTTCATGCTTCCGAGTTCGACCAGAAATTAAATGGGGGCCACGGACTCCCACGCGATCACATGCCAGCAGTCGGTTAAAAGCAGTCGGTTAAAATTCAATCCTCCAAAACCTAAGGGTACGAGGTGCGATGTCGAAGCCACTGATGAACTTAAAATTCAAACCTTCAAGGTAAAGGGACGATGTGAAAAGTTCAAAGTGGTCAAGCCTCCGAACTTGAGGGTACGAGGAGCGATGTGAAGAATAGCTACGGACTTGAGATTTTAGCCTTTTAAGGTTTTTAAGTTAAGAGTGCGATGTTAAAAATCCAAAGTTGGTGCAATGCATTGAATGCTAGACAGAGATTCAAATTCGAACTTTCAAATTATTTTAATTAAAGGTGCGACCTCAAAAGTAAGAGGTGCGAGGTGACATTGGCCGCAGTTCAGGGAAAGCAAAGAAAAGATGTTGCTGACGACAAAGTAAAAACAAATGGGAGCCTCTTTATTGAATGGAGAGCAGAGCCAAGGCTTATAGACCTTGCAGCTCTACCCTGACACTTACAAACAAAGAAGGAAGAGAAGAGAGACAGAGAAAAGCCTCATGAAGGATGTTCGCCTAAGAGTCCGCCTGAGGAGTGCCCTCCTGTGCGGCGCCGACCTGGTCCTCTTCGAGGTCGAAGTAGTCAGAGTCCAGATCTCTGACATACTGATTCACCAACGCTTGGGGGCCAGGGGTGCCGCTAGGCCCATACGCCCACTTCTCGGCATACCTCCTTTTCAGACCGCTGAGATCGATTTGAAGGTCAGGCATGTCGGAAGCAATGCCCTTCATGAGGAACTTGAAGCCCGCGTCAGAGAAGTCCTTGGCAAATCCATCAAAGTCAGGATGCTGCCTGAACGATTCCTCCAGTAGGACTCCATTGCTGAGGCGCTCCTTCGCTGCCTCCAGCTCGGTAGTTGCATGCTCCAGCTCCTTATCCTTCGCTTCAAGCGCCTGGAGCATGTCGTCCTTCTCCTTTAGGAGTTGGAACTTCTCCTTCTCCAAGCCCCTGGTGATAGCGTGGGCAGCTCGGAGTTGGGCCTTGCGCCTGTCCTCTTGCTTCTTCAGCAGCTCGGCCTGGGACTCCACCTCGGCCTTCAAAATCTCCACCTCAGAGTGAGCCTTCAGCAGCTCATCCTTCATGGTGGAGGAAGCAGCCTCCAAGGCAACAGAGAACTCCTCTTTCTCCCTTGCTGCCAAAACTTCCCTCCCATCCAGCTCAGCCTTTACAGCCAGAGCCGATTGAATGGAAGCAACGAACGCCTGAGAAACGATACAAGGAAAAGGTTAGACCGAGCTACCTGTTAGGCGAAATTAAGCAAAAATGGGGACGCTAGTCTTACCTCGGCGGCGTAGTCGATGGTCCTCTGCAGAATGGACCCAGGGTCGCTCACAAATTTGGACGCCCTCCTTAGGCAGCGGTCCAAACTTGCAGCTGAGATGCGGGACACCTGGTCCCTCACCCCAGAACTTGACGGCTCAACTCTGAACCGTGCCGTCACGTCGGACGTCCCGCCCATCCTGGCCGCGGGATCGTCCACCCGATCTGCGAAGCTCGCAGGCAAGACCCTACAAGCTCCGACCTCCAAGGGGGAGGTCGTCTTCTTTTTCTTCCTCCTTCGCTTCTGAGGGACTTCCTCCCTCACCTCCTCGCCCAAAGGCAGGGCGTCCACCGCCTCGGTCTGATCCCTGGGGCGCTTCTCCCTCGAGGGACCCCCAGAAGTCTGCAGCTCGATCACTGGGGCTGGATCTTCCGAGGCAGGCCCTGCCACGACAGGGGTGGCGGGTTTCGAACTCTGGGCGGCCTCAAGAGCATGGGCTCGGCCCTTGGACTTGCGCTTCACGCTGCTTGCAAATCCGCAAACCATGGCTGCAAAATAAAAACAGGGGTCAGCACAAGGTTAGAAGGAAAAAGGGGGGAAGCAAGCTCGGCATACCAAGTTCGGAGTTCGGCCTCGAGGATTCAATGGGACGAACTGCAGGGTTGTAATCTAGCAGCCCGGACTCGCGCAGTAGCACGTCGGTCACCAGGGTTCCGACCTTCCTACCCCTCGGAAAGCGCTCCTTGTAATATTTCAACGTGTCGAAGGAGGCTTGCGTAAGCTCGGGGACTGGTCGGATTGAAACTGCACGAAGACAAAATCCGAGTTAGACCTGAATGACAGAAAAGAAAATTACAGAAAGCAAGAACTACTCCGTACCTAGGTTCCCAAACCTAGTGGGGACGTCGAAGAAGGAACGACCTGACTCGTCCTTTGCGAGCCATTCCCCAGAAGTGTAGAACCACTTCCTCACCCATCCCTTGATGGAGGTCGGCCCTTTAACTATACCGCCTGCGCCTTTTCTCGCGCACATATAGAACCGACCAGGCTTCTTAGCTATCCTTTTCGCTTCGAAGCACGCGAGGATCTGGTCTACGTCTAACAGCTCGGCTTCCTCACTATCCCGAGCTCGTAGCCAAAAAATGATGGCCAAAGCGAAAATGACACCCCACCCATTGGGGGCCACTTGAACCGGAGCCAACCCAGTCCGGAAGATAAATTCTTGGACAAAAGGGTGAAGGGGAAGTCTGAGGCCGTACTCAAACATTTTGAAGTAGAGAGTGACCCATCCCTCTGGAGGATTGTCAGCTCTCTCCCCCTCCTCCGGGAGCCTGAGGAGGATGTTCTCAGGGATAGCGAACCCTCTACGAAGAGATCCGAGGTAGTGCTCAGGTATCCTAGAAGGGTATTCCAAACCCTGACCTGATGTGGAGGCGTCACTATCCTCCCCGTCATCGGAGAATCTAAAGTTTTCTATCTCTTCGAGCTCGGACTCTAACTTACGAGCTAAGTCCTCATCGGATTCTAAGTTGCTGCTAAAAGAGGACGACATGGCAACTACGTTCGAAAGAGAGTGAGGGAAGAGACCGACCTACCAAGGGTTCGAGCTGCCTTCAGATCGAACTCCAAGAATCCAGGGAACGTAAGGTATGACCTGCAGGATTGGGGGCATTTATAGCCCGTCGGAAGAATTTCCCCACCGTACACGTGTAATCAACGAGCGGCAAGGATCCTCCCTAAGATCCAAAGCGTCGGAATATTTGAATATTCCGACGATAAATCTCCCGCGACGGGTATATTTTCCCACGAATAGGAAGTCGCCACGCGTCCAAAGCAAATCGAATGAACTTCTCTGCCAGGTCGAGATCGGACCAAACAGAGAGGGGGCCAATGTTTGGGGATGAAAATATCCTGGACACGTGGAGGGCCCCTATTGGTGCTCCAAGATGACTCGTGAGTCATGCCCAGCTCGGACGGCCGAAACCACCACTACTAGCATTGATAGATGCTAAGTATGGGGGCCGAGGTGAACCTGGCCGAGGTCCGACCTACCGGGAAGTTTGGTGGGGGCCGATGCGAATTACTGACAGCAGCGTGATTATCGGGCATAATCGTCGGTCCCGAGATTACCGGGCGTAACCGACGATCCCGAGATTACCGAGCGTAACTGTTGCGAGATTAGCGTGACTACCACCCATAAGTAGAGGACTTCACTCCACGATCAGGTACGATGATTTCTGACCTCGAACTAAACTGGGAATCCGATCTATACTGACTTGATCGTCGGAGTGCTCACCTTTTTGTGCAGGTCCGCCCAAGTGTTCAGATCGGTCCGGAGGCCGAGTTCGGGCCGCAATCAGAAATACACTGTTGTGCATATCCTTGCATAAACAGGAGTTAATGCGCCAACAAGAACGGTGGGTGTCATTGATCATCATGGATTGTAATTGAAATAGTAGGTTTAGCAGATGTATCTAAAAATTCAAGTGTCTCATGTGCTGCATTGATTATCTTTTCTAGACTGTTTGGAGGTCTTGATCTTAGATTCTTAAAGTGGGTTGTCTTTTGTATACCATCAGCTTAACTAGCATGAAACTGAACATGGACTATTGGGACATCTGTGTTTTTCTTGTTTATTTTGAGATGGTTGTATAACTAATAGTCCTATTTTCTTGTTCCATAATGTGAACACATGGTCAACAATAAAGGTAGGAAAGATTCGTTGCTTTTTTTAGCCAGGACATTAGTTGACAGTATGCTGCTCGGTTCATATGGATAATTGACATTTTTATATCTTATATTTGATCTCTAATCATTACTTACAGGTTGTTTTTGACACTTTAAGGAAGTTTGATGGAAAGGAGTTTAGGCAATTATTACCAGGGGAATATACCCAAATGGCAGGTCGTGCTGGTAGAAGACATGTTGAAAAGAAGTTTTGCTGAATTCCATTCCCAGAAGAAACTCCCTGAAAAACAGAAACTTCTAATGCGATTATGTTTACCACATTTATATGAATTAGTCTCTTATGGTTAACTTGTTACTTTGTGGAATATTATCTAGAAAACACGTTTCCTTATGAATTTTTTCTTTAAGCTTTTACATTAAACTAAGTTTTTTCAGTATTTATTTTCCCAAAATGAAAAACTTTTCATTTATCAAATGAAACGTGCAATTAGAAGGATCTATCAAAAAGGTTATCAATCATTAAGCCAGACGTAAAACCCCTTAGAGAACCCCTGTTGGTCAAAGCTAAACTATTCACTATTATTTACAAAGAAGCCATCCAGTTCATATTTAATCATGTAAGGGTTGCCTTGATGCATTTGCATCTACCCTAATGATCTCGGGGTTTCTTTTTCTTTTTCTTTTTCTTGTGTGTGTGTGTTTTAGTGGATATACTTACAATATCTGAGATAAAATTTTCTTTGTAGATAAGTGAGTGTAGGTTAATACTTTGTAGCATGAAGTTTCATCATCTCTTACTGAATTGGTAGTAAGAGAAGATGTGGTCTTGACTTTACTGAGATTTTTACAGTGAACACCAGGATTAAGGGATGAAATTGGGCACTTCTTTTGATTATACAAGATTGGAAAGCTGTGATTGTATAGTTATTTGGCTACCCTCCGCCTTTAGGTTGTCTTTCCCTGGTTGGAGTTTTGGTTCTGGAATATATTCCCTTTGTTTCTGATGTAATCCTTACTCATGTATTAGTTAGTTTGTTGTTAAGTAGTTCGGTTGGGTTAGTTAATCCAACGGTTGGTAGTGGACAGTATCTATGGTTCTGCTTCATTTGACTGGTCCACATCTGAAAGACTTAATTCCTGCCTTCGATGTCCTTGGAGCAGTATTATTAAACAGTGGAAAAAGGTGGATCATCATGTTCTCTTCAAAGTAGGCAAGGGAGAAAGAGTTTTCTTTTGGCACAATGTATGGGTTGGTAATGAGGCTTTAAAGTTTTGTTTCCCTAAAATTTTTAAGTTTTCTCCTTCCCCTAGTGCTTCTGCTGCAAATTTTTGGGACCAAGCATCTTGCGCTTGGCAAGTGGACACAAGAAGAGCTTTAAAAGATGATGAAATTGAGGAGTTTTCAGCCTTACTGTCCTTGCTCAGTTCAGTTTCAGTCACTAATGAGGTTGATAAGAGAGATCCTTCAGGGGTCTTTTCGGTTGCCTCATTAAGTAGGCATCAGAATTCTTCTTCTATGCCCAAGGAACTTTTTGATGCTCCATGGAAAATAAAAAGTCCAAAGAAAGTTAATGTTTTTGCTGGATTCTTCTTCATGGCAAGGTTAATACCACAGATGTACTGCAAAGAAAGATTCCTTCAATGGCACTTCATCCTTCTGTTTGTGTATCATGCGGCAATTTTGGTGAGACTCATCAGCATATTTTCTTCCATTGTTCCTTTGCTATGGTTTGCTGGAGTTTCTTCTTCGAGCTTTTTGATGCTTCTTGGGGTTTCGAGTTTGATTCCTCAAAGAACGTAATCTCCCTGTTGAATGGACCGAGTTTAGCACCCAAAGGATGTCTTCTATGGCGGAACGAAGTTAAAGCTTTTCTGTTTGACATTTGGTTCAAGAGGAACCAAAGGATTTTGAAGGAAAAAGTAAAGATCCGGTCGAGGTTTTCAAATTAGCTAAGTTTAAGGCCTCTCAACGGTGTGTTCTTTCTAATTTGTTTACTAATTTTTCTTCTAGTATGGTTTCTTTAAATTGGGAGGCTTTTATAACTCCCCTTTAGGTTTTGTTGTAACATGTTATTTTGTTGCCTTTGTTTTCACTCCTTCGGGAGTTTGTATCTTTGAACAATTTCATGTTCCTTTTTATTAATCAATGAAAAATTCGTTTCTTGTTAAAAAAAACTGTTTGAGTCCTTTGCCAATATAAAGATGTCTCTCTTTGTAGTTTGGTTAAGTTTTGAATAAGAATATATTTCTCTCTAGTTGATTTGCACCAATTGGTATTAGAGCCCTTTCTTTCTTGGGGTCGAAGAATGGCGAGCAAAAAGGGTTCTTCGGGAGAATCTTCCCTCGTCGGAAAAGAGACGGATTCAACACCCGTCCTCTCTCCACGATCCACAACCAATCGTTTATTGATGGTTGAGGGGGATGTCGAAAACCTCCAACGGAATGTGGTAGAGATTCGCCAACTGCTGAATACGATTGCTGATAAGATAGATGCGATAAACCTTCAACAGAACCCTCCAAGATTGGATCAAAACAAAGAGATATGACGACCAGTAATCTAGATTGGTCAAGATTTTCAGATGGTTGTGCCAAAAACTATTCAAGATCACGATCTGCCAGCTCCAAGAATGCCCCAAGAACCTGTTTTCATTCCTCAAAGAACTCAAGAAGTCTTATAATCTTCCACTGCTTCATTGGCAATCAAGATTGGATCCAAAATATTTCGGCCTTCAATAAAAGCACTCTAGGTGATTGAAATAGTTGCGGGCATAACCTTTTTTAGACGTTCAGTTAGGACTTTGGCTAGCACTTTGTAAGAGAGGCTTATTGGTCTAAAGTCACGTATTCTTAAAGCTGCAGCCTTTTGGGGAGAAGGCATATAAAGTTCTCTTTAAGGTACCCATTAATATGGCCGTTCCTGTGGAATTCATTGAACAAACGAATGAAATCATCTTTCAAAGATTACCACAATCTTATGAGGAATTCCGTGGTGAATCCATAAGGGCCTGGTGCTTTATTTCTACCGAGATCACTCAAAGCGGACTAGATTTCAGCTTCTTCGAATCCTCTTTCCAATCACTGCCTATCTGATGGAGATATTAGGCGCCAATTAATCCTTCTTGGAGAGAACCGAGGGTCAGAGCTTGCAGTATAAAGCCTTCTGAAAAAGCTTAAAATCTCATCTTCAATGTCCTTATGGTTAATGAGTGTGGTGCCTTGCTCATTAACTAATTCCGAAATCATAGCCTTCCGTATGCGGGCAGCTAGATATTTGTGAAAGAAGCTGGAATTTTCGCCAATTAATTCTCCTTTTTTGGAGCATGTTCCTTTCGTACTCCATGTATAAATTGAGTAACTCTTTCTGATGAGCACATCTCTTATCGACTTCCTCCACCGAAAGGCATTTAATCAAATGCTGCTCAAAATGCTATAAATTTGTTTCTTAAAGGCACACTACATCTAGACAGTGGTTCTGGATGAACTTCTTGATCTTTAATCTTGACTCTTCATTGCACAGACCTCCGACATTCCACGAAATTACTTTTATTGCGAGCTGGAGATTTGAAATAAAGGCATGCTCGCCTCTTTGAAGAAGGATGAAATAAAATTTGGCTCTACTTGTTCCTTTGCTTCATTGAATAAGCTCTGTATAGCTTCCTCGTAAGACTGCTCACAAATCACCTCATCTGAAGATTAAATAGTGTTAGGAATTGGAGAAGAATCAGGGATGCTAACACTTACCTCTAAATCATAATCCTCACCTAATTCTAGGGGAGGGAGGTGAAAGGACCAGAATCTTTGAGGAGTTGATGATACCATGTGAAAGAGAGGATGAAATACAGCTTTTCGAAAACAAGGGGGAAACCAAAACGTTACTTGGGAGAAGAATTTCTCTTTCTTCATTAAATTCTTCAAGAAGATTTGTTGTTACTTCTTTGACCGTAGACGTCTTTTTCGTAGTATTAATTAACTCTTGTTTATCCTTGTTCCTGGAATCATAAAAAAGAAGTGGGGCCACGCGACCATTAGACTTTCTTGTTTCGAATGGAAGTGAAGAGCCTTTCAAGTGTCTCGGAGTCCCAACATGCGTTTCATTGTGACTTGAGTCTCATGCAACCTCTTTTACTGCCTTTTGAGATGCTAGAGGATTTAAATTTAACTTAGTTGGATCCTCTTTTGCTACCTCATCTTACTCCGTTCTCTCTCTAGAGATTCCAAACTCCTCTGCGCAGTAATGAGGATTTTCTACATAATGTTTAGCACTTTCTCTCTCCTTAATTAGCATATCAAGTGACGACTTAGTAATAGACTCCTTAGCTTTCTCAATTGCTGTCGTTTTCTCGCCCTCACTAATTAAGATTCCAGCTAGCTGAATAGGAGCATGATCTGATTCCTCATGTTTTGTTGTATTTCCTTTTTTTTTGAATTTTCTTCTTCGTCCGCGACCTTTTACATTCCAAGCCAAACCTTATAGATTCCGTCTGTTCGTCTTCCAAATTCATTCAAAAGCGTTCATCATCTAAGGGGCTTGAAAATGAATCTAGATCAATGCTAGAAACATCTGAAACGTCTGAGGCCAAAGGGCGATGGGCAGAAACCCTGATTTCGAATGATTCGTACTTCTCATCAGTGATAGCCAAGGTAGCCGGGATTAAAACCACAATAATTAGGTTTAACTTTGATGAAAGCTTGTGAGGTATATAACATATTGAGAGTCTTGGTAGAAATTTCCAACAACCCCCCGAAATGTCTTCCAATAGCTTCAAACGGTGAATGAGTCCAATAGTACAAAGGTAAATCTTTAATGGTTAACCAGCTGCCATAACCGTGTATGAACTCTTTTCTATTTTGTAAGTGAGGGCTATAGTTTTCTAATTTCAAATGAAATTTTCCTATCTTTCTCCATTTATCGATCAACTCGGTTGGCTTGAGAATCCTATCTCCTGTAAATTTCAAGATACGCCTGTCAACCATGATAGGATTTATCATACAGTCTAAAGAAAATATCTTTTTTAGAGTGTTAGGGTTGACTTTTTAATGCAGAAACATGTGTCGGTAGCCCTGTTTGACCACGTTTTTGACCCATTTCCCATTATTATTTGCAAAAAAGGACCACATATTCTTAAAGTAGAACATACATAGATTATTTCTGCATAAAAGTCAAACTATGGTACTTTAGAAAAAATATGAGATAAATGCGGTCAAAGTTGAAAGAAAATAACAGAATTATGTTTTTTTGCAGAATTGCGCCTGGCGCATTTTTGGAGGGCAATTTGTCAAAACACACGTTTTGATTAATGAAGGGCAAGGAGGACATTTCCCACATGTTCAAAACCGTGAGTCCAAGTCCAAGTGAGGTGGTTAGGTGAATCTCAACCCTTTTCCACCTAAAATGGAAGGGAGTTTCAACAAACCCATGGTGCTATAAAAGGAAGTCATCCATCCCTCAGCAAATCATCTCTTCCAAGCTTCATTTCATCTTCTTTTAGATGCTCTCTAGTTGTAGAACACGTTTTTACGGGTTTATGTTCATGTTCTAGTTATTCATTTCTTTGTTTGTCACGCTTTTACCTTTCGTAGTGCCTTTAATTAAGTTTCTTACTTCTGTTCTTTGTTTTTTCTGTTCTTTTAAAGTTCTTTAGCGAGTTTCAACTCCCCTCACGCTCGAGAGAGAAGAGGGTCAAGCTAGAACTCCTTGTACAACTTATTTATTCATTTAAATTCAATGAAAAATACTTTATCTATGTTTTCGTGCATTTACTTTCATTTAATCATGTTCTAAACTAGTTATGAACCTCCTTGTGGAATGGCCTTAGTCAAATGATTTGATTTTCAACACGCTCGAGATTTTGGCCAGATTACGCCTGACACTTTTTTGGGTTGGTTTCTAAAAACTTCTCTTTACGTCTTTTTTCCATTCGACCGGTGGGAACTTGATTTATACACCAAAGCCCAACTTTGGGAAAGGTGAGTTAGGTAAAATAATAGGAAACCAATATGAGATGTGACTTAGAAATAAGCGCATAAAATATTGTGTTAGGCATAGGCCCTCTGACCCATAATGCAAATGAGTTGGTAGATATTATCTAGGATTGTAATCATACATAGGAATATGATTGTAGGTTACCCTAGCCTCTGCAGCAACCAAAAGCGGTAGTGAAAGAGTAGAACTCAAATCCCAAGAAAAGCCAGGAATTGCGCCTGGTGCATTTTCCCAACATAGTGTGTTTTCCATATTTTGCATCAAACTAAGGTAGGAGACAAGGAGGTTGAGTTTCATTAAATTGCTTGTTAGTTAAAACCCCAAACGACAACATTTCATCACATTTTTCTTCCTAAATCACAATTGCATATTTGAACCGTTCACTTCTTAAAAACTGTTTTGAAAAGCAACAAGTCCCTGAGGATTCGACCTTGGATTACTTCCGAGTATTACTTGTGATCGTGTGCGCTTGCACGAGTCTCTAATCTTTTTAAAGGTAGAGAAAATCTCAACATAGAGCCTTCGAAATCTCATTCCAATTGTCATGTGCGCAACCTTTGGAGAGCACCATTACTCGATTCCAGTCAAATTCCATCACCTCTATTCTTTTATAACCCAATATTCTTGGACTTTGGCTGTGGGTAACTTTGAGTTCTAGATGGTCCTTTGATCCTCTCGTGGGAGCCTGGATGAAACCACTCATTTTCCAACCACCACTTTAGCATAAGTCTTTTCTTTTCTTAAAGGCAACTTTTGGATTGAAGGTTCCTTCCTATTCCCCTGTACACTTGGAGCCTTAATTGCACTTGCATTATTGTCACTAGAGGAACGGGCATTTCTTGCCAACAATAATGCTTAGTTTCTACTGTTGTAACAACCTGTATTTTCAAAATACGGTCATTCTGACAAAATGCGGTAGCGTAAACAAATAAACACTATATTAAAGGAAAAACTTCTTTATTTTAATTTGATACTAGACATAATTTCAAATATTTTACAAATAAACAAAATATCAATTTCAAATCTTCATATCAAATCCAAAATAAATTTTAGTTTTGGAAGGGATATGACAAATTACTTACAACACTTTTCGAAGGGATATGGTAAATCACTTATCTCTTTCGAAAATCCTACAAATCTAACTTAACTTCTTCCTTGAGCAGTTGTTAACTTAGAGGCCCAGAAACAACCAATATCCAAAATCAATCCTTAAATCTTATTCAAGGATTTAAAATTCAACCAATTACTAGACAAATCTTATCTACTAAATTTTCCCATTCAAAACAATTTTTTATACAAAACAATTAGTAAAGTATGGATTTGGGGCTACAAAACCAGATCTGAAAACTAGGTTAAAAAGCCTCTAAATTCAACAATAACAAACTTTAAAATTATAAGAATCGGTATAAATCAATACAGACTAAATTTACAAAATGTTTCTCAACAAAACAAGCTTAAAAACCTTCTAAACAATTGAAAATTTGGGGATTTTAAATCTGAAAAATTTTATGTTTTATAAAATAAAACTTCCAAGAATTTTCCATAAAAAAATTAACAATTTACTGATTTTTATAGAAAAATCAGATCTGAAAACTTTATAGAAACCCTTTAAAACTTGGTAAAAACATATAAATTTTCAGGTAAAAATCAGAACAATAAACTACAGTTTATATCATACAAATTGGTAAACTTTTTATGTAAAAAGAGTCTCAAAATAACCCAAAATTAGTCTCATAAACAAAAAGCTTCAAACCAAAAATTATGAAAAATTTTTAGGGTAAAAAGTCCTTAAAATCTTTTATTATAAAAACAAAGACCTCAAAACTTATCCCAATAAATTTGTCAATTATAAGAAAAATAATTCTCTTGTATTTCTTTCAAAGGATTGATACAAGACTATAAATAGTTGTCACAAAGAAGAAACTAAAACGAAATTCTTGCCTATTAGGATTAGGAAAACACTTACCTACTAGAACAAGAAAACTCTAATCTAAATAAAATAGGAAAAAATAATTTAACACTCTCCCTCAAGTTGGTGAATGAATATTCTCCATTCTCAACTTGTTAACCAAATGATCAAAGTTGTTGTTGTTCAATCATTTTGTAAGAATATCTGCTATTTGATTATTTGTTGGTACAAATGGAGTGCATATGAGGCCGCTATCTAGTTTTTCTTGAAGTGTCTATCGACTTCAACATGCTTGGTTCTATCATGTTGAATTGGATTATGTGCAATACTGATGGCAGACTTATTATCACAATAACGTTTTATAGGCCCTTCCCATGGAACCTTCAAATCTTCTAAAATAATCTTTGTCACTAAGTTTCCACCTAAAAAAGTACAATAGCCAGAATTTGATTTCCTATCGTCTATCGATCCTACATAATCTGTATCTGTATAAACTTCTAGATTGAGTTTATCGCTTTTCTTAAATAGTAATCTTCTCCCAATAGTGTTCTTTAAATAGTGAAGTATACCATACACTGCTTGAAGGTGGACTTCTTTTGGACTATGCATAAATTGACTCACCACTCCTACAACATACGCAATATCTGGTCTTGTATGAGAAATATATATTAATTTTCCAACTAACCTCTGATAAGTTTCTTTATTTACTGGAGGACTCTCTTCAACTGCACATAATCTATGATTTTGATCAATCGGGGTTGCCATTGGTTTGTTACCAAGCTTTTCTGTTTCAGATAGTAAGTCAATCACATATTTCTGTTGTGATAAGAATATGCCCTGTTTAGAATAGGCTACTTCTATCCCGAGAAAATATTTCAGTCTTCCTAGTTCTTTAACTTCAAACTCTTGGATTAAACAATTTCTTAGTTTATCTTGCTCATTATTATCATTGCCAGTAACAATAATATCATCCACATAAACAATCAATGTTGTTACTCCCCTTGCAGCAGAATGTTTTATAAACAATGTATGATCTTCTTGACTTTGTTTATAACCCATTTTCTTCATAACCTGAGAAAATCTACCAAACCATGCCCTAGGAGATTGCTTTAATCCATCCAGTGCCTTTCTCAATTTACAAACTTTATTTTCTGCTTGCTCATACCCTGGTGGAATCTCCATATAAATTTCCTCTTCCAGATCACCATGTAAAAAAACATTTTTTACATCATATTGTAACATGTCTCATCCTTGGTTGACAAAAAGGGATAGAAGTATTCGTACTGTGTTCATCTTGGCAATAGGTGCAAAGGTTTCAAGATAATCAACTCCTTATGTTTGAGTATACCCTATAGCAACTAACCGTGCTTTGTACCTCTCAAGTGTTCCATAAGCTTTATACTTCACAGTATATATCCATCGACAACCTACTACTTTCTTATCTTTAGACATATTAACCAACTCCCATGTTCTATTTTTCTCTAAGGCCTGCATTTCAAGATTCATTGCTTGTCTCCATTCTTCATGTTGTATTGCTTCCATGTATGTTTTTGGAATATTTTCCCGAGTAAGGTTCACCATAAAGCTTCTATACTGACTTGAGAGCTTGCCATATGATACAAAGTGATATAATGGATATTGAGAACAAGTTCGTTTTCCCTTCCTCAAAGCAATAGGCAAATCCATATCATTAGTAGATACTATAGTGTTAGGCTCATTACTGATATTTTTCTCGTCAATTTCAGTTCCAGAGATATGTTCAGACTCTTGGACTTGCTTATCTTTTTCAGTGTTCTTTTTCGAATAAACCTGTAATGGCATAGTAGTAGGGGGTTGGATGTCTCTAATGAGGTGTCTAAAGATGAAGAAGATTGACTAGGGTCAATGTTAGTAGGGTTTGGTGTATGTGATGACAAAGGGTTTGAAGGGTTTGAATGAAATGTGAGGTTAGGAATAGGTATCTTCCAACAATATGTCCTCCCCCTGAAGATAAGGTGATGTAAAGAAGTTGGTATCTTCATAAAAAGTGACATCGGCGTAGATGAAATACTTTTTAGAAGAAGGATGGTTGCATTTATATCCCTTTTCAGTGTTCGAGTATCCAACAAAAATACATTTGAGTGCTCGTGGATCAAGTTTACCTCGTTGATGACTACGAACATGAACAAAAGCTACACAACCAAACACTCGAGGAATCAAGTTATTTGTCGTACGGAAATCAGGGTAAAATTTTGATAAGATATTCATGGAAGTTTTTTGATCTAAAGTAGCATATGGTAGCCGATTGATTAAGTAAGTGGTTGTCAATACAACTTCCCCTCAGAAAAGGATTTAGGAACATTTCTTTGGAAAAGAAGTGCACGGGTCACAGAAAGGATGTGACCAATTTTTCTTTCGGTAATCCCATTTTGTTGAGGAGTTTCCACACAAGACGACTCATGAATGACTCCATGTTTTTGAAAGAACGATGTTAATGTTTGGTTGAAGTAGTCTAGAGCATTGTCAGACCTTAATCGTTTGGGTTTGATTCCAAATTGATTTTCGATCATAGGAAGAATGTTTGAATGGTAGAACCAACATCAGATTTTTGTTTTAGAAGATAAACCCACGAAACCCTAGTATAGTCATCGATGAATACAATAAACCAGCGTAATTTGGAAATATTTGGCACGTTGGAAGGACCCCAAACATCACTATGAATAAGAGAGAAAGGAACTGAAGTTCGTTTATTATTACTAGGAAATGGATCACGCTTGTGTTTAGCAAATTCACAAATGTCACACTGTATTGAATCAAAACTAAAGTTTTGGAACAAATCCGGGAATAAAATTTTAAGAGATCTAAATGTGGCATGCCCTAGTCTATAATGATACAACCAAAGTTTATTTAGAGAGGGATGAGTTTGTGAGGAAACAAAGACTTGAACATCCTTCCTAACACTATCATTGCCAATAGGTTCATCAAGATAATAAGGTCTATCTTTTTCTTTAGCAAGTTCAATCGTCTTCCCATTGCCCTGGTCCTGAAAAATACAAGAAGGAAAAAATGTTACTTTGAATCCCAAATCTTGTATCAAATTTCTTACTGATATCAAATCAACAGTTAAACAGGGTATATAGAGCACATTTTTTAAGGTAACGTTTGAATTTATTTGGACGTCTCCTTGACCAGCCAGTGTTAATAGAGTACCATCTGCAGTAGATATTTTTTTATTGCTCGGACAAGGACTATAGGAGATAAAATGACAAGTACTCTTTGTCATATGGTCAGTTGCACCAGAGTCAATAATCCAAGTAGAGAGTTTAGGCTGTGAAGTTGTACCTGAAAAGGTTACTGAACATGTACCTTGATTAGAATTCTTTTTTAAGGTTTCCAAAAAACTCCTTAGCGTTTCAATCTCATTTGTGTTTAGTTTTCCTTTTTTTAGAAATCTCTTATGTCGCAACGCCTTTCTGACTTGATGAAATATGAGCTTGACTATTTCCTCAATTTGCATTACCTTTATTTGACCAATTCTTGGAATTCGAATTCTGATAGTTTGCAGGTTTTCCATGTAGCTTCCAACATTTATCCTTGGTGTGCCCGGGTTTCTTGAAATAAGTGCATACTACACGGTCTTTATTTCCTGTTTTTCCTACATCCCAATTGTTAGCTCCTATACATTGCTCTTCATCAGTCATTTTAGTACCTCCTATTTTCATGATCAATCCTTCTGTCTGTGGTTCCAGCATAATACTACGGCGAGATTCTTCACTTCTAACAATGCCAATAACTTCATTCAGAGATGAGGGATCTTTGCCCAAATTTTGTATTCGAACAGCATCAAATTCTACATTGAGACCGGCAATAAACGTATAAATTCGGTCTTTTTCAACAAAATTTTTTAGAGTAGCAACATCATCAGTACATTTCATATCAATGCATTGATAATGATCCAGTTCTTGCCACAAACTTTGAAGAATTGTTGAATATTCTGTCACTATTTGATTACTTTGTTTTGTTCCAAAGATACGAGTTTTGATATCAAATATTTGTGCATCATCTTTTACTTTGGAATAAGTTTGCTTCATTGTTCCCATATGTCCTTTGCAGTCTTAAGAAACATACATGTATCACTAACAGTAGGAGTCATTGAATCCGGGAAATTTGAAATTTTGATCCCTCCCATAATTCACTTTGGATTTATGACCCTATTTTGAAAAAAATTAATCTATGACCCTACTCTTCCTTATTTATTAATAATTTCATAATTTTTAAATGTGAAATTACTGTAGTACCCTCATGTTTAAAAATCAACATCTCTCCCTCCACAAACCTCTTTACAAATATTTATTCCCTCCACAAATCTCTCACAATAATTAATTACAACCCTAAAAATCTAACTTTTAAGAAAAATATCTAACTCAAATAGTAAATCAATCTCTCACAATAATTGATTACAACCCTAAAAAATCTAACTTTTAAGAAAACTATCTAACTCAAATAATAAATTAAAAGTTTAATATGGAAAAAAATAAAAAACGTACATAATTACATAATTTGTGCGAATTTAACTACAAAAAAGTCAAGATTACAAAAATCTCGGGACAATATTGCATTAAATGCTCGAGATTTAATGGATTTATCGTGCTAAGAGGAGAGAGAATGCCAAAAAAAACTGGAATTTGAGGATCCCGAACCGGGGTTGGAGGATCCCGGTCCGGGTTAGAAGGATCTCGGTCCGGGATTGAACCATCCCGGACCGGGATCCTCAAATTCCAATTTTTTTTTTTTGCATTATCTACCTCTTTTAGCCCTTATTCTCAATTAAATCTCGAGAATTTAATGCAATTTTGGCACGACAGTTATGAAACCTTAATTTATTTTTTGTAATTAATTCCGGACAAATCTTATGCATTTATTGTTGGATAATGCAAATCTTTTTTTCACCCTAATTTACTTATTGGAGAATTTAATCTATAGATTTTTTTTGTATGGATTCGTTTGTTAAGTAATAAATTAATTTATATTAGATTCAAAATTAAAAAAAATGGTAAAGGTTGAGAGAAGAGATTGGTCGATAATTTTACTTAAATAAACAAGGATATTTTGGTAATTTTACAAAGACAAAAAGTGGAAAGGGGTCGCAAATTAGGTTTTTTTAAAAAGGAGTAAAAAAATCCAGATGAGTCATATAATGGGGTTAGAAACCCCAATTTCCCATTGAATTTCATAACCAAGACATGATCATTGAATCTTCTTCATCCCATGCATCGAACTTTGGATCTTTCAGTTTTGGTCGTTCCCCAATAATGTGGTTCAATTTTCCTTTTCCTTTCAAGAATGTTCGAATAAGTTGAGACTATTTTAAATAATTTTTTCCATTTAATCTATAACTAGGATGGATGTATTGTAGGTCTCCTGTGGAAGATTTATTAGTTTCTTTGGAAGCTTTGGTGGAATCCGTTGACTTTGATTGGAGAAGAGTTAAACAAATAACTTGAGATAGATGGAGTAAACCTACTGAATCGGACCAAAAATGGCTTAACCGTACAAAAGTAAACCGAATCGAGGCTAAGCTGAACAAAGGTTAGAAACTAAACCAAACCAAACCAGAAATCGTCAACCAATTTGAACTGAAAATCGTGAACCGAACCAACAAATGTTTAGATTTCTCTTTTAAAACCCTAGCAGCCACCCTTTACGACAACAACCCTAGCAGCCACGCAAAATCACTTCACCAATGACAGCCACACGAGGCAAGAATCCGACGACCACGAAACCCAACGTCGACTTACTTCTGACAGCGACTCCGACGACTGAACACCCAGCAGTGAAGACAACGACCTTGGCGTCGGAATAATGGCGATCCAAACCTCGAACAATTACGGCGCGACGTCTGAACGGAATCGACGGTAGCGGTGGCGCGGCCTCTGAACAGGGTCAGCGGCAGAGGCTGGAAGAAACCTTTGAACAAGAAGGAGATGGACCCGAATAGGTAGCAGTAGATGAAGCCCCACGAATAAGAGAACCGTTAAGAAATTGATTGTTTATGATGAAGACCAACCAAGAAAAAGCCTATGGCTCTGATACCATGTCAATTATAAGAAAAATAATTCTCTTGTATTTCTTTCAAAGGATTGATACAAGAGTATAAATACTTGTCACAAAGAAGAAATTAAAACGAAATTCTTGCCTATTAGGATAAGGAAAACACTTACTTACTAGAACAAGAAAACCCTAATCTAAATACAATAAGAAAAAATAATTTAACAAAATTGAATTAAAGAACTACAGATCAAGAAAAATAAGACTAAACAATGAGAAAGAAAAAACCTTACCGATCTTTGAGAGAAAATACCAAAATTATTCTTCTTTTCTTTTCTTTTTCTCTTGAAGAGAAAACTAGGTCTAACAGTTAAAATAAAACCTAGGGTTGACTTTTAAAACAAATCCTAAAGAAACCTTTTTTAAAAAGGATAACATAAAAAGATAAAATTTAATAAAACTCTTTCTTTTTATTTTTAAATTTTAAGACCAAATTATCTTTTAAAAATACATTTTTTAAAACAAAAAAGTTTATCTTTCAGAACATAAAATAAAACTAAAAAAAATAATTTAAATATATATATATTTCCGGGTTGTTACATTCTTCTATATGCATATAGAATGTTTTCATCATCTTCCAAAATGCATTTCATCCACCCCTCTTGATTCCAGAAGGGATAACAACGTTCTTGCAACAACTAGTAGAAGGTCATTTCACCCACTCCAAGAACCGTAGATCATTTGAACGCAATTTTTGGATGCGGCATTGTCCAAGGTCATCTCTAAGCTGAAAGTACAGAGAAGTGAAAATCGGATGTCGGGTAACTTCCACCATATGATTTTCAAACCAGATGAATTGTGAAGGGTGCAAAGACAATAACGTTTCGATTCACAATCAAACCAAATGCAGAAGAATTACCTATCGATGCAATAGCTGCTAACTTCCATTCTAAATGAACTAAATATCTAAATTTATGTTGTTGATTTCATTTAGCCATGAATCTTAATAATTATCATAAAAGAAATGTGTTTAACCAAATTCATCCTTTTGATCAATTTAATTGCATCAATTAATTACATTTTTATAAAAGAAATTAAAAGGACATAATTTAATAAATTAATTTATTACGCCAAAGTGAGCATAGCTCAGCGGTAATTGACATATATCTCCAACTGAGAGGTTGTGAGTTCGATCATTCACCCTACATGTTGTTGATCTGCTTGGATATAATGGTGGGAACACAATATATTCTAGTAAAGTTGATTTCTAACCAGGATATTTGATCTTTTCCTACTCTAGTGTCTATGATCAACACAATGGGAGTTGATATCTCTTTGTTATATGAAAAGCAACATTTGGGGCTATCTTCTAATTCTTCTGTGGTTATATGTCTAATGTTATGTTGTTTACCCTTTTCATTTGGCACCACTGAGGACTAGTATGTTTCGGAAGAAAAATAGACTTGCATATTTAGTAGGCAAGGGATACATAACTCCCTGATTCTTGCTTCTAGCTTTCTACCCGTCTACCACATCACACTTTTTATACTTACTACCATGCCCGTGCAACCCATTGATAGACCTAGACGAATGTATATTCTAGAAGAAGAGGACATGCTTGTATGAATGAGAAAAGGGTAGAAAAACGTTAAAGGGGGAGGGACCACTGTATGGTAGTAAGAGGGCAGTACCCCATTTTGCTAGGGTATGTACTTTGTATTAACAGGTAGAGGGTTATCTTTTTGGCTGTTTTCATTTAGGATCTTTGGGAGGGTTATCTTTTTGTAATGGCTCGACTTCTCTCGTCCGAGCATTCATGCCATCGAGTTCTCGCTGGGTGGAGCGATCTGTCCAGGTGCCTGAGAACCCTACAGAGGCAGTGATGAGGACTTTGGCTCTTACTGCAGAGGTAGCTTTGAGCTCATTCTTCCTTTTCCTCTTTCTCCTTTCCTATTGCTCTAACATCGTACTTTCGCAGCTACACTATCACGCCAGCCTGTCGGCATCCATGATGGATTCCGAGCTCGAAGGTCGGGACTTGATGGAGGAGGAGACCCGTGCCTCATACGAGCGGCGGATTGCGGAGCTTGAAGCTGAAGTTGACCAAGATCGAGCTGAAAAGGAGGTGGAGGTCGACAGGTCGAAGGCTCTAATCGCCCAGGCTTGTGCCGACCTACAAAACGCCAGGGGACGAGCCGAGATTGCAGAGAAGGGCTGGAAAGAAGCCCAACAGAACTTGGCAAGCTGGGTTAACTTGGAGAAAAAGGTGAAGGAATTCCCCTAGTTCGACGGCCTCGCGCACGAGTTGCCGGACAAGGGCTTCTTCTACGCCATTGACAGGCTCGAGACTGCTTGCTCAGAGGAAGCTATCGCTGCTGTTGGGCAAGAGTATGAGGCCATCTGGGCCGACCGTCTTGCCGAGGTTGGTGAGGGAGCCGAGATAATGGATGCCGACGTTGGGGCCGACAAGCCTGGTGGAGAGGACGGTCCCAAGAAGTAGCCCTCCCCTCCTGTGGCTTTCCTCTCATCATCATCATTACTACTCTTTTTTTTTAAAAAAAATTTAATCAATGTACTGAGTCGAGGCATATGTACCTCGACTCTTACCACAACTTATTTTAAATGAAATGAGACTTTATCCAGACCTGATTCACTTCTTTCCGATGTTTGCACACTTAGAAAATTTTGGTTAAGTCTTCATTTTAACTTCATCATTTGAATTCCTCAAGTTTGGGTAATCTCATCCCTGCCCAACGACTTACAAGCCAAGGCAACTCAACTCGACGGTGTGCTCAAAGTATCAAGGATGGGCAGGCTCTTATGAGCTAACCAATGCTTCTAAAATTTGAAAAAATATAACAATCTTTCTCTTCATTGCTCGATGTAACATAGGTCATACGACGTAGTCTTTCTAGCCCCCATTTGATGTAGCTCGGTAGTAGTAGACAATACTAACGACTAAAGTCAAATTTTGTATAAGTCATCGGAGATCGGCTTTCATTAATAAGCGAAATTTTACACGTTGAATTATACAAACTTTCTTTTGCCTTACTGATAATAGACTCGTAAATGTTCAGCGTTCCACAGATGGGGGAGTTGTCTCTCGTTGAGGTTGGACAGTAAGTAAGCTCCGAGACGAACTACCTTCAAGACTCTGTACAGGCCTTCCCAATTCGGCTCGAGGGCTCCGACATGCTACATTACCTTCTTGAGGATGAGGTCTCCAGGCTTGAACACTCGGACTCTTACCCCGGTATTGTAGTACCGAGCCATACGATTCTGATATTCTACTAGCTTGAGTTGGGAGTGAGACCTTTTCTCCTCGAGTAGGTAAAGATTCAGGAGGAGGGCTCCACTTTTGGTCTGTTCGTCGAAATTTTCAACTCGGAGCGTTGGCATGCTGATCTCCACTGGAATGACAGCCTCTGACTCGAAAGATAGGCCGTACGATATCTCGCTAGTAGATTGGTGCGGCGTAGTTCAATAGGACCATAATACTTCTTGTAGCTCTTCTGCCCACCGACATTTCAGGGATTCCAGCTTGGTCTTCAAACCGCGTTTGATGATTTTGTTAATGACTTCAACTTACCCGTTTGACTGTGGATGGGTTGGGGACGAGCTGAAGTGGCGTATACCGAGCTATTAAAAGAACTAATTAAATTAGGCACTATCGAACTGTTTGTCGTTGTCGGCAATAAGGGCGAATGGTATGCCGAACCAGCATGTTATGCTCTTCTACACAAAACTGACGACCATCTCCTCGCTAATTGATGCGAGAGGTTTGGTTTCCACCCACTTGGTGAAATAGTCTACCGCCACCACAAAAATCTTCAGCTGCCCTTTCGCCTTTAGTAGTGGGCTGATCAGATCTAGCCCCGACTGAGCGAAAGGCCAACGACTTGAGATCAGCGTTAGCATCTCCGGGGGTTGCCTCAAGATGTTCACAAAGCGTTGTCACTTGTCGTATGTCTTTGCAAACTCCCTGGTGACGTGATCAATCGTCGGCCAATAATAGCCCTGGCGGACGACCTTTGCAGCCATAGACCGAGCTCCACCGTGGTTTCTGCAGATTCCTTCGTGAATCTTGCGAATAACATACCTCGCCTCATCTGGATCGAGCCACCGCAACAATGGTAGAGAATATCCTCTCTTGAAGAGCATGCCTTCTTGCATTACGTCGTGAGCTGCTTGACGTCGGAGTTTCTTGGCCTGACTCGGATCTGTTGAAGTCGAACCATTGGTCAAAAAACTTTTGATCAGGTCCATCCATGTGGGCTGAGTTGACTAGACCTCCATTATCTCCGGTTGGTCGATGGATGACTCAGCAAGTATTTCAACTGGTACCGTTCTCCGTAGGTCAGTTTCGTAGGCCGATGCCAAGCGAGCAAGTGCGTCGGCGTTGGAGTTTTCTGACATCGGAACTTGCCGGATCACATAATCTTTAAGCTATGTAAGGAGCTTGCGAGTTTTGGCCAAATACCTTTCCATGCGAGCATCCTTCACTTGGTACTCCTCGGTCACCTGATTAACGATCAGTTGCGAGTCGCTGATGATCAAGAGACGCTTCACGCCCATCCCCTAGCAACCCTGAGTCCTTTTATTAAGGCCTCGTACTGGACTGCATTGTTCGAAGCTCGAAAACTGAACCGGAGTGCGTACTCGGACCGAAGATCACCGGGGCTGAGGAGCAGCATGCCTACCTCACAACCCTTCTCGTTGGACGAACCATCCACGTAAAGTGTCCATTGGTCTCGGACGTCGGCCCCCGACCTGGCTGGGATCAGCTCAACAACAAAATCTGCGGCTGCTTGACTCTTCAATGTTGTCCTGGACTCGAAGGCGATGTCATGCTCACTGAGCTCCAGAGCCCACTTCATCAGACGACCTGACGTTTCAGGCTTATAGAAGATCTGCCAAAGAGGAAAGTTCGTCAGAACGATTATCTTATGCTCCTGGAAGTACGATCGTAGATGTCGCGCTAATGTTACCAATGCCAAGGCCAGCTTCTCAACACAGGGGTAGCGAGCCCCTCGGCCTCGGTCATCGACTTACTCGTGTAGTAAACAGGGCTCTGCCGCCCTTCTGCTTCCCTTATAAAGACCAAGCTCATCGCATTTTCCGACACGGCTAAGTATAGGTAGAGATCGTTGCCGGGTAATGGCTTGGACAACAACGGGGCCGTGCTGAGGTACTGCCTTAACTGCCGAAGTGCCATTTTGCACTCATCGGTCCATTTGAACCAACCCTTTTTCTTTGAAAGAATGGGTGGCACTTGTCAGTAGAGCGAGACACGAAACGATTCAGAGCTGCCAGGCGGCCATTCAGTCTCTGAAGTTGCTTGATGTTCCTTGGCGCTTCCATCTCAATGATTGCTTTTATCTTGTCTGGATTGGCTTCAATCCCGCGCTGGTGGACCATGATCCAAGGAATTTTCCTGACGAAACCTCAAAAGCACACTTGCTCGGGTTGAGATTCATCTGATACTTTCAGAGTATGCTGAAGGCTTCGGCTAGGTCGGCCAAATGTGAGCTCGTCTGTTTGCTCTTTATCAACATGTCGTCCACATATACCTCTATGTTGCGTCTGATCTGCTTGGCGAACATCATGTTGACCATTCGCTAGTAGGTCGCTCCAGCGTTCTTCAGACCAAAGGGCATGACGTTGTAGCAATGCAGCCCTTGGTCTATAACAAACGAAGTCTGCTCTTGGTCGGGTGCATCATTAGGATCTGGTTGTACCCGGAGTAGGCATCTACGAAAGAGAATAGCTCGTGCCCTACTTTGCGTCGACGAGCTGTTCTATCCGAGGTAGGGGAAAACTATCTTTCAGACACGCCTTATTGAGGTTCGTAAAATCGATACAGACGCGCCACTTGCTGTTAGACTTTTTAACTAAAACAACATTGGAGAGCCACGCAGGGTAATGAACTTCTCTTACGAAATTAGCTCGTAGCTACTGTTCGACCTCTTTACAAATTGCATTACTCCCCTCGGCGTCGACAAGCTGACGCTTTTGCCTTACATGCCTATAGTTAGGATCTACATTAAGCCTATGTAGAATTATGTTTAGGTCGATACCCGGCATGTCGTCATGGGACCATGCGAACACATCGGAATTTGCCTTCAAAAACTCGACGAGCTCTCCCTTTGCCTCGGCCCCCAATCTGCTGCCTATGCTGACTTGCCTATCTAGCCCTAGCAAGGGGACAAGTTCTAGCTCTTTTGCTGGAGTGCCGTGGCGGAGTTCCCCCTCGTCAGCATGTGGTGGTGCAGTCGCTTCAAGTTCTACGATCGTTGCGCAAGTGGCGGTTCCTTTCATTGCAGCAGCGTAGCACTCTCTTGATGTTCGCTGCTCACCTCAAATCGTTGCAACTCCGGCTGGGGTCGATTACTTTAGAACTTGATGGTAAGTGGATGGAACTTCTTTGAGGTCATGAATCAGGGGCCGACCAAGTATGGCATTGTATGCCGAGCTTAGATCTATCACTTGATGGAACCTCAGCAACTCTGGTCACTTGATGCTCTTCTTCGTCGATGGTGACAGGGAGCGAGATGCACCTTTCTGCACCTACTGAGTCCCCTGCAAAGCCGACCAAAGGCATTGGGCTGTGCTTCAAGTGCCTTCTCTCTCACCCCCAAGCCATGTAGGTCGAGAAAGATAGTATATTAGCCGACATCCCGCCATTTTAATAAGGACTTTTTTTACCATCACATGGTCTATCAGGGGGCGATTACCAAAGCGTCGTTATGGAGCATATGCACTCCTTCACTGTCCTACTCATCAAATAAGATCAGTATAATGAACTCCTTGGGGTATGAGGTGCAGACCTCATGCACTGCTTCCCGGGCTAGAGCTTTCCTTTTCTGCCCTGACTGCCCCTCGCTCGGACCCCATGAATGGTGTTTATAACAGCAGGACGATCTTCCTTTTCGTCTGGGCAGCTACGATCTTTCTCTCTTCTCTTCCCGAGCTGACGCCTCTGGTTCAGCTCGTTCTTTACTGTTGACATATTTCTTCAAATAACCTCTCCGGATCAAGTCATCGACCTGCTCTTTCAGATGGAAGCAACTGGAAGTGTCATGGCTGTGATCCTTATGGAATCAATAGTAGAGTCACTTGTCCCGCTTTCCCGTACAACGCCTCCATGTCAATGTCTTTAGTTGCTGTGTAGATCTCAGCAATCGAGGTATTTAACGAAGTAGACTTGTCGAACTTCGACCCTCGACGATCTGAAGGGACCCTCTCGTCACGTCGGCCTCTATTTTTGTCATCACCAGCCCGCCGAGATGAACTTTGATCATCACCACGCCGCTTCTTGGAAGGGGGAGACTTTTGGTCCATATCTTTACCACGGTTGCTTCGTCTGGCTTCATTGGCCTTCTACAGCTCTAGGCCATCAATATACTGACGAGCTTGGGCAAGCATTTCGTTTAGGGAGGCCGGTGGGTGATTTCCGAACTCAATCGTCAAATTTCTATCGTTCAACCCGGTTGTAAAGTACATCATGGCGATGTCATCGTTACAACTTACCACATTGACATAGTCGTCCATGAACCGAGCAATGTACTCCGTAAGGGACTCGCTGTCCTGTTGCTTCACTATTCCTAGGTGGGAAGGTGGTAACTTCAACAACTGACGAGCTGAGAACTGATTGATGAACAACCTTCTCAACTATTGATTGACCTGCACTTCAACTGTCGGTACCATAATCTCGCCGAGCCTTCCAAAGCTATTTGAAATGCTCGGCATTTCATAGCATCGCTTGCAGCCAAAAAATCCATCTTCCCTTCGAACACCTCGACGTACGAGACTGGATCCCCAGACCCATCATAGAGACTCATGACTGGAGCCTTGAACCTTGGCGGGATGGGTGCGTCCAGGACTTTTTGGGAGAAAGGCGCTCCTCCTGCTCGATGCACGATGTGGATCTAGGGGCCTGTACTGCCGTTTGAAGTCTTCTATCTCTTTCTGAAACTAGTCTCGGAGGAGGTCCACCTCAGATCGGAATGAGTGATCTCCCTGGGAGGACCTCTCCCGATCATCAACCTCTAGGCTTCTCTCCCGTTGTAAGTTGACCTGGTACTCCTGATTCTCGGGTGCCACCCATCGTCGTCTCGGTGGCCCCTCACCTCGGCTCTAGTGGGCGTTGTAGCTATCGATCGAGGCTTGATGGGTCTGGATTGGTCAGACCCTCGGACGTTGGTCCTCCACCTGGTCATCATGCTGAGGGTGGCTTTATACCTGTGCTCCCGGGGTACCGCCCATCCCCGGGTGTTGAGGCCTTCGCAAGGGTGCTCCAGCTCGAGTCTCCATACAAAGTCGGAGCTGATGCTTCGTTCTTTTGGTCAGATGCAGCGGTCCTTCCCCTCTGGCGGGATCCTTGGAGACGGAAGATTCTGACACCTTGTTGCCACTCTGGACCGCTTCTAGTCCCGTCTTGACTTCTGTAAGCTCGGCGATCACATTAGCTACTATGACAGGATCCATACCCATGTCGGTGCTTGCCTCGGAACGTGCACCCGTGTTCCCCCAACTACGAAGGTGAGGAACACAGGGCGACAGCCCGTTCATCTGACACTGTAACGATGGAAACTGATCTGAGGCAAGGTGAAAGTCTCGAGCAACTATGGGACCAGATGTGGCAGGCCGACCTTCATTCTCTTTGACAACGCTCGCCTGGGGCTGTCGCTCGGCAACCGGGGTTCTGACTACCTGAGAATACGTGTGGCGAGGATGGGCGTTGAGGGTGGCGGCATCCCTCCTTGGAGAACGGATCGCGAGAGCTAAAAGCGTGACTGCTGGGAGCAGGTTTGGGCCATTAGCTCAGATAGCAGAAGCTAGGCTTGACTTTCAGATATCTTCCTCGTAGATGGCGCCAGATATCTTCCTCGTAGATGGCGCCAAATGTTTGAGCTCGAATCACTGGGCTCGGATCAAGTGTAGGTCGGAATGAACTAGATGATCTTCTTAAAACTGCCCAACACCTCCCCAGAACACTTGAGGGACCTGCAAAAAAAAGTTAGCGCTCCGACGAGCAAGTTAGTTCCAGTCCGAGCTAACTTGCTGATTCTATCTAGGATTGTGTACCTTGCATTTAAGACAAGGGTTTCTATTTATAGAAACTGAGCCTGACAGGAACTCTGACACACCCTAAAAATGCGACGTGTTGTCGGGTTTGGAAGAGACATTGTTACAGAAATTATGAAGGTCGGCTCAGCTTCTTAGGTCATACCCTAATTGCCGACCTAATCGTTTTTGGGTCAATTTCCACATTTCGAGCATGTGTCAATTCAACTCTCCTCTTTAATCATGACACATGGCAGGCCATAATTCCCATCCAACAAAGTTCTATCTTTAATTGTATTAAATTTTTTTAAGGTAAAATTTATGTGTCATTAAATTAATGTTTTATCAATATATTTGGACATTCATTTGAAATAAATGAATTTAAGTTAGATTTTCACGGTCTAACTTGTTGTGTTTTTTGTACTTGTTGGTTTTCTGTTAGGTATTATATTTCCGATGAGCATATCAAATGCCTCTAAGTTACTTTTAGGGTTGTTTTGGAGGCTATAAATAGCCCAGTTTGTTTCGTTTGAAATACATATTTTGATGATTGAATGAAAGTTATTTTGCTTTAAAAGCCTAGAGCTTGTTTTTGTTTGCAATTCTTGGGTGTTAGATTTGCATGCCAGAATCATTCAAGTAGCCTTGATCAAGCTATCTTGTGGAGTGGTTTGAATCTTGAGTTTAGAAACAAGTTTCTCTACTCTTGATATTGATCATCAAGGTAAATCTATTCTAACTTCTTCCTTGGGTTGACATCATCTCGATTTGGGGGTTTTAGCATTTGTGAGCTAGGGGTTTGCATAACCATAAGGTTTCTTAGGTCCAATTGGCTATTGTTTTCTTATCACTAACATATAGATTAAGGTTGAGTATGAAATGACTTTTTTAGAATAGTACTTCTAAAATTAAACGTTTTTTTTAAAGAAGCACGAGTCAACTACTACTTTTCCTAGAATCATCTTACTTTGGAGGTGCTTTTTAGAATCTTCAAAATTATTTTTTGATTATGTAATTAAATGCAACAAAAATTATGAAAAGATATTTGTAATTAACTAAAAACATTTATCACCTTAACTTAGAGCTAACATGGTGTACTCAGTATAGTTGACAACTAATTTTTAAAAGTATATATCAAAATTGATACAAACGCGGGAAGATAATTGATCTAATGTGTAATTTAACTTAATAATCACTTTTTCTTTTTCGAAAATAAACTTTTTTTTTGGCAGAGTAGAAAACCTAATTCTTACATAATATGAGGTTCTAGATCTCATTTAATTCCTGAACTTTAAGCTCTGTTCCATTTTTTTGTTCTCGAATTTTTTAAATGTCAATTATGATTATTGGATTGCTTATTTCATTTTTATGTTTATTTTAGTTCCTGAACTCAAGAGAATTAATAATCATCATGATCTTTACTTTTTTTTTTTTCTTTTGAACAGTTTGTTTAACGTTGCTTCAAGTATCTCTATGTGTTTATTTTAGTTCCTGAACTTAGGAGAATTAATAATCATCACGATCTTTACTTTTTTTTTCTTTTTAACAGTTTGTTTAATGTTGCTTCATGTGTCTCTATATTTACATATTAATGTGAGAATGTACTAAAACTAGAAATGTTGGAAACAGAGTATCAGATAAATGAATATTAACTGGAAAAATAGTACAACAACGACTAAAACAGTTGCTTCTTTTTTTAATTCATGACTTAAAAATATATTTTGAAAGTTCAAGGACCATCAAATCTTTTTTTTTTTAAGTTTATAAATAAAATCAACATTTTGAAAGTTTAGGAGTTGTTTGTTTTGCGGGATCTAAGATGTTCGACATCTTTGGATGCTCAAAGTTTTAAACATCTTAGGTGTTTGACATATTTAGATAATCATATTTGTTTTGAAAGAAAATTTATAATGATGTATGTGAATATTTGAATAGCTACATTTGTTACGTTTTCCTGATTTGTACTTGGGAATATCTTAGAATTATATAGTTACGAATATTAATGTAATTTTTACATTAACTTTTATGTCTTTGATAATTTATATTTTATTTTTTAAAACAAATTAATTTGTGTTTTCTTTATAAAATATGTAACATTAGCAATTCCTTTAAAATTTCAATGTCAACTTTAACTTTCTTTTTTTCCGTAAGCAATTACATAATTGATAATTTGTTGATTGCATTATTAATTTTTTTTAGTACGATTGGATTATATTTACACATTATCAAATTTGGAAAATGTTTATGCAAGAATTTGCAAACGTCTAATGTTGTCAAACTCGAACTCTGTCCATGCTCCGACCTGAAACTCAAAGGGAAGACCTACACAAGAGGGCAAAATCTCCGACGCTCAAGTCACTAAGCAGCTCAGACTCAATATTTAGTTGGAGGAGAAATTTGATACCTGATGGTCAAATGGGGCCTCTATTTATAGGTTTAGGCTCCAACAGGGGTCACGACAGGCAGTTAATTACCTTTGTCGGAGTTAAGGTTAGACATGTAGGTTTTAAGTAGGTCGAACCCGAACACTTCTACCTATATCAATTACTTATCTTCCGGAGTAAATGGGGATGACATCCACCTCGGAGGGTTCCAAGGTAGAACTGTATGAACTTCACTTAGGGGCGTTCCCTTATAATAAATCACTGTCCTCCACATGGCGATCTGGTTTCTTCCCTTAAACATTGGCCTCTCTTTTCCAGGTTCGAGCTCGATCTGGCAGAGAAGTTATCTTCTTGGGAAACCAATCCACGTGGTGACTTCCATGATGGATACAATAAATGTTACCGTTGGATGGCCTCGAAAATGGAATCGTCGTTCAACGCGCACTTGAGTACATCCGTCGCTCGGACTTTTTTCGTTCTGGGTCGTTCCTTTTGGGACACGTGTACGATCAAATTGAATTTCAGGGCATATAAATACCCTCACGGCTTCAAATTCGTTTTTTACGCTTCCTAAAATCTTGGAGTCCAACCTGAGCAGTTCATAACTTACTTTAGGTCAGTCTCATACTTTTGCTTTCGCTTCATAATTTCACTTTTTGAATCATGTATAGCTCTTCCGACTCTTCGAGTTCGTCTAGTTCGAGTCTGTCCGACCGCGTAGATCAGAGTCGGAGCCCTTCACATAGGAAGGCTGTATTGACGAGTTTGCAAATAGGTTAGGTTCCGAATTGGAAGAAGAGATAGACAACTTTAGATTTCTTGACGAGGATTCGGATGATAGTGACACCTCCACCTCGGGGCAGGATTTGGAGTTTCCTTCCCAAATGTTGGAGAACTACCTCGACCCCTTCCGAAAGAGATATAGTATTTCAGACGACATCGTCCAGGCTTCCTGAGGAAGGGGAGCATGTAGACAATCCTGCAGAGAGGTGCGTAACCTTGTACTAGAAGATGTTCGAGTACGGCTTTCGCCTCCCTGTACATCCTCTCATACAAGAGTTACTAGCTCGAACTGGGCTAGCTCCTACTTAGGTGGCTCCTACTTAGGTGGCCCCCAACGGATGAGGTGTAGTCTTTAGTCTAGCCGTGTTGTTTTAGCTTAGATGTTGAGATGTAAAAGAGTTAGATCTCCTTAAGACCGACCAACTTCTAGCCTAATTCGAAATTAAGCGAATTTCTAGGAAGCCAGGGTGATACTGATGAGATGTGAATCCCGGAGCGAAAGCGGATCATTGATCATGATATTTTGAGAAAATAAAAACAAAGCTGTGAAGAAGAAAATATAGGGGAAAACTTACATTTGAAGAACTTTTCTTCAACGATTGCCACCGGAACACCACCAAACAATCTTTCGTGCTATCCTCTTGGGTCTCGAGATCGCACTTGTGGGAGCAATTCATTGGAATGAGAGGGAGAGTTTTGAGAGAGAGTCTTAGCTAGAGAGAAATCTTGGAGAGCTTTTCTTTGTTCTCCTCATTCTGTTTTTGTAGAACTGCAAAAGAATAATAACAAAGACAGCCCACGTCACTTAACTGCCAACTTCTCTGCAATTTTGCAAGGGAGTTAAATATTAATATATATTAATTAATAATTAATATATATATATATATAATTAATCATATAAATTAATAAATAATTATTAATTATTAATCTTATTAATCTAATTAATCTAATTAATAATTAATTAATATATATATACATATACATATATATATATATATTAAATAAATAATGAACACTTAATTATTTATTACAAAAATAGAATCATATTCTATAGAATTTCTCTCGTATATCCTATAGTTGTAATGTACATCTTTTGCACATTATTTTTAACCTATAGTTTTAATATGAATCTTATTCATATTAATTTTATTTGAATCTTATTAAAATAATTTCTCTCAAAATATATATAGTTTCAATTTAGAATTAACTATATATTATAATGTATCAATATACATATGATCCCTTAAGTAATTTGAACAGTTCAAATTCTTCCAAAAATTGATCCTCGTTTTACCCGTTATGCGCTAGCAAGGGGACCTAATGGATCTACAGATCAGAAGCTCCAACGATACGAGATTAATCGGTCAAACTCATTGACCGAGTTAATCAACATTCGTTAACTACGGGTCACTCCACTAAAGACCTATAGTTGCACTCTTCTCACTGTAGAATGTTTTCGTGTCCATGGATATACGACCATTAATGACAAGTCAGTCCTTCACGAGTGCTCGCAACTCAAGTTGGGTCAAATTACCGTTTTACCCCTGAGTTACATCTTACTCCTTAAATACCACTACTCCTCTAATGAACAACCCGATTATGGTCCAACCAATAACCGGAAGTCCCTCTCGGGCCAATGAGAGGGCGGGCCCCTTGTTCCAGTCCCGAAGTCAGCATTTAAGAGAACACTCATCTATTCCCCTAAAGTCAGGGAGGAGTGAATTCCATCTTGTGAAGTTATGTTCCCATCTCCCCACTCGGTCTCGTCCCCAAAATGGTAGGAATATTGAGTCGGCAACTCGGGTCACTCTCACCCATACAGATCAAAGGACGAGCCCTGAATGGCAGGAGTCCATAACTCACTTAGGATTGAGAATGAGTTGTTTGGTCATCCTATGAAATAGCAATCAGTTAGTTAATGGCGTTACATCTAAAGATTGTCTATTTCGCAGTTCGGTATTATACAAACTCATTGTATAGGATACCCCCACTCGTATGTCTCCACACGAACGACCTGGATGGAGTCGTCTATAACATTTACAAAGTGTGTCGTATCCATAGTGTTGCCAGGATAAGGTACCCAGCTTTATCCATATACTATAGACCCTTTAGGTTATTCACGGGACATTATCCACTCGTATATCAGGGGTATATCAAATATATACCTAGTATATCAATATATAACCAGTATATATAATGTTCTGGTTACATGATAATAACCTTGGATGTTTAGTTTATTGGATTTTGGACAATGCAATGCTATGAATTCAACAATAAACTTATTGAATAAAACTTTATTGAAGTTGAAGAATAACCTAGAGGTTCAAAATCCAGAAGTTGAAGGAACTAATAGAGGAGAGGTGGCTGTACCAGTTGCTATTCCTCCTCTTAATGCTATTATGTTGGCCAATTATGGAGATAGAGCTATCAGAGCCTATGCTGTTACTGCATTTCATTGTTTTCATCCGGTTATAACAAAACCAGAAATAGATGCTGAAAGGTTTGAGTTGAAACCTGTCATGTTCCAAATGCTCCAAACTGTAGGACAATTTCATGGACATGCATCTGAGGATCTCCACTTACACTTGAGGTACTTTTTAGAAGTAAGTGGTTCATTTAAAATGCAAGGGGTATCTAAGGAAGCATTGAGATTGAAGCTATTTCCTTACTCACTGATAGATGGAGCAAGAAATGGTTGAACTCTCTACCAGCTGAATCTATTACTTCCTGGAATGATCTTGCTAAAAAATTCTTGATGAAGTATTTTCCTCCAAGTAAGAACGCAATGTATAGGGTAGAGATCAATAACTTTCAACCGAGGCTAGGAGAATCAGTGAGTGAATCATGTGAAAGATTTAAAGAGCTGCAGCGAAGATGCCCACATCATGGCTAACGTAGGTGCATTCAAATTGAAACTTTCTATAATGGGCTTAATGAGGCTACAAGATTGGCAGTAGATGCCTCAGCAAATGGGGCTTTGTTAGCTAAATCATACAATGAGGCATTTGATATTCTTGAGAGAATTTCTTCCAACAATCATCAATGGTCAGATTCAAAAGCTTTATCTAGAAGGAACTTGAAAGGAATACATGAGAATGATGTACTGTCATCAATTACTACCGAGATTTCCAATTTGACTAACATGTCCCCCATCAAGGAGGTTCGGAGATGGGCTTCCCCAAAGAAGTCAGAGAAGAAGAAGCGCAGGGCTCACTCTTCTGAGGACTTGGTGGAGGAAGTCCGAGTTGGCCCACGAGTCAGCCTTTTGGAGAGCTGGTTGACGATCCTGTGGCAAGGATGAGTGGCACCTTGGACAATGAAATGAGGTTCAAGATCGAACCTTCGAGTGTCGGGGTGAAGGAGAGAGCCATGGAGATGGAGAGCTTTTGCTTTGACCTTTGCTAGAGGAGAGCTTCGAAGTTCGTCAGCGCTCCTAGGTCGACCGTCCAAAGATTTTTGGACTATACTTGTAACGCCCCGTGTCCTTCAGGTCAGTTTAATCTCGAATTAGGAGGTTTTCATTAAAATTCTAAATTTATTTTAATTAAATTTATGTATATCGAATCGCGCGTGATTGGTTTTATCTCAGGTTGGGATGGGTTTTCTTTTTAGTTGGTCCTTTCTTTTGGGTTTGGTTTATGTTGGTTTGTTTTAAGTTGGGTTGGTTTGGTTTTAAAACAAAGGGGAAAGAAAAAAAGAAAACCCTAAAATCTAATTTTTCTTTTTCTTCTTATTCTTCTTCAAACCGCCAGCCGCCAGCCCCTCCTTCTCGATTTTTCAGCGGCGGCGCACCCTTCCGACAGCAAGTTCGACGACTCCGTGCGATTGGCGGCGTGGGTGTTCCCTGACGAGTCGGATCACTGGCGGCACAGCCGTCCATCCGACGTCGTGCTGCTTCAGGCACGCCTACAGACGGCCACGATAGCAGCGGTGAACGGTGGGTCGACCTCCGCGACGTCCTCGAACCGGCGGCGGCAGCAGTTCTCGAGCACGACACGAACGGTGGCGCCTTCCCCGCAAACTCGGCGGCTCTACGTCTCGAACTCAGCATCTCCGGCGAACCACGAAGTTGCTCCTCCTTCCTCGACCAGATCTACAGCAGCGAACGGTGGTGCAGCATCTCCACGGCGGCGCGACGGTTTCTGCACCATCTTGCGGCGCCCCTCGTCGGCGGCTCGAGCAGACAGCAGCTCCGGCGTTGATTTGAAGTAGCCAATGGCGGCGCATCATAGCGAACAACTACAGCGGTGGTGTCTTCACGTTTCTGTTGTTTTGGCTGCGGTGACACGCGAGATCTCCGGCGAACCACGACATCCATCCTCCTTCCACTACAACTCCGATCTGTAGCATTTGCTCCCTTTTGGCATCGTGAGACGATTACCCACCCTTGTCCGAAGCTCGATTATTGATACCAACTAGTGTTCAAAGCCAATTCCATGATACCCAACCCTTTCGACGCTTGCTGATACTCAAACGAAGGTCCATTTGAGTTACCCATTCCTTTTCAGCATAGGACCAGTAAGCCCGAGATTTTTCGAACTCAATTTGGAAGTGCCGAGCTCATTGGACATCGACCCACTCATTACCCAAGAGGTTTTATGGTGAGATAATAGGTAACGGATCATCTGAACTTAGTTGCTATGCATAATAAGTGTTTCTAACATGAATTCTGATCAAGTTTGGTTTGCTTTTGGATTTAGGAACCCTTCAACGAGCTTAGTAGCGCTTTGGGACTTTGTGTAAGTAGCACGGGGGCGGGTGTGTGCGTTGATGTGTGTTAATGGAAATTGTTCTTGCTGATTTTACATTATAAACATGTTCCTCTTATCATTTTAATTGTTGGACAGGTTTGTGAGGTCGATGCTGTTATTGTAACTTGCGGTTATTTTATATAATGGATATGTATATGACTAGTATTCATGTTTGTTGTCTGCAACTTTAGGAACTTACTGATATTGTATGGTTGGAAGTGATTAGGATTTGTTATGTTGTGAAAAGCATGTTATGTGAAGAATGTCAAAGGGTTGTGATTACGCTTGTTTACATGCGTAAAAAGAAGGTTTTAGATGCTGTTTTTACAATGTTTCAGCTTTGTTTAGGATTTTTCGCGATCGTTTGAGTTCCAATTCATGCAAAATTCATATATTATGGTTTGTGGTTGGCTTATATTGTATTTATGACATTTTAGGATCATTTGGGAGTGCAAATTAATCAAAAGAAGCAAAAAGACGGAAAAACTTACATGGGAGGCGCCAGGCGCCTGGGAAGCCTGCAGAAAAACAGGTTTTCTTCCAAATTTGCCCTTAATGAAACGCGTCTTCCAATGCGTTTTGGTGGTTCCAACCGATGCATACGTGTAGAAGAAGTGTTCCACTATCAGTTTGAGCACGATTTGGTCAGTCAAAAGAGTTGGAAATGGGTGATTCACCATCGTTTTAGGACCTACCTAACCAATTCTGCACAGCTATAAATTCCAGCAACTTCTCCACCAAAATCATCAAGCCTTGCTTCCTTGTCTTGATCATTTTTAGTGTTTCTTTGTTGCTTTCTAAGTACTTTTGAGTTGCTTTCATTAGTTGCTTTTGGTTTTTAAATCCCGAGTACTTTACATTCTTTTATTGAGCTTTGTTTTGTTTCCAATTGTACTTAGTCATTTTCTACTTATTCAAATATATAAAAATCTAGCACTTTGCTTATTCTCTCTTTGCCTTTACTTTATTTTTAGTTAAGAGAGTTGTGTTTTTGGAGGAAAGAGCACGTGACACTCCCCCTTGCTTGAAAGAGAAGGGCGAAGCTCTCAATCCCGATAAAAACTCTCCGTTAGTTAACTTTTGTTTTTCACACATGCATTCCACATTCAACCATTTTACTTGCTGTATTTTCTTCAATATGTCTTTTTAAGTTCCCGTCTCTAGCCCGGTTATGGATAGTTAGCCTTTTATTTCTAATAAGGGTTGCTAAGAAGTAGTGTTTTTACTTTCCATTCATTGCTCAACATGTTTTCCCAAAAAGTTAGGATTTAGAGAAGGCCACTGTAAGTCTTAACAAGTCAATACTGAAAAGGTTGCTTATTTGCATTGTTGAGTGGTTAAACCGAGGAGAGGAGCGCCTTAGACATAAGGGTTCCGCTTAAGTAGCCTAGACATAGGACCTTAACCCGAGGTTGCGACTATTTCCATCCTAAAACTAAGATATCTCTCGTAATAGACATATTAGGGAATGTCTTAGGACTTTGAACTTGCTTAGACATAAGTCAAGTGAAAAGCGTAGTCGTTGGTTCCTAAAGTGAAATGCATATCGTCCTTAGCATATCCTTGATTCTTTGTTGGCTAACTTGAAGTAATTCGGGCTAGGTTTTATTATTATAAGTCCAAATCCCAAATCCAAAACCATTATTTGTGACCACTTCCCATTTTACAAGAATCACTCATTTCAACATTCACTATTCTTTAAAACTTCAGAGTTTGGAAATTATTTAGAAGTCCTTGAGGATCGATACTTGGATACTCCATCCATTTTATATTACTCTGACAGGTGTGCGCTTGCATCTATATAATTGTTACCATGCTTAGTGCGTGCGTTCAGCATAAACGCCCAGTCAGGTTGTTTGTTGAAGCTTTGTGTGCGCTATGCTGTGAGCAGGTTGGTTGTTGTCAAACTTTGTCTTTTTTAGATCCGTGATGCATTGAAATCATACTAGTGGTTGTGTTGTTGATGGGTGTTGTGGTGGTTGGTGTTATTAGGGAATTAGTACTGAAATCTTGGTTGGAGGCTAGAAATGATATGTGGAGTTTGGAAGTTATGAAGTGAATGGGTGAGTGTCAGGGCCTCGGGTATAAATGGTCGGGGGCTGATACGTCACTAATTGGGTATCGAGGCCTCGGGTATAAATGGTCGAGGGTCGATACGCCAATATTGGATAAAGATAAGCGTCGAGGCCTCGGGTATAAATGGTCGAGGGTCGATGCGAGGAGTCTTTCGAAAGGAGAACTATTGGAGCCTTGGGTAAAAATGGTCAAGGGCCAATAGATTGTAAAGACATCGAGGCCTCGGGTATAAATGGTCGAGGGTCGATGCAAGGAGTCTGTTGGAAGGAGAACTATTGGGGCCTTGGGTAAAAATGGTCAAGGGCCAATAGTTGAAAAGACATCGAGGCCTCGGGTATAAATGGTCGAGGGTCGATGCACTAGTGTTGGGGCTCTGGGTAAAAATGGTCAGGGGCCGACACTACCAACACAATGGTCTTGGAAAGCTTGAATAGCTGAGGTGAACATAGATGTACTTGAGGTGTTAGGGAGCCAAGTGGACGGTAGTTGATTTTACATGGCTGTGGTTAACACCGGGACTTATAGAGAATGTCTATGGTTGACTGTATAATGTAATTATATAACATGTCTATGGTTAATTGTTTAATGTAATGATAGAGCATGACTATGTATGTGTTCTTTATGGCTTTTAAGCATGATTTTTATGTGTGATTGATGAGGGCTACTTACGGAGTATATATTTTATATACTCACCCCCCTCTACAATTGTTGTTTTCAGGCGGAGAGTGTGTTGGCGACCATGGCAATGACGTGGAGGAGGCATAACAAGAGAGGACCATAGGCTGCGTTGTTATCCTTGTTTAGCTTAGGTTTAGATGATTTAGTTGATATTGTTTTAGCAATAGACTATTTAACCTATTTGATTGTGGGGAGTTTTCTCATTTTTTTTGTTTACTTTGACTCGGGATAAGTGTTGTCCACGGAGGACGCTTAGATGAAAATTTATAGAATTGATGTTTTTTGTTTGTTATAGTTTTGATGTATTTGAACAGAGTTGAAGCTATATTTTTATGACTTGTTCACAGGGAGTTGTTTATCTTGGGTTTAGAGATAATAATTGACAGGGGAATTGGATAACGTTACCTAGAATAGCGATAAATGTTCTAGGGCATTACAATAATGTAGAGGTATGATCTATCATGTTTCGATTTTGTTCAATCCATCACTAAAGTTCGAGCTAACCCCTTGCCTGTTTGTTTCGTGTTTAGGCACATGCTGCTGCCTGCCAAATGGCCATTTTAATGAAGGCCGAACTGGATGGGCGCGACCTCCTTACTATAAAGGAGCGGGAGGCCTCCTCGACCACCTTGGAGACTGCTGCTGCCTTAGAAGGGAGCCCAACGAGGCCCGTACGGAGGCTCAAGCATGGAATTCCACTTCTGAGGCTAACAAGGCCGAGCTAAATAACGTTAGAAGAGAAGTTGCCCGCAACATGGAGGCTCCGAGGGGCGCCCATGCTGTGACCAAGGGGTTAGAGAAAGAGAAATTCGCTCTCCTAAAGTGCAACGACGAGCTCGATTGCAACAAAGTGAACCTTCAGGAAAAGCTGAAGGCCAAGAGCTCAGAGGTGGAGGAGCTGAAGCCTGAGTTGGAACATGAAAAGTCCAAGCTCAGCAACAGGGTGCTTCTAGAGGAGACTTTTTGCCAGCACCCTGACTTTGATGGGTTCACCAAGGACTTCACTTGATGCCGACTTCAAATTCCTGATGAAAGAGGTTAAGGAAATAGCCCCCTGAGGTAGAATTTGAGCCCATCAAACTCTAATACGCGAAGAAGTGGGCAACTGGTCCAAACATGACCCCTGGCCTCTAGGACTTGGTGGACCAATATCTGAAGGACCTCGACTCTGATGTCGAGCTCGAAGAAGGGAAAGGAGCGAGCCTTTCCTCTCAGGAGGTTGACGGGGCGAGCCTTCCTGCTGCCACTGGCGTGGTTTTTTCCCAAGAGGTTTGGTTGGTGGACTCACAAGAACCTAACCTTCTGGCTTCTCAAGACGAGGTCGGGTCGCACCTCGGAAGCAGCTGACTGGCTCCATCTCTTCTGGCTTTCTCTTGATCTTGATCTGCACCTCGGAAGCAGAGTTCGAGTTTTCTTTACTCTTGATCTTGATCATCAAGGTAAATTCGTTCTAACTTCTTCCTTGGATTGAAATCATCTTGATTTGGGGGTTTTAGCATTTGTGATCTAGGGGTTTGCATAACCATAAGGGTTCTTAGATCCAATTGGCTATTGTTTTCTTATCACGAAGGCCATAGAAAAAGTAGTTTCACCAGTGGTCTCTCGTGGAGTTGTCCAGTAGGACCAGTGATATGAATCTCTTACACATTTTTTTTGCAAAGGTAAATAAGATATATAAAAACAAGAGAAGCATAAGCATAAGGAGGATCTCACAGCCCGAGATCAAGGCAACAAAACAAAACCGTAAGAGAACAATAGAAATCACGAGAATAAGTCCCAAGCAGAGACAAGCATGGGCTCAGAGCTCCTACAACAACTCCCTGGCCAAGAAGTGCAACGAAAATACACCTCTGCTTTAATAACCCTAAGGAGCACAAACGACGAGCGCCCCTAACCACCATGAATACGAAGGTTCCGCTCCCGCCAAAGGAGAGAGACAGTCGAAGTCCAAGCTAACCGCCACACATGCCGCCGAGTAGACGACCCAGCACTAACACGACAAATCCAAGTAAGCTCAGTAGACCAATATGAAACCCGATGAGACGAACCTGCCCACGAAATCATACCAGCCCAAATTGCTCGACTATAAGGGCAATCAAAAAACAGATGATCTCGAGACTCCAAACCAGCACAAAAACACAAGTAGCAGGCACCAACGCATTCCACTGGCAAAGACGATCACGCGTAGATAGGCGATCACGAGTTGCCAACCAAGAAATAAACGAATGTTTAGGGATATTCCCACCAAACCATAACAAGGAAAAATAAGGAATAGGGGGACGACGAGGACGAAGAACCCCCCAAGCACTAGAGACCGAAAAAAGGCCAGACACCGCGGGAGTCCAAACAAGGCGATCCTCCTGACCAACCACAGCTCGCACTGACAACACCTCCGGGAGAAGCTCAAGAAGATCCATCGAAACACGAGGCCACCGCCAAGAACCATCAGGAAGCAAAAAGTCAGCAACCTTAGCCATGGAAGAGCTAGCAGCATCATAGATAACCCGATCCCCACACCTCAGGTGAATCGGACCCCCCGAAAACCAGGGATCGTGCCACACAAAACAAAGCCGACCATCCCCAAGAACAATACGCACCAGAGGACGGAGAGAATCCAGGACACCGAGAATATCCCGCCAACACCAGAAAAAACGAGACGAAGGTCGGACAGTCCAAATACAAGTGCCCCGTAGAGCATAAGCCTCCATCCAAGCGACCCACAACAACCCAGCACGCGTGAGAAGAAGCCAGAGCAGCTTCATAATAGCAGCACAATTCCACGAGGCCAAGTGGCGAACACCCAGCCCCCCCTCATCAAGAGGAAGACAGACCTCAGCCCAAGCCACCTTCGCCCCAGAGGACCCACCCTCACAGCCCTTCCACAATCTCTTACACATTCAAATGAAATACAACTCAACCCAAGCTTCATTCAAGATAAAGGATCAATTATGGATTTCAAGTTCATGCTATATTAAATGAGGCTTCATTTAATCCTTTATGGTTACAAAACTCTTGGTTTGCTGATTTAATCTTTAATTTTCAGTTTTGAGGGTGTATTTTTAAGTATTTTAAGTTTTAAGACATTTCATTTACTTTTTAGGATACAATTAGTTAATGGTTGTATATGGCATTGATGGACTGAAGTGTTCCAACTCTTTACATGCCCATATGTTACGTTTAAGGACTATTTTGAAGGCAAATATATAGCCATGTATGTCAGAATATAGAATAAAGAATTGAGATGTAATGAAATGAGTCTTTGAGCCTTTCTTTTAGCCAAGAGCTAATGTATTTTACAATCTAGTGATAACTTGCATGTTTAGGATCATTCAAGTGAGACTTGATCTATCTTGCTTGTGGAGTGATTCGGATCTCAAACAAGGAGCGAGTTTTCTTGCCTTGAGATATTTGATCATCAAGGTAATTCGGTTTTTACTTTCCTTGGGTTGATTCCACAATCGTTTTCAGGGTTTCTGGGCTTTAGTGTTATGGGTCTTGTTCGTTAGCAAGGTTCTTAAATCCAACTCTCAACTGTTTCTTAACAACCAAAGTACTTCAGGTAGCTCATCGACCCACCTACCTTTCTTTGCATCTAGCCTAAGCTTAAGACCACACTTTATGATCTTATTAATTGCTTCCACTTGTCCGTTGGACTTGGGATGGGCCGGGGAGGAGCAGAGATGGCTGATTCCAAGCTTCTTGCAAAAGTCTTTAAATTTTGCGTTGTCGAACTGTTTGCCGTTGTCTATTACGATGGCATTGGGTATGCCAAAGTGGCAGACAATACTTGTCCAAATAAAGGTCGTGACCCTGGCCTCCGTGATGGTAGAAAATGCCTCAACCTCGACCCATTTGGTGAAGTAGTCAACAGCGACGACTGCAAACTAGTTTGCCCCTTGTCCAATGGAAAAGGTTCGATTAGATCGAATTCCCATTGTGCAAAGGGCCAAGAAGCTAAGATCGAAGTCAGCAACTTAGGGGATGATGAATGATATTCGTGAACCGCTGGTAATTGTCGCACATCTTCACGAACTCCTTCACGTCTTGATCAATTGTGGGCCAATAGTAGCCCTAACGAATGACCTTCGTGTACCTCTCTTAAGAAGTAGTTCCCACATTCTTTGGAGATACACTTATGAAGGGTTAGGGAGAACCCGCGTCGGTACATAGCTCCGTCTCAGAGCATATACCGAGCTGCTCTTCGTGACATCTTCTTTGCTTCTTTTGGATCTGCTGGCACGTGGCCTGCCAAAAATTCCCTAATTGGATCCATCCACAACGGAGGCCGAGAATCGACTTCCATGACGTCAGGCTCTAGAATGGAGGGATTATCAAGTATTTCTACTTGGACTGACCTCGCCAGGTCGGTCTCGTAAGCGGACGCCAATTTGGCCAGGGTGTCAACATTGGAATTCTTGGACCTTGAAATCTGATCGATTTCATATGTTTGGAAATGGGCAAGGTACGACCTGACCTTTCCTTGATACTTCTCCATCCGAGGATCTTTTGTTTGGTACTCTTCCTTGATCTGATTTACTATCAGCTGGGTGATAACTCTTCATAAGAGAGTTATTCTAGTGTTATTTTGGTGATTTTATGCAAAAAATTGTTAAAATGTGTCGATTTTGGTGTGCAATTAGCCTACAAAATAGTAGAAAATGGAATTCGAGCTAAAAGTGAAGGGATGTGAATCCCGGACCGAAAGCGGACCATCGTTCTTGATTTTTGAGAAACAAACCAAAACATACAAAAATGAAAACACAGGGGAAAAACTTGTTTTTCCTTACCTTTGAAGAACACTTCTTCAATTTGATTTCCTACGAACACCACCAGAGAATCTTCCTTGCTATCCTCTTGGGTCTCGGGATCGTGCTTGTGGAAGCACCGTTTGGAACGAGAGGGAGTATTGAGAGAGCGCTTGAGAGAGATCGTGAGTTTTTTCTCTTTTGTTCTGTGTTCTCTGTTTTTGCAGAACTGCAAAAAGAAGAATAAACAAAAGCAGCGACGTGGGGAGTTACCCCACGTCACTTAACTGCCCACTCCCCCGCAATTTTGCAGGGGAGTTAAATATTAATATTAATATTAATAATATATATATATATATAATATTAATATTAATATTAATAATATATATATATAATAAATAAATATATATATAATAATTAATTAATCATATTAATCTAATTAATAATTAATATATATATATATATATCAAATAATTAACACTTAATTATTTATCTCATAAATAGAATCATATTCTATAACATTTCTCTCGTATAACCTATAGTTCTAATGTACCCGCGGTTATGAGCTAGCAAAAACTTGATCCTCGTTTTACCCATTATGAGCTAGCAAGGGGACCTAATGGACCTACAGATCAGAAGCTCCAACGATACAAGATTAATCGGTCAAACTCATTTACTGAGTTAATCAACATTCGTTAATTACTGGTCACTCCACTAAAGACCCGTAGTTGCACTCTTCTCACTGCATAATGTTTTCGTGTCCACGGATATACGACCATAAATAACAAGTCAATCCTTCACGAGTACTCGTAACTCAAGTTGGGTCAAATTACCGTTTTACCCCTGAGTTACATCTTACTCCTTAAATACCACTACTCCTCTAATGAACAACCCGGTTATGGTCTGACCAATAACCAGAAGTCCCTCTTGGGCCAATGAGAGGGTAGGGCCCCTTGTTCAAGTCCCGGAGTCAGCATTTAAGATAACACTCATCTACTCATCTAAAGTCGGGGAGGAATGAATTCCATCTCGTGAAGTTATGTTCCTAGCTCTCCACTCGGTCTCATCCCAAAATGGTAGGAATGTTGAGTCGGCGACTCGGGTCACTCTCACCCATACAGATCAAAGGACGAGCCCTCACGGGCAGGAGTCCATAACTCACTCAGGATTGAGAATGAGTTGCCTGGTCATCCTAAGAAACATCAATCTATTAGTTAACGGTGTTACATCTAAAGATTGGCTATTTCGTGGTTCGGTCTTATACAAACTATTGTATAGGATACCCCTACTCGAATGTCTCCACACGAACGACCTGGATCGAGCCGTCTGTAACCTTTACAGAGTGGCCGTATCTATAGTGTTGCTAGGATAAGGTACCCAGCCTTATCCATATACTATAGACCCTTTAGGTTATTCACGGGACATTATCCACTTGTATATCAGGGGTATATCAAACATATACCTCGTATATCAGGGGTATATCAATTATATACCCAGTATATCAAATATAAACCTAGTACATATACTGTCCCGGTTACACTAAAATAACCTCGGATGTTTAGTTTATTGGATTTTGGACAATGCAATGCTGTGAATTCAATAACAAATTTATTGAATATACATTTGTTTTTACACAAAATACAAACTACGAGTTTAGGGCAACACACCCAACAAAAAGCCTCAGGTTTTGAATGTTGTAGTTAAATATTGCACTAAATGCTCTTCTTTCTGGTGTGAATGCACAGGTTTGAAGCAGAAGACTAAACACTAAGGGAGTGCTAAATCCAGAAAAGAGTGAGCAAGACATTTTCAAGGCAAAGCAAATAAAAGCTAGAGCGAAGCAAAGCTGGAGCATGGATTCACTACGCACTAACAGCCCCGACACGCGATTTACGGTGTCCGTACAATTTTTAGCTGAATGCCCTAAAAATAGAACCCGATGTAAAACGGGTATGTTACCCTAGCCGCCATACATAGATCCTAATTGAAGCACGTTTTTTAGAGCTAAAACGATAAGAGGGACGATTCTCTCCATTTTCAAGCCAGAAAGCTAACGGCAGAAGGGATATTCCACGGCAGTCTCGAGGTGTCAACTTTTTCTTCGGTTTTCTGCTGTCTCCCTAAGATGGGCTGTCTTTTTCTTCTACCCATTGTATTTTCTTCTTCATTTATGAGCTAAACCCCATTTCGGGAGAGATTCCCATGTTGTAACTGCTGTAAAACTGAACCTCTAGCTACTATATTCATTTTTAAATGAAGTTGTGTTTATTTCTTATATCTTATTGACCATTGTTCGCCAGTTTGTTTTGTATGCTAGCTTCGATATTGAGTCGGGAGCGCTTGCGGTTGCCGATTTACTTCATTTGTGATTAGTACTTTTCTATAGTATTTTGTGGATTCTCAGGAATGGGGTCCCCTAATCATGCCTAGAACTTGTTTTTATTGCTTGGAAACTTAGCAACAAGAGTTGTGGGTTTCCATGTTCGGGTGTCACACCCCCTATCAAGCAAGAAATAAGCGGCTCTCCCACGGTGATTTCGGTAAGACTTGATCTGAATCAGGATCTCATCCACTTTACAATTCGTGTAAAAGTTGGTAATTCGACTTTCTAATAAAGTCGTTAGTTCCCCCCCATGTCGCCACACGGGAGGGACATGGGGACGTAAAAAAGGGCGAAGTTGGACTAATTTGGAAACATTGGGCAATTTACTTTATACCTACTATTCAGAAAAATTTCCGATAGCAAATTACTTGACTCGATAGATGGAGGGAGGCCCCCCCCCCCCCGTGCACGCACCTTAGGCGGGGTTGATCCCGCGACTAAGATAGTCGCGCTGTTGGATGCTCCGATCGAAAAAAAAATCACCTCTTTTTTCTGATCCAGTTCCTCCACCACCGTGAACCCCAGTTAGATTCAGGCATGATACACTTTTTAGTTATTGGGAGAACCCAAGTACTATCTTTTGGGTGGAACGACAAATTCACCTTTTTTGAGGCTCGGGCCGAAGAGCTAAAGCAAAAGGCCGGTTGACATGGGTATATAAGTCATGTTATACTGTTGAATAACAAGGCCGAGGTTGGCGCAAGTCAACTTTGTCGTAATTGGTGGATTCATATGTCTTCATCCGGAACATATCGAGAGAGAATTGGATTTGGTTAGACAATGTGTGGTTGGTAAACAAGGATCAGTTTTTTAGCAATGTACGGAATGTCTCGTCAAATATTCAATATGATTCCACAAGATCTAGGCCATTCCAAGTCGTATAAAACCAGAATTACTACAGCTTACCCTAGCCCCCCCCCCCTCCGGGCCTTTTGCTCTTCTAACGTAATCCCCAAGGCTCATATATGCGGATTCCAAGAATGGTTTCGAGCATGACATGGATGGACAGCCGATTGACCGATAACTGGCGTTCCCTCGCGTAAAGGGCGACTTTGGCATCGGCTCTCTCTCGTTAGGTAATTACCGAGGCGAAAGGGGTCTTGGTTGGCCCCCTATTTTCAACCATTACAGCTGGCATTGACCCCAAGAGATCACTACTTTGATACGGTCGGTTTCATTGGTCATTCTTCAGGAGAAGTCCCGAAACTGAACTAGTCAATTGAGGAACTCCTTCTAATGACCTATGCATTCTGTTATCATTTCCAATTGGACGACATTAATCCAATTTGAGGAAGAAATGAACTCTTTCAATTTTTTTTCCTGCTTTAGTTAGTTCGACTTCTGGTAGGTCTCACTAAATCCTGCCAGTTGTCGTTCCGTCACCCACCCAGCCCGCATTTCCTTTTTAAGGGGGCCAAAGAAATGCAATTGGGGAGGAAGACTAGAATTCGAGATTGATCGAAAAGCAAGGATATGGGCTCGTGTGAGTAGGAAACATAAAATGAGAGAAGATCCCCTTACAACAATAAGGATCAAACAATTCCATCGAATTGAGTATGATTGTATGTGTGATAGCATCTACTATACCAAGAATATCAATGAAACTCATTTCCAATTTTTTGGTATAGTTTATCTCAAGTATGGAATTCTCTCCACTTGCTATGTTGGGTCGGGGGTTCTGTCTTGTTATCAAAAAGAGAGTTGGGTAAAGCAAACCTCAAAGTCGAAGTCACGGCCGGCATGGGGGGCTCGAAAAAATAACGAGAATTGGTGTCATGGTGGTGCTACGAGATGGCGATTTATCGTATAGAATAAGAGATCCACGGCATAACAGAAAGTCATAAAGAAATTAACCAGCTTTAATATATTTTTATCAAGGGTGAGGTTTGGAACCCAGTCACTTTACACCTAGTGGGTCTCGTTTTCTATTCCTCTTTCTTTGGTTGGTTGGTCTTGCTGTTGCCGGTTTAGGGATCTCTGCATTTTGGGAGCGGAACATGCAAAATAGAGCAATGGATCTTCGGCCGAATTTGATTTTGAATAGCACGACTCTTTCGATTTTTGTGCTGGCACCACCTGGTAGGGAGTTTCATAATAGAACGTCTCCTTCAATGGTGTTGGTCCTATGGACCGTGAACGGATTCGCCTCTGGCCTCTGGGTACGTTGGAACCCTGAACGAGCGCAACAACTGGCGCCTTTCATTGGTTCTACGGTTGCTAGCACTGATAATAAGGAACTAGCACGAGCAAAAATGGTGGAAAAGTCTACTGTTTGAAAGAGAGTAAAACGACTAGGGCTTGAACTGGCAAGATAGGCTAAAAAATCGGCAAGCAACTGAATTGAGAAGGTTTTCCGCAGTTGACTGGGAAAGGCTGGGGGGCTCCTCGATCAAACTTTCATTCGCCAGGCGCTATGAAATGGGGGTCAAGCAGGCCACGTGGATTGGCCAGGGTCTTCTTCGGCTAATGATACCTCGATCCCGAAGCCTTCGGAGTATCTTTTTGATAGACACCTCGAGATGGGACTCAACCGTCTTCTAAAAAGAGATGCCGCTATGTACGAGAAGGTTTGGCACCTCGATGTCGGCTCTTCGCCACTTAGGGCTGTAGTATGTTCCAAGGGTTGGGCTGTTCGCCCATTAAAGCGGTACGTGAGCTAGGTTCAGAACGTTGTGAGACAGTTCGGTTCATATCCGGTGTGGGCGTTAGAACATTGAGAGGACCTTTCCCTAGTACGAGAGGACCGTTCAAACCTTTCGACCTACTATGCCCAAGCTAAGTCAGTTGAGAGATCAAGATCCAATAGCCTCAACTCAGGCCCAAACAGTGTGTCGGTTCTCCGGCTCATAGAGGGGATCTTCCCATTAGTCAGGGATATACTTGCTTGGTATCCCGGTGCATCCAGCTAGGAGTGGACATCATCATCATCTGCAGAGTTTGCCAAAAGATTTTGGAGCGACGAAGTGATCCCACGATCTCCTTTTTATTGAAGCCCTTCTCAATTAGAAATAAGGCCCACACCGTGCCTTACGTACCACCCATGGGACTTGTCGTTCTTGGGCGGATCCTGCTCCTAAACATAAGGGATAGGGGGAAGGTGGTCGGGCCTATCATATCAAAAAGGTTGTCGAAAGAGAACCCGGCCACCTATTTCATTCGACGTTCCGGGGCGGGGGCCCACCCGATTCGACCGACTTTTGGATAACAAGAAGGCGATGAGCAAATAGAATGCTATCCCAGGCTTCCGCTGACTTACTAAGCAAAGGAGGCTTGGGCTCGAAAGCAACAAGCAAGGGATGTTGCAACTTGGGCGAAAGCCGTCGATTCTCATACGCCTTCCTCTTTCATTTTCATTTCCAAATCTCTTGGAAAGACGTTAGCGCTTTAGAAAAATTGCAGGGTGTTGAGTCATCATTCAATTCGTTGCGTTCTTCTTTCGAGCGGATCCGTCAGCTTCCAGCCACCCAACCTTCTAGAAGAGGCTCGAAGGTCATTTTGTCCGCTTGTTATACGGGATCCGACGCATCCAGCAGAGCGAAGCAGCGTTCCATTCTTTTCGGCGGCATCGTTCCGCAGAGAATGCTTGGATAATTGGTTTATATAGATCCTTTCTGCTTTCGACTTTAACGGCAACAAAAACTTTCTCCGAGAGGCTTTCTCTTTGGAAGGGAACCAAGTCGAGTTGCGCATTAGTGAATGTTGTTAGCTAGAGGGTAGGTTGATAGGTTTTTGAATGCATGTGAGTCTCCCCCACTTTTCCAAATCTATTATGTCTCTATTTTCATATTTTGTGCTGGTTCTTCTTCTTGTTATCCGCTTTACGAAGTGTGTCTACTGTTACGATTTGTTTATTGCTTTGTCTATTTCATGTTTATTTACTTACGTTACGAAACAACATCTATACTTCTTTATTTTACATTTTTGGTATCCATGAACACCGTTTAAAATATCATACGAAGTCCCTCTGGATTCGACCTCGTTTTGTACTAAAATCGACATTTCGTGTATACTTGCATGTGTTGTCAGCATGGTTGTATGGACGCAACACTGGGAGTCACTAAAGACTTGAATGTGGTTGGCTCGTAATCCTTTTGCCATATGCAATCCGGCCAGAACGGCTTCGTATTCGGCCTTGTTATTTAAGGTACGAAAGTTGAAGCGAAGAGCATACTCAAAGCGCATGCCATCTAAGGCGAGTAGGAGCACTCTCGCACCACACCCTCTCTCATTGAAGGCCCATCCACGTACATGGTCTATGGTAGATCGAACGCGGAAGCTTATGTGGGCGGAGGCGTGAGTTCTGCTATGAAGTCCGCAACAGCTTGCCCCTTCACAGTTGTTCGGGGTTCGAACTGGATGTCATACTCTCTTAGTTTCACAGCCCATTTCATTAAACGGTTGGATGTCTCTGGCTTATGGAAGACTTGGTTCAGTGGCAAGTTCGTCAGCACAGTCACAGTATCTCTGGGCACGGGCTTCGAGAGCAATGGTCCCGAGCAAAGATAGTTCTTGAGTTCTTCGAAGGCTGCCTCACACTCGGTCGTCCATTCGAATGACATTGAAAAAGGGGAGGCACTTTTCAGTAGACCTAAGACGAACCTGTTTAGAGTAGTGACTCTCCCATTCAAGCATTGCAACTGCTTAAGGGTATTTGGGGCCCGCATCTCGAGCACGATCCTTATCCTCTCCAGGTTAGCTTCTATGCCTCGGTTGTTCACCATAAAACTAAGGAATTTCCCAGATGAAACTCCGAAGACACACTTGACTAGATTAAGCTACATCTGGTACTTGCGAAGGACTTCAAAAGTCTCGGTCAGGTCGGCCAAGTGCGACCTAGCCTGCTTGCTTTTAACAAGCATGTCGTCCACGTACACCTGTCTAATCTGATTGGCAAACATTTTGTTTACCATTCTTTGATAAGTTGCACCTGCACTTTTTAGGCCAAACTTCATGACCTTATAACAATATAAGCCTTGGTCGGTTATAAAGTAGGGATGAACTTAGTCTGGTTCATGCATTTTTATTTGATTGTATCCAGAGTAAGAATCCATGAAAGTGAGCAGCTTGTGTCCAGCCGTAGCGTCTACGAGCTAGTCGATCATTGGTGGTGGGAAGTAATCTTTTTGGCATGCCCTGTTAAGATTGGTGAGGTCTACTCACATTCTCCACTTTCCGTTAGACTTTTTAACTAGGACAACGTTAAAGAGCCACTCGAGATACAAAATTTCTTTTATATATTCAGCTTTTAGTAATTTGTTCACTTCCTCAAAAATTATTCACTTCTTTCCTTATTTATAAGTTTTCTCTTTTGTTTAACAGGTCGGAATGATGGGTCGATGTTGAGGCGATGACCATTATCTTCGGATCAATGTTGGACATTTCTTCATGGGAACATGTTAACACGTTCGAGTTTGATCTAAGGAAGGAGATGAGCTCTTCCCTATCAGTGACACCTAGCTTGGTGCCTATGATCACCTGTTTCTCTAAGCTGAGCTAGGGGACAAGCTCCAGCTCTTCCATTGGTGTGGCTACTTCACACTGGTCGCTCCTCGGTTGCTCGTCTTTGGAGGGTAAGACTAATGAATCTGGTCGAGTCGTTTCTTCCTCCAAGGCACAAACTGTCGATCCTTTGAGTGTCGAGGTATAGCACTCTCGAGATGTATTCTACTCTCCTCGGATCACCATGACCCCATTAATAGTCGAATATTTCATGACTTGATGCAGGGTTGACGGAATGGCCCAAAGCGAGTAGATTATTGGCCGCCCAAAGATGGCATTGTAAGCTGATGTGCCATCAATCACTACAAACTCGGCAATCTGAATGACTTGGGTGTCACCTTGGCCAATTGTGATAGGAAGGTCAATGCAACCTTCGGGGGTGACAGATTCCCCCACGAATCCAACTAAAGCTGTCGGACTCTTTCTCAGTTGTGCTCTGGTCCATCCCAGTGCTAAGTAAGTGGTGAGGGGCAGGATATTGGCTGAAGCGCCACCATCCACCAACACCTTTCTGACCTGCACATGGTCGATCAGCTGTGAGATCACCAAGACACTGTTTGTTAAGAAACCCTTGAGAGCTGGATCTAAGAACCTTGCTAACGAACAAGACCCATAGAACTCAATCCCAAAAACCCCGAAAACAAGTATGGAATCAACCCAAGGAAAAGTTTAAGAACGGATTACCTTGATGATCAATATCAAGAGTAGAGAAAACTCGTTTCTAAACTCGTGATTCAAATCACTCAACAAGAGGTATGATCAACACCGTTTGAATGATTCTAACATGCAAATTCTAAAGACACAAGAAATTGCAAAAGAAATGGAAGATAAAGTTCTCAACCAACCTAATGAGAAAACTCACTTTTCATTAAACTTCAAATTGTGTTACAACAAGACATCTCAAGGCTATATATAGCCATCCTAACAAGCCATATGAAAAGTCTTAAGCAAATGAAAAGACTTGTAACTTACAAGAAATGAAAGGACTTATAAATGAAAAGACATAACTTACAAGAAATGAAAAGACAAGCAAATGAAAAGGTTAAGAACATGGAAAGCCAACCAAAATAATTGCAATCCCGTCCATAATGAGAGATGTGAGTGTTTGACTTGGGTATTGAATTGAATGAGTTGACTTTGACTTGTCTTGATGGAGTTGACTTTGACCTTGACCAAGTGGACTTTAAGTTGCCTTAAAAATACTTAAAAATGCATAACTTGCACCAAATTGAAGTGAATTGTTCCAACATCTTGCACATCTTCCTTTTAATTATCGTGTCGAGTTCACGAACGCTTGGACACAAAGTAATAAGGCTTGTTGAAGTTTTCGAGCTCTTGATCTTGTAATTGGTCCATGAGGCATGACAAAGGAAGCTCCTTGGTTCATATCATCCTCCCCTTCTTCAGAAGGATTCGTCCTCGAATCTATAAGATCTCCTTGCAATGCAACCTTGTACTCACCATCTTGAGCTCGTTCAAACATGTTGATAAGATACTAAATTTGTATGGTAAACTTGTAATTGCTTGTAGTAAAGAAAAACCTTGCAGTCTTTTTCCAAATTCCTGGTTTAAATTCCTAATACACTGGACCATGAGTCCATGGTATTTGATTTTCCAAGGGCAACGAAGCAATGAGTGAATGTTGCTTCTGAGTGTTGCCGAGGTCTGCATTTTGCAGTTGCGTGCTTTTCTTACTCTCCCCAAGTTGCACAATATTTGTAATCTCGAGCGCTTTCTCAATAAGTACCTCCTCTGTGGTTGTGTACTCATCAGGCGTCAAAACTTCAACATGCACATCTTCTTCAGCATCATAAATAACAACATCAATATTAAAATCTTCTTGTTGGGCATGCATAACAGTCTCAACAATCGTATCGTCAACGGCATCTTGATTCTCTCCCTCATTTGGAATGTGTTGATGATTTTCCTCTTGAGGCATAGAACAATCGTTCTCTTTTTTAACCGATTTTGTAGCATGCCTCTTCATGTCTTTGAATAGTATTTTGAACTCTTGGCACAATTCATCGAGGTCATTTATGTTTTTGCGAATCCCGGCCAATTCCTTCGTATATGGATCGTCGCCATGGTGGTTATCATATTGTCTTCGACTATGGTGGAACTTCGATTTCTGTGAACGTCCAGTGTGAAACATGGCTGCAAAACAAAGTTAAAGTAACAAAGAAAAATAGACCTCACAAGCACTCCCTTACTATTCCACTTGTTAATGAAGTTCACTCGTGTTTAACACTCAACACTCAACACTCAAAATAATGTATCACTCCCTTTCAATCTCTCCCTTACGACTTAGTTCACTCTTACACACATCAAACAAATTGGTAAGTGAGTAGAAAAGTCAAAGAGCAATGTGCATTTCAAGTGGTTTAGATAGCACATAAGAACTCATACAAGAGCGTGATTTTAGGAGTAACCCGAATAACAACAAAGAAACAAGTGAATAAAAAAAAATAATGGACATAATTAGAATGGAAGCTAGAAAGAAATGAAAGCAAAGTTAAACATATAGATGGTTGGGAATTAAACAACAATGAAGTGGCAAAATTAAGAATGAGAATTCAATGCAAGACTAGTAAATGAATAGAAAGTGTAACCATAATATTAAATAGCTAATGGCTAGTTTTAAAAACCAAAGTAGGGATTAAACATGCTGAAGTAAAATCGATCATGAAGGTGTAAATAACAAAATAAGAACAAAAGAAATCATAATCTCGGCTTTTTTTAATGTTTTCTTGACAGATTTACGAAATTGAATGATTTCACCTTGAAAAAAACTGATTTAGAAGGTATCAAATAAGACAGAGTTTTAGACAAGAACGATATCTAGAAAAACGTAGAAGACTAAAAGATCAAAAGATGTACGCAAATATGAATTTTTTTTTTGTGACTGATGAAATGGAAATAACAAAACAAAACAAAAAAAATTCAAAGATAGTTTGTGCAGAAACGCAAAGGAAACATATATCTGATCCTGAGCCTAAAGCTCTGATACCAAAATGTTAAGAAACCCTTGAGAGCTGGATCTAAGAACCTTGCTAACGAACAAGACCCATAGAACTCAATCCCAAAAACCCTGAAAACAAGTATGGAATCAACCCAAGGAAAAGTTTAAGAACGAATTACCTTGATGATCAATATCAAGAGTAGAGAAAACTCGTTTCTAAACTCGTGATTCGAATCACTCCACAAGAGGTATGATCAACACTGCTTGAATGATCCTAACATGCAAATTCTAAAGACACAAGAAATTGCACAAGAAATGGGAGATAAAGCTCTCAACCAAGCTAATGAGAAAACTCACTTTTCATTAAACTTCAAATTGTGTTACAACAAGACATCTCAAGGCTATATATAGCCATCCTAACAAGCCATATGAAAAGTCTTAAGCAAATGAAAAGACTTGTAACTTACAAGAAATGAAAGGACTTATAAATGAAAAGACATAACTTACAAGAAATGAAAAGACAAGCAAATGAAAAGGTTAAGAACATGGAAAGCCAACCAAAATAATTGCAATCCCGTCCATAATGAGGGATGTGAGCGTTTGACTTGGTTTTTGAATTGAATGAGTTGACTTTGACTTGTCTTGATGGAGTTGACTTTGACCTTGACCAAGTGGACTTTAAGTTGCCTTAAAAATACTTAAAAATGCATAACTTGCACCAAATTGAAGTGAATTGTTCCAACATCTTGCACATCTTCCTTTTAATTCTCGTGTCGAGTTCACGAACGCTTGGACACAAAGTAATAAGGCTTGTTGAAGTTTTCGAGCTCTTGATCTTGTAATTGGTCCATGAGGCATGACAAAGGAAGCTCCTTGGTTCATATCACTGTTGTGGGGCAAGTGGACCCCCTCTAGGTCGGAGTTAGAGAATGATATAGGGCAGGTCAGCTTCTACTCCTGAATGGCACAGACTTCACGCCTAGCTTTTCTAGCAAATTCTTTCCTTTTATTTCCAGAATGGTCCGACTTTGACCTCCAAAAATAGTATTGATGACCGCAGGTCGGTCATCCCTCCGAGGTGGCGTTCCTGAACGCTTCCTCTCCTCTTCTTTTCTATCGAGCCCGAGCCCGGCTTACCAACGTACTTTTTGAAGTAACCATCTTGAATTAAGTCTTCAATCTGGCGCTTTAATTCCCAACGGCTCGAGGTGACATGGCCGTGATCATGGTGAAAATGGTAGTACCTGTCCTTATTGCATTTTTCTAGGTCTCCTCTAAGCTTGTCAGGGCGTTTTAGGAGTTTCTCCAACTCGTTCTCCTCAATGTTAGTGAGGATCTCTGAGATGGGAATGGTGGTCGGAGTATACCTCTCGTAAGGCGCCCTTCGACTAGAGTCCGAATCCGACCGCGGTAATCAGATCGCCCCTAAGAAGGCTGAGGGGATGACTCTTTGTTCTTAAACTTCGAATCAGACCTCCACTTGTCCTGATTATTTGACTTTTTATGGCCGGACATTTTTTCTGTCCGACCTAACTTCGGTCGGAGCAGCTCTTGTCCATCAATCACCTTTTTGTCCTTCTGTAAAACTTCAACAAAGGTTGACGGCACTTCCTCACCCAGTTTGATCGTCAGAGTCTCATCGGTCGGGCCAGTGAGGAAGTAGCATATGACCGAGTCGTCTAAGTAGTGTGCAACCTTGAGCTGCTCCTCTTGGAAGCGGATCACATACTCCCTTAGAGTCTCGCCTTCCTTTTGTCAAATGGTGGCAAGATGAGTTGCTGTCTTTCTATCATAGTGCCAAGATGAAAATTGGCTAATGAATTAATTACTCAGTTGGCTACAGGTCGAGATTGACCTCGCTGGCAACCTTCTGTACCAGAGCCGAGCACTCCCTGTGAGTGCGATTTCACATGCTTAACATTTGATGGCATTGAACGCCGCCTGAAAGTCCATGAGGCCTTTAAAGATCTCGACATAGTCCTTCAGGTCCTTGGACCCATCGTAGGACTTCATGGCGGGTGTCTTGAACTTCGGAGGAATAGGCGCCTCCAAGATGTCCAAGGTGAACAGTGACTCACCCATCTCGCCATCATCGAATGGGTTCTCTTTCTTTTTGCACTTTGCCTTAAGTGTTTCAACTTGCTCGTCAAACATGTTCTTCATCAGGTCGAACTCCTCTCGTGATCACCCCCTCTAGTGTAATGGGATTGTACCGAGACTGAGCTTTGAGACTCGAATTGGAGTACTTCCGAGAACAGAACAGAGAGATCTTCGGACAGTACACAAGGCGGAGTTCTTCTTCTTGTTGGCAAGTTGTAATTGACCCTCCCATTGTCGGCAACGCGCACATTGTCATCAAGGTGAAGGGGTGGATCTTAACCATCCCCATCATACTGCAGGTTGTTTGCTCCGCTCTGGGCCTTAGACTGGGACCTAGTTTGGTTCGCCCGCATCATTTCATTATAAGTCTTTTCCATAGTGCGCACTTGATTGCGCATGTCATCATGTTCTCGCTGGAGAGTAACGAGGACTTCAGGGTCCGCAGCTAGGGCGGCCCTTCGCGAGGGTTTCCGAAATCCAACCTCGACCTCGATTGGTCTTGGCAGGCCTTAGATGTGCTGAAGGCAGGGTTGTATTCGCGTTGCAAGTCGACCTCCGAGATGGATCCACCTCTTGTCCTGTTCGGCCTTAATCCTCAGTTATTTTAGCATCGACCTCGCATTGAGTGCCATTGTTTCCATTTAGGCCTCTCCGATTTGCGAAGTTTATAGAGTTTGCTGGCTGAACCATCTCGGATTGATTAGTTGTTGGGACGACTTGAACTGTCACTTCTCATAGACTGCGCCAAATGTTTATGCAAGAATTTGCACAACGTCTAATGTTGTCAAGCTCGAACTCTGTCCACACTCCGACCTGAAACTGAAAGGGAAAATTTGCACAAGAGGGTAAAATCTCCGACGCTCAAGTCAGTAGGTAGCTCGGACTCAATATTTAGTTTGAGGAGAAATTCGATACTTGATGGTGAAATGAGGCCCTCTATTTATAGGCTTAGGCTCTGATAGGGGTCACGACAAGCAATTACCTTTATCAGAGTTAAGATCGGACATGTCGGGTTTGAGCAGGTCGAACCCGGACACTTCTACCCGTATCAATTACTTATCTTCTAGAGTAAATGGGAATGACATCCAGCTCGGGGGGTTCCGAGGTAGAATTGTATGAACTTCACTAAGGGGCGTTCCCTGTAACGGATCACTATCTTCCACATGGCTATCTAGTTTCTTCCCCCAAACAGAAAAAGAATAATTGAAAAGAATAATGCTGGTTATTTATTTATTTTTTTTCTTTTTCTTACGGTGACTCCTCAAGTGGAATTCATTCGTTGTTTTCTAGAATTTATACAGAATAATTAAACAAAAAAATCAATTCCAATAGTACAGCAAGCAACTCACTAATTAATTACAAAAAATAGTGAAAAATAATTGGGAAGGGTAAAATAAAGGGAAGATTGAACCTGGATTCAATTGAAAATAAATTTAGATATTATACCAATTAATTAAAGTTTATGTTATATGTAAATTTAATATATAAATATATTTAATTTCATAGATGTTATGAGATAAAAATCGATCAAAGAAATTGGCCTCTACAGACCAGAGAGGCCCAACCAAGCAACAACGAAGGGAAGACCGAGCCGATCATGGCTCGGTCCCGACCCTTGCTCGGCCCATTAATCGAGCCCACCTTCCCTCCTCTCCCGTTGGTTGAGGTGTCCTGATCTATAAGTCCCTATGATCCAACAACAAAGAGTTATATGGGCTCACCTAGAAGGTTCTCTAACTTTTTGAATACTTATAAATAGAACTAGTGGCTAAACTCTAGAGGTAAGTAAATAAACCTTAATTACTTTACTGAGTAATTCTCCCATCGCTGACTTAAGCATTGGAGCTCGTGTGATGGAAGTCACGTCGGTTTAGGGCTGTTCGGTTTTGTAGGTGATCATCATGTTTGGTGCGTATTTGGCGAGAACCAAGGAGGCCAAATCTCAGAATCAACAATAGAGTTATTTATTAGTGAATAAATACATTAATTTGTTTTAATTATAAAATTAAAAAATTGTTTCTTGCTGTTTATTTTTTATTGAAAAAGAAGCATAAGGTCTCTAAAATTTTAAATTAATTATTCAAATGTTTTTATGCTATAAATATTTTTTTAATATTATTTAATACACATTTTATAAGTCATAAAACAATAGTTTTACTTAATGTTTCGGAAAAAAAAAAAAAGAAAAGAACCAACAACTATTAACGTTTCTTATAAAAGTTTTGGAAACAACGAAAACAAATTTTTTTTTTCTTGTTCCCTTTCCAATTCTATTTTTCTTTATTAAAGAGAAGAGATAACATAAATAATAAACAGGAACGTTAGGGCTCCTTTGATAATGTTCTCATTTCTTGTCAGTTGTTTCCAAATTTTACTGAGAAAGATAAGCATTTTGCAACTAATTATGTTTTGTTTCGGTTTCCAATTTGTTAAAGAAATACGTATAAATGGTATTTGATCATCATTAAAATTATGGGTGTTGGAAACATGCAATTATATTTTTTTATTCAAAATGAAGAAATTAGAAACAAGAAATAGTAACTTTAACAAACGAGCTCTTAACCTACCAATCCTAAATTACTAATATTTTAATTTATCTCTCTTCATATGGTTATTTCTTTAGGTACGCAATTGGTGCATATTTAAAATTTGAAAGAAAAAAAGAAAAAAAAGGCTTAGGTTTTAAGAATTCCTTTGGGCAAACATAACTAATGCATTGACATCGTAACGAAACCTATTCAAATCAACTGCCCAAAAAATCGTTTATATATTCACAGTTTGATCCATCGTTTCGTATTCATCGATCTCTCTTCCGCCGCTACAGTTAAATATAGAGAAGCAGAAGATGGCGGTGCCGGTGGCGGGGCTGCGCTTCTTCAGAGGCTTAACGGCGGCGCTGCTGCTGGCCGCTTCTTGTTTCTTGTCGCCGGCGCCGGTGGAATGCCTCGTCCGCTATTAATATTATATATAGTTAGCTTTAATTCATAAATTTACTCCTACTTAATTTTAGTATTAATTTTTCAAATTAAATAATATTCAAAAATTTTATGGTATATTTATTGTGTATTTCAAAAAGAAAATAATAAATTTATCTATGTTTCGGAAAAACCAGAAGCGGGATTTTGTTGTTTTTAAACTTTCTAACCAATTTTGAAAACGCTTTTAGAAAATAAGGAACGGGAAACAAGAACTGTTACCAAACTCTAAAAACAACACTTTCAAGGTCATTGTAGCTATATTCGGTCTTTATATTTTAAAATATTTCTAAATTATAATATAGTTACATGTCTCTCTACTGTTAATTTTGTCTCACATGTCCATGTTGTCAACTCTAATGATTTAATGATTACGTGTTATGCTGCATAAGCTAACTCCATCCATATAATCACACCCAAATATAGGTGTTTGGTGATGTAATAGTTAAAATAAAGAATTAGTTAATAATAGAACCTACCACATACCAAATTTAAATTTGATGAATTTATAAAAACTTTTTACAAATTAGCTAAAATAATTTTGAAATTTCAAACACGTTTTGGATACATTTTTAAAGTACATAATGACTTATTGAAAGTTCAGAATGAAACTTATAATTTAATTTTATTTATTATTTATTTTTTATTTACTCTCTATTAAAAATATTGATTTGTGATATATTTATTAGACAAGTTTTAAATTAATTAATTAACATGATACAACACACGATTTAAATAAATCAATGTGCAATATGTGACATTAAACGTTTATTAACGATGATAACAAATATTAAGTATGAGAATTTAAACTTCTAATCTAGATGTCATTTACTGTTGAGTTATATTCCTTAATTAAATTAATAAAAAAATATTTGTAGGGAAGTTTTAACTCATTTTTAAAATACAATTTACAAAATATAGATCGAAATATAATATTTTTTTTCTTTCTTTAGTTCAACAACATATGAGTTGAGGATTCGAATCTCCCATCTTTTGGTTGATAATAAGAAGTTGAATATGTGTTTGGTTCATCTTGTTGTTGCACAATTGGGTACTTTCTAAAAGAATAAATTTCAACATCTATTTTTGATAAAACGAATGGACTTGCCATTAACTTTAATCAAAATAATTTAATAGAATCAATTCACTTCTATCAATGCAATAAAAGTATATTACAATAATTAAAATCTCTATTTACTCTAAAAGATTATAGATTCAAATTCTCACATTTATACATAATATAAGTCGATATTTAACTTTTGATAAGATTTTTTACGGTAGAAACTAAATTGTTACAAATTTGAAACTACATGAATTAAATTGTTAGTGCTAAAGCAAAAATTTCTGAAGTATAGAAACTAAATCATTACAAATATTGATGAAATAAATCGTAATGAAAATGTAGAACAAAAAAGATAATACTTGGCCCTTAACGGTCCTGCGGCATGGCATTAGACAGGTGAGAACGGTGAAAACATAGGGAGATAAAATTAGGGTTTGATTTATTAACAACTCAATTAAACTTGGAATACAATATGATGCTTATATAGGTCATTAACCCTAAATATGAAAAGACAAATCTACCTTCAAAGACAAATAATAATAATGACAAAAATATTTATGCTAACATTCCCCCGCAAACTCACGATGCTACATCAATAAGCATTGAGAGTTTGTCAGATAAATAACGAAAGTGCGAAGCGGAGTGTGCCTTGGTAAACATATCAGCAATTTGTAGAGATGAAGAAGCAAAAGGCAATGTAATAGTGCCATGCTGGAGATGATGGCGGGTGACATGACAATCAATCTCAATATGCTTTGTTCGCTCATGAAAAACTGAATTGCGTGCAATCTAGATGGCACTCTGGTTGTCACAATAAAAGGGAGTAGGATGACGAAGATAAACGCCAATATCTGCAAGTAGCCAATGTAACCAAACAATTTCGTAAGTGGTCGAGGCCATTGCACGATACTCAGCTTCTGTAGAAGATCGAGAAATAACACCTTGTTTCTTACTCTTCCATGAAATAAGTGAATCACCAAGGAAAATACAGAATCCAGTGGTTGACTTGCGTTCAATAGGATCACCAGCCCAATCAGCATTAGAGTAAGACACAACTCTAAAGAGGACGTGGAGGGAAATAAGAGGCTCTGAAATTGAGTGCCTCGAAGGTACCTGAGCATACGAAGAATGGCAGACCAATGAACTGTAGTAGGAGTAGTGACAAACTGACTAACCACATGAACAACATGTGCAATGTCTGGACGAGTCACGGTTAGATAGACCAAGCTACCAACAATAGCACGATACAAACTGGAATCTAACAAAGGAACACCATCCGATGAAGAATAACGGGCACTGGACTCTAGAGGAGTATCAACAGTCTTGTTGTCAGTGATACGCGCACGATCAAACAAATTAGCTATCCATTGAGATAAGAGATAACCTTTTGGAGAATAAGCAACCTCAATACCAAGAAAGTAACGCAACATGCCAAAATCTTTCATAGCAAAACAACGAGAGAGATCGGACTTTACAGATTCTATTCCGTCACAATCATCACCAGTAATGATCATGTCATCAACATATAATGACAACAAAATGCGACCTGCACTTGAACATTGAACAAACAATATGGAATCATGATGACTAGAGATAAAATCGAGTGAAGTAACAATTGTGGAGAACTTCTCAAACCAAGCACGAGGTGCTTTTTTGAGCCCATAATCCTGACTATTGGCGATGAAATTCTCTTTGGTCGCCAAAAATTCCGTCGCCAAAAGTCAAAATTCTTATAGTGACATTTTCTCCTTATGTCAATTAAAAATATACATTGGTCATTCTTTTCCGATACTTAGTTACTCAATACTCTTAGCATGTTTTCTTATATTTGCAAAGAGCTTTACTAATCTCAGAGGACAACTACCAGACAATACTCTATAGAATTGCCAAGGAAATTTATAGGATATTAACTCCTAGGTAGGTAGTAATCATCTTTTGAACTCATTCACTCTCAATATCTTATGTTTTTCATTGATAATGATCACTACTCCCTTACATTTTCATTGGTACCACTAAGTCGCCCCTAATGATTTACTCAATGATCTTTTAACTTGTTTTCCTTTTTTTTTCTAAATCATGAAAAGAGCCTAGTTATACAATTCTTACCTATAAGCACTTCACTAAATTTGGTTTAGCACAACATTTTAGTCTGATTGTTAGTTAACTCAAAGCTACAAATACAAAGTTTGAATGTTAGTTTTGAATTGGTTTGGTCAAAGACCTAGTTTTTTAGGAAGTTGTTAATATTCCTTTCTTAGTTGTAGTCAAGTCTAAGATGCTATTCTTATGGGTTAGTTGAGTAGCTAATTATGTGGAGATAGTTATGTTTATTTTTAGTATCATAGTATGTATTTATATGGAGCACTAATGAATGAAATTATTACTTCCCCCACTTTCTTATTTCTCTCTCAATAAGTATATCGACAGTGGTATCAGAGCCTTAAATTCTTAAGGGATCTGTGAGTAAGGACTAATGAGATATTTTCGAGAGAAACTAAGTGATACACCTGTGAGAGTTTTGTCCAATGGAGTTAGGATCAAACAATCTTTCTTCACTGGCTCCACCTATGTTTGATGGTGAAAACTATCAAGCATGGGCAATCAGAATACAAGCCTACATGGAGGGTTGTGATTATTGGGAAGCAATTGAGCAAGATTATAAAATTGCTCCACTTCCTGATAATCCAACAATGCATCAGATCAAGACTCACAAGGAGGAGAGGGTCACCAGGAAGGCAAAGGCTCGAGCTTGCCTATATGCAGCTGTGTCTCCCGCCATATTCAACAGAATTATGGCATTGAAATCAGCAAAGGAGATCTGGGAGTTCCTCAAAAGTGAGTATGAAGGTGATGAGAGGATTAAAGGCATGAAGGTGTTGAACTTGGTGAGGGAATTCGAGAGAATCCATATGAAGGATTCTGAGTCCATCAAAGAGTACTCAGACAAGTTGATCGGGATTGCTAACAAGGCAAGAGCATTAGGAACTGATCTATCTGACAATAGATTGGTTCAGAAGATTCTGGTTTCAGTACCTGAGAGATATGAAGCAACCATTGCTTCCTTAGAAAATTATAAAGACCTCACTAAGCTCAAAGTGATAGAAGTAGTGAGTGCTTTACAAGCACAGGAGCAGAGGAGGTTGATGCGACAAGAAGGAAGCATTGAAGGGGCACTGAAAGCTAGAATGCAGCAGGGAGAATATGAAAGAGAGAAGAAGTGGAAGAAGGCGAGTGGCAGCAGTAGCTCAGAATCTGCTGCAAAGGATGTTGGTAGTGCATGCAAGCACTGCGGGAAGCACAACCATCCACACTTCAGATGCTGGAGAAGGCCAGATGTGAAGTGTAGAAGGTGTAATTTATTGGGACACATTGAACGGTTTTGTAAAGGTGCAAAGACTCAACAACAAGGAGGAGCACATGCTGCAGTACAGCAAGAAGAAGATCAACTCTTTGTGGCTACCTGTTTCTCATCGGCCAATCAATGTGATGGTTGGTTGGTTGATAGTGAGTCTACCAATCATATGACAAGTGACAAAGAGTTGTTCAAGGACCTTGACAAATCATTCAAGTCAAGGGTGAAGATAGGAAATGGTGAGTATCTAGAAGTGAAAGGGAAGGGCACAGTGTCAATAGAAAGCTGTGCTGGAACCAAGTTGATCAGTGAAGTGTTGTTTGTTCCTGAGATTGATCAAAACCTGTTAAGTGTTGGTCAACTTGTAGATAAGGGATTTAAAGTGTTCTTTGAAGACGGAAAGTGCCTCATTTCTGATTCCAGTGGAAATGAGTTGTTCAAAATAAAGATGCAGCACAAGAGCTTTTCATTAGATCCATTCAAGAAGGAACAAATAGCTTTCAAGTGTCAAGTGAATGACACTGAGTTATGGCACAAGAGGTTGGGGCATTTTCATCAGAAGGGGTTGCAGTATCTGCAGAAAAATGAGATGGCAATAGGAGTACCGGTTCTGGAGGAGCTAAAAACAAACTGCAGAACTTGTCTGACAGGGAAGCAAACAAGATTGTCATTCAAGAAGTCAGTTTGGAAAGCAACCGAGAAGCTACAGCTCATCCACACTGATTTGTGTGGACCTCAACCAACTCTCTCACTAAATGGTAGCAGGTATTTCATTATCTTTATTGATGATTATACTCGGATGTGTTGGATATATTTCATGAAGCAGAAATCTGAAGCAGCTGGAGTGTTTCTAAAGTTTAAAAGATGGGTTGAGAATCAAAGTGGCTGTAAGATTCAAGTGGTGAGGTCCGACAATGGGACTGAATATACATCACAAAGGTTTAATTCCTTATGTGAAGAAGCTGGGATAGAACATCAACTCACTGCTCCATATTCTCCACAACAAAATGGAGTTAGTGAAAGGAAGAACAGGTGTATTATGGAGATGACAAGATGCTTGTTGCATGAGAAGACTTTGCCAAAGGAGTTTTGGGCTGAAGCAGCAAACACAGCAGTCTTTCTATTGAATAGACTACCTACAAGGGTCTTGGAGAAGAAGACCCCCTATGAAGCTTGGTTTGATACTAAACCAGAACTGACAAATTTGAAGGTGTTCTGTTGTTTGTGTTTTTTTTTATGTTCCACAGGTGAAGAGAGACAAGTTGAGTGAGAAGGCAGAACCAGGAATCTTTGTAGGCTATAGCATGGTGTCCAAAGCCTACAAGATCTATCAACCTCACACAAAGAAGATGGTGATTAGTAGAGACGTTCAATTTTTGGAGGATGAGGAGTGGGACTGGACAGAAGAAGCAGAGGTGAAGCAACAAGAAGTCTCTCTGGAGCCTGATGAACTAGTTGATGATGCACCAGTGAGAGGGACTAGACTACTGACTGAGGTGTATGAAAGAAGCAGCATAGCTGTGTTGGAGCCTGCAGGGTTTGAAGAAGCTCAAAAAGATCAAAATTGGATGGAGGCAATGAAGGAGGAGTTGAGAATGATAGAGAAGAACAAGACATGGGAGCTAGTGGAGAAGCCTACTGATAGAAAGGTGATTGGAGTCAAATGGGTTTTCAAGACTAAATTAAATTCAGATGGTTTTGTGAACAAACTCAAGCCCAGGTTAGTGGTGAAAGGGTATGCACAAGTCTGGGGAGTTGATTTCTCTGAGACTTTTCCACCGGTTGCAAGAATGAACACAATCAGAATGCTACTGGCTGTGTCAGCTCAGCATGGATGGAAGGTGTATCAACTAGATGTGAAGTCAGCATTCCTAAATGGAGTGTTAGAAGAAGAGATCTATGTTGAGCAACCAGACGGGTTCATCACACCAGGGCAAGAGCAGAAGGTTTATTTACTGAAGAAGGCTCTCTATGGGTTGAAGCAAGCTCCTAGGGCATGGTACAACAAGATGGATGATCACTTGCTGAGCTTGGGTTTTGTGAAGAGTCTGAGTGAATCCACACTCTATGTGAAAAAATCAGGTACTGCTATTGTGATTGTATCTTTATGTAGATGACTTGCTGGTGACAGGAAGTGATAATAATCAGATAGAGGTGTTCAAGCAAGAAATGATGAAGGTGTTTGAGATGACCGATCTAGGTCTGATGCATTACTTCCTTGGCATGGAGATTCAGCAAGGGCAGAATGAAGTGTTTCTCTGTCAGAAGAAGTACACGAGAGAGATATTGAAGAGGTTCAATATGGAGGAGTGTAAGAGTGTGAACACTCCGATGATTCAGAAGGAGAAGTTGTAGAAGGATGATGGGGAGAAACCTGTAGACGAGAATGTGTACAGAAGTCTAGTGGGATGTCTTATGTATCTCACATCCACTAGGCCTGACATCATGTACACTGTAAGTGTCTTATCTAGATTTCTTCACTGTGTAAGCAAGAATCATATGTTTGCTGGAAAGAGGGTTTTGAGATATCTTAAAGCCACACTGTCTTTTGGGATCAAATACAGTAAAGTCGAAAATTTTGAGTTGCAGGGTTACTCAGATAGTGATTGGGCTGGGTCATTAGATGATATGAAGAGCACCTCTGGCTATTGTTTCACTTTTGGCTCAAGGTGTTTCTCATGGTGTTAAAAAAAACAAGATATAGTGGCTCAGTCAACTGCAGAAGCTGAGTTTATTGCAGCAATAGCAACAGTCAACCAAGCTGTTTGGCTGAAGAAGTTGATACGTGACTTGCATCTAAAGCAAGAAGAAAGTGTGAAGGTGTTTGTGGATAATCAAGTCATTCTAGCTATTTCATTGAATCCGGTTTTTCATGGAAGGACCAAGCACTTTAAGATCAAGTATTATGTTCTTAGAGAGATGCAGAAGGAAGGAGAAGTTCAGTTGGTGCATTGCAGCTCAGAGGAGCAAATAGCAGATATCTTCACTAAGTCTTTTAGTGTGGGTGGTTTTCAAGCTCTTAGGAGCAAGTTGGGTGTTTGTAGTATTTGAGTCAGGAGGAGAATGTTAGTTAACTCAAAGCTACAAATACAAAGTTTGAATGTTAGTTTTGAATTGGTTTGGTCAAAGACCTAATTTTTTAGGAAGTTGATATTCCTTTCTTAGTTGTAGTCAAGTCTAAGTTGCTATTCTTATAGGTTAGTTGAGTAGCTAATTATGTGGAGATAGTTATGTTTATCTTTAGTATCATAGTATGTATTTATATGGAGCACTAATGAATGAAATTATTACTTCCCCCACTTTCTTATTTCTCTCTCAATAAGTACATCAACACTGATATTTTCCCTTTCATTTTATTGTTTTCCCATATAGTAAATAATCAACTAAACAGTTTGATGTCTTCGAAGATCATGGATGTAGAAAAAACTGGTCAACTTAAGGAATAACATTTACATTTCTCTAGTAAAAAGCAACAAAAGTTGTCTCAATTGAGGGTTATAGTAATCATAAATGTGCCAACCTTTAGCTCAACTGGTTAAGACACCTATATCTGACTAAAAGATCGTGAGTTCGAATCCCAAGTTCACATGTTGCTATATTAAAAAAAAATCACAAATGTGATCTAGCTAATCGGATATGGCAAAAGTTAGAAACCTGCCTTGAAAAACCAACGAGGCACTCTAATATTCGTTCAACAGCATCATCAATTCTAGCAATCGAAACCTCCCTATATTCAACTAGATATAAACGCACGCACCATGTCTATTCCAGCAAAACTAAAGCATAAGGGAAAGCGTGATCTAATAGGAAACTGCAGTGGACTATAGGGACGACTACAAATGCACAAACACTCTAAGTAGATTTTGTGACGTTTGGGGTTCGCTAATTTATCAAATTTTGATTAAGTGTGTGATGTGATCATAAAGCCACCAAGCTTACCACAAGGACCAATCATTAGAGTCCGAGCCAAAAAGTTTCAAGGAGTCATGAAAAAATACGTGCAAAGCTATATTGGCCCCATACAAGAAGAAGGGAATGAAGGCACCAAGATCCAGCATCGGTGTTTCATCAAGGTGCGAACAAGTGAGGAACCCATAGCATAAAGGACAGCCGCACGCAAGCACCACCAGACGCACGCCCATCCGCGCGCACGCCGTGTCGCTAACCTCACAACCGCGTTACCGCCCGCCCACGCCTGTGCCAGACGCCTCCACCCGCGTGCTAACACTCCTTGCACGCCCAAGTGCCTGCGTGCCTACGCCGTCACCAGAACCCATGCCCGCGCGCGCCGCACGCTCATCAGCGCCTCTGCCGCACACCAAGCATGCCTGCCCCAGCGCCCATGCTTCACACCCAGCACGCCCCACTCCGACGTCCATGCACGTGTGCCACCTTTAACAGCCCTGCTTCCGTGCGCGCCAGCCATGTCTTGCAACCCACTCCTCCCAAATAAGGAATGTCTCTCTTTATGATTTTGGTTTATTCCTGGAAGATTTGATTTATGATTTATTTTTGAATTATTGTTTTATTTATCAAATTTAAATTTCATCTTTAGGCAAATTTTACGAATTTATCAATTTTATTTTTCTTTTTAATTTTGTTATTTTCCTTAAAAAGGCCAAGGGCCTTGACCTATATATATAGGCATGTTCCCCTCCATTGTAACATATCTTGGAATTGTATTTTGAATAGAATTGAGTTTCTCTTATTGTTGTGTGCAAACCCCCCTTCAAATCTCAAATCCCTTTGTGTGGTTGAACTTAGGCCTTCGTGTTTGGACCGCTCGGAGCATGCTTGTTGGATTGGTCATCAAACTTGTGGAGTTTTTCCGACCTCGAGCATAGTGAGTCATCTATCTACTTAAGGTAACGACTGCAAAGGTAATCCCTCTAACCTTGGACTTTCGAGTTGAACCAACTATACGATTGGATTCAAGTGGCTTGTGGCTCGAGTAGTTCAATACGCTTGGGTTGTTGCGTATTAGTGTGCAAGATATATAGGTTGTTTATGAAGAGAGAATCATTAATGTCATTTTCTTTTAGTCATTTCTCTTTCCTATTACGAGCCTCCCTCATGAGTAAATATTTCATAGTAGCCTCATTGTACTAGGCACATTTTTCATATACCCAGATACTAGGTAGGAGTATAAACTGAAAGTTCAATTCTAACAGATCATGAGAAGCAAATTTGATCTGCACATCACTGTCCTATGTACCTTGAACCCAAACTTATCTTTTAAAACGTCGGTCAACAAAAAACGGTCAACATGCAGCGGACGTCCATTCCAGCTCGAATAGGATGCCATAACAGTGGAAATTCCTTGAGCAATACAATCCAGATAAGGAGCCATATGGATCTTCTCCAAGTCATCATAAGATGAAATAATGGTATGTCCTTCTTTCACACCTTTATGAATCCCCCCATCTCCAACAAAATGTTTTGCGCATGCAATAACATTATTTCTGGGGTGAATAGAAAAACAGTGTCAATTAGAAGGGATCTACAAGGCCAGTAGGAGCAAGGTGAGATGGATGATCTTACAGAAACTCAAGATAAGAATATCAGTTGTAATTCAAACAAACAATTTAATGCAAATATATTATGACTATTATTACATTATTTGGCCAATTGTTTTCATAACACATAAGTAAGGGATCTACGGCCAAAGCGAATATAGTCCGCAGGTAATTGACATATACTTCCAACCATGAGGTTGCGAATTTGAATCCCCTCCCCAACATGATCATGTTGTACTAAAAAAATAAAATAAAATAAGGGATCTACAAGGCTTTGAGATGCGAGCAGAAGAAGGAAGAACTCTTAGTCCATCTTAGATTAAGAAAACTATATAAGAAATGTTAAGATTTAAAAGGTTTCTCCCTATTACACCCTAGATTTTCAAAATTGAAAGGTTATACATCTAAAATGTTAGAATAAATTCTTTTGCCTCTCCTTCTAAACGTGATGTAATCAAACCCAGGTATAAATATCAAGTGCAATTCACACAAACGAGTTGATGCAAATTTATTGTGCTTATTACTATATTATTTAGCCAATTGTTTTCACCAGACATAAATGGAGTCAATGAAGCATGAACATAAAATATGGACAAAACTTTTCTCTATACCTTCCAGCTACAAACGGATAGCCCTTTGGGTATCCTTCAGGCAGCTTACCCTGCAAGCCTTCAACCAAGAAAGTCATTTTTCTAACAATGTCATTATCTTCACCATAATTCTCATAGCACCTTCCCCATCTAGGATCTCTGGATACATGTTGTAATCATTTGTAGTGAATAAGACTTGCACTCTCATAGCGAATATAAATAAAGATCTTCTTTTAGCAAAACATGTGCCAAACAGATACTTTCAAAAGAAACCGAGAACTCTGATAATTGAGTATTTTCGAAGCTAGTTCATTAAATGGTTATTACGGCTCATTTGGTAACGTTTTTGTTTCCTCATTTATAATAAAGAAAAATAGAATTCCATGGCTCTCAACACCCCTAGATTCAAAAATGATACAACAAGAGTTTCAATATTAGAAAACGGTAACAAGAAACAAGAAACTTGTTTTGTTTCTCAAACATATATACAATTTTGAGAATGTTTCTCTTGAGAAACAAATTAAACATATATAGTTGTCCGATGCTTAGATTTGTTTCATATTCTAACATTTTGAATGTATAATCTTTCCATTCCGAAAATTTAGAGAAAAATTTTCGAAACTCTCAACTTTCTTATATTATTTGAGGTTAGCATGACTACTTACAGCAACACAAGGAGCAAATGCATAGTGAACGCCGGTCGCCCTAAATTCAATAGCTGTTACTGTCCCAATCCTTGTAACCAAATCAGCATCTCAAGTATACTGAGATTCTAATAAAGGCAGACGAAAACAAATAATAAAATAATTTGGGAGAGAGGATTGCTTAAAGTTGGCACTCTAAGTCAATTTATAGTTTTTTTTTTTTTTGGCATACATTTCTCAATTTAAATAGCCAGAAAAGGTTACTATCTGCGTTGAGAATTAAAAAGTGGGAGATTAAAAGAAGGATACATGTGAGGGTGGGTTCGAGCACACAAGATTTTAATAAGAAGTACATGTTTTAACCAATTGAGCTATGTTCAGATTAGTGGAAATCAGAGATAGTTGTCATTATGTTTTTTTTTATCTAATTTCTCTCTTTGTAGAAACGTAAGTATAGTTGGTAAGTTAACTGTTATTATGTCAAGTTTCTAACTTTTAAGAAATCATCCTAAAATTGTGTATAAATTTTAATTTAGGGCACAACAAAATTTAAGGCGCCATTTTGATAATCATCTTGTTTTTCTTATTTTTTTCCTTAATTTTTTTCTATTTTTGAAAATTATGCTTCTTTGGTTTTATTGACTACTTTCAAAAATATTTTTATATCTAATCAGAATTTGAAAACTAAACAAAAATAATTTTAAAAAATTTGTTATTGTTTTTTTAATTCTTCTAAGAAAAATTGCAAGAAAGGAAGTATAATTCTTAAAAATTTAAACTAAAAACAAAATCATATATAAATAAGATGTATTATTTTATAATTTTTAAATTAGAGAAGGAATAATAAATATTAAAAAAATAAATACAACATAAAAATATTAATATTTTTTTTAATTGTTTTTTAGACCAATTTTTTTTAAAACTAATTTCAATGAACGTTCTACTTATTTTTTAATTTAATATACGAGAGATAAGAAATATTTTACTAAAACATAGTTCTAATTTGTTATAATAAAAAAGAAAATTCAAGAAATGAATGGATACTAAAGGCAATTTTATTTATTTTTTGAAAAAAAAAAACCAAAAATGGAAACCGCTGCCGAACAGCCGCAAGGCCTATTCACCTAGATTTTCCTCATAAACAAACAGATAAAACATGAATTTGTTTTAAAATTGAGGAACAAAACGAGGCAACGTCGGGGAAATAAAATAAACAAAACAATTCAAATAATAAAAGAAAATTCAAAATTCAAAATGGCATTTCCCACAAATTTTCAAACTTGATTTATCACCACTAATTTCTCATTAATTCTCACTAACAATGAGCACCACATTGACCTTATTTATAGGTCGTGGATAAGTATGTGGTGTGATTTACATGACACTAATAATGTCTAAAATTGAGACATATGGGGCATTAGGGTTTCTACACATGGTGCATGGATAATAGAACACATGGGGTTATGAAAAAAACACATAGAGGACATATGGAGCATGGATTATGAGACACCTCAAAATTGGACACTAAACAAGGGTTAGTGGGCATCTATTTAATTTAAAAATTCATAATACTCCCCCTTAGATGACCATTGTATATATGAAATATGCCTTGTTAAAACCTTACTAGGGAAAAACCCAGTGGGAAAAAAATCCTAGTGAAGGAAAAGGAGTACATATTTCATATAATCTAATAAACCCAAAATAATACAATATATTTAACTCCCTCTCATGGAAACATCACTTGAGATCTCTGAGTCGTCGTATTCCAATGTCGCGCACCAATGTTTCAAAGGTTGTTGTAGGTAATGCCTTTGTGAATATATCTGCCAAGTTATCTTTCGAACAAATTTGTTGAATAGTGATAGTACCATTCTTTTCAAGATCATGAGTATAGAAAATTTTTGGTGAAATATGTTTTGTTCTATCTTCTTTAATATATACTCCTTTGATTTGAGCTATACATGATGCCGTGTTATCTTCGTAAAGTATCGATGGAAGATTTTTACTAGATGATAGACCACATGTTTCACGAATGTGTTGAGTCATTGATCTTAACCATACACATTCTCGACTAGCTTTATGAATTGCAAGAATTTTAGCATGATTTGAGGAGGTGACTGTTATGGTTTGTTTTACTGATCGCTATGATATAGCAGTTCCTCCACATGTGAACAAATAACCAGTTTGAGATCTAGCTTTGTGTGGATCAGATGCTTAATCCCATTCCAATGTCTTTTTGTAGGATAAGCACTATATCTAGCTAATAAATTAGCTGAAAATTTTATATCTGGTTTTGTGTTATTAGCCAGATACATAAGTGCACCAATTGCACTAAGATATGGTACTTCAGGACCAAGAAGTTCTTCATTATCTTCTCGAGGTCTAAATATATCTTTTTTCACATCAATTGAGCAAACTTCCATTGGAATATTTAATGGGTGCGCTTTATCCATATAAAATCTTTTCAAAATTTTCTCTGTATAAGTTGACTGATGTACAAATATCTCATCTGCTAAATGTTCAATTTGTAGGCGAAGACAAAATTTTGTTTTCTCGAGATCTTTCATCTCAAATTCTTTCTTAAGATACTCTATTGACTTTGAAAGTTCTTCAGGAGTTCCAATTAGATTCAAATCATCAACATATACAGTTATAATGGCAAATCTCGACTGTGATTTCTTTATAAAAACACAAAGACGTATTGGATTATTCTTATATCTTTCTTTCAACAAATATCCACTTAGACAATTGTACCACATTCGTCATGATTGTTTTAATCCATATAATGATCTTTGTAACTTTATGGAATACAATTCCCGAGCATTACAATTGGGTACTTTAAATACTTCAGGAATTTTCATATAAATATCATTATCAAGAGATCCATATAAATATGCAGTGACTACATCCATAAGATGCATGTCAAGACTTTCAAACACAGTCATGCCAATTAAATATCTCAGTGTAATCGCATCCACCACAGGAGAATATGTCTTCTCATAATCAATACCGGGTCTTTGTGAAAAACCTTGTGCAACCAATCTTGCCTTCTATCTTGTCATCTCATTGTTTATATTTCTTTTTCTTACGAATACCCATTTGTATCCCACAGGCTTAACATTTTTCGTTGTCGAAATACTGGCCCAAAAACTTGACGTTTTGAAAGTGAGTTAAGTTCTGCCTGGATTGCTTCTTTCCATTTAAGCCAATCTTTGCTCTGTTGACATTCTTTCATAGATTTTGGTTCACAATCGTCACTTCAAATAAAATGTCAATAGCAACATTATAAGCAAAAATGTCATCAATAACTACATTAGTTCGGTTCCATCTTTTTCCAGTCATAAAGTAATTCATTGAAATCTCATTATTATCTTCAGGTACTTGACTTTCCTCAATATCTTTATGAGTAGTCATGTTTAGGATTTCTTCTGGAATATTCTCATTCTCAATTGTGTCATTTTGATTATTGACTATTTTTCTTTTCCGAGGATTTTTATCTTTGAAACCCATTGGTCTACCACGCTTATGGCATGTTGCAGATTCATTAATGACAACTTTCTGCATTGAGATATCAATTTTTGATGGAACATTCGCAGTTGGTATATGTGATACGAATCCATTTATGACTAATTACATGTATCAAACGAGCAATTATTACAAGAAAGGCAAGGAAGATTCAAGAGGCTTTCATACTGCACCTTCAAAAGCTTGTTAATGCACAAGAACCAACAAAGCTTTTTTAGCCCAAATTTGTTATAATGTTACTTCAATGAGTCAAGAAAAGAATGGAGCAAAGATGGCACGGAGGACAAAAAAAGTTTGCAGAATTGTGAACAGGTGCCTTGGCAGATTGCACCCCTTGGGAGTTTGTGATGTCAAAGCTTGTCAAATCTCATTCAAACGTGAAGCGCCTCCTACAATTTCCAAGACAATTTAAAGCAATTCTACGTTTTTGGATTGACATTTAGTTGTCTAGTTTGATGTGCAATCATGTTTTAATTTGCATGTCTTATTTTCTACAATTTGCATTAAATAGGATTTGAAAGACTTTTGGTGTTCCTCATGTTTAACGACCCTTTGGCTTATTTAAAGGCTTGTAATCACATTGTTTTGGCAGATTAAACATATTGAAATTCAAGAACTTTTGTTCCTTAACACATTTGGTGTTGCTACTTTCAAATCTTACTTTAGGTTTGATGTTAAACCGATTCATTGGATTAGTCTCGATCGAGCTAATTCTGGAGTGAGTCATCTTAGGATCTAGGAGTGACCATCGTAGATTCTAAGTCCGATCTAAGAGTGATTCATCTTCTAACCTTACTCTTGGTTGGAATCATTCGGTAAGTTAGTCGCTTTTTGTGAATGTTTGCAAGGATCCTAGAAGGACCTCTAGCTTTGTAAACCCGAGCAACCTTGGCGCTTATCATTTGGTATCAGAGCATTGGTCGACATCCTTTGGTCGGCTCTAGAGGTGAAATATCTTTAGTTTGTCTAATTTTATTTTCTGCTATTTTTTTAAGTTGTTTCTTACAAAGTGTAACAAGGCATACTACAACTTGCCTTAAAATTCTTGTATTTTTGCTCTCGGATTATTAGCAAAGAAAAACAAATAGAAGCAAAAGAAAAAAAAACAGAAGCAAAAGAAACAAAAATCAGTAGCAAAAGAAAGAAAACAGTAGCACAAAAAAAAGCATTCGAATATCCGAGGCACATGAAGAGTTTTTTTTTTTTTTTTTTTTGCAAAGGTAAATAAAAATATGAAAACAAGAAAAGGAGACACATGAAAACTTCTTTTCATTATGTTGTGTTTTGTTTAAATTATCAAGTTGTTTATCCTAAGATTGAGTTGCTGTAGTCTTATTTTGTGAGAGTTGATCATTGAATTAGTTATATCAAGCTTGAAGCAAGATTGCACCAAATTTTAAGCCGACCCTTACATCTTTGACCTAGTATCAAAAGCCTACCATTGAGTGATAAACACGAGTGTTCTTGAGTGAAATCTTGGAGAGAAAAGTGGTGAGGTCCTTATTATTGTTTTTAACAAAATGTCACAGGATGGAGTACCACAAGTACAAGATCCAAATATGGTGATTCTTCAATCAATTAAAGGTATGATGGATAAGATGAGGGAAGATAGGCAAGAAAGAAAGGCACAACAACAAAGAGAAGAACGAGTCTTACAAGAAGATAAAGGCATGTTTGACTTCGATGTCCAAGAAAGACAAGTTGGAGGAAGATGAAGGAATAACTTTGCCAACATTATGCAACCGAGGAGATTGGAAAGAGTTCATGAGAATAGAGGTGGTAGAGTTAAACTCAAAATTCCACCGTTTCGTGGAACAGCGGACCCCGAGGCTTACTTGCAATGGAAAACGAAGATAGAGCACGTGTTTGATTGCTATACATATAGTGAGAATAAGAAGATGCGACTTATCATTGCCAAATTCATTAATCATGCTAATGAATGGTATCAACATCTAAAATCCGAGAAAAGAAGGAAAGAGGAGTTTCCAATAGAAACTTGGGAAGAACTCAAAGAAGCCATGAGAAAGAGGTATGCTCCCGAACATTATAGAAATGATTTGAAAACTAAATTGCAAGCTTTGATGCAGGAAACAAAAAGTGTTGCTGAATATTATCAAGAGATGGAGATTTGAATGAAAAAGGCAAAAATCCGAGAAGAAGAAGAAGATACCATATCTAAATTTCTTGGAGGTTTGAATCTGGAAATTGCTCATCCTATTGATAGAAATCCATCACCTTACTTGGAAGATATGTATCACCATGCTATCAAAATTGAAGAACAATTGAGGAAAGAAAAGCTGCTGCATTCCAAACAACATGAATCCATGCAACCAAAAGAGAAGTTTGGTGCTGTCAAACAAGTGGAGATCGAGAGCTCCAATACTAAAAAGAATCAAGCTCCAAAGGAGGTAAGGGAGAAGACTAATTCTCTTAAATGTTGGAAGTGCAAAGGGTTTGGACACATGAGTAAAGAATGTATCAATAAAGAAGTCATGGTGATAAGAAATGGTGTTGTTGATTCAAATGATGCTTGTGAGAAATATGATGCAAAATTTGAGGAAGAGTCTAAAGCACATGTTGATTAATTTATTGAAAAAGATCGCAAAGATTCTGATTTTGATGAAAGTGAATTGAAAGAAAAAAGAGAAAGAGAAGAGTTAAGAGAAAGGAATACAAAGGAGAAAGAAGAGGAAAAGAGCATGATCCAATCCATTTGTCCATATAAGCCAAATCTTATAGCATTGTTGCATAACGACCCTTACTATCAAGCTCACATATTTTATCCTAGTCTTTCTACTTTTCTAAGTTTTTTGAAGGAAGTTCCAACTTTTCAATTCAAGCGTGATCGAATACAAGTAACAAAGGAAGCTATAAGCACCAAGGTTGCTCGGGTTTACAAAGCTAGAGGTCCTTCTAGGATCCTTGCAAACATTCACAAAAACGACTAACTTACCGAATGATTCCATCCAAGAGTAAGGTTAGAAGATGAATCACTCTTAGATCGGACTTAGAATCTACGATGGTCACTCCTAGATCCTAAGACGACTCACTCCAAAATTAGCTTGATCGAGACTAATCCAATGAATCGGTTTAACCTAAAGCAAGATTTGAAAGTAGCAACACCAAATGTGTTAAGGAACAAAAGTTCTTGAATTTCAATATGTTTAATCTGCCAAAACAAGGTAATTACAAGCCTTTAAATTGGCCAAAGGGTCCTTCACATGAGGAACATCAAAAGTCTTTCAAATCTTATTTAATGCAAATTGTAGAAAATAAGACATGCAAATTAAAACATGATTGCACATCAAACTAGACAACTAAATGTGAATCCAAAAACGTAGAATTGCTTTAAATTGTCTTGGAAATCACATGTAGGAGGCGCTTCACGTTTGAATGAGATTTGACAAGCTTTGACATCACAAACTCTCAAGGGGTGCAATCTGCCAAGGCACCTGTTCACAATTCTGCAAACTTTTTTTGTCCTCCGTGCCATCTTTCAAAATAGACAACTTTTCCCGTGCCATCTTTGCTCCATTCTCTTCTTGACTCATTAAAGTAACATTATAACAAATTTGGGCTCAAAAATCTTTGTTGGTTCTTGTGCATTAACAAGCTTTTGAAGGTGCAGTGTGAAAGCCTCTTGAATCTTCCTTGACTTTCTTGTAATAATTGCTCGTTTGATACATGTAATTAGTCATAAATGGATTCGTATCAATATGTGACTTGGTCACTTTCTTGGCATCAATAAATGCATCTGGTAATTGATTTGCTATATTTTGCAAATGAATTATTTTCTGAACTTCAAGTTCACATTGATCTGTACGGCGATCGAAATGAGACAATAACGATGCATTCCATGTAATTTATTTTTCCAACTTCATTATTCCTCCCCCTAATGTTGGAAAATTTGTCTCATTAAAATGACAATCAGCAAATCGTGCAGTAAATACATCACCCGTCAAGGGTTCAAGATATTTAATAATTGATGGGGAATCAAATCCAACATATATTCCTAGCCTCCTTTGAGGACCCATCTTAGTACGTTGTGGTGGAGCAATTGGAACATATACTGCACATCCAAAAGTTCTCAGATGGGAAATATTTGGCTCTTTGGCCAAATGCTAATTGTAACGGGGAATATTTATGATAAGATGTTGGTCTAATGCGTATGAGCGACGCTGCATTTAAAATAGCATGTCTCCATACACATGTAGGAAGCTTAGCTGTCATAAGTAATGGTCTAGCAATTAACTGCAATCGTTTTATGAATGATTCTGCTAAACCATTTTGTGTATGAACATGGGCTACAGGATGTTCAACATTTATCCCAATTGCCATACAGTAATTATTAAATGATTGGGATGTAAATTCACCAGCATTATCAAGATGTATACTTTTAATTGTATAATCAGAAAATTGTGCTCGTAACTTTATTATTTGAGCAAGTAGCCTTGCAAATGCAAGGTTTCGACTTGATAATAACCATACATGTGACCATCTACTTGATGCGTCTATTAACACCATAAAATATCTGAAAGGATCGCTTGGTGGATTAATAGGTCCACATATATCACCATGAATTCGTTATAAAAATGTAGGTGATTCAGTCCCTACTTTAAATGGTGATGGTCTAATGATCAATTTACCTTGAGAGCAAGCATCACATGATAATTCATTAGATTGAAGAATCTTTTGGTTCTTTAATGGATGTCCATGTGAATTTTCAATGATTCTTCTCATCATTATGGACCCAGGATGACCTAATCGGTCATGCCAAATGGTAAATATATCTAGATTTATGAACTTCAAGTTTGTAGTTGCATATGTTTCCATTACTCGTATATGAGTATAATATAATCCAGAAGATAAAGCAGGCAACTTTTCAAATATACGTTTGTTATGTGAGACAATAGATATAATATAGAGATATTCTATATTATTCTTGTTATCAGTCTAAATATGATAACCATTGCAACGTAGATCTTTAAAACTCAGTAGATTTCTCTTTGATTGACTAGAGAACAATGCATTATCAATTGTAAATTTTGTTCCTCTAGGAAAAATTATGTCTGCTTTTCCAAAACTTCAATCAAGTTTGCAGAACCTGATATAGTATTGACTTTTGCTTTCAGCATTGTCAATTTAGAAAAATATTGTCTACTTTTCAGTATTGTGTGCGTAGTTGCACTGTCTGCCAGACATAGATCACCATTGCTCATTTTCGAGTCATCCAATATATGAAAACTGTTCATGCTTCTTCATTAAACAAAATAATTACAATAAGAAGAACGAAAAAGAAGAAGAAAAAAAACTTGAAATACAAAACATACATAAAAGATATAAAAAAAAACATTAGTTCTGAATATTCTCAAAATCAAAAGAAGCACTTGCTATTCCATCCATTGTGCTCAATGTGCCAATTTGTTCTCCAGGAGATTCAAGAAAGTTAACCACATCCAAACTTGTAATATTGGCAGCGTCACAGATATCACCATCCTAGTAGGCAAGATTTGCTTCCAGATTATTTCCTTTTTCTTTCAAGGAAGCTTGATAAAGATCCACTAAGTGTTTTGATGTACAACAAATATGTGCTCAATGCCCAGTCATACCGCATCGGAAGCACTTATTTTCAACACTTCTGGAATTCTGATCTTGTGGAGCTTTTCCTTTATGATCAACATTTCGTGTGGTTCTTTTAAAATTTGGACGATTATAACACCCACCACGAAATGAAAAATTATTTCTTCCTCTGGCACGGTCACGCCCTCGACCACGACCTCGACCTCGACCACGATTATTGAAATTTACAGCATTCGCCTCAGGGAATGGCGTTGCTCCCGTTGGTCGAGATTCATGATTTTTCATCAATAGCTCATTGTTTTGCTCAGCAACTAGAAGGCATGATATGAGCTCAGAATATTTCTTAAAACATTTCTCTCGATATTGTTGTTGCAAGAGTATATTCGAGACATGAAAGGTTGAGTATGTCTTTTCTAGCATATCATTATCAGTAATTTTTTCTCCACATAACTTCAATTTCGAACTGATTTTGAATAGTGCAGAATAGAGCCTCAAATGCATCCATTCATAACGAGCTTTAGGAAGAATAACTGTTTTTTGATGATCATATCTTTCTTTCAAATTTTGCCACAAGGCAAGGGGGTCTTTTATTGTCAGATACTCCATTTTCAACCCCTCGTGAAGATGGTGACGAAGGAAAATCATGGCTTTTGCCTTTTCCTGACTTGTGGTTGTATTTCTTTCTTTGATGGTTTCTCCCAGGTTCATGGCATCAAGATGGATTTTAGCATCTAGTACCCATGACAAATAATTATTGCCATTGATATCAAGAGCGGCAAATTCTAATTTGGTCAAATTTGTCATGGTGACACTATCACAAAAAAAAAAAAAAACAAATTAGGGATTTAACATATGAAAACAACATATTACTTGAAAAATAAAAATTAAATTACCTACCTTTGGAACCTACCTTCAACAGGGGAAATGACAGAGGCTCGTGCTGATAACGTGTTGTAAAATTGAGGAACGAAACGAGGCAACGTCGGGGAAATAAAATAAACAAAACAATTCAAATAATAAAAGAAAATTCAAAATGACATTTCCCACCAATTTTCAAACTTGATTTCTCACCGCTAATTTCTCACTGACAATGAGCACCATATTGACCTTATTTATAGGTCATGGATAAGCATGTGGTGTGATTGACATGACACTAATAATGTCTAAAATTGAGACATATGGGGCATTAGGGTTTCCACACATGGTGCATGGATAATGGAACATATGAGGTTATGAAAAAAAACACATAGAGGACATATAGAGCATGAATTATGAGACACCTCAAGATTGGACACTAAGCCAGGCTTAGTGGGCATCTATTTAATTTAAAAATTCATAATAGAATTAAAAAAAATGCTAAATTAATAGAAAAAAGAAAAAGAAATTATACGACATAATTACTTTGTGTTAATCTAAAAATGTCACGAAGTGATCTCTAGTCTCATAAAATTGTATTAATTTCCAATTTGTCATTTTTGTAAAATTTTGAACTTAATGTTATATATAAATACTTATTTCTTTTGTGCTATTTTTTTGTAACTTTTTCAAAAGAAAATAAACTAACTTTGCGCTTCTTTCAAAAATATCTTTATCCTCTCAAACCTCAACTACTTCTTCCTTCTTTTGTACTTAAAATAAATAAATATTCTTCCTCATTTATTGTCTATCCAATTTTGCAGGTTCACATTAATTGTCACAGTAAATTTACAAAATATAATGATAATAATAGTATCTATTTTAATATGAATTATATATAATCATTAAAGAAAGAAAATCAAATTAACTTAATAAATTTAAAACTTAAAAGTTTCGTATTTATTATGACCTAGTAAATATCTCCATTCAAATAAGAAATATTAAAGTCGGTAAAAACAAAATTACTAAATCAGACTTATTTTTAAAGGGAAAAAAATTAGTGAAAAAGATAATAATTAGAGCAAGTTTGAAGCATGAGTGATGCATTTCAAATATTCGAACATGGTTGGAGTGGTGATTGAAATACATTGACCAATAATAAAGGATTAAATTTGGTCTGAGCAATTTGAGATAAAAAAAATATTTATTAAAAAAACGGCGACAACACGACTCTAGCGTCGATTTCTGGAACCCATCGACCATGTCTGCCCAATCCGACGGCAACGCGTGCCGCCGCCACTGAAAATGCTCCCTGCAAAATCAAATCCAACGGCTTCAACAAACAAACAATCAATCGGAGAAAGCAATAACAAAACGAAATGAAACACCAATTTCAATCGGCAGACGATCGAGAAAGGTACTTGTTTGATCTAAAAAGACCAAACTCGGAGCTAATGGAACGACCTCGTTGAGCCGTCGAAGAACCTGCAAAACAATGTTAGCATTCCGATAAACAAGTTAGTTTTTATCCCATCTACCTCAATGAGTGCCAGAGAATTCACCTACCTTGTACAAAGGGCAACTGTCTTTATTTATAAAGACTGGACCTGACAGGAATTCTGACACAGCCTAAAAATGCAGCGTGTTGTCGAGTTTAAGAAACATTGTTTTGGATGCAACTTTAGGTCAGCTCGTCCAACTCAAATCGTGCCGTGGGTTCCGACCTGAGTAGACTTGAGCAAATTGTTATACTTTAAATGGATTCTAATTCAAGTATCTTTACGATGTTGACACGTGGCAGATGAAAATCTGTGTCCAACATTGGCCCCCACTTCGGCGAGTTAGAGGTAGGCTCGGTGAAATACTCCGAGGTAATCGAAGCGGAGTAGGTTCCACGTGTCAATACATGACGTCACAAATGACATCAACCTTAATATCTGTCTCGAGAACTCAAACGTCGTCACGAGGGATCACTCATCATGGGCGAATCTTGTCCGTCGGTCCTTTCCTAATCGTACGATCTTCGTGCCCTGAGACTGCTCTATAAAAGGCAGAGTTCTTTTGCTCCATTTCTCATTTTTGTAGTTTCTTGTATACCTCGGCCACCGCCTAAGTCAGGTATTTTCTCTCCTTTGTTAGATATCTTTTAGGTTTCTTCTTCTTTCTCTCTTTTTTTTTAAAGTATGAGTACTTTGTTGCATGATTAGTTGTCCGAATCGAGTAGCTTTTAGAGCTCGGAGAGCATCTCAGGAGAGCCAAACTTAGCGTCTATCTCAGGAAACCCTAACCTAGCTTCCACCTCAGGAAACCCTGTAGCCCACCCGGTGGTCGAACTTCCTCCCTCAACTTGTTCAATAGGTAGACTAGCCGAGCTTCGTAAGATATACATCATCCCTGATTCCATAGAGCTCAGGGTATCTAGGGTCGGTGAACACGTCGAGGATCTCCCTCCTGGCTTGTCAGCTTTTACCCTCAGATGTTTAGTAGGGGGGTTAGGTTTCCTTTTCATCGATTCATTCAGAGGTTCCTTAGCGCGGTCAACTTCGCCCCAACTCAGCTCTCTCCCAACGGATGGTCTACCGTGCTTGGGGCTTACGTGTTGTTGTGGGTCATCCAGGACTGTAGATCAGCTCTAGCCACCCACACAATCAATACCTCGAATGAAGGAGATGGTAGGAATCCCCTGCTTGTAGAAACGTAGGTCAGCTCATTAGGAATCTCTCTTATAATAAGAATTGGAAGGAGTATTGGTTCATCATCTCTCGCGATTGGCTCGTGCAAAATGAAGAGGGTGAGCCGATCTGCTGCATCCCAGTAGAATTCAGAGATGTAGGTGAGTGTCTTAGGTAAGAGTTAGGTTCTTACGAGCTTTCGTGTTTTATTTTTTGATAAGCTTTTGTGATGCAGCTCTGCCGTCTCCCATACCGAGGATAAGCAACAAGTCGTAGGGGATCGTCAAGCGCGCTCAAGGTCGGAACCTGAGATACACTCTGTGAGGCAAAGCTCTTGTCTCGAATTTCTACATTTTTTCCAGTGGTTTTAGCTCGCACGACCAGCCAGACGAACATAGGAAGTTACCCAAACCTCGGCAATGCAGATTAGAGAAACACAAGGCTCCAGAAGGTAACCCCTACTTCGAATGTTTACTCGAACCTTAGGTCACCTTGTTAATTTTTGACTTCCTTGCATGGATGGCTTCAAAGTTCCTCGGCCTCGGCAGCGGCAAACGGCAACATGCCTTATCCTCTGCTACCCAACCTGCAGCTCTCCAAGCCTGTCGGCGCTACCAGCCCTCAGGCTCGCCAACTTGGCTAAGGTCCAGGCTCTACAAGCTCAGCCTCTTCAGACTGTTGCGAGAGGTAAGGGTTTGGTAGCCCCTTTGTTGCGAAAGAAACGAGCAAGGGATGCATTCCAATTCGAGGAGGTCACCTCCAACTCTCCAGTGCACCCCCATTGAGGTTGATTCAGGGAAAGGATCCCCTCTAGGTCGGTAGTCATGCGACGGGTTCAAATACCCATTCAAGCTGTGTTCTCACCTACAAGCATCCACGTTGTCGCGACAAAGGTGAGGTCCTCTGACTCTCGCCGGGTGGAGCGAGCTGGCTAGACGCCTGGGAATCCTGGGGACGCACTGAGGAAGACGATGGCTCTTGCTCTAGAGGTAGCCTCGTATATACTTCTCCTCTCCTTCTCCTTTTTTTCTTTTTACATTGGATTTTTGTAGCTGCACTACCACGCTTGCCTATCTGCATCCATGGTGAGCTCCGAGCATGAAAGTCGTGACTTGAGGGAGGAGGAGACTCAGGCTTCATACGAGCGGCAGATCGCTGAGCTCGAAGCGGAGTTGGAACGAGTCCGAGCTGCGAAGGAAGCTAAGGTCGACAAGTCTCGAGCCTTGATCACAGAAGCCCTTGCCAACCTACAGAATGCCAGAGGGCAAGCTGAAACTGCGGGGAAGGGTTGGAGGGAAGCTCAAGAGAACTTGACGAGCTGAGCTTACTTGGAGAAAAAGGTGAAAGAATTTCGTGAGTTCGACGGCTTCGCGCGCGACCTAGCAGACAAGGGCTTCTACTATGCCATTGGTAAGCTCGAGACTACTTGCTCAGAAAAAGCTATTGCAGCTACCGAGCAGGAATATGAGGCTGTCTAGGTCGAATGTCCCGCTAACGCTGGTGAGGGAGCTGAGCGACCGATGCTTACGCAAGAGCCAGCAAGCCCAATGGAAATGACGCTCCCGAGGAGTAGCTTTCCTTTCTTTCTTCTGTTATTTTAGAGAAAAAAAAGAAGCATTTGACTGGCGGTTTGTTGAACGCACGCACTAAGCGTGGTAACAATTATATAGATGCAAGCGCACACCTGTCAGAGTAATATAAAATGGATGGAGTATACAAGTATCGATCCTCAAGGACTTCTAAATAATTTCCAAACTCTAAAGTTTAAAGAATAGTGAATGTTGGAATGAGTGATTCTTGGAAAATGGGAAGTGGTCACAAATAATGGTTTTGGATTTGGGATTTGGACTTATAATGATAAAACCTAGCCCGAATTACTTCAAGTTAGCCAACAAAGAATCAAGGACATGCTAAGGACAATATGCATTTTACTTTAGAAACCAACGACTACGCTTCTCACTTGACTTATGTCTAAGCAAGTTCAAAGTCCTAAGACATTCCCTAATATGTCTATTATGAGATATATCTTAGTTTTAGGATGGAAATAGTCGCAACCTCGGGTTAAGGTCCTATGTCTAGGCTACTTAAGCGGAACCCTTATGTCTAAGGCGCTCCTCTTCTTGGTTTAACCACTCAACAATGCAAATAAGCAACCTTTTCAGTATTGACTTGTTAAGACTTACAGTGGCCTTCTCTAAATCCTAACTTTTTGGGAAAACATGTTGAGCAATGAATGGAAAGCAAAAACACTACTTGTTAGCAACCCTTTTTAGACATAAAAGGCTAACTATCCATAACCGGGCTAGAGACGGGAATTTAGAAAGACATATTGAAGAAAATACAGCAAGTAAAATGGTTGAATGTGGATTGCATGTGTGAAAAACAAAAGTTAACTAACGGAGAGTTTTTATCGGGATTGAGAGCTTTGCCCTTCTCTTTCAAGCAAAGGGGAGTGTCACGTGCTCTTTCCTCCAAAAACACAACTCTCTTAACTAAAAATAAAGTAAAGGCAAAGGGAAGATAAGCAAAGTGCTAGATTTTTATATATTTGAATAAGTAGAAAAATAACTAAGTACAAATTGAAACAAAACAAAGCTCAATAAAGGAATGTAAAGTACTCGGGATTTAAAAACCAAAAGCAACTAATGAAAGCAACTCAAAAGTACTTAGAAAGCAACAAAGAAACACTAAAAATGATCAAGAGAAGGAAGAAAGGCTTGATGAATTTGGTGGAGAAGTTGCTGGAATTTATAGCTGTGCAGACTTGGTTAGGTAGGTCCTAAAAGGAGGGTGAATCACCCATTTCCAACTCTTTTGACTGACCAAATCGTGCTAAAACTGATAGTGGAACACTTCTTCTACACGTATGCATCGGTTGGAACCACCAAAACGCATTGGAAGACATGTTTCATTAAGGGCAAAGTTGGAAGAAAAACTATTTTCTGCAGCCTTCCCAGGCGCCTGGCGCCTCCCATGATGTTTTTTCGTCTTTTTGCTTCTTTTGATTAATTTCCACTACCAAATGGTCCTAAAATGTCATAAATACAATATAAACCAACCACAAACCATAATATATGAATTTTGCATGAATTAGAACTCAAACGATCGAGAAAAATCCGAAACAAAGCTAAAACATAGTAAAACCAGCATCTAAAACCTTCTTTTTACGCATGTAAACAAGCATAATCACACCCCGAAACTTAACTTTTTGCTTGTCCTCAAGCAAAACTTAGCAACTTTAATCAGCTTTCTAACACATGGACAAGGAAAAGCAAAAGCAACCGAGATGTTCAATCATAAATTGTCTCAGGGAAAAGATGTCAAAGCCTACCATTCTATTGCCTTTGTAAGCTTAGTCACTATAAACCAAGTTTGAAATGATAAAAACTCTCTTTCAAAATCCTTTTTCCTTTCAAAAACAGAAAACGTTTTCAAGTACCCCTAAGGAATCTGCACACTCCCTCCTTACACTAAGACTTTTACATCTGAAAGACCGGCTACTAGCCCCTGAGGTTTCCACACACTAATATCGGTTTCAACCACATCTACTCGTAAAAAGACTCTGAACTAACAGCTAGGTCATAAAACGACGACAATGAGAAACACGAAGTCACTTATCACCATCTTTACTGCTATTTTCAAAGTCAACACCCAACCTAAAACTAAATGGGTGTCTACAGTAGGACTCGGAAATCATAACTACATTTTCTTTAACTCTCATTGTTTTTACCACTCTTTTCTTTCTAACACAAGTCTTTTCCCCACTCTTATATTCTCTCAACAAGACTCTTTTTACTCTTTTGCAAATTTTTTTTTAATTGTTTTTATTGTTTATTGTTTTGTGTTTTTTTTTTCTTTTCAACACTTTCTTTTTTTAATAGCATTTGTTTTTCCAACTGACTCTTTTTCAAAAGAAAATAGCATGATTTTTCAAATATAACTAACACCTTATCTTTCTGAAACAACGACTGACACAACTACTGTCCCCCCCAAACTTAAGAGAGACAGTGTCCTCACTGGGAAAAGACTTTTGCATCGGATGAAAAAGGCTTAACAGTAAAAAGGACAAGGACTTCCTATATAGGGGCAAAGAAAAAGCTTAAAGTCTGTAAAGATCAAAAAGACATAAAAGAAAATGACTTTATCACATAAACAAAGGAAATAGCTCAAAGCTTAGTCAGGCATAGAACAGAAAACTCAACAATCTCTTCGAATCATCATCGACATAAAATCACATGCACAGCACAGATGCTTCAAAGTAGGCATGTGAAAAGCTAAACTAAGGCTAAGTGAAGGCATACTTTAAGTGATCAGAAGATAAACGATACTAATTTATACATGCTTCAACTGAGCTCGAAACATAATCAATACAAAAAACATGCGTAGTAATGCTAGAATATGCAAACTACGTCATGAACCAAAAGAATAAAACACAAAAAATAGCAAAGAAGGAACCTCCCCTTCATGAAGTCGGAGGTTGTGGACTAGGATCAGTGTCAGTACTGGGAGATGGATGACCAAGGATAGCAGCTAGCGCTGGAGGCCATGAAGGTAAAACCGCAAAATCCAATGAAGCCCTTAAGTTGTAGATATGTTGCACGACTTCTCGAACCTGATCTCGCAGCTGTTGGTTCTCCTCTCGAAGACGACGAATCTCTGATGTAGGAGACATCCTAGTACCTTCCCTTCTTTGTAACGCATGGGCAATAATACGCCGAATATTCTTCTCTTCCACAATTGGGGCATCTCTCTTAACTTGATCCTCAGGAAGCTGTACACCTTGTCGCAAGCATAAAGAAGTGACCAATCGTGGGTGATAAAGCTTACCACGTGTTCGGTGGGCACACTCATGGATACTAGTATTGATCAATTCTCCATAATTCACATCTATGCCCTTTAGCATGGCATAAACCAGCAGTGCCCTATCCTGAGTGACATGCTCATCATGCTCTGTTGGCAGAATTCTGTTTTTCACTATGTATAACCATCCTGCAGTAGCTAGGGAAACATCCTCGGGTTTTAGTCGTACCTTGCCATGAGTAGTCAAATCCCAAGTAGCAGAGGGCTTCCCAACACATGCTAGAGCCTCATCAAGCTGTGCTAGAGTCGGAGTCACTAACATCTTATTGCCCACAGCATCTCTGATATTCTCAATGTTGAAGGTATAGTTGATCTGAGTGGCATCAAACCGTATTTCCTTCCCGCGCACTATGGCTATATGTGACTGGGGATGGACAGCAGCATAGAACTCTCTAACTAACTCCAAAGCCTCACATTGTATGGGCTGAATGAGTGGTCTCCACTCTTTGTCTCTAGCGGTCTCCCTCCAATCATCAGGCACATCTCCTAGAGTGAGATTGAATCCCAATTCTGTCATAATCTTACGGGATTTCATTACTGAAGTTCGAGTGGCTAAATTTGCCGCGTTCCATTTCGTCTCGACCTCCTCTCCCTCAGACAAGTCCAGTTCAATTGTATCAATTGGCCCAGGTGCCACTACCTTCTTCTTAGCTTCAGCTGCTTTAGCTTTCGCAGCTCTCGTTTTAGGTTCATTCATGGGCACTGTCGGCTTCTTAGCCTGAACTGCACGACATTTTGAACTCTTTCTCTCCCGCCTCTTGTATTGGAACATTTCCCTTATCGTCTGCGTGTCCTCAAGATCTTCTTCGCTGGTAGGTTCTTGAGTACTATTCTCCCCAACCTTGGATCTACCTGTATCACACCCAAGCGGGTTAACTGTATTAGAAGGAATAGTGTGAGCATCCCTTACCCCTGGTAGAGTGGCCATCGGTGTGACATACTCATCCGTTGCCAACGGAGTAGATCCAGTTGCCCCAGTAGGTAACTCTTGGTGACTACAAAACGCTCCTTCTGTAGGTGTATCCAACGGGGAAGGTTCCTGAGTATCTGTTCTCACCACTTCGTTGTCGGTATCCTCTGTTTCCGGCATATTTGAACAATTGCCTCGTGAAACCAATAGAAAATCATCATTACCATCGTCCGGTGTAATAATCAATGGAGATGAATAAAACTGCTCCTCGTCCCTGTTCTCCATAGTCGAATCCTTAGGCGTCAGACGCCTACTACTCCCATCTTCCTCAATTTCTGGGTCTATCATCACCTCCTTGCCCTTCCTCTTTTGTCCTATCAACACCCCGGGCTCTAGCCTATGGCTATGGCTCTTGTCTTGCTCTCTTCTACGCTCATCTCCTGCATCCATTGGCATATTGGTTGGGGTTGGCATCCTAGGAGGCTCTAAGGGTTTTAGTTGTCCCATGTTGAAGGTACTCAATATGTTAGGGTTCAATTGGGGTGCTTGAGGTCCTCTTTCTAGGAATGGAAGTTGAGGTGGTGGGGAAACTCTAGGTGAAATCATACCATAATTATGTGGAGGTACCCAATGACCCATTCCATAATAAGGTGGAAGGCTAAGAAATAGAGTAGATGGGTTTGGCATTCCATAAGGATGAACACTAGCTGGAATTTGCATTTGGGACAAGGGAAAATGATAGGAAGGAACCGGGTTAAACATAAACGGTTGGTACATACTCGGATTGATCATTGGAGGAAGTTGTTGAGGATTTTCAGCCCTAAACTCACTGTTTTGAGGTATATTAAAGGTGGGTAGTTGTTGAAAATTAACATAACCATGTGGGCTCATTATAGGATTTTGTGTAGGAGCTTGGGATGGAGGACATTCAAATGTTTGAAGCGGGTTTCCTCCCCTAACAGCAGTTAGCCTAGAATCTGAACCCATGTGGTGTTGGAAGTTCTCCAATGGTGGAAAAGGAATGCTTGTGGCATTTGGAGCTTGAGTAGAAGAGGTAGGAAGTGAAGTATGTTGAGAAGAAGAAGCCATAGATGTAAGCAAATGCTGGAAATTTCTTCTTCTTTTTGGTGGTGGCTGAAAATCGAAAACAAGGGTGATGAAGGGAGTGGGTTTTGCCGAAAAAACAAGGGGAAGAAGAAAGTTGTGTGGGTTTTGGTGGAGTTGTAAAGCTTAGGCAATGGGTCTATTTAAAGCTTTCCCCAAACTAAATCCTAAATGAAAAGGGATTGAGATTTAAGTTCAACTAGGTTTCCTAAACCTAAAAGGAAAAAATAAGTTTGAATTCCAAACAAGATTAGGGAAACAAGAAGTGAAGTAGTTTTTAGTTTAAGAAGAGATTTGAAACTTAAATCACAAAGGATTAATGTTTGACCCAAAATAAAACCCATAAAATCGAAAAATGAAACCCAAATCACGAAGGAAAACGAAATTCGAACTGCTGGAAAAACAGGGCAGGCGCCAGGCATCTGCGTAATTCTTTTCAACGTTTTTTTTTCTTTCTTTCTTTTTGTTTTTCAACATTTTCAAAAACATTCTCTTAATAAGAAAAACTTTTTATAATTAAACCAAAAGAAAATACAAGATACAAAGACTTCCTTCCTTTACTTTTGTTCTTTAAAAAAAAAACATATAAGAAGGAAAAACATTTTTCGCAAACATTTATTGACCTGGAAGTTGAATAGAGGTTTTTCCTCTATCCACTGGTTCTCCAAAATATGGCTTAAGTCTCTGCCCATTTACTTTAAAAATACTTCCCTTAGAGTCAACTAGATCCACTGCCCCATATGGGTAGACTTTAAAAATTTGAAAGGGACCAGACCATCTAGACTTAAGTTTCCCAGGAAAAAGTTTCAACCTAGAATTGAATAACAGAACCAGATCACCTTCTTGAAGATTGTTCGGTCGAAGACGCCTATCATGCCACTGTTTAGTTTTTTCCTTAAACAGCTTAGCATTCTCATAAGAAAATTGCCTGTGTTCTTCTAATTCCAACAATTGTAACTTCCTCGCTTCACCTGCAGCCGACAAATCAAAATTTAATTTCTTAGTAGCCCAAAATGCTTTATATTCTAGCTCAAGAGGCAAATGACATGCTTTTCCAAAGACTAGCCTATAGGGGGACATGCCGAGGGGAGTCTTAAATGCTGTCCTATATGCCCAAAGTGAATCATCAAGCTTAAAAGACCAATCCATACGGTTAAGATTTCCAGTTTTTTCTAAAATGTTTTTTATCTCCCTATTAGATATTTCGGCTAACCCATTCGACTGAGGATGATATGTTGTTGCAACCCTATGACGCACATTGTATTTAGTCAGCAACTTTTGCATAGACCTATTCACAAAATGAGCCCCCCCATCGCTTATCAGACAACGCGGGGTTCCATAACGCGTAAAAATGTGCTTTTGCAGAAAACGAATGACAACTTTGGAATCATTGGTAGCAGCTGCAATGGCTTCTATCCATTTCGAAACATAATCTACTGCTAACAATATATAAAGCTTACCATTAGAAGATGGAAATGGACCCATAAAATCTATACCCCACACATCAAATATTTCAATCTCCAGGATCGGGGTTTGAGGCATTTCGTGGCGTTTAGATATATTACCTGTCCGTTGGCATTTGTCACAAACCTGGGCAAACTTATGTGCATCTTTGAACAGAGTGGGCTAAAAGAACCCACTTTGCAAAACTTTAGCTGCGGTTTTGTGTCCTGCAAAATGTCCTCCATATGGAGACATATGACAAGCATCTAATATCGCCTCGTGCTCTTCTTCTGCGACACACCTGCGTAAGATATTGTCAGGTCCTAGCTTATATAAAAAAGGCTCATCCCAACGGTAAAATCGAACTTCATTTAGAAATTTCTTTACCTGTTGCTTGTTGAACTCATAAGGAACTATTCGACTTACCAAATAATTTGCTATATCGGCATACCACGGAACTGAATCAACTCGCAAGAGTTGCTCGTCAATAAACTGTTCACGTATAACAGTTCCATCATCACAGAGCGGGGATTCCAATCTAGACAGGTGATCAGCAACTTGGTTTTCAGTACCCTTCCTGTCCCTAACTTCAATATCAAACTCTTGAAGTAACAAAATCCACTGTATCAAACGTGGCTTCGCATCTTTTTTAGCAAATAAATATTTTAAAGCAGAATGGTCAATAAAAACAATGACTTTTGTGCCTATCAAGTAAGACCTAAACTTATCAAAGGCGAACACAACTGCTAACAGTTCTTTTTCAGTAGTAGTGTAATTGAGTTGTGCACCGGTCAGAGTCTTACCAGCATAATACACAGGATGTAAGATCTTGTTTTTACGTTGTCCTAACATAGCTCCTATTGCATAATCACTGGCATCACACATGAGCTCAAAAGGTAAATCCCAATTAGGTTCGATAATTATAGGAGCTGAACTTAGAGCAACTTTCAACATTTCAAATGATTTTAAACAGTCATCATAAAAAACAAATGGTCTATCATGTTCTAGCAATTGACACAAGGATTTAGAAATTTTAGCAAAGTATTTTATAAAGCGACGGTAAAATCCCCCATGCCCTAAAAAACTTGTAATCCCTTTGACATTTGTAGGAAGAGGTAGCTTTGAAATGATGTCTATCTTAGCGTGGTCTACCTCTATTCCTTGCTTGGAAATTTTGTGACCCAAAACAGTACCCTCTTGTACCATGAAATGACACTTCTCCCAATTTAGGACTAGGTTTGTTTGTTCACATCTCTCCAACACTCTCTCCAAATTAACTAAACATGCGTCAAAAGAATTTCCAAAAACAGAAAAGTCATCCATAAAAACTTCTTGAATATTTTCTACCATGTCAGAGAAGATGGCCATCATACACCTCTGAAAAGTCGCGGGTGCATTGCATAGTCCAAAGGGCATTCGCCTAAAAGCGAACGTACCATACGGACACGTAAATGTTGTCTTCTCTTGGTCTTCTGGAGCAACAGTAATTTGATTATAACCCGAATATCCATCTAAAAAACAATAGAAATCCTTACCTGCCAGACGGTCGAGCATCTGGTCAATAAACGGGAGAGGAAAATGGTCTTTCTTTGTTACCTTGTTGAGTTTGCGATAGTCAATGCAAACTCTCCACCCGCTCACAGTTCGGGTTGAGATGAGTTCATTCTCCTCGTTGGCCACCACGGTTATACCCCCTTTCTTTGGTACACACTGTACTGGGCTTACCCAGCTGCTGTCGGATATTGGGTATATAACACCGGCGTCAAGCCATTTAAGAATTTCTTTCCTTACAACCTCTTTCATCTTCGGGTTCAACCGCGTTTGACTCTCAATAGAGTTCTTAGCATCTTCTTCCAATAAAATTTTGTGCATGCAAAAGGCCGGGCTTATCCCTCGGATATCTGCTATCGTCCATCCAATGGCCTTTTTGTGCTTCTCCAAAATCTGCAATAAAGAATATTCATTAGTAGGTGATAAATTGGAAGCTATAATAACTGATAAAGTGTCGTTATCCCGTAGATACGCATATTTCAAATGCGACGGCAATGGCTTCTGCTCCAAAGTGGGTGGTTCCACTATGGACGGAAGTAACGACTTGCATTCTTCTTTTTGTATTTTTTCAATAGGATTAGTCACATCTTCTGGTCCTTCTGCTATCTTATCAAGCTCTTCTTCAATCTCTGTAACTAATAAGTCATAAAACTCATCAAACATAACAGGATTCAAGCTATTTATAGCAGAGCACTCTTCCAAGTCTGCTGGTAATTTCATGGCGTCTAGAACGTTAAATTTAACTTCTTCATTATTTACCCTCATTGTAATTTCTCCCTTCCTCACATTAAAAACTGTATCCCCAGTGGCTAGAAATGGTCTTCCTAAAATAATGGGAACGTCTAAGTCTGACTCGCAGTCTAGAATGATAAAGTCCGCAGGGAAAATGAATTTGTCCACCTGGACTAAAACATCTTCTATCTTTCCCTCAGGTCTTATGATAGATCTATCTGCTAGTTGGAGGGTAACCGTAGTAGGTCTAGCTTCTCCTATGCCTAAAGATTTGAAAACTGATAATGGCATAAGATTAATGCTAGCGCCTAGATCACATAATGCCCTACCTAAGTTTTTTCCTCCTATGGAACATGGAATGGTAAAACTGCCAGGATCGTTACATTTCATGGGTAGCGGGCTGCCTACAGCTTCACTACTACATTTTGTCATGGCTACCAGTTCATGCTCTCCTATTTTTTTCTTCCTAGAAACTATATCTTTCAAAAACTTAGCATAATTTGGCATCTGTTCTAGAGCATCTACTAATGGTATATTTATATGCAATTGTTTTAAAATATCTAAAAATTTTCTAAACTGGGAATCATTATTTTTCTTAACTAATCTTTGTGGAAACGGGGGAGTAGGGGTAAAAGAAGGTTGTACCTGTGGAGGAACACTCGGGGTGTCCTCATTACCTTTTCTAATATTTTCTTTTTCTGGTGTTGTTGGATTTTCTGGTATCTTTACAATAGGTTCAGTGGACGGAATCTGTACATCTGTTGTTGGCATTGTTGGTCCATCATATGCCAGTCCACTCCTAAGGGTGACAGCTTTGCACTGTTCTTTCCCTTCTCGTTTTGGTAATTCAGTATGGCCTGGAAAAGAACCTTGTGGTCTATTCTTCAATTCATTGGCGAGCTGTCCCAATTGGGTCTCGAAATTCCGCATTGATGCCGCTTGGGATTGTATCACTGCGTCGGTTCGGGCCATGTACTCCTTCATCATATTCTCAAGATTTGAGTTGTTATTTTGAACTGGTGGAGTCTATGTTCTCTGATTGTACTGCTGTTGCGGTGGTGGGATGTATTGCTGTGTAGGTGGAACATAGGGCTGTTTGTTCTGCTGGCTCTGCCCTTGATTAAAACCGCTCGAACCTCCTTGACCTCCCCATGAGAAATTAGGGTGGTGCCTCCAACCTGGGCTGTAGGTGTTCGAATATGGGTTAAAGTTCCTATTGTTCCCATGTCCTACATAAAAAACGGAAGCAGGGTTATGTGGACAATTATCATAAATATGGTTTTCACAGCAAAATGAACAAATGAGATCGTTGACTTGGCAAACAGGGGCAGGAGTGCAATAATCCGACTGCACAGGTTGTATCGGCGTGGCTAATGGATTTTTTATTCCCAATGCCATCTCTTTCAGCCTCTGGTTCATTGTAACCATCTCTTTTTGCATCGAGGTCGCAATGTCCAGAGCCAAAACTCTAGCTGGATCTTGCTTCTTTGGTGCTGCCCTAGATCTTTGCGAACACCATAGTCCGTTGTGTGAAGCTAAGTCATTTAGGATGTCAACTATCTCGTTGAATGTCTTCTTTGTAAAGGCTCCGTTGGCAGCATTGTTTAGCATCTTCTTAGTAGGATGATCTAAACCTCTAAAGAAATGTTCTATCTGGATGCATGCCGGCAAGCCATGGTTCGGACATTTCCTGATTAGTTCTTTAAATCTTTCCCACGCCTCGTGAACAGGTTCACGATCAGACTGTCTAAAGGAGATGATCTCCTCTCTGATATCATCGTGGCGAGTAGGTGGGAAGAATTTTGTTAAGAACTTCTCCACTAACGACCCCCATGTGGTGATGGATCCCGGTGGAAATGCATTGAGCCATGCTCTAGCTTGGTCCTTCAAAGAAAATGGAAAAAGTGTTAGTCTCAGAGCATCGTCTGTTATACCAGGTAATGGAAATGCATTTGCAATTTGAATGAATGATTTCAGATGATCATGTGGATCCTCATGTTCCTGCCCTCCAAAATGTCCAATTGTCTGCAACATTTGGAACATCATTGGTTTAAGCTCAAAGTTTGCGTGGGCTGGAATAGGGTTGACTATCCCTGAATCAAAGTTCTGAAAAGCCGTGGCGGCATATTCTCGCATTGCCACGTCTCTGTTGTCCGCCATCTGGATATGGTTGAATTCATCATTTCTTGCATGATCCCTCATATTACCGTTAACAGCAGGTGGATCAACCGGATCACGAGGTGGAATATCTGCCGTTGATGTGCTCGTACTCTCTACCTCACTTTCAGGACTGATTTCACCTTCTCTCTCTTTTTGCTTTTCTAGTTGTTTTCGAAGTCTTTGCTCCTTTCGAGTTTTTCGAAGGGTCTGCTCAATCTCAGGGTCAAGGGGTAGAAGAAAAGATCTTGTGCTCATGCACTTTAACTACCCTTGTGAGATAAACGACAAAAAATATAGAACAAAAACAGTGGATGGAAATTACACCCAACAACAATTCACAAAAATAAAAACTAAAAGAATTTGAATATAATTTTAAAACTAAAGTCCCCGGCAGCGGCGCCAAAAACTTGACTGACGGTTTGCTGAACGCACGCACTAAGCGTGGCAACAATTATATAGATGCAAGCGTACACCTGTCAGAGTAATATAAAATGGATGGAGTATCCAAGTATCGATCCTCAAGGACTTCTAAATAATTTCCAAACTCTAAAGTTTAAAGAATAGTGAATGTTGGAATGAGTGATTCTTGTAAAATGGGAAGTGGTCACAAATAATGGTTTTGTATTTGGGATTTGGACTTATAATGATAAAACCTAGCCCGAATTACTTCAAGTTAGCCAACAAATAATCAAGGACATGCTAAGGACAATATGCATTTTACTTTAGAAACCAACGACTACGCTTCTCACTTGACTTATGTCTAAGCAAGTTCAAAGTCCTAAGACATTCCCTAATATGTCTATTATGAGATATATCTTAGTTTTAGGATGGAAATAGTCGCAACCTTGGGTTAAGGTCCTATGTCTAGGCTACTTAAGTGGAACCCTTATGTCTAAGGCGCTCCTCTCCTCGGTTTAACCACTCAACAATGCAAATAAGCAACCTTTTCAGTATTGACTTGTTAAGACTTACAGTGGCCTTCTCTAAATCCTAACTTTTTGGGAAAACATGTTGAGCAATGAATGGAAAGCAAAAACACTACTTCTTAGCAACCGTTTTTAGACATAAAAGGCTAACTATCCATAACCGGGCTAGAGACGGGAATTTAGAAAGACATATTGAAGAAAATACAGCAAGTAAAATGGTTGAATGTGGAATGCATGTGTGAAAAACAAAAGTTAACTAACGGAGAGTTTTTATCGGGATTGAGAGCTTCGCCCTTCTCTTTCAAGCAAGGGGGAGTCTCACGTGCTCTTTCCTCCAAAAACACAACTCTCTTAACTAAAAATAAAGTAAAGGCAAAGGGAAGATAAGCAAAGTGCTAGATTTTTATATATTTGAATAAGTAGAAAAATAACTAAGTACAAATGGAAACAAAACAAAGCTCAATAAAGGAATGTAAAGTACTCGGGATTTAAAAACCAAAAGCAACTAATGAAAGCAACTCAAAAGTACTTAGAAAGCAACAAAGAAACACAAAAAATGATCAAGAGAAGGAAGAAAGGCTTGATGAATTTGGTGGAGAAGTTGCTGGAATTTATAGCTGTGCAGACTTGGTTAGGTAGGTCCTAAAAGGATGGTGAATCACCCATTTCCAACTCTTTTGACTAACCAAATCGTGCTAAAACTGATAGTGGAACACTTCTTCTACACGTATGCATCGGTTGGAACCACCAAAATGCATTGGAAGACGCGTTTCATTAAGGGCAAAGTTGGAAGAAAAACTGTTTTCTGCAGCCTTCCCAGGCGCCTGGTGCCTCCCATGATGTTTTTTCGTCTTTTTGCTTCTTTTGATTAATTTCCGATCCCAAATGGTCCTAAAATATCATAAATACAATATAAACCAACCAAAAACCATAATATATGAATTTTGCATGAATTGGAACTCAAACGACCGAGAAAAATCTGAAACAAAGCTGAAACATAGTAAAAGCAGCATCTAAAACCTTCTTTTTACGCATGTAAACAAGCGTAATCAGAATTGTACTGAACCGAGGTATATATACCTCGACTCTACACTCGCGTGCAACTTTTAATTTTAATGCATTCCGACCTTTGAGGCTCTGTTTTCACGTACGATTTTTAATTTTAATGCATTGCAATTATTCATACCTTGGCTATGTTTTCCGAAGTTTTATACTTTGAGAATTTCAATTTTCTTATTGAATTTCGTATGAGTTGGGCTGATACCATCATGCAATTTTCTTATTCAGTTTCGTATGAGTTCGGCTTATACCATCATGGATGACCAGGTTCGTACGAGTTGACTAGTGCTTCTAGAGTTTGAAAGATCCAACGAGATCTTTCTCGTCATGGTTTAGCAAAGGTCGTACCAGGTATCCTTCCTTGGCCCCCATTTGATGTACCTCGGCAAAAGTAGATGACATTAACGAGTATAATCAAATTTTACACAAGTTACCAGAGTTCAGCTTTCATTAATAGTGGAAATTTACACCTCGGATTACATAACTAATTTCTTGCGCCTTATTGATCATAAGTTCGTAGGTACTCGACGTTCCACGGATGGGGGAGCTTTTTCCCATTGAGATCTGATAGTAGGTATGCTCCGAGGCGAACTACTTCTAGTGGTTTTTGAAGTGTTTCTTCAAGGCAATGACACCTATCTTTTACATGCTAGTGGAGTTTGAAGTTGAAGGCATGCAAGGCTTGTCTTTGCATGCATTTGGTCTTTATATAGGTGATGAGGATCACTTGGATAAGGCTAATGCTCACTTGCATAAGTGCAGCATTTTTCCACTTAAATTTCTATTGTCTTCTCCTAACCATTAGTGTTTTCCCTTTGTTTTCACTCAAAATTCGATCCCACAACCGTGTTCATCAACCCGAGGATAGCACGGATTAGTCGTTGGTGGTCCCATTGAGTTAGGACAAGAAGTTATAATGGAGGTCTTCAAAGGTATAAAGTTAATATTTTTTCTCTTTACCTTTTCCATCATTTTTCCAAGCATGCTTATTTTGGTTAAATTGTTTCATGAAGTGTATTATGATCCTTAGCTTCCGCTGTGCATGCCTAAGAGTTCCATCAAGTGGTATCAGAGAATCACTAAATACAACCTTAATGAAGCGTTCATTAGTGTATCCAATAAACACATTAAGGGAACTCTTAACTCAATAGGACCACCAACGACAAATCCGTGCTATCCTCGGTTGATGAACACGGTTGTGGGACCGAATTTTGAGTGAAAACAAAGGGAAAACACTAATGGCTAGGAGAAGACAATAGAAATTTAAGTGGAAAAATTCTGCACTTATGCAAGTAAGCATTAGCCTTATCCAAGTGATCTTCATCACCTATATAAAGACCAAATGCATGCAAAGACAAGCCTTGCATGTCTTCCACTTCAAACTTCACTAGCATGTAACAGATAGGTGTCATTGCCTTGAAGAAACACTTCAAAAACCACTAGTTAGTGGGAAAATCCTAACTTGATTTTTTAAATAAAACTTTGATAAAACTAATTTTTATAAAAACAAAAATTGAAATATCAATTTTCTATTAAAACAAAAACCAAGCCAAATCAATATCTCATATTAACTGGTCTTTCCCATCGCAAGTAAGCATCGGGGTCCGCCGTTCCACTAAATGGTGGAATTTTGAGTTTAGCTCCGCCATCTCTCTTTTCATTTACTCTTTCCCATCTCCTCGGTTGCATAATGTTGGCAAAGTTATTCCTTCCTCTACTCCCAACTTGTTCTTTTTGTACATCGAAGTCAAACATACCTTCATCTTCCTGTAAGACTCGTTCTTCTCTTTGTTGTTGCACCCTTCTTTACTGTCTATCTTCCCTCATCATTTCCACCATACCTTGAATTGATTGAAGAATAGCCATAGTAGGATCTTGCGGTACTTCCTGTGACATTTTGTTAGAACAATAAAATAACAAAATAAGGACCTTTCCACCCCTCTCACTAGGATTTCACTCAAGGACACTCGTGTTTATCACTCGAGGGTAGGCTTTTGGTACTAGATCAAAGATGTAAGGGTTGGCTTAAATTTTGGTGCAATCTTGCTTAAAGCTTGATATAACTAATTCAATGATCAACTCTCACAAACTAAGACTACAGAAACTCAATCTTAGGATAAACAACTTGATAATTTAAACAAAACGCAACATAATGAAAAGAACCTTTCGTGTGCCTCGGATCTTCGAATGCTTTTTTTTTCTACGGTTTTCTTTCTTTTTGCTACTGTTTTTGTTTCTTTTTGCTACTGTTTTTTCTTTCTTTTGCTTCTGTTTTTTTTCCTTTTTTTTTCTTTTGCTTCTATTTTTTTTTTCTTTGCTAATGATCCGAGAGCAAAATACAAGAATTTCAAGACAAGTTATGTCTTGTTACACTTTGTAAGAACTACTTTCGAAAAAAGAAAAAATGACAGAATATAAAATTAGACAAAGTAAAGATATTTCACCTCTAGAGCCGGCCAAAGGATGTCGACCAATGCTGTGATACCAAATGATAAGCGCCAAGGTTGCTCGTGTTTACAAAGCTAGAGGTTCTTCTAGGATCCTTGCAAACATTCACAAAAACGACTAACTTACCGAATGATTCCAACCAAGAGTAAGGTTAGAAGATGAATCACTCTTAGATCGGACTTAGAATCTACGATAGACACTCCTAGATCCTAAGACGACTCATTCCAGAATTAGCTTGATCGAGACTAATCCAATGAATCGGTTTAACATCAAACCTAAAGCAAGATTTGAAAGAAGCAACACCAAAAGTGTTTAGGAACAAAAGTTCTTGAATTTCAATATGTTTTAATCTTAAGTTATCCATAACAAGAGCATTACAAGCCTTTAAATAGGCCAAATGGTCGTTCAACATAAGAAAACCAAAAGTTTTTCAAAATACTACTTAATGCAAATTGTAGAAAATAAGACATGCAAATTAAAACTGGATTGCACATCATTCTAGACACTTAAATGCGGATTAGAAAACGTAGTCATGCTTCAAATGGTCTTATCTATGTGCTGTAGGAGGCGCTTCACATTTGGATATGGTTTGACAACTTTTGACTTCACAAACTCCAAAGAAGTGCAATCTGCAAAGGCACCTGTTCACGAATCTGCACACTTTTTTTGTCCTCGGTGCCATCTCTCAAAATAGACAACTTTTCCCGTGCCATCTTTGCTCCATTCTCTTCTTGACTCATTGAAGTAACATTATGAATAAATTCGGGCTCAAAACTCTTTGTTGGTTCTTGTGCATTAACAAGCTTTTGAAGGTGCAGTGTGAAAGCCTCTTGAATCTTCCTTGCCTTTCTTGTAATAATTGCTCCTTTGATATATGTAATTGGTCACAAATGGGTTCGTATCACATGAAGGTAAGTAGCTCGTGCCCGACCGTAGCGTCCACAAGCTAGTCGATCCTCGGTAGTGGGAAGCTGTCCTTTGGGCATGCCTTGTTTAAATTTGTAAAATCTACCACATTCTCCACTTTCCGTTGGATTTTTTTGACTAATACAACAGTAGAGAGCCATTTGGGGTATTGAAGTTCTCTTATGTATTCAGCTTTTAATAATTTGTTTACTTCCTCAACTATTACATCACTCCTCTGCTTGTTTACAAGTCTTCTTTTCTGCTTTATTGTTCGGAATGATGGGTCTATGTTGAGGCGATGCACCATGATCTTCGGGTTAATGCCAGGCATGGCCTCATGAGACCATGCAAAGACGTCTGAGTTGGTCCTGAGGAAGCTTATCAGTTCTTGCCTATCGGTGGCCCCCAGCTTGGTTCCTATGCTTACCTGTTTTTCGATGCTAAGCAAGGGAACTCCTCAGTTGGCGCGAAGAACTCTCTCTTACCTGCTTTTGGTAGGTTGTCCTCGGATTTCGGTAACTTGTCTGTTCTGGCATGTTCTTCCAGGGCATATACTGATGACCCTTTAAGCGCGGAGGCGTAACACTCCCTTGATGCTTTTTTCTCACCTCGGACCGTGCATACTCCATTTGGGGTTGAATACTTCAAAACTTGATGGAGTGTTGAGGGAACTGCCTGAAAGGAATGGATAATTGGTCGCCCGAAGATGGCATTGTAGGCCGATCTGTCGTCAATCACTACGAACTCGGCCATTTGAGTCACCGGTGTACTGTCCTGCCCAAATGTGCCGGCAAGTCGATACATCCTTCGGGGGAGACCGATTCTCCAGAGAACCCAACCAGCAGTGACAGGCTTTTCTTTAACTGCGTCTTGGTCCAACCCAAGGCAAAATAGGTCGGAAGGGACAAGATGTTGGCAGAAGCGCCACCATCTATCAGCACCCTTCGAACCACAACGTGGTCGATCAGAGGAGGAGCAATGACAAGTGCATCATTGTGGGGCAAGTGGACCCCCTCCAGGTCCGCATCGTCAAAGGCAATGGGGCAAGTTGGCCTCTGCTCCCTAATGATGCACACCTCGCGCCTGGCTTTGCGAGCTAGCTCCTTTCTCTTGTTTCTGGATTGGCCCCCACATGGCCTTCCGAAAATAGTGTTAATGACCGCAAGTCGGTCATTTCATCGAGGTGGCGTCCTTGAACGCTTCCTATCTCCTTTCTTTTCTACCGAGCCCTACCTTGTTTTCCCCACAAATTTCTTGAGGTAGCCATCTTGAATGAGGTCTTCAATCTGGCGCTTCAGCTCCCAGCATTCTGACGTGTTGTGGCGTGCTCCTGATGGAAACTGCAATATTTGTCCTTGTTACACCTTTCCGAGTCTCCTCTAAGCTTCTCAGGCCGCTTGAGGAGTCTTTCCATTCCATATTCCTCGATATTTGTAAGGATTTTGTAGATCGGAATGATGGTCGGAGTGTAACGCTCGTAGGACCGGCTCCGGCTGGGGCCGCTCTCAGTCTTTCTGTACTCTGCTCGGCCACTGGAGGAAGATCCCCTGTCTTTGGACTTGGGGTCTGTCTTCCCCTTGTTTCTGTCGCTTTTACTCTGGTCAACCCTTCTCTCTGGTCGGCCAATTTTAGTGCGGAGGAGCTCTTGCCCGTCCATAACTTTCCTCGCCTTCTGTAATACCTCGACAAAGGTAGATGAAGCTTCCTCCCCAAGCTTCACAGTGAGGGCTTCGTCGGTTAGGCCTGTGAGGAAGTAGCACATGGTCGAGTCATCAGAGCAATGCGCGACCTTCAATTGCTCCTCCTGGAACCTCGTGATGTACTCCCTTAGCATCTCACCCTCATTTTGCGTGATGGTGGCAAGGTCAGTCGCTGTCTTTTTGTCATAGTGCCGAGAAGAGAATTGGGCAATGGACTCTCTCCTCAGCTGTGCGTAGGTCGAGATTGACTTGGCCAGCAATCTTCTATAACACAAGCGCGCGCTGCCGGTATGCGCGATCTGGAAGGCGCGACATTTGATTGCGTCCGATGGCCCTTAAAAATCCATGAGGCCCTCGAAGACCTCAACGTAATCCTTGGGGTCCTTAGATCCATCGTAAGGCTTCATGGTGGGAGTCTTGAATTTTGGAGGGATTGGTGCCTCCATGACGTCCGAGGTGAATGGCGATTCTCCTAGGTCGCCATCATCCAGGGGACTTTCTTTCTTCTCACATTTGGCCTTCAAGGCCTCAACTTGAGCACGAACTTGCTCTTCAGCTGGTCGAACTCCTCCCGAGTAATTACTCCCTCTGGGGCTATCGGTTGTAGGAGGATTCAACCTGCTGGTTGGAGCCCCGGTGCGAGCGGAACGGTGATTGTCCTTTTCGGTGGGACGAGCCCCTCTTTTGATTAAGGTGCTCGCGAAGATCTCCCCTCTGGTGAGTGTACTCCTCACCCTCACCTCCTTCGGAACACTCCTCTTCGACTGGACTGAGGAGACGACTCCTCTGCTCACGTCTGTCATGGCGTGCCACCCGATTATCCGACCGTGAGCCTGCACCTACAGCCTGCGCCATCTCGTTGTAAATCTCCTCCATGGTACGCATCTGAGTGCGCATCGCCTCCATTTCTTCCTAGAGCGCGTCGAAATTCTCCTTCGTTGGGGCTGGGGCTGGCCCTCGAGTGGTTTTCTTAGAAGCTCCAGCTCGGCCGCGATGGGCCTTGGGCGGCTTTGGGTGTGCTGGTGGTAGTATGGACGTGGTGATACGTGCCGACCTGCGGAGAGGCTCCGTCCCCAGGCCTTCATGGACTTGTCCCTCTACCACCTCTGCGCCAACCTCCCTCTGATGGCCTTCATTGGCAGCCAGAGCTCTTCGGTCGGAGGTGTTGGTTGAATTCGCTGGTTGAACCATCTTTGTTCGCGTTTGTTAATCGGGATGACTTAAATCGTCGTCCCCACAGACGGCGCCAAATGCTTATGCAGAGATATGCACAACCGTGTGTCTTTCCTATCTTAGCTCGAACTCGGCCTCCGGCCCGACCTGAACACCTGTGTGGACCTGCACAAGAGGGTAAGCACTCCGATGCTCAAGTCAGTATAGGTCGGACTCTCAAGTTAGTTCGAGGTGAGATCCTTACCAGAGTGTGAAATGAAGTCTTCTATTTATGGGTGGCGTACCGACAATCTCGCGATGGTTACACTCGACAATCTCGCATCTGACGGTTACACCCGACAATCTTGCGACTGACGGTTACATTTTTCACATCGGACCTGCCGGGACTCGCAGTAGATCGGACCCTGACTAGGTCGCACATCGGCCTTCACACCTAGCCTCACTTCTCCTTAGCGGTTCGAGGTGGACCTGGCCCTCCAACCACCCTCTACGCACCAATGCCTGTCCTCCACGTGTTCAGGGTATTTTACCCCCGAACACCTGACAATTATCTTTATTTCATAAATTGTTTTTATCTGTAATCTATTTGAAACAATGTGCATCTAATTAATGTTGCAGTTCCGGAGACAAGAAATAGAGGATGCAAAGCGATAGAGGAGGAGGTTTGGTTACGCTAGTTTACATGCGTAAAAAGAAGGTTTTAGATGCTGTTTTTACTATGTTTCAGCTTTGTTTCGGATTTTTCTCGGTCGTTTGAGTTCCAATTCATTCAGAATTCATATATTATGGTTTTTGGTTGGCTTATATTGTATTTATGACATTTTAGAACCATTTGGGAGTGGAAATTAATCAAAATAAGCAAAAAGACGAAAAAACATCATGGGAGGCGCCAGGCGCCTAGGAAGCCTGCAGAAAAACTGGTTTTCTTCCAACTTTGCCCTTAATGAAACGCGTCTTCCAATGCATTTTGGTGGTTCCAACCGATGCATACGTGTAGAAGAAGTGTTCCACTATCAGTTTTAGCACGATTTGGTCAGTCAAAAGAGTTGGAAATGGGTGATTCACCATCGTTTTAGGACCTACCTAACCAAGTCTGCACAGCTATAAATTCCAGCAACTTCTCCACCAAATTCATCAAGCCTTACTTCCTTCTCTTGATCATTTTTAGTGTTTCTTTGTTGCTTTCTAAGTACTTTTGAGTTGCTTTCATTAGTTGCTTTTGGTTTTTAAATCCCGAGTACTTTACATTCCTTTATTGAGCTTTGTTTTGTTTCCATTTGTACTTAGTTATTTTTCTACTTCTTCAAATATATAAAAATCTAGCACTTTGCTTATCTTCTCTTTGCCTTTACTTTATTTTTAGTTAAGAGAGTTGTGTTTTTGGAGGAAAGAGCACATGACACTCCCCCTTGCTTGAAAGAGAAGGGCGAAGCTCTCAATCCCGATAAAAACTCTCCGTTAGTTAACTTTTGTTTTTCACACATGCATTCCACATTCAACCATTTTACTTGCTGTATTTTCTTCAATATGTCTTTCTAAATTCCCGTCTCTAGCCCGGTTATGGATAGTTAGCCTTTTATTTCTAATAAGGGTTGCTAAGAAGTAGTGTTTTTTTCTTTCCATTCATTGCTCAACATGTTTTCCCAAAAACTTAGGATTTAGAGAAGGCCACTGTAAGTCTTAACAAGTCAATACTGAAAAGGTTGCTTATTTGCATTGTTGAGTGGTTAAACCGAGGAGAGAAGCACCTTAGACATAAGGGTTTCGCTTAAGTAGCCTAGACATAGGACCTTAACCCGAGGTTGCGACTATTTCCATCCTAAAACTAAGATATATCTCATAATAGACATATTAGGGAATGTCTTAGGACTTTGAACTTGCTTAGACATAAGTCAAGTGAGAAGCGTAGTCGTTGGTTTCTAAAATAAAATGCATATTGCCCTTAGCGTGTCCTTGATTCTTTGTTGGCTAACTTGAAGTAATTCGGGCTAGGTTTTATCATTATAAGTCCAAATCCCGAATCCAAAACCATTATTTGTGACCACTTCCCATTTTACAAGAATCACTCATTTCAACATTCACTATTCTTTAAAACTTTAGAGTTTGGAAATTATTTAGAAGTCCTTGAGGATCGATACTTGGATACTCCATCCATTTTATATTACTCTGACAGGTGTGCGCTTGCATCTATATAATTGTTACCACGCTTACTGCGTGCGTTCAGCAACAACCAGTCAAGGTTTTGTTGTATCCCTCTTCGGGATACGGGCAAAATTAGCTGGCAAGTGTTTCTTCACCATTTTGTTGTGCATACGGAAAGATACAATAAAATTTTTAGAGGGTTAAAAAGAGGATTTGAAAAACTACTCGAGAGCTTATAAGAATTAATATTTCCTTGTAAGCCTCCTTACCAAGGATTTCTATAGGTATTCTTTTGGATTGGAGCCCTTTTTTTCAGGCGTGTCTTTCTTTTGTTGGGCTGGTTTTATTCTTTTTTTTTTATGTCTTTGCATATTTTATTGAGATGAAAACTCGATTTCTTGTCAAAATAATTATAATAATGCTATGTATGGATGTCAAAAGCACTTTTAGAATGCCAAAAGTACTCCACACTGAAAAAATATCATGTTTAAGAGCAATATAATAGGTGTGTAAGAATTATGGTTCTAAATATCCGTCGACATTTCCATCGACATATCCATATTTTCATAGGTTTGACATCGATATTGTTGCAACGTGATTGTGACGCGGAGCGGCTGACATCCTCTTTCAAGAGTCTCTTAAATAAAAAAATTTTGGAGTCGCCACCAATCATGTTGAGCGTGTGATTGGTCACCAAATTAAGAGAAATTAAAGAAAATTGGTCTAGAGTTTGGGAGTCATTTGTGTGCAGGGAGGTGTTGGCACCCTACAATAGCCGTGAAAACGATTGCCAACATTTTATTTTTATTATCCAAAATTTATTAAATTATTGAAGGTCACAAAAGTTTATTTATTTATAAATGTTTCATGCTTATATCCACATTTTAGAAATAAAATATGGGTTAATAATTATGGATGACATAAATACCCTTGAAAATATGAATAATTATTTTTTAGAGAAATTTTATGTATTTAAAGAATTTAACAACTTTAAAAAAAAAAGAACACTACTCAACCTCCCTTTATTTTGTTTTTTGGAAAACTTTTTGAACTATTAAAATTCATTTTGAAAGGAGAATTTCATGTATTTATGGAATTTATAAAAAAAAAACATAAAGAGTACACTACTTTATTCGTGAGAACTTTCATGTGTTTGTGAGTTTTAGAAAAATTCACAAAGTGAAGTAGTTCTCAAATCTAGTTTTTTATATTTGTGGAAACAAAAAATTTTTTTTTCAACTTTATAAAACTAACTTGGTAAAATAAATTAGTGTATTCATGACATTTGAAAGAAAAAAAAAAACTATACGGAGAACAAAATTAGACACATTTAAATATTTTTTGAACTCTTGAGGTACAGCTTGGAAGATTGCATTTACCATAGAGGTATATGTTAATTACCGCTGAGCTATGCTCGCTTTGACATCTCACGATTATAGCTTTAATATTGAAGATTTGAAAAAAATTAAAAAGCTATACAGAATCTCTTGAGGTAAAATTTAGAAAGATTTACCAAGCTTTGCAATCTCAAAATTTTCATATTTCAAATTACAGTTTCACAATTTTAACATTTAAAAAAACTAGAAACATTTAAAAAAAATTTACATTTTGTGTAAGCAAAATGATTTTTTTGGAGATTTATAAAAAACTAATTTGGTGGAGAATTAAATGTTTCAAAATTTGAGAGTATAAAAAAATATGAACATGGCTGAAGATTAGATAATTATATGGTCTAAAATCCATAAAAATACAGTAAGTCAATATTCAAATTAAAAAAATTTAATGCATACCTCATACCTTCAAATTTTAAATATAATCGACATGGAAAATGAATGAGCAAATCAGTTAAAAAAAATCCAACTTTATTCCAATTTAAAATTGATGGAATTGATTTAACAACCAAAATAACGGTGGGAAAAAAAATTAACAAAATAAGGCAAGCATAATAGACATGTAAGAAAATATTAACAACATACTAAATGAGATTTTTTAAAGAAAATAAACTGCTAAGAAGATGTTACAACAATCATACTCCATCCATGAAATTCTTTACCATAAAATAAAAGAAACATAATTAAATTCTTCCAATAATATCATGACATATATTTTGTAAATTGAAAGATAAAGAATACCCCAAACCTTTAGTGAAATTCCACCGATTTGGAGGAAGAATAACCATGCAATCTCACTGGATAAATTTCTTAGAGATATAAGAACCAAACTTAATGGAGAAGAATTGGAGTAATAAAATTTTAGTAACCTTCAAATCCCTCTTCTCTGACGTCGGTATTTCAAGAAAATCTAAACATTTATAAGGCAATATGAAACTTAGGGAAAAAGGAAATGAAGACAACGTGTAAGGGAGGGAAAGAGGAAAAAAAAGGGAGATAGTGGGAGTAGAGTAAACATGGGAGAGAAAAAAATTTAAAAAATAATTTAATTCTTATCTCCTGTGAAGCCCAGAAGATGAAGAAAGGGAAGGAGGGAAATAACAAAAAAAAAACGTGGAAGAAAATTAGGGATGAGAAAAGGGGGAAGTTGAGTAATACAGACAAAATGGTGGGAGAGTGGCTAGAGAGAAGGGTGAAGAATGAAGATATAGAGGGAGAAAAGAAGAGAGATATAGAGGAAGTGGTTGAGAGAAAAAATAAAAAATTAGATTTTGTTAATAAAAGTGAATAAAAAAATGGATTTTGTTTAATAAGAAGGAGTGCATCAAGAGAGAAGTGCCAAATCATCAGGGAAATTTTCCTTTAGAGGTCGTTGGGTTCGATCGAGAAAGGAAGCGACAGGGACCACTTAGATCGAGTAGGAGCACATGGTTGTGTCTCTAACGTCTGAGAGACAGTACCACGTAGGATTACTCAGTCTCGAGGCAATAAAAGACATAGCTTGGGGAGGGCCAAGCAGTGTCGATCAGTTCGTTGATAGAGCAGTCAAAACTATGCCTTGACAAAGGGTGTCAAGATAATGTGATACTATTGATACAGTGGGAGACATAGAATTGTCGTTTTGTCTCCAAGTGGGAGATTGTTGGGATTGGTGGAGCAAAACAACGTTGGAACGGGCTAGGTATCAATCGGTATCGAGTCAGGACGCGTTGGGATAAAAGCAGAATGAAAACAGGGGAAAGCGGACGTTGCAGACAAGAATAGCCGAGAGTGCAGCGCCGCATTGCTAGGGGATAGCGCCATGACACCATACTGTTGAGGCGGCGCAGACTTTTGTCCGTCCATAGCACCATGGCATCATGGACATTGCTATGGTGTTATTTCGAGTCTATAAATGCTGCAGTTCAAGTTTTAGGATTTTTCAACTGAAATTGGAGCCATTTTAGCCGATTTTCAAAGGGTTTTCTGTTTGGGATTTTGGATTCAAAATAAATGAGAGCGCAAGTGTACACCCGTCACAAGTAGTAAAACAGAACGAGTATTCCGATCATCGGTCCTCAGGGACAAATGAAGTCTTTTTATAGGAAATATTAATGATCGGTGACTTTGTAATTCAATTTGTGGTGACAAATAATAAGGATAATGTTGGTTTTGATATTTAAAAACTCAATGCAATAAACCAAGCCCAATTACTTCAAATTAGCTAAAAATACACAAACTTTTTTCAACTAGGCGCCAGGCGTCTCTCATAAATTTTATTCGGTTTTAGTTCACCATCTTCTTCTGTCTTAGTGATTTTGAAGGTCTAAGTCCATTCTTAATATGTCTATTAGAAAAAAGAACTTAATTTAATAAAAACCAACCGTAACCTTAGGTCGAGGTCTTATGTCTAGGCTACCCCAGCGAAATCTTTATGTCTAAAGTATTTCTCTCTATAGTTAAATGAGTAAAGTTGTGAAAACGTATCAAACCTTTCAGTATTGATGCTTGGTTAAAACATTAATTGGCCAAATCAAGTTTTAACTTATGGAAACAACTTTAAGTGATAAAATGGGAGAAAAAATGCCTTTTGCCTTGTTGGATTTTAAAAACTTTAACTAACTATCCGTAACCGGGCTTGGGAAAATTAAATTTAGCTCATGCTAATAAAGGAAAAACAGAATTGAACGTCGATGGAAGTAAAAGACATGATTAAAAAATGAGTAGAATTAAAACAAGCTGGAAATGGTGGAGTTGTAACCCGAATGACCCCTAACCCATTCTCTTTCAAGATTGGGAGCAGTACTCGGTCGAAGCACAAAAAAAAGGTATCAATTCCGTTCATCTTTTCCAATTTTCGTCTTCCGCATTCTTATAGATCTGGGTCTTATCTACAAATTTGTCTTCTTTGAAGTCTTCTAATTCGACTTTTTTAAGGGTGAAATTCATGCACTTTGCTGATTGATTCAAAAAAAAAAAAACCTGAACGTGAAAGCATTTACTGTTAACATTATTGTGCTTTTGCTGATCCATATCTGATAAAAAAAAAGGAAGAAAAAGCATAGAATACCCCATTTGTCATTACTCCTTTGTGTAGCCTTGCATTGAAATCACATGCTACTTCCTTGTTGCTTAATTCCCAACCATCTTTATCTTTAACTCTACTTTCGTTTCTTTCTAGCTTCCATTATCATTCTGTCCATTTTTTTTTTTTAACTTGTTTCTTCGTTGTTATTCGGGTTACTCCTAAAATCACACTCTTGTTTGAGTTCTTAGGTGTTGTCTAAACCACTTGAAATGCACATAGCTTTTAACCTTGCTAGACTCACTTACCGATTTGTTTGAAGTGCATAAGAGTGTACTAAGTTATAAGGGAGAGATTGTAAGGGAGCGATACATTATTTTGAGTGTTGAGGGTTAAACACGAGTGAACTTCACTAACGAGTGAATTAGTGAGGGAGTGCTTGTGAGGTCCATTTCTTGTCACTTTATTTTGTTTTACAGCATGGCTAATCTTGGAGAGGAAGGCAATATTTCTGATGCCTGAAGGAGAGAGGCACTAGAAGGAACTGTTGAACGAATGATTCGTAGCATGGAGGCTTTGACAGAACGAATAGGAAGGTTGGAGACTCAAAACCAAGCTCAGAAGAGAGTTCCACCACCTCCACCACCACGTGTTCTGGATGAGGATGAGTATGAAGGTGATGGATCCGATCATTGGGAGGATGATCAAGCTACAGTTTAGCGGCTCAAAGAGAGGGTGATAGACATGTTGGTCGTGGCTTAGATTGAGGGAAAGACCGGGGAAGAAGCTATCATAATTTCCAAAGGAGAGCCCCACGAGCGAATGCTCAAGTTGATTGAAACTTGGGAAACATCAAATTAAAACTTCTGAAGTTCTATGGTAAGACTGATCTGGAAGCATACATTCAATGGGAGAAAGAAGTGGAGTTCGTGTTTGATTGCCATAATTTCAATGAAGAAAAGAAGATACGACTATGTCTTGCTCGATTCAAAGATTATGCAGTAACATGGTGGGACAAATTAATGTTAATTAGGAGACGAAACCTTGAGGCGCCAATCGATTCATGGTATGAGTTCAAGGAGTTGTTGAGGAGGCGATTTGTTCCTAGACATTTCCACAGGGACACAGCACAAAAGCTCCAAGTGTTGAGACAAGGTAGTAAGTCTGTGGATGACTATTACAAGGAGATGTGTTAAGAAACCCTTGAGAGTTGGAGCTAAGAACCTTGTTAACAAACAAGACCCATAGAACACAATCCCAAAAACCCCAAAACCGATTAAGGAATCAACCCAAGGAACGTAAAAACCGGATTACCTTGATGATCAAATATTCAAGGCAAGAAAACTCGCTCCTTGTTTGAGATCCGAATCACTCCACAAGCAAGATAGATCAAGCCTCACTTGAATGATCCTAAACATGCAAGCTATCACTAGATTGCAAAATACATTAGCTCTTGGCGAAAAGAAAGGCTCAAAGGCTCATTTCATTTCATTACATCTCAATTCTATATTCTATCCTTTCAAAGATGACATACATGACTATATATAGCCTTCAAAATTGTCCTTAAAAGTAAATGGAAAGTCTTAAAACTTAAAATACATAAAAATACACCATAAATCCGAAAATAAATGTTAAATCAGCAAACCAAGAGTTTTGTAACCCTAAAGGATTAAATGAAGCCTCATTTAATGTAGCATGAACTTCAAATCCATAATTGATGCTTTTATCTTGAATGAAGCTTGAGTTGACTTGTATTTGATTTGAATATATTGGAGATTCATATCAAGATGGATACGTTGATGAATCGGCTGGATCTTGAAGAGGAAATGAAGAATCTCATGGCACGGTTTCTTAATGGCTTAAACAAGGAGATTGCGGATAAGGTTGATCTACAACCTTACTTTAACATCGAAGAGATGTTGCACCTTGCCATCAAAATTGAGAAGCAGCTCCAAAGGCGATCTCAAAGGTATTCTACTAAGCCCTTTTCCCATTCATCTTCTACATGGAAAACGGATAGTAAGAGTACTGATTCTAAACTTAGAAATCAAGAGGCATATGAGAAACCAAAAGAAAAGTTTGAGAAAGGAGAGAGTTCCGAGAAGGGGAAAGAGAAAGTTGATGAACCTAATGTGAGAAATCGGGATATTAAATGCTGGAAATGTCAAGGAGTAGGACATTACAGTCGAGACTGCCCTAATAGAAGAACTATGATAATTAGAGAATGAGAGTTTGTAACAGAAGATGAGAAGGAAGATGAGGTAGAAAAGGAGGACAATGGTGAATATGAGAGTGAGGAGTATAGTGAAGAGGACCCTACACATATGTCCTTAGTCACTAGGAGAGCTCTCAGTACTCAAATTAAAGAGGATGGCCTAGACCAACGAGAGAACTTATTTCACACTAGGTGTCTTGTCCAAACTGTGCTTTGTAGTGTGATTATTATAGTGGTAGTTGTACCAATGCTGTAAGTTCTATTCTGGTCAAGAGGCTTAACTTAGAGACAAAATCACATCCTAGACCATATAAGCTTCAATGGTTAAGTGATTGTGGGGAGGTAAAAGTGAGTAGACAGGCTCTTGTTTCTTTTGCTATTGGAAAGTATGCTGATGATGTTTTGTGTGATGTTGTACCTATGCATGCCAGGGATATATTGTTGGGTAGACCATGGCAATTTGACCGTCGGGTAATGTATGATGGCTATGCCAATCGCTATTCTTTTACTCATAATGGTAGAAAAACTACTCTTGTACCTTTGTCACCAAAAGATGTGCATGTTGCTCAATGCAAACTTGAAAAGAAGAGGCAAGAGGCCGATGCAAAAGCAAAAAGTGAAAAAGAAACAAAAGAAAATGAGTTGAGAGAAAAAAAGAGTTTGAGTGAAAAGCAAGAGAGTAGCAATCGGCCTAGTGGGAAAAATGAGAGAAAAGCCAAAATGGTGAGCTTGTATGCTAGTTCAAGTGAGGTTAGAAATGTTTTAATGGCGAAACGAACTATTCTTGTACTTTTGTACAAAGGGTCTTGTTTTCTTACTAACGAGCTTAACACCTCCTTGCCTAGTATTTATGTTTCTCTTTTACAGGAATTTGAGGACTTGTTTCCCGAGGAGATGCCCAAGGAATTGCCACCACTTCGTGGCATCGAGCATAAGATTGACTTCATTCCAGGTGCTACCATACCTAACTGACCAGCTTATAGGACTAATCCTACTGAAGCCAAAGAAATTCCAAGGCAAGTGGATGAATTGTTAGCTCATGGGTATGTACGCGAAAGCCTTAGTCCTTGTAGTGTGCCTGTTATTTTAGTGCCTAAAAAAGATGGAACTTGGAGAATGTGTGTAGACTATAGAGCCATTAATAAGATCACTGTTAAATATCGTCATCCTATTCCTAGGTTAGATGATATGTTAGATGAATTGCATGGCTGTAGTCCGTTTACTAAGATTGATTTGAAATCTGGGTATCATCAAATTCGTATGAATGTTGGAGATGAATGGAAAACTGCATTTAAGACCAAATATGGATTGTATGAGTGGCTTGTTATGCCTTTTTGTTTAACTAATGCTCCTAGTACTTTCACGAGGTTGATGAACCATGTATTGCGTGAATATTTGGGAAAATTTGTGGGTGTTTATTTTGATGATATACTTGTGTATTCGAAGTCTTTGGAAGATCATGTAATGCATGTGCGTGCTGTTTTGACTACACTTTGAAATGAGAAATTGTATGCTAACCTAAAGAAATGTAATTTTTACATGGAAAGGGTTAATTTTCTTGGTTTCATAGTGTCTAGTCGAGGAGTTGAGGTGGATAGTGAGAATGTTAAGGCTATTGGCGAATGGCCAACTCCTAAGAATGTTGGGGAGGTTCGAAGTTTTCACGGGCTAGCTAGCTTTTATAGGCGTTTTATTAAGGACTTTCGCACCCTAGCTTCACCTCTAAATGAATTGGTAAAGAAAAATGTTCCTTTTGTTTGGGGTACATCCCAAGAGCATGCTTTTAATGTTTTAAAGGATAAGTTGTGTGCAATGCTCCTCTACTTGCTTTACCGAACTTTGATTTGACTTTTGAAATTGAATGTGATGCAAGTGGGATTGGAATTGGGGCTGTACTAATGCAAAACCATAACCCACTAATGTTCTTTAGTGAAAATTTGAGTGGTGCTTCTTTGCGGTACCCAACTTATGACAAAGAACTTTATGCTTTGGTACGAGCTTTGCAAACTTGGCAGCATTATCTTTGGCCAAAGGAGTTCGTCATTCATACGGATCATGAGAGCTTAAAGCACTTGAGAGGGCAAAGCAAACTGAATCGCAGACATGCCAAGTGGTTGGAGTTTATAGAGACATTTCCATATGTGATTAAGTATAGACAAGGTAAGAGAACATTGTTGTAGATGCTTTATCACGAAGGTATGCTCTCTTTAATACTTTGAATGCTAAGATTTTAGGATTTCAACATCTTAAGTCCTTGTATCCAGATGATGTGTTCTTTGCTCCTTTTGTTGAATCGTGTGAAAAAGGACTTGTTGTGGATGATTACATGTTGTTTGAAGGATTTTTGTTTCGAAAAGGTAAACTTTGCATTCCATCTTGTTCCATTCGTGAATTACTTGTCAAGGAAGCTCATGGGGGTGGTTTAATGGCTCATTTTGGTGTTTCTAAAACTTATGATATGCTTGCTGAACATTTTTATTGGCCTAAAATGAAGCATGATGTGCATAAAGTGTGTAAGCATTGTATTGCATGTAAACAAGCTAAGTCTAGGTTACAACCACATGGTTTATATTCACCTTTGCCTGTTCCTACTACTCCTTGGGTTGATATTTCTATGGATTTTGTCCTTGGTTTACCACGAACACGAAAAGGTAGGGATAGTATATTTGTAGTGGTTGATAGGTTTAGCAAGATGGCGCATTTCATACCATGCCATAAAACTGATGATGCTAAATTTATTGCTGATTTGTTCTTTAGGGAAGTTGTTCGTTTACATGGCATTCCTAGAACTATTGTTAGTGATCGAGATGTCAAATTTTTAAGTCATTTTTGGCGTGTGTTATGGGGAAAGTTGGGAACCAAACTTGTTTATTCTACTACTTGTCATCCCCAAACCGATGGACAAACTGAGGTAGTAAATAGGACAATGGTTACCATGATTCGAGCAATCATAGATAAAAATCTTAAAACTTGGGGGGATTGTTTGCCATTAATTGAATTTTCATATAATAGGGTTGTCCATAGTACTACCAAATGCACACCGTTTGAAATTGTATATGGTTTCAATCCTATCACCCCACTTGATTTGTTGCCTATACCTCCTAATGAATTTGTGAGTTATGATGCTAGCACAAAGGTTGATCTTGTCCATAGGCTACATAAAGAAGTTAAGGAAAGGATTGAGAAGCAAAACACTAAGGTTGCTTCCCGCATCAATAAAGGACGCAAGCTCCTTGTTTTCCAACCAGGGGATTGGGTTTGGGTACATTTTCGAAAGGAACGGTTTCCAACTCAACGAAGGTCTAAGTTGTTACCACGAGGCGATGGGCCTTTTCAAGTCCTTGGACGGATCAATGATAATGCTTATAAGATTGATTTGCCAGGTAAGTATGGGATGAGTGCTACCTTTAATGTTTCTGATTTGTCTCCTTTTGATGTAGGTGATGAATTCCATACAAGGACGAATCCTTCTAAAGATGGGGAGGATGATATGAACTAAGGAGCTACCTTTGTTATGCCTCATGGACCGATTACAAGATCGAGAGCTAGGAAACTTTAACAAGCTTTGCTACTTCGTGTCCAAGCATTCTTGAACTCGACAAGAGAAATAAAGATAGATGTGCAAGAAGTTAGAACTATGCACTTCAATTTGGTGCAAGTTATGCATTTTTAAGTGTTTTTATGGCAAGTCAAAGTCCACTTGGCCAGGGTCAAAGTCAGCTCCATCAAAACAAGTCAAAGTCAACTCATTCAATTCAAAAACCAAGTTAAACACTCACATCCTTCAATATGGACGGGATTGCAATTGATTTTGTTAAACTCTCCGTGTTCTTAACCTTTTCATTTGCTTGTCTTTCCATTTATTGAAGTTATGTCTTTTCATTTACGAGTCTTTTCATTTCTTGTAAGTTACAAGTCTTTTCATTTGCTTAAGACTTTTCATATGACTTTCTAGGATGGCTATATATAGCCTTGAGATGTCTCGTTGTAAACACAATTTGAAGTTTAATGAAAAGTGAGTTTTCTCATTAGCTTGGTTGAGAGCTTTATCTCCCATTTCTTGTGCAATTTCTTGTGTCCTTAGAATTTGCATGTTAGGATCATTCAAGCGTGTTGATCATACCTCTTGTGGAGTGATTCGAATCACGAGTTTAGAAACGAGTTTTCTCTATTCTTGATATTGATCATCAAGGTAATCCGTTCTTAAACTTTTCCTTGGGTTGATTCCATACTTGTTTTCGGGGTTTTTGGGATTGACTTCTATGGGTCTTGTTCGTTAGCAAGGTTCTTAGATCCAACTCTCAAGGGTTTCTTAACAGGAATGTCGGGGCAAAGAGGTGTCAAATCCCCAGCAAAGAGGTGCCGAATCAAGATTCTGAACCCTAGGCCTGGGGCGTTATAGATGGTATTAGAGCGGAACCTTTCCTAGTAAGATGTGGTTCGGGGACGAACCAAGGCGGAAGCGAACACTTAAGAGTACAGAAGAAGAAGAAAATGAAGAATAACAGCATCCCTTTTCTCTCTTTGTTATCTTCTTCAACGGTTTCTTGGGATCTTTTTTGAAGTGACACTGAAGTGATGGGGAATGTTGGAGGCAACCCTAAAATGCAAGCTTTTATACCCCTCTTGATTTTAGGGCAACACAAATGATAAAGTGGGCCCCAGCTCAGCATATCAGGTATTTTTCCATTTTACTGCAATAATTTCTCAGGTAAAAGCTGTAAATGACAACTCTGGAAGCTTGTCTGTTAAAATTTCACTGCACTCCTTGGTTTAAGCTATGGTTTTGAACTCTCATAACCTCCTTTTCTTAATCAAGATATCCTTCAAAAAATTTGCATAGTTAGACATCTGCTCAAGAGCCTCAACTAATGGTATATTGATGTGGAGTTGCTTCAACACATCCAAAAGATACTTGAATTGATTATGTTGGTTTTTCTTTTGAAGCCTTTGAGGATAGGAAGGTGGTGGTCTATTCCATTGGTGTTTCCACACTTCTCTGGACCGGTGCTTCTCTTGGTCCTGCTTCCTCCACTAATTATGCTTCTGCTGCATTTTTTCCTCTGCTAATTTCTATGTGAGGATGAACTTCTGTCTCTGTGTGAATTTCTAATTCTGAAATCTGCTCATGCGATGCTCCAGCATCGTTCACTCTGTTATGATCAACCAGCACATTTTCTACAGTTTCCACTACATGGCAGTCTTCTTTGTCTACTCGTAGCTGAGGTAAAGCCTTGCCACACCTTATAGTTATAGCTTTACACTGTTCTTTTCCCTTTCTCTTGGGATTTTCGGTGTCATTAGGCAAAGTACCAAGAGGCCTATTTTTCAACTCATTTGCCATTTGCCCCAATTGTAATTCCAAATTTCTTAGAGAAGCTGCTTGGCTTTGGAGTGATGCATCATTCTTCGCCATGTATTCTCTCATTAGATTCTCCATAGAATTGGAGGAACTTGTTGTTGGTTTCACTTCCTACTGTTTAATTAGACATTATGAGACTAGGGTGGTGAATCGCCTTTTGCTGAAATGGAGAGGCATCCTGCTGTTCTTAGTTCCTTCCCCAACTGAAAGTGGGGTGCTGCCTCCATCCCTTGCAATAAGAACAAGAGGTGACTAGTACATTGTTGATTCCATGGCTAGTTGACGATGCTACAACATTGTTCATGTTCTTGACCATATTAGTAAGGTTTAGAATTTGAGCCTTCTGATTACGCTTGTTTACATGCGTAAAAAGAAGGTTTTAGATACTGTTTTTACTATGTTTCAGCTTTGTTTCGGACTTTTTCTCGATCGTTTGAGTTCCAATTCATGCAAAATTCATATACTATGGTTTGTGGATGGCTTATATTGTATTTATGACATTTTAGGACCATTTGGGAGTGCAAATTAATCAAAAGAAGCGAAAAGACGAAAAAAACACCTCAGGAGGCGCCAGGCGCCTGGGAAGCCTGCAGAAAACAGTTTTTCTTCCAACTTTGCCCTTAATGAAACGCGTCTTCCAATGCGTTTTGGTGGTTCCAACCGATGCATACGTGTAGAAGAAGTGTTCCACTATCAGTTTGAGCACGATTTGGTCAGTCAAAAGAGTTGGAAATGGGTGATTCACCATCGTTTTAGGACTTACCTAACCAATTCTGCACAGCTATAAATTCCAGCAACTTCTCCACCAAATTCATCAAGCCTTGCTTCCTTCTCTTGATCATTTTTAGTGTTTCTTTATTGCTTTCTAAGTACTTTTGAGTTGCTTTCATTAGTTGCTTTTGGTTTTTAAATCTCGAGCACTTTACATTCCTTTATTGAGCTTTGTTTTGTTTCCATTTGTACTTAGTCATTTTTCTACTTATTCAAATATATAAAAATCTAGCACTTTGCTTATTCTCTCTTTGCCTTTACTTTATTTTCAGTTAAGAGAGTTGTGTTTTTGGAGGAAAGAGCACGTGACACTCTCCCTTGCTTGAAAGAGAAGGGCGAAGCTCTCAATCCCGATAAAAACTCTCCATTAGATAACTTTTGTTTTTCACACATGCATTCCACATTCAACCATTTTACTTGCTGTATTTGCTTCAATATGTCTTTCTAAATTCCCATCTCTAGCCCGGTTATGGATAGTTAGCCTTTTATGTCTAAAAAGGGTTGCTAAGAAGTAGTGTTTTTGCTTTCCATTCATTACTCAACATGTTTCCCCAAAAAAGTTAGGATTTAGAGAAGGCCACTGTAAGTCTTAACAAGTCAGTACTGAAAAGGTTGCTTATTTGCATTGTTGAGTGGTTAAACCGAGGAGAGGAGCGCCTTAGACATAAGGGTTCCGCTTAAGTAGCCTAGACATAGGACCTTAACCCAAGGTTGCGACTATTTCCATCCTAAAACTAAGATATCTCTCGTAATAGACATATTAGGGAATGTCTTAGGACTTTGAACTTGCTTAGACATAAGTCAAGTGAAAAGCGTAGTCGTTGGTTCCTAAAGTGAAATGTATATCGTCCTTAGCATATCCTTGATTCTTTGTTGGCTAACTTGAACTAATTCGGGCTAGGTTTTATTATTATAAGTCCAAATCCCAAATCCAAACCATTATTTGTGACCACTTCCCATTTTACAAGAATCACTCATTCCAACATTCACTATACTTTAAAACTTTAGAGTTTGGAAATTGTTTAGAAGTCCTTGAGGATCGATACTTGGATACTCCATCCATTTTATATTACTCTGACAGGTGTGCGCTTGCATCTATATAATTGTTACCACGCTTAGCGCGTGCGTTCAGCATAAACATCCCAGTCAAGTTTTTGGCGCCGTTGCCGGGGACTTTAGTTTTAAAATTTTTTTCAAATTCTTTTAGTTTTTATTTTTGTGAATTGTTGTTGGGTGTAATTTCCATCCACCGTTTTTGTTCTATATTTTTGGTCGTTTATCTCACAAGGGTAAGTTAAAGTGCATGAGCACAAGATCTTTTCTTCTACCCCTTGACCCTGAGATTGAGCGGACCCTTCGAAAAACTAGAAAGGAGCAAAGACTTCGAAAACAACTAGAAAAGCAAAAAGAGAGAGAAGGTGAAATCAGTCCTGAAAGTGAGGTAGAGAGTACAAGCACATCAATGGCAGATATTCCACCTCGTGATCCGGTTGATCCACCTGCTGTTAACGGTAATATGAGGGATCATGCAAGAAATGATGAATTCAACCATATCCAGATGGCGGACAACAGAGACGTGGCAATGCGAGAATATGCCGCCACGGCTTTTCAGAACTTTGATTCAGGGATATTCAACCCTATTCCAGCCCACGCAAACTTTGAGCTTAAACCAATGATGTTCCAAATGTTGCAGACAATTGGACATTTTGGAGGGCAGGAACATGAGGATCCACATGATCATCTGAAATCATTCATTCAAATTGCAAATGCATTTCGATTACCTGGTATAACAGACGATGCTCTGAGACTAACACTTTTTCCATTTTCTTTGAAGGACCAAGCTAGAGCATGGCTCAATGCATTTCCACCGGGATCCATCACCACATGGGGGTCGTTAGTGGAGAAGTTCTTAACAAAATTCTTCCCACCTACTCGCCACGCTGATATCAGAGAGGAGATCATCTCCTTTAGACAGTATGATCGTGAACCTGTTCACGAGGCGTGGGAGAGATTTAAAGAACTAATCAGGAAATGTCCGAACCATGGCTTGCCGGCATGCATCCAGATAGAACATTTCTTTAGAGGCTTAGATCATCCTACTAAGATGATGCTAAACAATGCTGCCAACGGAGCCTTTACAAAGAAGACATTCAACGAGATAGTTGACATCCTAAATGACTTAGCTTCACATAACGAACTATGGTGTTCGCAAAGATCTAGGGCAGCACCAAAGAAGCAAGATCCAGCTGGAGTTTTGGCTCTGGACATTGCGACCTCGATGCAAAAAGAGATGGTTACAATGAACCAGAGGCTGAAAGAGATGACATTGGGAATAAAAAATCCATTAGCCACGCCGATACAACCTGTGCAGTCGGATTATTGCACTCCTGCCCCTGTTTGCCAAGTCAACGATCTCATTTGTTCATTTTGCAGTGAAAACCATATTTATGATAATTGTCCACATAACCCTGCTTCTGTTTTTTATGTAGGACATGGGAACAATAGGAACTTTAACCCATATTCGAACACCTACAACCCAGGTTGGAGGCACCACCCTAATTTCTCATGGGGAGGACAAGGAGGTTCGAGCGGTTTTAATCAAGGGCAGAGCCAACAGAACAAGCAGCTCTATGTTCCACCTACACAGCAATACATCCCACCACCGCAACAGCAGTACAATCAGAGAACACAGACTCCACCAGTTCACAATAACAACTCAAATCTTGAGAATATGATGAAGGAGTACATGGCCCGAACCGATGCAGTGATACAATCCCAAGCGGCATCAATGAGGAATTTCGAGACCCAATTGGGACAACTTGCCAATGAATTGAAGAATAGACCACAAGGTTCTTTTCCAGGCCATACTGAATTACCAAAACGAGAAGGGAAAGAACAGTGCAAAGCTGTCACCCTCAGGAGTGGACTGGCATATGATGGACCAACAATGCCAACAACAGATGTACAGATTCCGTCCACTGAACCAATTGTAAAGATACCAGAAAATCCAACAACACCAGAAAAAGAAAATATTAGAAAAGGTAATGAGGACACCCCGAGTGTTCCTCCACAGGTACAGCCTTCTTTTACCCCTACTCCCCCGTTTCCACAAAGATTAGTAAAGAAAAATAATGATTCCCAGTTTAGAAAATTTTTAGATATTTTAAAACAACTGCATATAAATATACCATTAGTAGATGCTCTAGAACAGATGCCAAATTATGCTAAGTTTTTGAAAGATATAGTTTCTAGGAAGAAAAAAATAGGAGAGCATGAACTGGTAGCCATGACAAAATGTAGTAGTGAAGCTGTAGGCAGCCCGCTACCCATGAAATGTAATGATCCTGGCAGTTTTACCATTCCATGTTCCATAGGAGGAAAAAACTTAGGCAGGGCATTATGTGATCTAGGCGCTAGCATTAATCTTATGCCATTATCAGTTTTCAAATCTTTAGGCATAGGAGAAGCTAGACCTACTACGGTTACCCTCCAACTAGCAGATAGATCTATCATAAGACCTGAGGGAAAGATAGAAGATGTTTTAGTCCAGGTGGACAAATTCATTTTCCCTGCGGACTTTATCATTCTAGATTGCGAGGCAGACTTAGACGTTCCCATTATTTTGGGAAGACCATTTCTAGCCACTGGGGATACAGTTTTTAATGTGAGGAAGGGAGAAATTACAATGAGGGTAAATAATGAAGAAGTTAAATTTAACGTTCTAGACGCCATGAAATTACCAGGAGACTTTGAAGAGTGCTCTGCTATAAATAGCTTAAATCCTGTTATGTTTGATGAGTTTTATGACTTATTAGTTACAGAGATTGAAGAAGAGCTTGATAAGATAGCAGAAGGACCAGAAGATGTGGCTAATCCTATTGAAAAAATACAAAAAGAAGAATGCAAGTCGTTACTTCCGTCCATAGTGGAACCACCCACGTTGGAGCAGAAGCCATTGCCGTCGCATTTGAAATATGCGTATCTAGGGGATAACGACACTTTACCAGTTATTATAGCTTCCAATTTATCACCTACTAATGAATATTCTTTATTGCAGATTTTGGAGAAGCACAAAAAGGCTATTGGATGGACGATAGCAGATATCCGAGGGATAAGCCCGGCCTTTTGCATGCACAAAATTCTATTGGAAGAAGATGCTAAGAACTCTATTGAGAGTCAAAGGCGGTTGAACCCGAAGATGAAAGAGGTTGTAAGGAAAGAAATTCTTAAATGGCTTGACGCCGGTGTTATATACCCAATATCTGACAGCAGCTGGGTAAGCCCAGTACAGTGTGTACCAAAGAAAGGGGGTATAACCGTGGTGGCCAACGAGGAGAATGAGCTCATCTCAACCCGAACTGTGAGCGGGTGGAGAGTTTGCATTGATTATCGCAAACTCAACAAGGTAACAAAGAAAGACCATTTTCCTCTCCCGTCTATTGACCAGATGCTCGACCATCTGGCAGGTAAGGATTTCTATTGTTTTTTAGATCGATATTCGGGTTATAATCAAATTACTATTGCTCCAGAAGACCAAGAGAAGACAACATTTACGTGTCCGTATGGTACGTTCGCTTTTAGGCGAATGCCCTTTGGACTATGCAATGCACCCGCGACTTTTCAGAGGTGTATGATGGCCATCTTCTCTGACATGGTAGAAAATATTCTAGAAGTTTTTATGGATGACTTTTCTGTTTTTGGAAATTCTTTCGACGCTTGTTTAGTTAATTTGGAGAGAGTATTGGAGAGATGTGAACAAACAAACCTAGTCCTAAATTGGGAGAAGTGTCATTTCATGGTACAAGAGGGTATTGTTTTGGGTCACAAAATTTCCAAGCAAGGAATAGAGGTAGACCACGCTAAGATAGACATCATTTCAAAGCTACCTCCTCCTACAAATGTCAAAGGGATTAGAAGTTTTTTAGGGCATGGGGGATTTTACCGCCGCTTTATAAAAGACTTTGCTAAAATTTCTAAACCCTTGTGTCAATTGTTAGAACATGATAGACCATTTGTTTTTGATGATGACTGTTTAAAATCATTTGAAATGTTGAAAGTTGCTCTAAGTTCAGCTCCTATAATTATCGAACCTAATTGGGATTTACCTTTTGAGCTCATGTGTGATGCTAGTGATTATGCAATAGGAGCTATGTTAGGACAACGTAAAAACAAGATCTTGCATCCTGTGTATTATGCTAGTAAGACTCTGACCGGTGCACAACTCAATTACACTACTACTGAAAAGGAACTGTTAGCAGTTGTGTTCGCCTTTGATAAGTTTAGGTCTTACTTGATAGGCACAAAAGTCATTGTTTTTACTGACCATTCTGCTTTAAAATATTTATTTGCTAAAAAAGATGCTAAACCACGTTTGATACGGTGGATTTTGTTACTTCAAGAGTTTGATATTGAAGTTAGGGACAGGAAGGGTACTGAAAACCAAGTTGCTGATCACCTGTCTAGATTGGAATCCCCGCTCTGTGATGATGGAACTGTTATACGTGAACAGTTTATTGACGAGCAACTCTTGCGAGTTGATTCAGTTCCGTGGTATGCCGATATAGCAAATTATTTGGTAAGTCGAATAGTTCCTTATGAGTTCAACAAGCAACAGGTAAAGAAGTTTCTAAATGAAGTTCGATGTTATCGTTGGGATGAGCCTTTTTTATATAAGCTAGGACCTGACAATATCTTACGCAGGTGTGTCGCAGAAGAAGAGCACGAGGCGATATTAGACGCTTGTCATATGTCTCCATATGGAGGACATTTTGCAGGACACAAAACCGCAGCCAAAGTTTTGCAAAGTGGGTTCTTTTGGCCCACTATGTTCAAAGATGCACATAAGTTTGCCCAGGTTTGTGACAAATGCCAACGGACAGGTAATATATCTAAACGCCACGAAATGCCTCAAACCCCGATCTTGGAGATTGAAATATTTGATGTGTGGGGTATAGATTTTATGGGTCCATTTCCATCTTCTAATGGTAAGCTTTATATATTGTTAGCAGTAGATTATGTTTCGAAATGGATAGAAGCCATTGCAACTGCTACCAATGTTTCCAAAGTTGTCATTCGTTTTCTGCAAAAGCACATTTTTACGCGTTATGGAACCCCGCGTTGTCTGATAAGCGATGGGGGGGCTCATTTTGTGAATAGGTCTATGCAAAAGTTGCTGACTAAATACAATGTGCGTCATAGGGTTGCAACAGCATATCATCCTCAGTCGAATGGGTTAGCCGAAATATCTAATAGGGAGATAAAAAACATTTTAGAAAAAACTGTAAATCTTAACCGTAGGGATTGGTCTTTTAAGCTTGATGATTCACTTTGGGCATATAGGACAGCATTTAAGACTCCCCTCGGCATGTCCCCCTATAGGCTAGTTTTTGGAAAAGCATGTCATTTGCCTCTTGAGCTAGAATATAAAGCATTTTGGGCTACTAAGAAATTAAATTTTGATTTGTTGGCTGCAGGTGAAGCGAGGAAGTTACAATTGTTGGAATTAGAAGAACACAGGCACTTTTCTTATGAGAATGCTAAGTTGTTTAAGGAAAAAACTAAACAGTGGCATGATAGGCGTCTTCGGCCGAACAATCTTCAAGAAGGTGATCTGGTTCTGTTATTCAACTCTAGGTTGAAACTTTTCCCTGGAAAACTTAAGTCTAGATGGTCTGGTCCCTTTCAAATTTTTAAAGTCTACCCATATGGGGCAGTGGATCTAGTTGACTCTAAGGGAAATGTTTTTAAAGTAAATGGGCAGAGACTTAAGCCGTATTTTGGAGAACCAGTGGATAGAGGAAAAACCTCTATTCAACTTTCAGGTCAATAAATGTTTGCGAAAAATGTTTTTCCTTCTTATCTGTTTGGAAAGAACAAAAGTAAAGGAAGGAAATTTTTGTATCTTACATTCTTTTTGTCTAATCATAAAAAGTTTTGCTTATTAATGTTTTTGGAAAACGTTGAAAAACAAAAAGAAAGAAAAAAAAAAGTTGAAAAAAAAAAAAAAAGCATTACGCAGGCGCCTGGCGCCTGCCCTTTGCGAAAATAAATCACGCAGGCGCCTGGCGCCTGCCCTGTTTTTCCAGCATTTCGAAAACTCTCAGGTTCGAGAAGTCGTGCAACATATCTACAACTTAAGGGCTTCATTGGATTTTGCGGTTTTACCTTCATGGCCTCCAGCGCTAGCTGCTATCCTTGGTCATCCATCTCCCAGTATTGACACTGATCCTAGTCCACAACCTCCGACTTCATGAAGGGGAGGTTCCTTCTTTGCTATTTTTTTGTGTTTTCTTCTTTTGGTTAATGACGTAGTTTGCATATTCTAGCATTACTACGCATGTTTTTTTTTTGTATTGATTATGTTTCGAGCTCAGTTGAAGCATGAATAAATTAGTATCGTTTATCTTCTGATCACTTAAAGTATGCCTTCACTTAACCTTAGTTTAGCTTTTCACATGCCTATTTTGAAGCATCTGTGATGTGCATGTGATTTCATGTCGATGATGATTATAAGAGATTGTTGAGTTTTCTGTTCTATGCCTGACTAAGCTTTGAGCTATTTCCTTTGTTTATGTGATAAACTCATTTTCTTTTATGTCTTTTTGATCTTTACAGACTTTAAGCTTTTTGTTTGCCCCTATATAGGAAGTCCTTGTCCTTTTTACTGTTAAGCCTTTTTCATCCGATGCAAAAGTCTTTTCCCAGTGAGGACACTGTCTCTCTTAAGTTTGGGGGGGGACAGTCGTTGTGTCAGTCGTTGTTTTAGAAAGATAAGGTGTTATTTATGGAAGCTTGTCTGTTAAAATTTCACTGCACTCCTTGGTTTAAGCTATGGTTTTGAACTCTCATAACCTCCTTTTCTTAATCAAGATATCCTTCAAAAAATTTGCATAGTTAGACATCTGCTCAAGAGCCTCAACTAATGGTATATTGATGTGGAGTTGCTTCAACACATCCAAAAGATACTTGAATTGATTATGTTGGTTTTTCTTTTGAAGCCTTTGAGGATAGGAAGGTGGTGGTCTATTCCATTGGTGTTTCCACACTTCTCTGGACCGGTGCTTCTCTTGGTCCTGCTTCCTCCACTAATTATGCTTCTGCTGCATTTTTTCCTCTGCTAATTTCTATGTGAGGATGAACTTCTGTCTCTGTGTGAATTTCTAATTCTGAAATCTGCTCATGCGATGCTCCAGCATCGTTCACTCTGTTATGATCAACCAGCACATTTTCTACAGTTTCCACTACATGGCAGTCTTCTTTGTCTACTCGTAGCTGAGGTAAAGCCTTGCCACACCTTATAGTTATAGCTTTACACTGTTCTTTTCCCTTTCTCTTGGGATTTTCGGTGTCATTAGGCAAAGTACCAAGAGGCCTATTTTTCAACTCATTTGCCATTTGCCCCAATTGTAATTCCAAATTTCTTAGAGAAGCTGCTTGGCTTTGGAGTGATGCATCATTCTTCGCCATGTATTCTCTCATTAGATTCTCCATAGAATTGGAGGAACTTGTTGTTGGTTTCACTTCCTACTGTTTAATTAGACATTATGAGACTAGGGTGGTGAATCGCCTTTTGCTGAAATGGAGAGGCATCCTGCTGTTCTTAGTTCCTTCCCCAACTGAAAGTGGGGTGCTGCCTCCATCCCTTGCAATAAGAACAAGAGGTGACTAGTACATTGTTGATTCCATGGCTAGTTGACGATGCTACAGCATTGTTCATGTTCTTGACCATATTAGTAAGGTTTAGAATTTGAGCCTTCTGATTACGCTTGTTTACATGCGTAAAAAGAAGGTTTTAGATACTGTTTTTACTATGTTTCAGCTTTGTTTCGGACTTTTTCTCGATCGTTTGAGTTCCAATTCATGCAAAATTCATATACTATGGTTTGTGGATGGCTTATATTGTATTTATGACATTTTAGGACCATTTGGGAGTGCAAATTAATCAAAAGAAGCGAAAAGACGAAAAAACACCTCAGGAGGCGCCAGGCGCCTGGGAAGCCTGCAGAAAACAGTTTTTCTTCCAACTTTGCCCTTAATGAAACGCGTCTTCCAATGCGTTTTGGTGGTTCCAACCGATGCATACGTGTAGAAGAAGTGTTCCACTATCAGTTTGAGCACGATTTGGTCAGTCAAAAGAGTTGGAAATGGGTGATTCACCATCGTTTTAGGACTTACCTAACCAATTCTGCACAGCTATAAATTCCAGCAACTTCTCCACCAAATTCATCAAGCCTTGCTTCCTTCTCTTGATCATTTTTAGTGTTTCTTTATTGCTTTCTAAGTACTTTTGAGTTGCTTTCATTAGTTGCTTTTGGTTTTTAAATCTCGAGCACTTTACATTCCTTTATTGAGCTTTGTTTTGTTTCCATTTGCACTTAGTCATTTTTCTACTTATTCAAATATATAAAAATCTAGCACTTTGCTTATTCTCTCTTTGCCTTTACTTTATTTTCAGTTAAGAGAGTTGTGTTTTTGGAGGAAAGAGCACGTGACACTCTCCCTTGCTTGAAAGAGAAGGGCGAAGCTCTCAATCCCGATAAAAACTCTCCATTAGATAACTTTTGTTTTTCACACATGCATTCCACATTCAACCATTTTACTTGCTGTATTTGCTTCAATATGTCTTTCTAAATTCCCATCTCTAGCCCGGTTATGGATAGTTAGCCTTTTATGTCTAAAAAGGGTTGCTAAGAAGTAGTGTTTTTGCTTTCCATTCATTACTCAACATGTTTCCCCAAAAAAGTTAGGATTTAGAGAAGGCCACTGTAAGTCTTAACAAGTCAATACTGAAAAGGTTGCTTATTTGCATTGTTGAGTGGTTAAACCGAGGAGAGGAGCGCCTTAGACATAAGGGTTCCGCTTAAGTAGCCTAGACATAGGACCTTAACCCAAGGTTGCGACTATTTCCATCCTAAAACTAAGATATCTCTCGTAATAGACATATTAGGGAATGTCTTAGGACTTTGAACTTGCTTAGACATAAGTCAAGTGAAAAGCGTAGTCGTTGGTTCCTAAAGTGAAATGTATATCGTCCTTAGCATATCCTTGATTCTTTGTTGGCTAACTTGAACTAATTCGGGCTAGGTTTTATTATTATAAGTCCAAATCCCAAATCCAAACCATTATTTGTGACCACTTCCCATTTTACAAGAATCACTCATTCCAACATTCACTATACTTTAAAACTTTAGAGTTTGGAAATTGTTTAGAAGTCCTTGAGGATCGATACTTGGATACTCCATCCATTTTATATTACTCTGACAGGTGTGCGCTTGCATCTATATAATTGTTACCACGCTTAGCGCGTGCGTTCAGCATAAACATCCCAGTCACCTTCAATGAAGCCATTGAATCATCGTTAGCAGTTTTTTGACTAGTTCTGTCACTTCAGGCTCTGGGATATGACCAGGGGTGAGGGATTCTCAGTAGTTGATCCATAAGGCCAACCTCTACTTTCTGTCTACGTTGTGTTCTTCTCCTTCGATGAAAAGTATGTTATATCTTGTTGTCGAGCAGATATTCCAACCCTTGCAGATCGTGCATCCACCTTCAAGATCCACCAAACAATAGTTCAAAAGAAATCTTTCTAGCACATATTTTCTTCAGCAAAAATATAAAATGTAAAGTTGAATCAATCCCCGACAACGGCGCCAAAAACTTGTTGTTGCTGTTTACAACCCTTTGTGTAAGTGTACACAACCGTTGTAGCAAGTGATAAAAAGATCGTATCAATAGGGATTGATAACTAAACACTTCAACAACTACTTAAGAAAATAAGCAAATTAACGAAATATGTTTTGAACAAGAAAAACTAAAGGAACTCAAACAAAATAGTGCATAGATAATTTGCTGAGTAAAAACAAGTAAGTACCAAGCAGAACCAAACTGATTAAAGGAAAGTTTGCAAATAAGGAGATATACTGATTTTTAAAATGGTAAGGGGGAAGAGTTTATGTGACTTTTTCTGGGCTACTCTAACAATGCTACAACATTAACGATGTTGATATACTGGCCAAACAAACAAGAAATCTTCCCAGACTTCTAGATTTTCTTCTATTCATGTTTTTAGACAAACTTGATACATATATACTCAGTTTATAACCTTGCTAGATGAGCCTTATTCCTAAGTATCCACACTCTAACTAAAGTAGAATCTAGCACGATTTAAAGCCAAACACTTCCTATTACAATTTTCCAAGAGTTAATAAGAAGATATTCCAATATGTTGGCCAAGCATATTGAAAATAAAATGTTATAAATAACTTCAACTCAGTATATATATCATCATTAAAGCCAAATCTTAAGTTTATAGTCCAAGAACAAGTTCACAACATCCTACCCTTACAAATAAACTTAGCTACTCAATACCATACAAGAAAAGAGAAGAAGAAAATACAAAACCGATGCACTTAAGAGCACAGAAGAAGAAGAAAATGAAGAATAGCAGCAGTCCTTCTCTCTTTGTTGTCTTCTTCAACGGTTTCTTGGGATCTTTTTTGAAGTGAGACTGAAGTGATGGGATTGGGAATGTTGGAGGCAACCCTCAAATGCAAGCTTTTATACCCCTCTTGATTTTAGGGCAACACAAATGATGAAGTGGGTCCCAGCTCAGCATATCAGGTATTTTTCCATTTTACTGCAATAATTTCTCAGGTAAAAGCTGTAAATGTCAACTCTGCCTTTTTCTGCCTTTTTCACTCCGATGCTGCAACATCAACAATGTTGTAGCAAAACATTCAAAATTATGCAATTCTTCATAACTCTCAGCATTGTCTACTAAGGTAAAGATGTTAATGAATGTAAAGCATTATTTGTACAAAATAAGCGTGTAGAATGAGTGTTTGTGTGGCTATCCTTGGCTAATTTATATGGAATTATTGCACAAATAACTCTCCAAAGAGAGTTATCAGTCCTCTTCATAGTCCAAAAGGTGTTTCAGAAACACTTTTTTGATGGAATTGTGTTCAAAATGTATACTGTAGTGTCTACTGCATAACCCCAAAACGAGGTAGACAATTGAACGTAGCTCATCATAGATTGAACCATGTCTAACAGGGTTCTATTTCTCCTTTCTGATACACTATTCTGTTGAGGTGTACCAGGTGCTGAGAGTTGGGATGTAATTCCATGTTCTATCATATAGTCCTGGAATCTTAAGTCCGGATACTCTCCACCCCATTCAGATCGAACTGTCTTAATCGTCTACCTAATTGGTTCTCAACTTCAATGTTGTACTCCTTATTAAACTTTTCAAGGACTTCAGACTTATGTTGCATTAGGTAGAGATATCCATAACTTGAATAATGATCTATGAAAGAGATGAAATACTCATACCCTCCCCTGGCATTAAAATTCATCGAACCACAAAGGTCTGAATGTACCAGCTCCAACGGTTCTTTGGCTCTGGAACCTTTTCCTGTAAAAGGTCTTTTAGTCATATTTCCTTCGAGACAAGATTCACATAGAGGCAATGAGTCATCTTCTAACTCGCTTAGAAGTCCACTCCTAACCACTCTCCCAATCCTATTGTTTTTTATGTGACCTAATATTAAGTGCCAAAGATAGGTATTTTCTTTTGGAGAAGTTCTTTGCCTTTTGTGTTGAGTTTAGCATTTTTAACAACTCCGTATTTAAAATTGTTGTAGTTATGGTTGGTCTTAATACATATAAGTTGTTTTCGAGTTTTGCAGAACAAATGTTAACATCATTTCGTGAAATGAACACTTCATTTAATGAAAAGGAAATAGCATAACATTGTTCGAGTAGACAAGAAATTGAAATTAAGTTCCTCTTTATTTTGGGAACTACATACACATTATCTAATAATATATATGTATTCTTGTCTATAAGCAACTTTAGGTCTCCCACTGTGACTCCTAAGATGACATCTCTCATTCTGACTTTGAGAGTTATCTTCCCAACATCAAACTGCCTCCAGAAACTAATTCCCTGAAAAGAACAAACTGGAGGGATGTGAATCTCGGAGCGAAAGCGGACCGTTGTTCGTGAAATTTGGGAAACAAAATCACAATGTACAGGGAAGAAAAACACAGGGGGAAACTGTTTTCCTTACCTTTGAAGAACTCTTCGTCAATGATTTCCCGACACTACCAATGAGTCTTTCGTGCTATCCTCTTGGGTTTCGAGAGCGTGCTTGTGGGAGCACCAATTTTGGAATGAGAGGGAGTATTGAGAGAGCTTGAGAGAGATGGGAGTTACACACTTTGATAAGGCAATCCTAATTCTCAGCCCAATGATCCAAGCTTTTGTTGAGCAAGAACCCTTGAATCAAAGAAATTAACACCTCCTTAAACAAGTTAGAATCAGCCAAGAGAAAGCCTAGAAATTGATTACCTCTATGATCAAAGATCTAGAAGCAAGAATGGAGATCTTGTTCTACAATCAGTCATTCCACAATCAAACTTGATCAAGGCTGGATTGAATGGCTCAAAATGCAATCTATCACAAGAATTGCAAGAAACCTTAGAAATGGGAATGGGATTTCTAAAGAAAATGTCTCTTGAGAGATCAAATTTCATTCAGCTAAAATCTCCCTTTTACATAGCTTGGATGGGGCTTTTTATAGCCATTATATGAGTGAAACCCCCAACCCTTCACTTTCCAAAATAAAACCCATAAGTAGTAATGACAACAATTGGTCTACTTAATAACTTCCCATAATTGAACTCTAAAGTTGAAACCATAATTTGGAAGACCAAAAACTCAAAAATTACAAGCAAAATTTGATGACTTAGAAACAACAAATAAATCTTTAAAATTTTGGCACAACGTCAATCTTGCAAACGTTGACCTTCACAACATCGTCCTCTCTTGGATTATTTTGCAGCATCTGAAATAAAGGTTGAACTGAGCCTATCCAATTTTTTATGTGAATAAGGAATGCTTGTTGAAGCTTCTTAGCCTTGGCTCGTGTAATAGGTCCAGTGGAGACGTGCGGAACACCATGATTCTTATCACACTTTTTCTCTGTTCTGTAACTGTTGCAGAACCTCTCTACAACTCATTTGACAAAGAAAAAAGCAGAATGACGTGGGGTAACTCCCCACGTCATACCAACTTCCCACTCCCTTGAAATTTTGCAGGGGAGTTTAATATTAATATTAATATTAATATTAACAATATATAATTAATATATATATATATAATAATTAACATATATATAATTAATTAATTAATCATATTAATTAATAATTATTAATTAATTATTAATCTAATTAATAATTAATTAACATATATATATATTAAATAATTAACACTTAATTATTTATCACATAAATAGAATCATATTCTATAGCATTTCTCTCGTATAACCTATAGTTTTAATGTACATCTTATGTGCATTAATTTTTAACCTATAGTTTTAATATGAATCTTATTCATATTAATTTTATTTGAATACCATTCAATAATTTCTCTCACAATATATAGTTTTAATTTATAATTAACTATATATTATAATGTATCAATATACATATAATCCCTTAAGTAATTTGAACAATTCAAATTCTTCCAAAAACTTGATCCTCGTTTTACCCGTTATGAGCTAGCAAGGGGACCTAATAGACCTACAGATCAGAAGCTCCAATGATGCAAGATCAATCGGTCAAACTCATTGACTGAGTTAATCAAAATTCGTTAACTACGGGTCATTCCACTAATGACCCGCAGTTGCACTCTTCTCATTGCAGAATGTTTTCGTGTCCATGGATATACGACCATTAATGACGAGTCAATCCTTCACGAGTGCTCGTAACTCAAGTTGGGTCAAATTACCGTTTTACCCCTGAGTTACATCTTACTCCTTAAATACCACTGCTCCTCTAACGAACAACCCGGTTATGGTCCGACCAATAACCGGAAGTCCCTCTCGGGCCAATGAGAGGGTGGGGCCCCGTGTTCAAGTCCCGGAGTCAACATTTAAGAGAACACTCATCTACTCCCCTAAAGTTAGAAAGGAATGAATTCCATCTTGTGAAGTTATGTTCCCAGCTCCCCACTCGGTCTCGTACCCAAAATAGTAGGAATATTGAGTCGGCAACTTGGGCCACTCTCACCCATACAGATCAAAGAACGAGCCCTCACAGGCAGGAGTCCATAACTCACTCAGGATTGAGAATGAGTTGTCTGGTCATCCTAAGAAACAGCAATCTATTAGTTAACGGTGTTATATCTAAAGATTGGCTATTTTGTGGTCCAGTATTATACAAACTTATTGTATAGGATACCCCCACTCGCATGTCTCCACACGAACGACCTGGATAGAGTTGTCTGTAACCTTTACAGAGTGGGTTGTACCATAGTATTGCCAGGATAAGGTACCCAGCCTTATCCATATACTATATGATTACGCTTGTATACATGCGTAAAAAGAAGGTTTTAGATGCTGTTTTTACTATGTTTCAGCTTTGTTTCGGATTTTTCTCAGTCGTTTGATTTCCAATTCATGCAAAATTCATATATTATGGTTTGTGGTTGGCTTATATTGTATTTATGAAATTTTAGGACCATTTGGGAGTGGAAATTAATCAAAAGAAGCAAAAAGACGAAAAAACATCATGGGAGGTGATTACGCTTGTTTACATGCGTAAAAAGAAGGTTTTAGATGCTGTTTTTACAATGTTTCAGCTTTGTTTCGGATTTTTCTCAGTCGTTTGAGTTCCAATTCATGCAAAATTCATATATTATGGTTTGTGGTTGGCTTATATTGTATTTATGACATTTTAGGACCATTTGGGAGTGCAAATTAATCAAAAGAAGCAAAAAGACGGAAAAACCATCATGGGAGGCGCCAGGCGCCTGGGAAGCCTGCAGAAAAACTGGTTTTCTTCCAACTTTGCCCTTAATGAAACGCGTCTTCCAATGCGTTTTGGTGGTTCCAACCGATGCATACGTGTAGAAGAAGTGTTCCACTATCAGTTTGAGCACGATTTGGTCAGTCAAAAGAGTTGGAAATGGGTGATTCACCATCGTTTTAGGACCTACCTAACCAATTCTGCACAGCTATAAATTCCAGCAACTTCTCCACCAAAATCATCAAGCCTTGCTTCCTTCTCTTGATCATTTTTAGTGTTTCTTTGTTGCTTTCTAAGTACTTTTGAGTTGCTTTCATTAGTTGCTTTTGGTTTTTAAATCCCGAGTACTTTACATTCCTTTATTGAGCTTGTTTTGTTTCCATTTGTACTTAGTCATTTTCTACTTATTCAAATATATAAAAATCTAGCACTTTGCTTATTCTCTCTTTGCCTTTACTTTATTTTTAGTTAAGAGAGTTGTGTTTTTGGAGGAAAGAGCACGTGACACTCCCCCTTGCTTGAAAGAGAAGGGCGAAGCTCTCAATCCCGATAAAAACTCTCCGTTAGTTAACTTTTGTTTTTCACACATGCATTCCACATTCAACCATTTTACTTGCTGTATTTTCTTCAATATGTCTTTCTAAATTCCCGTCTCTAGCCCGATTATGGATAGTTAGCCTTTTATGTCTAAAAAGGGTTGCTAAGAAGTAGTGTTTTTGCTTTCCATTCATTGCTCAACATGTTTTCCCAAAAAGTTAGGATTTAGAGAAGGCCACTGTAAGTCTTAACAAGTCAATACTGAAAAGGTTGCTTATTTGCATTGTTGAGTGGTTAAACCGAGGAGAGGAGCGCCTTAGACATAAGGGTTCCGCTTAAGTAGCCTAGACATAGGACCTTAACCCGAGGTTGCGACTATTTCCATCCTAAAACTAAGATATATCTCATAATAGACATATTAGGGAATGTCTTAGGACTTTGAACTTGCTTAGACATAAGTCAAGTGAGAAGCGTAGTCGTTGGTTTCTAAAGTAAAATGCATATTGTCCTTAGCATGTCCTTGATTCTTTGTTGGCTAACTTGAAGTAGTTCGGGCTAGGTTTTATCATTATAAGTCCAAATCCCAAATCCAAACCATTATTTGTGACCACTTCCCATTTTACAAGAATCACTCATTCCAACATTCACTATTCTTTAAAACTTTAGAGTTTGGAAATTGTTTAGAAGTCCTTGAGGATCGATACTTGGTAAGTTAAAGTGCATGAGCACAAGATCTTTTCTTCTACCCCTTGACCCTGAGATTGAGCGGACCCTTCGAAAAACTAGAAAGGAGCAAAGACTTCGAAAACAACTAGAAAAGCAAAAAGAGAGAGAAGGTGAAATCAGTCCTGAAAGTGAGGTAGAGAGTACAAGCACATCAATGGCAGATATTCCACCTCGTGATCCGGTTGATCCACCTGCTGTTAACGGTAATATGAGGGATCATGCAAGAAATGATGAATTCAACCATATCCAGATGGCGGACAACAGAGACGTGGCAATGCGAGAATATGCCGCCACGGCTTTTCAGAACTTTGATTCAGGGATAGTCAACCCTATTCCAGCCCACGCAAACTTCGAGCTTAAACCAATGATGTTCCAAATGTTGCAGACAATTGGACATTTTGGAGGGCAGGAACATGAGGATCCACATGATCATCTGAAATCATTCATTCAAATTGCAAATGCATTTCGATTACCTGGTATAACAGACGATGCTCTGAGACTAACACTTTTTCCATTTTCTTTGAAGGACCAAGCTAGAGCATGGCTCAATGCATTTCCACCGGGATCCATCACCACATGAGGGTCGTTAGTGGAGAAGTTCTTAACAAAATTCTTCCCACCTACTCGCCACGCTGATATCAGAGAGGAGATCATCTCCTTTAGACAGTATGATCGTGAACCTGTTCACGAGGCGTGGGAGAGATTTAAAGAACTAATCAGGAAATGTCCGAACCATGGCTTGCCGGCATGCATCCAGATAGAACATTTCTTTAGAGGTTTAGATCATCCTACTAAGATGATGCTAAACAATGCTGCCAACGGAGCCTTTATAAAGAAGACATTCAACGAGATAGTTGACATCCTAAATGACTTAGCTTCACATAACGAACTATGGTGTTCGCAAAGATCTAGGGCAGCACCAAAGAAGCAAGATCCAGCTGGAGTTTTGGCTCTGGACATTGCGACCTCGATGCAAAAAGAGATGGTTACAATGAACCAGAGGCTGAAAGAGATGGCATTGGGAATAAAAAATCCATTAGCCACGCCGATACAACCTGTACAGTCTGATTATTGCACTCCTGCCCCTGTTTGCCAAGTCAACGATCTCATTTGTTCATTTTGCAGTGAAAACCATATTTATGATAATTGTCCACATAACCCTGCTTCTGTTTTTTATGTAGGACATGGGAACAATAGGAACTTTAACCCATATTCGAACACCTACAACCCAGGTTGGAGGCACCACCCTAATTTCTCATGGGGAGGACAAGGAGGTTCGAGCGGTTTTAATCAAGGGCAGAGCCAACAGAACAAGCAGCCCTATGTTCCACCTACACAGCAATACATCCCACCACCGCAACAGCAGTACAATCAGAGAACACAGACTCCACCAGTTCAAAATAACAACTCAAATCTTGAGAATATGATGAAGGAGTACATGGCCCAAACCGACGCAGTGATACAATCCCAAGCGGCATCAATGAGGAATTTCGAGACCCAATTGGGACAGCTCGCCAATGAATTGAAGAATAGACCACAAGGTTCTTTTCCAGGCCATACTGAATTACCAAAACGAGAAGGGAAAGAACAGTGCAAAGCTGTCACCCTCAGGAGTGGACTGGCATATGATGGACCAACAATGCCAACAACAGATGTACAGATTCCGTCCACTGAACCAATTGTAAAGATACCAGAAAATCCAACAACACCAGAAAAAGAGAATATTAGAAAAGGTAATGAGGACACCCCGAGTGTTCCTCCACAGGTACAGCCTTCTTTTACCCCTACTCCCCCGTTTCCACAAAGATTAGTTAAGAAAAATAATGATTCCCAGTTTAGAAAATTTTTAGATATTTTAAAACAACTGCATATAAATATACCATTAGTAGATGCTCTAGAACAGATGCCAAATTATGCTAAGTTTTTGAAAGATATAGTTTCTAGGAAGAAAAAAATAGGAGAGCATGAACTGGTAGCCATGACAAAATGTAGTAGTGAAGCTGTAGGCAGCCCGCTACCCATGAAATGTAATGATCCTGGCAGTTTTACCATTCCATGTTCCATAGGAGGAAAAAATTTAGGCAGGGCATTATGTGATCTAGGCGCTAGCATTAATCTTATGCCATTATCAGTTTTCAAATCTTTAGGCATAGGAGAAGCTAGACCTACTACGGTTACCCTCCAACTAGCAGATAGATCTATCATAAGACCTGAGGGAAAGATAGAAGATGTTTTAGTCCAGGTGGACAAATTCATTTTCCCTGCGGACTTTATCATTCTAGATTGCGAGGCAGACTTAGACGTTCCTATTATTTTGGGAAGACCATTTCTAGCCACTGGGGATACAGTTTTTAATGTGAGGAAGGGAGAAATTACAATGAGGGTAAATAATGAAGAAGTTAAATTTTACGTTCTAGACGCCATGAAATTACCAGGAGACTTTGAAGAGTGCTCTGCTATAAGTAGCTTGAATCCTGTTATGTTTGATGAGTTTGATGACTTATTAGTTACAGAGATTGAAGAAGAGCTTGATAAGATAGCAGAAGGACCAGAAGATATGGCTAATCCTATTGAAAAAATACAAAAAGAAGAATGCAAGTCGTTACTTCCGTCCATAGTGGAACCACCCACGTTGGAGCAGAAGCCATTGCCGTCGCATTTGAAATATGCGTATCTAGGGGATAACGACACTTTACCAGTTATTATAGCTTCCAATTTATCACCTACTAATGAATATTCTTTATTGCAGATTTTGGAGAAGCACAAAAAGGCCATTGGATGGACGATAGCAGATATCCGAGGGATAAGCCCGGCCTTTTGCATGCACAAAATTCTATTGGAAGAAGATGCTAAGAACTCTATTGAGAGTCAAAGGCGGTTGAACCCGAAGATGAAAGAGGTTGTAAGGAAAGAAATTCTTAAATGGCTTGACGCCGGTGTTATATACCCAATATCCGACAGCAGCTGGGTAAGCCCAGTACAGTGTGTACCAAAGAAAGGGGGTATAACCGTGGTGGCCAACGAGGAGAATGAGCTCATCTCAACCCGAACTGTGAGCAGGTGGAGAGTTTGCATTGATTATCGCAAACTCAACAAGGTAACAAAGAAAGACCATTTTCCTCTCCCGTTTATTGACCAGATGCTCGACCGTCTGGCAGGTAAGGATTTCTATTGTTTTTTAGATGGATATTCGGGTTATAATCAAATTACTATTGCTCCAGAAGACCAAGAGAAGACAACATTTACGTGTCCGTATGGTACGTTCGCTTTTAGGCGAATGCCTTTTGGACTATGCAATGCACCCGCGACTTTTCAGAGGTGTATGATGGCCATCTTCTCTGACATGGTAGAAAATATTCTAGAAGTTTTTATGGATGACTTTTCTGTTTTTGGAAATTCTTTCGACGCTTGTTTAGTTAATTTGGAGAGAGTATTGGAGAGATGTGAACAAACAAACCTAGTCCTAAATTGGGAGAAGTGTCATTTCATGGTACAAGAGGGTATTGTTTTGGGTCACAAAATTTCCAAGCAAGGAATAGAGGTAGACCACGCTAAGATAGACATCATTTCAAAGCTACCTCCTCCTACAAATGTCAAAGGGATTAGAAGTTTTTTAGGGCATGGGGGATTTTACCGCCGCTTTATAAAAGACTTTGCTAAAATTTCTAAACCCTTGTGTCAATTGTTAGAACATGATAGACCATTTGTTTTTTATGATGACTGTTTAAAATCATTTGAAATGTTGAAAGTTGCTCTAAGTTCAGCCCCTATAATTATCGAACCTAATTGGGATTTACCTTTTGAGCTCATGTGTGATGCCAGTGATTATGCAATAGGAGCCATGTTAGGACAACGTAAAAACAAGATCTTGCATCCTGTGTATTATGCTAGTAAGACTCTGACCGGTGCACAACTCAATTACACTACTACTGAAAAGGAACTGTTAGCAGTTGTGTTCGCCTTTGATAAGTTTAGGTCTTACTTGATAGGCACAAAAGTCATTGTTTTTACTGACCATTCTGCTTTAAAATATTTATTTGCTAAAAAAGATGCTAAACCACGTTTGATACGGTGGATTTTGTTACTTCAAGAGTTTGATATTGAAGTTAGGGACAGGAAGGGTACTGAAAACCAAGTTGCTGATCACCTGTCTAGATTGGAATCCCCGCTCTGTGATGATGGAACTGTTATACGTGAACAGTTTATTGACGAGCAACTCTTGCGAGTTGATTCAGTTCCGTGGTATGCCGATATAGCAAATTATTTGGTAAGTCGAATAGTTCCTTATGAGTTCAACAAGCAACAGGTAAAGAAATTTCTAAATGAAGTTCGATGTTATCGTTGGGATGAGCCTTTTTTATATAAGCTAGGACCTGACAATATCTTACGCAGGTGTGTCGCAGAAGAAGAGCACGAGGCGATATTAGACGCTTGTCATATGTCTCCATATGGAGGACATTTTGCAGGACACAAAACCGCAGCCAAAGTTTTGCAAAGTGGGTTCTTTTGGCCCACTCTGTTCAAAGATGCACATAAGTTTGCCCAGGTTTGTGACAAATGCCAACGGACAGGTGAAACGAGGAAGTTACAATTGTTGGAATTAGAAGAACACAGGCACTTTTCTTATGAGAATGCTAAGTTGTTTAAGGAAAAAACTAAACAGTGGCATGATAGGCGTCTTCGGCCGAACAATCTTCAAGAAGGTGATCTGGTTCTGTTATTCAACTCTAGGTTGAAACTTTTCCCTGGAAAACTTAAGTCTAGATGGTCTGGTCCCTTTCAAATTTTTAAAGTCTACCCATATGAGGCAGTGGATCTAGTTGACTCTAAGGGAAATGTTTTTAAAGTAAATGGGCAGAGACTTAAGCCGTATTTTGGAGAACCAGTGGATAGAGGAAAAACCTCTATTCAACTTTCAGGTCAATAAATTTTTGCGAAAAATGTTTTTTCCTTCTTATCCGTTTTTGAAAGAACAAAAGTAAAGGAAGGAAGTCTTTGTATCTTGTATTTTCTCTTTGTTTCATTATAAAGTTTTTCTTATTAAGAGAATGTTTTTGAAAACGTTGAAAAAAAAAGAAAAAAAAATGAAAAAAAAGAAAGAAAAAAAATGTTGAAAAAAAAAAAAGAATTACGCAGGCGCCTGGCGCCTGCCCTTTGCGAAAATAAATCACGCAGGCGCCTGGCGCCTGCCCTGTTTTCCAGCAGTTCGAATTTCGTTTTCCTTCACGGTTTGGGTTTTAATTTTCGATAGCATGGGCTTTATTTTGGGTCAAACATTAATCCTCTATGATTTAGCTTTAAAAACTTCTCTTCAAACTCAAATTTTGTTTCCCTAATCCTATTTTGTATTCAAATTTGTTTTCTTTTCCTTTTAGGTTTAGGAAACTTAGTTGAACTTAAATGTCAATCCCTTTCCATTTAGGATTTAGTTTGGGGAAAGCTTTAAATAGACTCATTGCCTAAGCTTACAACTCCACCAAAACCCACACAACTCTCTTCTTCCCCTTGTTTTTTCGGCAAAACCCACTCCCTTCATCACCCTTGTTTTCGATTTTCAGCTACCAAAAAGAAGAAGGAATTTCCAGCATTTGCTTACATCTATGGCTTCTTCTTCTCAACATACTTCACTTCCTACCTCTTCTACTCAAGCTCCAAATGCCACAAGCATTCCTTTTCCACCATTGGAGAACTTCCAACACCACATGGGTTCAGATTCTAGGCTAGCTGCTGTTAGGGGAGGAAACCCGCTTCAAACATTTGAATGTCCTCCATCCCAAGCTCCTACACAACATCCTATAATGAGCCCACATGGTTATGTTAATTTTCAGCAACTACCCACCTTTAATATACCTCAAAACAGTGAGTTTAGGGCTTAAAATCCTCAACAACTTCCTCCAATGATCAATCCGGGTATGTACCAACCGTTTATGTTTAACCCGGTTCCTTCCTATCATTTTCCCTTGTCTCAAATGCAAATTCCAGCTAGTGTTCATCCTTATGGAATGCCAAACCCATCTACTCTATTTCCTAGCCTTCCACCTTATTATGGAATGGGTCATTGGGTACCTCCACATAATTATGGGATGATTTCACCTAGAGTTTCCCCACCACCTCAACTTCCATTCCTAGAAAGAGGACCTCAAGCACCCCAATTGAACCCTAACATATCGAGTACCTTCAACATGGGACAACTAAAACCCTTAGAGCCTCCTAGGATGCCAACCCCAACCAATATGCCAATGGATGCAGGAGATGAGCATGGAGGAGAGCAAGAGAAGAGCCATAGCCATAGGCTAGAGCCCGGGGTTTCGATAGGGCAAAAGAGGAAGGGCAAGGAGGTGATGATAGACCCAGAAATTGAGGAAGATGGGAGTAGTAGGCGTCTGACGCCTAAGGATTCATCTATGGAGAACAGGGACGAGGAGCAGTTTTATTCATCTCCATTGATTATTACACCGGAAGATGGTAATGATGATTTTCTACTGGTTTCACGAGGACATTGTTCAAATATGCCGGAAACAGAGGATACCGAGAACGAAGTGGTGAGAACAGATACTCAGGAACCTTCCCCATTGGATACACCTACAGAAGTAGCGTTTTGTAGTCACCAAGAGTTGCCTACTGGGGCAACTGGATCTACTCCGTTGGCAACGGATGAGTATGTCACATCGATGGCCACTCTACCAGGGGTAAGGGATGCTCACACTATTCCTTCTAATACAGTTAACCCGCTTGGGTGTGATACAGGTAGATCCAAGGTTGGGGAGAATAGTACTCAAGAACCTACCAGCGAAGAAGATCTTGAGGACACGCAGACGATAAGGGAAATGTTCCAATACAAGAGGCGGGAGAGAAAGAGTTCAAAACGTCGTGCAGTTCAGGCTAAGAAGCCAACAGTGCCCGCGAATGAACCTAAAACGAGAGCTGCGAAAGCTAAAGCAGCTGAAGCTAAGAAGAAGGTAGTGGCACCTGGGCCAGTTGATACAATTGAACTAGACTTGTCTGAGGGAGAGGAGGTCGAGACGAAATGGAACGCGGCAAATTTAGCCACTCGAACTTCATTAATGAAATCCCGTAAGATTATGACAGAATTGGGATTCGATCTCACTCTAGGAGATGTGCCTGATGATTGGAGGGAGACCGCTAGAGACAAAGAGTGGAGACCACTCATTCAGCCCATACAATGTGAGGCTTTGGAGTTAGTCAGAGAGTTCTATGCTGCTGTCCATCCCCAGTCACATATAGCCATAGTGCGCGGGAAGGAAATACGGTTTGATGCCACTCAGATCAACTACACCTTTAACATTAAGAATATCAGAGATGCTGTGGGCAATAAGATGTTAGTGACTCCGACTCTAGCACAGCTTGATGAGGCTTTAGAATGTGTTGGGAAGCCCTCTGCCACTTGGGATTTGACTACTCATGGCAAGGTACGACTAAAACCCGAGGATGTTTCCCTAACTGCTGCAGGATGGTTATACATAGTCAAAAACAGAATTCTGCCAACGGAGCATGATGAGCATGTCACTCAGGATAGGGCACTGCTGGTTTATGCCATGCTAAAGGGCATAGATGTGAATTATGGAGAATTGATCAATACTAGTATCCATGAGTGTGCCCACCGAACACGTGGTAAGCTTTATCACCCACGTTTGGTCACTTCTTTATGCTTGCGACAAGGTGTACAGCTCCCTGAGGATCAAATTAAGAGAGATGCCCCAATTGTGGAAGAGAAGAATATTCGGCGTATTATCGCCCATGCGTTACAAAGAAGGGAAGGTACTGGGATGTCTCCTACATCGGAGATCCGTCGTCTTCGAGAGGAGAACCAATAGCTGCGAGATCAGGTTCGAGAAGTCGTGCAACATATCTACAACTTAAGGGCTTCATTGGATTTTGCGGTTTTACCTTCATGGCCTCCAGCGCTAGCTGCTATCCTTGGTCATCCATCTTCCAGTACCGACACTGATCCTAGTCCACAACCTCCGACTTCATGAAGGGGAGGTTCCTTCTTTGCTATTTTTTGTGTTTTTTTTTTCTTTTGGTTAATGACGTAGTTTGCATATTCTAGCATTACTACGCATGTTTTTTTTGTATTGATTATGTTTCGAGCTCAGTTGAAGCATGAATAAATTAGTATCGTTTATCTTCTGATCACTTAAAGTATGCCTTCACTTAACCTTAGTTTAGCTTTTCACATGCCTATTTTGAAGCATCTGTGCTGTGCATGTGATTTCATGTCGATGATGATTATAAGAGATTGTTGAGTTTTCTGTTCTATGCCTGACTAAGCTTTGAGCTATTTCCTTTGTTTATGTGATAAACTCATTTTCTTTTATGTCTATTTGATCTTTACAGACTTTAAGCTTTTTCTTTGCCCCTATATAGGAAGTCCTTGTCCTTTTTACTGTTAAGCCTTTTTCATCCGATGCAAAAGTCTTTTCCCAGTGAGGACACTGTCTCTCTTAAGTTTGGGGGGGACAGTCGTTGTGTCAGTCGTTGTTTCAGAAAGATAAAGTGTTATTTATATTTGAAAAATCATGCTATTTTCTTTTGAAAAAGAGTCAGTTGGAAAGAAAGAAAGTGTTGAAAAGCACTTAGCTTAAAAACCGAGAAAGAAAAAAAAAAAAGAAAAAATAAGAGAAGACAAAAGTTGCAAAAGAGTAAAAAAGAGTCTTTGTCAAAGAAAATAAGAGTGGGGAAAAGACTTGTGTTAGAAAGAAAAGAGTGGTAGAAACAATGAGAGTTAAAGAAAATGTATTTATGATTTTCGAGTCCTACTGTAGACACCCATTTAGTTTTAGGTTGGGTGTTGACTTTGAAAATAGCAGTAAAGATGGTGATAAGTGACTTCGTGTTTCTCATTATCGTCGTTTTATGACCTAGCTGTTAGTTCAAAGTCTTTCTACGAGTAGCTGTGGTTGTAACCAATGTTAGTGTGTGGAAACCTCAGGGGCTAGTAGCCGGTCTTTCAGATGTAAAAGTCTTAGTGTAAGGAGGGAGTGTGCAGATTCCTTAGGGGTATTTGAAAACGTTTTCTGTTTGTGAAAGAGAAAAAAAGATTTTTGAAAGAAAAAGTTTTTATCATTTCAAACTTGGTTTATAGTGACTAAGTTTACAAAGGCAATAGAATGGTAGGCTTTGACATCTTTTCCCTGAGACAATTTATGATTGAACATCTCGGTTGCTTTTGCTTTTCCTTGTCCATGTGTTAGAAAGCTGATTAAAGTTGCTAAGTTTTGCTTGAGGACAAGCAAAAAGTTAAGTTTGGGGGTGTGATTACGCTTGTTTACATGCGTAAAAAGAAGGTTTTAGATGCTGTTTTTACAATGTTTCAGCTTTGTTTCGGATTTTTCGCGATCGTTTAAGTTCCAATTCATGCAAAATTCATATATTATGGTTTGTGGTTGGCTTATATTGTATTTATGACATTTTAGGACCATTTGGGAGTGCAAATTAATCAAAAGAAGCAAAAAGACGGAAAAACTTACATGGGAGGCGCCAGGCGCCTGGGAAGCCTGCAGAAAAACAGGTTTTCTTCCAACTTTGCCCTTAATGAAACGCGTCTTCCAATGCGTTTTGGTGGTTCCAACCGATGCATACGTGTAGAAGAAGTGTTCCACTATCAGTTTGAGCACGATTTGGTCAGTCAAAAGAGTTGGAAATGGGTAATTCACCATCGTTTTAGGACCTACCTAACCAATTCTGCACAGCTATAAATTCCAGCAACTTCTCCACCAAAATCATCAAGCCTTGCTTCCTTCTCTTGATCATTTTTAGTGTTTCTTTGTTGCTTTCTAAGTACTTTTGAGTTGCTTTCATTAGTTACTTTTGGTTTTTAAATCCCGAGCACTTTACATTCCTTTATTGAGCTTTGTTTTGTTTCCATTTGTACTTAGTCATTTTCTACTTATTCAAATATATAAAAATCCAGCACTTTGCTTATCTTCCCTTTGCCTTTACTTTATTTTTAGTTAAGAGAGTTGTGTTTTTGGAGGAAAGAGCATGTGACACTCCCCCTTGCTTGAAAGAGAAGGGCGAAGCTCTCAATCCCGATAAAAACTCTCCGTTAGTTAACTTTTGTTTTTCACACATGCATTCCACATTCAACCATTTTACTTGCTGTATTTTCTTCAATATGTCTTTCTAAATTCCCGTCTCTAGCCCGGTTATGGATAGTTAGCCTTTTATGTCTAAAAAGGGTTGCTAAGAAGTAGTGTTTTTGCTTTCCATTCATTGCTCAACATGTTTTCCCAAAAAGTTAGGATTTAGAGAAGGCCACTGTAAGTCTTAACAAGTCAATACTGAAAAGGTTGCTTATTTGCATTGTTGAGTGGTTAAACCGAGGAGAGGAGCGCCTTAGACATAAGGGTTCCGCTTAAGTAGCCTAGACATAGGACCTTAACCCGAGGTTGCGACTATTTCCATCCTAAAACTAAGATATATCTCATAATAGACATATTAGGGAATGTCTTAGGACTTTGAACTTGCTTAGACATAAGTCAAGTGAGAAGCGTAGTCGTTGGTTTCTAAAGTAAAATGCATATTGTCCTTAGCATGTCCTTGATTCTTTGTTGGCTAACTTGAAGTAATTCGGGCTAGGTTTTATCATTCTAAGTCCAAATCCCAAATCCAAACCATTATTTGTGACCACTTCCCATTTTACAAGAATCACTCATTCCAACATTCACTATTCTTTAAAACTTTAGAGTTTGGAAATTGTTTAGAAGTCCTTGAGGATCGATACTTGGATACTCCATCCATTTTATATTACTCTGACAGGTGTGCGCTTGCATCTATATAATTGTTACCACGCTTAGCGCGTGCGTTCAGCATAAACGCCCAGTCAAACGTTACCTAGAATAGTGTAAAACGTTCTGGGGCGTTTCATTAGAACTCATGGATCAAATATAAACCTATCATCGAACTCAACGACTAAAAATGTATTTCACCAAATTTTTTATTTATAATTAAAAATAGGGACAACTGCATAAATGACCAAAATAAATAATGTGTTTTAAAAAATGGCCAAACATATTAAATATTGTGTAAATGGCTAAATGACGTTTTTTGTAATCCTAAATATTATTTTAGACAAATATACCCCTATAATTATATTTGCTTAATTTTACGAATTTTATTTGGTAAAACAACGTGCAAAAACAACACATCCTAATTGTAGGAATCAATTTTAAATTATCAAATTTAAACAACTAAAATCTAATTTAAAAATTGAAGTAGATAAATAAAAATTTATTCAAAATTTGAATAACGTTTAAAATTTATAAATTTCTAAGTTAAAATCTAAAATCTAAAATTTAAAATTTCTAGGTGGGAGGGGTAAATACTAAATATATTTAATGGGTCCATACAAGTATGAAAGAAAATCAAATCAAACATACATTGTCACATTGTCACGTGAAGTCGTATTGTCAAATGGTAATCGCTTTAGTAATATATGCACATTGTATATATCAATAGATACACCTATAATTATTAGTTAGTTGATGGTGAGTTGTGGTCTACACTAGGGATGAGCATCGGTCGGTCAGGGTCGGTTTTTTGCCAACCCTGACGCCGAAAATCGATCTAGTCGGTTTTCAAATCTAAAAACCGACTTCTACGCCGCGTCATTTTGTACCGACCGACCGACTAGATTTTGTTGGTCCGTCGGTCGATTTTGTCGGTTATGAAATACTCTTCTTTTCGATAGAGGAAGCTGGTGCCGGAGCTACAGTGAGCTTCTATATGAAGCGAAGAAGAAGAAAAGAAAAAGGAAAATCCGCAACTTTGGAGGGGAAGAAGAAGAATGATGAAGAAGATGATGAGAGAGTATGTATGAAGCGAAAAAGAAGAAAAGAAAAAGGAAAATCAACGACTTGGAGGGAAAGAAGAATAACGAAGAAGAAGATGATGAGGGAGAATGAGTTGGATGAAGTGAGAGATGAGAGAACAGAATAAAGAAAAAGAAGATGGAGGGAGAAGAAAAGAAAAAAAAAAATGGGACAAGAGAGATGAGAAAGATAAAAAATTAATAAAAAATAAAGATAAAAAAATTAATAAAAAAATATTGAAAACGAGTGGCCATGGTTTTCAATGATGCTGCATGTATGCAGCAGCACGCCTCCTTATCTTTTTTTAATATAAATATATATCGGTCGATTCGGTCGAAAATAATTTTTCAGACCAAACCAACCGATCAACAATTGGTTTTAAAATTTAAAAACCGATTCCGACTAATTTTTCCATCCAATCTATCGATGTCGGTTCAGTCAATTTTGTTCGATCGGATCAGTTTTTCGGAGTTACTTGCTCACCTCTAGTCTACACTTCGCTTATGAGGTCAATGTCAATATTTATAGTGGGTTGTGTCACACTTTCTTTTATGCGTTGATAGTGAGTTGTGGTCTACACTAGAGTTGCACTTCCATTTATTGGGTAAAGTTAGTATCTATAGTAGTATGCACTCCCATTTTTCGGGTCAATGTTGGTATCTACAATGGTCTGTATTGGGTGTCGCACTCTTATTTTGAGGTCAATGTCAATATCTACATTGGTCTGTACTAGTGTTGCATTTTCATTCTATTGCCAAAGCGATCATAGCTCAGCGGTAATTGGCATATACCTCCAATCACAAGGTTGTGAGTTCAAATCCTCTTCCCAACATGTTGTACTAAAAAAACGTTGGTATCTACAAAGGCAATACTTATAATGTCTTCTACAAACTAACTTGTTCCTATGATTTGTGAGCACAATCGTGGCCTATAATAAAGAACTTAAGGGAAAAAGAGGTGGAAAGTAACTTCAGGGGCTAAGTTGCAAACTCCAACAAGAATGGGAAAAGGAGGGAGAAGTAAACAGAAATAAAATTGAATAAAAATCATCGTGAATCCCTCGGTGTGGGTTCAGGATAATCCTTTGTCCCACAGTTTGAGTTTATTTACAATTAGTCAATTAAAAATTCTCAGATGTACTAGTACTAGCAAGTGCATCTTAATGCAGTCATCGATTCTCTCGAGAGGTCACAATTACTGCGAGCAAACATATTAATGACGATGAACACATTTTTGCTATTCTACTAATACTTGTACTTACTCTGCTATTCTGTCCAAGCCTTCCTTATTTTTAGATTATTTGTATATTTATGTTTCCTAAGTGTATTATCTTGAGCCATGTATACATTGCTTTGGTCTAAGCTAAAAAAAACTATTTCGAAAACTAATCAATGATGACTCTCACAAAAAGAACACTGAATAAGACTAACCTCAGTCCATGTCCAAGCTAAGGGTAGTAGGTACCATAGAACTTTTACAATCATGACAAGGCCTAATGTGTAGTTTCTTTTGCAATCATGACAAGGAATATTGTTACTAAAACATATTTCCATACTTTCACATCATTAATCTCAAACACCTTAAAAGGCGTGGTCCGAGTGATTTGTTCTGGTTTCAACTACCATCATATAGAAATGCGATTAGTATAGAATTCACTATTGTGAAACGGTAATCACTTTAGTAACATATGCACACTGTATGTATCAATAGATACACGTATAATTACTAGTTAGTTGATGGTAAGTTGTGGTCTACACTTCATTTATGAGGTCAATGTCAATATTTACAGTAATCTGTGTCGCACATTCTTTTATGCATTGATGGTGAATTTTGGTCTACACTGGTGCTGCGTTGGGTGGTATCGCACTTCCATTTCGAGGTCAATATCAATATTTACAGTGGTCTGTACTAGTGTTGCATTTTCATATCGGGATAATGTTGGTATCTACAAATACAATACCTATAATGCTTCAACAACTAACTTGTTCTTATGATTTGTGAGCCAAATCGTGACCTATAATAAAGAACTTGAGGGGAAAAGATGGAAAAGAGAGGGAAAGTAATTTCAGGGGCTAAGTTGCAAACTCCAACAAGAATAGGAAGGGGAAAGAGAGAAGCAAATAGAAAGAAAATTGAATAAGACTCAGAGAAAAGCAAACGGAAAGAAAATTGAATAAGACTAACCTCAATTCATGCCCAAGCCAAGGGTAGTAGATACCATAGAGCTTTCGCAATCATAACAATGCCTAATGTGTAGGAAGCTACAGATACTAAAATATATTTCTGGTATGAGTTGATTTGTTTTGGTCTCAACTACCATCATATAGAAATGCAATTAATATAGAATTCATTATTGCTTTAGAAGGATGAAACTTAATCCATCGTTGTAGCGAAGAGCTTGTAAGATACAATTGGTCATTCAATTGGTTGTTGCAGAGGGGAAAGATATGAGAGATCACCTTAAGACTAAAATTTAAAAGGTGGAGATATAAAATCAAATCAATTAAATCCCTTAAATATGGGAAACAAATCTATGTTAGGTGGTTTCAATGGATAAGAAACAACATTTGAATTGAAAAGCAAGTTTGTTGGGCGGTTAAATACTTGTAAATTTCAAAAAACATAGGAAAGGTATCGTGGGAAAAAAACTAAAAAATGTAAAATTTCAAATATATCCTTTAGCCATTTTTACAAAATTATAAATGGGTGACATAATTTAGCTACTTACTTAAAATCTATAATCTATGAAAAAGTATAGATGTGGAAAACTTTTATTGGACCATTTTAACCTAGATTATTTATATAATAATCAATTTACCCTTACATTCAATTATGGGTCCCACCACTCCATGTTTTTTTCTCTCTCATTCCTCCCTTCCTCTCTCAATACAAACTGTGAGACTCCCCTCTTTCTTTCGTTCCTCTCCCCTTATTTAATTATAATTTTTTCTCTCTCATTAACTTTTGATTATCTTTTCTAACCATCTAACTTTTTTTTTTAAATTCAAGTCATCGAAATTCTTGAAACATTATTATATCACTAAAAGTACTTAACAATTTATTAATTCTCTCAAATTAATTAACAATTTATTAATAATTAATATGATAAATTTAAAATATTATTTTCTAACAAAATAACATTCTAAATTTTAGTTTTGTCTTTTATTAATTTAAATGGTAAGAAATTTTTTTTGGAAAGAATAAGAGAATTAATATTATTTTATTATATAATAATTTGTGTTTGAAATATTATTTTACAATAATAATGAAAATATTAAACTGTGAAGATAAATCACTAATAATTGAAATGTTGTAGCTTGTTAAGCAGTTCAATTTATGTTTTTATTATTAACAAAATTTTTTGTAATTATTCTTTTAGACAGAAGGTTATAAATACTTCTGTTAGCTCACTACTAATATAATTGAGAGAGAATATTCGGTGGGTTCAATTCCTTTGTAAATTCTCTCTTTCTCTCAATTCTCAGTATCATAACATGGTATCAAGAGCGATTGTTTAACCACACAAAATTTTTTTTTTTTGGGATCTTGGGTTCATCTGTGGCCAATTACCATGACTAATTCGAACCTCTCCCAAAATTCCAATGAAAATTCTGCTCCCAATGGTATCAATCCTGGAAACCATGTCAAGACAATCAAGCTCACCGATGGCAATTTCTTGCTCTAGAAATTGCAAATTTTGACTACACTACAAGGGCATGGACTTGAGAAGTATGTTCTGTCCGATGATGGCCCTCAGGCACAATTCTTGCCGAGCGTTAGTTTCAATGAATCTTCTTCATCGTATATTGAAGAGAATCCGGCACATCTCGCCTGGAATCATCAAGATTGTTTGATTTCGTCATGGCTTCTTGGTTCCATGACTTAAGAAGTGCTTCAAGATATGCTTGATTGTACATCTGCTTGAGAAATTTGGAAGACACTTGAAGGAATTTTTGTTACCAGCAACCTAGCCAAAAGTATGAGCTACAAGAACCAGATGCAAAACTTGAAGAAATGAGGTATGTCTTTAAAAGACTACTTTGCAAAGATGAAGAAACTTGCTGATTCTTTAAAAGCTATCGGTGAAAAAAAATCTCCACCAAAGACCACATTATATATCTTCTATCTAGATTGGGTACTGAGTATGACGCCATTATCTCTGTAATCACTACTAAAAAGCGAGCCCTTACACTTCAAGAAGTCTATGGCATCTTGTTTTCTCATGAATCAAGAAGTGCTCTCAATGGAGTAAATCCAGATGGATCTACACCATCAGTGAATTTGACATATCAGAACAGTATTACCAAAAAGCATAACTCTCCTACTGATTCCAGAAACAATTCTCCTCAATTCAACTTGAATAATCGACGAGGTCGTAGTAATGGTAATTGTGGCCATGGGAATAATCAGGGTGGACAACAATGGAACAACAATAATAGACCTCAATGCCAACTGTGTGGCAGGTTTGGACACACTGCAGCTAGGTGTTATCAACGTTTTGATCAGAACTTTTCATGGGGTTAATGGACAGTCATATGGACAATATAATGGTCATTTGAATCAAAATTCTTCTCAGCAGTATAATGGCCAATTTTCTGGAAATCAAAATTGCCCGATGCAAGCCATGATAGTCACTTCAAATTTGAATGTAGACTCTAACTGGTATCCCGAGTCAGGAGCGTCCAATCATATTACCAATGATCTTGCTCATCTCTCTGTGAGTTCACCTTGCAGTGCTGATTCAAAAGTACTTGTGGGTAATGGTTCAGGTTTGTCTGTTCAACACATAGGTTCTTCTAAGCTTGTTGCTCCTAATAACAATTCTTTTCTTCTCAATAATCTTCTTCATGTCCCTAGTATTACAAAAAATCTAATTAGTGTTAGTCAATTTACTCGAGACAATAATGTCTATTTTGAATTTCATCCCTTTGTTTGTTTTGTGAAAGACCAAATGACTGGCACAACACTTCTTCAAGGACAAATGCATGAAGGATTGTATAGATTCCAGTCGAACTCATCCCAAACTTTAGTTTCTATCAACTCATCTGTATCCTTTCCCTTATCTTCATCTTAGTCTTATACTTGTACTTCAACTTTACATAATGAATCTACTTTCGATCTCTGGCACCGAAGACTTGGTCATTCGGCCACTCCTATTGTAAAATAAGTATCGAATAAAAGTCATTTTAAAATCTCAAATAGCTCCATAACCTTTTGTAATTCGTGTGCCATAGGCAAGTCCTCTACTTTACCTTTTTCACAATCTCAAACAAATGTTCCTAGCCCTTTATATCTTATTGAATTTGACCTATGGGGCCCTGCTGTTAAATCTTCTCGAAATGGTTATAGATACTATATGAGTTTTGTTGATGTTTTTTCGAGATACACTTGGATTTATTTTCTCAATTCTAAATCCGAAGCCTATAACACTTTTATATCTTTCAAAACCATGGTTGAAGAACTACTAGGAACCTCTATTCGAATTCTCCAAATTGATGGAGGAGAATTTCGTTCACTGACTCCTTATCTAAAGGCTCAAGGCATCGTTCATCGAGTATATTGTCCCTATACTTCTTAACAAAACGGTATTGTAGAACGTAAACATAGGCACATTGTTGATATGGGCCTTACCTTTTTATCTCAAGCCTCTCTTTCACTTGAATTTTGGGATGATACCGTTTCTACAGCTGTATATGCCATTAACCGTCTTTCTACTACAATCCTAAATTGCATTAGTCCTATAGAGAAATTGTTTGGCATTACACCTTTATATTCATTTCTTAAAGTTTTTGGATGCTTATGCTTTCCATGTCTTAAACCCTACAACTCTCATAAATTGCAATTTCGGTCCTCTCCATGTCTATTTCTTGGATACAGCAATCAACATAAAGGCTACAAGTGTTTAGATCAGTCCGGTCGCTTATACATCTCAAGAAATGTTCGGTTTGATGAAATGTATTTCCCAACTGCTCAAGGTACGTTTCCTTTATTGCATTCTTCTTCCTCTACTGCTGCTACTCAAATTGTGTCATCAAACTTACCAATAATCACAAATTTACCTATACTGCCTTCAAATCCTAGTCCAACAGTCCCCATTATTACTACTTCTGAGTCCATTCAAAATCCTTCTATACTACCTTCTCCCACAGCTCCGATCCTTCTATACTACCTTCTCCCACAGCTCCGCCTTTACCATTATCTTCTTTACCTCTTGATCCAAATCCTTCTTCTATACCTCCACCTGCTTCATTATCTCTTCCAACTCAACCTATATCTGTTCCCTCTCCTAATTCTCCTTAATCATCAAACTCTTTACATGCTTCTGTTGCTCTGGATGAACCTTCCATTCTCACTGTACCAAATGTTTCTAACACTCACTCCATGACTACAAGATCAAAGAATGGTATATGTCGTCCAAAAGTGTTCCTCAATGAGTATCTGGATGTTGAACCAATAATAGTAAAGGAAGCACTTCGCTGTCCGCATTGGCTTCAGGCAATGAAAAATGAGTATTCCGCCCTTCTTAAAAACAACACTTGGTCTCTTGTGTCTCAGCCTTTTGATCATAAAATTATTGGCTGCAAGTGGGTATTCAAAATAAAAAGAAATTTTGATGGTTCAATTTCTCGTTATAAGGCTAGTCTCGTTGCTAAGGGGTTCCATCAAGTAGCAGATGCCGACTATACTGAGACTTTTAGTCGTGTAGTTAAACCAGTTACTATTCAAGTTTTACTTACTTATACCTTGGCAAATGGCTGGTCTATTCATCAGTTAGACATACATAATGCCTTCTTACATGGAGTTCTTCATGAAGACGTGTTTATGGAACAACCACATGGATTTGCTACCTCTACTGACATTCCATTAGTTTGTATACTTCACAAAGCCTTATATGGGTTGAGGGCCTGGTTTGAAAGACTGTCTACTTTTCTGCTGTATATTGGTTTTCAAAGTTTTCGTGCTGATTCATCTTTATTGTTTAGACGTCGTGGTACATCTCAAAGCTACATTTTGATTTATGTTGATGATATTGTTGTAACTGGATCTTCTGTTGCTAAGATTACCAATATTATTACTCTGTTACATAAGCAATTTGCTCTTAAAAACCTTGGGATACTAAGTTACTTTCTTGGTATAGAAGTTTCATATTCGAAGCAGGGAGGTCTCTTTCTTTCTCAAGCAAAGTATATTACAGATCTACTCCATAAAGCCTACATGTTTGATGCTAATGCTATCAATACACCTATGATCAGTGGTTCTGTTCCTTATGCTTTTGGAGGTGAGTTATTTTCTGATGCTCGATTGTATAGACAGATTGTCGGCGCTCTCCAATATGTGACAATAACCCGTCCAAATTTATCATACAACGTTAATAAAGTGTGCCAATTTATGCACTCTCCTACGCTACTTCATTGGCAGGCAATCAAAAGAATCCTTCGCTACCTAAAGGGATCTTTTACTTCGGGGTTGTATCTGAAAGTTCCATCTAGTCTACGTATCTCAGGTTATACGGATGCAGATTGGGCATCCGATCCAGATGATCGAAAATCAACCACCGGCTTCTGTATATTCTTCGGTGACAATCTTGTGACTTGGGGCTCGAAGAAACAGAACATCATTTCCCGTTCTAGTATCGAAGCCAAATTCCGCAGTCTTGCTCACACATCTACTGAACTTCTCTGGGTGCAGACCTTGCTCGCTGAACTTCGAATTTCGATTCCTTCTCCACCTATACTATGGTGTGACAACATTGGGGCTGTGCATTTAAGTGCAAACCTGGTATTACACTCACGTACAAAACACATTTAACTTGATATATACTTTGTTCGTGACTTAGTTCTTCAACGCCGTCTTGCTGTGCAACAGTTACCAGCTTCTTCTCAGCTTGCAGATGTCTTCACCAAGCCGTTATCTACTAACTCCTTTCATCATATTCGGTCCAAACTCAATGTCTTACCTGCTGCTGACATTGGTTTAGGGGTGTGTGTGAAGATAAATCACTAATAATTGAAATGTTGTAGCTTGTTAAGCAGTTCAACTTCTGTTTTTATTATTAACAAAATTTGTTGTAATTATTCTTTTAGACAGAAGGTTATAAATACCTCTGTTAGCTCACTGCTAATGTAATTGAGAGAGAATATTTTGTGGGCTCAATTCCTTTGTAAATTCTCTCATCTCAATTCTCAGTATCATAACATAAACCAATAATTAGCAAATAAAAATTATATATATCAAAGTTAAATTTAGTTTTGTCTTTTATTATTTATTAGTTTAAATTGCAATATTTTTTTTTGAAAGAATAAGAGAAAATTTAAATATTATTCTATTATGTAATAATTTATCTTTAAAATAATAATGACAAAATTAAACCAATAATTAGCAAATAAAAATTATATATATCAAACTTAACAAAATATATTATTAAGAAGTAAAATATGAGAATATTTGTATTTTTAAATTGAGATATTAAAAATTTCCTAAGATTTATCATAAATGAATTATGAATATTGAAATTTGTTTACGGAAACAAAATTTAAATGCACCACAAAATGAGTTAAATGAATGAAACATGAAATGTTAAGAATATGAAAAGTTTTGCCTTTATTTATATAAATTAATTTTAAAATTAATTTTTTTTATTTAGTTAGGTTTAATGGTTGAACATGAAAGGTGCTAGAATCTCAAAGATTTTTTTAACTATTCTACTTCCTACCGCTATAAAAGTGGTTATCTTTCCACTAATTTGTTCTATCTTTTTTCTATACATATTTTTCTCTCTTCCCCACATTCTTACCGGGTGATCCAGGAATTTTCCTATGATTTTTTCAACTGATATTTCGATATAGAAAGATCTCCTTATTTCTTCACCGCGAATTCTCGCGTCATTTTCTTGAAAAGATATTAGATCACTGTGGGACACTTTAAAATGAGTTATGCTTATCATTCATTTATTCACACAAACCCTTCGATGACTTATCGACTACCTTGATTGAGGAATAGTTTCACTAAAATGGATACGAACCAGGAGAACGTCCGATCTTGTTTCTGGATTGAGTGGAAAAGAGATATAAGAACTTCGTTCTGTTCCTCCGTGCATCTCTGTGATGGATAAATCCCCATGAAAAAGGGGCAACTTTCGTGTTGTTTGTGTTTTGATGTAACTATTAAGATTTTCTCTTGGATAAATCATTCTCTTAATAGATCTCTTATTGTTTCTCAATTTTCCGAGAATGCGGCCTTGTATTATTGTAAGTTCTCTATTCCGAACATTTTCTAAAAGTAGACGACAAGTTTGAAATTTTAATGCAGGCAAGGCATATTTTAGTTCATTGTGATTTCTCGATTTATTGACAGAATACTATTATTTTTAATATTTTGTAGAGCGGTAACGTTGTTTAGCAATCGTTGATCATTGTATATCTTGCAAGCATTGGTCCGTTTGATCTCAAACATCGGCAAGAAGTAAATATAGGATAATATGTCTTGATTTTGTTGTTCGCTATTGCTATTTTTAATTTTTAAGAAATAAATTAACAAAAACTTTTTATAATCAATATTACCATATTCTAACTTTTCACATTCTTGTGTCAATTTTATAAATGGATTTAAATGATTGATGTGGATCTACTTTTATACTTTTACTTCAAAAAATTATTTAATTGTTAAATTTCTAAAACTTTTGAAACTCCAGTATTAAATAATTCAAGATAAATTAATTTTTTGAAATAATTTGACATTTTCTATATATCCAACCTTTCATATTATAATTCTTCAAAATTCTTATCATTTATGATTTATGTACACATTTAAATTAGTAGTTTTAATGTATATAAAGAGAGAGGGATACATAAAAGAGGGAAGAAAACATTTATGCCTCTCCAAAATAGAAATGAATTATGAATTCTTAAGATTCATAATTATTTCTTATGAATTTAATTTTGTTAGAAATAGATCTAGAGAGGTTTAGGAAATTAAAGACAAATTATTAGTGAATTTAATGGATAGATTCAATTGGGAGTTAAGCGAAATGTGAGATTAAGGACAAATTATACGTGATGAACATGAAAGATTTAAGAATTGGTTGGTTGTAATTCTAGTTGAAGGATAAATTGGACATTGTATGAAAATTGAATGATATATTGTCAAAAAAATGTTTATATATATATAATAATTTAATTATAAGAATTCAAGAGGAAAAAAAGGATTAAAACTACTAATAATTATAAGAATTCAAGAGAAAAAATAAGATTAAAACTACAAAAAGATTGTGTAATTTATATATATATATATATATATATATATATATATATATATATTTTAAATTATGACCAAGTAAGTTATGCCATTTTCCTTCCATCCTTGCATATTCCCCATTCATGTAACTTGTCTGATTGAAAAATTTAAAATATAATGTGCTTTTGTTAAAATAGTACTCCTTAAAAATATGGCTGAATCCAAATAAAGTAATCAAATCCTGTTTGCACCGACCCATATTCAACGAGGCAACGGTGATTAAAAACCGGTAAACAAACAACCGAACCGAATCACTACAACCGGACGATTTGGTCGGATATATTGAAAATTTTGGACACCTGAAAAAATATTGGATTCGGTCTATTTTTACAGAACGAGAAACCCTAGCAGTCATACGGCGTTCCTCTAATCCCTAGTTTCTTCTTTCGTTCGTCTAAGATCTCTTGCCTTCCATCTCCACCCCACTCTCAGTTCTCCCATGGTAGCAGCAGATCAGCATGTCCCCTCACCTTCAGCAACAAATTAACTCTACAAACCGAAATCATCTGCTAGATCTCTCCATTTCGGCGTGATTTGGAGATTTCCATGGCGCATCGGTTGCTGAGGGATCTGGAAGCTGATGGGTGGGAACGCTCTGATTTCCCCATCATCTGCGAATCTTGCCTCGGCGATAACCCCTACGTTCGCATGGTGCGTTAATTATTTATCTTATTTAACTACCCCCAACCCCGCGAGTTACTTCGATCCCGTTCTTGAATTAGGCACATAAATTTTCGAATAAGTCCTTCTGTTTGAACACCCACCCAGATGGTTTCTGTTGACTGTTTATGAATTTTATATGTTGACTTGCATGAAATATGTGGGAGTGTAGTGGATGATGATGGTAGCTGGAGTTGTGCTCTTTTGCAATTCATGGCTTAGTATATGATTTGGACGTAACTCTGATCAATTGAATGTGATATCTGAATGCAGACGAGAGCTGATTATGATAAAGAATGCAAAATTTGCACGCGCCCCTTTACAGTTTTCAGGTGGAGGCCTGGACGTGACGCTAGATATAAGAAAACAGAGATTTGCCAGACATGTAGTAAGTTAAAAAATGTATGTCAAGTTTGCCTTTTGGACCTTGAATATGGCTTACCAGTTCAGGTTCGAGATACTGCCCTGTCTATCAACTCCAATGATGCTATTCCGAAGAGTGATGTGAATAGGGAATATTTTGCCGAGGAGCATGATCGGAAGGTATGTACTTTCTGCTGAAGTACTTCCTCTAATTATAGGATGGTTACTCCTTGTAGTTGTTGGTGCAATCTTTTATAATGTTGAGGGAGAAAAACATTGTCACTACCCAACCATTTTACCCTCTATTTAGAAGCCTTGATGGACATGGAATATGGCTAATAGTGTAATGAAGACTAAGGTGTCAGATTCCTCAGATTACTTAAGTAGATAACTTTTGTCAAATTGGATATGATATAAAATTTCTATCTGCATGCATAGTGGTTAATTTCTTGTAGTTTTGGATATGCTACATGCATCAATCAATTTATATTAGTATCAACATACACTTTTATATTTGAGTATGTAAACCGTAAACGACTGGTAGAGTACTTCATTTAAGGAAGCCTTTTAGATATAGGATTTTTCTTTCTACAATAAATTCCGTTGTCAGTACTTATCTTCCTTTTTTTACTGTTTAAATATGTTTCTTTCTATCAATATATCTTGTTTTAGTTTATTAGAAACCTAAATCATAGGGACTGCAAATGACAGTTTTTACTGTTTAATGCTAAACCTTATGAGTGATATTTTATTCTAGATTCTTTTGGTTGGATTTGCTTTGTTAGTCCTACTTCAATAGTTTGGTGTATTTTAATTTTTGGATTCTGATTATGCTCATGGTAAAAGGTCTAAAGTTTCTAGGAAACTTTAATGTAGTGTTGCTTATTGGAAAGATGAAAATAAACTAATGATCTGTTGTAGAGAAGGGTTCAGTTACGTGTTTGGTGCCTTAAATGGTTTGTTTGGATGAGAACATTGGTTATATTTGTTGCATTTTTTCTCTGCTACCACACCTCGCACACACAAAAGAAATGAAAGAAAGAAAGGTGAAAGAAAAAGAAAGAGAAGCATAAGCTCCCAGGAGCAGTCGGTTGGCAAGAGCTTGGGACCTCTTGGACATACCGGCTTAGAGGTCTCAAGTTTAAATCTTCGGGTGAGCTTATCTAGAAGAAGATGTTTCCTGGGTCTGGGTCTTGGGGCATGTAGGTGCCATTGGGTATAGGGGAGCAAGGCTTCAACTCCCGTTTATCAAAAAAAAAAAAAAGAAAAAAAAAGCATAAAGTGGATCAAGCAATATTAGTAACCAAGTTGGGTATATTTGGTAAAGGTTCTTGATTTGAATCAAGATCATGGACATTTGGGTATAAAATCTGATGGTTATTGGGTCAGACAGTATTCCATTTTGACGTCGACATACATGGTTCTACTAAGTTTATGGATGGAATATTGTTTTCTCTCTCACTTTTGTTTTCACGTCTAATTAGTTTTAAATTTTAATATAATGAAGCATGTCCATTTAAAAGAATGAGATTTTAATTTCTTTGAAGGGTGGAGGATGAAACTTTTAACAAAGAAATATTAAATCTCTCTATTAGAGATGTGATTTTATTAATTTGAATAAGAGATAACTTGAGAGAAATGGTAAAATATTTCAGTTCTACATATACAATGAATTAAATTTCATGAAGATTCAAGTAATTATAAACTTCCAGTTTGATCGCTTAGCAGGTCTTTCCAGCTATGCCGTTTCTTACTTTCTTTATGCTAATTCGGTTGAATATTGACCATGCAGGCTAGAGCTGGTATAGATTATGAGTCCTCATTTGGTAAGGCACGGCCAAATGACACTATTTTGAAGCTTCAAAGAACTACACCGTATTACAAGAGGAACCGTGCACATGTTTGTAGTTTCTATATTAGGGGTGAATGCACTAGAGGTTCTGAATGCCCTTACAGACATGAGATGCCTGAAACTGGAGAGTTGTCCCAACAAAATATAAAGGATCGATATTATGGGTATGGTGGACTTATTCCCGTTGAATGATTAGCTAGTGTGTTTGATCTTTGTCACCCACATTTCTCTATGATCTTTTTTACAGTCATCATCTTGCATTTGGTTCCATATTTTAGACTTAGCTATATATCATATGAAGTATAGTTTTCCCAAAGTAATTATGTATTGAAAAATGGGGATAATTCGTTCTTACCTACAAGTGGCCATTGGTTAAAAAATCTACTTTTAGTGCTAGCTACTTTAATTTCTGCACCTTTTTTTGTTGTTAGGTTGCTTTGCCCTCTATTTTATGCATGCAGAGCATTTTGAATTCCGACTTTTATTTCTTCTCTTTAATTAGAACACAAAACTGCAGTCCTCTTTCACTGGATAGAACCACCTTTTCCTCCATCAGGCTACTATTGTCTTTCTCTATCAATAACCTTTTATTTACAATCGTTGTCTTGATTATTTTTAGATCAGAAACAATTGTATTGACAGAAATACTACCTTTGTCTCTCTATCAACAGCATGTTATTTGCAATCATTCTCTTGATTGTTTTTAGATGAGAAACAATTGTATTTACATAAATATTAGCATTTGAAACTTCATTATTGTTTTAGATAATTACCTAATTTTTAGATATCCTAAAAATTGATCATTGTTTAAATTTTAATTTCTAGTATTATTTGAGATTACATATATCTGTTTATCAAATAAATAATATATAGTGATTGCATAGTATTCGTTTCACTTGTCCTGGGGAATGCAAGGGTTTTGTTTGCTTGGGGATTGCTTACCTTCGACATTTTCCTGGACGTTCCCTCTTTCATGAAGGCCTCGACATTTGTATGATACTTACTTACACATAATGGTGACTCTTTGTTTAAATTGATGGAATGCAAAATCCTAGTTCAAAATAGGAGTTCGTTTGTCTGTGTACTAGAGATTGATGTCTCAGATTAGGAGGTACACACGTCTCTGTTCGGATATATAGGACTACAGTTGCTATGCACTTTTTTTCTGGTACTTTTTGTTTGGTAGGATTTATAAATCGTCCTTTCATTGAGAAAATCGGTTAGATGTTACATTGCATTGAGTAACCAGATGCTCTGGATTATCTTAAGGGCTGAGCTGCCGAATATAGAACTGAAATGGATGACTGAGCTAAATTTCATTCTCACATTCGATTGCATGTGCCTTTTATCAAATGAACATCCTTCTGCAAGGAATCCCCATCTAAATTTGAATGATTGACAATACTGCACGGATGTATTACTCATGAGATTTCTTTCTTTTCTAATTCCTCAGGGTTAATGATCCAGTTGCACTGAAGCTTCTTAACAAGGCTGGAGAAATGCCTTCTCTAGAACCGCCAGAGGATGAGAGTATTAGAACCTTGTATGTGGGCGGTCTAGATGCTCGAGTCACCGAGCAAGATCTTCGGGACAACTTTTACGCTCATGGTGAAATTGAATCCATCAGAATGGTACTACAGCGAGCATGCGCATTTGTAACCTACACCACCAGAGAAGGTGCAGAGAAGGCTGCTGAAGAGCTTTCTAACAAGCTGGTAATAAAGGGCCTCAGGTTGAAATTGATGTGGGGTAGACCGCAAGCGCCAAAACTAGAGACAGAAGGTTCTGATGAAGCGAAGCAAGCAGCAGTGGCTCACAGTGGAATGTTGCCACGAGCAGTTATCTCACAGCAGCAGCACAGCCAGTTACACCCTCCGGGAACTCATGATCAACCTCAAACTATGCACTACTTCAATATTCCACCACCACCACCTCAGCAGGAGAGAGCATTCTACCCATCAATGGACCCTCAAAGAATGGGAGCTCTGGTTTCGACTCATGATGCAGGGGCACCCCCTAATGGACCTGCAGGATCAACCGAGACTAGACCCGGTTCAGAGAAACAACACCAACAGGGACATCAATTTCCTCCATATCATGCAATGCACCCACCCCCACCTCCACAATATCAACAGCAATTTTATCCGCCATATGGGTACGTACAACATTATCCACCATATCCTCCTTATCATTCGAGCATGCCACCCCCGCCCCAGCACCAGCCCCAGCCCCCTCCAGGCAACCAGCAATATCAGCAGCATCCTGCATCACCAGGCTCTGCCCCCCAGTCCCATGGAGGAGCATCTTCAGGTTCAGCACCACTGGGATCGATTCCTTTAGTGTCTGCTCCATCTTCAACATCTTCCGAACCTGCATCATCGTAGATCGAGACTTTGAATTGCTGGGGCTGGCTTCATCGATTCTGAAATTGAATCCTTCACTTGGACAGGATGGGAGGCGCAGGATCTCTCACCACCCTTATTATGTATGTTGCCTTTGCTGCCATGACTTTTTTATGTAATATGACTCTCTTTACTCAAACCGAGTGAGCAATTTGGATTTGCTACTTCCATTCCTTTGTCTTTTTTGGAGGTGAAGTTTCTTTCTTGGTAGTTTAGTGAAAAAGTTCAGTTACCTTTTTAATTCATTGGTTGATATTAGTAAAAATCTAGCAACAAGTTCTTTCAACACAATTTTACTATTTTGGCCTTTTTCAAGTTAGGGGAGTTCCCTATGTCTTGTTCTTATCTTGCCTTTTAAGTTTTAAAATAAATGAAAAAGTAATACAAAAATTATTAGACAGGCATGCATGGGTTGAATTCAATTTTATCAAATTAAACAACGTAATGAAATCTTCTCAAATCCTTTAATCTGTAAATTGTCTATGAAAAACTAGTAATTCATATAAAATTTATAAATTGTCCATGAGAAAACTAGTAAATCACATAAAATTTAATTAGCAAAATATGCATTAAATAGAAATAATAGTACTAAGGGAGTAAGGGGTGGGAAATTGGGATTTTTGACCCATTTCAATAACTAAAATTACCAAGTTACCCTCAATTTAAAAAAAGAAATCAAACCCAGCCCTCCCCTCCTTTCCCTCCCTGTCTCGTTCCTTCCCCTCCCTCATTCACTATCTCGTTGTCCAACCCAGTCTTCATCCCGGTCTCTCCCTCACAACAAGAAAGTTCATCTCCGTCGTTTCTTCTTCGTCTCCCTCACTTCGTCTCTATCAGAGCTTTCCCCCTTCCCTAATTGATGTAATTTTTCTTTCGAACTCGCGATCTTATTGTGAATGATTTTCTTCCTTTTTTTTCTTCGTTCTTTGCGTGGGTGTGAATGATTTCAACCTTCAGCTCTATCTGAAGTAGCCAAGGTTATTATGAAGTTTGATTTATTGTTGCTTCCATTGTTTTGTTTTAATTTTTGACTTTCAGGGTTCCATCTCGGCTTTAAGCCCGGTGGATTTAGGACCGGGATGAAACCCTGAAAGTCCATTCCAAAAGGATGGACTTTCTGGATTCCATCTCGGGCCTCATCCCGGTTCGAAATGGATCGGGATGAGTCCCAAGATGGATTCCAGAAGGTCCATCCTTCTTTCTGGATTCCATCTCGGGCCTCGTCCCGGTCCATTTCGAACCGGGATGAGTCCCAAGATGGATTCCAGAAAGTCCATCCTTCTTTCTGGATTCCATCTTGGGACTCATCCCGGTTCGAAATGGACCGGGACGAGGCCCGAGATGGAATCCAGAAAGACTATATCTTGTACTTCGACTTTCTGGATTCCATCCCAGGCTTCAACCCGGTCCGTTTTTAAGCAATATTGTTTTGTTTTGTTACAGGAGACATGGATATGACACTTAAGATCAACCAAGACGATTGGTTCCCGACCGTGCTGTCAAATCTCGCTCACGTAGGGAAAACCTCTTCTCGTCTTAAGGCTAGGTTAACTCCCTCTTAGTTAGACATGTTCAGTCAAACATGTTTTGGTCCGATTTTAGGGATGAACGTTGTATTTAACGGTCCGTTGCTCCATCACCTGTTGCTTAGAGAGGTGGAGGAACCTAGAGACGACCTCATTAGCTTTAACCTATTCGGGAATAGGGTCTCTTTTGGGAAGCGGGAGTTCGACCTAATAACCGGTCTTAGACACACCATGAATAGGGTAGATGAGGATGTTCGTAACCGGAGACTTAGAATTCTGTATTTTCAAGACAAGGCGAGTGTGAAGTGTTCGGAGTTGGAGAAAATTTTTTTAGAACACACATTCGAAAATGACGAGGACGCTGTGAAGATTGCTATAGTGTACTTCATAGAGCTTGCCATGATGGGCAAGGAAAGGAAGCAGAAAATGGACACGAGCCTCCTTGGGATTGTGGATCGGTGGGAAGTTTTCTGTAATTATGACTGGAGTTCAATGATTTTTGAAAGGACTCTCTGGAGCTTGAAGAACGCTCTGAAGGACAAGGTCGAGGCGTACAAACAGAAGGTCGCTATGGACTCGAGCCATGTTGAGATGTATAGCTTGTATGGGTTTCCATACGCTTTTCAGGTTAGTGAAATTTAAATGTAATTTATTATATATTTATGTACCTGTGAAATACCGTAGAGTCTAACTTGACGTGACTGCAGGTTTGGGCATACGAGACAATATCAACCTTGTCGACTCGAGTAGCATTGAGGCTGAATGACGATGCTATTCTTCGTCTACTTAGATGGTCCTGCACCTATTCGCGTGCTTTTAATGTTTTGGAGCGAGAGGTCTTCGAGAACGTCAAGGTGAGTACAACATGTTCTTATTGTTTTTAGTATTTAATATTAAAATTGACCTAACTATTTGTGTTATACAGTCGAAGGTTGTAGTTCGTTTGGAGGCGACTGATGTCGAACGACAGCACATGGCTCGCGTTATGCATCCACCAGTGGCCCCTGTCGGACCTCCTGCACCCACAGAACTTGCTACAGAACCACTGGCTACTACTTCCACCGCTCAGAAGTCTCCCGTTACTGGTGAGGTTGGGGATCCAGTTGAGCTCGATGATGTAGCAAAGGATGCTTCCCCAGTGGTTGATCATGTAACAGCAGATATTATTGGGACCGATGGAGGACAGGATCAATTGTTGCCACAGAAAGGGACGGAGAAGAAGAAGAAGAGGTCGAAGCATAAGTGGAGTCGTGAGCTGCGGAGGCTCGGCGACAGAGTGACGACCATTGAGACAACTCTGACGGGCATGACGACTGACATAAAGGACATAAAGAAGTTTATGAAAAGGCTAACAAAGGTAAGGGTTATTGTATTATCTGATTTTTTTGTTCACATCCGTATATTTATAATTTTTATTACGTAGGTTATGTCGAAGGGCCAGAATAAATATGATAGAAGGGGCGGTGGGCTGGATCAGGATGGTTCTTCGGGCGGACGTGATCCGAATGGGCGTAACGAGGAGGATATGGACATGGATGAGGATCCGAAGACAGGGGAAGAGCCAAAGACAGGGGACGAGCCGAGGATGGACGAGGATCCGAAGAATTGTGAAGAACTCGCCGACGTCACCGAGAGTGGCGTGGAGATGGATCACGCTCCTACCATTGTTGGAGCTACCCAGGAGGTCCGAAGTGGCCACCCTAGTCCGGTCGACGTAATTGAGGTATTTCTGTAATGATACTAACTTTTTTACGTTAACCTAACTTTATTTACTTAAAGCAAATGTTCGTCCATTTTTAGGATCTTACTCTAGGTAAGTGCGCCAGTGACGGGGAGGCAAGTAAGGGGCAGATGGTTAACGTACCGACACCGCAACCCGTAAGGCCACCGAGAAAGCAAACTGATAGGACAGAAAGTCGACCCCTACCCTTATCACATGGAGGAACTCCACACCTGACCGTTGTTAAGGTAACTCCAACGTCCAACTCCAACTCCAACGTCATTAAGTCTTGTATTGAACTTCTTTTATACTTGTTACAGGTTGAACCTGAGTTTATTGAAGGCCCACTTGGCCAGGGTCTTCGGAAGAGGAAATATCCGTGGAAGTTGCGGGCCATATACACGCCCACCGGCCAACGTGGTATCAAAGTTCAAGCGTACGACCCTACATGCCCCATCCCACCGCTCCTGGACGAGGGGTTCCAGAAATGGATGGACGACCCATCAACCGACGGCAATTCCCGTTCAACGTCCGTCGGGATCAAATACAAGAGTTGGTTTGGCCTGCTCCTGGATCCTGAGTTTCAACTCAACGCCGAGGTTAGTGAAGTTTAGAAGCAGCAAAGTTGTTTTTAATTATAGACTTATACTTTATATAATGTCACATGCAGTATATCGACTCGCTCATGATGTTAACAGCGAGGAAGGTTGAGAAGTGTAAACATCTATTGCGCGTGCGATTCGCAATAGGCGACGTACTTCTATCCGTAAGTTCGGCTTACCTTTCACCCATGTAACGAACGATATTACTTCGATACGTGAATGACGTTTGTGGGGGTTTTTTTTTGCAGAACTTGCTACAACGAACAGACGGGCCATATGCAGCTATGAAGCCGGGTGTCCTACCGTCGAAATGTACGTATGATTGGAGGCAAGAGCGTACCATCTTTCGGTACGTCCTTGGTCGACAATCAGACTACGACACCCCATGGAGCGAGGCCGATATCGTGTACACGCCGATGAATATTGGCGGCAACCACTGGGTCATGATCGGGATTGATCTTGTGGAGGGTGATTTAACCGTATGGGACTCACTGCAGTCGATCACCCCGTTGGATGATCTCGAGAAGGCGCTCAAGCCAATGTGCACGATAATCCCGGCGATTCTTCATTGGAGCGGGATGCTCGCAGTTCGGCCTAACCTGCCCACGGTGCCGTGGAGGGTCCGAAGACGTACTGTACCTTAGCAAGTCGGGTTCACAGATTGCGGCATATTTTGTGTTAGATTTTTCGAGTACGATGTAACTGGGTCAAAGATGGACACTTTGACTCAAAGTAACTTTTCTTTATTTCGTCGTCAATATGCTGTACAAATATGGGCTCGCAGACCCTTTTTTTAGTTCTAATTATTCTTTGTATCGATTTTTTCCCCCGACCAAAATATGACCTATCATAATTTGTTTTAGCATACTTATTTTTAGCTGTAGTCACTGATGAACAGTAACATAACATAAAACACGTTTGTAATCATATATGAAAGAATAGCAACCTATTGTTCATGCATGTGCATGGATTCTTACTTGCGGTACAAGCAACCTATTCATATCTACCAAAATACAATGTATTAGTCCTTCTAATAAATTTTTGTTTGAGGTACATAAATGTCTACATATTACAACGTAAATAGCCATAATATTGCTACACAGTATTTAGTGGTTCGCGACAAGTTTTACGATTGTGCCCCGACGTACCACATCGACTGCACTTGCGCGGTGGACGGACCTCGCCTGTGGAAGGAATCCTCACCGTCTGTCGCCGTCCAACCCTAACGACCTTCTTCGGTGGTTGAACATCGATATTCACAAACCCCGGAGAACTCTTCCATGTTGAGGACGAACCCACTGGAAATATTGGTTCTGCATATGCCAACATCCAGCTGTTGACCGTGTACGCCTCATCGCATAGTGTGTACGGATTTATGCTACGAGAACTGGCTGCAGCAATAGCATGAGAGCACGAGACTTTAAAATAATCGAACTCCCGACAAGTACACGTCTGCGATTGCAAGTCAACGTCACCATTGAGGTTCCCGTTGCGTACCTCAAAATTAAACTGGTCGATGTTCATAACAATGTGTCTCCATGCATTATCCGAAGATTTGGCAATCATTTCCTCTGCGTAGTCAGACAACGTACTCTGACGTGAAGAAGCAAGCGTCCGATGTTCGTAGAACCACCTCTGCAACACACCTCTGATATGATCAAGTAATGCGGTGACTGGCAACTTACGTGCATGCCTGAAAAGGGCATTAACGGACTCTGCAATATTGGTGGTCATTTGTGAGTATTTTAGTTTCGTCTGAAAGCAGCGAGCCCATCGTTCCTTTCCTATAGCTTCCAGATATTCCCTCACTCCTAGGTGTGCGCACAGTTGGACCCAGTTCTCATTGAAATATGACTCGCGAAATGCCTTAGCAGCCTTAAAAAATAATTCCTCCAACGCGGGCGTTTTAAATTTGGCCAGCAAGTTCATCTTTAGATGATGGATACAAAAGCAATGAAATGCAGTAGGAAATACCTCATCAATCGCTTTACAAATGGCGGCATGTCGATCAGAAATGAAGACCAAATTCTGAACGGTGTCGACAACACTCTTCAATTGAGTCATAAACCATACCCATGATGCGACGCTCTCACTCCCGACTATTGCAAAAGCAACTGGGTATATTTGGTTATTCGCATCAACAGCAGAAGTAGTTAGTAATACACCTCCGTACTTCCCTTTAAGGTGTGCCCCGTCAATAACCAAAACTGGTCGAATGCAACACATAAAACCTCTAATTGATTGACCCATGGCCATGAAGACATATTTGAAGTACTTGCTATCATCCAACTCCAATTCAAATATAGTACCTGGATTCATGATTTTCACGGCTTCCCCATAAGTGGGTAGTAGCCCGTACGATGAAGCTGGATCCCCTCTGATAAGTCGGAGTGCTTCTTCGCTCGAACGCCAGGCCTTGTCGTAACTCATATTTACACCGTACTCCTCACGAATATCTTGCATGATGTCCTTCGGCCTGTACGTGCGAGAAACATCAGTAAACTTTGATCGTACTACATGACCGACCACCCAACTTTTCTCCTGATGATGATCCTGTTTTATAACGGCACCATTGCACTTAGAGTGGACTGCGATATATTTCTTTATCTTAAACAGGTTGCAATCTCTAATCTCAGTGGCTCTAAGTCGCCACGTGCAAGTAGGATCGATGCATCGCAGCAAGTATAGTTCCGGCGTAGACTTCTTCACTCGAAACTGAAAGTTCTTCCGCAATGCAAGTAAATGCATTTTCATAACTAGTTCCTTCTTCGAGTCGAATACGTCACCCTCCTTAACATCATCGGTCCCAGCGGATTGGACCATGGCTTGCAATCTATCACCTTCTGACTGACTAGTGACTCTATTGCTTACCATTTCATGGACGACGTCTACAGGATATTTAGCCATTGTATTATGAATTGTTACCTGTTCATGCTCATGTTGCACATCAAGTCGATCACTGGCGTACTCATTTCCATATTCCCCTTCGTCGTCTCCTTCTCCCATGTCGGTCATTGGACGATATGATTCGTCACTATCTTCATCCACATTTTCACTTCCATTCCACAAGCCAGGCACATCCCAATCATATGCCCTATCATCTCCCAAATTACAAGGAACAACATCTGACCCTAACGGTGTGAGAGATGCTATATCAGGACCAATATGACCATAGTAGGGGGGTCGGTCAGAAGAAGAGGGGTTCGACGATGAGGACGGAACTGACGGACTTGAAAATGAGGGTCTCGAAAATAAGGGTCTTGCAAATGGGGGGGCACAAGTTGAGGGAATAGGAACATTGGACAGATGTTGGCCTAAATAATATAGGAAAGAAGGCATGTACGGTTCATTCTGATGTACCTTCTTTGGCACGGTAGATATGTATAGCGGCAATTCAGAGACATCTTCACCAGTCAAGAAGAAAGCCAGGTCATCGTCGTCAGTTATTTCCATTACACAAACCTTCGCCTTAAAATTATATACACGTCTAATTATGATATCTTCCTATAATGGATTTATACTACTTAGCCTACATACATGTCCTAGAAATTCAACATAGGTGATTTTACTACCCACAATCAATCCTCTTGTACGACCACCCACGTAATCCTTTTCAATATCTTTCCATTCTCCACCGAATGATATAAAAACACGAGGCATCCTGCAAATAGACCAAAACACTATAATTAAATACAAATCAATAAATTTACAAACAAACAAGAAAAATTCAAGATTTATATTGCATGGTCTCGGTCCCTATCCCGGTCCCGGTCCCGGTCCCAGTCCCTATCCCGGTCCCAGTCCCTATCCCGGTCCCAATCCATATCCCGGTCCCAATCCCTATCTCGGTCTACCCCAGTTTATCCCCATCTCGGTCCCGGTCCCGGTCTGGACATGAAGGACCGGGCTTGAGTTTACCTTCTATCTCGGTCTCAAACCCGGTTCTAAAATTCATCCCGGTACCAATCCCGGTCCAAGATAAATTGTAGACTTCATTTCTGTTTTCCGTAAAATAACGTTTTTTTCTACAAAAATGATAAAATTTCGTATCATTACAAGTTTGAAGAAGTACAATATTCTAAAATGATGAAATGGACATACCTATATTGTGAAAACAATGGATTCGAGATAACGGATTATGTGGGGACCGATCGATTGGATAATGTGGGCCAACAATCACGTGGAGAAAATCTTGAGTATTGGAAAAAAAAAACGTGACTTGCGTGTGTGTGGTGATTTGGAGTTGAAAAACAAAGTGAGAATTGTTAAGTTGGTGGTTGGTGGGTTGGTTGGAAATTTATTATATCATAAATGCATTTATTATGAAATGAGGGTAATTTAGCCAATTTACATGATAAAATAAGGGGAGGGGTCAGAAATCTGAGGTGAAGGGATCATGAATAAGTAAAAATTAAAAGGGGGTCAAAAATCGAGAGTGGTTATTGAAAGAGGTCAAAAATCCCAATTTCCCAGTAAGGGTTATATTTGAAGCGTGGTGACCATACATACCATCACAATCCATAAAGGAAAACAATTGTCCTAAATGATGTTTAATCCTCTATTGATTGAGGTATCTTGTCAATTATGGCACCCATATATACGATTGGAAGGGAAATAATTACCTTCAAAATTGTCTTATTCTTCACCATGACAGGTAAGAAAGGATTAGGTAAATTCCCCAAATCATGGTGGTAAAAAATCTTAATATAATTAAGATTAACAGCCTCTCCAGATTCCAAAACGGTGTTTGAATCAATTGTTGTTGCACCTCCGTTGTTGCCCACTTGTTGCTCCGTCCTCCTTACCTTGGACCATGGAAGTTCTCTGAATCAAAATGAAACAGAAATGAAAAGTCATTCCAAGAGATTACATACAGATGCCCTCTCCAATTATGTGTCTGATAACTCTTCAAATGCCCAAATGACTAAGCCACGGATCATACATAACAATGTTGACTTTGATTTTGTCAACCACAACAACATGGTCAACATCCAATGGGGAGATCCCTAACACCCGACCACTGTCCACCATCACATAAACCAGCGGGAAAGAAAGATCATCCCTAAAAAAATTGCCTCCACGACAGCACAAAAAGTCTCTATCTAGATCCATACTACTTACTTCTAGAAAAAAACCACGAAAGAACGGAAAGAAAGTAGAGATAAAACACCCTATGAAAAAAATAAATAAGATGACGGAGAGAACCACTTTTTTTTTTGTTTTTTTTAAGAGGATGGGGTGATGTTGAAATTAAAAAAAAAAGAGTTAAAATAATATTTTGATCCGTACAACTTTAATTCATTTTAATCCTAAGATCCTTAAGTTAACTATTGTTTCTTCTTTACATTAGAAATTAGTTTTCGATGAAATGAAATTAAAATTTTGAATCTATAATTGATTTTTTTTAGCCGAAGTAGTTAAATAAAAGGTACAATTTTGCTTCACTGTTAAAAAATAAAAACTTCGATCCTTAACATTAACGGGTGCTGCCCTCACATGACATATGATCAAATGACAAGTATTGACCATTTCTTTATTTTAATTATTTTATCAAAACACATAATCTCATTAAAATATCTTTTAGATTTTTTTTTAAAAAAGTGTTTGACTATTCTTCTCCCATTTTCTCTCCCTATATCATCTCACCTCATTTTTCTCTCTTATTTTCGCCTCCATTTTTTTCTCAACTTATGGAGTAGTATAACATCCTTCATTTATCTCTTCTTACTCTTTTTTTTTTTCTATTTTTTTTCTCTTCTACAATTTTTTGTTCGTAGCCATTTTTGCAAAGGGATGTGAAAGAAACTTTGGGACATTTGATTGAACACACCACATATTTCTCTGCCAAGTTAATTAGAATATCATGAGATGCGAAGCGAAATAATAGAAGAGAAAAAAAAACGATATAATGTTAAGTGACTTATCGACCATAATTTAAAACGATGAAAATTAAAAAGCAATATATATGTGTGTTTGTAACTTTTCATCCTAGACATGTATTTTTTATATTGTAAACCTAAGTTGTATTAAGTTAGAAAAAAAATGTCATTTTTAAAAAGACTACAATAGATTTTGATGAGATTATGAATTTTAATAAAATGATTAAAACAAAGGAATAGAAACACTTATCATTTTACTATAGAGCCACGAAAGGGTATACTTCTTAACGTTAAGGAACGAAGTTTTTTTCCAAAGAATTCATCGATATAATATTTATCCCTTAAAATGTATTAAAATATAAGGAATTATATCATTATTATCGATTTTTATGATGGAGTTAAAAATAAGAGAGGAATTCCCTGAAAAATCAATATTATATTAAAAAATAGCAATTTTTCTACCCAATAAATCCATTTTCCTTGAAATACTCACATTTTACCATTTAAAAAATTTTCTAGTTCAAATCAAGGCTTTTGTGGTTGATTTGATAATATCATCTCCCGTCCTGCAAATCCGACTAAGCCGATTAAACTGATAAAACCAACCGAAATCGACAGCCGATTTCGGTGTCCTTCAATAAATAAGCAAAATTGAAAATAATTGATCGGTTTCGGTTTCAGCTCAACCGATCCGAACCGTTTACTTATATATACTATATATATATTTAAGTTTTTTTCCAAGAGTAATTAATAGGGAGGCCAAGTGAGGCTATCATACTACAGGTCAAAAAAGTAACACAAATAATAGAAATTTACTAACGTTCAAGACATCTATGGAGAGCAAGCAGCAAAGACTGGCTTAGGGGTGTTCAGAAAACCCGACGAACCCGATGAACCCAACCTAAACTGTAAGGGTTGGGTTGGGTTAGATGAAAGTTTGGGTTGGGTTGGGTTGAAGTTTTTCCCAACCCAGTCTCGGGTTCAACCTTTAAAAATTCGGGTCAACCCAACCCAATCCGAATTTATGCATATTATATATGTTTTTTTTAATTATAAATAATATAATAATATCTTTATAAATATATAATATTTTTTTTTATCTTTAATCTCAACCCTCCATTACTTTTAATCCTAGCCATTTTAGGTTACAGTTTTTTTTATCTTTTCAATCTCACTTTCCCTCCTCCCTATCAAGCCTTCTCTCCTCCATTTTCTTCCATCTCTCAAGCTTCTTTCCTTCATTTTCTTATATCTCTCAAGCTTCTCTCTTCTATTTTCTTCCCTCACTCAAGCTTCCCATTGCCATCATCCTTCGCAGCTTCTGTCGCTGCCCGCTTTTGGAGCTCACGTCGCCGTCTCAGCCCGTCGTCATCGCTGCCGGCCTTACCCTCTCTGCCATCTGGCATTATCACGAAAGGAGCCCCAGTGAATGAGGTTTTCATTCTTCTACGTGAGCCGTTTTGTACCTTTGAGGTTAGAAAAATAAATGAAAAAAAAATAACCCGACAACCCAACCCAAAAATTTTGGGTTGGGTTGGCCATCAATTTTAGACCCGTCGGTTCTCATATATGGCCAACCAAAAAATTCGAGTTGGTCCCAAAAATACCGCTAACCCGACCCAACCCAACCTGTGAACACCCTTAGACTGACTTATCAAGCACCAGCTTAAAACTATCCAAAAAAAGACGATGAAGAAAACAACCATTATGAAAGAATATTCTCTCACAGGTAAAAAAAAGGGAAATAGACATAGCCATTAATCTATATCACTCCTTCTTCTCTCACGTTTCTCTCTTATCCATCAGGCAAAAGAAAATGGTGGTGCTAAAATAGTTAGGGAAATTTCAAGATATTTGCCCTAATTTTGAAGGATGGAGTGAGAGAAGAAAATGAGAAGAGAAATAGAACATACCTTCGTGAATCTGAATGAGAAGAAGATCGAAGAATCATCTCAATATTTTACCCTATTTTTAGAACTGTTTCTTAAAATTTAAAAACAAGAAACGGAAATAGTTACCAAATAAGTATGTTTTTTACATTCTTTTTGTCATCCTCAAAATCTATCTACCATTAATAATTGCATCGGTTCCTTAATGTTCAAAACCTCAAGATGTACTAAAAAAAAGTTCTGCTCCTACAAGTAAATGCTATATATCCACCATCATGTCAAACTTTTTAAATTACCCTACCAAAAAAAAAAGAAAGAAAGAAGAAGAGTAGGAATGAACAACTTCCCTAACCCATTCAAAAAACAACTTTATTAAAACAACTTTCTTAGTTTCAGTGGCTATTCCATCTACACAGAACACAACCATGATATCATAATATTCTTCATACTTTGTTACTTTGGAACCATTCTTCCTCTCCTTAAGGCATGAGAGAACAATTAATTAATTTATCTTCTTTCTAATAAACCCTAAAATTTTAATTTATTTTCCCTAATGTTGTACAAGTAAAATAGAACAGAGAGGAGAGAGAGAGAGGAGGGATGATCGAACGACGGGGCTGGACGACGGGATTGTGCGACGACGACAGTGTTCTCTTTCTTGTATTTGGCTATGCGATGGTGGCGACGGCGGCGACGCTGAACGACGGTGTTGAGGGCAATGGAAACAGAAGGTTGGGCTGATTGGAAAGAGAAAGAGGGGAAGAGAACGCGTGGGTCGAATTGGGGGAGAAGGTCGTAGGGTTTGGGAAATTTGAGGATATAGGCATTCTGTGAGGCCTTTTAAGTTTTTTAATGGTCCTTCTCAGTTTTCTAGTCATTTGCTGACATCACCTACTTTGTCAAATGACCTCCCATGTCCCTCCTTACTTGGGTAATAGGAATAGTCCAAAATTTCAATTTTCCCACGTCTGTTCCATCTTTCTCGCACTCACACTGTAGCATTCGCTCGCTCAAATTTCTTTTGTCTTCACCGATTGCGATTGAAATTAGATTTTGAGATTTCTCGTTCTCCTTCATCTTCCTATTGCGACTCTTTAAGGTAACTCTGACCCTGTCTTCAAGCGGTGAGACGAAGTGATTTCGGTTTGCGATAGTCACTCGTAGCAGATTACCACGAAGGAAATTTTCATCGGCAAATTTGGGTTAGTGCATGTTATCTCTCGATTGCTTAAGCTTTTCGTTTTAATTTCTACTATTTTAGCTATTTATCGTAAGTTTTGTACAACCCTAATGTTGGTCGTCTGTCTCTTTTGCGATTTTTGTGGATTTTATACACTCTACATCTAGGGCTTCCGGAGAAGAGGAAAATACATAATCGGCGCCGTGGAAATGAATCGATGAAGGAGAAAATCATGTTATTGAAAACCAGTGATACTGAGGGGGGGGGGGGGCTAATGTTGAAATAGCCAGAGTGAAAAACGAGATGGAGAAATATAGTGAGCTTGAAAAATTGAGAGCTAGAAAAATTAAGAGCTGTAAATATCAAGAGATAGAAATATCGAGAGCGAGAAACATCGAGAACGAGAGAAACTCCAATGATTTACAATTAATGTGAGCGTGAAATAGCAAGAGTGAAATCGAGAGAATCATCTCATCGAGAGCGAGAAAAATTCCAGTGGTTTACAATTATTTATTTCAACTCATTGCATGTTTCCCTTTCCCTATCATGTTCAATTATTAATTTTTTGAACTAGTTGCGTGTTTCCCTTTCTCTTCATATATCTTGTTCAATTTGTTGTAGGTGCACAATGAACCATCATATAAGGATTAAAGAGAATGGCCGCTTTCCGGCTCAAGCTGTAACGCCCCGCGTTCTCGGGTATGTTATTTTTAAGATATTGTTGTGCCTTTGGATTTCCCAAAATTGATAGTCTTAAATTCTTGGATTTTATAATTTTGGAGTTCTAATTTTATCAGATGGACTTTATTCTTGTGTTTTAAAGTTAAATTAATTAACGTATTTTGGGTCAGGGTGGGATTTACTTTAAATAATAAAATGTAAATTTTGGACTTCTTGTTTTGGGTCGGTGGGTGGTTTAGTTGGGCCTCTTTTAAACTTAGAGAATTTAGGTTGTGATTTTTAAACAATGTTAGTAACTAAGAAAAGAAGAAAAAGAAAAAAAAGAATAAAAGAAAAAGGAAAAAAACAAAAGGTGTAAAAAGAGAAAAGAAAAAAAAAGCCCTAGAATCCCTTTCTTCTTCTTCCTTACGCGTGAGACACCAGTCCCATCTCCCTCGTGTTCTCCTTCTCCCTCCCGTTCTCCGACGAAGCAACAGTGCGGCAGCAGCAGCGGTCTTCGATAGCACGGCGGTGAAATCCAACTGAGCAGTTGCGGCGGTCTTCGACAGCAGCGGCGACACCCTCCTACGACGCCTGCAGCGCGCGGCTCACGGACTCGACGGTGACCCACGGCGTGCGACCGTTTCTGCACCGTCCTGCAGTACTCCTCGCGGCGGCGCACGACGAACGACATCCTCACGGCGGCGCACAACGCGCAGATCAGCTCCACGGCAGCCCGACGATCTGCTGCTACGGCCTCAACCCCGGTGACGTGCGCAACTCCCGACGGCTGCCTCCGACGAACAGCAGCTCCGACGACTTGTTCGTTTTGCAATCCGATGCGAATAGTAGCAGATTTGCGAAGATATCTTCGTTTCGATACATTTGGCATTTACCCACACCCACATGGACCTTGATTTGCGTTACCCATCACTTTTAGACATCGGATCAGCAAGCCCGAAGTCTTTCGAACTCGATCTTGGAATCTCGAACATTTTCGGAAGTGACCCAACCATAACCAAAGTATTTTGGCGTGAGTTCGTAGGTACCGAATCATTCAATTTTAGTTCGATGCAAATTAAGTGTTTATAAAATGAACTCTAACCCAAGTTTGATTGTTTTCTTTGGATTTAGGAACCTTGCGGCGAGCTTAGTACCACGTTAGGATCTTGTAGTAAGTAGCACGGGGGCGGGTGCGTGCGTTGATGTTTATTATTTGCTTGTCGATGTACTGTTTATGATGTTTAATATTGGTTCTGATACGTTGTTGTGCAGTGTAACTCTTGTTTATGTTGGTTTGTATGCTTGGGTAGTGTTGAATGTCCGTCGGTGATAATAGTGGAAATTTTGTATTGTTGAGCTGCTGAGATCTGTTGTAGAATGATGTATGTTAGTAGGGAATGTTCGTTAAAGTGAATTTATTTTGAGAATGTTTGTTGTCTGAATTTTTATGAAGTGTTTGGCGTGTCTCATGAGTCTTATTATATCTAGTAATGCTTATTGAATATGGATGTTGGATATTAAGTGTTTGGATGGATTGTGTTGGGCGTGTTCTTGAAAGTTTTCTGAACTGCTATGTGAAAAGTATGTTATGTGAAGCACGCCATAGGATTATTCGTTGAAGCTTTAGTGTGCTCTATGTTGTTAGCAGGTTGGTTGTTGTCAAATTTTGTGTTATTGAGATCCGTGATGCATTGCAATCATACTAGTGGATGTGTTGTTGATGGGCGTTGTGGTGGTTGGTGTTATTAGGAAATTAGTACTGGAATCTTGGTTGGAGGCTAGAAATGATATGTGGAGTTTTGGAAGTTATGAAGTGAATGGGTGAGTGTCAGGGCCTCGGGTATAAATGGTCAGGGGCTGATACGTCACTAATTGGGTATCGAGGCCTCGGGTATAAATGGTCGAGGGTCGATGCGAGGAGTCTTTTGGAAGGAAAACTATTGGGGCCTTGGGTAAAAATGGTCAAGGGCCAATGGTTGGGAAGACATCGAGGCCTCGGGTATAAATGGTCAAGGGTCGATGCAGCAGTGTCGGGGCGCTGGGTAAAAATGGTCAGGGGCCGACACTACCAATCAAAGTAGCCTTGGAAAGCTTGAACAACTGAGATGAACATAGTGGTGTTTGAGGTGTTAGGGAGCTACTTGAACGGTAGTTAATTGTACATGGTGGTGGTTGGCACCGGGTCTTATAAAGTGTCTATGGTCGATTGTTTAGTGTAATGATAGAGTATGAATATGTATGTTTTCATTTATGACTTTGAGCATGATGATTGTGTGTGATTGGTGAGGGCTACTTACGGAGTATATTTTATATACTCACCCCCCTTCTACAATTGTTGTTTTCAGGTGGAGATTTTGTTGGCGACCATGGCGATGACGTGGAGGAGACATGACGAGAGAGGACCATAGGCTGCATAGTGATTCTCGCTTAGTTTAGGTTTAGGTGGTTTTTTTTGCATGATTGCTTTGGCAATAAACTTTTGTTTCATTTGATTGATGGGAGTTCCTACCTATTGTTTAACTTGATTCGGAATAAGTGTTTCTTTTATTTTCTTCCGTTCATTGAGATTGTTTAGTTGAAATAATGGATGTTGTCATGTGGTGTTGTCCACGGAGGGCGTTTAATATAAAATTTTATAGGTTGGATATACTCTTTTATTATTCGGTGAATTGATTAGAATTGGAATTAAGAATTTATTTTAAAATAAATTCACAGGGAGTTGCTCATCTCAGGTTTAGAGATAAGTGTTAACAGGGGGTTTAATTAACGTTACCTAGGAGCGTATAAAAAATTCTGGGGCATTACACAAGCTACCAGCATGTCTCACTTGAGCAATGTCAACAAGCTTATCAAGGATAAGCTCACAGTAGAACAACTTGATATGTTTCGTAGAAGAACAATATTTGGTCGATTTGTCGACTTGGAGATGATGTTCTTCAGTGGTGTAGTTCATCACTTTCTGTCAAGGGAGGTTGCTGGTAGCAATTGCGACAACACGAGAATCTAATTGGTGGTAACGTGTTGACATTATCAAAGGATCAATTCTTGCTTATAACGGGATTGTGGCGGCTGTCCGATAAGGTGGTCCAGAAAAAGATTGAAAATAATAGGTTGCGGAGGAAGTACTTCAACGATGAAGCCTCCATGCTGCTTGATTACACTTGTTTACATGCGTAAAAAGAAGGTTTTAGATGCTGTTTTTACTATGTTAAATTTAGCTTTGTTTCGGACTTTTCTCGGTCATTTGAGTTCCAATTCATGCAAAATTCATATATGATGGTTTTTGGTTGGCTTATATTGTATTTATGACATTTTAGGACCATTTGGGAGTGAAAATTAATCAAAAGAAGCAAAAAGACGAAAAAAACATCATGGGAGGCGCCAGGCACCTGCGTGCCTGCAGAAAAACTGGTTTTCTTCCAACTTTGCCCTTAATGAAACGCGTCTTCCAATGCGTTTTGGTGGTTCCAACCGATGCATACGTGTAGAAGAAGTATTCCACTACCAGTTTGAGCACGATTTAGTCAGTCAAAGATGTTGGAAATGGGTGATTCACCATCGTTTTAGGACCTACCTAACCACCTCTTCTACTCAAGCTCCAAATGCCACAAGCATTCCCTTTCCACTATTGGAGAACTTCCAACACCACATGGTTTCAGATTCTAGGCTAGCTGCTGTTAGGGGAGGAAACCCGCTTCAAACATTTGAATGTCCTCCATCCCAAGCTCCTACACAACATCCTATAATGAGCCCACATGGTTATGTTAATTTTCAGCAACTACCCACCCTTAATATACCTCAAAACAGTGAGTTTAGGGCTGAAAATCCTCAACAACTTCCTCCAATGATCAATCCGGGTATGTACCAACCATTTATGTTTAACCCGGTTCCTTCCTATCATTTTCCCTTGTCCCAAATGCAAATTCCAGCTAGTGTTCATCCTTATGGAATGCCAAACCCATCTACTCTATTTCCTAGCCTTCCACCTTATTATGGAATAGGTCATTGGGTACCTCCACAAAATTATGGGATGATTTCACCTAGGGTTCCCCCACCACCTCGACTTCCATTCCTAGATAGAGGACCTCAAGCACCACAATTGAACCCTAACATATTGAGTACCTTCAACATGGGACAACTAAAACCCTTAGAGCCTCCTAGGATGCAAACCCCAACCAATATGCCAATGGATGCAGGAGTTCAGCATGGAGGAGAGCAAGAGAAGAGCCATAGCCATAGGCTAGAGCCCGGGGTGTCGATAGGGCAAAAGAGGAAGGGCAAGGAGGTGATGATAGACCCAGAAATTGAGGAAGATGGGAGTAGTAGGCGTCTGACGCCTAAGGATTCATCTATGGAGAACAGGGACGAGGAGCAGTTTTATTCATCTCTTTTGATTATTACACCGGAAGATGGTAATGATGATTTTCTACTGGTTTCACGAGGCCATTGTTCAAATATCCTGGAAACAGAGGATACCGAGAACGAAGTGGCGAGAACAGATACTCAGGAACCTTCCCCATTGGATACACCTACAGAAGGAGCGTTTTGTAGTCACCAAGAGTTGCCTACTGGGGCAACTGGAACTATTCCGTTGGCAACGGATGAGTATGTCACACCGATGGCTACTCTACCAGGGGTAAGGGATGCTCACACTATTCCTTCTAATGCAGTTAACCCGCTTGGGTGTGATACAGGTAGATCCAAGGTTGGGGAGAATAGTACTCAAGAACCTACCAGCGAAGAAGATCCTGAGGATACGCAGACGATAAGGGAAATGTTCCAATACAAGAGGCGGGAGAAAAAGAGTTCAAAACGTCGTGCAGTTCAAGCTAAGAAGCCGACAGTGCCCATGAATGAACCTAAAACGAGAGCTGCGAAAGCTAAATCAGCTGAAGCTAAGAAGAAGGTAGTGGCACCTGGGCCAGTTGATACAATCGAACTGGACTTGTCTGAAGGAGAGGAGGTAGAGATGCAATGGAACACGGCGAATTTAGCCACTCGAACTTCATTAATGAAATCCCATAAGATTATGACAGAATTGGGATTCGACCTCAATCTAGGAGATGTGCCTGATGATTGGAGGGAGACCGCTAGAGACAAAGAGTGGAGACCCCTCATTCAGCCCATACAATGTGAGGCTTTGGAGTTAGTCAGAGAGTTCTATGCTGCTGTCCATCCCCAGTCACATATAGCCATAGTGCGCGGGAAGGAAATACGGTTTGATGCCACTCAGATCAACTACACCTTCAACATTGAGAATATCAGAGATGGTGTGGGCAATAAGATGTTAGTGACTCTGACTCTAGAACAGCTTGATGAGGCTCTAGAATGTGTTGGGAAGCCCTCTGCCACTTGGGATTTGACTACTTATGGCAAGGTACGACTAAAACCCGAGGATGTTTCCCTAGTTGCTGCAGGATGGTTATACATAGTCAAAAACAGAATTTTGCCAATGGAGCATGATGAACATGTCACTCAGGATAGGGCACTGCTGGTTTATGCCATGCTAAAGGGCATAGATGTGAATTATGGAGAATTGATCAATACCAGTATCCATGAGTGTGCCCACCGGACACGTGGTAAGCTTTATCACCCACGTTTGGTCACTTCTTTATGCTTGCGACAAGGTGTCCAGCTCCCAGAGGATCAAATTAAGAGAGATGCCCCAATTGTGGAAGAGAAGAATATTCGGCGTATTATCGCACATGCGTTACAAAGAAGGAAAGGTACTGGGATGTCTCCTACATCGGAGATCCGTCGTCTCCGAGAGGAGAACCAACAGCTGCGAGATCAGGTTCGAGAAGTCGTGCAACATATCTACAACTTGAGGGCCTCATTGGATTTGCGGTTTTACCTTCATGGCCTCCAGCGCTAGCTGCTATCCTTGGTCATCCATCTTCCAGTACCGACACTGATCATAGTCCACAACCTCCGACTTCATGAAGGGGAGGTTCTTTCTTTGCTATTTTTTTGTATTACTCTTTTGGTTAATGACATAGTTTGCATATTCTAGCCTTACTACGCATGTTTTTTGTATTGATTATGTTTCGAGCTCAGTTGAAGCATGTATAAATTAGTATCGTTTATCTTCTGATCACTTAAAGTATGCCTTCACTTAGCCTTAGTTTAGCTTTTCACATGCCTACTTTGAAGCATCTGTGCTGTGCATGTGATTTCATGTCGATGATGATTATAAGAGATTGTTGAGTTTTCTGTTCTATGCCTGACTAAGCTTTGAGCTATTTCATTTGTTTATGTGATAAACTCATTTTATTTTATGTCTTTTTGATCTTTACAAACTTTAAGCTTTTTCTTTGCCTCTATATAGGAAGTCCTTGTCCTTTTTACTGTTAAGCCTTTTTCATCCGATGCAAAAGTCTTTTCCTAGTGAGGACACTGTCTCTCTTAAGTTTGGGGGGGACAGTCGTTGTGTTAGTCATTGTTTCAGAAAAATAAAGTGTTATTTATATTTGAAAAATCATGCTATTTTCTTTTGAAAAAGAGTCAGTTGGGAAGAAAGAAAGTGTTGAAAAGCACTTAGCTTAAAAAGAAAAAAGAGAAAAAAAAAAGAAAAAAAGTTGCAAAAGAGTAAAAAGAGTTTTGTTGAGAGAAAATAAGAGTGAGGAAAATACTTGTGTTAGAAAGAAAAGAGTGGTAAAAACAATGAGAGTTAATAAAATGTTTTATGATTCCCGAGTCCTACTGTAGACACCCATTTAGTTTTAGGTTGGGTGTTGACTTTGAAAATAGCAGTAAGGATGGTGATAAGTGACTTCGTGTTTCTCATTGTCGTCGTCTTATGACCTAGCTGTTAGTTTCAAAGTCATTCTACGAGTAGCTGTGGTTGAAACCGATGTTAGTGTGTGGAAACCTCAGGGGCTAGTAGCCGATCTTTCAGATGTAAAAGTCTTAATGTAAGAAGGGAGTGTGCAGATTCCTTAGGGGTATTTGAAAACGTTTTCTGTTTTTGAAAGGAAAAAAGATTTTGAAAGAGAAGGTTTTTATCATTTCAAACTTGGTTTATAGTGACTAAGCTTACAAAGGCAATAGAATGGTAGGCTTTGACATTTTTTCCCTGAGACAATTTATGATTGAACATCTCGGTTGCTTTTGCTTTACCTTGTCCATGTGTTAGAAAGCTGATTAAAGTTGCTAAGTTTTGCTTGAGGACAAGCAAAAAGTTAAGTTTGGGGGTGTGATTACGCTTGTTTACATGCGTAAAAAGAAGGTTTTAGATGCTGTTTTTACTATGTTTTAGCTTTGTTTCGGACTTTTCTCGGTCATTTGAGTTCCAATTCATGCAAAATTCATATATGATGGTTTTTGGTTGGCTTATATTGTATTTATGACATTTTAGGACCATTTGGGAGTGGAAATTAATCAAAAGAAGCAAAAAGACGAAAAAAACATCATGGGTGGCGCCAGGCGCCTGCGTGCCTGCAGAAAAACTGGTTTTCTTCCAACTTTGCCCTTAATGAAACGCGTCTTCCAATGCGTTTTGGTGGTTCCAACCGATGCATACGTGTAGAAGAAGTGTTCCACTATCAGTTTGAGCATGATTTAGTCAGTCAAAGATGTTGGAAATGGGTGATTCACCATCGTTTTAGGACCTACCTAACCAATTCTGCACAGCTATAAATTCCAGTAGCTTTTCCACCAAATGCATAAAGCCTTGCTTCCTTCTCTTGATCATTCTTAGTGTTTCTTTGTTGCTTTCTAAATACTTTTGAGATGCTTTCATTAGTTGTTTTTGGTTTTTAAATCCCGAGCACTTTACATTCCTTTATTGAGCTTTGTTTTGTTTCCATTTGTACTTAGTTATTTTCTACTTATTCAAATTTATAAAAATCCAGCACTTTGCTTATCTTCCCTTTGCCTTTACTTTATTTTTAGTTAAGAGAGTTGTGTTTTTGGAGGAAAGAGCACGTGACACTCCCCCTTGCTTGAAAGAGAAGGGTGAAGCTCTCAATCTCGAGCAAAACTCTCCGTTAGTTAACTTTTGTTTTTCACACATTCATTTCAATTTCAACCACTTTACTTGTTGTATTTTCTTCAATATGTCTTTCTAAATTCCCGTCTCTAGCCCGGTTATGGATAGTTAGCCTTTTATTTCTAAAAAGGGTTGCTAAGAAGTAGTGTTTTTGCTTTCCATTCATTGCTCAACATGTTTTCCCAAAAAGTTAGGATTTAGAGAAGGCCACTGTAAGTCTTAACAAGTCAATACTGAAAAGGTTGCTTATTTGCATTGTTGAGCGGTTAAACCGAGGAGAGGAGCGCCTTAGACATAAGGGTTCCGCTTAAGTAGCCTAGATATAGGACCTTAACCCGAGGTTGGGACTATTTCCATCCTAAAACTAAGATATCTCTCATAATAGACATATTAGGGAATGTCTTAGGACTTTGAACTTGCTTAGACATAAGTCAAGTGAAAAGCGTAGTCGTTGGTTCCTAAAGTAAACTGCATATCATCCTTAGTGTATCCTTGATTCTTTGTTGGCTAACTTGAAGTAATTCGGGCTAGGTTTTACCATTATAAGTCCAAATCCCAAATCCAAAACCATTATTTGTGACCACTTCCCATTTTACAAGAATCACTCATATCAACATTCACTATTCTTTAAAACTTCAGAGTTTGGAAATTATTTAGAAGTCCTTGAGGATCGATACTTGGATACTCCATCCATTTTATATTACTCTGACAGGTGTGCGCTTGCATCTATAGAATTGTTACCACGCTTAGTGCGTTCGTTCAACATAACCACCAGTCACTGCTCGAAGAATTTGTGGAGGTTTACAACCAGACTGATTTCGAGGATGATGAGGATGCCGTTAAAGTGACATTAATTTGGTACATAGAGCTTGTGATTATGGGAAAGAGCAAGAGTAAGTCGAAAGTTGACATCAACTTGTACAACAAAGTCGACGACTTGGATTACTTCAACCACTTGGAACAAGGTTCTGATGTTTAGAGTAGGACAGTTAACGGCCTGAAGCGTGCGATGAATGAAAAGTTGCGCTATGCAAGAGTATAGTAAGAACAAATAAAAAATATCAAGTAAAGTATAGCCTACCAGGATTTCCGCTTGCGTTTCAGGTAATTAATACGTATGCATACGAGTTTTTGTTTGTTTGTGAAAACTTTTTGAGGCGTGAGTCTAAACTAAAATTTTCTATTCAGGTGTGGATATATGAGGTTGTCCCATCTCTCATCACTCCCGGTGTCAATCGTTTGAGCGAGACCGCGATTCCCTGAATACTTCAGTATTCGTGCAGTAGAGTCGTCAGTACAAAAGATCTAGGGGAGGATGTCCTTGGTTCAGCGGTGGTAAGTGATCTAAAATAGATTTATTGTTGTGTAGTTGTAATGGTATTTACAATTATGTTTTTGTGACGTACATTCAGTTGGTCATATCTTATCCACTCGTAGAGATGGAGCTAGGGAGGGACTACAAGAGGTGTCCATTAGACGAAAGAGAGATGGTTGACTTATGTGCGCTTGAGTGTTCCATTTCGTACAGCGATGATGGACAAAATTCTTCCCCCATCACCGACAATGTTTGCGCCGAAGACGATCTCCCGCTCGACGATGTGCAGTTGTTGGAACGGAATGTATTGGCAGTGTCAAATGAGTCTTCGGATATGCCACGTACAGAGGCTGCGTCCAAAGGGGGGCAATGGACACCGGTCGAAGTACTTCGACTAAGTACTTCTATTCGTTTGAATGTAGGGCAAAGCACGCGGCAAGCACCACAATCGACGTCACGCGATGCTTACCATACACAACGGGATGACACCCGTGGATCAAACGATAGATTCGAGGCTATGAAGAGAAGACTGGATCTTTTAGCTTCGGACATGGCGAAGGTCAAGACGGATTTGGCGGAGGTCAAGTCGGACTTGAGTGAAATGAAAACCATGCTTCAACAATTGTGCCAGGTAGTCTTTTCTATGACTTGGTATACTATATGTCTTCATTCAGTCAAAGTGCTAATACGTTATTCGTTTGCAGATCAATAGGTGCGAGGTGAATATCGGTGTCTCTCAGTCGAATACAGTCCACCTGTTCGTCCATTCGTATCTGATGTTATCCCCAAGCATGATGGGGATATTGATGACCATCAACGTGGAGGTGCCGATACTGGAGAGAACGATGTTGTGGTTGATGCAGAAGAGTCAATGCATGAAGGGGCGATGGATGACGTAGAGAGGACCATACACCCATCCGATCCCGAAGATCCTAGACTAGCCAACCCCACGCGTATTGTCGATTTGGTGGAGTTGGACGTTGCAGTGGGGACACCCAAACTGGATGCCCATTCCATCCATTCCAATTGTAAGACGACTTTAGGAGAGCCAGATGTCACGTCGAGAATCCTTTCTACTGATCCGGTGGACCTCCAAATGGCACCTCCAACAGTACAGGATCCACCAGTAGAGACAACGTCCGATCCAACCGCCGATCCTCCTGCCTCAAGCACCATTGCTGGCCCGTCTAGCATGATCCATACGCCACATCAATCCAATCATATTGATCCAGGCCTTACACCAGCAGATACGACCCCCACTACTCAACCTATTCCCACTCCTACTGACTGGCGTTATGCTGAACGTGATGGAACTCTTAGACATGCACAGCGGAAGCTAAGGATCATAATACACTTAATGAAGCAATTTAACCAAAATAAGCATGCTTGGAAAAAATGATGGAAAAGGCAAAGAGAAAAAAGATTAACTTTATACCTTTGAAGACCTCCATTATAACTTATTATCCTAACTCAATGGGACCACCAACGACAAATCCGTGCTATCCTCAGGCTTGAAGGTAATTAATGCTTTTCAACACTTTCTTTTTGTAATAGCATTTGTTTTTCCAACTGACTCTTTTTTTTTCAAAAGAAAATAGCATGATTTTTCAAAAAATATAAATAACACTTTATTTGTCTGAAACAATGACTGACACAACGATTGTCCCCCCCAAACTTAAGAGAGACAGTGTCCTCACTAGGAAAAGACTTTTGCATCTAATGAAAAAGGCTTAACAATAAAAAGGACAAGGACTTCCTATACAGGGGCAAAGAAAAAAACTTAAAGTTTGTAAAGATCAAAAAGACATAAAAGAAAATGAGTTTATCTCATAAACGAAGGAAATAGCTCAAAGCTTAGTCAGGCATAGAACGGAAAACTCAACAATCTCTTATAATGATCATTGACATGAAATCACATGCACATCACAGATGCTCAAAGTAGGCATGTGAAAAGCTAAACTAAGGTTACGTGAAGGCATACTTTAAGTGATCAGAAGATAAACGATACTAATTTATTCATGCTTCAACTTAGCTCGAAACATAATCAAAACAAAAAACATGCGTAGTAATGCTAGAATATGCAAACTACGTCATAAACCAAAAGAGTAAAACACAAAAAAATAGCAAAGAAAGAACCTCCCCTTCATGAAGTTGGAGGTTGTGGACTAGGATCAGTGTCGGTACTAGAAGATGGACGACCAAGGATAGCAGCTAGCGCTAGAGGCCATGAAGGTAAAACCGCAAAATCCAATGAAGCCCTCAAGTTGTAGATATGTTGCACGACTTCTCGAACCTGATCTCGCAGCTATTGGTTCTCCTCTCTGAGACGACGGATCTCCGATGTAGGAGACGTCCCAGTACCTTCCTTTCTTTGTAGCGCATGAGCAATAATTCTCCGAATATTCTTCTCTTCCACAACTAGGGCATCTCTTTTAATTTGATCCGCAGGGAGCTGCACACCTTGTCGCAAGCATAAAGAAGTGATCAAGCGAGGGTGGTATAGCTTACCACGTGTCCGGTGGGCACACTCATGGATACTGGTATTGATCAATTCTCCATAATTCACATCTATGCCTTTTAGCATGGCATAAACCAGCAGTGCCCTGTCCTGAGTGACATGCTCATCATGCTCCGTTGGCAGTATTCTGTTCTTGACTATATATAACCATCCTGCAGTAGCTAGTGAGACGTCATCGGGTTTGAGTCGTACCTTGCCAATAGTGGTCAAATCCCAAGTGGCAGAGGGCTTCCCAACACATTCCAGAGCCTCAACAAGCTGTTCTAGAGTCGGAGTCACTAACATCTTGTTCCCCACGGCATCTCTGATATTCTCAATGTTGAAGGTGTAGTTGATCTGAGTGGCATCAAACCTTATTTCCTTCCCACGCACTATAGCTATATGTGACTGAGGATGAACAACAGCATAGAATTCTCTGACTAACTCCAAAGCCTCACATTGTATGGGCTGAATGAGTGGTCTCCATTGTTTATCTCTAGCGGTCTCCCTCCAATCTTCAGGCACATCTCTTAAGGTGAGGTCTAATCCCAATTCCGTCATAATCTTGCGAGATTTCATTAATGTAGTTCGAGTGGCTAAATTTGCTGCGTTCCATTTCGTCTCGACCTCCTCTCCCTCAGACAAGTCTAACTCGATCGTATCAACTGGCCCAGGTGCCACTACCTTCTTTTTTGCTTCAGTTGCTCTAGCTTTCGCAGCTCTCGGTTTAGGCTCATTCATGGGCACTGTCGGCTTCTTATTCTGGACTACCCGACGTTTTGAACTCATTTTCTCCCGCCTCTTGTACTGGAACATTTCCCTTAAGGTCTGCGTGTCCTCAGGATCTTCTTCTCTGGTAGGTTCTTGAGTAATATTGTAACGCCCCACGACGTTATATACTATTCTAGGTAACGCTAAATAATCCACTTGTCTAACCTTAACTCTAAACACGAGATAACCAACTCCCTGTGAAATAATTTAAATAAAATAAAGCTTAGACTCCCATAATTCCACCAAAAATATCAATTTTATAAACTGTCAAAACTTCGCCTTCCGTGGGCAAATTTCAAAATAAGACATCTCATGTCCGCCTCAGTGGCTAGAATTCTTAAATAAATAAAACAATCGTACACCTAAACTCCAACGACAACAGTGATGCGTTTAGCAATAACATCCATAAAAAAAACAATAGTTCTAAAGAAAACAAAATCGCTCATCGGGTCAACACCTAGCAATAAAATAAATCCTAACGCTATTCGTACCAAATGACCCTTCCTTCTCTCCTCACCAACTAGACTAGTGATCCCTCCTTGGTCAAGCCCCTTCCACGTCATCACCACGGTCGGCCCTGTTCACACCTGAAAACAAATAAGGATAAAAAGGGGGGGGGGGTGAGTACATAAAATACTCCGTAAGTAGCCCACCCTAACTAAACACCACAACACGCTTGTAATCACAACCACATCAAATGAAACATTAACAGAACAAACAGATAGGCATCGCAGGATATTAATATTAGATTAACATTTCCATACAAGCAACTCAACGCCTGGACTTTCGGGACCCCGACCACACGACCCACTAGCCCTTGTCCCTACTCGAACTAATACTAACTCCCACCCTATGTTAGTATTCCAAGTCTAACTTTTCGAGGCGTAACGGCTCTTGACATTTATTCCCAAGATACCGACCTCCCTCTACAACGCTTGGTGTTCCACCTTGCCATTTATCCCCAAGGTCTTGAAATGTTACTCACAAGCACCACGCCACGTTAGTCCTCTGAGTCTAACTCTTAGAGTCGTATTGGCCCTTGACATTTATTCCCAAAGCCCCAATACTTCCCCACAGGAGCTTGAAGTTTGACCTTGCCATTTATCCCCAAGGCCTTGAACTGTGCACCGGTCCTTGACATTTATTCCCAAGGTACCGATGACTACCCAGGGTATTGGTTCTTGACGTTTATTCCCAAGACCCCAATACTTCTTCATCGAAACCTGATATTCGGCCTTGCCATTTATTCCCAAGGCATCCACTCAAAGCTTTGAATAACCACGCGACTAGTATGCACTTTCAATTCAGACGACCCTCAGGTTAACGAACCACTAATCCGACCCATCACCCTTAACAATTCCCACTAACACTCCAAAGACAACCTATAAGTAAGGCTTCCACATTTCAATTCACAGCGCAATTTTACCAGCTTGCTTTTCTTTGTACCACACAATACACTGACTCAGCGACTTCCAACATAACAATATAACACTATATAACAGGCTATCAACACATGCATTTCGTTTCCGACATATTTACAAACGACATAATCAGAACTGACCAATCACAACCAACAACAAGAAATCATGCATTCTCAAATGTCTAGAAATGACAACAGTAACACGTAACACAACGATATCACTAAGGGTTCACAAACCAAGACTAACAATTTTCTAATGCAGGAGGTGAATTATTCAAATAAAAAAAATAAATCAGCACCACAACCATTCCGTTAACACTAAATAACGCACGCACTCGCCCCCTGGTGCTACTTACACTGCTATGCTCCTATATCTTGCGTCAACTCACCACCTAAGCAACAATAGACAACAAAATAATTAATACAAAATTTCCAACTGTCTATTTTCATTCTAAGAGGTCTCGCAATGTACATTACCGCAAAAATCGACTTCGTCTAGGTATGGGTAACTAAGGCCTAACTCAAATAAAGATGGGTGGCGTAAATCGAGCCTCTAATGGTTATGGGTAGGTGCCGGGATCGAAAACTGCTGCTGTCCAGACTAATTTAGCAGTAACAATTCACCGAAACGATGCCCACGACGCCGTGTGCAGCAAGGACCCCCGCCACGACCCGCTGCTACCGGAATCGGGGCACCACCGCTGTTGTCCGACACCTGCGCCGCACCGCTACTGCCCGACACCCACACGCCGCTGCTGCCGATGCCCGTGCACCACTGCTACTCGATGTCCGCGAACTGCTGCTGCCCGACACCGCACACCGCCGCTGTCCGGAGTCGCCCGCCGCCGCCGCCGCCGCCTGCCGCGCCGTCGCCTGCTGCTGCTGCTGTTAAAACCGCCGGTGGTCGGCGTGTTTCGGAGAGGGTTGAGGTGCCGGTAGAGGAAGGAGAACGAAAACTAAAATGGGGAAAAAGAAGGGGTTCACGAATGGGAGGGGTTCTTTTGTGGGGCTAGGGTTTTCCCCTTTTGTTTTTTTGTTTTACAAGGATGGACCCACTTGGGCTAGGTTCTTTTCTTTTTCCCTCTTGTTTTACAACAAGGAAAGCCCACCTACTTAGATACTTAATTTGGGCCCAACGGACCAGAACAATTATACAGAAACAAAAAAAAAAAACAATTTCCTCGTTACTCAATAATTTGATACGTAAGTACCTTTCAACACTCATCACAATTACCACAGCAGCTTGAAATAAAATGAAATGAACAATGAAATTAAATAAAAAGAAATTTCTAAGAAAAGAGGCCCGAAGACTCGAGGGTAAACTAACCTGAGTAACGCGGGGCGTTACAGACTTCCCCCCTTTAAAAACTTTCGTCCTCGAAAGTTCGTCGTTCGAACAATTCAGGGTACCGGGCTCTAACCTCGTCTTCCCTTTCCCAGGTGGCTTCCTCCACTTGGTGATTCCTCCACAAGACCTTCACCAAGTCAATTGCCCGATTCCGCAGAACCTTGGTCTCTCTTGCTACGATCTCAATGGGTACCTCCTGATAACACAAGGTTTCATCTACCTGCAGTGGTTCATAATCCAAGACGTGTGAAGGGTCATGGACGTACTTTCTCAACATGGACACGTGGAACACGTTATGCACTGCAATCAACAACGGTGGCAAAGCCAACCGGTAAGCGACCGGGCCAATGCGCTCCAAGATCTCAAAGGGACCAATAAATCTTGGACTGAGTTTTCCGTTCTTACCAAAACGTAGGATTCCCTTCACTGGTGCCACAAGGAGAAAAACGTGGTCACCGACATCAAACTCCAATGCTCTTCGCCTAACATCAGCGTAACTCTTCTGTCTGCTTTGGGCCATCTGCATTCTTGCCCTAATCTTTTGGATGACGCCATTAGTTTCTTGTACCAATTCTGGTCCCAACAGGACTCTCTCACCGACCTCATCCCAATGCACCGGCGACCTACACTTTCTCCCATATAACGCTTCATATGGGGCCATGTCAATGGTCGCTTGATAACTGTTGTTGTATGCAAACTCTGCTAAGTACAGGTGTTTGTCCCAAGAACCACCGAAATCCAATGTGCATGCCCTCAACATATCTTCCAGAATCTGGTTCTGACGCTCGGTCTAGCCATCAGTCTGGGGGTGGAACGCCGTACTGAAATCGAGCCGTGTCCCCAGTGCTTTATGCAAGCTCCGCCAAAAAGTTGACGTGGAACGGGAGTCCCGATCTGACACCATGGTCACTGGTACGCCATGGAGTCTAACTATTTCATGCAGATAAAGTTCCGCCCACCTTTCTACTGAATACGTGGCTTTACCTGGTATGAAATACGCAGACTTTGTTTAGCGATCCATAATCATCCAAATCACTGTGAAACCTTTAGCCGTTCTCGATAACCCTGTAATGAAGTCCATGGCTACGTCATCTGACTGGGCGTTTATGCTGAACGCACGCGCTAAGCGTGGTAACAATTATATAGATGCAAGCGCACACCTGTCAGAGTAATATAAAATGGATGGAGTATCCAAGTATCGATCCTCAAGGACTTCTAAACAATTTCCAAACTCTAAAGTTTTAAAGAATAGTGAATGCTGGAATGAGTGATTCTTGTAAAATGGGAAGTGGTCACAAATAATGGTTTTGGATTTGGGATTTGGACTTATAATGATAAAACCTAGCCCGAATTACTTCAAGTTAGCCAACAAAGAATCAAGGATATGCTAAGGACGATATGCATTTCACTTTAGGAACCAACGACTACGCTTTTCACTTGACTTATGTCTAAGCAAGTTCAAAGTCCTAAGACATTCCCTAATATGTCTATTACGAGAGATATCTTAGTTTTAGGATGGAAATAGTCGCAACCTTGGGTTAAGGTCCTATGTCTAGGCTACTTAAGCGGAACCCTTATGTCTAAGGCGCTCCTCTCCTCGGTTTAAACCACTCAACAATGCAAATAAGCAACCTTTTCAGTATTGACTTGTTAAGACTTACAGTGGCCTTCTCTAATCCTAACTTTTTGGGAAAACATGTTGAGCAATGAATGGAAAGCAAAAAACACTACTTCTTAGCAACCCTTATTAGAAATAAAAGGCTAACTATCCATAACCGGGCTAGAGACGGGAATTTAGAAAGACATATTGAAGAAAAAAGCAAGCAAGTAGAGTGGTTGAAATCGAAATGCATGTGTGAAAAACAAAAGTTAACTAACGAGAGTTTTGCTCGGGATTGAGAGCTTCGCCCTTCTCTTTCAAGCAAGGGGGAGTGTCACGTGCTCTTTCCTCCAAAAACACAACTCTCTTAACTAAAACTAAAGTAAAGGCAAAGGGAAGATAAGCAAAGTGCTGGATTTTTATATATTTGAATAAGTAGAAAATAACTAAGTACAAATGGAAACAAAACAAAGCTCAATAAAGGAATGTAAAGTGCTCGGGATTTAAAAACCAAAAGCAACTAATGAAAGCAACTCAAAGGTACTTAGAAAGCAATAAAGAAACACTAAAAATGATCAAGTGAAGGAAGCAAGGCTTGATGATTTTGGTGGAGAAGTTGCTGGAATTTATAGCTGTGCAGACTTGGTTAGGTAGGTCCTAAAACGATGGTGAATCACCCATTTCCAACTCTTTTGACTGACCAAATCGTGCTCAAACTGATAGTAGAACACTTCTTCTACACGTATGCATCGGTTGGAACCACCAAAACGCATTGGAAGACGCGTTTCATTAAGGGCAAAGTTGGAAGAAAACCAGTTTTTCTGCAGGCTTCCCAGGCGCCTGGCGCCTCCCATGATGCTTTTTTCGTCCTTTTGCTTCTTTTGATTAATTTACACTCCCAAATGGTCCTAAAATGTCATAAATACAATATAAGCCAACCACAAACCATAATATATGAATTTTGCATGAATTGGAACTCAAACGACCGAGAAAAATCAGAAACAAAGCTGAAACATTGTAAAAACAGCATCTAAAACCTTCTTTTTACGAATGTAAACAAGCGTATTCATCATCCCACTTCCACACCGGTATACTTAAAGGTTGCAACAACCCGGCAGGCCTCTGCCTGGAGGCTTTCACCTGTTGGCACGTCAAACAGCTACTAACAAAATGAGCAATCTCACGCTTCATATTGTGCCACCAATAGTGTTTCTTAAGATCTCTATACATCTTGGTACTCCCAGGATGCACCGAGAATGGGGTATTATTAGCCTCGGTTAGTAAATCTCTCCTTAAAGGAAAGTCTCTTGGCACACACAATCTCCCCTGTTAGAGCAGGGCCGTATCTTCCGAAAGAGAAAAATCTCCTTGACCCACCATACCGAATCCCTTGCTCAGGCTGGGATCTCCCCTTTGTGCAGCGATGATTCGCTGTCTTAGGGTGGGTTCGACCGAGAGTCGAGCTAACACTGTCGAGACATCTTCTACTGCCAACTCCACCTCAGAACGGTCCAATTCGTCTAACACTGGTCTAGGGGGTACTACCCGAGGGGCTACGCTCGTTGCCCTTCTACTGAGTGCATCGGCCACCACGTTTAACTTACCCGGATGATAGTTGATCTCGCAGTCGTAGTCTTTTACCAGTTCTAACCACCTCCGCTGCCTTAAGTTAAATTCTTTGTGAGTGAAGAAAGATTTCAAACTTTAGTGATCAGTGAAGATCTGGATCTTTTCCCCATAAAGGTAGTGCCTCCATATCTTCAAGGCGAACACTACCGCAGCAAGCTCCAAATCATGGGTGGGATAGTTAAGCTCGTGTACCTTCAGCTGTCGTAAGGCATAGGCAATAACTTTCCCATGTTGCATCAGAACACAACAACCCAAACCTCTTGGTGAAGCGTCACTGTACACCACTAAGCGTCCCGTCCCGTCCGGTACTGTTAACACCGGGGCCATGACTAAGCGCTCCTTAAGTTCTTGAAAGCTTTTCTCGCATACGTCGCTCCAAGCGAACGTGGCATTCTTACGGGTTAGCTGAGTCAAAGGCGCTGCCACCCGAGAGAAATCCTGGACGAACCTTCTATAATAGCCAGCTAATCAGAGAAAACTGCGGATTTCGGTGACTGTGCGAGGCCTTGGCCAACCACTGACCGCCTCTACTTTGGCCGGGTCCACAGCAATGCCTTCCCTGGTAACTATGTGGCCAAGGAAAGCCACTTTAACTAGCCAAAACTCGCACTTCGAGAACTTCACATACAAGCTGTTCTCCCTCAAAGCGGTAAGAACTTGCCACAGATGTCCTTCGTGTTGTTCTTCCGTCTTGGAGTAAATTAAAATATCGTCGATAAACACGATCACAAACAGGTCTAGAAATTCCTTAAAAACTCGATTCATGAGGTCCATAAATGCCGCAGGGGCATTAGTGAGCTCGAAAGACATAACGGTAAACTCAAAATGCCCATACCTGGTCTTGAAGGCTGTCTTAGGTATGTCGGCGTCTTTAATTCTCAACTGGTGGTAACACGATCGTAGGTATATCTTTGAGAACACCCTTTCCCCTTTTAGTTGGTCAAATAGGTCATCAATGCGAGGAAGGGGGTACTTATTTTTTATTGTTACCTTGTTTAGTTCCCGGTAATCAACACAAAGTCGCATAAACCCATCTTTCTTTTTCACAAACAGCACGGGAGCACCCCAAGGAGACACGCTCGGGCGAATGAAGCCTTTGTCTAAGAGCTCTTCTAGCTGGGCCTTAAGCTCTTTAAGTTCCGCTTGAGCCATACGGTACGGTGCCTTCGAAATGGGGGCTGTCCCGGGTAGTAAGTCGATGGCAAAATCCAGTTCACGAATAGGGGGTAGCCCCGGAAGGTCATCAGGGAATACATCCGGGAACTCCCTGACCACGTGAACAGAGTCGATACTAGGTGGAGTCTTACTAATGTCGACGACGCTGGCCAAATAACCCCAAGCACCATTCTGTAACAGGAGCTTTGCCTTCAACGCCGATACTGTCCTTGGAACTCTACCCGTAACTCCTTTAAATGTAAAGTTCCGACCCGAAGGTAGTTGGAAGGAGACTTCTCTTCTCGAGCAATTAATGTTGGCTTGGTTGGTAGCTAGCCAATCCATGCCCAAAATAACGTCAAAATCCTGCATGTCCAGCTGGATCAATCTTGCCCTTAGGGTCTGATTATCAAAAGATAACTCACCTGCCCTCACCATTTGACTAGCAATCAAAACTGACCCTGATGGTGTAGAAACTGACAACAAAAACCCTAACGGCTCTATTTCGAGGGTTGCCTGACGAACAAACGTAGAAGAGATGAAAGTGTGGCTCGACCCCGAATCAAACAATACATACGCAGGCACATCATGGACTAAGACTGTACCTGGATCACAACGCAAAGATAAGGACATACACCCACACACAACACCCAAAAAGTGAGAAGAAATACCTGTGACCACGGTTTCGGCATCCGCTGCTTCCTTGCGAGTAAGTGCGAAGACACGAGCCCTTTGGTTATTTCCCTGTGTCGAAACTGTTGGGGAAATCCTCTGGCCTAACCTCTGTGTATTTGCGGCCGACATGGGACATTCCCTTGCAAAATGCCTCTCTCTTCCGCACCTGAACAACCCTTACTTCCCGTCCAGCACTGCCCCGCATGTCTTTTCTGGCAAGTGGGGCATACTGGCGGCATGCCCCGGTGCTGAGCCTGGTGCTGGGGTGCTCTCAATGACGGGTCGGCATAAGTCGGATGGAACTTTCTTTTCACACCTGAAGATGATCCGACCTCTGGCAGAGATGGGGCCTTGTTAGAGACATCCTTGTCCATAATCAAGGCGCCCCTAACCGCTTCAGCGTAGCTGGCGGGTCGTTGAAGATCCACCGGTCCTCTGATTCCCTTACTCAAGCCTTTAACAAACCTCTTGATCTTCATTGCCGCATTGAGAATTAACTCCAGGGCAAAACGGGAGAGTTCCGTGAACTTCCTTTCATATTGTGCCACAGATAAGGTTCCCTGGACGAGATGAAGGAATTCTGCCTCCTTCATGTCTTTCACAGTCTCCAGATAATAGTAGTCGTACAACAAGTCCTTGAACCTTGCCCACGGAATTGTTACATTTGCATGATCCTCTGCCGCTGCTATTGAGTCCCACCAGTTCAGGGCCTCGCCCCTCAACATAAAAACCGCACCCTTCACCTTGAATTGGTCCTCGCAACCCAGATACGCGTAAAAGGCTTCCAACTCTCTGATCCACTCTTCTGCTGCTGTCGCTCTTTCACTCTCACCGTCAAAGGTTGGGGGTCCGTAACGCTTGAAATCCTTGATGAAGTGAGCCCTCGCTCTAGGGAGTATGAAGATGTCGGGGTGGCCGAGCTTGGACTCCGCCCACTCCTGCTGCGTTATTGATCACTGCCTGCAATGCCTCCACAAGCAACACCAATTAGGGGTTCATCTGAGGAATTGCTGGGGGAACTGGAGGATCTGCCCGCTCTTGAGCTGCTGCTGGAGGAAATGGAGGGACTACTCCTGCCTGATCCCCAACAGGAGGGGGCGGTGGATCCGCTCCGTTCTCACCTCCGGGAGCGGGGTTGGCGTCAGCTCGCAATCTCATACTATGACGGGGAGACATTGTCTGAATGAACGGCACAAAATTTAAGCAAGACGTTAGCACGATACTCCACGCATAGACTAACAGGAATATGGCAGTCGAAACTTCCTTAATAGTAAAAGGTCCACTACATTCTAGTTGTACGCTTAGTGAACACTCTATGCCTAGCGAAACAGAGCGGCAACAAAAACGGATAAAAGAAAAAAAAATTCAGCGCACAAGTAATTCATGGGGAATGTATAAGTTCTCAAGGACAAGCATGAAGCGTACCTGGTGATGACAAGGAGGCCGACCGAGATCACTACTCCTAAGTATGCTAGTTACTAACTCAGTCTACAGGAACGTTTCGGCTCTGATACCAACTGTAACGTCCCACGACGTTATATACAATTCTAGGTAACGCTAAATAATCCACCCTGTCTAACGTTAACTCTAAACACGAGATAACCAACTCCCTGTGAAATAATTTAAATAAAATAAAGCTTCGACTCCCATAATTCCACCAAAAATATCAATTTTATAAACTGTCAAAACTTCGTCCTCCGTGGGCAATTTTCAAAATAAGACATCTCATGTCCGCCTCAGTGGCTAGAATTCTTAAATAAATAAAACAATCGTACACCTAAACTCCAACGACAACAGTGACGCGTTTAGCAATAACATCCATAAAAAAAACAATAGTTCTAAAGAAAACAAAATCGCTCCTCGGGTCAACACCTAGCAATAAAATAAATCCTAACGCTACTCGTACCAAACGACCCTTCCCTCTCTCCTCATCAACTCGACTAGTGATCCCTCCTCGGTCAAGCCCCCTCCACGTCATCACCACGGTCGGCCCTGTTCACACCTGAAAACAAATAAGGATAAAGGGGGGCTGAGTACATAAAATACTCCGTAAGTAGCCCACCCTAACTAAACACCACAACACGCTTGTAATCACCACCAAATCAAATGAAACATTAGCAGAACAAACAGATAGGCATCGCAGGATATTAATATTAGATTAACATTTCCATACAAGCAACTAAATGCCTAGACTTTCGGGACCCCGACCACACGACCCACTAGCCCTTGTCCCTACTCGAACTAATACTAACTCCCACCCTATGTTAGTATTCCAAGTCTAACTTTTCGAGGCGTAACGGCTCTTGACATTGATTCCCAAGATACAACGCTTGGTGTTCGACCTTGCCATTTATCCCCAAGGTCTTAACTGTTACTCACAAGCACCACGCCACGATAGTCCTCCGAGTCTAACTCTTAGAGTCGTATTGTCCCTTGACATTTATTCCCAAAGCCCCAATACTTCCTTACAGGAGCTTGAAGTTCGACCTTGCCATTTATCCCCAAGGCCTTAAACTGTGCACCGGTCCTTGACATTTATTCCCAAAGGTACCTGTAACGCCCCAGAACATTTTACGCTATTCTAGGCAACGTTATTCAATTCCCCTGTCAATTATTATTCTCTAAACCTGAGATCAACGACTCCCTGTGAAATATATATATAACATAACGCCTCATCTCTGTTCAACACTCCAGAATTAAAACAAAAATAAAACATCCATTCTATAAACTTTCATCCATGCGTACTCCGTGGACAACGTCACATGGCAACATCCATTATTCTAACTAAACAATCTCAATGAACGGAAGAAAATAAAAGAAACAGTTATTCCGAGTCAAGTTAAACAATAGGTGGGAACTACCATCAATTCACTTAGAACAAATAGTTTATTACCAAAACAATCAAGTAAAAAACTATCTAATCCTAAACTAAGCAAATATCACTATGCAGCCTATGGTCCTTTCCTGTCATGTCTCCTCCACGTCATCGCCATGGTCGCCAATGAACTCTCCGCCTGAAAACAGAAATTGTAGGGGGGGTGAGTATATAAAATATACTCCGTAAGTAGCCCTTACCACGCCACACACAAACGTCATGCTTATAACCATACAGAAAACATACATCGTCATGCACTATCATTACAGTATGCAAACAACCATAGACATGCTCTACAATTTCATTATACATTCAACCATAAACATGCTCTATAAGACCCGATGCTAACCACAATCATATACAAATCGACTACAGTCCACGTGGCACCCTAGCACTTCAAGCAACCCTATGTTCATCTCATCCATCCAAGCTTTCCAAGACCATTCTGTTGGTAGTGTCGGCCCCTGACCATTTTTACCCAGAGCCCCGACATTAGTGCATCGACCCTCGACCATTTATACCCGAGGCCTCGATGTCTTTTCAACTATTGGCCCTTGACCATTTTTACCCAAGGCCCCAATAGTTCTCCTTCCAACAGACTCCTTGCATCGACCCTCGACCATTTATACCCGAGGCCTCGATGTCTTTACAATCTATTGGCCCTTGACCATTTATACCCAAGGCCCCAATAGTTCTCCTTTCGAAAGACTCCTCGCATCGACCCTCGACCATTTATACCCGAGGCCTCGACGCTCGTCTTTATCCAATATTGGCGTATCGACCCTCGACCATTTATACCCGAGGCCTCGATACCCAATTAGTGACGTATCAGCCCCCGACCATTTATACCCGAGGCCCTGACACTCACCCATTCACTTCATAACTTCCAAACTCCATATATCATTTCTAGCCTCCAACCAAGATTCATGTACTAATTTCCTAATAACACCAACCACCACAACGCCCATCAACAACACACCCACTAGTATGATTTCAATGCATCACAGATCTCAATAACACAAAATTTGTCAACAACCGACCTGCTCACAACATAGAGCACACTAAAACTTCAACGAATAATCTATGTCAATTACCACTAACCTAAGCTTACTTTGGTGGTACTTAGTAACAATTTAGTCCATGAAAAAATAACGTTTTACAACTTTAAAATTAGTAATAATTCGGTCACATAAATTTTATGGCATTGATGTGAGATGCCAACTAGAATTTATTAGGATCTAGGGGGTGAGCAAATACTCCAAAAAATCGATCCAACCAATCAAAACGATTCGGTTGGATCGATTTGATAGAAAAATCGATCGGAATCGATTTCTAAAATTTAAATACCTATTTTTATCCGTTGGTTTTGTTTGGGTGTAAAAATACCCTGGACACGTGGAGGACAGCCATTAGCGCTTAAGTGAAAACCGGAGAACCAGGTCCACCTCGAACCGTCGAGGAGACCAGTTACAATCGTTGAAAAGGCTAAGTACGAAAGCCGAGGAACGACCTGCTCGGGGTCCGACCTACCGAGAAACCCAACAGGTCCAATGTGATAAAAGACAAGTAACCGCCAGTCGTCTGTACTGTCGGATCCATCACCTATAAATAGAGGGCTTCATTTCACGCTCAGGTCCACTCTAGTATTCAGGTCGGGCCGGAGACCGGGTTCGAGCTAGGTTCGTAAAAGTTCCGTTGTGTAAATCTTGCATAAATATTTGGCGCCGTCTGTGGGGAAGGACGATCTAAGTCATCCTAATTTAAGAGCGTGAACAAAAATGGTTCAGCCAGCAAACTCAACCGACACAACCGACCGAAGAGCTCAAGCGGCCAATGATGGCCACCAGAGGGAGGTCCGAGCGGAGGTGGTAGAAGGGCAAGTTCATGAAGGCCTGAGGACAGAGCCTCTCCGCAGGTCGGCACGTATCACCACGCCCGTTCTGCCACCGGCACATCCAAAGCCATCCAAGGCCAATCGTGGCCGAGGTGGGGCTTCAAAGAAAACCACCCGAGGACCAGCCCCAGCTCCAACAAAGTAGAATTTTGACGCACTCCAGAAAGAAATGGAGGCGATGCGCACTATGGAAGAAATGTACAACGAGATGGTGCAAGTCGCGGGCGCAAGATCTCGGTCGGAAAATCGGGTGGCACGCGATGATGTGCGCGCGCAGAGGAGTAATCACCTCGGCCCAGTCGAGGAGGAACATCCCGAAAGAGGTGAGGACGAAGAGTATACTCACCAGAAGGGTGATCTCCGTGAGCACCTTAATAGAAAAAGGAGCTCGTCCCTCCGAAAGGGACAATCTTCGTCTTGCCCGCACAGAAATTCCAACCAGCAGGCAGAATCCTCCTACAATCCGATAACCCCTGAAGGGGTGATCACAAGGGAGGAGTTTGACCAGTTAAAGAGCAAGTTTTATGCTCAGGTTGAGGTCTTGAAGGCCAAGTGCGAGAAGAAAGAAAGTCCACTCGATGATGGCGACCTGGGAGAGTCGCCATTCACCTCGGACATCTTGGAGGCACCAATCCCTCCAAAGTTCAAGACTCCTACCCTGAAGCCTTACAATGGTTCTAAGGACCCAAAAGACTATGTTGAGGTCTTCGAAGGCCTCATGGATTTTCAAGCGACAACAGATGCAATTAAATGCCGCGCCTTCCAGATCGCGCTTACCGGCAGCGCACGCTTGTGGTATCGAAGACTGCCGGCCAGGTCGATCTCGACCTACGCTCAGCTGAGGAAAGAGTTCATCGCTCAATTCTCTTCTCGGCATTATGACAGAAAAACAGTGACTCACCTCGCCACCATCAGACAAAAGGAGGGTGAGACGCTAAGGGAGTACGTCACAAGGTTCCAGGAGGAGCAGTTGAAGGTCGCACATTGCTCCGATGACTCGGCTATGTGCTACTTCCTCATCGGCCTGACCAATGAGGCCCTCACCGTAAAGCTTGGAGAGGAGGCTCCAGCTACCTTCGCCGAAGTATTGCAAAAGGCGAAGAAAGTTATTGATGGGAAAGAGCTCCTCCGAACTAAAACTGGCCGACCAGAGAGAAAGATTGACTAGAGCAAAGGTGGAAAAGATAAGGGGAAGGCAGATTCAAAGTCCAAGGACAGGGGATCTTCCTTCAGTGGCCGTGTAGAATATCGAAGGATGGAGAACGGCCCCAGCCGGAGCCGACCTTACAAGCGCTACACTCCGACCACCATTCCGATCTCCGAGATCCTTACAAATATCGAAGAGTCTGGAATGGAAAAACTCCTCAAGCGACCTGAGAAACTCAGAGGAGACCTGTAGAGGCGCAACAAGGACAAGTACTGTCGATTCCATCGTGATCACGGCCATAATACATCGAACTGCTGGGAATTGAAGCGCCAGATTGAAGACCTCATTCAAGATGGCTACTTCAAGAAATTTGTAAGCAAGCCAAGGTCCAACTCGGCAGAGAAGAAAGAAGAGAGGAAGCGTTCAAGGACGCCACCTCGTCGAGATGATCGACCTGCGGTCATAAATATTATTTTCGGAGGACCAAGTGAGGGTCAATCCAGAAATAAGAGAAAGGAGCTAGCTAGCTCAGCCAGGCGCGAGGTGTGCATCATCAAGGAGTAGAGACTGACCTGCTCCATCACTTTCGATGATACAGACTTTGAGGGGGTCCACTTGCCCCACATTGACGCACTTGTGATTGCTCCTTTGATTGACCATGTTGAGGTCGGAAGGGTGCTGATAGATGGAGGCGCATCTGCCAACATCTTGTCCCTACCGACATACCTTACCCTGGGATGGACCAGGACGCAATTAAAGAAGAGCCCGACACCGTTAGTTGGGTTCTCTGGAGAATCGGTCTCCCCAGAAGGGTGTATTGACTTGCCAGTCACATTTGGGCAGGACAGTACATAGGTAACTCAAATGGTCGAGTTTGTAGTGATTGATGGCAGATCGACCTATAATGCCATCTTTGAGAGACCCATCATCCATTCATTCCGGGCCGTTCCCTCAACACTCCATCAAGTTCTGAAGTATTCGACCCCTAATGGAGTGGGTACGGTCCGAGGAGAGCAGAGAGCTTCAAGGGAATGTTATGCCTCTGCACTTAAAGGGTCATCAGTGTGTACCCTGGAAGAACACACCTACGGGGACGAACTGAAGTCCGAGGCCGACCTACCAAGAGTAGGTAAAAGGGAGTTTTCCGCGCCAACTGAGGAGCTCGAGCTTGTTCCCTTGCTTAGTCCCGAGAAATAGGTAAGCATAGGAACTAAGCTAGGGGCCACTGATAGGCAGAAACTGATCAACTTCCTCAGGACCAACTCGGACATCTTCGCATGGTCTCATGAGGACATGCCTGGCATTGATCCGAAGATCATGGTGCATCGCCTCAACATAGACCCATCATTTCGACCTGTAAAGCAGAAAAGAAGAACTGTAAATAAGGAGAGGAGTGATGTAATAGTTGAGGAAGTAAACAAATTATTGAAAGCTGAATATATAAGAGAAATTCTATATCCTGAGTGGCTCTCTAATGTTGTATTAGTTAAAAAGTCCAACGGGAAGTGGAGAATGTGCGTAGACTTCACAAATTTAAACAAAGCATGCCCAAAAGACTTCTTCCCGCTGCCAAGGATCGACCAGCTCGTGGACGCTACGGCCGGGCACGAGCTGCTCACCTTCATGGATGCCTACTCCGGGTACAACAAAATTAAGATGCACGTCCCAGATCAAGATCATACCTCCTTTATAACAGACCAAGGTCTGTACTGCTATAAGGTCATGCCTTTCGGCCTAAAGAACGTAGGGGCGACCTACCAAAGAACGGTGAACAAAATGTTCGCCAAGCAGATCGGCCGGAATATGGAAGTATATGTGGACGACATGCTTGTCCAGAGCAAGCAGTCAAAGTCGCATCTTTTCGACCTGGCCGAAGCCTTCGAAGTCCTGCGAAAATATCAAATGAAGCTCAATCCAGCCAAGTGTGCCTTTGGAGTCTCCTCAAGGAAGTTCCTTGGCTTGATGGTAAACAACCGGGGGATCGAGGCCAACCCTGAGAAGATAAAGGTCGTGCTCGAGATGAAGGCACTCAGGACTCTGAAGTAGCTTCAGTGCCTCAATGGCAGGATTGCAGCTCTGAACAAGTTTGTTTCGAGGTCAACAGATAAGTGCCTTCCTTTTTTTAAAGTCCTAAGAAAGAAGGGGCCCTTCGAATGGACAGCGGAGTGCAAGCAAGCACTGGAGCAGTTGAAGAACTACCTCTGCTCGGCACCTCTGCTTGCCAAGCCATTGCCGGGAGACAAACTCCACTTGTACTTGACAGTATCTGACAGCGCCGTCAGCTCGGCCCTAATCAAACAAGAAGATAGAGTGCTGCAAAGCCCCGTCTACTACACGAGTAAGGCCATGACTGAAGCCGAGACCAGATACCCTCAATTGGAAAAACTGGCTCTCGCCTTGGTCACCTCGGCCCAAAGGCTTCGGTCGTACTTCCAAGCCCACACTATTGTGGTGCTCACCAACTTCCCCTGAAGAATATCTTCCATAAGCCAGAAACATCAGGATGCCTGAGGAAGTGGGCATTGGAGTTGAGTGAGTACGAGATCCAGTTGGAGCCCAGAACTGCGTTGAAGGGACAAGCAATGGCTGACTATATAGCCGAGCTCACACCACCTCCCGAGCTAAGCATGCCCGACCTCCTGTGGACAATCTATGTCGACGGATCCTTCAACGAGAGAGGATGCGGGGCAGGAATCCTCTTGCTCGCACCAGGAGGTGAGCGGTTCGAATATGCCCTGCGGTTCAGCTTCAGGACTTCCAATAACGAGGCCGAGTATGGGGCATTTGTAGCAGCTCTGCGGATCGCCAAGCCGCTGGGGGCCTCTCACATTAAGGTTTTCAGTGACTCTCATCTGGTCGTGAGCCAGATCAAGGAGGAGTATCAGGCAAAAGACTCTCAAATGGAAAAATACCTGAGCAAGGTTAGGTCGTACCTCGCCCAATTTACGACCTACGAAGTAAGCCAGGTTCCAAGAGCAGAAAATTCTGACGCTGATGCCTTAGCTAAATTAGCGTTAGCGTATGAGACCGATCTGGCCAGGTCGGTCCCCGTCGAGATCTTAGACAGCCCTTCGATCTCTGAGCCAGATTTGATGGAAGTCGACACTCTGCAGCCCTCGTGGATGGATCCAATTGTGGACTTCATTAAAGGAAATCCACCACAAGATCCTAAAGAGCACAAAAAGATGGCAAGAAAAGTAGCTCGGTTCATAATCCGAGACGGAGCATTGTACCGACGCAGCTTCTCTCTCCCTCTGTTGAAATGTGTGACCCCTAAGGAAGGCCTGTATGTCCTCAAGGAGATCCATGAGGGAGTGTGCGGCAACCATTCAGGAGTCAGGTTGTTGTCGGCCAAGGTGGTCCGACAAGGATGTTACTGGCCTACTCTCGACCAGGATGCCAAAGAGTTCGTAAAAACTTGCGACAACTGCCAGCGCTATGGAAATATAATCCACCAGTCGCCCGAGCTACTCACCCCCATTTCGGCCCCGTGGCCAATCGTGCAATGGGGAATAGACATCATCGGTCCTTTCCCTTTGGGCAAAGGGCAGACCAAGTTTCCCGTTGTTGCTGTGGACTACTTCACAAAGTGGGCCGAGGCCGAGGCGCTCTCCCACATTACAGAGTCCAAAGTCACGTCCTTCGTGTGGACAAACATCGTATGCCGTTTTGGTATACCACATGCTATCGTGACCGACAACGAAAAGCAGTTCGACAATGCAAAGTTCAAGGACTTTTGCAGAAGGCTCAGTATAAGTCATCTCAGCTCGTCCCCTGCACATTCAAAATCGAATGGGTATGTGGAGCGGTGAACAAGATCATCAAACGAGGCCTCAAGCTGAGATTGGACTCCAGAAAAGACAGGTGGGCCGAGGAGCTACCAGAGGTTTTATGGTCATATCGGACCACCCCGAGGGAGTCAACTAGAGAGACCCCGTTCTCACTCGCCTTCGGATCTCAAGCTGTTGTTCCAGTTGAAATAGGCCTCCCATCCACCATAGTGGAGAACTACGAGCCTATAGTAAACGAGGAAGAGCTGCTCCCCAACTTCGATTTACTGGAGGAAAAAAGAGAAACAGCTCAACTACGCCTAGCGGAATATCAAAACAGAATGGCCAGACATTACAACGTCCGAGTTCGACCTCGAACCTTCCAAGTCGGACATATGGTCCTAAGGAGGATCCAAAGTCATGTGGTCACCCTTGACCCCAACTGGGAAGGGCCGTTCGAAGTCAAAGGAATAGTCCGACCTGGGACGTACATACTGGCCGATCTGAAAGGAGACGTTCTAGCGCATCCATGGAACGCGGAGCATCTGAAGCGCTATTACCCTTGAAATGTCAAAATGGTCCTGATGGAACTCTTAGACATGCACAGCGGAAGGTAATGATCATAATACACATAATGAAGCAATTTAACCAAAATAAGCATGCTTGGAAAAATGATGGAAAAGGTAAAGAGAAAAAAGATTAACTTTATACCTTTGAAGACCTCCATTATAACTTCTTCTCCTAACTCAAAGGGACCACCAACGACAAATCCGTGCTATCCTCGGGTTGATGAACACGGTTGTGGGACTGAATTTTGAGTGAAAACAAAGGGAAAACACTAATGGTTAGGAGAAGACAATAGAAATTTAAATGGAAAAATTCTGCACTTATGCAAGTAAGCATTAGCCTTATCCAAGTGATCTTCATCACCTATATAAAGACCAAATGCATGCAAAGACAAGCCTTGCATGCCTTCCACTTCAAACTCCACTAGCATGTAAAAGATAGGTGTCATTGCTTTGAAGAAACACTTCAAAAACCACTAGTTAGTAAAGTTGGATTTTTCCACTAACTTGATTTTTTAAATAAAACTTTGATAAAACTAATTTTTATAAAAACAAAAATTGAAATATCAATTTTCTATTAAAACAAAAACCAAGCCAAATCAATATCTCATATTAATTGGTCTTTGACACCTAAGCATGATTAATCACATTAATCAAATTACAACTCTTTTTCATGCTTTGAACTTATTTAAAACTAATTTAAATAAGTCATACTCTCCATAATAATTAAATGTCAATACAATATTCCTTTAAAAACCGAATTTGAACACTTCAAATTCTTGCTTCACCTAGTTCATCAATTTTATCCTTTATGAGCTAGCATGGAGACCCGTTGGACCTACAGATCATGGGCTCCAACGATTCGAAACTAATCGGTCAAACTCTTTAACTTAGTTAATCAACATTCGTTAACTAACAGGACTGTCCACTATAGCCTGTAGATGCATTACTCTCACTGTAGATATATTTGTGTCCATTCGATATAACCGTCATCGGTAAGTTAATCCTTCACAGGCCGTTCGTAACCTCAGCTAGGTAAAAAAAACGTTTTACCCCTGATTTACATCTTTTCTCCTTAAGTACCACTATCCCTCTAATGAACAATTGGTTTTGGATCAAATCACTAAATCCAATTCCTCTCGGCCAGTGAGAGGATGAGGCCCCTTGTTCAAGACCCGGGATCAGACCTTAAGGGAACAACCTCTCTACTATCCCTAAATCGGGTAGGAGTGAATTCCGTCTTGCTAATTCTATGTCCCCAGCTATCTACCCAGTCTTATCCCTGAAATGGGAGACTACTTCTCCACACTACTGCTCCTCCATTAAGAGTGAACACCGATCCCGAAGTAGATCTCCTTGAGTCTATATCAGTCTGAAAATCGGAGTCAGTGTATCCAGTAAGGATCAGATCCTTATTTCCATACACAAGCACATAGTTCCTTGTTCTCCTAAGATATTTGAGGATATTCTTAACAGCAGTCCAATGTGCATAACCGGGATTGGACTAATACCAACTGACTATCCCTACTGCAAAGCATATGTCTCGTCGGGTACATAGCATTGCATACATCAAACTCCTGACTGCTGATGCATAGGGAACACGTCTCATGTCCTCAATTTCTTGAGGTGTCTTAGGACATTGTTCCTTCGACAAATGTATTCCATATCTGAAAGGTAGAAGACCTCTCTTGGAATCCTGCATCTTATATTTAGACAACACTTTGTCTATATAAGATGTTTGAGACATAGCTAGCATTCTGTTCTTTCGGTTTCGAACTATTTGGATACCTAAAACATGTTGTGCCTCTCCAAGATCTTTCATTTGAAATTGGGTTGCTAGCCAATTTTTTATGTCAGTTAAATATCCTACATTATTCCCAATAAGTAGGATGTCATCTACATACAAAACAAGAAATGCTACCGTGGAGTTGATGATCCTTTTGTAAACACGAGGTTTTGTTAAAAATCGTAAGATTTGACCGCAGCGTCAAATCTCATGTTCCAGGATCTGGATGCTTGTTTTAATCCATAAATGGATTTTTTAAGTTTGCAAACTTTTTGCTCCTGACCCTGTTCTACGAACCCTTCTGGTTGGACCATATAGATACTTTCGTCAAGATTACCATTCAGAAAGGCAGTTTTGACATCCATTTGCCAAATTTCATAATCATAAAAGGTGGCAATCGATAAAAGTATCCTAATAGATTTAATCATAGCAACAGGTGAAAAGGTTTCTTCATAGTCTACCCCTCCACCTGGGTGTAACCTTTTGCTACTAATCGGGCTTTATAGGTTTGTACCTTTCCTGAATGGTCTCTTTTACACTTATAGATCCATTTGCAACCGATAGGTCTTACCTCATCTGGTTTGTCTACAAGCTCCCAGACCGAATTGAAGTACATAGACTCCATTTCGAGGTCCATGGCTTTGATCCACTGATCTCGATCAACATCATACATTGCCGTTTTATAGGTCAATCTCTAAGCCATCATCAGGCATAGTGACTTCGGTTTCATGTAAACCCATATAGTGATCAGGCTGTCTTACAACTTTGCCACTACGTCGAGGCTCCCTCATCTCTAGAGAAGGGTGTGACGGACCAGATGTGCTTGGTCTATTATCAACTCTTGTTGATGGACCAGCCTGATCAACAACTCTTGTTGATTTATCTTTAGCATCTTTCTTTGGCACTTAAAATTAGGTCACATTAATCTCAATAGGATTGAGAGGTTGGTTAAGAATGACATTCTAAGTGAGTTAGTAGACGATTCTTTACCACCATGTGAGTCTTGTCTTGAAGGCAAAATGACTAAAAGGCCTTTTACTCGAAAAGGTTATAGAGCCAAAGAGCTCTTAGAACTTATACATTCAGACCTTTGTGGTCCGATGAATGATAAAGCTCGATGAGGGTATGAATAATTCATCTCCTTTATAGATGATTATTCAAAGTATGGTTATTTATACCTAATGCAACATAAGTCTGAAGCCCTTGAAAAGTTCAAGGAGTACAAGACTGAAGTTTAAAATCAATTAGGTAAAACCATTAAAACACTTCGATTAGATCGGGGTGGAGAGTATATGGACTTGAGATTCCAGGACTATATGATAGAACATGGAATCACATCCCAACTCTCAACTCGTGGTACACCTCAACAAAACGGTGTATCAGAAAGGAGAAACAGAACCCTGTTGGACATGGTTCGATCAATGATGAGCTATGCTTAGTTGCCTAACTCGTTTTAGTGTTACGCAGTGGAGACTGCGGTTTATATTTTAGACGTAGTTCCATGAAAGAGTGTTTCTGAAACACCATTTGAGCTATAGAAGGGTCGTAAAGCTAGTTTACGTCATTTCCGCATTTGGGGATGCCCGACATACGTGCTCGTGACTAACCCAAAGAAACTTAAGTCTCGTTCAAAAGTATGCCTATTCGTAGGTTACCATAAAGAGACGATAGATGGTCTATTCTTCGATCCTCAAGAAAACAGAGTGTTTGTATCGACAAATGCCACTTTATTGGAAGAAGACTACGTTTGAGATCATAAACCACGGAGTAAGGTAGTGATTAACGAGATTTCCGAAAAGGCTACAAACACGTCAACAAAAGTTGTTGATCAAACTGGCACTATAACAAGAGTTGTTGACGAAACTAGTACATTACGCCAGTCACATCCAGCTCAAGTATTGAGGGTGCCTCGACGTAGTGGGAGAGTTGTATCACAACCTAACCGCTACATGGGTTTAACTGATACCCAAGTTGTCATACCTGATGATGGTGTCGAGGATCTATTGACCTATAAAAAGGCAATGAAAGATACTGACAAGGACAAATGGGTCAAAGCAATGGACCTGGAAATGGAGTCGATGTACTTCATTTCTGTTTGGGAACTTGTAGATCAACCTGACTGGGTAATACCCATAGGGTGCAAATGGATCTATAAGGGAAAACGAGACGCCGAAGGAAAGGTACAGACCTATAAGACAAGACTTGTGGCAAAAGGCTACACACAAAGGGAAGGGGTGGACTGTGAAGAAACCTTCTCCCAGTAGCTATGCTTAAGTCCATTAAAATACTTTTGTCCATTGCCACATATTATTACTATGAGATATGGCAAATGGACGTCAAGACTGCTTTTCTGAATGACAATCTTGAAGAAAGTATTTATATGTCTCAACTCGAAGGGTTCATAGCACAAGGTCAAGAGCAAAAGGTTTGCAAGCTTAAATGGTCCATATATGGACTGAAACAAGCATCTCGATCGTGGAACATTAGGTTTGATACTGCGATCAAATCTTATGGTTATGACCAAAACGTTGATGAGCCTTGTGTATACAAGAAGATCGTCAACAACATTATAGGCTTCTTAGTGTTGTATGTGGATGATATCCTACTCATTGGGAATGATATAGGATACCTCACTTACATAAAGAAGTGGCTAGCGACTTAGTTCCAAATGAAGAATTTGGGAGAAGCTCAGTATGTTCTTGGCATCCAAATTCTAAGGGATCGCGAGAACAAAACGTTAGCCTTGTCTCAAGCAACTTATATCGACAAAATGCTTGTTCGATACTCGATGCAGAATTCCAAGAAAGGCTTATTACCCTTCAGGCATGGAATTCATCTGTCTAAGGAACAATGTCTTGAGACACCTCATGAAGTTGAGGATATGAGACGTATACCCTATGCTTCAGCAGTGGGCAGCCTGATGTACGCTATGCTGTGCACTAGGCCTGACATTTGCTATGCAGTAGGGATGGTCAGTAGGTACCAATCCAACACAGGATATGATCATTGGACTGCTGTTAATGAAATTCTCAAGTATCTAAGGAGAATGAAGGACTACAAGCTCGTGTATGGCTCTAAGAATTTGATCTTTATAGGATACACTGACTCTGACTTCCAAACAGACAAGGATTCAAGGGAATCTACGTCAAGGTCAGTATTCACTCTTAACAGAGGAGCGGTAGTTTGGCGAAGCATCAAACAAGGATGCATCGCAGACTCCACTATGGAGGCTGAGTATGTTGCAGCTTGTGAAGCAGCAAAAAAGACGGTTTGGCTTAGAAAGTTCTTGACATATTTGGAAGTATTTCCAAACATGAACTTGCCCATCACACTTTATTGTGATAATAGTGGTGCTGTAAAAATTATAAAGAACCTCGAAGCCACAAGAGAGGCAAACACATCGAGAGGAAGTACCACCTTATACGGGAGATAGTGCAACGAGGAGATGTGATCGTCACAAAGATCGCTTCGGAGCACAACATTGCTGATCCTTTTACGAAGGCACTCATGGCTAAAGTGTTTGAGGACCATCTAGAAAGTCTAGGTCTATGAGCATTATACAGTTAGTCTAGGGAAAGTGGGAGAAATGTAATGGGTATAATGTATGCCCTAATTTATTGTATTTTCCCTTTGCTTTATGATAATGTACAACCCACTCGAGTGTAGTTCAAATGGGAGTTTGTTGGGTGTGTTGCCCTAAATTCGTAGTTTGTAATTATGTAAAAACCATATGTATATTCAATAAAGTTTTATTCAATAAATTTGTTATTGAATTCATAGCATTGCATTGTCCAAAATCCAATAAACTAAACATCCAAGGTTATTATCATGTAACCGGGACAATATATATATTGGGTATATATTTGATATACCCCTAATATACGTGGTATATATTTGATATACCCATGATATACGAGTGGATAATGTCCCGTGAATAACCTAAAGGGTTTATACTATATGGATAAGGCTGGGTACCTTATCCTGACAACACTATGGATACGTCTCACTTTGTAAATATTACAGACGACTCGATCCAGATTGTTCGTGTGGAGACATGCGAGTGAGGGTATCCTATACAATGAGTTTGTATAAGACCAGACTACGAAAATGACAATCTTTAGATGTAACGCCGTTGACCAACTGTAACGCCCCGTGTCCTTCAGGTTAGTTTAGTCTCGAATTAGGAGATTTTCATTAAATTCTAAATTAATTTCTAATTCCTGGATTTTATAATTTTGGAGTCCAAATTTTATCAGATGTTGTGGAATTTACTTTAAATAATAAACTGTAATTTTTAGACTTCTTGTTTTGGGCTGGTGGGCGGTTTAGTTGGGCCTCTTTTAAACTTAGAGAATCTAGGTTGTGATTTTTTAAACAATGTTAGTAAATAAGAAAAGAAGAAAAAAGAAAAAAAAAAGGGAATAAAAGAAAAACAAAAAAACAAAAGGTGTAAAAAGAGAAAAGAAAAAAATCCCTAGAATCCCTTTCTTCTTCTTCCTTACGCGTGAGCCACCAGCACCATCCCCCTCGTGTTCTCCTTCTCCCTCCCGTTCTCAGACGAAGCAACAGTGCGGCAGCAGCAGCGGTCTTCGACAGCAGCGGCGGCACCCTCCCACGACCCCTGCAGCGCGCGGCTCACGGACCCGACGGTGACCCACGGCGGCGCGACCGTTTCTGCACCGTCCTGCAGCACTCCTCGCGGCGGCGCACGACGAACGACATCTCACTGCGGCGCACAACGCGCAGATCAGCTCCACGGCAGCATGACGATCTGCTGCTACGGCCTCAACCCCAGCGACGTGTGCAACTCCCGACGGCTGCCTCCGACGAACAGCAGCTCCAGCAACTCGTTCGTTTTGCAATCCTACGCGAACAGTAGCAGATTCGCGAAGATATCTTTGTTCCGATACATTTGGCATTTACCCACACCCACACGGACCTTGATTTACGTTACCCATCACTTTTAGACATCGGATCAGCAAGCCCGAAGCCTTTCGAACTCGATCTTGGAATCTCGAACGTTTTCGGAAGTGACCCAACCATAACCAAAGTATTTTGGCGTGAGTTCGTAGGTACCGAATCATTCAATTTTAGTTCGATGCAAATTAAGTGTTTATAAAATGGACTCTAACCGAAGTTTGATTGTTTTCTTTGGATTTAGGAACCTTGCGGCGAGCTTAGTACCACGTTAGGATCTTGTAGTAAGTAGCACAGGGGCAGGTGCGTGCGTTGATGTATATTATTTGGTTGCCGATGTACTATTTATGATGTTTAATGTTGGTTCTGATACGTTGTTGTGCAGTGTAACTCTTGTTTATGTTGGTTTGTATGCCTGGGTAGTGTTGAATGTCCGTCGGTGATAATAGTGGAAATTTTGTATTGTTGAGCTGCTGAGATCTGTTGTAGAATGATGTATGTTTGTAGGGAATGTTCGTTAAAGTGAATTTATATGAAGTGTTTGGCGTGTCTCATGAGTCTTATTATATCTAGTAATGCTTATTGAATATGGATGTTGGATATTAAGTGTTTGGATGGATTGTGTTGGGCGTGTTCTTGAAAGTTTTCTGAACTGCTATGTGAAAAGTATGTTATGTGAAGCATGCTATAGGATTATTCGTTGAAGCTTTAGTGTGCTCTATGTTATGAGCAGGTTGGTTGTTGTCAAATTTTGTGTTATGGAGATCCGTGATGCATTGAAATCTTACTAGTGGTTGTGTTGTTGATGGGCGTTGTGGTGGTTGGTGTTATTAGGGAATTAGTACTGGAATCTTGGTTGGATGCTAGAAATGATATGTGGAGTTTTGGAAGTTATGAAGTGAATGGGTGAGTGTCAGGGCCTCGGGTATAAATGGTCGGGGGCTGATACGTCACTAATTGGGTATCGAGGCCTCGGGTATAAATGGTCGAGGGTCGATGCGAGGAGTCTTTCGAAAGGAGAACTATTGGGGCCTTGGGTATAAATGTATAAGGGCCAATAGATTGTAAAGACATCGAGGCCTCGGGTATAAATGGTCGAGGGTCGATGCAAGGAGTCTGTTGGAAGGAGAACTATTGGGGCCTTGGGTAAAAATGGTCAAAGGCCAATAGTTGAAAAGACATCGAGGCCTCGGGAATAAATGGTCGAGGGTCGATGCACTAATGTCGGGGCTCTGGGTAAAAATGGTCAGGGGCCGACACTACCAACAGAATGGTCTTAGAAAGCTTGGATGGATGAGATGAACATAGGGTTGCTTGAAGTGCTAGGGTGCCACGTGGACTGTAGTCGATTTGTATATGATTGTGGTTAGCATCGGGTCTTAAAGAGCATGTTTATGGTTGAATGTATAATGAAATTGTAGAGCATGTCTATGGTTGTTCGCATACTGTAATGATAGTGCATGACGATGTATGTTTTCTTTATAGTTACGAGCATGATGTTTGTGTGTGCATGGTGAGGGCTACTTACGGAGTATATTTTATATACTCACCCCCTCTACAATTGCTGTTTTCAGGCGGAGAGTTCATTGGCGACCATGGCGATGACGTGGAGGAGACATGACAGGAGAGGACCATAGGCTGCGTAGTGATATTTGCTTAGTTTAGGATTAGATGGTTTTTACTTGATTGTTTTGGTAATAAACTATTTGTTCCAAGTGAATTGATGGGAGTTCCCACCTATTGTTTAACTTGACTCGGAATAAGTGTTTCTTTTATTTTCTTCTGTTCATTGAGATTGTTTAGTTGGAATAATGGATGTTGCCATGTGACGTTGTCCACGGAGGACGCATGGATGAAAGTTTATAGAATTGATGTTTTATTTTTGTTTTAATTCTGGAGTGTTGAACAGAGATGGGGCATTATGTTATATATATATTTCACAGGGAGTCGTTGATCTCGGGTTTAGAGAATAATAATTGACAGGGGAATTGAATAACGTTACCTAGAATAGCGTAAAATGTTCTGGGGCGTTACAGTTGGTATCAGAGCGGAGTTGTTCCTGTAGACTGTCCTAGAATCTAGGTCGTTAGTGTATGGTCCTTGTCAGTCTCCTCGTCATCACCAGGTACGCTTCTTAGTTTGCTTGTTTGATGCAATGGGACTCTATGCCTTTTCTATTTGACTTGCGCTATTTCTTTATGTTGCTTATAATTAACGCTTCTTGTCCCTGCATCGGGGAGTGTTTGTGGTGGATGATGATAGCGAATACATTGCATTGTTTGTTTCCACTTTTTGTTGTTGTGACCGAGAAGGAGGTAAATACGTAAAGCATATGCTTTTGGTTCGTTGCCCTTTCCTTTAAAGCTGTTTTCTCCTGCTACTTTTCCTCAAGTCTGGCGTGAAAGAAAATTGAGTCCTGTTAATATGATTTAGCATTGGTCCTATTTGTCGTTTGCTTCTATTCTCTTATTTTTACTCTTAAAATTTTTAATTCCTTCCTGTGAGTCCTCGTGTGATGCATTAAATTTGGGTATATACTTGATTTTTCATGAAATAAATGGTTGCATCATGGGGGAAGTTCCATAACCCTGTAACTTTAGGCAATTTGTTCTGTTTCATTGTGATAATTATTTGCCTTTGATAATGTGTGTTGGCATAGGCATGGCCTCTTTAAACCATGCGATACAGTTTGATGGACCGTTGGGATGAAATTTTATTTTTCTAGTATAGTCTATTTGGTGGTTTTAGACTTGGTGTATGGTTTATCATTGAAAGTTATATATATAGAATAACTTGTTTGCTGTATGGAGTAAACCGGCTAGTTATTTGACTCATTATATGTAGTGGTAAAATCTCTCTTGTTGGTAGTTGTTTATAGTTAGGCTCTAATCCCAGCCTGTAAGTGGAATATTTATGGTTTTTAGTTGACTTGATGTTAAAATAAATAAGGGAAATCTTTGAATAGACTCTCTTGGCTATACCAATTTGAAATGTTCGTGGAATTAGGTGGCCAAGTGGGTTGCTTTGTTATTAATGAGGTGGAAGGTTGCTCATTGAACGAATAATTTCTTCAATTATAGAGTCTGGTTATGTGACAATTTAGGCTATTTAAATTGCAAATCTCTACTTTTTAAAATTACCTAGGGAATGTGATGGACCCTAGCTTTTCTGTGTTTGGGAAACGTGGGTACAAAAGAAAATCTATCTGTTGGGGTGGCGATTGTATATAGAGTCCAACACTTGGTGGCTTAGGGTCAACGTGAACTACCACAGTCCACACTCTTTTGAGTGGATCTTGGCTCACAAGTCTAAGATGTCCTCTAAAAACCATACGCTACCATGAATGAATGTTGAAGTAGAAAGTGGCTGTTAGAGCTTGGTAAAGAAATAAAAAAAAATGCTCTCTCGTTCTTCCTAGAGTTTGGTTGTTTCGTGATTGAAGTATTTTAAGTTCTTGAAGCAGATTTTCTACAGTTTTAATTGATGGACGTCAATAGTTGCAGAGTTGATGATGCATTTTTCTACTGAAAACGATAGTTATATGCTAGAAGAAGTAAACAAAAATGTGATTTTAGTTCTTAATCCTCCTGAGTTCTTATGGTGTGAGGGTCATGTATGGCAGAGATGGTCCAAATGCCTGCATGCCCTCGTTTATTTTTCCAGGATCGAGATGTCATGGTATTAACCGATTCCACAATCTTGCATTAGGCAGTCTTGGTTCATAGAATGAATTATGTGGCCAACTCGTGGGGAAAGACGTATAGTTTCTAGTCCCACTGAATCCTTAAATCTTGCATCAGGATTGTGGTTGGCTTGATTTCTGGTCAATGTTGAAGGTCTTCTCTATCAGGAGCATGGAAGCTCAAATGAAAGATCTATAGAATCATAAAAGAAAGTTCACTCCTGCGGAGAAAGGAAAAAAAAAAAGGTTGCTATCCTAGAACGAAGGATTCCTAAAGGAAGATTGAATGTTTGCAGAAGCAGTAAAAGAAATTCATTCTAAGGAAGAGGGAGACGCATATAAATAGGTGGCAATTAAAGTGGAGACAGCATTTGGTCGAAGCTCAAATGAAGTATCTGTAGAAACTAGGGAGACACCGAAGCTGGGAAATCTCTTTCAAGGAAAAAGGTGCTGAAGAAAAAAAAAACAGATCTTTTTGGATCAAACAAGAAGTTTTAGTAGTCTGGAACAACATATTGGTTATCTCCAAGTGTGGACAATTTATGATGCTATAAAAAGAGAATTCTCCCCACGTTGTGTGTTTAATCCTTTTATGGATAAAGCATTATTAAAAGTTGAAGATAACAGTGTGTCCTATAAGTTGAAAAAATCCAAGGACACCATTTATCCAAAAATAAACGAGTCCAAGAACGCGGGGCGTTACAAGATAACTGTTGGATAGTGAAGGAAAATTGATAAGTTTCATGTGAAAATTGATAAATGGGATTTTGACAAGCATAGTAGGAAAGAATGGGTTCAAGGTTATGGAGGTTGGATTAGACTCCATGACTTACCTTTGCATTTCTGGAAAAAAAAAGTCAGTTTTGAATTGTCTTCTCATCTTGGGCTTCCCTACACGAGGATTTGTTCTTTTAAAATATTATATCCCTTTGAGGCCTTTCTTCAACTGCTCCTGGGAACGTACTTTAAAGGGCAAGCAAAAGTCCTTTGGTCCATTTGGATAGCTGGTTTGGTTTGGAGGCTTCGGTTTGAAAGAAGCAATTGGACTTTCCTTGGAGAAGAATCAGAAAGAGAGGTTTTGCAGGAGTGTGTTAGAATTAGAGTCTTTGTGTCCTCTTGGGACCGGAGTTGGTGCAGGTGACTAACAGTGTCATCGAGAAGATCAGGGGAAGAATGCAAGTTGCTCAGAGCCGTCAGAAGAGTTATGCAGACCTCAAGCGTAAGGAACTCGAGTTTGTGGTTGGTGAGCGGGTGTTTCTTCCTGTGGCACCCGTGAAGGGTATTTTACGTTTTGGAAAGAAGGGAAAATCAGTGCAAGGTTCATTGGGCCCTTCGAGGTTTTGGAACGTATTGGCCCAGTTGCGTATAGGTTGGCCTTGCCACCATCGTTGGCTGCAGTTCACAATGTGTTTCTCGTGTCGATGCTGAGAAAGTACATCCATGACCCTTCACACGTTTTGGATCCTAAACTGTTACTGCTAGATGAGTCTCTGTGCTATAAAGAAGTACCTGTCAAAATTTTGGCAAAAGAAACCAAGTTGTTAAGGAATCGGACAATTCACTTGGTTAAGGTTTTGTGGAGGAACCACCAAATGGAAGAAGCTACTTGGGAACGGGAGGGCAACATCAAGGCGAGATACCCTGAACTGTTTGATCAATCAACTTTCGGGGACAAAAGTTTTTGAAGGAGGGGAGTCTGTAACGCCCCGTGTCCTTCAGGTTAGTTTAGTCTCGAATTAGGAGATTTTCATTAAATTCTAAATTAATTTCTAATTCCTGGATTTTATAATTTTGGAGTCCAAATTTTATCAGATGTTGTGGAATTTACTTTAAATAATAAACTGTAATTTTTGGACTTCTTGTTTTGGGCCGGTGGGTGGTTTAGTTGGGCCTCTTTTAAACTTAGAGAATTTAGGTTGTGATTTTTTAAACAATGTTAGTAAATAAGAAAAGAAGAAAAAAAAAGGAATAAAAGAAAAACAAAAAAACAAAAGGTGTAAAAAGAGAAAAGAAAAAAGGCCCTAGAATCCCTTTCTTCTTCTTCCTTACGCGTGAGCCACCAGCCCCATCCCCCTCGTGTTCTCCTTCTCCCTTCCGTTCTCAGACGAAGCAACAGTGCGGCAGCAGCAGCGGTCTTCGACAGCACGACGGCGGAATCCAACCGAGCAGTTGCGGCGGTCTTCGACAGCAACGGCGGCACCCTCCGACGACGCCGACGACGCCTGCAGCGCGCGGCTCATGGACCCGACTGACTGGTGGTTATGCTGAACGCACGCACTAAGCGTGGTAACAATTATATAGATGCAAGCGCACACCTGTCAGAGTAATATAAAATGGATGGAGTATCCAAGTATCGATCCTCAAGGACTTCTAAATAATTTCCAAACTCTAAAGTTTTAAAGAATAGTGAATGTTGAAATGAGTGAGTCTTGTAAAATGGGAAGTGGTCACAAATAATGGTTTTGGATTTGGGATTTGGACTTATAATGATAAAACCTAGCCCGAATTACTTCAAGTTAGCCAACAAAGAATCAAGGACATGCTAAGGACAATATGCATTTTACTTTAGAAACCAACGACTACGCTTCTCACTTGACTTATGTCTAAGCAAGTTCAAAGTCCTAAGACATTCCCTAATATGTCTATTATGAGAGATATCTTAGTTTTAGGATGGAAATAGTCGCAACCTCGGGTTAAGGTCCTATGTCTAGGCTACTTAAGCAGAACCCTTATGTCTAAGGCGCTCCTCTCCTCGGTTTAACCATTCAACAATGCAAATAAGCAACCTTTTTAGTATTGACTTGTTAAGACTTACAGTGGCCTTCTCTAAATCCTAACTTTTTGGGAAAAGATGTTGAGCAATGAATGGAAAGCAAAAACACTACTTCTTAGCAACTCTTTTTAGAAATAAAAGGCTAACTATCCATAACCGGGCTAGAGACGGGAATTTAGAAAGACATATTGAAGAAAATACAGTAAGTAAAATGGTTGAAATTAGAATGCATGTGTGAAAAACAAAAGTTAACTAACGGAGAGTTTTTATCGGGATTGAGAGCTTCGCCCTTCTCTTTCAAGCAAGGGGGAGTGTCACGTGATCTTTCCTCCAAAAACACAACTCTCTTAACTAAAAATAAAGTAAAGGCAAAGGGAAGATAAGCAAAGTGCTGGATTTTTATATATTTGAATAAGTAGAAAATAACTAAGTACAAATGGAAACAAAACAAAGCTCAATAAAGGAATGTAAAGTGCTCGAGATTTAAAAACCAAAAGCAACTAATGAAAGCAACTCAAAAGTACTTAGAAAGCAACAAAGAAACACTAAAAATGATCAAGAGAAGGAAGCAAGGCTTGATGCATTTGGTAGAGAAGCTGCTGGAATTTATAGCTGTGCAGAATTGGTTAGGTAGGTCCTAAAACGATGGTGAATCACCCATTTCCAACTCTTTTGACTGACCAAATCGTGCTCAAACTGATAGTGGAACACTTATTCTACACGTATGCATCGGTTGGAACCACCAAAACGCATTGGAAGACGCGTTTCATTAAGGGCAAAGTTGGAAGAAAAACTATTTTCTGCAGCCTTCCCAGGCGCCTGGCGCCTCCCATGTAGGTATTTCCGACTTTTTGCTTCTTTTGATTAATTTGCACTCCCAAATGGTCCTAAAATGTCATAAATACAATATAAGCCAACCACAAACCATAATATATGAATTTTGCATGAATTGGAACTCAAACGACCGAGAAAAATCCGAAACAAAGCTGAAACATAGTAAAAACAGCATCTAAAACCTTCTTTTTACACATGTAAACAAGCGTAATCACCGACGGTGACCCACGGTGGCGCGACCGTTTCTGCACCGTCCTGCAGCACTCCTTGCGGCGGCGCACGACGAACGGCATCCTCACGGCGGCGCACGACGCGCAGATCAGCTCCACGGCAGCCCGACGATCTGCTGCTACGGCCTCAATGCTGGCGACGTGTGCAACTCCCGACGGCTACCTCCAACGAACAGCAGCTCCAGCGACTCGTTCGTTTTGCAATCCGACGAGAACATTTGGCATTTACCCACACCCACACGGACCTTGATTTGCGTTACCCATCACTTTTAGACATCGGATCAGCAAGCCAGAAGCCTTTCGAACTCGATCTTGGAATCTCGAACGTTTTCGGAAGTGACCCAACCATAACCAAAGTATTTTGGCGTGAGTTCGTAGGTACCGAATCATTCAATTTTAGTTCGATGCAAAATAAGTGTTTATAAAATGAACTCTAACCCAAGTTTGAATGTTTTCTTTGGATTTAGGAACCTTGTGGCGAGCTTAGTACCACGTTAGGATCTTGTAGTAAGTAGCACGGGGGCGGGTGCGTGCGTTGATGTATATTATTTGGTTGTCGATGTACTGTTTATGATGTTTAATGTTGGTTCTGATACGTTGTTGTGCAGTGTAACTCTTGTTTATGTTGGTTTGTATGCCTGGGTAGTGTTGAATGTCCGTCGGTGATAATAGTGGAAATTTTGTATTGTTGTGCTGCTGAGATCTGTTGTAGAATGATGTATGTTTGTACGGAATGTTCGTTAAAGTGAATTTATTTTGGGAATGTTTGTTGTTTGAATTTGTATGAAGTGTTTGGCGTGTCTCATGAGTCTTCTTATATATAGTAATGCTTATTGAATATGGATGTTGGATATTAAGTGTTTGGATGGATTGTGTTGGGCGTGTTCTTGAAAGTTTTCTGAACTGCTATGTAAAAAGTATGTTATGTGAAGCATGCCATAGGATTATTCGTTGAAGCTTTAGTGTGCTCTATGTTGTGAGCAGGTTGGTTGTTGTCAAATTTTGTGTTATGGAGATCCGTGATGCATTGAAATCTTACTAGTGGTTGTGTTGTTGATGGGCGTTGTGGTGGTTGGTGTTATTAGGGAATTAATACTGGAATCTTGGTTGGATGCTAGAAATGATATGTGGAGTTTTGGAAGTTATGAAGTGAATGGGTGAGTGCCAGGGCCTCGGGTATAAATGGTCGGGGGCTGATACGTCACTAATTGGGTATCGAGGCCTCGGGTATAAGTGGTCGAGGGTCGATACGCCAATATTGGATAAAGATGAGCGTCGAGGCCTCGGGTATAAATGGTCGAGGGTCGATGCGAGGAGTCTTTCGAAAGGAGAACTATTGGGGCCTTGGGTATAAATGGTCAAGGGCCAATAGATTGTAAAGACATCGAGGCCTCGAGTATAAATATTCGAGGGTCGATGCAAGGAGTCTGTTGGAAGGAGAACTATTGGGGCCTTGGGTAAAATGGTCAAGGGCCAATAGTTGAAAAGACATCGAGGCCTCGAGTATAAATGGTCGAGGGTCGATGCACTAGTGTCGGGGCTCTGGGTAAAAATGGTCAGGGGCCGACACTACCAACAGAATGGTCTTGGAAAGCTTGGATGGATGAGATGAACATAGAGTTGCTTGAAGTGCTAGGGTGCCACGTGGACTGTAGTTGATTTGTATATGATTGTGGTTAGCATCGGGTCTTATAGAGCATGTTTATGGTTGAATGTATAATGAAATTGTAGAGCATGTCTATGGTTGTTCGCATACTGTAATGATAGAGCATGACGATGTATGTTTTCTTTATGGTTATGAGCATGATGTATGTGTGTGCGTGGTGAGGGCTACTTACGGAGTATATTTTATATACTCACCCCCCCTCTACAATTGTAGTTTTCAGGCGGAGAGTTCATTGGCGACCATGGCGATGACGTGGAGGAGACATGACAGGAGAGGACCGTAGGCTGCGTAGTGATATTTGCTTAGTTTAGGATTAGATGGTTTTTACTTGATTGTTTTGGTAATAAACTATTTGTTCCAAGTGAATGGATGGGAGTTCCCACCTATTGTTTAACTTGACTCGGAATAAGTGTTTCTTTTATTTTCTTCCGTTCATTGAGATTGTTTAGTTGGAATAATGGATGTTGCCATGTGACGTTGTCCACAGAGGACGCATGGATGAAAGTTTATAGAATTGATGTTTTATTTTTGTTTTAATTCTGGAGTGTTGAACAGAGATGGGGCGTTATATTATATATATATTTCACAGGGAGTCGTTGATCTCGGGTTTAGAGAATAATAATTGACAGGGGAATTGAATAACATTACCTAGAATAGCGTAAAATGTTCTGGGGCGTTACACCAACATATTGCTATTTCATATGATGACCAAACAACTCATTCTCAATCCTAAATGAGTTATGTTCTCCTGCCCGTGAGGGCTCGTCCTTTGATTTGTAAGGGTGAGAGTGGCTCGAGTTGCCGACTCAATATTCCTACCATTTTGGGGACGAGACCAAGTGGGGAGCTGGGAACATAACTTCACAAGATGAAATTCACTCCTCCCCGACTTTAGGGGAGTAGATGAGTGTTCTCTTAAATGCTGACTCCGGGACTTGAACAAGGGGCCCCACCCTCTCATTGGCTTGATAGAGACTTTCGGTTATTGGTCGGACCATGAGCAGATTGTTCATTAGAGGAGTAGTAGTATTTAAGGAGTAAGATGTAACTCAGGGGTAAAACAATAATTTTACCCAACTTGAGTTATGAGCACTCGTGAAGGATTGACTTGTCATTAATGGTCGTATATCCATGGACACGAAAACATTCTGTAGTGAGAAGAGTGCAACTGCGGGTCTTTAGTGGAGTGACCGGTAGTTAACGAACGTTGATTAACTCGATTAATGAATTTGACCGAATAATCTTGTATTGTTGGAGATTCTGATCTGTAGGTCTATTAGGTCCCCTTGCTAGCTCATAACGGGTAAAACGAGGATCAAGTTTTTGGAAGAATTTGAACTGTTCAAATTACTTAAGGGATTATATGTATATTGATACATTATAATACATAGTTAATTCTAAATTAAAACTATATATTATGAGAGAAATTATTTGAATGAGATTCAAATAAAATTAATATGAATAAGATTCATATTAAAACTATAGGTTAAAAATAATGTGCATAAGATGTACATTAGAACTTTAGGTTATACAAGAGAAATGTTATAGAATATGATTCTATTTATGTGATAAATAATTAAGGGTTAATTATTTATTATATATATATATATATTAATTAGATTAATAATTAATTAACATTTATTAATTAATATGATTAATTATTTATATATATATATATATATGAATTATTATATATATTATATATATATATATATTAATATTAATATTAATAATTAACTCCCTTACAAAATTGCAGGGGAGTGGACAGTTAAGTGACGTGGGGTAACTCCTCACGTCACTATCTTTGTTACCTTTTTCTTTTGCAATTCTGAAAAACACAGAAGATAGAGATAACAAAGTTACAGAACTCCCAAAAATTTCTCTCTCAATACTCACTCTCTCTCAATTCTCCCTAAGATTTCCTAACGGTGCTCCCACAAGCACGATCTCGAGAGCCAAGAGGATAGCGAGGAAGATTCGGTGGTGGTGTTGAGGGGGAAATCGTTGAAGAAAAGTTCTTCAAATGTATGTTTTCCGTGTTTTTCATTTTAAAACACTTTTATTTTGTTTTCTCAAAGAATCATGAACGAAGATCCGCTTCCACTCCAGGATTCACATCCCATCAAAAGTGATCAGAAGATGCATCGCCAATGCTGAAGCACGACAGGTGCTAGCTAACTGCCATTCGGCACCATACGGTGGCTACTTTGGAGGCAACGCACAACAGCAAAAGCTTTCCAGAGTGGATACTTTTGGCCCACCATTTTTAAGGATGCATATGAGCTAGTGCAGCATTGCAATGAATGTCAACGAGTTGGAAATATTTCCAAGAGGTAAGAGATGCCTCTCACATACATCTTAGAGGTTGAGCTTTTTGATGTATGGGGCATGGACTTCATGGGACCATTTCCTCCATATAATGGAACCTTTTCATTTTATTGGCGGTCGATTATGTATCAAAATGGGTCGAGGCAGTGGCATGCGCCAACAGTGATGCCAAAGTGGTAGCAAAGTTTCTCTACAAGCAAATATTCACGAGATTTGGTACACCCAGAGCTGTGATCAGTGACGAAGGCTCCTACTTCATCAACAAAGCTATAACATCTCTCCTTGCAAAGTATAACATCAGACACAAAGTATCAACAACTTATCACCCTCAGTCAAATGTGCAAGCTGAGATATCTAATAGAGAGATCAAAAGTATATTGGAAAAGGTGGTTAACACAAATAGAAGAGATTCGGCGATGAAGTTGGACGACACCTTGTGGATATCGCACAACATTCAAGACGCCTCTGGGCACATCTCCATACAAATTAGTTTTTGGGAAACCTTGCCATCTTCCATTGGAGTTGGAGCATAAGGCCATTTGGGCTATGAAGAAGTTAAATTTGGATTATGCTGCAGCAGGAAATGTTTGCCGCGAACAATTGCTAGAGCTTAAAGAATTCAGCAGAGACGCTTACGAAAATGCCAAGTTATATAAGGAAAAGACAAAGCGATGGCACGATGCAAGAATCAATCCTAGGAAATTTAAAAAAGGACAGCAAGTATTACTTTTCAATTCAAGACTCAAACTTTTCCCAGGGAAGCTCAAATCGAGATAGTCAGATCCATTTTTAGTTTCACATGTATTCCCACATGGAATAGTGAAGGTACAAGAAATGGATTCAGGAAGAGAATTTACCGTGAACGGGCAAAGGCTAAAGCATTTCTTTGGCGAGAGCGTGGAGAGAGATGCTGGAGCTCACCACTTGGCCACGGACTTAGAAACCAACAACGGAATAAAGGGAGCAGGATTTAATGATTAATTATTTTATTGCTCCTAGTTTTTCATTTAGAAATTTAGATGTTTAATTGTTTTATCTGCCATTTTGAATTTTAATCGACTTTCATTTTGGTTTTTAGGGGGGAAATAATAAAAAATAAGGTTGAGTGGACAACTTTCAAAAAGGGCATGCAGTGATGACGACGTGATGTCGTTGAAACGAAAGGACAAGGCAGGTGAGAGCGTCAGGGCGGGCTGGAATGCAGAAAAGTATTTATAGCAAATTTCGGCTTCCAAGGAGAGAGGTAAGTAAAACTTTCAATTTTTGGGAAAATATCATAATTGCTAGAGATTTGGGGGGATATTATTTTTGGTTTTGGGGAGAAATTTTATTTCCATTCATTGGAAGAAAATCATGAGAGATATTTTCTTTAATGGGCCACAACAACTCTATGTTTTTCTTTAAGACCCACGTCTCCCTCATTTTTTTCTCCCCACTCCCCACTCTGCACCATAACCGTACCTCCCTCTTTTCCTTTTAAGCTCCCAAAACCCTCTTCTTCTTCCCAAAAACCTAATCCACCATGCCTAGAATCAAACACAAGGCGAATAAGAAGATAGCGCTAAAGCTGGAACTCTCAGCAAGTTATGGGTCGAGCGGGGACTTCAAGGAGGCTGCTGTAACCATTCTGTCAGAGGCCTCTGATGAGCAAAGCCCTGCCCAGCAAAGCCCCATCAGCTTGGAGCACACTTCAGCTGACTTTGAGCTTGCACTTCTGCCTCCTCCTATCGCCAGCCCTCAGGTAAACACCCTTGACCCTACTGCCTCCTCCTTTAAGACCCAGCCTGAAAAGCCCTTACCCACCGGCGAAGACCCAGAAAAACTCACCGCCCCTCTTCCTCTCACTGAAAATCCTCCCGCCGTTACTGACAATCCACCCCTCCTCCCACCCTTCCACAGACTACACAACCCACGACCAACCCTTCTTTAACTTTCACCATCCCTCCACCCATCCTTGTAGAAGAAATCCACCCTCATGTTCCCTCCAAATTCACACTCACTGATGGACCAACCTCGCGAACTCGAAAGAGCAAGCGGTCGGCCCAATCTGTTCCAAGCCCGAGCCCGGCTAAGAAAAAAAGAACACCAAAAGTGCCTCTACCGCCCCATGCCAAAGCAAAAGCCACAAAATCAGCTTCCACATCCGAGGAGAAGCGTCACAGCCGGATGGTCTCTGTTTCCCAAATTCCTCCAACATCGAGCTTCTCCAAGCGCATCACCGTGGTCCCTGTTGGCCAGGTGGCGTTCCAGAAGTTTGTTGATCCGGAGAAGGAAGTGAGCTAAAGGGCCATCAAGACCAGGGACCTATACTTGGAAAAAGGGTTTTTTGGAGACGGAGATGCCCAAATTTGTGAAGGAGAGAGCCACACGGTTAAAGTGGGAGAATTTCTGTGCTCCCCCTATGCCGGTTTTGTTGGAGCTCATGAGGGAATTCTATGCCAACTTTGACCTTGATAGAGTGGGACACACAATGGTGCGGGAGGTAGAAATGGACTGGATGTCGGAGAGAGTCAACAAGCTGCTTAAGCTACCCAACAACCCAGAGGATGAGTTCAATGCGATGATCCAGCAACCCTCCATGCAGGAGCTTGACAATTCCCTACATCTAGTAGGAATTGAGGGTGCTATGTGGCAATAATCTGGCCAACTCACGGGGGAAGCCAACGTTTGGCTCTACTTCGTCAAAAGTTGGGTCATGCCTACCACGCATGATTCGTCTGTTATGAAGGACAAAGTTCTTCTATTGGCTTGCATTTTGCAAGGTCGCTCTATTAATGTCGGACAGCTTATCCAACAGGATAACGTTTAGTGTGCAATGAAGAAAACCGGCCGCCTGTTTTTTCCAAGCCTTATCACGAAGATCTGCCTTCACAAAGATGTGCTCGTCTTAGATGACGAAGAGCCCCTCAAGGACAAGTTGGTGATAGATAGGAGTACAGTGGAAAAACTAATGAACCAAGACCCTACTCACCATGGAGTTGTGCAGAATGTGGCCAATAATGAAATGATGGCCCAACTCGCCAAAATAAAAAAGCAACTCTCACGAATAGAGGAGGCACAGTCTGCATCTGATGAGAAGGCGAATAAGAGAGATACGAGTATCCTGGCAGCATTGGAGCATTTTAAAGCAGCAGCCCCATCCCCATCCGCTGTGCCAGCCCGTCCGAAGGAATTGCTGTAGCAATCCGAAAGCTCTGAAGAGGAAGATCAGCCTATGGGCGACTCTTCAGAGGAAGAAGAAAGTGAAGAAGAAAGTTCTGCTTGACCGACAAAAGGAAGTGCCTATTCTTTTGTTATTTTACATTTTTAGTTAGATTTTAATTTCTGTATTTTAAATTTCTGCATTTTAATTTATGTCTTTACCTTTAATGTTTAGTAGTTTAATTTCAATTCTAGTTGTTTTTTATTTTGTTAGTCCGCTGTGACCCACCCCCCCCCCCCCCTATATTAAATGAGATAGTAGAAGTTATGGAAAATTCTGTGATCCAATCTTCTGTCTAATGGCTTCACTTTTTATAAGTAGTCGTTATGCTAGAGCCTGCTAATGCACAGTTTATCTTCAGATGCTGGAGCTTTTTAATGCTAGGTAGCTTTCCTTTGCCCTAGCATTTGGTCCATGCTTGGTCACCCATGCCTTATCATCCCTCTAGCAGTACTGACCCCAAGTAGCGCCTACCCTAGAGAAGAATTTCAAAGGCCACCTATCCAAAGCCACCGCTTATCTTTGTATAGTTAGCCTGGATTTCTTTTAATTCCCTTTAGTTCCTTCACAATACACTTTCACTTTAAGTTTTACGGCGTGCTAGAGTACTGTAACGTAGATGTCCTTAGTCGCATTGAGGACAATACAATCTTTTAAGTTTGGGAGAGTGAACCTTCAGTTCTTACATCTTTAGTAACACTTGTATATAACCATGAATCTTTTTAATCCTGTAATTCAGCCCTCTAAAAAAAGAGCTCACAATAAAGGAAGGGCTAGTAGCCCATATCCAGAGCATAAAGAGGCTGCAGGATTAGGAAGGGCTAGTAGCCCATGGTTGAAGAAGCCCAAGTTGGTAGCGCAAAGGTCAAAGGTTTAGGATAGTGAAAGAGAGTCTGAGAAAGGACTCTCTAGGAGAAGTTAAGCTTGAGGTTGGGAAGTTGAAGGAAGTTAGAGCTGAGTAGAAATAGCATCTTCCAAAGTATGAGCAAATCTAAGTTGTTTCTATTTCCTTGCTCCAGCTAATGTATTTTAGCAGAGTTCTTAAGCTTTAACATAGTTGGCTAGAAGTAGAAGGTTGAGGCAGAAGATTACATTGTTTGAAGTACAAATTTTCAGTGCCTTCTTTTATTTTTTGAACTAAAATGTATGCTCTTGCTTGGGGACAAGCAAGATTTTAAGTTTGGGGGTGTGACAACTTTTCATAAGAGAGTTATTCTGGTGATTATTTGGGTGAAAATGTGCATTAAAATGGCAAAGTATGTCAGTTTTAGGTCATAATTAGCATGAATAGTGTTCAAATGCAAGTTCTTAGCTAAATATCCTTAGTCTTGAGAACTTTGGCCAAAAATAGCATAAACTCTCGTACTTGTGGTTCATTTGCACAGGTTTTTAAAGAAGAGTTAAGAAGAGAAGAAAGTGCTGAACCAGAGCAGAGAAGTCAAGACATTTTCAAGACAGAGCATATAAATGCTAGAGCATTGCACTGCCTGAGCATGATTGTCCGTACAGTTAATTCAAAAACACGGGAATCACTTATGTCCGCACAATCTCTAGTCGGGTGCCTTAAAAATGGGACCTGATATTTAAAGGGTATGTTGTCCTAGCCGACATACACTCAGATCTAAAGAGAGACATAATTTGAGAGCTGAAAAGACAAGGGAATGAAATATACCTATTTTCGGGAGGAGAGCTGATGCTAGAAAAGGGAAGCTCGCCTGCTGGAACGAGTTGACTGCTTCTTCTTCTCTGTCATTTAGTTATTTTTCTACTATAGGTTGTATTTCCTCTTCTTCCATTTTGTTTTCTTTATCCATTATCAGCTAAACCACCATTTTAAGGAGATTTACATGCTGTAACTCACTTGAGACTGAACCTCTTGCTGCTACATTTATTTTTAAGCAAATCTGATTTTATTTCTTAATCTTCACGTTACCGTTGGTCGCTGTTTCATGTATGCTTATGGGTGTTGATTTGTTTTGCTTGTGATTAACACTTTTCTATAGCTATAGGGATACTCAGGAATGGGTCCTCTAATCATGCCTATAGCTTGGGTTTATTGCTTGGGTATTTAACAACAGGAGTTGTACTTACTCATGTTTGGGATGTATCGGAAAGGAACCGAGTCGAGCTGGGTACTAATAAATGTTAGCTACGCTAGAGGGTAGGTTGATAACTTATGAAGTATGCTGAATCTCCCCTGGCTTTTCCATATCTATTATCCCCCAGTCATTGCTTTCTGTGCTACTACTTTCTTGTGCTGACAGCTTCAAAACTATTGCCTCTTGCAAGTTTCTGTCATCTTGTTATTACTTTATTTTATTTTTTCTAGACAATATCCATACACAATCTTTGTATATTTTTATTTGTTGGTATCAGATTTTATTGTTAAAATACAACCAAAAATCCCTGTGGATACACATTGTTATGTACTACAACCGAGGAATATTGTATTCTTGCACGTGTTGTTAACACAGTTGTATGGACGCAACAACATGCACCCTCCAATCGCCTTCCTTTGCCAGCACGCATGTCTGCCCAACACATGCCACTTGCACCTGCGCGCCTGCACGCAGAGCCTTTTTCGCGCGTGCCCCTACGGCTCGCCCAAGCCGTGCCACCCGTGCCTCTCATGCCACACGACCCTACCGAGCGTGCCACATGCCTGACGTACATATGCTCTACCACATTTCTCAAGCACCCCCAACATATAATATGCACCACCAATAGAAGGCACTTTTGCTGGTCCTCATAAATCAGAGTGAATATAATCAAGCATTCCTTTAGTATTATAGATACCCTTCGTGAATTTGACTTGTTTCTATTTCCCAAACACACGGTTCTCACAAAATTATATTTTACCATTTTCCTGTCCACCAAGAAGTCCTCTTTTGCTCAACTAGATCATCCTAATTTCACTCATATTCCTGAGGCGCATATCCCAAAGTCGAGTAATATCATTATCTGATAAATAAGGTGTAGAAACTGCTACATCACCCAAAATTGTAGAACCTTGCAAAGCATAAAGGTTGGCAGAATTTTTCTGACCTTTCATAATTGTTAAAGCACATTTGCTAACCTTTAAAGCTCCACCTTCACCAGTGTACTTGTACCTTATTGAATCAAGAGTACTTGACGAAATTAAATTCCTCTTCAAATCTGGAATGTGTCTCACATTAGCAAGTGTCCTGACAACACCATCAAACATCTTGATTCTGACTGTTACAATACCAACTATCTTACAAGATGCAGTATTTCCAATCAATACTGCACCTCTAGATACTGAATTATATGTTCAAAACCAATCTGTATTAGGACACATATGAAATGAACATCATGAATCAAGAATCCGTTCACTAGAAGAATTTAAATTGTCGTCAGAATCAACTAAGATTCAACATCACTGTTTTCAGCTTCAACAACACTAGCCTACCACAACTTTCTACTTGTTTTCCATTATTTGCAGCAGCTCTTTTATTCTTCTTTTCTAACTTGTAACATTAAGATTTAATATGACCCTTCTTCTGGCAATAATTGCATATCTTGTCACTATTCTTGGATTTTGACCGAATCTCTGATCGCCATTTGTTTTCTTCTCATGTGTTCTTCCTCGAGCAAATAATCCCTCTGTCGGACTTTATGATACACCAGTAATATGTTTAATTTCTTCTTGGAGAATAAACTATCATACAATTCATCCACAGTGAGAGTATCGCGATTATATAATATTGTATCTCTAAAATTGACGTATGAGGGAGGTAAAGAAAACAATAAAATCAATGCCAAATCTTCCTCATCATAACTGACATCTATAGACTCTAAATCAAAGACAATTTCTTTAAAGGTGACAAATGATCATTCAAAGACGCTTCTTCACTCATACGATGAGAAAACAATCGTTGCTTCAAATGTAATTTAGTGGTTAAAGTTTTTGTTATACATAATTGTTCTAACTTTAACCATAATCCAGCTGCAATTTTCTCCTTTAAAACATCTTGCAAAATTTCATTTGACAAATGAAGATGAATTAAAGTAAGTGCCTTTCGATCCCTTTAAGTTTCACCTCTTGTGTCCAAGATGCCAGACATCTTATTATATCCCAATAATGTTTCTTCTCAGTCCACTTGAACAAGTACAGCCCGCATTTTAGCTTGCCATTATAAAAATCTAGTATAGCGATTTAAAAATGGAACTTCATGCTTCACAGTTGCCATTACAAAATATTACAAACTAAACCACGACTTTGATACCAATTGTCATAATTTAAATGTCCCAAATCGCCAAGATCTAATTATGACAATTGTTGATGCGTGAATTATGCTTTTCCGGTTCCCTTCAAGGTTCGCACGAAACCTGATAATCAGGGGACAAAGAACCTACAAAACCAATCAAACCTAAACCGGTGTGACTCCGGTCGCACGGGCTCCGATGCCTAAGTTAGCTAGAAGAGTAGAAGGATATAGAATTTGAGTATCCAGACTCGACTCCCTTACCTCTAGGGTTTCGTCCATCTTATAGCAGTCCCACGTGAATCCTCGCCGATTTCAAACCCGTTACGAGTGTAATTGGGAAACGAGAGGTATCATGAAATGGTCGGCTGAGCTGTTACAGTTCTCGGCTGGGGGTCGAGAATTGCTCGGCGCCTTATCGACGTTGAGGCGCTTGGTCGGCTGAGGTTGACCCGGGTTGGCCCTGGTCGATGTTTTCCGGCTCTCACTTGGCCCATGCGCTTCTTCCTTAGTCTAATCCTATCTTTTGTTCCCTATAACAATGGCCCTCACTTGCAAAACAAAAGGCGAATGATTGTGTCAAGACTTTTGTGTTGAAAGTATCTGTCGCTTGCTGTTATCACGAGATCATTCATAGCATAATTTACATGCGTAGTAATGGTTAACTACATCAAGGTTTCTAACCCATAGGGCTTCTACCAAAAGCTTCTTTGTATCCAGTTTTTGTTTTTTTGATGCTTGGCTTTTGCTACTGGTTTTGTACCTTGAGCTTGTCGATATATCTCATGAACTGGAAGTTTTTCCAATTTTCGTTGACCATAGTCAAATCTCCTGAGCCTAGTTTTACATTCACCCGATCTTAGCTCTGGGATCTATCTTTAGCAGAACTATCGTTGATATTTTCGGAATTCTAATATCGTGTATTCGCTTGCTTTAGTTTTAACTATGCTGAGCCTTTTTTGGCTTGCTTCTAGGTATGTCCCAATTTTGAGTTTCTTGACTGGTCGTAGATACTCACGCATAGTTAGTGCCCCCTGCTTGAGAAATTTATTTAAGAAGGAATTATAAAAACTCAAGTATTATGTCAAATGTCAAAGACGGTTAATGCCTAAAATACATGTGTTGAACTAGTGGTAGTATTTTTTGAGGTGCTGGACGTGCCATGGGTGCAGTAAGGCCTTTCCTTGTTTGTCTTCCAAGGCATAAGTGCCTGTCCGAACCATCTTAGTGACTTTGTTGGGCTCTCCCACGTTGGCCCGAATGTTCCACTAGTTGATTATTTGGTATTAAGCATGACCTTTCTCAGGACTAGATCACCTTCTTTAAAGTCACGCTTCTTAGCCTTCGAGTTGTAATATCGAGCTATTCGATTTTTGTATTCAACCGTTCGTAGTCGTGCTGTTTCTTGATGTTCTTCTAATAGGTCGAGGTTGAGCTGTATTGTAACGCCCCGCGTTCTCGGGTATGTTAATTTTAAAATATCGTTAGTGCCTTCGGATTTTTCCCAAAGCTGATAATTCTAATTCTTGGATTTTATAATTTTGGAATTCTAATTTTCCCTTTTCGGACTTTATTCTTGTATTCTAAAGTTAAAGTTAATCATTTTATTGTGGGATTTACTTCAAGTGATAAAATGTAGTTTTGGACTTCTTGTATTTGGGTCAGTGTGTTTGTTTTAGTTGGGCCTCTTTTAAAATTTGAGAATTTAGGTTATTGATTTTTAAAACAAAAAAAAAAGAGAAAATGTAAAATAAAACAAAACAAAAAGGAACCCTAACATTTCCTCTTCTTCTTTTCTTCCTTTTCTTCTTCGCCATTCCTAGCCCTAGCCGCCGCCCAACCTTCTCCTTCTTGTTGTCCGGCGAAGCAGCACGGCAGCAGCGAGTTCTTCTCCGACTAGCGACGGCGTTCGACCCACGGCAGCGCACGACCCTTCACGGACGTTTAGCGATTTCCCTAGTCGAACGGTGACGACTCCACGGCAGCACCTGCAACCTGACGCAAATCTAGCATTTTCTTCTTGATCTCAGGCAACCCACGGCGGCTGAGCTTAGTTCGACGAGGCAGCGACAACAGGTTCGGCGTTCTGCAAAAGATTCTGACGTTTCTTTCTGTCGATCAGCAGCGGCACGACCTCCTCCGGCATCAGCAGTGGTAGAATATGCTGCACCACGACAGCACACATCAAAAAAGGACAGTTGGCTACTTTCTCCAACTTCGACAACCCCGAACAGCCCAGTTTTGTGACGTTTGCCTTGTTCCAACGACGTTCAATGGTGATCCCAAAGCGAGCAAAAGTTTTCCAAAGCATTTTGGCATTGACCCATACCAAATCGGAGCTCGGTTCATGATACCCATCCTTGTTCGAAGCTAGAATTAAGTTACCCATTACTTTTTGGTATCGAACTAGCAAGCTCGAAGCTTCTCGAACCCAGATTTAGAAGCTCAAGCCTCCTCGGCGTTGATCCACTTCTAACCCAAGAGGTTTTGGTGTGAGTTTGTAGGTAACGACTCACCTAAACTTGGTTTCAATTATATTTAAATATTTCCAATTGGCTACTAATCTCGAATCGTACTTTTTTCCTTTTAGGAAGTGTTCAACAAGCTTAGGAGCTTTAGGACATTTGGTTGTAAGTAGACAAGGGGCGTGTGTGTGTGTTGATGTATATTAGTGGTTTCCATTGTGCTGTTTTGTGATTTTAATATTGATTTTGATACGCTATTGTGTTAGGTAACTCTTGTTGGTGTTAGTCTGTGTGCTTGGGGTAGTGTTGAATATTTGTCGGTGATAATGGTGAAATTTTGTATTGTTAAGCTGCTGAACTTAGTTGTGGAATGATGTGTGTTTGCAGGGAATGCTCGTTAATGTGGATTTAGTGTGGGGAGATTTGTTGTCTGAAATTGCATGAGTTGTTTGGCGTGTCTTATGTGTTTATTATATCTAGCAACGCTTATTGAACACGGATGTTGGATATTAAGCGCTTGGATAAATTTGTGTTGGGCTCCAATTGTTTGAAATTGTTGACTTGCTTTGTTATGACTAAACTCACTGTGGCGCTGTTGTTAAGAATTGTTATGTTGTGAAAGCATGTTTCGTTTATTGTACTACTATTAGTATGATGGTTATGTTGTGGAAGCATGCTGAATTGTATTGTTGAGCTGAGTGATGCATGAGTCATAGTCTAAGAAAGCTTAAAGTAGGACTCCGATGAGGGCTGGTTCTGTTATGAAGTGAACGGGTGAGTGTCAGGGCCTCGGGTATAAATGGTCGGGGGCTGATACGTCACTAATTGGGTATCGAGGCCTCGGGTAAAAATGGTCGAGGGTCGATACGCCAATATTGGATAAAGATGAGCGTCGAGGCCTCGGGTATAAATGGTCGAGGGTGGATGCTAGGAGTCTTTTGAAGGGAATACTATTGGGGCCTTGGGTAAAAATGGTCAAGGGCCAATAGTTTGTTAAGACATCGAGGCCTCGGGTATAAATGGTCGAGGGTTGATGCACTAGTGTCGGGGCTCTGGGTATAAATGGTCAGGGGCCGACACTACCAACAGAATGGCCTTGGAAAGCTAGAATAGCTGAGATGAGCATAGAGGTGCTTGAGGTATTAGGGAGCCACGAGGACTGTAGTTGAATTGTATATGGTTGTGGTTAGCATCGGGTCTTATAGAGCATGTCTATGGTTGATTGTATAATGTAATGAAAAGCATGACTATGAATGTTTTCTTTTATAATTTTTGAGTATGATGTTTGTGTGTGGTTGGTGAGGGCTACTTACGGAGTATATTTTTATATACTCATCCCCCCTCTGCAATTATTGTTTTCAGGCGGAGATTTTGGTGACGACCATGGCGATGACGTGGAGGAGACATGACGAGAGAGGATCATAGGCTGTGTAGTTACTTTTGCTTAGCTTAGGTTTAGATGGTTTATGCGTTATTATTTTGGACAACAAACTATTTGTTCCTATTCGATTATTGGGAGTTTCCCACCTATTGTTTACCTTGACTCAGGATAGTCGTTTCTTTAGTTTCTTCCATTCATTGAGTTGCTTAGCTGGAATAATGAATTTGCCTTATGGAGTGGTCTATGGAGGACGTTTGAATGATAATTTATAGAATTGATGTTTTATTTTTGTTTTAATTTTGGTGAATTGATCAGAGTTGGAGCTTTATTTTATATAAATATTTTACAGGGAGTTGTTTATATCGGGTTTAGAGATAAGATTTGGCAGGGGGTTTAATTAATGTTACCTAGAATAGTGTAAAACGTTCTGGGGCGTTACATGTATGGTCTCATTGTTGCTTAGTAGACTGAACTGTTTTACCTTCGGGGAAGGAAGCCCAATCTCTACTGGCACTACTACCTCAGAACCAAATAATAATGAGAACGGTGTTTCTTCCGTCGAGTACAAAGTGTGGTTCTGTTGGCCCATAACGCATTGGGAAGTTATTCTGCCCATAATCCTTTGAGTTTCTCTAATCTGGTTTATAGAGTCCTTTTGATGATTTTGTTGACTGCTTTAACCTATCCATTAGCTTGTAGGTGCACTGGTGAAGAATAGATATGTTTAATGCCCAACTCCCTGTAAAACTCTTGAGAGGCAGTATTGTCAAACTGCTTCCCGTTATCACTGATAATGGTGTAGGGTATTCCAAAACGGCAAATGATATTTTTCCAGATAAAGTCAGTGACCTTTTTCTCTGTAATAGTAGCTAGAGCTTTTACTTCAGCCCATTTGGTAAAATAGTCGACTGCCACTACTACAAATTTGGTCTGGCCCTTTCCTAAAGGGAGAGGACCTATAAGGTCTATTCCCCATTGAGCAAACGGCCAAGGACTAATTATGTTTGTTAAGGGTACTAGCGGTTGTCTAGGTATCGTTGCGAACCGCTGACATTTGTCGCATTTTTTGGTGTATTACATCGTGTCGTTTAGCATGGTCGGCCAATAATACCCTTGTCGTACTATTTTGTGACTTTAGGGATCGTGCTCTGGAATGGTTCCGACAAACACCCTCATATATTTCTCTCATGACATAGTCAGCTTCGTCGAGTGTTAAACATTTTAAGAGTGGCAGTGAGTAACCTTTCTTGTATAGACTTTCGTCTTTAAGCACATATCTCGTCGTTGTAGTTGTTCGGCCTTTATCTTCTCGGTAAGTAGGATCCCATCTTTCAAATACTTGATTAAGGGCCTCATCCAGTTCTCTTCTGGTTTCCTTGTTCGTCGATATCCATTACTTCCTGGACTTCTATGCTCGACTCGGGCAAAATTTCGACCACCACAATTCTTCCAAGGTTGGTTTCATAAGCTGTAGCTTATTAGTTGAGCTAATGCCTCCGAGTTAACGTTCTGGGTACGAGGAATTTGTCGAATCTCATATTTTGAGAAATGGTCGAGCTGGTCTTTTACCCGAGAAAGGTATTTTGTCATCCATGGTTCTCTAGCTTGGAATTCCTTTTTACCTGACTCACATTAGCTGCGAATCACTAAATATCAGTATATTCTTGATCCCAATGTGCTTGGCCACCTTTAATACTGCTAGCAGAGCTTCGTTTTCGGCTTCGTTGTTGGATGTATAGAAATTGAATCGTTGTACGTATTCGAATCTCTCATTATCTGGGAGATTAATAGAAGTCCTGCACCGCATCCCTGAAAATTTGATGATCCATCTACGTAGAGTGTTCAAGGTTGCTCTTCCTCAACTAGCTGTGGGTTGATGTTGCGTACCTGAGGTTCCACTGGTGTCAATTCTGCTACAAAGTCTGCCACGACCTGTCTTTTAATGTCAGTTCTTGGCTTATAGTGAATGTTGTACTTACCGAGCTCCACAACCCATTTCATCAGTCGACCTGAAGTGTCTAGCCTCTACAAAATTTGTCATAAGGGAAAATTAGTGAGGACAGTTATCCTGTGGGCTTGGAAATATGGACATAGTCTCCGAGTTGAAGTAACTAAGGCTAATGACAACTTCTCAGTTTGTGGGTATTTAAGCTTTGCATCTACCCTTGCTTTACTTTGTAGTAAATTGAAGATTGTTGTCCATCTTCTTCTTTTATCAACGCGGAAGTCACTGCAGTGTCGGATACGGCTAAGTATAGGTAGAGTTCATCACCGGCAATCTACTTTGCGAGAAGTGAGGTTGTCCCTAGATATTGCTTTAGCTCTTTAAAGGCAGCTTCACACTATTCTGTCCATTCAAATTGCTCTTTCTTCCTTAGGATTTTAAAGAACGGCAAGCACTTGTCAGTTGAGCGGCTAACAAATCTATTGAGTGCCGCTATCCTTTCGTTGAGTCCCTGTAGTTGCTTTAGATTCCTTGGTGGATCCCTCTGCAAAACTACTTTAATCTTATCCGGGTTTGCTTCGATTCCCTTTGGTGCATTAAAAATCCTTGGAACTTGTCCGAGGCTACCCCGAATGTGCACTTAGTAGGATTCAGCTTCATCTTGTACTTTCTAAAAATGTCAAATGCCTCTGCCAAATTCTCTTCATTTCACTTGTTTTTTCGACTCTTTACTAGTATATCGTCCACATAGACTTCCATATTTTTACCGATTAATGCTACAAACATCCGGTTTACCATGCGTTGATAGGTCTCACCTGCATTCATCAATCCAAACGACATCACCGTGTAGCAATACAAGCCTCGGCTTGTGACAAAGAAGGTTTTCTTCTGATCCGATAAATGCATCTTGATTTGATTATACCCGGAGTAGGCGTCCATGAAACTCAATCTTTCATGTCCCGCAGTGGCATCGACTAGTTTGTCTATTCGCGGTAAGGGGAAGGAATCTTTTGGAGATGCCTTATTTGGGTCTGTGAAGTCGATGCACATTCTCTATTTACCGTTTGACTTTTTTACTAGCACTATGTTGGATATCCACTAGGGATAATGTACTTCACGAATGAAACCTGCTTTCAGTAGCTCTTCTACCTGTTCAGCTAAAATCTCATTCCTTTCTTGGTTGAACACACGTCGCTTCTGTTTCACTGGCTTATAGTTCTCGTCGACGTTGAGTCGGTGTACCATGACTCCTCGATCAATTCCTGACATGTCCTCATGTGACCATGTCAACACATCAACATTGCTGAAGAAGTTTATAAGACTTTCCTTTTCGTCATCCCTCAATCTGGTTCCAATGTTGACTCGTTGATCATCGGCTGTTAGAGGAATAGATTCTACCTCCTCAGCCGTTTCTCCCCTGTTTGGGGTGGTCGGATTGAGTCGATAACTATGGCTCGGACTTGCCTCACTCGAGTGGTCGGTCAGATTAAGTCGATGACCTGGGCTCGGACTTGTTTTTCTCGAATGGTTAATAGCTATAGTTTGGATCTTCTTTTCAGAATGTTGCCAACCCACATCTAAGCTCGCGTTGACTTGCTCCATTCTGCCCTTTTCAGATATGGGGTTTGTCTTAGCAGATCTAGGTCTCGACTTGGCAAATATGGGTTTCACTTCGGTAGATCTGATTTTCGTCTCGACATATCTGGGTTTCGGCTCCACTGATCAGGGTTTCGCCTCGACAAATCTAGGCTTCGCCTCGACAGATCTAGGTTAAATTCGCTTGGACTGTGTCGTCTCCACAGACGGTGCCAATTGTTGATGCATGAATTATGCTCTTCCGATTCCTTTCAAGGTTCCCACCAAACCTGATAAGTAGAGGACAACGAACCTGCAAAACAAATCAAACCTGAACCAGTATGACTTAGGTCACACAGGCTCCGATGCCAAAGTTAGCTAAGAGAGAAGAAGGATATAGAATTTGAGTGCAGTCCCACGTGAATCCTCGTCGATTTCAGACCCATTACGGGTGTAATTGCGAAATTGGATGTATCGTGAAAAGGTCGGATTAGCCGTTGCGCCTGGTCGGCACCAAGGTGCTTGGTCGGCTGAGGTCGACCCAGGTTGGCCCGCATCGACGTTTTCCGATGCTCACTTGGCCCACGCTTCTTCCCTGGTCTAATCTTTACTTTTGTTCCCTATAACAACAATTAAAAATATAGAACTTACATGGTTCAGACTATACCTACATCCATGAGCGAAGACGACGAGAATATTTTCGTTCAAGATGGTAATACGAAAGAGCACACTCAAGCACTCACCAAATATCCCATACACCGAAAAGTATTGAACTCACTAAAATTAGTTTCCGAATGAAAACTAATTAAACAAATTTTGGACTAAAGAAAAATAAGTGAAATTGATTTTCTTCCACACTAAAACCAATGAGGTGATCTCCTTATATAGGCATCGAGCCTTGAGTAAAAACATAACTTGTCCGATGTGGGACAAGTGGGTGAACGCCACAACAGATACTTCTTCCACTAAATTTCATGCCAAGTGGTCTTTCCATCAATTCCTGTGCAGAGAGACCAGCATTTCAAATAGCGACTAAACACTGTTGTTGATGCGTGGATTTCAATCCTCCGGTTCTCCTCCTCGCACACACCAAACTTGATTATTTGGGACTAATACCTGCAAAACCAAATCGAATTAAACCGGTGTAACTCTAGTCACACGGGCTCCGATGCCTAAGTTAGCAAGAGAACAATGTGAAAGTGGTAAACTTCAGATGCCCTTACCTCTAGGGTTGGACTGCTACTTATAGCCGTGAAGTAGTTCCAGAACCTTCCGTAGCTAACCCTAATTCACAGTTACAGGGCCTGGGTGAAATCGTTGATCACAGATGGGAGACTTGCAGGCTGGGCCGTGGGCCGAGCCTAGCTCGGGGCAGAGTAGGGGTGAGGCCCAGCGGGCTCCCTTCCGATCTCGACCTGTAGCTTGGCTATCGTCAATTCTCGTTGCATAACAATTGTCCCTACTCCTAATGCGATGCTTTCGATCTCATTTGGAGAATAGCTTTTGTCGTGACTTATCTTGTCATGTCAGGCCTGTAACCAAGGAGAATGCATGTTCCTCGGGGTTCGCACGGAGAATGCTTTGGTCTAACAGTCAAGGATCGTGGCCCGAGCCGATTGAGTTGTCAAATCATTATGGGGCCCATGATACCCTCGTCGTCGTGAGTTGTCTCATCTTCACGAGACACAAGAAAGTGCATGTTGATTTTCCCTTTCCTTGCAAGACCTGAGGTAACCTTCCATGCAATTGTCACATCTATAGTAGACTTGTGACCTTGGGGTCAATGGGTGTTTGGTACTGAGCTGAGAAGTCACGAGAGTGTTGGGTACCATGCCGAGAAGTCACGAGGGTGTTGGATACCGAGCCGAGCACGCCTCGGTCCATTGGGTAAAGACCTCTAGACCAAGAACCGTGCTTTGAGCTAGGGTTATTTAAACCCCTTCATCCTCCCAATTTCTTGTCAGCCTCTCTACAAGGTATTCCTCTCTTTGCTTTGCTTTTTGTTGTGTTTTCTTTTTTTTTTTTTTTTGCAAAGGTAAATAAAATATATTAAAACAAGAAAAGCATAAGGAGGATCTCACAGCCCGAGATCAGGGCAACAAAACAAAAGGTAAAGAGAACAAACAAAATCACGAAAATAAGTCCCAAGCAGAGACAAGCATGGGCTCAGAGCTCCTACAACAACTCCCTGGTCAAGTAGTGCAACGAAAATACACCTCAGCTTTAATGACCCTAAGGAGCACAAACGACGAGCGACCCTGACCACCATGTATACGAAGGTTTCGCTCCCTCCAAAGGAGAGAGATAGTCGAAGTCCAAGCTAACCGCCAAACACGTTGCCGCACAGACGACCCAGCACTAACATGACAAATCCAAGAAAGCTCTATAGACCAATATGAAACCTGATGAGACGAACCGGCCCACGAAATCATACCATCCCAAACCGCTCTACTATAAGGGCAATCAAAAAACAGATGATCCCTAGACTCCAAACCACCACAAAAAACACAAGTAGCAGGCACCAATGCATTCCACTGGCGAAGACGATCACGCGTAGAGAGGCGATCAAGAATGGCCAACCAAGAAATAAACGAATGTTTAGGGATATTCCCACCAAACCATAACAAGGAAAAATAAGGAACTGGGGGACAACGAGGACGAAGAAGCCCCCAAGCACTAGAGATCGAAAAAAGGCCAGACACCGCAGGAGTCCAGACAAGGCGATCCTCCTGACCAACCACGGTTTGCACCGACAACACCTCCGGGAGAAGCTCAATAAGATCCAGCGAAACACGAGGCCACCGCCAGGAACCGTCAGGGAGCAAAAAGTCAGCAACCTTAGCCATAAGAGAGCTAGCAGCATCATAGATGACCCTATCCCCACACCTCGGGTGAATCGGACCCCCCGGCAACCAGGAATCGTGCAACACAAAACAAAGCCGACCATCCCCAAGAACAGTATGCACCAGAGGACGGAGTGAATCCCGGACACCCAGAATATCCCGCCAACACCAGGAAAATCGAGACGAAGGACGGACAGTCCAAATACAAGAACCCCGCAAAGCATAAGCCTCCACCCAAACGACCCACTGATTACGCTTGTTTACATGCGTAAAAAGAAGGTTTTAGATGCTGTTTTTACAATGTTTCAGCTTTGTTTCGGATTTTTCTCAGTCGTTTGAGTTCCAATTCATGCAAAATTCATATATTATGGTTTGTGGTTGGCTTATATTGTATTTATGACATTTTAGGACCATTTGGGAGTGCAAATTAATCAAAAGAAGCAAAAAGACGAAAAAAGCATCATGGGAGGCGCCAGGTGCCTGGGAAGCCTGCAGAAAAACTGGTTTTCTTCCAACTTTGCCCTTAATGAAACGCGTCTTCCCATGCGTTTTGGTGGTTCCAACCGATGCATACGTGTAGAAGAAGTGTTCCACTATCAGTTTGAGCACGATTTAGTCAGTCAAAGGAGTTGGAAATGGGTGATTCACCATCGTTTTAGGACCTACCTAACCAAGTCTGCACATCTATAAATTCCAGCAACTTCTCCACCAAATTCATCAAGCCTTGCTTCCTTCTCTTGATCATTTTTAGTGTTTCTTTGTTGCTTTCTAAGTACTTTTGAGTTGCTTTCATTAGTTGCTTTTGGTTTTTAAATCCCGAGTACTTTACATTCCTTTATTGAGCTTTGTTTTGTTTCCATTTGTACTTAGTTATTTTTCTACTTATGCAAATATATAAAAATCTAGCACTTTGCTTATCTTCCCTTTGCCTTTACTTTATTTTTAGTTAAGAGAGTTGTGTTTTTTGAGGAAAGAGCACGTGACACTCCCCCTTGCTTGAAAGAGAAGGGCGAAACTCTCAATCCCGATAAAAACTCTCCGTTAGTTAACTTTTGTTTTTCACACATGCATTCCACATTCAACCATTTTACTTGCTGTATTTTCTTCAATATGTCTTTCTAAATTCCCGTCTCTAGCCCGGTTATGGATAGTTAGCCTTTTATGTCTAAAAGGGGTTGCTAAGAAGTAGTGTTTTTGCTTTCCATTCATTGCTCAACATGTTTTCCCAAAAAGTTAGGATTTAGAGAAGGCCACTGTAAGTCTTAACAAGTCAATACTAAAAAGTATTCACTATTCACTATTCTTTAAAACTTTAGAGTTTGGAAATTGTTTAGAAGTCCTTGAGGATCGATACTTGGATACTCCATCCATTTTATATTACTCTGACAGGTGTGCGCTTGCATCTATATAATTGTTACCACGCTTAGCGCGTGCGTTCAGCATAAACGCCCAGTCACCCACAACGACCCAGCACGCGTGATAAGAAGCCAGAGCAACTTCATAATAGCAGCACAATTCCACGAGACCAAGTGGCGAACACCCAGCCCCCCCTCCCTAAGAGGAAGACAGACCTCAGACCAAGCCACCTTCGCCCCAGAAGACCCACCCTCACAACCCTTCTACAAAAACGAGCGAAGAATACGCTCCACCTCATGCACCACCCGGGCCGGAAGAACAAAAACACTGGCCTAGTAAACCTCAAAACTCTGAAGCACCGAGCGAATGAGCTGCAAACGACCAGCAAAAGAAAGCACACGAGCCGACCAAGTCCGAATACGAGCACTAATCTTCTCCAACAAAGGCTTACAATCTCGAAAAGACAACCGACGAGAAAGGAGCGGAACACCAAGATATCGCACCGGGAGAGTTGCCACCGAAAACACCAAGAAAGAAGCCAACCCCTGCACCTCCTCAAGAGGAAGACCGGCCCCAAAAAAACAGCTCTTACGAGTATTAGCAACAAGACCCGACAACGCCTCAAACTCCACCAAAGAATCCCGAATAAAGGAAAGAGAACCAACATCTCCATGCGAAAAAATCATCAAGTCATCAGCAAAACAAAGGTGAGTCAAACCAATCCGATCACACTTCGGATGATATCGAAACCCCACCGGTGGGCGATTAAGCATACGCGACAACACTTCCATGGCCAAAACAAAAAGATAAGGGGAAAGAGGATCCTCTTGACGGAGCCCACAACGACCAGGAAAATAACCTTCAAGCGAACCATTCAGAGCAATGGAGAACATAGGAGACGTAACCCAAGCTCGGATCCAAAAGCCAGCCGGGGTCTCAATGGCCAATAACAGACCAAACAGGAAATCCCAATGCACCGAGTCATACGCCTTCTGAAGATCCACTTTAAGCACACAACGAGGGATACCCTTATGAAGATGATACCCTCCAACAAGCTCCTAACAAAGCAAAATATTGTCCACAATACGACGTCCCGGCACAAAAGCAGATTGATGCTGACTAATAAACCTGGGGAGCCAGACTTTCAACCAGTTAGCTAAAAGCTTCGTGATGCACTTATACAACACATTATAGCATGAGATAGGGCGAAAATCCCCTAACCCCGAAGGATTGGGTATCTTCGGGATCAAAGTAAGCGACGTAGCATTCACCCCAGACGGCAAATAGGAAGTAGCAAAGAAATGCAACACCGCCTTACAAAAGTCATCGCCCACAATACTCCAAGCCGCCTTAAAGAAACCCACTGAGAACCCATCCGGACCAGGAGCCTTACCACTAGCCATCGAAAACAACACCTCCCGCACCTCCAGAGAAGTAACAGGACGACACAACTCCACCCCACACTCAGGAGGCCACACAAAATCCACAATAACAGCCAGACGAGCAGTAAGATCACGATAACCAACACACTCCGACCCCAACAACTGACGATAAAAACTAACCGTCAAACGAGCAATCTCAGCACGATCCGTAACAACCCGACCTGCATCATCCGTCAAGGAGGCAAGATCATTACGAACAATCCGGCCTCAAACACTATGGTGGAAAAAAGCAGAGTCCTGGTCTCCCAAAGAAAGCCACCAGACCCGGGACTTTTGTCGCAACGAAGCCTCCTCCATCACAGCCCAATCTCAGAAATCACAAGAGGTGACCCGCTCCTCCTCCTGAGCACCTCTCGAAGAAGGGTCACGCAAAAGTAAAGCCTGAGCAGCAAGTATACGAGCACGCGCCTCCTACACATCCTTCTGAATAGTACCAATATGATGGCCGAAACGACGCAACACAGGCTTCAAAGCACGAAGATTCATACCAAAACTCACAAGAGGAGAAACCTGAGAATGAACCTTCCACGTGTCCCGAACAACTGACAAGAATAGGGGATCCGCAGCCCAATGGTCAAAGAACCAAAAAGACAGGCGACACCTAGGCACCTCAGCACCAACCAGAAAAACAAGAGGGCAATGATCAGAGACACCCCACTCGCGAACCTGAACCTCAAAAACAGGCATGGAACCATACCAAGCGGAATTCACCAAAACACGGTCAAGGCGCTTGAGAATAAGACCATCCCCCAGATGCTTATTAGTCCAAGTAAACCATGACCTAGAAACACGAGGCTCCACCAAATCGGCCTGTAACAAAACATCATCAAAACGCTCCATATCTGACAAAACAGGACTACCACCCAGCACCTCAGACGAGTGTCGAATAGCATTAAAATCACCCATCGCCACACCAGGACCAAACCATGCCGAACAAATGGACAGTAGAGAGTCCCACAACAGAACCTGCTCATAGGTGAAATTAGAAGCATAAACACAAAGAACCTGCACCGAAAGCTGAAAGACCCGATCAAAAACAACACCATGCACAAACTGATCAGAAATAGTAAACGGGGAGAAATCATAACGTCCCGGGCGCCACAACACCCAAATCCTACCAACACCAGAAGAAGAGTAACTGCTGACGCACTGCCAATGCACCTAGAAGGGCCGAAAAACAGAGGCAAAATTACGCTGCAAAACACGAGTCTCCAAAAGACAACAAAACTCAGCACGAACACTGCGCAGAAACGAGCGAACCTCACTGCCCTTTGCGGCGGCATTCAAACCCCGCACATTCCTCGAGCACCAACTAGTCATGGGCTACAGGAGGGGAAGAAGAACCCGCCCTAGAGACAGGAGACAAGTGACGGCGACGAGAGACAACCGTAGTGAAACCCTCCTGTTCATCACCTGAGAAAAAATCATCCCCAAAAAGCGGCGAAAACACCGCCTCACCGCTATCCCGACCTGAAGGGCCAGGAAAATGACCAGCCGAGACAGCCTTGCCACTATCCCGACCCGAAAGACCAGAGGCATGACCAGTTGTAGCAGACTTAAGTAAAGACAAAGCCTCAAATCGATTCCCAGAAATAGCTCGCTCTACTGGACGAGCAGGAGCCACAATAGTAAGGGCCCGACCAGGCCCTGACACCATAACTGGGGAAACCAAAGCTGGAGGAGCTGACTCCGGCAGGACCGGACCCCGAGGCGCCTTCGGAACCCAAATCTTCTCAACAGGACAAGTTACATCAGAATGGCCAAAGATGCAGCATTTCGAACACCGCCGTGGCTTCCAGGCATACTCAACAGCAACGTAAACAAGATATCACGAACCTTCACCTTAACTGACGAAGGAAAAGATGAAGCAGCCCGCAACTCAACACAAAGACAGGCAAAAGACAGACGGCTACAATCCTCAGTAGCCTTGTCAAGACATAGAGGTACACCCAACACACTAGCAATAACACTAAGCCCCCGGGGGTCCACAACTCAAGCAGAATATTAGACAATTTAACCCAGACTGAAACAGAAGCAAAAGAAAAAGACTGAGGAACAATACCAGGAGTCCAACGACGGAGGAAGAGCGGCTTCCCCTCAATGTGCCACGGCCCATGGGACAGAACCCAATCATAGGAAGAAGCATGCAGGAACTGGAACACAGTGAGCCCGTCATCCAGATAAGTAATAACCGGCTCCTCCACACTTTCCCAAATCTGAGCCACCAGACGGGAGACCACAGCATAAGGAGGTCGAGAGTCCAGAAACTGACCCACCAAAGAATTAGCCCACAACTTCTCCCCCTCCCCAACAATATCATCAGAGGGAACCGCAACGAGCTCCCCATCCCACCACTGGAGGAAAACAGTCAAGCCGAGACGCCACCCCAAAAGATGAACCAAAAAGGCCACGCCAAGAGTCTGGGCCGCAAGGAGGCAAACCACCACCATTCGACTCCGAAACCAAAGAGAGACCGGAAGGAACCGGCGCCAAAATAGCCGAAGCCGGCCCCGAAGAGGCTGAACCAGCCTGAACTGGTAGGGAACCAAGCTGAACAGGCGCCAAACCTGCTAAACCAGCCATAACCGAGGGAGAACCGGGCAAAACCGACGCTGAACCAACAAAAGCCGCCGAAACCGGTGCCAAAACCGCAGAACCAGCCAAAACCGAGGGAGAACCAGCCTGAACTAGCAGGAACCATGCTGAACCGGAGCCAAACCTGCTGAACCAGCCAGAACCGAGGGAGAACCAGACAAAACCGGCGCGGAACCGGTCAAACCAATCGGAATCGGCACCGGACCGAGAACAACCGACGGGGAACCAGTCGAACCACCCTGAACTGGCACGGAACCAGTCGAACCAACCTGAACCGGTGCATAAATTACCGAAGCAGGCTGAACCACAACCGAACCGGACTGCTCCAGACCACCAGACCAGACCGAACCAACATTATCAGACCGACCCAACCCACCACAAGCTCCGGCGCCGTCTCCCACCTCCGGCACCGGCGACGGCCGCAGCGGCCTGATCGGAGCACCACCACGCCCTCTGGATTTTTTCATCGCACGCACCACTGACTGAACAAAATGGTGATCCAGCCTTCACCGCCCCAACAACCACGTCAAACCCGACGGCCAACAGATCACCGCCCCACCACACTCTGAAACAAACCCAGAACACGACGGACTGATCCACCATTACACCGCTTCACTGTCGCACTGCCCCACCCACGCCCAAATCACCGCTTCGCCAAAAACAAGATTGCAGATGAAATTGCAATCAGATCAAATCAGATCAAATTGCAACCAGAAACAAATCCACCGACGCAACCCTAACCAACCAGACGAATCACACCCCAACCGAGACCCACTGTCGTAATTCGCAACAACGAACAAATGAAAAAACCAACGCCACCGCCACAAAACTCAATCAACGAAAACAAGGTAACCGCACCAGTGCAAACGATCACCGCAAACCAAACCACACCAGAAAGAGAAGCACGAAGACCGATCGGAACTCCAACCCAGACGGCGGAAATCACCGCCACAGAGGAGAGAGAACAGAGAAAAGTCAAACTAGGTCAACCCGAGCCTCCCTTGTCCATATCAGTGTTTTCTCTTCATGGGTGGCCTTAATTTCGAATGGACATCCTCCGATGATTGGTCATTGTCGCATCATTCGTCAGAATCTCAATCCTATCGTCCATTTTGGGTGGTCTACTTTGATCAGTTGCTTTATTTTGTGGTCGTACCTCGGGAGCGAGCGACCTCTAACTTCCGCGGACTTTATGTTGCTTTATTACCTCAAATACAACCCCAAGGATAACTTTCATTTTTACGTTAATTCTCGGAACCAAGTTCTTGTTATGGGTCCCTCCTCAGTGAAGCATTGGAAGAACGAATGGTTCTTTATCAGTGGTGACTGGTTAGCCCGTGACGAGAGCGGGTTGTATTTTTCCGTCCCGACCGAGTGTAGGAAATTGGGTAAGTAGCTTCCAAGATCTATCAGGACTTTCGTAGATATCGATTCTGATATTCATTTTCCTTGCTGGCAATTTCCTGCAATTGTGAGCTTACCACCGAGGCGTCCACTTTTTATCATATCGTTATCCAGCTACCGGATATCGAGCGTTGGGGCCCAGATTTGTTTACGGAGCAAAACTTAATGGATTTTGGCTTGGCTCCCCCACGTAACCCTCCAGGTTTTTGTCGAAATCTTCTCTTCATTTTGCATGAACGTCGCTCTTTACCTTTATCTCTATTTGTATAAATGTCGAGACAGAGTGCTTCCTTGTATGAAAGAGAACACCGTCGAAACGCCCGAGGTTTGGAGGCTGGCTCTAGTCAGACTTCGGAAATCGAAGTGACTGATTTGACCGATGAGGGACTCCCTTCACAACAGGCTCGATCTTCCATGCCTCCGGCAGTTCCGAGGCATTCCACCTGACTTCATGGGACGTTTATCCCGTCCTCCCCTCAAGGTCATTTAGGGAGCTCCTCTCAAGCTTCAATCTTCCCTTTCTCTGGCCCGTATAATGCTGATACTGACGGGACAGCTTACCTGGAAAGAGCATTTAGTCTTTGGTAGGGCCTCGGCGACTCATCGAGCGGGTTGGATTTTGGCCTGTCAGATCCTCAACACAGCATCAGTACGTGGCTTAGCGATCTCTACCAGGTGAGTGCTTTGTAGCTTCGAATTCTATCCTTGGCAGGTTTTCAATCGTCTAGTGGTATTCTCGAGTCGGGTTGCTGATGAAATTAACCACTTCCGCTGCCACTATGCCCCTCGAGAGGAGCTGGAACAGGCCATTTCTTCCTTGAACAAGGCCAACAGCCTTCTGGAGAGTACCCAACGTTAGTTGCAAACGGAGAAGAGAAAATCTCGAGACGAGATGGCTCACCTGCAGAGGAGGCTTGACGAGGCCAATGCTCAGCTCTCTAACTCTTAATTCTTGGCCGAGGAATTTAGGAAAACTCAGGAGTATGTTGACCTGCAAAATTTTGCCATGGAGTGCGTCGTTTCCTGGTCTCTCCGCCAAGTTTCAACCCGGCACCCTGACATTGACTTTTCCTTCCTCTCTGAGCATTTTAAAGCTGAGCGTGACGCTCCTGACAACATGGATGACGACGACGACGAGTAATAGGGTAGCTTGAGAGGGTAGGGAGTTGCTTTACTGTGTTTAGCGTCCAGTTGACTTTTATGTGCTTTGTCACTATCATTGCTTGTATTTCTTTTTGGAATTATCAATTAACCCTATTACCAACAATTATTGGCTTACGACTCTAACTCTGATGGAGTTTTGTTGCTTTCATTTCCATAGCTTTCTAACCCTTTGGCCATAGCCAATGGTTTTATACCCGCTGTTGTCTTTGGCTTTTTACTCCATCTCATGTTTTTACTGTTCTAGGTCAATCGACTCGCTTCTGGTTTGGCCATGTTGAGAATATTTAATTGTTCTTTCCAAATGTGTCGATTAATGTAGATTTGTGCCCCATCGCACCTGGTCGGCGCCGAGTGGTGGTTGGACCCAAGCCCTGCTCGCCCGAAAATAAGACCCATTGATAAAAATAAGCTACCAAATGGTTACCTCATAGTTCAAAATTGTCGATTAATGTAGATTTGTGCCCTATTGACCTGGTCGGCGCCGAGCAGTGGTCGGACCCGAGCAGCGGTCGGACCTGAGCCCTACTCGACCTGTTCGACTCGAGTTTGTTTTACCAAGCTTGCGTCGCCGAGTAGTCGGTACCTATTGCCCCCTACTCTTAAGGTAGCATATTGTCGATATCTTTTGAGAGTACGCTTGTAGACAAGGCAAGGTGTTTTATCAAAGTCGTTTGGCATCCCGTTTTGGATTTACAAGACATAGTTGATAGGGAACCAAGCAAATGGATACTTGATTGAATAAAAGAAACAATAATTAGAAATCTTGCTAAAAGTAGAAAAACAAAAACAACCACACTTGAAGGGAAAAAAGAAAGATCAACGGCCCCCCCTTAGTAGAAGTCTTGTCGTTGCCCCTCATTGAGGTATAGTAGCACTCCCGCGACACTCGTTGCTCTCCCTTAATCTCTCATACTCCACCCAGTGTTGGGAACTTCATGGACTGGTGGTATGTGGATTTTATTGCTTTGAACATATGCATTGTCGGTCTTCCCAATATTACGTTGTAGGAGGATGTGTAGTCAACGACCAAAAAGTTCACCATCTTGGTAACACTTTTCGGCCCACTTCCGAACGTTACAGGCAACTCTATCCTCCCCTCGGGAATGACCCGTTCCCCTCCAAATCCTATCAACGGTGCTGGGCTGCTCTTAAGCACCTTTTCTCCTAAATCCATTGCTTTGTGGGCTGTCCAAGAGATGATGATATCTGCTGAGCTGCCCCCATCCACCAAAATTTGATGTACTTTCACATTTGCTATCTTCAGAGTGATAACTAGTGCATCGTTATGAGGGTGGAGGAGGTGAGTCGCCTCGTCCTCTGAAAACTGGATCGTCGCAAACCGGTCTGCAATATACGCATGGTAGACCTCATTTTGTCTGAGGTTCGCCCTAGCTTCTTGCACATCTGGCTTTCATTTTCTCCCAGATTCTCTCTCTATTGGGCCTCCCATTATAGTTTGAATCTCTCGAGCAAGTGACTTGTCGTTCTCGCCGTTTTGTGTCGCTTTAGGGTCATCTACATACTTTTTGAGGTACCCCCTTCGGATGAGCCCTTCCACCTCTTCCTTGAGGTCAAAACAATTCTGAGTTGCATGGCCGTGATCCCGGTGTAAAAGGCAATATCGGCCTTTACTTCGTTTAGTTGACGGTGCCTTCATCCTCTCTGGCCATTTAAGCAACCTTTGGTCTTTGATGTCCATTAGTACTTGCTCGAGTGGAACGGTGGTTGGTGTATACTTTTCGAATTTTTGAGGTGGATCTTTCTGGCTACTCCGATCACTCTTCTTCCATCTCGATCCCTATGGCTTATCTCCCGACCTCTCCCTCTTTTGGTTGGACCGCTTTCTGTATGACTCCCTTTTTTGTATAAAAGAATTCACCAATGCTCATGTACTTCTGAGCTCGGCTTAGTGCCTCCGAAAAGGTACTCAGTGTCTTCTTTCCAAACGAAAATGACAAATGCTCATCCCTGACGTCGAACATGAAGGCCAGCAGAGATACAGCGTCTGTAAGGCCTTCCACCTGCAGCTTTTCCTCGTTGAACCGAGCTACATAGTCGTGTAGACTCTCTATCATTCTTTGTTTAATGGTTAGATGATAAGCCACGAGTCAGCTCCGACACCGTCCCCCTACAAACTGGGTCACGAATGCCCTAGCCAGACTTTTGAAACTCGAGATTGACCCTCATTCTAGCTGACCCGCCACCTGACCAGCTAGAATGTAGTCGTTTTAATTGTCGGAACCATATTCTAGCTGACCCGTTTAATGTAGTCGAAAACACCCGCCACTTGACCGCCTCTAACACCCCATAGATATCCATCCATTCCCGATAAGCATCTAGATGGTCCACTTGACCATCTCGTCGAACTATTTCACTGTGGGTAGCTTGAAATTTGGAGGGACTCTCTGTCATGATCACCTCCATGAATGGTGAGTCGGCTTGATCCAGTAATTCTTCGAGGTCGAACCCCTTCTCCTTTTGGTTTTGTCGCTTCTCTGACAACTCTGGCTGATCTGTGGGTTTGCCTTTGTCGAGGTCTATCGGCTCAGAGTTTCAGTTATCCTGGTTGTTCTTGCCCCCGTTTGGTATCGAGGATTTATGTTGCTTTTTGATCTTTTGGGAGTCGAATATCCGGGTTCGTCGCCTGGTGTTTCCACCTATCCGCGACTTGCTCCGTGCATTGTTGATTCCTTAGTCTCACTTTGTGCTGAGTCGTTCCCTTTCCTCGGGTCTCTGACAAGGAGTGCCTCGTCGGGCTCTTGTTGTTCGAATTGTCGAAGGACTTGGGTCATGCATTGCAGCATGCCCTCTACCTTGTCTTCCAAGACCGCGAACTGCTTTTGGAGCGGCTCAGGGGTCATTATTGCATGCGCCTCGGGCAACCCTTCCGGACGTTCCGGGTTCGACTGGCTGGTCCCATCCTCGGATCCTCTGACCTGGGGGTCGTCCAAGTTCAACCTTCTCTTGGTAGAACAGTTATCATCAGAGCGTCGTGGACTCTTTTCTGGTGTCATGTTGCTCGACTGAATGCTTTAAATCGTTCCCACAGACGGCGCCAATTGTTGATGTGTGGATTTCGGTCCTCCGGTTCTCCTCCTCGCACACACCAAACTTGATTATTCGGGACTAATACTTGCAAAACCAAATCGAACTAAATTGGTGTGACTCTAGTCACACGAGCTCCGATTCCTAAGTTAGCAAGAGAATAATGTGAAAGTGGTAAACTTCAAATGCCCTTACTTCTAGGGTTGGACTGCTACTTATAGCCATGAAGTAGTTCCAGAACCTTTCGTAGCTTACCCTAATTCACAGTTGCAGGGCATGAGTGAAATCGTTGATCGCAGATGGGAGACTTGCAGGCTGGGCCGTGGGCCGAGCCAGGCTCGGGACTGAGCCCTTCGTGGTCCAGCGGGCTCCCCTTCGATCGCAACCTGTAGCTTGGCTATCGTCGATTCTCGTTGCATAACAGAACATTCAAGGGACAAATTGGGGAAATCCTCAATATTACAAGGATTATCCTGTAACGCCCCACGTTCTCAGGTACGTTTATTTTAAGATATCATTAGTGCCTTTGGATTTTGCCGAAGCTGATAATTTTAATTTTGGAATTCTGATGTTGGGTAAATTAGAAATTTAGTTTAATTCTATTGTATTAGGATAACTTAAGTTCTCGATCAGTGCAGGAGGCTTTTATTTAAATCTTAAATCCATGATTTTGGGACTCCTAATTTCTACTTATTGGATTATTATTCTTGGCTTTTAGAGTTTAAGTTAATTATGTTATTTTGGACGATTGTGAGATTATTTGATTTCTAAAGTGAAATTTTGGGGGTTGTTGATTTGGGGGATTGTATTACTTATTTGGGCCCATTTGAGTTTTGGGGATTGGGCTTAGGGTTTGAAAACAAATTAAAAGAAAAAAACCTTTTTTTTTCTTTTCTTTTCCTTTCTTCTCTTTCTTTCCCCTTCCCTTGTTTTCCCACGGCCACCAGCCCCCAATTTCTTCATCTTCTTCTTCCTAAATCCTTTTTCCAGCCGTCACCCCATTTAGCAACCTTCATGTCGACGACAGTCCGGCTAGTACCTCCCTCCGGCGGTCATTGACTGGTGTTGAATGTCCGTCCGTGATAATAGTGGAAATTTTGTGTTGTTGAGCTACTGAGATTTGTTGTGGAATGATGTATGTTGCAGGGAATGCTCGTTAAAGTGGACTTATTGTGGAGATGTTGTTGTCTGAATTTTGCATAAGATGTTTGACGTGTCTGATGTGTTTATTTATGTCTAGCAATGCTTATTGAATACTGATGTTGGATGATTTCTTCGAATGTTGGATATTAAATGTTTGGATGAACTGTGTTGGACGTGTTCTTAAAAGTTTTCTGAACCACTATGTGAAAAGTATGTTATGTGAAGCATGCCATAGGGTTATTTGTTGAAGCTTTTGTCTGCTCTATGTTGAGAGCAGGTTGATTGTTGTCAAATTTTGTGTTATTGATATCCGTGATGCATTGAAATCATACTAGTGGTTGTGTTGTTGATGGGCGTTGTGGTGGTTGGTGTTATTAGGGAATTAGTACTGAAATCTTGGTTGGAGGCTAGAAATGATATGTGGAGTTTTGGAAGTTATGAAGTAAATGGGTGAGTGTCAGGGCCTCGGGTATAAATGGTCGGGGGCTGATACGTCACTAATTGGGTATCGAGGCCTCGGGTATAAATGGTCGAGGGTTGATACGCCAATATTGGATAAAGATGAGCGTCGAGGCCTCGGGTATAAATGGTAGAGGGTCGATGCGAGGAGTCTTTCGAAAGGAGAACTATTGGGACCTTGGGTTAAAATGGTCAAGGGCCAATAGATTATAAAGACATCGAGGCCTCGGGTATAAATGGTGGAGGGTCGATTCAAGGAGTTTGTTGGAAGGAGAACTATTGAGGCCTTGGGTAAAAATGGTCAAAAGCCAATAGTTTGTTAAGACATCGAGGCCTCGGGTATAAATGGTCGAGGGTTGATGCACTAGTGTCGGGGCTCTGGGTAAAAATGGTCAGGGGCCGACACTACCAACAAAATGGCCTTGGAAAGCTAGAATGGATGAGATGAACATAGAGTTGCTTGAAGTGCTAAGGTGCCACGTGGACTGTAGTTGATTTATTTATGATTGTGGTTAGCATCGGGTCTTATAGAGCATGTTTATGGTTGAATGTTTAATGTAATTATAGAGCATGTCTATGGTTGTTCGTATACTGTAATGATAGAGTATGACGATGTATGTTCTCTTTATGGTTTTTTTTTAGCATGAAGTTTGTGTGTGAGTGGTGAGGGCTACTTACGGAGTATATTTTATATACTCACCCCCCCCCCCCTACAATTGTTGTTTTCAGGCGAAGAGTTCGTTGGCGACCATGGCGATGACGTGGAGGAGGCATGACAGGAGAGGACCATAGGCTGCGTAGTTGTTTTCGTTGGCCTAGGTTTAAATCGATTAGGCAATATTGATTAGAAATAAAATATTAGACCTATTTGATTGTTGGGGAGTTTTCCACCTATTGTTTACTTTGACTCGGGATAGGTGTTTCATTTATCTCTTCCATTCATTGAACTCTTTTAATTGAAATAATGGATTGGCCTTGTGATGTTGTCCACGGAGGACGCTTGGATGAAAATTTATAGAATTGATGTTTTAGTTTTGTTTAATTTTGAAGTATTGAACAGAGATGGGGCTTTATTTTATATAAATATTTCATAGGGAGACGTTGATCTCGGGTTTAGAGAATAATAATTGACAGGGGAATTAAATAACGTTACCTAGAATAATGTAAAACGTTCTGGGGCGTTACATATCCACACTCCCAGCCCCTCTGAAGGATCAGATAATTAATTTCCCTCAAAGTTGAAAAATGTCTGCACCTCTACTTTGGGAAAAATTATAGCCTGTCACGTGGACCAAAACCTGAGGTTTACTCCCAACCTCACAAAACTTGTTACGGATCCCATATTGGTAAAAAATGAAGGTAATAATGATTTATAATATAAGTGAATTATTCCTCTCATTGCCAACTTTTCATGAGATGGAACCCATGAGTATTTATACGGTATCAGATTCCAAAAGCTTAAATGAGTATCCAGTTGCTTTTTTTTTTTGTATTTTCCTTCTCAGTGAGTACTGATTCTTTTGTTTGCAAAATTCCATCTAGCAACTAAAGTTTCCAGTATTAAAAATTTTGTTTCACCACAAATTCTCAAGTTTCTACTACATCAATTTTATTATAATATTCGAAACATGGGTGTATTATTGAATGCTAGTGTTTTTAAAATATAGTTTATAATATATATATATATATATATATATATATATCTTATTATGCATTCAATTTTGTTCATATTTTTTTCGTTAATTTCATTTTATGTTAATGTTATATATAGGTTATAACATATATGTATATGTATACTTTTATCAGTGATATAACTAACATACTATATATACGTCTTTAAACTATGATATAAATTGCATATCAATTTATTATTATAGAATATCAACAATAATTATTCATATGTATCTATTTGATATTTTAATGTTAGTTTATATATATATTTCTTAGTATGTCTATCCATTCTTTTCATTAATTTCATTTTAATGTTGTATACAAATACTTATTATAGGATATAACACATATACATTATGTGTACTTTTGAAATAAGATGTTATTATTCATATAATGAATATAATATATATATCTATTTATCCTGTGTCGTAAATTTCATATTATGTATTATTAGAACTTATATACAATAATTTGTTATAAATGCTAATGATTTGTATTTTAATAACTATTATGTAAATAAATGTAATTTTATAAATATCATGTAGGTAGCACTTCTATTCCCGTGTGCATGCTTCATAGTGGATTTTGGAACGACAGAGGTAATTACATCGAATATAAAGTGTCAGATAGAGAACCATAGTAAAAGAATATATAACCATAGTAAAAGAACATATAATCAATTCAACACTCGGGGTGGGGATTATAATAGCAACCATTATAACGTTCACTTATTTGGAGATATAAACTATATTATACTATAAAGTATAAAGTATCCAACCACAATTAACAAAGAAATCTCAAAAACCTACACAATCAATTTAAACACCCTAACACATGCTTGATTATGAGGAAGCATATATGTACTTCCAAACTGCGAGGTGTTTTAAACAAAATAACTATTACAAGGATGCTAAGGAAGATTTCCATATTATGACATGACATGGCTAATGAAGTATACATTCCTACTAGCAAGAGTTTGGAGCATGCATCAAATAGAAAACCATAGTAAAAGAACATATAATCAATTCAACACTTGGACTGGGGATTATAACAGCAACTATCATAACATACACTTATTTGGAGATATAAATTGTATTCGGCTATAAACTATAAGTGTTTACTGCAGTTTGAAGAATCGATTCACCAAAATCAAGCTCATATAAGATTATATATGAATAATAAATTATATACGCCTATATCCTACTCAAGAAAACCAATAGACTAGGATAATCCGCTATATTAAAAACCATATTGAAAGAATTTTTAAAACTTCTATGAACAAAAAAAAAATCTACAAAAAATATTATCCATATCAATGACGAGCATATGAAATGGATGACCAAAATTCACAAAACCCTCAACAATAATAAACCAAATTTAAAAAACCAATAATCGAGTATAGTATAAAGGATATACTAAAAGATATCGAAAAAACACACCTTGATTTTCTCAATGGCTTTGATGGAGTCTTTCACGGTGCAAACCCGCAAAATCCTAAATCAACTACAAAACCTATATATGGCCAAAAAACTATTAGTACTTTGAAGTCAGAAATCTTGAAAACAGGCCGACAGAGACGAAGTAGAGAACGATGGTAGCAGTGGCGGCTTAAACCGTGTAGCAGTAGTGACGGGGAAGCTTGGCATTTTTCCCAACAGCGTCTCCCCAATTCCGGCGCTTCTGTTGGCTTGCGATGGGACCATGATCCAAGGCGGCAGTGTCCTCCTTCGACTCCAGCAACCGGCGACGTTTTCCTTTCAGCGAGCACGACGGTCTGAGCCTAGAACCAGAACCCACGATGGCACAATGGTGTTCCTGTTCCTGTTCACGGCAGTTTGAGGTGGGTGCGGTGGTTTGCTTTGTTTTAGGCGATATCTCGATATTTCGATGATATCCAACAACCCATAGCAACCAAGTGGCGTGTATGTGCATTATTAGGTGTTATTGGAACGGTTTGGTGCTGAACTTTATTATATCCATATATCTCACGTATTTAAAATTGTTGGGCATGGTTTGTGAACTACTAGTTGATATTGTTGGGTTGCATCATGCTATTTTTTTTATATACGTTATTAAAATGTCTTAGCATCGTGATTTTGGGTATAAATGGAAAGTTTTTGATTGGTATGGTTGGGAGTGATTAATCCTTGGTGTTTGAAAGCATGTTTTGAGATTAAATACATGTGTTAGTTTTATGTTTGCTTAGTTGGAAGCTGTTGGGTTATTTTTTTATTCTGTACAATGAAAAGCATGTCGAAAAACTGTGTTGTGACTAAAAGTGCAAATGGCTTGTTGTTGCTATGTAGAGACTGTTTGATCTGTTGAAGTGTAGAAACAGGCTAGTTGATTAGTGGTTCAGAGTCATTACTATGGGTGACTTAGGAAATATGTGATAGAATCCTAGCATAGGACTATGATTTGAATGTGTGGTCTATCATATAATGAAAATTGGATAAATGAGTTCCTTGGCCTCAGGGCAAATGGTCGAGGTTGATACATCATTATTGGGTGTCAAGATTCTGGGTGAGAAAGGTTGGGAGTCGATAGATCAGTCTTGGTAGAGATGAGTGTTGAGGCTCCAAGTACAAAAGGTTGGGGGTCGGCTGAGTCAAATTGGTTTATGAGTATTGGGTCTTGATGTGGTAGCGGTCAAGGACCAATACACTTAGTAGTCGTTGAGGCTTTGGGTACAAAAGGTCAAGGGTGGATGCATAGTTCGAGGCCTTGGGTATAAAAGGTCAAGGGTCAAACGTCAATCTTCAGTAGAGGAATGTTGGGGCCTTTAGTGTAAAAGGTCAAGGGTCGATACAATTCAAAAGTTATACTTGGAGATTTGAAACAGTTGACATGAGTATTGGGCTTGATGTAGTGGCGGTCAAGGAGCAACACGCTGAGTAGTTGTCAAGGCCTTGGGTACAAAAGGCTAAGGGTTGATGCATAGTTCGAGGCCTTGGGTATAAAGGTCAAGGGTCGAACGCCATTCTTCTGTAGAGAGTGTCGGGGCCTTGGGTACAAAGGTCAAGGCCCGATATGATTCGAAGAGTTAGACTTGGAGGACTAATATAGTGTGATGGGTTAAAAGGAGCTTGGAGGAGCTAGATGATATACGAGAACCCAAGCATATTGGACTACTCGAGCTACAAGCCACTTGAATTCAATCGTATAGATGGTTTCAACCCGAAAGGCCAAGAGTTAGACGGATTACCTTTGCAATTGATTACCTTGAGCATACATAATATTAACTATGCTCAAAGCTGGAAATAATCCACGAGTTTGGTGACCAACCAACCAAGCATGCTCCGAGGGTAAAATACGAAAACCTAAGTTCAATAACACAAGGGGATTCAATATTTGTGGGGCGGGGGTTTGCACACGGTAATGGTGAGAGAAACTCAACAATTATATTGATTTAAAAACTAAGATGATCCAAAACATAAGAGGCATTAGGCCTATTTATAGGCTAAGGCACATGGTCTTTACAAGGAAAATAACAAAATTAAAAAAGAAATTAAAAATCATAAACTCCTAAAAAGTAATAAACTTGCCTAAAAGTGAAATTAAATTGATAAAAAGAAATAAACCAAAATCAACTTGTTTCCTCAATTGCTATTGGGACAAATTAGGAAAATAGATTCCTAAAGTGCTCCAAGAGTGGGCGACAAGCAACTCTTATTGGCACCAAAGGGAGGAGTCCAAGAGGTGGCGGCATCAAGTGGTGGGGGCAGCCATAGAGGTTATGGCACGCACGTAAGCAAGCTGACGTTGGGGGGAAAGGCGCGCGCTCATGGGTAGGGCGATAGCACGCAGGAGTGGGCGGCAGCAGAATGCGAATGGGCGCTGGTAGGTGAAGGGGGTAGGGCTGGCGTGTGCTCGAACACTGGGCGTTGGTGGTGAGGGGCATGTGGCAAGGCAGGGCACGCGGGCGAGTAGGGGTATGCAGTAGAGGCGCACAAAGGCGCTGGGCGACATGGGTATGCAGGCGGGGGCAGGCAACGCACACATGGGCGTGTGAGGCAGGCGTAGGGCACATGGGTGCAGGCAAGGCGCTTGTGAGATTAGCGCGGCAGGGGCACGCATGCGGTGGCATGCGTGTGGGTGACCTCTCAATGGGCTTGTCCTTGATGGGCGGCCACTCGCTTGGCTTATCCTCCACTCCTCAAGCCTCTCTCCATTATTGGTGTAGGTGGCATCTTGGAGCATTGGGTCAATTATGATCACATCATCTCCTCTTTCTTGGTTTGGATTCGTCCTCGAATCAAGTCGTTTACCTACATCTAAACAAAGCAAGTTAGTCTAATGATAAGCATCTATAGTAGGACTATTACCTTGATGAAGTTGAAAAACTTCATTTTCTTTCTTCTTTTCAAAGATCTCCACTTGGTTTTCATGTTGGCTCTCCTCATGTGGCTCGGCCTCTTGAGGTGTGTTGGGATCCTTGAGTGGGCGGCTCAAACGAATTTCCTTGTTGCTCTTCTTTTTCTTCTTCAATTCTCCTCTCCAAGTATGGTAATCTCCTTGGCATGGCCTTGGGCATTATCTCCTCAATATCCTTTAAAAGCTTAACACAAGTACTAGGTAAAGTATTTCTTCTTTCTTGAGATAGGAGATCATTACCTTCATGTAGATATAGAAGAAGTAATTGTGTAGCACATAGAGCTCGCGCTATTTCATCTCTTCTAGTTATGAGCGTGACAACTTTCTCTTTGTTTTTGGGGGCCTTCTCTTTCTTTTTAGTTCGAAGTTCAACAACTTCATTTCTCTCGGCCTCCAACCTGCTTTCTTCCAATTTCAATTTATCAATACGTACTTCTTTTGGAGAAATGTGCACAAGTGTGATTTTCTTACCTTGATGCTAAAATAATATTTATTAAGAAAGCCATCAAAACTTACCTTCTTGTCAAATTGTCACGATCTCCCTAGCAAGAAATCACTAGCATGCATAGGTACAACATGACAAGTTACCTCGTCCTTGTACCTACCTTTATTGAATGGAACTTGAACTTGCTTTTGGATCTTCACAACCTCACTATCATTCAGCCATTGTAAGCTATAAGGACGTGGGTGGGTGTGGTGGCTAATTTCAACCTCTCCACTATATCCTTACTAGCAACATTAGTACAACTCCTATTATAATGATAACACATGAGATGGAGTTCACTATGCACTTAGTATGGAATAGATTCTCTCTTTGTGCCTACAAGGGTTCTTCCCTATATTGCACATTGAGGTTCCTCCTAACCACTAAGGCTATATCTTTGGAATCCTTTTCTACTTCCTCTTCTTGACTACTTTCCTATCTTCCCTCCTCAACCTCTATTTTCTCCACCTCATCATCCGTGACTAGTTCTCCTTCCTTAAGGATCATGGCTCTTTGGTTAGGGCAATTTCTGCTTATGTGGCCTACTTCATGACACTTAAAACATTTAATCTCACTAGTTTTAGTCTTGGAAATTTCAGGTAGTGAGGACCCATTTGTTATTGATTTCTAAAAAGGGAAAAAATATATATTTATTGGAATTATTGGAGTTAATAAGGGTAAATTCTTCTTTTGGCTGTTTAAAAGAAAAAGAAACAAAGAAAAAAAAAGAAATTCGAAATAAGGGGCACTTTGGTCTTTTCACACCTAGGTTAAAGAAAAATCAAAGAAAGAAAAAGGAAAATAAAAGAAAAAAAAGATTACGAATTTCTGTGTTGGGACACGTATGAGATTGGAGACGTGTGTTGGCTAAAGGAGACAAAAGAGAAAGAGAAAGAATTTGGGAAGGAAGAAAGAAAAAAGATAAGAAAAGAAAGAGGGAAAATGAGAAGAAAATAAAAGAAAAGAAAAATGAGGTTTTTCCTATGGGTTGTGTGTTTTTGAAACAGAGGGAGTAGAGGAAGGCATCGAAGGAAAAGATTCCAGCTTTAATCAGTGTTTAAATTCGAATTGGAACTTTGGTAAGTTTTCTAGAGATTAAAGAAGGAAATCCATGAAAATATGGAAGCTTTTTAAGATGAAATTTTATGGGTTTTTCAAGTAAGAACTGGGTTATTGTGGTGAGTTCTTTTCTGAGTTTTCAAGAACCAAAATCTCGCTTTGTGCAAGGCTGGGATCGAGAGTTGGCTTTGATCAATTATTATCTAGAAGAGGTTCAGTTTATACTTCCCAATTTTGCAATAGAAATTCTATAAAGGTAACGTTATTTGATAAGTAAAATGTGTGAGGCTATGTAGAGAAAGAGAATAAAATTTTAGGTGAAACAAATGCTTGATTAAGAAGAACTTTGGTTGAGGAAAAGAAAAAGAATTAAGTAAGAGAAGGGAGAGTTTTAATGGTGGATGGAAGAAGAAAGGAGAAGAGGGAGAACCTTTAGTGGGTTGAAGAAGAAGATGAGGTGTGTTGTTGATGGCAAGAGAGAGAAAGGAAATGTTCAATTGTGGATTTAAAAGTAAATAGGAAAAGAAAAATAATTTGGTAAAAAAAAAAAAGAGAACTTGCGTGTGGTGTAGTGAGAGAAGGAGAAATTAATTGGTAAATTGTGGGACCGATATGTCTAAGGGGATATGAAAGAGAAGAAATGATGGTTTCAAATGAAGAGAAAATGAGGCGGTGAATTGGGGATAGTTGATTTATTTTGAAGTTATTGTGATTTAATTGGAATTATTTTATGTTGGAATTAAGTGAAATAATTTGGTATTGAATCGATATTTCAGGCCAAACGAAAATTGGAACAGCGTACGATCGAGTTTAAAGGATTTGTGAGTAGTTATTTTATTAAACGTTTTGGATATTATTATTGGAATTTATGAGTGGTTTATTTTAGAAATGTTTTTAGAAATATATTATGATAGAATTTCAATAAAGTATATATTATGTATGTTTTAGCATTTCTGCTTAGAATGTAGGAAAATGTGTTAGAAAGAATTATTTTAGAAATGTTGAATAGAGAAATGCTTTATGATTTTGAGAAATGTTTGAGAAAAGTTATGAAATGTTATTTAGAAAGAGATTTTAGAACATGATTTTAGAATTTCATGGAATGTGTTTAGAAAGAAGTATTTCAGAAATGATTTGAGAAAGTTAGAAAAGTTCTTAGAAAGAATAAAACAAGAATTTTAGAACTATTTATGAGATTGAGAGTTTATGAGAATAGTTTTCAAACCACCATGTTATTGTATCTATGTGATTACCCACATGCTATGTGAATGTAGTCTATAGGATACCCAGAAATAGACGGTCTTTGGACCATTTTAGTTCGCGCGTTAAGAGAATTATTCTACTGTGTATATTGAGATTACTCTATGCTAGTGGACCATAAATAGAATTATTCTGCTGTCCGTATTGAGATTACTCGTAGACCATAATAGAATGTAGATACATATGTGGTGTTGAGTTTTCTTAACCTATTTTAGGTTTGAAAGAAAGTATTTGATATGTATTTATAAGGTGTTTTTAGAAAGTACTTGTTGTTATACGTTATTATGAGTAAGTTTACTGAGTTTTTAGTTGCTCAAGTTTTATGAGATTTAAATGAGAATGTTTGTTACTTCAGTTTTATGAAGTTTATTTTAAGAACTGAATTTTCAGTTGTTTATGAAAGAAGTTTTATGAGAATATTTTCCTATTAACCTACCACTGAGCTTCCCAACTCACTGTTTATGTTTTGTTTTTCCCCTTAGGTTGTACATGAGTATCTGACATTCTGAGTTTAAACTCAAGGAAATAGTAGTTCAGATTCTGCCACCCAGGACAGTTCAAGAGTTGCATGACATTCTGAATGCATGTGGTTTGTTTGTAAAAAGTTTTTATCTGCCTCTTTTATAGAAAAAAATGTATAGAATGGATGTAAGATTAGTTGTTCGGTAAAAATTATTATTTTATTCTGCATCCATTCAAAGTTTGTTAGTCAAAGTTCAGATCAAAGATAAGAAGAAGTTGACCATTGACTTCGTAGTTAGACGGGGTCTGTAGTCGACACGACTCGTTTAGGACTAATACATGTTTTGGGACAGGTCATGTCACAGGTTGGGTTTTGGACTTGGTTGACTATCCCTTCTCATGGGTAGCCTTAAGTTTTGACTCTAGGGATTTGCTCTCCACTTTGCTACTAGCGGTCTTAGGAGTAGATTTGCCATACCTTTTAGCCTCCTTTGGTTTTGCTCCTCTATTTTGACAGCGAGGTGTAGAAGTTCCTCCATGCCATCATAGTGTTGCAAATCAATCTTGTCGGCTATGTCCAGGTTAAGACCATCTAAGAATCGGGCCATGGTGGTATCTTTATCTTCTTCTAGTTGCAAACGGCTCATCAACATGTCCATCTCTTTGTAATAGTCTTCAACTCCTTTGGTGCCTTGATAAAGCTTATTAAGTTTCCTTTAATTTGCTCTATGGTAGTTTGGTGGCACAACAAATCTTTTATTCATGAGTTCCTTGAATTCGATCCAAGAATCTACGGGTCCTTCGTTGTTCCTCCTTCTATGAGACATCACTTTATCCCACCAAGTTAGTGTATAATCTTTAAAGTGAGTGATTGCCTCGTGGTACGTCATATTTTTGCCTCCAACATTTGCCCTCACTTTGGTAAGTTAGGAAGCTAATTTGTCAAATGACTGTTTCATAGGTTATACTAATATGTGGCAAGATCTACGAGAAGGTTGGTCATGCTCTCTTTTCTGTAAGGTCTTATCGTCAAGACTTGAGCTAATTTTTAGAAGTTTCGACTTTAGGTGGCCCCGATCTTCAAAGTCAATGTAATCTTGGTTAGTAACTCCTTGAAGATTTCGATATTTGATGGTGGTTCATTCTTTTCAGCTTAAGCGAGTTTTGATGAAGGCACATCTTTCATACCGAGATGAGCTATCTGGTGGGAGCTCACCCATTGGCCATTGTGATGAGCTATTTGATGGGGAGTTCATTATTGAGGTCAAAGTGAGCTACTTGAGAACTCATTGTTGAGATTGAGGTGAGCTATCGAATAGTTATTCCATTATGTCGAGATGAACTATTCTGATGAGAGCTCATTGTTGATGTCGAGATGAGTTATTTCGATGAGAGTTCATCGTTGATGTCGAGATGAGCTACAACAATGGGAGCTCATCCCGATGAGCTATTCTAATGAAAACTCATCGTTGAGGTAGAGGTAAGCTATTTGATAAGAGCTCATCGTTGGTGTCGAGATGAACTATTCTAATGAGAGTTCATCGTTGATGTCTAGATGAGCTACTCCGATGGGAGCTCATCATTGGTGTCAATATGAGCTATTCTAATGACAGCTCATCGTTGATGTCGAGATGAACTGCTCTGATTGGAGCTCATCGTTGGTGTTGATATGAGCTATTCTAATGATAGCTCATTGTTGATATTGAGATGTGCTACTCCGATGGAAGCTCATCGTTAGTGTCGAGATGAGCTACTCTGATGAGAGCTCATTTATTGACTTGAAGGCGAACTATCTTATAACTCTTCCATAACGTCGAGATGAGCTACTCCGATGAAAGCTCATTTGTTGACGTGGAGGTGAGCTATCTTATAGCTCTTCCATAACATCGAGATGAGCTACTCCTATGAGAGCTCATTTGTTGACATAGAGGTGAGCTATCTAATAGCTCTTCCATAACGTTGAGATGAGCTACTCCGATGTGAGCTCATTTGTTGACGTAGAGGTGAGCTATCTTATAACTCTTCCATAATGCCGAGATGAGCTACTCGATGGGAGATCATCGTTGGGGTTGAAATGAGCCCTCTCTTTGCAAGCTATAGTCATAGGATCTGTCTACTATCTAGCCTTAGGTGATACATTCACCTTAATGGCACGATGCTTGAGTTGAGAACTTTGAGAAGTTTGGTCAAAGAGTTCGATTCAGAACTTGGATAAGCTTTACTTAAGTTGTGCGCTTGAGGGTTTGTGCATGAAGCTTGGATTTAGCTTGACTTAAGTTGGACGTTGAGTTTGAGCTTGGAGCTTGGATGAGCTTTGGCGAAGCTGGGTGTTTAGGAGTTTGAAGTTGGAGTCTAACCTAAGTTGGGCACTTAAGGTTTAATATATGTACTTTATGCTTTGGTGCTCCCCTATTGAGCAGCAACTCTTAGGTAGAGTGTCATGCTTGCTCGAACATGATCTGATGATGGGAGTTCACCCTTAAGGTAGAATGGAGCTATATGGTGGTTCTTTTTTAGGCCGAGGTGACCTGTATCATATGAGTTCGTCTTAGCTGAGATGAGGTATCTGATTTAAGCTTCTTATTTAAGTATGGGTGAGCTAACTGATGGAAGTTCTCCCATTAGTTAGAGAAGAGCTATCAAGTGGAAGTTTTTCCTTTAGACGATGATGAGCTCAGCTAGAAGCTCTATCTTTAGTCGGGGATGGGCTATCTCTAATCCAATGACCTCTCCCATGAGAGCTCATCTTTTGAGATGATGGAGGTTCATACTTGAATGGAAAGTCATCGTTTAAGTGAAAGTCATCTTTAAGTGCAGGTCATCCTTAAGGTCAAGGGTGGGGACTTCCTTAAGGGGGACGTAATTCGTAATTATAAGGTCTTTCTCTTGGAGTAGGTTTTCCGAGAGGGAAAGTCATCCTCAAGAGTGAGGTCTTCTTTGAGGGGAATGTCATCCGTAGTGATAAAGCCTCTCTTGGAGTAGGTCTTCATGGAGAGAAAGTCGTCCTCAAGGTGAGGTCTTCCTCAAGGGGAAGGTCATCTGTAGTGATAGTCTTTCTCTTGGAATAAGTCTTTCAAGAAAGAAAGTCGTCCTCAAGGTGAGGTCTTTCTCGAGGGGAAGGTCATCGATAGTGATAAAGTCTCTATTCGAGTAGGTATTCCAGGAGAGAAAGTCGTCCTCAAGGTGAGGTCTTCCTTGATGGAAAGGTCATCCGTAGTGATAAAGTCTCTCTTTAAGTAGGTCTTCATGGAGAGAAAGTCGTGCTCAATGTGACGTCTTCCTTGAGCGAAAGGTCATCTGTAGTGATAAAGTCTTTCTCTTGGAATAGGTCTTCCAGGAGAGAAAGTCGTCCTCAAGGTGAGCTCTTCCTCAAGGGGAAGGTCATTCGTAGTGATAAAGTCTCTCATGGAGTAGGTCTTTCAGGAGATAAAGAAGACCTTCTTGGAGAGAGAATCGTCCTCAAGGTGAGGATTTCCTCGAGGGGAAGGTCATCCGTAGTGAGTAAGGTCTTTCTCTTCAGCAATGATCTTTAACAAGATGATCTTAAAGAGCTTTAGATGTCCACCCGATTGTCGGGAGTACTCGAGCTTTGAAAAACTGTGTGAGTCATTGCTTGGTTTGGTAGGAATGACTTAAAATTGTCGATTCCCACAGACGGCGCTAACTATTGAGGCAAAATTCTACCGAGCTGTCGAGGTCGGCTACATGGCAACTGGCCGACCTGACGAGGTGTAATCTCATGCAAGGTAGGACCTGCAAAAAGAAAGACAACACTCTGACGCTCAAGTCAGTATAGGTGTGAGCTCAAATAGGTCCTTCTCGGAGTAGAATTGCATACTTGAGTAAGAGGAATGAAGATCCTTTTATAGGTGGAGTGAAAGGACACGTCCGTTATGACCGTTACGACAAGGCGGTTAGATGTCGGTAATGATTGAGATCTGCTATGGATAAGCTCAAGCTCGGCCATAGGTGAGTTTAGGAGCTCGGCCATAAGTGAGCTTAGGAGCTTGGCTATAGGTGAGCTCATGAGCTCCGTCATAGTTGAGCTAAGGAGCTCGGGACGTTAACTTATGAGCTCGGCCATAGGTGAGCTTAGGAGCTCGGCAATAGGTGAGCTTATGAGCTCGGCCATAGGTGAGCTTAGAAGCTCGGTGGTAGCTTGGGCTATATTTCGCCATGTGGTATGTCATATTTTTGCCTCCAACATTATTGAAAGTTGGATTGATGGTTTCATTCAAGAACGTTTATTAAAATTGTAAATGTAACGCCCCGCGTTACCCAGGTTAGCTTGCCCTCGAGTTCCGAGATTTTTTTTTTATATAACAATATTTTTTTTATTTTTTTTATTCATTAGTTATTTTTATTTAATTTAAGTGTGGTATTTCGGTTATTGTGAACTGCTGCAGAAATGGTGGTGAGTTAGTTGCGTGTAGTTATTTATTAAATTACTGTTTAGTACGGATTCCGTTTTGTTGGCACTTGTTTTGGGCCATTGGGCCAATTACGAAATTCTATTATTGGCTTGGTTTAACAAGGAGGGATTGGGTAAGTGGGCCTTAAACAAAAGAAAAGTGAAGAAAGAACCCAAGCCTTATATGTTTTAAAACAAATAACCCTAGCCCTTATTCTCCTTCCTCTTCTTCTTCCTCCCTTCTCTCTCTTGTTGAAGCCGCCGGCCCCTCCCCCCATTCGGATTCTCCCTCCTGACACAGCAGCATCGACGGCAACCCATCTCCGGCAGACACGCAGCAGCGGCGTCGGCAACAGCAGGCGCAACGTCGGGCAGTAGCGGCGCGGCGTCGGCAGCAGCAGGCACGGGCGTCGGCAGCAGTAGGCAGCGGCGGTGCGTGGGTGCTGTTTTTGTGGTGTCTTTTCTTCGATCCGATAAGCTCCAATGATCTTGAATAGCTTAGATCCGTGAAGCCCGATAATTTTCTTTGACCCACCTTGGTTCGAAGTTAAATTTGGATTACCCACACCTAAACGAAACCGATTTAGGATACCCACACCTAAACGAAGTTGTTTTGTAGTAACGGACATCAAAACGAAGCCGTTGGAGGTCGTTTTGGTGCATTTTCTCTGCTGCAAAAACGTGGACAGCAGCGTTTTGGTGGTGTTCGGCGATTTCCTTCGTCCGTTCGGAGCCCAAGTTACGATACCCACACCTTTGCAAGCTAGATCTAAGTTACCCACACCTACACGAAGTCGATTTTGCAGTGTGAGATCGACGCAAGAGTTAGGGACTTGGTTGTGTAAGTAGCACCAGGGGGCGAGTGCGTGCGTTATTTAGCGTTAACGGAATGGTTTTGATGCTGATTTTTAGTTAAAATAATTTAATTGTGCATGTAGGAATTGTTAGTTTTGATTTGTGAACTTCTAGTGATTTTGTTGCGGTTTTTCTATTATTGAACACTTATGAGGAAACATGTTTTATGTTCTTATCGTTGGATGTGACTAGTAGATTCTGAATTGTTGTGGTTAAAAGTAACTGGCTCATGACGTTTTGCAAACATGTTGTAAATGAAATGCTCGCGTTGTTAAACTTATAATTAGTTTATATTGTTTTGGTTGTGAGCTGTTGGGTGGTGTCTTGTTTATTATACAAAGAAAAGCATGCTTGTGAACTGTGCAGTGAATTGGAATGTGGGAAACATACTTGTAGGTGGTCTTGGAAGTACTAGTGGAAGTGGTGAAGGGTGAAGGGACGGGTTGGCAGTCCGTTAAACTATGGGTGGTCTGAACTGAAAATGCATATAAATCACTTGGAGGTTCAAAGCCTTGAGTAGTTACCTTGGGAATAAATGATAAGGCCGAACTTAAGATTTCTGTAAAGGAGTATTGGGGTTTTGGGAATAAATGTCAATGACCAATACACTGGAAGTCATCGGTACCTTGGGGATAAACGGCAAGGACCGGTGCACAGTTCAGGCCTTGGGGATAAATGGCAAGGTCGAACATCAAGTTTCTGTAGAGGAGTATTGAGGCCTTGGGAATAAATGTCAAGGGCCAATGCGACTCGAGGAGTTAGGCTTGAAAGACTAAAGTAGAGTGGTGCTTGCGAAGTAGTAGTTCCAGGCCTTTGGGATAAATGGCAAGGTCGAACATCAAGCACTGTAAAGGGAGGGCGGTATCTTGGGGATAAATGTCAAAAGCCGTCATGCCTCGAGAAGTTAAACGGGGAGTACCAACATGGGGTGTAGAGGGAGTATTAGTTCAGGTGGGGCAAGGGCTAGTGAGTCATATGGTTGTAGTTCCGGTAGTCCCGACACATGGTTGTTTGTATGTAAATGTTAAGCTATTGTTATTATCCTTCGCTGTCTATCTAATTGTCTTGCTATTGTTTTATTTTATATGTCGTGAGTGCGAACATGATTGTTGTGTTTAGTTAGAAAGGGCTACTTACGGAGTACCTTATGTACTCACCCCCCCCCCTTTCCTTAATTGTTTCAGGTGTGAACAGGGCCGATCGTGGTGATGACGTGGAGGGGGCTTGACCGAGGAGGGATCACTAGACGAGTTAGTTAGAATAGAGGGAAGGGTCGTTCGTTACGAGTAGCGTTAGAATTTATTGCTATGTGTTGACCCAAGGAGAGCTTTTGTTTTCTTTAGAATTATTGTTTTATGGATGTTATTGCTATACGCGTCACTGTTGTCGTTGGATTTTAGGTACACGATTGTTTTATTTATTTAAGATTCCTAGCCACTGAGGCGGACATGAAATGTTTTATTTTGGAATTGTCCACGGAGGGCGATTGTTTGAAAATCTATAGGTTTGGTATTTTGGAAAATTGATGGGGGTTGAAGCTTTATTTTATTTAACTATTTCACAGGAAGTTAGTCGTCTCGTGTTTAGAGATGAGATTAGACAGGTGATTTATTTAACGTTACCTAGAAGTGTGTAAAACGTTTTGGGGCGTTACAGTAAGTGTCCCCTTGGCCTTATTGTTTTTGGAAGAGATTAAGGTTTATTTATTCGTTTAGCCTTGTTTGGTTGTAATATTTAAGCTGGCGGTTGAGACTTGTCGAAGTTGCTAGTTATTATTTGGTTATAAAACATATTTGGTCCATATACTTTGATTCAAGTAACGATTTAGTCCTTAAACTTTAGTCCCTATTTTCGCTTAGCTTAGGTTTAGATGGTTTATGCATTATTGTTTTGGCAATAAACTACTTGTCCTATTTGATTGTTGGGAGTTTCCCACCTATTGTTTACCTTGACTCGGGACAGGTGTTTCATTTATTTTCTTCCATTCATTGAGTTCGTTTAGTTTGAATAATGGAATTGCCTTGTGGTGTTGTCCACGGAGGACATTTGAATGATAATTTTATAGGATTGATATTTTCTTTTATTTTCGGTGAATTGATCAGAGTTGGAGCTATAATTCATTTTAATTATTTTCACACGGAGTTGGTTATCTCGGGTTTAGAGATAAGATTAGCAGGAGGTTAAATTAACGTTACCTAGAAGAGTGTAAAACGTTCTGGGGCGTTACACAAATGATCTTTTTTTCTACTTCCTAAATGGCTTATTCATCTACACATCAATATGTATGTAATGCAACTTCACTCCTTTTGTATGCTAAGCTAAATGTAGATGGTGCTGATTTTTCTCCCTTCTATTTTGTTTTAATGCGCAAAAGTGGAGTATTTTTCCTCAAAATATAAAATATAAAATATAAAATTCGTCTTCTTCCTTATTGCAAATTTTTTAATCATTTTTCAGGTAGATGTGGAAATTAGTCTTCTGTCCATAATATTTGATAAACTTGAGCTACTCATTGTGTACTAAGAATTGAGATACTTTTCTTTTACTTTTATCTATTGATCTCTTTTACCTATTTTTTATTTTTTATTTTCACTTATACATGAACAAAAACAAAACCGATGTATTTTATTGACTGAAAATGATAGGTGGAAGCATTTGACTGGCACTGCCGTACGAAAGCTTGCCCGCTAATATTTGACAGTTTTGTGACACTCTGTATTCGGGAATTGATGCTTCTGTTCTCTAAAAGACTTTGCAATATCACCTGGAAAATTGAGGAACCCTTCAATTAAGTTGTGAAAGCAAATGATTTCTTTTTCTACTTCTTAATTGACTTGTTCATCTACAAATCAACATGTATGTAATGTATCTTTACTCCTTTATGCTTACCTAAATGTACATGCTGCTGTTTTTTCTCCCTCTTATTTTGTTCTAATACGCGAAAGTGGTGTATTTTCATTCAAAATATAAAATTTAAAATTCGTCTTGTTCATGTGTTGCAAATTTTTTAATCATTTTTCACATAGATGCGGAAATTAGTCTTCTGTCAATAATATTTGCAAAACTTGAGCTAGTCATGGTGTATTAAGAAGGGAGATACTTTTCTTTTCCTTTTATTTATTTATCTCTTTTACATATTTTTTATTTTTTATTCTTACTTATACATGAACAAAATGGAAACTGTTGAATTTTATTGACTGAAAATGATAGGTGGAAGCATTTGACTGGCATTGCTGTACCAAGGCTTGACCACTAGTAATTCATAGTTTTGTGACACTCTCTGTGCTTGGGAATTGACGACGTTGTTGTCCAAAAGACTTTGCAATACCACAAACCGTCCAATTAAGTTGTAAATGTCAATGCCAATGGGTGAGACCAAATATAAGATTGAAAGCAAATTATTTCTTTTTCTACCTCTTAATTAGCTTCTTCATTTACACATCAATATGTGTATGTAATGTAACTTAATTCCTTCTTTAGCTTAACTAAATGTACATGGTGCTGTTTTTTTTTTCCTTTTAGTTTTTTTAATACGCAAAAGTTGTCTATTTTCAATCCAAAATATAAATTTTTAAATCTACCTTCTTCTTACATTACAAATTTTTAATCATTTTTCACATCCATGAAAAAATTAGTCTAATCACCATAATATTTGAAAAATTTGAGCTACTGATCTGTGTACTGACAATGGAGGTTTCTTTCTTTTCCTTTTATTTATTAATCTTTTTTTCATATTTTTTTTTATTTTTTATTCTTACTTATTTATTAACAAAATGGAAATGGATAAATTTGATTTACTAAAAATTATAGGTGGAAGCATTTGATTGACGCTACCCGTACGAAAGCTTGATCACTAGAAATTGATAGTTTTGTGCGTTAGGGAATTGATGCTGTAGTTCTTGAAAAGATTTTGTAATATCAGAGAAAAATTAATCAACCATTCAATTACGTTGTGAATGTCAATGCCAATGGCTGAGATCATCATTAAAATTGAAAGCAAATGATATCTTTTTCTACCTTTTAATTGCTTCTTCATCTACACATTGTGTATGTAATGTAATTTCCCTTCTTCTTTTTTATGCTTAGCTAAATTTATATACTGCTACCTTTTCTTCCTTATACTTTTTTTAATATGCAAAAGTTTTGTATTTTCAATTCAAAATATAAATTTTAAAATTCGTCTTCTTCTTACATTGCAAAATTTTTAATCATTTTTCACATACATGTAGAAATTAGTCTTTTGTCCATAATATTTGAAAAACTTGAGCTACCCATCGTATACTAAAAATGGAGATATTTTTCTTTTCCTTTTATTTATTTGATCTCTTTTACATATTTTTTATTTTTTATTTTTTATTCTTACTTATACATGAACAAATGGAAATCGATGAATTTTATTGACTGAAAATGATAGATAGAAGCATTTGACTGGCATTGTCGTGCCAAAGCTTGACCAATAGTACTTGATAGTTTTTTTACACTCTCTATGTTTGGGAATTGATGTTGTTATTCTTTAAAAGACTTTGCAATATCACATATAAAATTGATAAACCTTCCAATTAAGTTGTGAAAGCCAATGCCAATGGGTGAGACCATGAAAAAATTGAAAGCAAATTATCTCTTTTTCTACCTCTTAATTGGCTTCCTCATCTACACATCAACATGTATGTAATATAACTTCACTCTTTCTTATTTATGCTTTGCTAAATGTACATACTGCTGCTTTTTCTTCATTTTATTTTTTATAATACACAAAGACCGTGTTTCCATTCCAAAACATAAATTTTAAAAACCGTCTTCTTCTTACATTACAAATTTTTAATCATTGTTGACATACATGCACAAATTAGTCTTCTCCATAATATTTGAAAATTTTGAGCTACTCATGGTATACTAAGAATGGAGGTAATTTCCTTTTCTTTTTATTTCTTGATGTCTTTTACATATATATGTTATTTTATTTTATTGTTATTTATATACTATCAAAATGGCAACTGGTGAATTTTATTGATTGAAAATGAGAGGTGGAAGCATTCGATTGGTACAACCGTACCAAAGCTTGACCACTAGTATTTGATAGTTTTTTGACACTGTCTGTGTTTTGGAATTGATGCTGTTGTTCTCCAAAAGACTTTGCAATATCACATGTAAAATTGATAAACTCTCCAAATAAGTTGTGAAAGTCAATGCCAGTAGATGAGATCATGGTTAAAATTAAAAGCAAATTATCTATTTTTCTACTTCTTAACTGGCTTCCTCATCTACACATCAACATGTATGTAATGTAACTTCACTCTTTATTCTTTATGTGTTCATGCAAGAATATGCACAACAGTGTTCTTCTGATCCTAGCTCGAACCCGGTCTCCGGACCGACCTGAACACTTAGGCGGACCTGCACAAAAAGGTGAACACTCCGACGCTCAAGTCAGTATAGGTTGGATTCCCAGTTTAGTTCGAGGTCCAAAATCATACTTGAGTGTGGAGTGAGGTCCTCTACTTATGGGTGGTAGTTTCGTTGATCTCGCGACGGTTACACCCGGTAATCTCGGGACCAACGGTTACACCCGATAATCACGCCGCTAACAGCTGCTCACCTCGGACCCGCCGAGCTTCTTGGTAGATCGGACCTTGACCAGGTCGCACCTCGGCCCTTATACTTAGCACCTGTCAACACTGGTGGTGGCAATCTTGGCGGTTCGAGTTGGGCATGACTCATGAGTCATCCTAAGCACTAATATTTGTCCTCCACGTGTCTAGGGTATTTCATCCCCCAAACATTGGCCCCCTCTCTGTCTGGTTCGATCTCGACCTGGCAGAGAAGTTCATTCGATTCGCTTTGGACACGTGGCGACTTCCTATTCGTGGAAAAATACGACTATTGCGGTAGATTTATCGTCGGAATATTCAAATATTCCGATGCTTCGGATTTTGGGACGATCCTAGCCGCTCGTTGATTACACGTGCACGGTGGGGAAATTTTTCCAATGAGCTATAGATACCCTCAATCCTTCAGGTCATACCTTACGCTTCTTGAATTCTTGGAGTTCGATCTGAAGGCAGCTCGAACCTTTGGTAGGTCGGTCTCTTCCCTCTCACTTTCTCTTTCGAGCATAGTTTCCATGTCGTCCTCCTTTAGTAGCGACTTAGGATCCGATGAGGATTTAGCTCGTAGGTTAGAGTCCGAGCTCGAGGAGATAGAAAACTTTAGGTTCTCCGACGATGAGGAGGATAGTGATGCTTCCACCTCGGGTCAGAGTTTGGAATACCCTTCTAGGATACCCGAGCACTACCTCGGACCCCTTCGTAGGGGGTTCGCTATCCCTGAAAACATCCTCCTCAGGATTCCGGAGGAGGGGGAGAGAGCTAACAATCCTCCAGAAGGATGGGTCACTGTCTACTTCAAAATGTTAGAGTATGGTCTCAGACTTCCCCTTCACCCTTTCGTCCAAGAGTTTCTTTTCCGAACTGGGCTGGCTCTGGCTTAAGTGGCCCCCAATGGGTGGGGTGTCATTTTCGTGGGAGAAGCGCCCAAGGGGTCAGACCGAGGCGGTGGACGTCTCGCCCTTGGGCGAGGAGGTGGGGGAGGGGGCCCCTCTGAAGTGGAGGAAGAAGAAGAAGAAAACCACCTCCCCCTTGGAGGTCGGAGCCTGTAGGACCCTGCCCGCGAGCTTCGCAGATCGAGTGGACGATCCTGAAGCCAGGATGGGCGGGACGTTTGACGTGACGACACGGTTAAGAATTAAACCGTCAAGTTCTGGGGTGAGGGACCAGGTGTCCCGCACCTCAGCTGCAAGTTTGAACCGCTGCCTCAGAAGAGCGTCCAAATTTGCAAGTGACCCGGGGTCCGTTCTGCAGAGGACCATTGACTACACCGCTGAGGTGAGATTGGTTTCTTCATTTTGCTCAATTTACCTAACAGGTAGCTCGGTCTAATTTTCTTCTTGGTGTTTTTCTCAGGCGTTTGTTGCTTCCATTCAATCGGCCCTAGCTGTAAAGGCCGAGCTGGATGGAAGGGAAGTTCTGGCAGCGAGGGAGAAGGAGGAATTCTTTGCTGCCTTGGAAGCTGCTTCCTCCACCATGAAGGATGAGCTGCTAAGGGCTCGCTCCATTGCCCACTTCATCAGGCGTCCAGAAGCTTCTGGCTTATGGAAAATGTTTTTTAGGGGCAAGTTAGTGAGCACCACCACAGTATGGGCTTGGAAGTATGGTCTAAGTCGTCGGGCCGAGGTGACTAAAGCGAGAGCCAACTTTTCCATTTGAGGGAATCTGGTCTCGGCTTCGGTCATAGCCTTGCTTGTGTAGTAGACTGGGCTTTGCCGCGTTTCCTCTTGCCTGATTAGAGCCGAGCTGATGGCGCTGTCAGACACTGCTAAGTACAACTGGAGCTTGTCCCCTAGCAGGGGCTTGGCGAGCAAAGGTGCCGAGCAGAGATAACTCTTCAACTGCTGAAATGCTTGTTCGCACTCCGCTGTCCATTCAAACAGCCCTTTCTTTCGTAGGATTTTGAAGAAAGGAAGGCACTTATCTGTCGACCTTGAAACAAACCGGTTCAGGGCTGAAATCCTGCCATTGAGGCATTGAAGCTGCTTCAGCGTCTTGGGTGCTTCCATCTCGAGAACGGCCTTAATCTTTTCGGGGTTGGCCTCGAACCCCCGGTTGTTCACCATGAAGCCAAGGAATTTTTCCGAAGAGACTCCAAAGGCATACTTGGCTGGGTTGAGCTTCATTCGATATGTCCTCAGAACCTCGAAGGCTTCGGTCAGATCGGAGAGATGCGACTTAGACTGCTTGCTCTTGACAAGCATGTCGTCCACATACACTTCCATATTCCGGCCCATCTGCTTGGCGAACATTTTGTTCACCATTCTCTGGTAGGTCGCTCCTGCGTTCTTATGTACATGCTGCTGCATTTTCTTACTTTTATTTTGTTTAATACACCAAAAGTTGTGTGTTTCCAATCCAAAATATAAATTTTAAAATCCGTCTTCTTCTCACATTGCAAATTTTTAATCATTTTTCATATACATGCAGAAATTAGTCTTCTTCATAATATTTGAAAAACTTGAGCTACTCATGGAATACTAAGAAGGAAGGTAATTTTATTTTCCTTTTATTTATTGATGTCTTTTACATATTTTTTATATTTTATTCTTATTTATACACTAACAAAATGGCAACTGATGAATTTTATTGATTCAAAATGAGAGGTGGAAGCATTTGATTGGTACTGCCGTACCAAAGCTTGACCATTAGTACTTAATAGTTTTTTTACACTCTCTGTGTTTTGGAATTGATGTTGTTCTTCTCCAAAAGACTTTGCAATATCACATGTAAAATTGATAAACCCTCTAATTAAGGTGTGAAAGCCAATGCCAATGGGTGAGATCATCTCTAAAATTGAAAGCAAATTATCTATGTTTCTACTTCTTAATTGGCTTCCTCATCTACACATCAACATGTATTGTAACTTCACTCTTTCTTCTTTATGCTTTGCGAAATGTACATGCTGCTGTTTTTATATGCCTTTTCCGATCCCAAAATGCATTCGGGATATTCGAACAAACTTCCTTCTCGAGCTTTTTCAGGAAATTTTGTATTTTCTGCTGAACAGATGGCATGTTGATTTGAATTGCCACCTTGCAGGTCTTTATATCGTCCTGAAGGAATTCAATATGCTTTTCCTTCTTGGCGATACTGTTGATATAAAGACTAATGTCTTCTTCAATTGACGAAATATATCTTGGAATTATAGGCTGACTAAATTCGAAGATAATCTCCTTGTTGAATTTCTTGGACACAATTCCTTTGTCTGTGACTGAAAAAGGATATAATTGAGTCAAGAAAGGGGTACCTAATATTACTCCTTCATTGCGGTTTTTAACCAAGATGAAGGTATTGATGAGGCACACGTCGTCTTTACGGATGTGGACCTTTGATAATTTGAATTTGATATTCAACGGATTCCCGCCGGCTCCGCTGAGACTTTCTTTGGTCTTTTCAAAATATTTTGAAGGGACCAATCCTTCTTGAATAACGTTCTGATCGGCTCCGGAGTCGATAAGAGTGAATGTTTCTAATTGGAAGTCTCTGATCTTGAATATAATCTTGGTCATCCATTTTTGATTCTGAACTTTACTGATGTAATTGATCCCGCTTGGTGAACTAGTTTGTAAAGTTTGCTCAGGTCTTGAAGAAGAGGTTTATCCTTCTGTTGTCTCTGACTCTTGGAATTTTCCAAAGGCAAATTCAAGAGTAGAAAGTCGTTGCTTATTACTGGCAACTTCCCTTTTGAGATTCTTCACTTCAGTGTGAAGATCTTCGATTTGGATAGGCTTCTTAGCTTCTCCTTTGACCCTTCTTAGAATATCTTGAAAAGAATATTCTATTAGGTCATATTCTGGTTTCCTTTGAAGAGCTTCTGCTTCAAGGCTTTCCCGAAGTTTTACAAGGCACATTCTCTTGGATTCTTCATCGGGTAGTTTATCAATTAGATCAAAGAAGGCCTCTTGATCTTTGCTGATGACATTGATATGGCCGTGGCATTTTCCCGCGCAATGGCCAGTACAAGGAATAATTCCATCTTCATCAGAGGAATCACTTTGAGAATAGAATGTCTCTTCATCAGAATCTCCTTCGTTTATGAGGTTGATCTCATTGTCAGTAGAAGATTCGGAACTCAAAGAGCTTTCTTCTTCGCTTCTGATAGCATAGAGAAGAGATTGTCTTGTTTCTTCATCTATGGTCAGAGAATTGATCTTGTCCTTCAAAGGGCACTTACTGGAATAGTGTCCTTTGCGGTTGCATTTGTAGCAAACAACAGAGGATTTGCGAGGATGATTCTTAGAATAATCTTTCCTTCCTTTGCTCTTGTTGTAATATTTCCGTTTACGCCTTGGTAATTCGGAATCTTTTGATCTACTCTTGCTGTAGAGTCGTTTGCTGGAAGATTTCTTCTTTTTCTTCCGTTCTTCTTCAGGTCTGTTGTCAAGACAGTATTGTTTGCAGAAAGTTCCCAATTCCTTTCGGTAGTCGGGATCTTTTATGACCTTGGCTGTATGCCTATTCTCTAGACAGAGATTAACGCATATCCTTTGAATCGTGGCATTGATATCCCCGATTGTTAGTTCTGCCAAATCAATTTGATTTGAAGAGTTTGCAGCCGTTTGATAGAACTTTTGAGCGATGTAATGTGGAAGTCCTTCAACGAATTTTTGCTTCCAAATATCTGCTCCGCATGATGTAATGGTATAAAGATGTGTCAGGAAGGTGTCTTTGTACCACTTGTAGTTACTCATCTTTCGACATCGAAGGCTTAAAAGGGCTTCGGCGTTGAGATCTGAGTAGACTTGAGTGCTACCAATAAAGTTCTTGGTCATAGCATAAATTAATTGATTTACCATATCTGGCTCATCAATTTGCATAGCACTAGAACCTTCCTGTTTGACAACTGTTTTAGTTGCCGTTAGGATCCTGGTTCTGGCTTCTTCGGTTAGCTGGTTATGCCACCAGCTCCTTAGGTTTCCAGAGAGACCCGAAATAAGGATTTGAGCTGTCTGTAAAACCTGTTTCTTGGTGCTGAAGGCAGTGGCTGCCATCATCATTTCTTGAAACGTGTTCATCATTTGAGCTTCAGAATACCCATCGATATTCCAAGTGATTATAGAAGATCCGTCATAAGATCGTTGATCATGGCGGAGATCGTCCCATCCTAAATCCGGAGGAGAGGGTTTAGGATAATGACTCTTCATTTCCGTATGCATTGTGACCGGATGTATTGTTGAGGAAGAAGCTTGAGAAGTAGTAGGTATGGTAGCCACTACATTTATACTCTTCGCTGCTTCATTCTTTTGGGAAGATTCTCTTTTGTTGATAGATAAAGAGGAAAGTCTTCTATTGATCTCAGCAAAAAGATCTGAGGGGTCTTCTTTGAGAGGTCCAATCTTAAAACTGTTTGGTTGGAAGATTGGTTGGCGGGGATCTACTGGAGGAATCCCTGGGATCTTTGAGACGGTAGGAAGAACTGGATTCTCAATTCTTTCTACAGCTTTAGATACCTCGGAGAGGATCTTGTTTGAGTAGTTGAGTTGATGTTGAATGTTTTTGATTTCTCGAACACCAACTTTATGGACTTTGTCTTCATCTATTGTTTTATAGGGTGAAGACACCATCTTTATGACAGGTATTATCGGGTGAGAGAAGGTAGCTTCTTCTTCTGGGGGGAAGGTGGAAGCTATCTTTTTGCCTCTGGCAGTTACCCAAACAGTGCTATTTCTGATGACTGCTACCTGTCCATAAGCTTGGAGTTTTTTGACTAGAGCTTCGTTCTTTACTAGCTCTCGTTCTTTTATCTTTGAGGTGAAATCGCCAAGGGTCATGACGGGTTTCCTTGTTTCTTTAGGAGCAGCAATCCACATGTCGATGTACTTGCTGTATAACTCCTTATAACGTTCTTCTGGTTTTGAGATAACGTTTATTTGATTGAAGGCAGATTCAGTTCTCCTTTCCATGTCGGATTGGGTTGGAGAAAGTGATTCTTCTTCGTAGTGAACGTCAGGGATTGGATGAGTGAAATCTACTGACGCTCGCATAGATTCAGATCTTTTAAAAGACCTGTTAGTAGTATTCACCGACCTAGTATCTGAAGATATGCTTGGGCGGCTACTCATAACTTCTCTAATTCTGGGATATCTAGCCTCATAATTGAATTGTACCTCGACATTTCCGTCTGGAAATTCGGTAATTGATGCCTCCGTATTAATTCTTCTGGCGGGGGCTGAAACTTCTTGAAGTCTCCAGATGGTGTTTCTAGAGATTTCATCCCAACGAAGTGTCTTCAGAATAGTCATCGAAGATTTTTCAAGATTGACTTCCATTAGCATGGTGTACCCTTTCGGGGAGACACCGAGTGCTTTTGGAGAAAGGTTGGTATGCATCAATTTGTAATAGATGCGATATGAAACAGCAAACGGAAGAGATCTGTCTTTCAGCTCCAGACCTTCGGAATGAACATCTAAACATAGCACGTCCATAATGTTCTTGTCTTGAAGGGAGACGGTAAGTCCTGGTTTGCAATTGAAGTACACTGGTCCTTGAACCAGATTTGATTCGACGATCCTTAGCAGAGAGGGAGTGAAGTTGAGATGCCTTTTATCTCGTAGGGCGAGATAGACCAGAACATCTAAGCCTTCTCTGAAGAGTGGTTTCAAGGCTACTTGGACACATCCAATATGGAGGTATTTGAATTTGTTTCTGACCTTGAAGAGGGTCTCTTCAGGGAGAAGGGTGATTTCAGTGAATTCATCCTTCATAGCAACGTTCTCCTCGGTGATGACGATGACATCTTGCTGGGAGAAATTGAAGGTATTTATTTTGTATACCTGGTTTGGATCTATCTTAGGGATAGACCAATTCTTGAGGCGATCTTCAACCTTAGCCAGATGGGCTTCAGCTGAATTGTGCTCGGCAAGGATTTTTGAGAAATCATTCTCAGATTTCTTTTTGGTGGAGGAAGAGGAAGAAGATGACGCTGTATCCACGATCGGCTGGGAATGGGGAGAGATCTTAGAGAGGAACTTCGAGAGCATGAGAGAGGGGGAAAAGGGAATCTGAATATCTAGGAGATAGAAATAAGATCTTACTAAGTTCATATTCTTTTATTTTGATAATAATCTATCTTTTAATTAAATCGAATTCTTCGATCAATCGATCTATATTCAAACATCTTCATATCTTCTAACTATAAATTCTCAATCATGAAGGTTAACCACACCTTTATCATGATACCTAGAGAATGGATAGCTAGAGTTTATCAAGAGTTAGAACAAGAGAGATTCCCAAATCGGATTTATTTAGCAGATAGGTTAAGAATAAAAAATGAAGAATATAACCTTAGAGCGAACTTAGATCCATCTTCCTTCCACCCCCAGATTCAGAAAGGAGTTTACTCCATGAGAGAGAAAAAGAAAGAGAGAAAGAGTCTTCTAGGCTCTGATACCATTTACGGTCAAGGCCAAGTGCTCTTTATAGAAGAACATCGATAATTGCGCGAGGCACAATTATCAACTTCTTACTATTGTCTTGACACTTGTCTCAATATAATTTGATACAACCTAAAGAGATAGAGTATGGCCAACAAGACAAGTCCTTGACTGGCATCTTATCTCTTTGGAATCTACTTTTAAAAAGTAAAGATAAGCGTGGCCGACAAGAGGCATCTTATCTTTGAAAAAGCAGGAAAAGACACAAAGTAAAGCGGAAATAATTACAACTTGACAAAATAAGAAAAGTTGGAAAATAAAGGCTGATATGTCTGTTTTTGGATTGGATGTCTTGCTTTAGAATTCTGACGAAGTCACCCGGCTTCTTCTGATTTGGCGAGGATTGCGGATTCTGTATATCAATCGTAAAGGCTTCTCTGGTTTCCAATTAGGTCGTTCCATCTAGGGTCTTACTCTCGGCTTCCCGCCTTTCACTGCCCAAGGAACACCATAGATTTTCGACTAGAGTTGCCTTGTGAGATATGGAATCCTCTCATCTGAGTCAATCCTATACGCTACCCGCGTTGCCTTGTGGTTGGTTACTCCACATCAGAAGCATGCCATCTACTTCATCGTGATTTCTTCTGCAAGTCCTTCACAAAAACAGACTGGGATAGTGATGATAAGATCGGAATACAAAGATCTTATCCAAAATTCAATCGAAATTTAAACAAATTAATTTACATAATTTATAATTTAAATATAAAACATTTGAAATATCTAGTCTCAGCCTGGTTGTGAGTCTAGATATGGGTCGTTGATGTCGTATCCATCGAAGGGATCGAAGTCTTCTTCGTTGTCTACGGCATCATTGTTGACAGATGCGGAAGAATCTACATCCGTTTGGACATCGTCGGGATCATAAATTTGAACTGCGACGGTATTGAGGACTGAGTCGAAGTCGGCTTGGGATCCGGCTCCAGCAAGTGAACTCATGATAGTATTTTTCGCCAGAAGGAAGCTTTCATCCTCTTGCCTTGTGACGTCTTGTAGATGAACGTTGGTTTTTAACCAATCCTTCATCTTGTCTGTTTCTAGGTAGGAATAATCAAATTTTTCCCACCATTTGACCCGAAGAGCTTTGCTCAACGCTTTGAAGTTTCCACTGGGTCCTAACTGGAAATTCCAGCAAAAGATCCATGGTATTTGAAAATACAAAGCGAATCTAAATGTCTTGGAGAGAGGAGACGAATAGATACTTTGTTGGAATAGGTGGTAAGATTTTTGAACTTCTACCGGAAAATTCTCTTCGGAAAGTCCAAAGTAAGTCCACCATGTTTGAAACCAAATTGGAAAGTGAGACTTGTAAGCTTGCTTACAGAATGTCACAAACCAGGAATGGTTATAGCCTTGCAACCAGAAGACAATATATCACGCCTTCATGTAGTCGCGGTAATTGTAAGTTTGCGGTTGGAAGGTTACTGACAGTCTCTTCCTAACAAACATACCTTGTTTCCAAGAGGAAGGGGTAAGGATGCGGAAGATCCTGAGCTTTGAGTAAATGGTCCTAGAAGGATCATTTCTGTCTGGAACATGAGTTATTTCTGCAGACTTTGAATCTACTAGAATAAACTCATAATAAGTTCGGGACTTTTGAATATTCTCTGGCAGGTAGTTGAAGCCTTGAGGAAAGATTTGCTTGCAGACTTTTTGGACTGAAGGTCCGTCGAACTCTGGTTCAATGATTGAATCTACTAGGGTAGTTTTGGTGAAGTACCCAGTAATTTGAGGCCTTGGCTGAAAAATCTTAGGCCTAACTATTTGAGAAAACGAGGAAGGGTTCCTCGGAATTGTTGGTCTGGAATCGGCGTTTGTCGTAGCAGGGCGCCTGTTCCTCGTTGTATTGCAGCGAGGGCGTAGCAACGTGCTTGATGGTGTTGGAAGGCTTTGAGGGCCTGTTTGAATAGTCAAGGCTCTCTGGGAAGAACCTTGCTGACGCCTGGATACCGTTTCAAACTGGATATCCATAGCATAATTTTCTGCACTCATCGGAGATGGTACAGATGTTTGAGTGATGGGCCTTTTGCCCTTTGAGATGGCAGCCCTAGAAGAGGATGTTGCTGCTTGGGAAGAAATGTTTGAATCATTTCTTGACGACGGAGGTCACTGATTGGTCTGCGGCGGAGGCCGCTGAGAGTTTGGCCGTCTCCGGCCTGGAGGAGGTTCCATCGGGGAGAGAGATCAAGGCTGATTTTGGTGTCTTCAAGAGATGTTCTCTTGAGAGGTAATCAGTAAGGGAGTTCTCACTTCCGTTTATAGGCTCAATTTTGAAATCAAAGCAAGATAATATGGCCTGCCACCTTGCGAAGATTTGCTTTGAAACAAGATTCTTTACATCCTTTTCAAAGATGTATTTGCTTGCTTTTGAGTCTGTTCGTACAGTGAAATCCTTGTTGATAAGATCTCCCTGGAACTTTTGAACGCAAAGTACTATTGCTAGTACTTCTTTCTTCACCATGGAATAGTTTTTCTGGGCACTATTCCAAATTCCTGAATGATAACGGATTATGGAGACTTTTCCGTTAACTTTCTGTTTGAGAACACCGCCGTAACCGATGTCTGAGGCGTCGATGTCAATAATGGGATGCGCCTGTTCATCCACTAAGGATAAACATGGGATGCTTTTTTCCAGCGCTTTGATGGATTGGACTGCGCGTGTATGCTCTACAGTCCATGGATTTGGATTCTTTTTTAATCTGTCATACAGTGGTCGACAGATTATACGAAGATTTTTAATAAAGTCCCCAATATAATTCACACAACCCAAGAATCGTTGTAGTTGTGTTTTGTCTTGTAGGACGTCTGGAAATTTATCCACAAATTCCAGAGACCTTTGAATTGGTTTGATAATCCCCTGATTAATATCATAACCGAGGAATCTAACCTTTGTCTCGAACAATTTAATCTTTGGTTGAGAGACCACAAGACCATTGGTCCGTATGATATTGAGAAATATCTGCAGATGCTTGAAGTGCTGATCTACAGTATTTGAGAACACCAGAATATCATCAATATAGACTATTGTGAATTTTTGGTAATTGTTGAAGATATCGTTCATTATCTTCTGAAATTCGGATGGAGCATTTTTTAGTCCGAATGGCATGACGTTCCATTGATATTGTCCGATTGGAACATTAAAAGCCGTCTTGTAAGGGTCACTTAGGTGAATCTGAATTTGCCAAAATCCAGACTTTAAATCAAACTTTGAGAACACCTTCGCAAAAGTGATCCTTTTGAGTAAATCCTGACGATTAGGTATAGGATACCTAATCCATTTTAGAACTTTGTTGAGAGGCTTGTAGTTTATAACGAGCCTGGGAATTCCACGTTCCTTTTCGGCCTGGTTGTTGACATAAAAGGCCGAACAAGACCATGGGCTTTTTGAGGGACTGATTAGCCCTTTTTTGAGAAGATCTGTTATCTCGTTGGTACAAGTCTTCACCAGATCTTTGCTCATTTGAATGGGCCGAGCCTTTGTAGGAATTTAATGTTCTTGTCTTGAAGGGAGACGGTAAGTCCTGGTTTGCAATTGAAGTACACTGGTCCTTGAACCAGATTTGATTCGACGATCCCTAGCAGATAGGGAGTGAAGTTGAGACATATTGGAGACTTTATTAAATGAAGGAGATTCCTCTCTAAGATCTCTCCCATGAGGTTCTGCCTTTTTGTAATCTCAATGCTTTTGACAAAGTGTCTGCAAAAGCATTGAGATTACAAAAAGGCAGAACCATTGCATCATTATTTATCGAACAATTATCTACTGTTAAAGTAGATAATCTATTATCTATATTCCAATCAAGTAAACATTTCATCAATTGATCAGAAAGTAATTCTCGAGTGTGTGGATGTGGCATATATGCAAACCTAGTATTACATGATGACATGTTAAAATTGAACTCATATGTTAAACAAATTGAACTAAAAAGAAATGTTAAGGAAAATCTCTACAAGACCCAAGATTGATCAATGAAATGTGCAGTAATGGCAATTCTACTCGAGTGTTTTCCAACAATCTCATTGTTTTATATCTCTCTTCATAAATTTTTAAAATATCTCTCCTCATTGTACTTCTCGAAACCATCTTAAACAAAGGTTGAACACCACTCATAAACTTTCTAAATCCTTTGTATTCAACCATGTTAATTGGATATTCATGTAAAATTATCATATAAGCAAGGTCTCTCCTAGAAGTTTCATTGTTAAAATTATATGCATTAAGTTCAGTCTTTCCATCCTTAGTTTTGATTTGTCTCAAACACAATTGTCTAATGTCTACTTCTTTCCTTAAAGGACATATTTTGAAATGATCATATAAATGTTTTGTTCCATTTTTTGTTTCCCCCCTAATTTTCCCACAATAATTACATACGGTTTTCATATTGTCATTGATTGTCTTTTGTAAGGATTCCATACTATTGATCTTAATTTATGTACGATCATTCTTTACCATTGTCATCACTATCTACTAGTGTAGGTATAGGTGGATCATTACTACTAATATATGTTTGTGTATAGGGTAAAGTATTAGAAGTTGGGGTTGAACGAATATCATTTTCTGATAAAGACATTGTCACTTACAATAATTAAAAAAAACAGTTACGAATGAATCTACTAATAGTTATGTAATTTTTTCAACTTAAACTATACTAAAAGAATAAAATTAAACCATAGTAAATAGAAGAAATTAAAGTTCTTTAAATCACCGAAATGATGTTAACAAACTAGCATACAACCAGCATATTTTTAATTGAGGTTAACTATCGAAATAACAACATATTTATTAAACAAGTAATTAAAAAGTCAACAACGGCCCAAAGAGAAATCTAAACAACGAATGATGATGTTGGAAGTCGAACTAATGTGACGCTGCTAGAAGTCGAGACGTGTGACGACACTGCCGAACGAGAGATTGAAGGTCGAAGGGTGAAGGAAGGTAAGGCAGTAGAGAGGTTTGACTTATTGGAAGTCAATTTAACGTTGAGTGCCAAATGAAAAGAAGAGATTGAGTTTAGAAATCAAAACTTTGGTGGGGAACAAAGTTTTCTAAACACTATGACTAGGGGTGAGCAAAAATACCGAAAGATCGACCGACCGACGTGACGTCGGTCGGATAAAAATCTTGATCGGAATCGATTTTTTAAAATGAAAAATTGAATTATGGTCCATCGGTTTGGTCGGAAAAGTGATTTCCGACCACCGACCGATCATTTGCTTCTATTTAAAAAATAAAATAGCTTTAATGCAGTCTGCAAACGCGCTGGACAACAATATTGAAAACCGCCGCTGGTTTTAATGCCCATTTGTTTTTTTTTTAATTATCATAATTAACTTTCAATTTGGTTTTTCTCTCATCCTATCTTCCTATTCTTTCATTCTTGTTAGTTCTCTACCTTCCCCTCCTATTCTTTTCTTTTCTTCTTAGGCACCGTTTCCTCCTTCATCTTCTTCTTCCCATCTTTTCCCTTCGTTGTACAGAAGTTGTACAGAAGTATGCCCACAACCATTACTCAGTAGTCATTCACAATGCCTTCGACTCCGATGCCGACCCTCGCCTTCATCCTAAACTTTTTCGTTCGCAGCGTCGCAGTTCCACAGAAAAGAAAAAGAAAAAAGAAGCTATTAGGAAAACCGACAAAATCGACCGACCGATCGATGGTCGATCGGTCGGCACATGTTGTCATTTTGGTGAAGTCAGTTTCCATGAAAGGAAACCAACTAGGTCGGTTTTTGGTGGTAAAGTTGGTCAAAAACGGACCCCGACCAACCGATGCTCACCCCTAACTATGACCAGTGAGAGGCTGCATGCAAATTGGGCTGCGGTGGCAAGGGTTTTTTTACTGTACACATCACACAATTACATAAATATAAATGCATATAAATATATATAAAAATAAATCTTAACAAATTATAATTTGGTATGAATATTAGGAAAAAGAACCCCAAGGATTAAGGAAGGCACTCATTCTTTTCGTTTAAAAAAAATATATATATATATATTAGGAAAAAAAAGAAAATGAGGCTAGTAGGGAACGGGGCGGGGGACGGGGACAGGGATATCCCCATCCCCGTCCCCATTTAGGTGGCGGGGAAAATTTTTCCCCTATCCCTACCCACGGGGGCCTAAATGGAGATTCCTTGCCTCGTTTGTGGCAGGTCTTCGCAGGGCCCCATTTTCGTCGAGAAAATGGACACCCCTAACTTCAAGAAGAGTGACCTTGCTATAACTCAAAATTCTTGTACTGGGGTTCATGTCCCACTTCCTGATTTTGAGTTTGAATCAAGTCGACCATAATTCTTTCGTTTTTTTATTTTTTTTATTTTTAAATATATTTTTACTCTTATTGTTTCTAAATATATTTTCATCCATTCCTGAGATCGAATAACGCAAACTGTACTTTATTAAAAATATTTTTTTTAATTTTTGTTTTTTAAATATATTTTGATTTTTTTGTTTTTTAAATATATATTTTCTGTTATTATTTCCTAAATATATTTTATTCATCCCTAGATATATTGAGTCACGCCAACTCCAAGTTTTTTTTTGTGTTTTTTTTAATATATTTTTATTGCTATTGTTTTTAAATAGATTTTTGTTTTTTTAAATATATTTTTATTGTTTTTAAGACAATATATTTTTATTGTGTTGTGATTGAATTTCAACGTAACCCTATTTTGATTTTTTAAATATATTCTTTTTAAAATATATTTTTTCATTTTAAATAAATAATTTTAACTTTTATGTCTAGTTAAGTTTTTTTTAGACAAAATATCTCTAATTAAGTTTATATTATGGAACATATTATTTTAATAAATTTAAATTCGTTACGCTAAGCTTAGATAAATATTTGCCAAAACGAGCATAACTAAACGCTAATTGACATATATCTCAAACCAAGAGGTCGTGAGTTCGATCCCCCACCCCACATGTTGTACTTAAAAAAAACTTAGATAAATGTCATAATTTTATCACTTTATTCAATAAAGAAAAAAAAACACTAGCAAAACTCACAATTTTAATAAAAAATAAGTTTATAAAATTTACTGTTAAATAACTCTGCCAAAACATACAAATTTAAGCCCAAAATCAACTCTAATATCCTTTTGTCTAAATCCTTCGATTATTTCATACCAAAAATATAAATTTCATAACTCATATGACACATGATAATATTTTTTGAACAATTTTTCAATAAAAATCTATGGACGGGTAAAATATGCAATATAGGTGAAAATTACAATATTTATCCATGCAAAATGATACACATTGGTAAGCTTAAGTTTAAAATTGATATTTTTCCGTCATGTTTATATGCATTTGGGCCCAACCTAAAATACTAGATCCGCCACTGCTTGTAAAGATGAAGATCGAGTATGTTAAAACAAAATGGAAAAAAGAAAGAGTGGGGGAAATGGTGTGGGAGAAAGGGAATGAGGGAGTGAGAGACAAAAATTTACATTGAAGGACAAAATTGCCCCCAAAATAACTATGAAAATGTTTAAATTAAAATTGCATAATAGGGATAGAAAGTTTCTTGATATAGCCACTTTTCTATATATAATAGATAATAAAAGTTTTATATGTTGAAAATGATACATTTTATTTCATGTTATGCCTTTTTCATATTATTGATATAATTGACAACTTTTTCCTCATGCCATTCCCCCTTATGAATATAAATGGCCATCTATGTCCTAAACTCATGAAAGGGCAAAAAAACAGATAAATCATTGTAGAAATTTAGAGGAAGTAATGTAGAAAATTGGAAAAAAAAAAATATTCTCCCTATGGCCTCACATCAGTGGCATGCAGTGGCCAACAAAGAGAGAGGAAAAATTCCAACCTAGCCCGAAGATTGTATAATTAGGGCACTGTACAACACCTCCTCAGCCATTGCCTACGAAGAAAAACATAACAAAATAACAAAAAGAAAACAAGATAATGGTCGACTTACCAATCTTAATAAATCTAAAAAAACAGTAAATAGATGTCACGTACTATAAATGGAATGGATAATAAAGCTAATTAATGATTAACGAAAACAAAATATACTAATAAAAAATAAAAAATATAGAATGATATAAAGAATGTTAAATGAACTAGAAAAAAGAAGAAATTCAATAAAAGAAGTAAAAAGTAAATATTAATAAAGAAGATCATAGTGAGTGTTAATACTAAAATTCAACACTATTTAAAAATATGGTGGTGTTTGGCAGTGGAAATTGTTGCGCCACGTGGAGGACAATGATTCGCCAAAGTAGGATTGTTCAAATTGGCAGGTCCATCTCGAACCAACCGAGGTGAAAGACTTAGTCTTTTGAACCTCTTTTCGTAGTTGTTGAATGGTTCGACCTACTCGGGTTCGACCTGAGTAGGCCGACAGGTTCGATATGCAAAACGACAAAGATAACCGCCGGTCATGTGGTCTGTCGGACCCCGCGCCTATAAATAGAGGGCCTCATTCCTACCCCAGGTATCGAATTTCTTCTCGAACTTCTTATTAAGTCCGAGCTGCTTACTAACTTGAGTGTTGGAGATTTTGTCCTCTCGTGCAGGTCAGTCTGAGGAGATTCAAGTTCATTAACTTCCGAGTTCGACCTTGACTAGGCCAAACCTTGTGCAAATTTTTGCATAAACATTTGGTGGTGTCAGTGGGAAAAGGACATTCTAAGTCATCCCAGAATCAAGCCGAGATGGTTCAACCAGCTGTTTCTGTTAACTTTGCAGACCGACGAGGTCTGAACTGCAACAATGGCCTCCAACGTGAGGTTAACGCTAAAGTAGTAGAGGATCGTGTCTAGGGAGGCCAAGAGGGTGACCATCCTGGCAGGTCGGCCCGCAATGCCAACACGACCTTGTCTCTCAATCATCTGCGACAGACCAAAGCCGATCTTGGCCGAGGTGAGGCGTAAAAAAGGACTTCACGTAAGTCCACCCCAACAGTGGATCCCGATGTCCTCGCCACCCTCCAGCTTGAGCTCGATGACATGCGTACTCGGGTGTGCACAATGGAGGAAACTTATAACAAGATGATGCGAGCCAATCGCGTGGGGTCCAAGTCTAGGGTCCTAGAGGACTAGCATAGAGAAGAGGAATCCCCAAATCCTCCTCTTCACCTTGACAATGATAATCGATACCCAGTTCTAGTCAAAGTGTTTCAACGATGGCGAATTGGGCGAGTCGTCGTTCACCTAGAACATCCTACAGGCCCCTATTCCTGCCAAGTTCAAAACGCCCACCATAAAACCATATGATGAATCCAATGATCCAAAAAATTACGTTGAGGTCTTCGAAGGACTCATGGATTTCCACGCGCTGACGCCATCCAGTGCCGAGCCTTTCAGATCGCTTTGACTAGAACTGTGCAGCTCTGGTACAGTAGGCTGCCAGCCAGGTCGATTTCAACCTACAGCCAGCTAAGGAAAGGGTTTTTAAGTCAATTCTCTTATCGGCACTATGATCAAAAGATAGCCACTCACCTTGCCACCATCCGACAAAAGGAATGTGAGACACTTAGATAGTACGTGACTAGATTCCAGGTGCAGAGGGCTAAAAAAGTTATAGACGGACAAGAGTTGCTTCGAACAAAGACCGTCGGACCGAAAAAAAGGACTGACCAGAAAAAATCAAACCAGCAGTAGAAAGGGAAGAATGATTCTAAGTCTAAGGAAAAGGATCGTCCTCCCAGCCCTCCCAAGGTCGATCTGACTATAGAGGCTCGGATTTGAGCTTCAACCAACCACCATCCTGATCTCAAACCAACATCAAGGAAATTGGGATGGAGAAGCTCCTCAAGCGTTCGGGAAAGCTTAGAGGAGATCCTGAGAAGTTAAACAAAGATAGGTACTGCTGTTTTCATAGGGATCATGACCATGATACCTCCAGTTGTTTCAAGTTGAAGCGCCAAATTGAAGATCTTATTCAAGATGGCTACTTAAAAAAATTTATTGCATGCCGAGATCGAGCTCGAAAGAAAAGAAAGAAAAGAGGAGGCGTTCAAGGACACCGTCTTGCAAATATGACCGACCTGCGGTCATCAATACTATTTTCGGAGATACGAGTGGGGCCAATTCGGGAACAAAATGAAAGAGCCAGCTAGAGAAGCTAGACAGGACGTCTGTACCACCCAGGTGCAGAGGCCGACCTGCCCTATTTCATTCTTCGATTCGACTTTGAAGCGGTTCATTCACCCTATAATGATGTCCTGGTGATTTGACCTATGTTCGACCACGTCTTGGTTAGAAGGGTACTTGTCGATAGAGGGGTGTCTGCCAGCATTTTGTCCCTCACCACCTATGTTGCCCTAGGGTGGACTAAGGCACAGCTGAAGAACAGTCCAACACCCTTAGATGGATTTCCAGGGGAAATGGTCACCTCGGAATGGTGTATCGATCTCCCTATTATGATCAGCCAAGGGGACACTCAAGTTACAAGGATGGCCGAGTTCGTAATGGTGGACGATAGATCGACCTACAATGCCATCTTCGGGTGACTTGTCATCTACGCACTACAGGTCGTTCCATTTACCGTCTACCAAGTCATGAAGTACCCAACTCCCAATGGGGTTGGCTTAGTTCGAGGAAAATAGAAGACCACATGGGAGTGCTATGCGACATCGCTTAAGGGGTTAGCAGTTTGTGCGCTCACTGATGAGGTGGAGACTTCCATTACGCATCACTCAGATCATGCCATCGCAACGAAAGAGCTTAAGCTTATTCCTTTACTTAGCCCTAAAAAGCAAGTCAGCATAGGCACTAAGCTAGGGGCCACTGACAGAGAATAGCCTGTGTCCTTCTTCAGGTCCAACTCGGACGTCTTCGCATGGTACCATGAGGACATCCCTGCATCGACCCAAAAATAATGGTGCACCGCCGCAACGTCAACCCATCATTCCGACCTATTAAATAGAAAAGAAGACCTGTAAATAAGGAGAGAAGTGATGTAATTGTTGAGTAAATCATAAGCTTTTTGAAGGTTGAATATATAACTGAAATTTTGTATCCCAAGTGGCTCTCTAACGTAGTCTTAGTTAACAAATCTAACGGAAAGTGGAAAATGTGTGTAGATTTCACAAATCTACACAAGCATGCCCCAAAAATTATTTTCCACTTCTAAGGAACAACCAGCTTAAAGATGCAATGGCGGGGCACGAGCTACTCATATTTACGGATGCCTACTCTGGGTACAACCAAATAAAGATGTATAAGCCCGATCAGGCTCACACTTCCTTCACAACTGATCAAGGCCATTGTTACAAGGTCTTGCCAATTGCCCTAAAAAATGCAAGCACGACCTACCAACGGATGGTGAACAAAATGTTAGCCAACCAGATCAGGTGCAATATAGAGGTGTACATTGACAACATGCTCGTAAGAAGGTGGCGCGAAAGTCAACTCGGTACATAGTTCGAGATAAAGTTCTATACCGACGAGGGTTTTCCGTACCACTACTCAAGTGTCTCATGGCTGAAGATGGAAACTACATCCTGAGAGAGGTGCATGAAGGGGTTTGCGGAAATCACCTGGGGGCTAGGTCGTTATCGGCCAAAGTAGTCCGACAGGGTTATAGACCGAGATGCAAAAGAGTTTGTAAAGACTTGGGACAATTGCCAACGCTTTGCAAACATTAACCCTCAACCGCCCAAACTGTTTACCCTGGTCACTACCCTTAGCCCTTTGTTCAATAGGGAGTAGATCTGATCGGGTCCTTCCCTCTTAGTAAGGGACAAACAATGTTTGTTGTGGTAGCAGTAGACTATTTCACCAAATGGATCGAGGTTGAGGCTCTCGCTACTATTATCGAAGCCAAAGTTACGAGCTTCCGTTGGACAAACATTGTATGTCGCTTTGGCATTCCAAATGCCATTGTGACAAACAACGACAAGCAATTCGATAACAAGAAGTTCAAGGACTTTTGTTCCAAGCTTGGAATCAACTATCTCAGCTCATCCCAGCCCATCCTAAGGCAAACAGACAAGTTGAAGCCATAAACACAATTATAAAGCGTAACCTCAAATTGAAGCTCGACGCACGAAAAGGACGATGGGCGAGGAGCTCCTTAAAGTCCTCTAGTCCTACCGAATTACTCTACAAGAGTCCACCGACGAAACTCCTTTCTCTTTGGCATTTGGGTCCGAAGTCGTGGTATCTGTCTAGATTGGAATGCAACAGAGAGGATTTACTACTATGAGCTAGCAATGAACAAGGATGAACTACTTCTAAATCTCGATCTCTTAGATGAGAAGCGAGAGTTATCCCAACTAAACGGAGTACCAAAACCAAATGTCAAGGAACTACAACACTCGAGTTCGACCTCAAACTTTTCATGTCAGTCATCTAGTTCTTCAAAAGATTCAGAAGCCTGTCGAAGCACTATAACCTAGCTGGAAGGGTCCGTTTGAAGTTAAGGGCGTTATGCGACCAGGAACCTATATGTTGGCCGATCACGAAGTGAGTTTGCTCCGACATCCATGGAACGTAGAGCACTTAAAACGCTACTACCCTTGAAATGTAAAATAGTTCAAAGCAGTTGGATTTGTGTAAATTTCAGGGTGTTAGCCATAAAAAGTGCTTTGTTGAATTTAATTCCATATCTTTTGTTTTGACTAGTCCGACTTGAAATTAAATGGGGGCCAGGTGCTCCCTGAGTTTGAAGAACATGTAGGGTACGTGGTACGAACTAAAGAGACTATTAAAAATCATGCAAAAAGGACATTGCAAGCTCAGCAAAGCACGACTTCATTAAAACAGGTGGGCAAAGCCAAGGTTTATATACCTTGGAGCCTTGCCCTAGTTACAAAAAAATTTCCTTTTCCCTTCAAGAAAGAAAAGCCAAAGAATAGAGACAGAGGTCGATCAGTTGCTGCCAAGGTGCGATCCGAGCTTTCCCTAATAGGCCAGCAGGTCAACCTCTTGCGAGTCGACCAACCCAACCTCTTGGGAAGAGTTGACTGTAGGTTGAGAATGAGCATCCACCTACTTGTCCTGGAGAACCTTAGCGGCGTCGTCCTCCTCGCTGTCGTCCTCGTACTCGGAGTCTAACTCCTTCATGAAGCAGTCCACGAGGCCTTGGAGGCAAGAAGTGTCGTGGGGCCCAACAGCCCACTTCGCTGTGTAATGCTGCTTGAACGTTACAAGGTCGACCTCAGGAGCCACTGCAGCTACACCATTCATCAAAAACTCAAAACCTGCATCACTAAAGCCTTTAGCGAAGCCGTTGAAATAAGGGTGCTTCCGAAATGTCTCTTCAAGAAAGGAGCTGTTTTGGAAGCGGGCCTCCCATTTCTCGATATCACCCAGAGTAACAGCAAGCTTCCCCCCAAGGTCTTCCTCTGCGGGTTTGAGCTTCTCCCGCCCAGCCCTCAGCTCTGCTTTGACCTCCATTAGTTCACCCTCAACTGCAGCAGTAGAGTCTAGAGCAGCCGAGACGGACTCCTTATCCTTCTCGGATAGCTTCTTCCGACCATCCAGATCAACCTTCATTACAAGGACCGCATGGCAAGCTACAACATGAGCCTATAAAATAGACGATAACTTCAAAGAAAAGAAAGGGTGGTTGAAGCAAAGTTGAGGGGGTTTAGGCTGAGTTCGATCCTCTTATTACCTCGGTAGTAGGATAAATTATGTGTTGGACCTAGATCCTGGGGCACAAACGAACTTTGTCGCTCATTTCATGCACCTGGAGAAGCTGGTCATGTAGATCTGGTCTAACCGGCCCTCTCCTTCATTCTTGCACTAGACTGCTCAATGCGAAACCGTATCTCCACCTCAGTAGTGCCACCCATACCAGACTTAGAAAGCTCCTCCTTCTCACCTCGGACACCCCACCCTATGAAGATGTACTTTTCTTAAAATTCTTGCTCTTGGCCCTTTGTGGAGAAGAACCACCATGAACCTTCCTCAGAGGAGAGATGTCGAGCACCTCAAAAGAGTCATTACAGGGTATTTTGCCACCTGAGAGAGGTCCTTGAGGGCGCTACAACCCAATGATGGCCACCTTCGCCGCCCCAGCACAAGAGGGTCTGAACTCGAAGCAACCTTGGGTAGACGAGTCCCACCCTTGGTCTTGCACTTTACTATGTTGGTAAACCCACACACCATGGCTGCACTATCGAAGTATGTTAGAATATGTTTCAACCAAAAGGGATAAAGACAAGGTAGTTTGAGCTCGAGCCTACCTAGTTCAGAGTTCGGTCTTGAAGCTTCAACATGCGCTAAGATAGGGTTGTAATCAATAAGGCACGAAGAGTGCAAGAGTTCGTCGATAATTAACATACTGACCTTTTGACCACTTTTGAATCGGTCATTGTAGTATTTCAACACATCAAAAGTTGGTTGCATCAGTGTGGTACCAGTTTGATCATGACTACAACAAAGACAAGTCTAAAAGTTAACGAGCAGAGACAATGAAAGACGTAAAACAGTTCGACCTCTTACCTAAGTTCCCAAATTTAACAAGAACAGTGAAGAAGGGCTGGTCGGACTTGTCCTTCGCTAGAAAATCTGATGAGGCGTAGAACCATTTCCTCACCCACCCCTTTATTGAGGTGAGACCTTTGATAATACCCCTCGTGCCTTTCCTCGTGCATAAATAATATCGCCCAGGCTTCTTGGAGATATACTTCACCTTGAAGCATGCAAGGAGTTGGTCAGTTATAAGCAGCTTGAGATTGTCTACGTCGCAAGCTTGTAGCCAAAAAAGAATCGCCAAGGCAAAAACGACACCTCATCCATTGGGGGCCACTTGGGAAGATGCGAGGCTGGTCCAACTTAAAAACTCCTGAACGAAAGGACGGGGAGTCGAAACCTGTACTCAAACATTTTAAAATAGAGAGTGACCCATCCCTCCGGAGGATTGTTAGCTCTCTCTCCAGCTTGAGGTAAGCGAAGAAGGATAGAATCTAGAATATGGAACCGCTTACGTAGTGGACTGAGATAATTTTCAAGCATTCTCAAGGGGAACTCAGGCCTTGGTCCGAGGTCGAAGCATCACCATCGTCCTCCTCATCATCTGAAAAGCGAAAATTTTCTATCTCCTCAAGCTTGGCCACTAAACCCTCAGTTAAGTCCTCGTTAGATTGAGGTTTCCTAGGGGACAACCTACTAGTGGGACAATTTAGATCAATTTAGACTACTAGACAAACTGCTAATAGAAGAAGTGCTATTGGACGAGCTCGACATCGTGAAAGTAATAATATCGAAAACGAAAGAGTAGGAAAAAAAGAGACTGACTTAAAGCAAAGTTCAAGTTGATCAGGTTGGGCTCCAAAGTACTAGAAAGCGTAAAACGCAGATATAAGATGTGGGGCTATTTATAGCACTCCGAAAATTAATCTTCAACGTACACGTGCCCAAGAAACAACGATTGAGATCTTTTCGAGAGATTAAGCGATGGAACACTCGAGTACATCGATAGTTGTCAGCTCGATCTCTCCACTTCTCCAACGGTTTAAGTTTTACACCTTGAAATTGGAAGTCACCTCACCGAACAATTATTCGTGAAAAAATTTCTCTGCCAGGTCGATCTCGAACCTGACAAGAGAGGGGCCAATGTTTGGTAGTGGAAATTGTTGCGCCATGTGGAGGACAATGATTCAGTAGGATTGTTCAAATTGGCATCTCCATCTCAAACCAATTGAGGTGAAAGCTTAGTCACTTTAACCTATTTTCTTACTCGTTGAATGGTTCGACCTGAGGTTAGATTTGTAAAACGACAAAGATAACCGCCAGTCGTGAGGTCTGTCGGACCGCGCCTATAAATAGAGGGCCTCATTCCTACCTCAGGTATTAAATTTCTTCTCGAACTTCTTATTATGTCCAAGCTGCTTACTGAATTGTGCGTCAGAATCCGCATGGTTCCACTGTAGCCGGAACCCTTTATCCAAAATAAAGCAGTGAGAAACGAGCTAAATTTCTTCAAGTAGGCCCCCTTCTTAGCTCTTGGTGCCTGATCTAGCCAATCGAAACATATAGATCCGTAAATCGCTTTCTTGAGCTTGCATACCAAGTTAAGATTCCTCGGAGAAGATCAACCTGGAGTTAGAGGAGGCTGAATAGAAATAGATTCTTGCGGATCCTTGCTTCCCTTATGTTGCTGAAAGGCATTCTTCACGTCAAGTTGATTGAAATAAGGACAATTTTTTTATTGCAGCCAAGCCAAGAATGCCACGAATGGTGGTCATTTTAGCACGCAAATGTTTCCCCTATCTTTTAAGAGGGTCGACTCAAGATTTTGGATGGAATCAGGTAAGTCTGAGGAGATTCGAGTTTATTAACTTCCGAGTTCGACCTTGACTAGGTGAAACCTTGTGCAAATTTTTGCATAAACAGGTGGAATTCAAAATAAATAATAATAATAAATATGGAAAAGTGGTTGATTATTTATTTATTTGGATGGAAAAATCTAACATAATAAAAAATTTAAACACAAACCCTCTTTCCTTATTACAAGGGAAAATTCAATAAACAAAATCAATAAAGTGTGTGAAAAAACCACATATAAATATAGTGTTGTAAATATCTAAGATTTAATGACACGCGTGTTGCACTTACTTAAACAACGGGATAAAAAGAGAATATATATATATATATATCTTTATGCAAAGATGTGCACAACTGTATTTTTCTAAATCTAGCTCGAACTCGGTCTCCGGCCCGACCAGAACTCCTGAGTGGACCTGCACAAAAAGGTAAGCACTCCGACGCTCAAGTCAGTATAGGTCGGACTCTCAAGTTCATTCGAGGTCAGATTCATACCTGAGTGTGAAATGAAGTCTTCTATTTATGGGTGGCGTACCCGACAATCTCGCGACGGTTACACCCGACAATCTCGCGTCCGACGGTTACTTTTCTCACATCGGACCTGCCGGGACTCGCGGTAGATCGGACCCTAACTAGGTCACACCTCGGCCTTCACACCTAGTCTCACTTCTTCTTAGCGGTTCGAGGTGGACCTGGCCCTCTAATCATCTTCTGCGCATCAATGGTTGTCCTCCACGTGTTCAAGGTATTTTAACCCCAAACAATATATATTACGAATGTGTAGTGTGTAATTTAGGAAGGTTTAAAGGTTCGTTGGATGTGTGGTTTTTTTTTTCTAACAAATGAGGTATGGTGGCTTTTTGATGTGTGGGTTGATTAGTGGAGGTTTGGGTAATATGTGCCATTTAGGAAGGTAGAAAGGTTGATGGGTTGATTAGTAGGAATCAAAAGGTGATAAAATAGAAATGTTTAATTTAAATGAAAAGTTTATGATTTAATGTCAAAATGTTTTTGTTTTTTGTTTTTGTTTTAATTTATTAAGTTAATTTGATTAAATAATTTCATTTTTATATGTAGTGCATAGTACTATTTAATATTAAATCATTATATTATTATTAATTATTTATACAATATCATGTAAAATTATAAGGACATCGCAGTAAAATGTTATACTTTATTTTTCTTTCTCGTAAACATCTAAACAATAATTTTTAATTTCAAAAGTTTCAAATTCATTTAGTTCCTAACGCAATTAGAAATTTGAAATCATTTACCTATTTTAAAATTTTGTAATTTGAAATCATTTTTGTCAATCTCCAAATGCCAGACACAACATTAATCTTGTCCTTAGAATTTTTATGGCTTTAATTTAGTCCTTATGAATTTGGTTGAACATCATAATTATCCCTAAACTTACTTTTATTCACTCAAAAAACTACTTATTTTGTTTCCAACTTTTTTTCTATTTTTATTTTTTTTAACTAAGCACCCTAACCACCAATTGACAGTTGGCGAAATAGAAAATGAACATCAACCTATTATCACGTAAAAAAAAGTGTCAATTTAGTACTGGCTTGGATGATTTATGGGATTTACTAAGCAATTGAGATTAAATTGGAACTTTAAAAATTTAGTGAGACAAAATTGAAACTACACCTAAGAAAAAGTAACAACTCTCGAAAAGCTTATTTTTTACAATACATATGCATATATTGGTTTTTTGAGTTTACCAATATTTGGGTGTGATCTTGGTCAATAATAGCTTAACGATTTTGATTATATATATTAACAATAAGAATTTTGTTTTTACTTACTTTCTACCCTAATAAATCTTTCATATGCTTTAATATTTCTTAAAAGAAATATTTTCAAAAATATATATTTTACTTTATACATCTTAGATTTTGAAAAAGAATATGATCTCAACATGTTCTAATTTCAAAATTTGAGCATGATCATAGGAGAGAAAATGAGGGTAGAAAATAATTTTTAAATATAGTTTTTTTTTTTAAAGATTGTGTTTGATAATTTATTTATTTTTTCATACTTGACATTTAGAATATAATTACATTAAAAAACATTTATAACATAAATTTAATTTATTTTAATAAAACAATTATATATGTATTAAAAATAAATATTATTTATGACAAAAAAAAAATTTTTTGGAGGAATTAAAAGGAACTTGGCACCCCATAAAGTTAGAAAGTGGGCCCAACTAATTGAAAAAAACCAGCACACATAAGGTGCGGTGGTTGCAAAATGCATGACATGCGACACCCCCTCCCAACTGCACATGGAAGGGGAAAAATTGGGCGGGCCCGCTGCCTTAGAGTGGTGGGCATCGATTTTGTGCGGTCCATTGGGTCGCACCCTCCTCTTTCAACCACTTTCTTTGACCACTACCAACAAAGTCGTCACCATAGAGCCAATTATAGAGCGACAACTGACTTTGACAAACCTCATTGACTTTTCCAACACCTGTTCACACTACCACAAAAACCTATAAATAGAAGGGAGGTATGTCATGCTCTCTCAAGCAATTAACTCAAGATTTGCTCATTTTCTCTATTCCCCGCTTATAGCTCATCAACTGACTTAAGCATCGGAGTGTGGTCGGCCGACACCACACCGGTGTTTATTCTCTTATTTTATTTCTTATTGCAGATCCAAGCTTCTCCAGATTTTCAAATCAAATATTTATCCAAAAGTTCGATGGCTGATTCCCTGGGTTATTTATCAAGAAGCTCGACCCGACCCGAGTTCCCAAAAATTGCATCAACAGTTGGCGCCGTCTGTGGCGACTGACTGTCCAAAACTCCCAAAATTGAAGATCACAGCATGGACCCGAATGATACCCATACTATTTCAGAAGAAACTAAGGATTCCGGATGAATGCAACATCCTAGCCTGAGACATGGCGTCCTAGCAAACTTTCCGACGTCCGGTTTAGGGTGCTAGGAAGGCACAAGAGAACATCACGATGACTACCCATTTCGGAGAGGACACCGAAGTTGCCCGATGACGTCGAAGTAAGTTCACCAAAATTAACCGAGATGTGTAGGGACTAAAGGGAGATATGACCCAAATTCTGGATCTGTTAAAACAAAAAGGACACCCAGTAATTTGCCCCAGTTTCCCCTCTCAGGGACCACCTGTTTGAGATCCAGTCAAAGGAAAGGCTCCTATAGAAGGAGAAGACGAATCGCGAACAAGCTCGCTTCCAAATCCTTAGGAGAAACTAACCCTGGGAGGAAACAACCGACCCAAAAATCCTTCTAATAGTGTCAATTCCCCCATGGCTCGAATTCCAAACAACTGACGATATCACCAGACATGGTCACGAACAGACTTAGAGGGAATGGATACCAACGACCTGCGGGAATTCATGGAGAACCGAATAAAAGAACATGAAAACTAAGGACAATTGGATATGTACGATCTCCTCAACCATCGCTGCCAAATCTCTGTTGAGGAACGTCTAGGCGCCACATTAAGTAAACATCATAGCTACCCGATAAGGTACCAAATGAAGAAGAACCACGCAATGGGTCGGGCACCCCGTTCGTAGACAATGTCATGGCAGTAGCAATACTGACTGGGGTTATGCTGAACGTACGCACTAAGCGTGGTAACAATTCTATAGATGCAAGCGCACACCTGGCAGAGTAATATAAAATGGATGGAGTATCCAAGTATCGATCCTCAAGGACTTCTAAATAATTTCCAAACTCTAAAGTTTTAATGAATAGTGAACGTTGAAATGAGTGATTCTTGTAAAATGGGAAGTGGTCACAAATAATGGTTTTGGATTTGGGATTTGGTCTTATAATGGTAAAACCTAGCCCGAATTACTTCAAGTTAGCCAACAAAGAATCAAGGGTACGCTAAGGACGATATGCATTTTACTTTAGGAACCCACGACTACGCTTTTCACTTGACTTATGTCTAAGCAAGTTCAAAGTCCTAAGACATTCCCTAATATGTCTATTATGAGAGATATCTTAGTTTTAGGATGGAAATAATCGCAACCTCGGGTTAAGGTCCTATGTCTAGGCTACTTAACCGGAACTCTTATGTCTAAGGCGCTCCTCTCCTCGGTTTAACCACTCAACAATGCAAATAAGCAACCTTTTCAGTATTGACTTGTTAAGACTTACAGTGGCCTTCTCTAAATCCTAACTTTTTGGGAAAACATGTTGAGCAATGGGTGGAAAGCAAAAACACTACTTCTTAGCAACCCTTTTTAGAAATAAAAGGCTAACTATCCATAACCGGGCTAGAGACGGGAATTTAGAAAGACATATTAAAGAAAATACAGCAAGTAAAATGGTTGAAATTGAAATGCATGTGTGAAAAACAAAAGTTAACTAACGGATAGTTTTGCTCGGAATTGAGAGCTTCGCCCTTCTCTTTCAAGCAAGGGGGAGTGTCACGTGCTCTTTCCTCCAAAAACACACTTCTCTTAACTAAAAATAAAGTAAAGGCAAAGTAAAGATAAGCTAAGTGCTGGATTTTTATAAATTTCAATAGGTAGAAAATAACTAAGTAACAACGGAAACAAGACAAAGCTCAATAAAGGAATGTAAGGTGCTCGGGATTTAAAAACTAAAAGCAACTAATGAAAGCAACTCAAAAGTACTTAGAAAGCAACAAAGAAACGCTAAGAATGATCAAGAGAAGGAAGCAAGGCTTGATGAATTTGGTGGAGAAGCTGCTGGAATTTATAGCTGTGCAGAATTTGTTAGGTAGGTCCTAAAACGCTGGTGGATCACCCATTTCCAACTCCTTTGACTGACGAAATCGTACTCAAACTGATAGTGGAACACTTATTCTACACGTATGCATCGGTTGGAACCACCAAAACGCATTGGAAGACGCGTTTCATTAAGGGCAAAGTTGGAAGAAAACCATCTGCAGCCTACCAGGCGCCTGGCGCCTCCAATGAAGGTTTTTCCGTCTTTTTGCCTCTTTTGATTAATTTGCACTCCCAAATGGTCCTAAAACGTCATAAATACAATATAAGCCAACCACAAACTATCATATATGAATTTTGCATGAATTGGAACTCAAACGACCGAGAAAAAGTCTGAAACAAAGTTAAAACATAATAAAAACAGCATCTAAAACGTTCTTTTTACGCATGTAAACAAGCGTAATCAAATACCGCCAATGTTCAAATGGCCAACCATGAAGCAATATGATGGTACCAAAGATCCATTGGACCATATTGACACCTTTAACGCATGGATGGATCTTCAGGGGGCTCGCGACGAGATAAAATGCAGGGCATTTTCGTTAACTCTTACCAGTCCAACCAGTACTTGGTATCGACAACTTAAAAGATAGTCGATAACTACCTACATTCTGACGCTTGATAACTCTCCAAAAGAGAGTTATTTGTGCAATAATTCCATATAAATTAGCTAAGGATAGCCACACTAACACCTAATCTACACTGATTTTGTGCAAAGAACGTTATAAATTCACTATCTTCCTTATTTTTTTATCATGATGTTGAGAGTTATGAAGAACGACCTAATTTTGAATGTTTTGCTACAGTATTGTGGATGCTGCAGCATCAGAGTCAAAAAGGCAGAAAAAGACCGAGTTTATATTTACAGCTTTTACCCGAGAAATTGTTGTAGTAAAACAAAAAAATACCTTATATTTTGAGTTGGGGTCCACTTTATCATTTGTGTTGCCCTAAAATTAAGAGGGGTATAAAAGCTTGCAATTAGGGTTGCCTCCAACAACTTTCCAAAAATTCTCCATCCCATCACTCCATTCTCACTTGAAGAAAGCTCCAAAGAAACCAATGAAGAAGACAACAAAGGGAGAAGGGCGGCTGTTATTCTTCATTTTCTTTTTCTTTTTCACTTTTTAGTGCGCTTGTTTTGTATTTTCTTCTTCACTTTTCTTGTATGACATTAAGTAGCTAAGTTTATTTGTAAGGGGGAGGATGTTGTGAACTTGTTCTTGGGTTGCAAACTTTGTTTGGGCTTGATGATGATATATATATTGAGTTGAAGTTGTTTTTAACGTTGTATTTTCAGTGTGCTTGGCCAACATATTGGAATATCTTCTTATTAACTCTTGGAAAATTGTAATAGGATCTGTTTGGCTCAACTCGTGCTAGATTTACTTGGGTTTAGAGTGTGTGAGTACTTAGGAATAAGGCTCACCTAGCAAGGTTATAAACTGAGTATATATGCTATCAAGTTTGTCTAAAAACATGAATAGCAGAAAATCTGGAAATCTAGGAAAATTCCATGACTGTTTGGCTAGTGTATCAACATCGTTAATGCTACAACATTGTTAGAGTAGCCCAGAAAAAGTCACATAAACTCTTCCCCCTTACCCTTTTAAATATCAGTAGTTAACCTCTTGTTTGCACATTTATCTTTAATCGATTTGGTTTTGCTTGTTTCTACCTTGTTTTTAATCAGCAAAATCATCTATGCACTATTTTGTTTGAGCTCCTTTAGTTTTCTTGTTCAAAACATATTTTGTTAATTTGTTTATTTTCTTAAGTAATTGTTGAAGTGTTTAGTTATCAATCCCTGCTGATACGAACTTTTTATCACTTGCTACAACGGTTGTGTACACTTGCACAAAGGGTTCTAAACCGTAACCAAACACTTCGATGATTTCATCACTCGAGCTCAAAAACATATGCATGCTGGAGAACTACTCAATGCTCAAGAGAATCCGGAAAATAGTGCTCGAAGCCCCGAGACAATTTTTCGGTGTACGAGTCTATGAAATACCCCATAGAAGTTGAGGAGTGTTTTGCGCTGAGGTGTTGGATGAAGTTGAGGGAACGAATGCAAGTCCGGAATTTCTGCTTGAGAACCAAGATTCGGAATAGGAAACCATGTTGCAAAAAGCTGAAGATTTCTATTATGATGTGCTTTCTAAGGATGGAGGAAAAGAAACTACAAATTCATGGTCAAGGACGCACGAAGACTTAAAGCTAGAAGAACTCACTTGGAAGCAATTAAAACTGTCAGTAGAAGAGCCACCAGAACTGGAATTGAAGGCTTTGCCGTAGCATCTTAAGTACTTAGGAGCATCCAACACCTTACCAATAATTATTGCAGCCAATTTGCCAAAGAACAAGGAAGAAGAATTGCTGGAAGTGCTAAAGGAGCACCGAAAAGCTATAGGCTAGACCATAGCTGATATTAAATGTAATAGCCCCAGCTATTGCATGCACGAGATTGTCCCGGAGGAAAATTGCAAGAATTCCATTGAACATCAGAGAAGGTTAAACCCAGTGATGAAGGAAGTGGTAAAGAAAGAGATACTCAAGTGGTTGGATGCTGAAATTATATACCCTATCTCAGATAGTGAATGGGTTAGTCCGGTACAATGTGTACCAAAGAAAGGGGCAGTGACAGTGGTAGAGAATGCAAAGAACGAACTCATTCCTACAAGGACAGTGACTGGTTGGAGGATTTGCATGGACTACAGAAAGCTCAATAAGGCTACAAAGAAGGACCATTTCCCCAACCTTTTATTGACCAAATGTTTGATAGACTGGCGGGTTAAGACTACTACTGTTTCCTTGATGGTTATAATGGGTATAACAATATAACCATTGCACCGCAAGATCAACACAAAACGACATTCACTTGTCCTTATGGAACGTTTGCTTTCAGAAAGATGTCATTCGGATTGTGCAATGCCCCAACCACCTTCCAAAGATGCATGATGGATATATTCTCTAACCTGGTTGAATCTGTGGTGGAAGTATTTATGGATGACTTTTCAGTATCAGGGAAAATTTCACCACCTCTTTAGGAAATCTGCAGAGAGTTCTGAAATGTTGTGAGGAGACCAATTTGGTACTAAATTGGGAAAAATGCCACTTTATGGTAGAATAGGGGATTGTGCTAGGGCACAGAGTTTCAAGGAATTGATTAGAAGTTGATCAAGCAAAAGTGGAAGTGATTGAACAATTACCACAGCCCACAATAGTAAAGAGAGTCAGAAGCTTCCTAGGTCATGCCAGATTCTATAGACGGTTCATAAAGGATTTTTCTAAACTTGCTAAACCCCTTTGTTCATTATTAGAAATTGATATTTAACTTTTCTCCTAAATGTGTGTAGGCTTTCTCGATGTTGAAACATGCTTTAACTCATGCACCCATAATTCAAGCTCCTTACTGGAAGTTGTCGTTCGAACTCATGTGCGACGCAAGTGACTTCGTGATTGATGCCCTGTACTCTAGAGGAAGGATAAAATGCTTCATTCGATCTATTATGCTAGCAAGACACTGGTGGAAGCGCAAATTAACTACACAACCACTGAAAAGGAATTATTAGCAGTAATCTTTGCGTTTGAAAAGTTCAAATCCTATTTACTCGGTGCCAAGGTCATAGTACACACTAACCACGCTTGTAATGCCCCGCGTTCTCGGGTATGTTAATTTTAACATATCGTTAGTGTCTTCGGATCTTTCCCAAAGCTGATAATTTTAATTATTGGATTTTATAATTTTGGAGTTCTAATTTTGGATAAATGAGAATCTAAGTTTAATTTAGATAGTCGAGATAAATTAAGTTTTCAAATTTTGGAGAACGATTTCTAATTAAATCTTAATCCTAAGTTTTGGATTTAATTTTCTCTTTTGGTTTCTATTATTGAGTTTTAATTTTAAGTTAATATCCAATTTTCTTTTAAGTGGGTCTCCTTGTTAAAAAAAAAACGGGGGAAAAATAAAACAAAACCCTAGCCCCATCTTCTTCTTGCTCCCCCTTCCTTTGTTTCCCTAGCCGCCAGCCCCTACCCCCCCCCCCCCCCAAATTTCTTCTCCTTCTTCGGGTAAACCAGCCGGCCCCAGCCTCCTCCTCCGGCGCGGCGTCCCTCCATAAACAACTCGCGGTGGCGCAACTTCTTCTCCAGCAACTCCTCACCGTCGGCGGCACCCTCCGACAACGTCTGCAACGCGCGGCTCACGAACCCGACGGCATCTCCACGGTGGCGCGATTGTTTCTGCACCGTCCTGCAGTGTTCCTCGCGGCAGCGTACGACGAACGGTTAGATCTACGGCAGTCCCGACGACCTGCTGCTACGGCCTCAACCCCGGCGACGTGCGCAACTCCCGACGGCCGTCTCTGACGAACAGCAGCTTCGGCGACTCGTTCTTTTTGCAATCCCAACGCGAACAGTAGCAGATTTGCGAAGATATCTTCGTTTCAATACATTTTGGCATTGACCCACACCCAAACGGGACTAGATTTGAGTTACCCACCCCTATTCGGATCTAAATAGACGTTACCCATTGGTTTTTGACAACGGACCAGCAAGCGCTAAGCCTTTCGAACTTGGATTTGGGAGTTCGAACCTCCTTAACATCGACCCACTCCTAACCCAAGAGGTTTCACTGTGAGTTAGTAGGTAACGACTCACCTAAACTTGGTTTCAATGATATTTCAATGTTTCTAATTGGCTACTAACCTCGAGATCGTACTCTTTTTCTTTTAGGAAGTGTTCAACAAGCTTAGGAGCTTTAGGACATTTGTTTGTATGTAGACGAGGGGTGGGTGCGTGCGTTGATGTTTATTATTTGGTTGCCGTTGTGCTGTTTTATGATGTTTAATATTGATTTTGATACGTTATTGTGCAGTGTAACTCTTGTTTATGTTGGTTTGTATGTCTGGTAGTGTTGAATGTCCGTCGATGATAATAGTGGAAATTTTGTATTGTTGAGCTGCTGAGATCTGTTGTGGAATGATGTATGTTTGCAGAGAATGTTCGTTAAAGTGAATTTATTTTGGGAATGTTTGTTGTCTGAATTTGTATGAAGTGTTTGGCGTGTCTTATGAGTTTTATTATATCTAGCAATGCTTATTGAATACGGATGTTGGATATTAAGTGTCTGGATGAATTGTGTTGGGCGTGTTCTTGAAAGTTTTCTGAACTGCTATGTGAAAAGTATGTTATGTGAAGCATGCCATAAGGTCGTTTGTTGAAGCTTTTGTGTTCTCTATATTGTGAGCAGGTTGGTTGTTGTCAAATTATGTGTTATTGAGATCCGTGATGCATTGAAATCATACTAGATGATGGGTTGTGGAGGGACGTTGTTGTGATTAGTTTTATTAGGGAGCTGGTACTAGAATTTTGGTTGGAGGCTAGAAATGATATGTGGAGTTTTGGAAGTTAAGGAAGAAGAATGGGTGAGTGTCAGGGCCTCGGGTATAAATGGTCGGGGGCTGATACGTCACTAATTGGGTATCGAGGCCTCGGGTATAAATGGTCGAGGGTTGATGCGAGGAGTCTTTTGAAAGGAAACTATTGGGGCCTTGGGTAAAAATGTTCAAGGGCCAATAGATTGTAAAGACATCAAGGCTTGGGGATAAGTGGCCGAGGTCGATGTAGTAGTGTCGGGGCTCTGGGTAAAAATGGTCAAGGGCCGACACTACCAGCAAAGTAGCCTTGGAAAGCTAGAATAGCTGAGATGAACATAGAGGTGCTTGAAGTGCTAGGGAGCCATGTGGACTGTAGTTGAGTTGTATATGATTGTGGTTAGCATTGGGTCTTATAGAGCATGTCTATGGTTGGTTATATAGTGTATTAAAGAGCATGACTATGTATGTTTTCCTTTATGACTTTTGAGCATGATGTTTGTGTGTGAATGGTGAGGGCTACTTACGGAGTATATTATATATATACTCACCCCCTCTGCAATTGTTGTTTTCAGGTGGAGATTTTGTTGGCGGCCATGGCGATGACGTGGAGGAGACATGATGAGAGAGGACCATAGGCTGCGTAGTTGTTTTGTTTGGCTTAGGTTTAGATGGTTTATGCATTATTGTATTGGCAATAAACTATTTGTTCCCATTTGATTGTTGGGAGTTTCCCACCCATTGTTTACCTTGACTCGGAATAAGTGTTTCTTATATTTTCTTCCATTCATTGAGATTGCTTAATTGGAATAATGGACTTACCATGTGGTGTTGTCCACGGAGGACGTTTGATTGATAATTTTATAGGATTGATATCTCTTTTATTATTCGGTGATTTGATTAGAGTTGAAGTTAAAAATTTTATTTTATATAATTAGTTCACATGGAGTTGGTTATCTCGGGTTTAGAGATAAGATTTTATAGGGGGTTTAATTAACGTTACCTAGGAGCGTGTAAAACGTTCTGGGGCGTTACAACGCTGCACTAAAGTATTTGCTTACAAAGAAAGATGCCAAGCCAAGACTGGTCAGATGGATACTCCTCTTACAAGAATTTGATCTGGAAATTAAAGACAATGAGGGATCTGAAAACTTGATAGCAGACCATCTATCTCGGATTGTGGGAGCAGATAAGAAGATGGATGCTGTGGAGGTTAGAGATAGTTTTCCATATGAGCAGCTCATGAAAGTCACTCACAAGGAAACAAAGGAAGAAGAACCATGGTTTGTAGACATAGCGAATTTTCTAGTTTGTGGAATCAAATCAGAGGGATGGACGAGACAGCAGATGAAGAGGTTCTTCCATGAATTCAATTTTTACTTTTGGGATGATCCTTACTTATATAGGGTGGGACAGGACAACATAATTAGAAGATGTGTCACTGAAGTCGAAGCATCCTAAGTATTGCAGGATTGTCACTCAGTCCTTTATGGAGGACACTTTGGTGGGCAGCAAACAACATCTAAGGTGTTGCAAAGTGGATATTTTTGGCCGTCAATTTTCAACGAAGCCCACAACTTGGTCAAAAATTGTAATGAGTGCCAGCACGTAGGAAATATTTCGAAGAAGTCTGAAATGCCGCTGACCTATATTCTAGAAATAAAACTATTTGATGTGTGGGGCATTGATTTCATGGGACTGTTTCCACCATCCAATAGGCACCTGTTTATTTTGGTAGTTGTAGATTACGTATCCAAGTGGGTGGAAGCCATTTCATGCCCAACAAGACGCAATAGTGGTCACCAAATTCCTTTTGAAGAACATCTTAACCTGTTTTGGTACTCCACAAGCCCTTATCAATGATGAAGGTACACATTTCGTGAACAAAGTTGTAGCCACTTTTTTAGCGAAGTATACTGTGAAGCACATGATTGCCACGGCCTACCACCCACAATCAAATGGTCAGGCTGAAATATCTAATAGGGAGCTTAAGATTATCCTAGAAAAGGTAGTGGGTGTCGATCGGAAAGATTGGTCATCTAAACTAGATGAAGCACTTTGGGCTTAGAGGACAGCATTTAAAACACCCCTTGGAACATCTCTCTACAAGTTGGTCTACTGGAAATCTTGCCATCTGCCCCTGGAATTAGAGGATAAGGCATACTAGGCGTTGAAGAAATTGAACTTTGACTACACAGCAACAGCAGGAGTAAGGAGGCTGCAACTCCATGAACTCGAAGAACTTAGAAGGGATTCCTATGAGACGAGAAAATTTATAAAGAGAAAACGAAGAAATGGCACGATGCCCAGATCCACCCAAGAAAATTTGAAGATGGTCAGCAAGTTCTTTTGTACAACTCTAGGCTGAAATTATTCCCGAGGAAATTAAAATCCAAATGGTCAGGACCATTCCAAATAGTTAAAGTTTCTCTTCATAGCGCAGTAATAGTAAAGGAATTAAGTTAAGAGAGGGAATTCATGGTGAATGGGCAACGCCTGAAGCATTACTGGGGCGAGATCATGAATAGCGATGCTGAGACATGCCAGATTGCCCCGGAATAATATAGAGGACAATGAATCATGAATAAAGGAGCATTGGATAATCTGTTTTAATTTTATGAGCTCCCGTTCTAGTCTGCTTTATTTATTTATTTTTTATGCTGCAGTTTGTTTTTCTTTAAATGCATCTGAATTTAATTAAAAAAGAAGATCTTGATTTCGATGGTAAGTGTGGTTACCAAAGAAGCCTTTACATTTCGAATGAACTCAAATGGAAATACGGCAGCGTGCATATGGGATTTAATGAAAAAAAAACAGATTACAAAGGACAGCTGGTGTGTTAGGGACTTAAACACGGAATCCAGTGTAAAAGGAGGCTAAATTTGAAATTTTTGAGGGAGGTATACTTTTAAAATTTCAATTTTGAAATTACCATTTTCAATGATGGGCATTAAATGGGGGCGATCGTGGGAGATTGTGTTGGTTAATGGCTATTTTACCACCCACCACTCTTCTTCATCCCACTATCCCCTTCATTCTTGCCCCGAAACCCTAGAAGTTCCCCTCTGCCTCATCTGTAAAGTTAGGCTCCAAAGCTTGCTCATCCTTCACCAAAAATACCGAGGATCAAATCGAACGCGATAAAAAAACCTCGCATGGACCTTCCCCTTTCAGAGTCTTCATCGGAGAGCCTCGCGGACGACACTAAGCATTCGGCGGAGGTTGAAGCAAACCCATTGCCGCGCTAGCTAAACCCACTTGCTGCGCCTCAGACCTCTGGTTCTGAAATGGAGATTGAGCAGGAAGATGTCGTTCTACCACCGACCATTACCCCACCTCCGTCCGCAACCGCTGAAGCTGACCCATCACCACCTAAAACCTCCAAGTCTTCCAAGAAGCCGCCTCAACCACCTTCTCCGAGTGGACCTGCCTCGAGGACGAGAAACACTAAGCGTCTCGCCGCATCTGCTGCTGCGCTACCACCGGCGAAGAAGTCTAAACTCCCATTCCTCCGTTGCGATGAAATCCTTACATGTGTCCTCTGTAGTTGCTTCACCCAAACCCACTTCACCAAAACCCTCCACTATCTCCAAAGGGAAGTGCCCCGGCTACCGCTTTAGACCCAAAAAAATCACTTCCTCCTGGCCGCCGAAAGTCTAAGCTAGTCGCCCTCATGATGCTACATTCCTCCGTTTCCAGTCCGATTCAGCAATGGACGCATAGGAGAAGTTGATGAAGAAGGAATTTTTCTTCGAGAAGGGTTTAGAATTAAACCCCTTGCCTACCTTCACACAGGAAGTGATTCAACAGAACCACTAAGAGTATTTCTGTGCATCACCAGGACCCATCATCCTACGGCTAGTCAAAGAGTTTTATGTCAACCTCATTCCAAGCAATTTGGACCGCACGACGGTGAGATAAGTGACGGTCATCTTGACCCCAAAGCGCATCAACAAAGCACTCCACCTGCAGTCCATTCCCAACGCTGAAGGGAACAAGATGCTGGAGCAGCCGTCACCAACACAGCTGGACCACGCTCTCTCTGCAGTGGCATACCCTAGAGGCTCTTAGAGTGTCATTCCTCATGGGGTCAATTCCCTTTTTTCCAACTTTATCACCCCAGAGGCGAATGTTTGGTTATACTTCCTGAAGAGTCGTATATTGCCCACAACGCATGATTCATCCGTCACAAAGGATAGGGTAATTCTCTTGGCTTATATGATGGATGGCAAACCGCTGGATTTGGGGCAACTTATTTTCCACGAGATCGTGCAGTGTGCCACTAAACGTCTGGGCAAACTATTTTTCCCTAACCTAATTTCAAAGCTGTGTATGCAGGCAAACGTTCCGGTGGTCTAGGATGAGGAGGTCATAATAGAGAAAAGAGTATTGGATAAGCCGTTGTTGGAGAGGCTAATGACTAACGAGACCAGAACCAGAAGTGCTGGGCCTAAGGCACCATCAATGAAATGATGGCTCACCATGCTCGCATCTCCAATGAGATTGGTGAATTGAAGGACAAGGTTGCTGCTTTAACGCTGCAACTCACTACTAAAGATGTAGAGCTAAAAGGTCTTCTCGACAAGCTCACCAATGCTAATGCTCCAGGCCCATCCACACAGAATCGCACACTGGAATCCTTTTTGGAGCATAGCTCCAATAATACTGCCGAGGATGCTGGCCAGTCGGAGAGCTCTTAAAGGAATGGGAGCGGCGGCTACTCCTTCTAACCTGGTGGGAATTCCTCTATCTTCTTTCCGGAAACCAGTTGACAACCAACCAATCTTCACAAATCAAGACTTTACATTTTGTTTTTACACTATTTTTTTAATAGTTAATCTTTCAATTCCTGTCTTTAGTTATATTTTATGCTTACCGTTCTTGTTTTCTTTTGTTATAGGATAGATTTTTAGTTTCAGTTCTCCATCCTCTGTTCTGAAAGAAAAAATGAATAAAATTATGTTGTGCAATATCTGTTGTGTACTGCTTCTTACTCTAGCTCTGATTTCTTATGTAGTGTTGCTGTGTTAGCATAGGCGGTTTGGTGTCTGTTCTGAGCTACAATTTCCGTTTGGGAGTGGTAGAGTTCAGCTCTGCTTTAGCCTAGTTTTTAGTACGAAGGACCCAACAACATCCTGTGAGTACGAATCCAAAATAGAGGTTGCTATGATTTTGTGTTTGAATACCTATCCAATGTTGCTTGCTACTTTAGTATTACCATTATAGGACCTATTATGTATATTAGTAGCCTTGTCATGTCCCTTATACCAAGCCTTACATGTAGAACCTACGACAAATACCATTGTCTCCACTACTTTTTCTTAGTTCTAAATTTAGGGGTATGTGGAAAACCTCACTACATAGCTTTCAGCCGCATTGAGGACAATGCTATATCTTAAGTTTGGGGGTGCGAGCAGTCATTGTAATATTTAGAGGTCAAGCTTATAATGTATAACTATGAATCTTTCCGACCTTGTAATTCAACCCTAATATATATATATATATATATATATATATATATTATGTTAAGAGGCTACAAGGTTAGGAAGGGCTAGTAGCCCATAGTTAAAGTTAGAATGGTAATAAAAGGGTTGGGGAGTAGGTTAGTGAAAGGAAGTTTGAGAAGTGCAGCTCTAGGCAATGTTGATGGTTTTTAGGAGAAAAATAAGATGATGTTGGAGCTAGAGGAAGAAACTTTACTAGAGCGGAGCTTGAGCTAGAAACTCTCTTTCAGATGCTATTAGTTGGAGCTAGATCCTACACTTGGACGCCCCGGTAACGTTAAATAAACCACCTATCTAATATTGTCTCTAAACACGATATGACTAACTCCCTGTGAAATAATTAAATAAAATAAGGCTTCAACTCCCATCAATTCACCAAAAATACCAATCCTATAGATTATCAAACAATTGCCCTCCGTGAACAATTCCAAAAGCATTTCATATCCGCCTCAGTGGCTAGGAATTTTAAATAAAAAGAAACAACCGTTATCTAAAAATCCAACGAACAACAATGACGCGTATAGCAATAGTATCCGTTGTAACACCCCAGAACGTTTTACACTATTCTAGGTAACGTTAATTAAACCTCCTGTCAAATATTATCTCTAAACCCGAGATAAACAACTCCCTGTGAAATATTTACATAAAATAAAGCTCCAACTCTGTTCAATACATCAAAATTAAAACAAAAATAAAACATCAATTCTATAAATTCTCATCCAAGCGTCCTTCGTGGACAACACCACAAGGCAAATCCATTATTCTAACTAAACGAACTCAATGAATGGAAGAAAATAAATGAAACACCTATCCCGAGTCAAGGTAAACAATAGGTGGGAAACTCCCAACAATCAAATAGGACAAGTAGTCTATTGCTAAAACAATATTGCTTAAATCATCTAAACCTAAGCTAAACGAAGATAACTATGCAGCCTGTGGTCCTCTCTTGTCATGTCTCCTCCACGTCATCGCCATGGTCGCCAACAAACTCTCCGCCTGAAAACAACAATTGTAGAGGGGGGGTGAGTATATATAATATACTCCGTAAGTAGCCCTCACCAATCACACACAAACATCATGCTCAAAAGCCATAAAGAACACATACATAGTCATGCTCTATCATTACATCATACAATCAACCATAGACATGCTATATAATTACATTATACAATCAATCATAGACATGCTCTATAAGAACCGGTGCTAACCACAACCATGTAAAATCAACTACCGTCCACTTGGCTCCCTAACACCTCAAGTACATCTATGTTCACCTCAGCTATTCAAGCTTTCCAAGGCTACTTTGTTTGGTAGTGTCGGCCTCTGACCATTTTTACCCAGAGCCCCGACACTACTACATCAACCTCGGCCACTTATCCTCAGGCCTTGATGTCTTTACAATCTATTGGCCCTTGACCATTTTTACCCAAGGCCCCAATAGTTTCCTTTCAAGAGACTCCTCGCATCGACCCTCGACCATTTATACCCGAGGCCTCGATGTCTTTACAATCTATTGGCCCTTGACCATTTTTACCCAAGGCCCTAATAGTTCTCCTTTCGAAAGACTCCTCGCATCGACCCTCGACCATTTATACCCGAGCCCTCGACCCTCATCTTTATCCAATATTGGAGTATCGACCCTCGACCATTTATACCCGAGGCCTCAATACCCAATTAGTGACGTATCAGCCCCCGACCATTTATACCCGAGGCCCTGACACTCACCCATTCACTTACCACAAGAATCCAACATTCTTTATCATAACCAACTCCACAACACCCCTAACCTGCGCACCGGGTCCGAAAACATGTTCCTATTACACCCACATCTCCTAAGAAAATAATATGACTCGAACCAGCACGCTCACATCATAAAGGAACGTTTATATATATACATTCAACCAGCACGCTCACATCATAAAGAAACGTTTATATATATATATTCAATCAGCACGCTCACATCATAAAGAAAACATAATCGCAATAATTCTATTTTAACGAGCATCCTTAGTAAACACACATCATTTCCACAACCATTCTCAGTAGCTAAACAAAACAAAACTACGTCATTATCACCGACGAACATTCAACACTACGCCAAGCATACAGGTTAACAAAAGCGAGAGTTATCTAGCACAATAGCGTATCAGATTTCAATATTAAACATCATAAACAGCACCAAGGAAATCAGTTAAAATACAATAACGCACGCACACGCCCCTTGTCTACTTACTTTACATCATTCCCAAGTCACCCACAATATCGAGTACGAACAACCAAATGACTAGTTACGTTATCACTATAGACAAAACATACGATAACAAACCGCTACTACCAGTCTGTTCCATCTATTCAGCCACCCCAACCAATCTTTCAAATGCATCAACAAGCCATTCACACATCTAATCAACACACAATTATCCAACATGCTCTTCATCGTACAAAACAAAGAAAATAATCCAGTAGCTTCCAACTAAGCAAACATAAACTAAATAACATAAAATTATCACGTGCATTTTCAATCCCAAGACATGCTTTCAAACATCAAAGCTTAATCACTTCCAACCATACCGAGCAGCAACTTTCAAGGCACATCCAATAATCATGATACAAAATATTTTCCTAATATATAAAAGGAAAAGAACAAAAGAAACAACAAGAATGCAACCCAACGATAACAACTAGAAGTCCTCAAATGATGCCCAACAAATTCTAAATACATGAGATATTCAAGTATAGCAAAGTTAAGCAAGAAACCATCTCAATAACACCTATTAACGCACACACCCGCCGTTTGGTGCTACTTACTCAAAGTTCTAATGCGCCACTAAGCTCGCCAAAAGGGTTCCTAAATCCAAAAGCAACCAAACTTGGGTTAGTGTTACTTTTAGAAACACTTAATTTGCGACGAAACTAAGTTTGAGTGATTCGTTACCTACAAACCCACACCGAATCACTTGGTTTAGGAGTGGGTCACTTCCGAACAGGTTCCACACCACAGAAACGACGCCGAATCGGTTCAGGCTTGCTAGTCCAACGCCAGGTTGGGCTGGGTAACACTAGTTTGGGTCCTGCTAGGGGTGGGTCGACACCGAACGTCATCGGAACGAATGGAACATCATGAAACTCACTCCCCGACGCAGATCTGGACTTTTCAGATTCGTCGGAGCGCTGCGTCGCTGGTCGTCGCCGGAGAGGAAGTGCACAAGCACGGGTCTTGCTGCAAATCTCACCAGATTTCGTTGGCAGCCCCCGGAAACGTTGCAAAAGCGCCACTGTCACTGCAAACACGCCTAAATCACCATGGGGAGCTGCTGGAACTTCGCCAAGATTGCAAATCTCATCGGAATCACGTTGACCGCCGCCGAGAACGCTACAGAACACGCCGCCAGAGGAAAACGCTCGACCTGCTACTGCTTGCCACCAGCCGCTGTTGCTCGTGAATCGCTGTTGGATGCTGTCGTCGCTGGGTTGCGTCGACTGCAGCCGCCGAGAAGAAACGCCGCCAGAAATCACCGTGATCTGCTCGCCGTCGATGTCGGAGTCTGCTACTCAACTTTGTCGCCCCTGGGTGTTCGAGAAGCCGCCGGATCTGGGTCAGATGCTACCGAAAACGCAAGGGCGCCACTGGGTGTTCGAAAAGCCGCCGGATCGAGAAGAACCCGTCGTCGAGGCCGCCGCCGCGTGCAGTTGCGCTGGTATCGCCGGCTGCCGGAGGAAGAGAAGAAGAGAAGAGGGTTGGCAGCTAGGGCAAGGGAACAAAGGGGAAAAAGAAGAAAAAGGAGAGGAAAAAGAAAAGAAAAAAAAAACAAAATAGATTTAGGGTTTTATTTTTTTTTTTCTTTTAATTTGATTTGATTCCTTTTTCTTTAGTTTGTTTAAAACCTATATCCCAATCCCCAATTCTTAAATGAGGCCCAAATAAGTAACACAAAGTCCCAAAACAAAAGTCCAAAATTTCACTTTAGAAATCAAATAAACCCACAACAATCCGAAATAAAATAGTTAACTTAAATTCTAAAAGCCAAAAATAATAATCCTAGAAATTAAGAGTCCCAAAACCATGGATTTAAGATTTAAATAAAAGTCTTCTGCACTGGTCCAGAACTTAAATTATCCTAATCCAACAGAATTAAACTAAATTTTAATTTACCCAACATCAGAACTTCAAAATTATAAAATCCAAGAATTAAAATGATCAGCTTTGGGAAAAATCTGAAGACACTAACAATATCTTAAAATTAACATACCCGAGGACGCGGGGCGTTACATCCGTAAAACAATAATTCTAAAAGAAAACAAAAAAAAAACGTCACGTGGGTCAACTCAATGTCTAGTATCTCCTTAGCAAAAAAAAAAAATTCTAACGCTACTTGTAATGAACGACATTTCCCGTTATCCTAACCGACTTCCCTACTGATCCCTCCTCGGTCAAACTCCCTCCACGTCATCGTCACGGTCAGCCCTGTTCACACCTGAAATAATTAAGGGAGACGGGGGTGAGTACATAAAATACTCCGTAAGTAGCCCTTCCTAACTAAACACAACAGCATGCTCATATTCACAACCCAAAAACAAGAAACAATAACAGGACGATTAAATAGACAGCGAAAGATAATAACAGTAGATTAACATTTCCATGCAACAACCAATTATCGGGTCTTCCGGGAGTTCAACCACACGACTCACTAGCTGTTGCCCCACTTGAACTAACACTCGCTCTACACCCTATCTTGGTATTCCGAGTCTAACTATTCGAGGCATAACGACTCTTGATATTTATTCCTAAGATACCGACCTCCCTTTACAATGCTTGGTGTTCGACCTTGCCATTTATCCCCAAGGCCTTGAACTGTTACTCCCAAGCGCCACTCTACGTTAGTCCTTCAAGCCTAACTCTTCGAGTCGCTTGGCCCTTGACATTTATCCCCAAGGCCCCAATACTCCTCTACAGAAACTTGATGTTCGACCTTGCCATTTATCCCCAAGGCCTTGAACTGTGCACAAGTCCTTGACATTTATCCCCGATTACGCTTGTTTACATGCGTAAAAAGAAGGTTTTAGATGCTGTTTTTACTATGTTTTAGCTTTGTTTCGGACTTTTCTCGGTCGTTTGAGTTCCAATTCATGCAAAATTCATATATGATGGGTTGTGGTTGGCTTATATTGTATTTATGACATTTTAGGACCATTTGGGAGTGGAAATTAATCAGAAGAAGCAAAAAGACGGAAAAACACCTCAGGAGGCGCCAGGCGCCTAGGCTGCTGCAGAAAACGTGGTTTTCTTCCAACTTTGCCCTTAATGAAATGCGTCTTCCAGTGTGTTTTGGTGGTTCCAAACGATGCATACGTGTAGAAGAAGTGTTCCACTATCAGTTTGAGCACGATTTGGTCAGTCAAAGGAGTTGGAAATGGGTGATCCACCATCGTTTTAGGACCTACCTAACAAATTCTGCACAGTTATAAATTCCAGCAGCTTCTCCACCAAAATCATCAAGCCTTGCTTCCTTCTCTTGATCATTCATAGTGTTTCTTTGTTGCTTTCTAAGTACTTTTAAGTTGCTTTCATTAGTTGCTTTTAGTTTTTAAATCCCGAGCACTTTACATCACTTTTACGAGCTTTGTTTTGTTCCCGTTGTTACTTAGTTATTTTCTACCTATTCAAATTTATAAAAATCCAGCACTTAGCTTACCTTTACTTTGCCTTTACTTTATTTTTATTTAAGAGAATTGTGTTTGTGGAGGAAAGAGCACGTGACACTCCCCTTGCTTGAAAGAGAAGGGCGAAGCTCTCAATCCCAAGCAAAACTCTCCGTTAGTTAACTTTTGTTTTCCAAACATGCATTTCAATTTCAACATTTTTACTTGCTGTTTTTTCTTCAATATGTCTTTCTAAATTCCTCTCTCTAGCCTGTTTATGGATAGTTAGCCTTTTAATTCTAAAAAAGGGTCGCTAAGAAGTAGTGTTTTTGCTTTCCGCTCATTGCTCAACATATTTTCCAGAAAAGTTAGGATTTAGAGATGGCCACTGTAAGTCTTAACAAGTCAATACTGAAAAGGTTGCTTATTTGCATTGTTGAGTGATTAAACCGAGGAGAGGAGCGCCTTAGACATAAGGGTTCCGTTTAAGTAGCCTAGACATAGGACCTTAACCCGAGGTTGCAACAATTTTCATCCTAAAACTAAGATATCTCTCATAATAGACATATTAGGGAATGTCTTAGGACTTTGAACTTGCTTAGACATAAGTCAAGTGAAAAGCGTAGTCGTTGGTTCCTAAAGTAGAATGCATATCGTCCTTAGCGTATCCTTGATTCTTTGTTGGCTAACTTGAAGTAATTCGGGCTAGGTTTTATCATTATAAGAACAAATCCCAAATCCAAAACCATTATTTGTGACCACTTCCCATTTTACAAGATTCACTCATTTCAACGTTCACTATTCACTAAAACTTTAGAGTTTGGAAATTATTTAGAAGTCCTTGAGGATCGATACTTGGATACTCCATCCATTTTATATTACTCTGACAGGTGTGCGCTTGCATCTATAGAATTGTTATCACGCTTAGTGCGTGTGTTCAGCATAACGCCAGTCAATTCCCAAGGTACCGATGGCTACCCGGCATATTGGTCCTTGACATTTATTCCCAAGACCCCAATACTTCTCTACAGAAACTTGACGTTTGGCCTTGCCATTTATCCCCAAGGCATCCACTCAAGGCTTGAATACCCAAGCAGTTAGTAAGCATTTTCAATATAAGCAACCCACATTTCAATTCACAGCACAACTCACCAGCATGCTTTTCATTATAACCAACAAAACACTAGACCAACAGTTCCCAACCAAAACAGTATAAACAAATTATCAGACTATCAACGCGAGCATTTCATTTCCAAAATGTTTACAGAATGCCATGAGTCGATTACTCCCAACCACAACAATCAAAATTGTCCAGTCACATACAACGATAAGAAAAACATGTATTCTCATAATGTCCAACAATGAAAACAATAACACGTAACTCAACAAAATCACTAAAAGTTCACAAAACCAAAAACTAACAACCCATACATGCACAAATGAATTATTCAATCTAAAAATCAACATCAAAACCACTCTGTTAACGCTAAATAAAGCACGCACTCGCCCCCTAGTGCTACTTACACAACCACGTCCCTAAGTCTTGCGTCAATCTCACACCTAAGCATAAAAACAGAAAAAAAACAGCAAGTTATATGTACGATTAAGCCTTCGAAATCGACTCTAAGAGGGTTCAAAGGGCTCATTACTGCAAAATCGACTTCGTGTAGGTGTGGGTAACTTAGATCTAGCTGGCAAAGGTGTGGGTAGCGTAAATCGGGCTTCGAACGGATGAAGGTAAACGCCGAACACCACCAAAACGCTGCTGTCCACGTTTTTTGTAGCAGTGAAATGCACCAAAATGACCTCCAACGGCTTCGTTTCGATGTCCGTTACTACAAAACAACTTTGTTTAGGTGTGGGTATCCCAAAACGGTTTAGTTTGGGTGCGGGTAATCCAAATTTAACTTCGAACAGAGGTGGGTCAAGGAAAATTACCAGGCTTCACGGATCTAAGCTATTCGAGGTTGTTAGGCTCGTCGGATCGGAGAAAAGACGCCGCAAAATCAGCCCCACGTGTACCGACGCCGCCTGCAGCTGCTTGACTGGGCGTTTATGCTGAACGCACGCACTAAGCGTGGTAACAATTATATAGATGCAAGCGCACACCTGTCAGAGTAATATAAAATGGATGGAGTATCCAAGTATCGATCCTCAAGGACTTCTAAACAATTTCCAAACTCTAAAGTTTTAAAGAATAGTGAATGTTGGAATGAGTGATTCTTGTAAAATGGGAAGTGGTCACAAATAATGGTTTGGATTTGGGATTTGGACTTATAATAATAAAACCTAGCCCGAATTACTTCAAGTTAGCCAACAAAGACTCAAGGACATGCTAAGGACAATATGCTTTTTACTTTAGAAACCAACGACTACGCTTCTCACTTGACTTATGTCTAAGCAAGTTCAAAGTCCTAAGACATTCCCTAATATGTCTATTATGAGATATATCTTAGTTTTAGGATGGAAATAGTCGCAACCTCGGGTTAAGGTCCTATGTCTAGGCTACTTAAGCGGAACCCTTATGTCTAAGGCGCTCCTCTCCTCGGTTTAGCCACTCAACAATGCAAATAAGCAACCTTTTCAGTATTGACTTGTTAAGACTTACAGTGGCCTTCTCTAAATCCTAACTTTTTGGGAAAACATGTTGAGCAATGAATGGAAAGTAAAAACACTACTTCTTAGCAACCCTTTTTAGACATAAAAGGCTAACTATCCATAACCGGGCTAGAGACGGGAATTTAGAAAGACATATTGAAGAAAATACAGCAAGTAAAACGGTTGAATGTGGAATGCATGTGTGAAAAACAAAAGTTAACTAATGGAGAGTTTTTATCGGGATTGAGAGCTTCGCCCTTCTCTTTCAAGCAAGGGAGAGTGTCACGTGCTCTTTCCTCCAAAAATACAACTCTCTTAACTAAAAATAAAGTAAAGGCAAAGAGAGAATAAGCAAAGTGCTAGATTTTTATATATTTGAATAAGTAGAAAATAACTAAGTACAAATGGAAACAAAACAAAGCTCAATAAAAGAATGTAAGGTACTCGGGATTTAAAAACCAAAAGCAACTAATGAAAGCAACTCAAAAGTACTTAGAAAGCAACAAAGAAACACTAAAAATGATCAAGAGAAGGAAGCAAGGCTTGATGATTTTGGTGGAGAAGTTGCTGGAATTTATAGCTGTGCAGAATTGGTTAGGTAGGTCCTAAAACGATGGTGAATCACCCATTTCCAACTCTTTTGACTGACCAAATCGTGCTCAAACTGATAGTGGAACACTTCTTCTACACGTATGCATCGGTTGGAACCACCAAAACGCATTGGAAGACGCGTTTCATTAAGGGCAAAGTTGGAAGAAAACCAGTTTTTCTGCAGGCTTCCCAGGCGCCTGGCGCCTCCCATGATGCTTTTTTCGTCTTTTTGCTTCTTTTGATTAATTTGCACTCCCAAATGGTTCTAAAATGTTATAAATACAATATAAGCCATCCACAAACCATAATATATGAATTTTGCATGAATTGGAACTCAAACGATCGAGAAAAATCCGAAACAAAGCTGAAACATTGTAAAAACAGCATCTAAAACCTTCTTTTTACGCATGTAAACAAGCGTAATCACACCCCCAAACTTAACTTTTTGCTTGTCCTCAAGCAAAACTTAGCAACTTTAATCAGCTTTCTAACACATGGACAAGGAAAAGCAAAAGCAACCGAGATGTTCAATCATAAATTGTCTCAGGGAAAAGATGTCAGAGCCTACCATTCTATTGCCTTTGTAAACTTAGTCACTATAAACCAAGTTTGAAATGATAAAAACTTTCTCTTTCAAAATCCTTTTTCCTTTCAAAAACAAAAAACGTTTTCAAATACCCCTAAGGAATCTGCACACTCCCTCCTTACACTAAGACTTTTACATCTGACAGACCGGCTACTAGCCCCTGAGGTTTCCACACACTAACATCGGTTTCAACCACAGCTACTCGTAGAAAGACTTTGAAACTAACAGCTAGGTCATAAAACGACGACAATGAGAAACACGAAGTCACTTATCACCATCCTTACTGCTATTTTCAAAGTCAACACCCAACCTAAAACTAAATGGGTGTCTACAGTAGGACTCGGAAATCATAAATACATTTTCTTTAACTCTCATTGTTTTTTCTTTCTAACACAAGTCTTTTCCCCACTCTTATTTTCTTTGACAAAGACTCTTTTTTACTCTTTTGCAACTTTTGTCTTCTTTTTTTTTTCTTTTTCTTTCTCGGTTTTTAAGCTAAGTGCTTTTCAACACTTTCTTTCTTTCCAACTGACTATTTTTCAAAAGAAAATAGCATGATTTTTCAAATATAAATAACACTTTATCTTTCTGAAACAACGACTCACACAACGACTGTCCCCCCCAAACTTAAGAGAGACAGTGTCCTCACTGGGAAAAGACTTTTGCATCGGATGAAAAAGGCTTAACAGTAAGAAGGACAAGGACTTCCTATATAGGGGCAAAGAAAAAGCTTAAAGTCTATAAAGATCAAAATGACATAAAAGAAAATGAGTTTATCACATAAACAAAGGAAATAGCTCAAAGCTTAGTCAGGCATAGAACAGAAAACTCAACAATCTCTTATAATCATCATCGACATGAAATCACATGCACAGCACAGATGCTTCAAAATAGGCATGTGAAAAGCTAAACTAAGGTTAAGTGAAGGCATACTTTAAGTGATCAGAAGATAAACGATACTAATTTATTCATGCTTCAACTGAGCTCGAAACATAATCAATACAAAAAAAAAACATGCGTAGTAATGCTAGAATATGCAAACTACGTCATTAACCAAAAGAAGAAAACACAAAAAATAGCAAAGAAGGAACCTCCCCTTCATGAAGTCGGAGGTTGTGGACTAGGATCAGTGTCAGTGCTGGGAGATGGATGACCAAGGATAGCAGCTAGCGCTGGAGGCCATGAAGGTAAAACCGCAAAATCCAATGAAGCCCTTAAGTTGTAGATATGTTGCACGACTTCTCGAACCTGAGAGTTTTCGAAATGCTGGAAAAACAGGGCAGGCGCCATGCGCCTGCATAATTCTTTTTTTTTTCAACGTTTTCTTTTTTTTTCAACGTTTTCACAAACATTCTCTTAATAAGAAAAACTTTATAATTAAACAAAAAGAAAATACAAGATACAAAGACTTCCTTCCTTTACTTTTGTTCTTTCAAAAACGGATAAGAAGGAAAAAAAACATTTTTCGCAAAAATTTATTGACCTGAAAGTTGAATAGAGGTTTTTCCTCTATCCACTGGTTCTCCAAAATACGGCTTAAGTCTCTGCCCATTTACTTTAAAAACATTTCCCTTAGAGTCAACTAGATCCACTGCCCCATATGGGTAGACTTTAAAAATTTGAAAGGGACCAGACCATCTAGACTTAAGTTTTCCAGGGAAAAGTTTCAACCTAGAGTTGAATAACAGAACCAGATCACCTTCTTGAAGATTGTTCGGCCGAAGACGCCTATCATGCCACTGTTTAGTTTTTTCCTTAAACAACTTAGCATTCTCATAAGAAAAGTGCCTGTGTTCTTCTAATTCCAACAATTGTAACTTCCTCGCTTCACTTGCAGCCAACAAATCAAAATTTAATTTCTTAGTAGCCCAAAATGCTTTATATTCTAGCTCAAGAGGCAAATGACATGCTTTTCCAAAAACTAGCCTATAGGGGGACATGCCGAGGGGAGTCTTAAATGCTGTCCTATATGCCCAAAGTGAATCATCAAGCTTAAAAGACCAATCCCTACGGTTAAGATTTACAGTTTTTTCTAAAATGTTTTTTATCTCCCTATTAGATATTTCGGCTAACCCATTCGACTGAGGATGATATGCTGTTGCAACCCTATGACGCACATTGTATTTAGTCAGCAACTTTTGCATAGACCTATTCACAAAATGAGCCCCCCCATCGCTTATCAGACAACGTGGGGTTCCATAACGCGTAAAAATGTGCTTTTGCAGAAAACGAATGACAACTTTGGAATCATTGGTAACAGTTGCAATGGCTTCTATCCATTTCGAAACATAATCTACTGCTAACAATATATAAAGCTTCCCATTAGAAGATGGAAATGGACCCATAACAAGAGGGGAAGGGAGGAAAAGAAGATGAATGAGAATAAGATGGCTAGGTTATTTTGTTTTGAAACCTACAACCCACTTAGGCTTGGGTTCTCCGTTCAATTTTCTTTTGTTTTAGGCCCACTTACCCAATCACTCCTTGTTAAACAAACCAAGCCCACGAAGCAAGAAAATTGAATCCTATTCCAACCTCCTTAAGCTTATTGATATCCAATAATATAATTCCGTAATTGGCCCAATGGCCCAGAACAAGTGCCAACGAAACGGGATCCTCACTAAACAATAATTTAATAAGTAACTACACACAATCCTCTCGCCACAATTTCTGCAGCAGTCCAAAGTAACTGAAATGCCACCCTTAAGTTAAATAAAGACAACCAATAAATAAAATAATAAAAAAAATACATACATATATATATTCTAAGAAAAGAAATCCCGGAACTCGAGGGTAAGCTAACTTGAGTAACGCGGGGCGTTATAGTAAGTGCGAAAGTAGAGATCAGCCCTTGTAGTAAGAAGCATGTATAACAGAGGAAGACATTTTCATAATTCTGGGATGCTAATATAATCTTGCTTGAGGACAAGCAAGGTTTCAAGTTTGGGGGTGTGATAGCTCTCAAATAGAGAGTGAATTATTGGTCAAGCTAAGGGTACTTGTATGCCAAGAATGTGAGAAACAAGCTAATTAAGCCCTAAGAACGTGAGAAATTCCAAAGAAAACCTTCAATGCATAAATTTTTTGTAGAGTCATTAAATTTTTAGTGAATGCTAAATTATGGATGTTTAATGCGGAGAGAAAAGTATGGTCGGTCCATTCGGAGCAGGTGAAGCTTTAATGGAATAATGTGGTGCTGCTGAAGGCTAAGGACAAAAAAAAATGGTTAAAGTCGGAAGTGAGCTAGCGCTTTGGAAGCTAGAGAGCAAAGGCTGAAGCAGTAATTAGATTTCGCCTACACTATTACCGTGTTAGTACAGCTTCCGTACATTGTCCATTCATCATCCGTGTGAGGTTCTTTGGTGCCCTAAATTAAAGGCCGAGTATTTAAGGAAAATGAGACCATTGCTGAAAGAAAGAGGACGTTTGGAGAACTAATTTGGAAGCATCGATTTCAGGAAAACACTCTCTGAAAAGATGTGGGCGTCTCAGTTGACAATGGAAGAGAGAGAGACTCTACTTCGGCTCGAGATCTTCACTGTTCATCCGAGGAAGCTTCTGGGTTTTCTCGCTGTGCCTTATAAAATGGAGTCTTCTTTCACCTTTTCACTTTCATATTTCTGTTTCATCATGAACTAATCCACCTTCTTTCGGGGAGGGGTTGAAACTTGCTGTAGTAGACATTGAGCTACTGTTGAATGCATTTTAACTCTTATTTAATAGCAGTGAGTTTTATTTTCCATCGCTCTAAACATGTTTGGCCTACAGGTTTAGTGTGCAAGCTCATAGGGTGCTTGGGAAAGCTCCTGTGTGCGGAATTACTACTGTTAGTTGTAGTTTTTGTTTTCAATCCGAAAAAGAGTAGTGAATACCTGGAATGGGGTTCACTCTGTGGTGCCTATAGATTGGTTTAGTGCTTGTTGTAACCACAACGGGAGTTGGGTTAGAATATTTGTTGGGTAACTCAGAAGAGAGCCGTGAGAGTCTGGGCCTTAAGAGTTTTAGGTGTTTTTCTTCAGTTGGTGACATTTAAAATTAGTAGATAGATTTCCTCTCCCTGAATCCCTAAAAATCGATCTAAACCCCCATTGGTGTTCAATTCTTCGGTGGAAGCTTCTTGAACAGTTTATTTGTCCTCTCATTTACTGTTTTAGTCACATTTTATTCTTCAAGTTACGTGCAACATTGACAAACCAATTTTATTTTCTTTTAACTTTTGTTTGGTAACTCAAAGTAATTAATCACTTTCTGTGTGCATAAATTCCTTGTGGAGACGACCTTGTTTCTACTACAATTGACGGAATTAGTGTATACTTGCACTATAATTCACCCATTTATAAGAATAACAATAGTAGGCATTTACTATTTTATTGGCTCTTTTCTTTTGGTATGGCTGGTATCTTTTTATTGCTGACTTGTTTTTTTTGTGGATGTCTAGCTTTAGCTATTACCCGTGGTCGACGTACTTATGCTACTGCACGCTTAGAAAGATACTTAACTGACATGGGAAAAAGCAAAAACTTACTTACGAAGGGCAGTTTGCGTCATTACGGCTTATTGAATCTGCCCGTCCTCTCTCTGAGGCGTAAAGTCGACTTGTTAGTGAGGCCCCACTCTTGGTTATATTACTCATTCTACTTCAGGTAAGCTCTTACCTTGACTTTTATTTGCTTCTCGTTTTATGACATTCCTTTATAGTTTATCTTTTTCGCTGTTAGATTCGTCTGAGTCCTCTAATGATCAGGATGAGATGAGTCTTTTCGATCGATTTCGAGCTAACAAGAGGTTTACCTCGGGCGAGGGAGCTTTAAGTTAGATTCCACCAACTTAGCGACGTCAAGGGTAGAGCCATCTACTCTACCTCGACCTGTCGGTGTTGCTCTGAGGGCTACTATTCGTCCTCCTCCGTTGTCTGCTCGATATGTGCTTCCTGGTTCTGCGACTATGAGCTTTGGACTGTCTTTCCCTACGGTTCTCGAGTCTTCTCGTCTTGAGAGATCTGCATCTCCTTTACAAGGTCCTGTCTTTGGTTTTCAAGGACCTTACCAAGCACCGTTGCCACCGGAGGAAATTGACAGGGTCAGGAGACGTATTCAAGAGAGAGTGCAAAGGGGGACTCTTCCTGACTCATTCTCCGCTGGTGACCCTGATCGGGACGTTTGTCACGCTTTGCATGAGATACGCAAGGTGAGTTTGTTTTCTTACTTTCTTCTTCTCCTTTTTCTTTTTTGCATTTTCCTCTGTTTTACTACCCCTTGTTTGTCCTTCAGTCTTGCGTACTGGTTAGCTCGACAGTTGTTAGGGTTGACTTTTAACTGCAGAAACATGTGTCGGTAGGCCTATTTGACCATGATTTTGACCCCTTTCCCATCATTATTTGCCAAAAAATATTACATTTGCTTAAAGTAGAACATGCATAGAACATTTCTGCATAAAGTCAAACTATGATACTTTAGGAAAAACATGAGAAAAATGCGGTCAAATTTGGAAGAAAATAACAGTTTTTGTTTTGCAAGAATTGCGCCTGGTGCAATTTTGAAGACCAAATTCGCAAAACGTCGTTTTGATTAATGAAGGGCAAGGACGACATTTCCTATGTCTTTGAATCAAAGTTATAATCGTGAGTCTAAGTCAACTGGGAGTGGTTAGGTGTATCTCAATTCATTTCCACCTAAAAATGTGGGAAGTTTAACAACTCCAAGGGCCTATATAAGAATGCCATCCCTCCAGTAGCAAATCATCCATTCTAAGTTCGTTTTCAGCTTCATTTACTTTCTCCTTCGTTGTAGAACTCGTTCTTATGCTTTAGATTTATGTTTCAGTTGCCATTTCCTTGTATTTTCACACTTTTGCTTACTGTATTGCTTTTAATTCGAGTTCTACCTCTTGTTCTGCATTTATTTTGTTCTTCTTAAGTTCTTTAGTGAGTTTACACTCCCCTCACACTCGAGAGAAAACAGGGTTAAGCTAGAACTCCTTATACGGCTCATTTATTCGTTTTAATATAATGAAAAATATCGCCGTTATGTTTCCAGGGCATTTTCTTTCCTTTAAAAATGTTCTAAATTAATTATCAACCTCTTTGTGGAATGCCTTAGTCAAAATGATTTGATTTTCAAAACGCTCGAGCTTTGCCCATAATTGTGCCTGACACTTTTTTGGGTTGGTTTCTAAAAACTTCTCTTTACATATTTTTTCCATTTGGCCAGTGAGAGTTTGATTTATACATTAAAGCCCAACCCTGAGAAGGGTGAGGTAGGTAAAATAATAGGAAACCAATATCGGATGTGACTTACACATAAGCGCATAAATAGGCCCACTGACCCATAAAGCAAATGCGTTGATAAACATTCTCTATGATTGTAATCACATATAGACTTATGATTGTAGGTTACCCTAGCCTCTACAGCAACCAAAAGAAGTAGTGAAAGAGTGATAAAGGAAGTATGTCAATTATGCATGAGAACTCCTCTATTCAAGGTGAAACCCCACAACAATAACAAAAATAACCTCAATAACAAGATGATGAACCAACCCCAAGAAAGCTAAACAGATTTATGCTTGGTAAGATGATCAAAGATCAAGAAGAAAAGAGAACTTGTTCCTATCTTCAAGATTTCGAACTCTCCACAACCTAATTCATCAAACTAGATTGAAATTTCTAAACATGCATTCTAAACACAAGAATACAAAGAAAGCTTAAAGCTTGAGAGAGATTAAACTCAATATGAAATTTCATTCATCAAATGTTGTGTTTCAAAAGCAAATGTACATCCCTACTTATAGTAATTGAAAAGACACAACCCTTGGATGAAAAGACACAACCCTTGAAAAATACATAATAAATTAAATATGTGGATGAATCTAGATTTTTAGATTCATGAAGTTTCTTGGATGACAAGATGTCTTGTCAAGCTTGAAAGGATGCAACTCTTCACCAAGTGTGAACACCTTAGCTTGGAAGTGACCATTCAACCCTTCTTCTAGTCTTTTAGCTCTAGCTCTTGTGATTGGACCTTGTGGCATAATGATTTGCTCATGATTGGGTTGACTTTGAGGATAAGCTTCATTTGAGCTGATTTGAGCTTGCTCCTCTTGTAGGCTTTCCCCATGCACTCTGTGATCACTCATTTCTATATCAAAGAGTAAAACTCAGATTCCCAATAAAAGCTAAAATTGCCCCTGGTGCATTTTCCCAACAAAGTGTGTTTTCCATGTTTTGCATCAAAAATAAGGTAGGAAACAAAAATGTTGAGTTTTATTAAATTGCTGGGTAGTTAAAACCCCAAACAACAACATTTCATCACATTTTTCTTCCTAAATCACAATTGCATATTTGAACCATTTCACGACATTTATTGATTTTGAAAAGCAACAAGTCCCTGAGGATTCGACCTTGGATTACTCTCAAGTATTACTTGTGACCGTGTGCGCTTGCACGAGTCTCTACTCTTTTTAAAGGTAGAGAAAGCCCCAACAAGTTTTTGGCACCGTTGCCGGAGACTTATTTTTCAAATCATATTCTTTTCAAGTGAATTGTTATATGTGTAATTGTTGCATACCTCTATCATTGAACTTAATTGTTATATCTAACCTTTTAGGGAGTTGTGTATGAGTACAAGGTCTGGTTGGTTGACCTTTGATCTAGAGATTGAAAGAACTCTTAAAAGGACAAGGCGTGAGCAGAGATTGAGAAAAGAAAGAAAAAATCAAAACGAGAAAGAAGTAGAAGAAGAAACCATCGAGATGAGTAGACAAGATCCTCCACCTTCACAAGATCCACCTATGAATGGAGATATGGCAGGTGAAGGAGCAGCAAATCGAGCAGGAGAACTTCCTAATCCGATCCTTCGGTAGATAACCGAGATGTAGCCATGCGAAACTGTGTCACTCATGCATTCCACAACTTAAATTCAGGGATAAGTAATCCTTTACCCCAAGCCGCACAGTTCGAGCTTAAGCAAGTCATGTTCCAAATGTTGCAAACGATGGGCCAATTCGGAGGATTGACTAACGAAGATCCCTACTCCCATATCAAATATTTTATTGAAATAGCTAATGCATTTCAACTTCCTAGTGTCTCTGAAGATGCACTAAGGCAAAAAATGTTTCCTTTTTCTCTCAGGGATGGTGCAAGGACTTGGCTAAACGTGCTAGAACCAAATTCTATCACCACGTGGGCACTAAGGCAACGCAGGTCTAGTGGGGACCCAGGTAGTTTTACTATCCCTTGCTCAATGGGTGATAAGAATCTTGGGAGACCATTGTGTGACTTAGGCGCAAGTATTAATCTTATGCCTCTTTCTGTCATTAAAGAGTTAAATATAGGAGAAGCTCGTCCCACTACTGTCACTTTAGAACTAGCTGATAGGTCCATCAAGAAACCGAAAGGGAAAATAGAAGATGTGCTTATTAAGGTTGATAAGTTTATTTTTCCCATTGATTTCATAATTTTGTATTGTGAAGCAGATCTCTTGGTGTCGATCATTCTTTGGAGGCCGTTTTTAGCAACTGGAGACACAGTATTTAATGTTCGAAAAGGAGAGATCACTATGAAGGGGCAGTGATGAGCAAGTCACCTTCAACATCCTTTATGCGATGCGGCTCCTTGATGAAGTCAAGGAGTGCTGTGCAATAGAGGCAACTTTGAAGAAACTCAAGCAAATGATTGTGGAAGACTTAGAAGAAAATTTGAAGGTCGTAGAAAAGGAAGCGAAAATTGCACCTGGCGCAATTTTCCTATCATTTGAGCATTTCGAGTTTTTGCACCCAACAGTAGCTGATTTGAAAGCCTTCCAACCTTCCATCATTTAACCTCCATAAGTGGAGAAGAAACCCTTATCCTCTCATTTAAAATATGCTTATTTGGGTTTAAACGATACTTTGCCAATTATCATTTCTCCTTATTTGACTAATGAACATGAATCTTTACCTTGCAAGTTTTGTCTAAGTACAAAAGGGCTATTGGATGGACCATAATGGACATAAAAGGAATTAGCCCTAATTTTTGGTTAGGCACCGGGGTGGTCTACCCCATTTCAAATAGCAGTTGGGTTAGCCCGGTTCAATATGTCACCAAGAAGGGTGGTATGATGGTGATAACTAATGATGACAACGAGTTGATCTCAACAAGGACGATGACTAGTTAGAGAGTGTGCATGGACTACCGTCACCTAAATAATGTCACTCGAAAAGACCATTTTCCACTTCCTTTTATTGACCAAATGTTTGATTGTCTTGCATGGAAGAATTGCTATTGCTTTCAAGACGGCTATTCTGGTTACAACCAGAATACAATAGCTTCGAAGGACCAAGAAAATACCACTTTCACATGTCCTTACAGGACATTTGCGTTCCGGAGGATGCCGTTCGATCTTTGTAACGATCCCGCCACCTTCTAAAGATGCATGACTGCTATTTTCTCTAATATGGTAGAAAGCACGGTAGAAATATTTATGGATGATTTTTTCGTGTTTGGTGAGTCGTTTGATGTTTGTTTAGAGAATCTAGAGAATGTTTTAAAAAGGTGTGAAGAGACTAACCTTGTGCTTAATTGGGAGAAGTGTCATTTTATGGTACGTGAAGGTATAGTCCTAGGTCACAGAACTTCAGGAAAATGAATTGACGTCAATAGGGCTAAAATATACTTGATTGCCAAACTACCCCCTCCCACTACTGTAAAAGGTGTTAGAAGTTTCTTAGAATATATGGGTTTCTACCGTCGTTTTATAAAAGATTTTGTGAAAATTTCTAAGCCATTATGTCAGTTGTTGGAAGTAGATCGACCCTTTGATTTTGATGAAAATTGTTTGAAAGCTTTTGAGACACTTAAAGATGTATTTAGCTCAACACCTATCATAATTGAACCCAATAGGAACTTGCCATTTGAACTAATGTGTGATGCAAGTGATTTTGCTGTAGGTGCGATGTTGGGTCAACGAAAAGGTAAAGTTCTTCATCCTGTTTATTATGCAAGTAAGACATTGAATAGTAGTAAGTTAAACTACACTGTGACTGAAAAAGAATTTTTAGATGTTGTTTTCGCATTTGACAAATTTCGTTCATATTTGATTAGGACTAAGGTGATAATTTTTACAGATCATTCTACATTAAATACTTTTTTGCTAAAAAAGAAGCTAAGCCTAGGTTAATTAGATGGATATTATTGTTACAAGAGTTTGATCTAAAGATAAAAGATAGAAAAGGAACAGAAAACCAAGTAACATATCATTTATCTAGGCTAGAGTCTTTTTTGCAGCATGATAGTTGTGAAATTAGAGAACATTTTGTGGATGAGCATCTGTTAGCTATTTCAGAAGTCCTTTAGTATGCTGATTACGTGAAATATGTGGTTAGCAACATAATTCCTACTGATTTGAGTAAGCACCAGACAAAGAAGTTCTTTCATGATGTTAGGTTTTATAGATGGGGTGAACATTTCTTGTTTAAACTGGAACCTGACAATATTCTTCGCAGGTGTGTTACTGAGCATGAACAGAAGGAGATTCTGGAGGCGTGCCACAAATCGCCATATGGTGGACATTTCGCTGGACGTAAAACTGCAGAAAGGTCCTCCAAAGTGGTTTCGTTTGGCCATCCATATTCCGAGATGCTCACATATTTGCTCAAAGTTGTGACCACTGTCAAAGATCAGGTAACTTGACACGGAAACATGAGATGCCCTTAAACCCAATATTGGAAGTAGAGTTGTTCGATGTTTGGGGCATCGACTTCGTGTGCTCATTTCCACCTTCATTTGGTAAGAATTACATTCTCTTGGCTGTTGAATGTGTTTTTAAATAGGTCGAGGCTCTACAGGGATAACTTCTTCAGTACCAAAAGCCAAAGAGAAAGGAATTTCTCCATTAGCTATTTTGGCACTAGTCCGATAGGCCCATAATATGCTAGGTAATTCTTCAGCCCATCCCCCTTTTAAGGATTATAGTCGGTTCTTCAAGTGATGTTTAATAACTTTGTTCACTACCTCGACTTGTCCATTGGATTATGGGTGTGCCAGGGAAGAGCAAAAATGACGGATGTTGAGTTGCTTGCAGAAATCTTTAAAGTTGGCATTATCAAATTGCTTTCCATTATTAGAGATGATAGCGTAGGGAACACCAAATCAACACACGAGGTTTTGCCACACGAATTTGGTGATCTTCTTTTTCGAAATTATGGCAAATGTTTCAGGTTCGTCCCATTTAGTGAAGTAATCTATGGCCACCACAGCGTATTTAGTTTAACCTTTCCTCGTTGGCAATGGTCTTACTAGATTTATTACCCATTTCACGAAGGGCCACAAGCTAATCATGGCAGACAGGGCTCTGCTGGCATCCTTGGGATCATTGCACAACACCAACATCGGTCACATGTTCGAGTGTACACTTGGGTGTCTCATCGTAGTGTTGGCTAGTAATATCCTTATCGAAGGATCTTATGGGCTAAACATCGCACCTGTAACGCCCCGCGTTCTCAAGTATGTTTATTTTTAAGATATCGTTAGTGCCTTTGGATTCTTGGATTTTATAATTTTGGAGTTCTAATTTTCCTTTTTTGGACTTTATTCTTGTATTCTAAAGTTAAAGTTAATCATTTTATTTTGGGATTATTGTGGGATTTACTTTAAGTAATAAAATGTAGTTTTGGGCTTCTTGTAATGGGGTTGTGTGTTTTTAGTTGGGCCTCATTTAAAATTGGAGAATTTAGGTTATGGTTTTTAAAACAATGTTAGCAAATAAAGAAAATAAGAAAACAGAGGAAAAAAAAAGGGAATAAAAGAAAACAAAACAAAAAGTGTAAAATAGAAGGAAAAAAAAACCCTAAATCATTTCATCTTCTTCTTCCTCACTTGTCCAACCGCCAGCCCCCCTATCTGCTTCTTCTTCTTCAACCCCCAGTCGCCGCACCCCGCCCCTTTGTTTTCCGGCGACTGCGGCACATCGGTAGCCTCTGCGAGCAACGACGTTCTCAGATCGACGTCGGTGCAACACGAGCAACATCGGTGCGACCTATGGATTGCAACGTTTTGGCCTGCGACGGTCCCCTTCGAATGACCCAGCTCCCCGGTGGCGCTTCTTCTCAACAGACCCAGCGCGACGCGACCTCCCTTCAGCGAAGGGCAACCTTCATCCGGCGACGTCCATGCTGTTGCCGATATGCCCAATGCCCAGATCTGCATCAAATCTGACGAACTCACGAACCAGCAGCGGCGAACGGTGGGTCGACCTCCGCGACGTCCTTGAACCGACGGCGGCAGCAATCCTCGAGCACGACACGAACGACGGCGCCTTCCCACCGAACTCGGCGGCTCTGTGTCTCGAACTCAGCATCTCCGGCGAACCACGACATTGCTCCTTTCTCCACGACCACATCTGCAGCGGCGCGTCTTCTACGGCTACTTTCAGCGCTGACCCACAATCGATCGCAGCTAAATCCGTGATACCCATCCCCGTGGGCGTCAGAGTTTGCAAGCCCGAAGCTCTTCGAACTCAGATTTGCAGTATCGGCACCGACCCACTCCTAACCCAAGAGGTTTCATGGTGAGATAATAGATAACGGATCACCTAAACTTAGTTTCGATGCAAACTAAGTGTTTCTACCATGAACTCTAATCAAGTTTGGTTTGCTTTTGGATAATAGGAACCCTTCGACGAGCTTAGTAGCGCTTTGGGACTTTGTTTGTAAGTAGCACGGGGGCGGGTGTGTGCGTTGTTGTGTGCTAATATGAATCGTTCTTGCTGATTTTACATTATAAACATGTTTCTCTTATTATTTTAATTGTTGGACAGGTTTGTGAGGTCGATGTTGTTATTGTAACTTGCTATTATTTTATATATTGGATATGTGTATGACTGGTATCCATGTTTGTTGTCTGCAACTTTAGGAATTTACTGATATTGTATGGTTGGAAGTGATTAGGATTTGTTATGTTGTGAAAAACATGTTATGTGAAGCATGTCATAGGGTTGTTTGTTGAAGCTTTTGTGTGCTCTATGTTGTGAGCAAGTTGGTTGTTGTCAAACTTTATGTTTTTGAGATCCGTGATGTATTGAAATCATACTAGTGGTTGTGTTGTGGATGGACGTTGTGGTGGTTGGTTTTATTAGGGAATTGGTACTAGAATCTTGGTTGGAGGCTAGAAATGATATGTGGAGTTTTGAAAGTTATGAAGTGAATGGGTGAGTGTCGGGGCCTCGGGTATAAATGGTCGGGGGCTGATACGTCACTAATTGGGTATTGAGGCGTCGGGTATAAATGGTCGAGGGTTGATGCGAGGAGTCTTTCGAAAGGAGAACTATTGGGGCCTTGGGTAAAATGGTCAAGGGCCAATAGATTGTAAAGACATCGAGGCCTCGGGTATAAATGGTCGAGGGTCGATGCGAGGAGTCTGTTGGAGGGAATACTATTGGGGCCTTGGGTAAAAATGGTCAAGGGCCAATAGTTTGTTAAGACATCGAGGCCTCGGGTATAAATGGTCGAGGGTCGATGCACTAGTGTCGGGGCTCTGGGTATAAATGGTCAGGGGTCGACACTACCAACAGAATGACCTTGGAAAGCTTGAATAGCTGAAATGAACATAGAGTTGCTTGAAGTGCTAGGGTGCCACGTGGACTGTAGTTAATTTGTATATGATTGTGGTTAGCGTCGGGTCTTATAGAGCATGTTTATGGTTGAATGTATAATGTAATTATAGAGTATGTCTATGGTTGTTCGTATACTGTAATGATAGAGCATGACGATGTATGTTCTCTTTATGGTTTTTGAGCATGATGTTCGTGTGTGATTGGTGAGGGCTACTTACGAAGTATATTTTATATACTCACCCCCCCTCTACAATTGTTGTTTTCAGGCGGAGAGTTCGTTGGCGACCATGGCGATGACGTGGAGGAGGCATGACAGGAGAGGACCATAGGCTGCGTAGTTGTTTTCGTTAGCCTAGGTTTAGATGGATTATGCATTATTGATTAGAATTAAAATACTAGTCCTATTTGACTGTTGGGGAGTTTTCCACCTATCGTTTACTTTGACTTGGGATAGGTGTTTCACTTATCTCTTCCATTCATTCAACTCTTTTAATTGAAATAATGGATTTGCCTTGTGATGTTGTCCACGAAGGACGCTTGGATCAAAATTTATAGATTTGATGTTTTATTTTTGTTTTAATTTTGAAGTATTGAACAGAGATGAGGCTTTATGTTATATAAATATTACACAGGGAGTCGTTGATCTCGGGTTTAGAGAATAATAATTGACAGGGGGTTTAAGTAACGTTACCTAGAATGGCGTGAAACGTTTTGGGGCGTTACAGCACCCATGAATGATTACCGCAGATTCCTTCGTGAATTTCCTGCATCACATATTCAGCTTCCTCTTGATCCAGACACTTTAGCAGTGGTTGTGAATATCCTCGTTTGTACAATATATCATGGATCATGGTGTATTGGGTTGCTTATCGCCGTAATCGATGGGCCTCGATCATGTTGGTAGGTAACTCACCTGTATTAAGATACTTAATGATCGAACACATCCATGAGTCATAGCCCGGGACATTCATGGTGTGGACGTCGAGGGCCTTTTCTGTACTAGATTGCAGTATGAATGTCACAGGGATAGTCTGACCAACGTTGGTCTGATAAGTAGTTGCCAATTGAGATAAAGCATCCGCTTTTCTATTTTATGATCGAGGAATCTGCCGAATCTCCCATTTTGGGAATTCGGCAAACAATTGCTACACTTGCTTTTTGTAGGCATTTAGTCTTTCCCCTTGTACTTGATATTCTCCACTAACCTGGTTAACGACCATGGAATTACTATGGACAAGCAAATGTTTAACACCTTGTCCTCGTGTTGCTTGGAGTCCGACAATTAAGGCTTCGTACTCAGCTTTATTGTTGGAAGTTTTAAATCTAAAGCTTAATGCAGCTTCCATGCATTTCTTTGCAGGTGATAGGAGTACAACTCTTGCGTGGCTGTTATGGGTGCCAAGATGGATATCTTCACTTCGTGGTGCTAATCCAGGATTTATGTCCGCGATAAAGTCGGTGATTGTCTGCCCTTTAACAGTTGTTCGAGGCTTATATTGTATGTCATATTCCCCTAGTTCCACAACCTATTTCATTAATCGTCTCGAAGTTTCGGGCTTCTGAAAGACCTGTTTTAGTGGGAGGTCTGTAAGTGGATGGTGTGGGCATAAAAATAGGGTCTCAGTCGCCCAGCCGCCACTATTAACGCTAATGCCATTTTTTCAACTAGCGTGTAGCGGGTCTCGGCATCGACTAATGCCTTGCTAGTATAATACACAGGTACCTGGCATTCATTTTCTTCCTTGACCAAGGCAAAACTTATTGCTGTTTTTGAGAAGGCGAGGTATGAAAATAACTCATCTCCCAAGGAATGTTTTGCCAGCAAGGGCACATGGTTGAGGTACTCTTTAAGTTGTACAAATGCCTTCTCACATTGGTCGGTCCATTCAAATTGACCGCCTCTCTTAAGAATCTGTAAAAATGGCAAACACTAATCAGTGGCTCGATATATGAATCGATTTAACGCCGCGATTTTTCCGTTAAGGTTTTGAAATTGGCGTAAATTTTTTGGTGATGTCATCTCCATTACTGCTCGAATTTTGGCTAGATTGGCTTCGATCCTATTCTGATGAACCAGATATCCTAAAAATCTGCCGGAAGATACCTCAAAAGTGTATTTGTTGGGGTTCAGCTTCATATGATATTTTCGTAGGATGTTAAAAGCTTCTGTTAGGTCATTCTCATGTTGGTTTGACAGTCGACTTTTTACCAACATGTCACCACATAGACTTCCATATTACTACCAATTAAAGGTGCAAACATCTTATTTACTAACCTGTGGTAGGTTGCTCCAGCGTTTGTTAGACCCGATTGTTGGGTTTTATGTCCTAAAACTCATAGTTTGAAAATGACAGATATACTTTTATCATTCAATAAAGTTGTTATTGAAGGTTTTAATTAATAAGTAGTTATTGATCCAATAAAATGTTCTTACTATATCTAAATCCAATAAAATAAAGGATCCTAGACTGTTACCTGAGACTCAAACTCTATGTAAGAGACATAAATATGGATCAAGTTTGAGTTAACAGTCTAAATGGTCTATAGTATAGGAATAAGGTTGGGCGCCTTATTCTCGGGACACTATGGATGCGACCCACTTTGTAGCTAGTACAAACGATGTGATCCTAATTCGTTCATGTGAAGACATGCGAGTGGGGGTGTCCCGTGCAAAGAGTTTGCATAAGACCGGACCATGAGATAGTCACTTTTACTTTATAACACCGTTTACTGTTTGAAACTGACTATTTCAACTTTGATGGCCTAGGTAACTCGATCTTAATCCTGAGCTAACTATGAACTTCTGTTTACTCGGGATTATCCTTAGATCTGCATGGGTGAGAGCAGCTCAACAGCGCTGGCTCAATAAGCCTCCCATTTCAGGGGTAAGACCCGATAGATAGCTAGGGACATAGGGTGCAAGAAGGAATTCACTCCTACCCAATTTTGGGATAGTAGAGAGGTTGTTCTCTTAAGGGCTGAATCCAGGTCTTGAACAATTGGCGCCACCCTCATCAAAATGTTTGAGAGGATTTTTTGATTTGATAGTTGGACTACAAATCATTGTTCATCAGAGGATTAGTGGGACTTAAGGAACAAGAGGTAATTATATGGGTAAATCAGTATTTTGACCCAGCTGTAATTACGAACAACCTGTGAAGGGTCGACTTACCGATCATGGTTATATCAAATGAACATAATATATCTATAGTGAGGAGAGTGCAGCTACGGGCTTTAGTGGAGTGACCGCGTAGTTAACGATTGTTGGTTAACTAGGTTAAAGAGCTTAACCAGCTAATCTCGGATCGTTGGAGCTCATGATCTGTAGGTCTATAAGGTCCCCCGGCTAGCTCATATAGGAATAAACATGGAATAATTTGAAGGAATAATTCAAATCGTACGAATTAGGTTAATCATATGAGATATGATTAAGTAATTGATATATGATATCAATTTGAGAAATTTGGACAAAATATTTAAATAGGATTTAAATATTAAAATTGTGAATGCGGATTCATAATCGGAGGCATGGATTTCATCAAACATCGGATTTTGGAAAAAGTCAAATAGTTGACTTTGACAAGAGAAAGTCAAATGTTGACTAAAGTAGATTAAAATAATGTTTTTAACCAAGTTGGTGGAAAATTCCACTAACTTGTTGAGTGGAACATTTAAATAATCTCAAAAATCCACTTTTTGACACTTAGCGATGCCATACATGAGTGGAATGTGTGTTGTAAACTTTTGGTGAACTTAGACATGCATTTTGACACTTAGTCATGCCATGCATGAGTGGAATATGTGTTGTAAGCTTTTGGTGAACTTTGACATGCAAGAGTTGCATGTAATTTGCCTATTTAAGAAGGCTTTTGTTCAAACATCAAGATCTCTTGGAACCTTTGGCCATTTGATGTGTTTTCAAAAAGCTTACATAACTCCTTTTAGCTCCACTTTTCTCTAATTTTTTCCTTCTCTAAAAAGAGTCCCACCACTCTATTCCAAGCCTTGAGAATAGCTAGGAAGATCTCTTGGTGGTCCTTCATTGGAGCTATTTGAAGATTTTTGAAAAGCTACAAAGGTTTGTATTTTTCTCTACTTATGTCTAAGCATCATAATGTATAATCATGCATGTTTAATCCTAGGTTGTATTATGCATCTAGATTGTTATTTCGACTCTTGCTCACTTCCGCTGCGCATGTATGTATTTTCTCCATCACCGATAACAGTAGAGTCCTCATTCTATTATGAAGGATGTCTTTTCCTGGTCAAGCTCGTGCATTCCTAACTGACTGTATCCAGAATAAGCTTCCATGAAGCTTAACATTTCGTGACCGGTCGTGGCGTCCACCAATTGATCTACTCGTGGTAAGGGAAAACTATCTCTTCAGTGGGCTCTGTTGAGATCCGTGAAGTCGACACATATTCGTCATTGTCCATTAGGTTTCTTCATGACTACGTTGAACAGCCACTGTGGATAATTCACTTCGCGTATAAATCCTGCATTAAGGAGTTCTACCACTTCATCTGATATAGCTTGGCTTCGCTCAGCGTTGAACGGTCTCCGTTTCTGGATCATAGGTTTGGCATTTGGATTCACATTTAGTTGGTGAACTATCACCTGGGGATCCATTTCTGGCATGTCGCCATGTGATCAAGTGAATACATCAGCATTATGTCTAAAAAAGGCTATTAATTTTTCTTTGGGTTCTTATCCCATTTGTGTACCAATCCTAACTCGTTGTTCTTTGGAAAGTATTGGTACAGTTTCTATTGCCTCTGCGGGCTCTCTACAAGTGTTGTTAGGGCTTTTTGGTTGATATGGTAGTGTATCATTATCTCGATTGAGTGGAACAAGTGTTGGGATATTAGAAAGTTTGCTTTCCTTTTCAGTATCGATGCTTGATTTTAGTGGTTTCAAGTTTCATATGACGGGTTCAAGGCGTAGAGTGATATAGTAATATTCACGAGCAATGTGTTGCTCTCCTTATACGTTCTCTACTCCCTATGGGGTTGGAAACTTGATAACTTGATGTAAATGGGACGGTACAGCCTCCTAACTATGTATAGTGAGTCGTCCCAGGATAGCATTATATACTAAATCTAAATCGACAACTAAAAAGCACGCTAACCTATTGAGGATACACGGGCTTTCTCCCAAAGAGATTGATAATTCGATGCTTCCCATTGGGTAAACTCGCTCCCCATGAAATCCCACTAGGGGAGTGGTGCATATTTCCAATCTTTCTTGGTCGATCCTCATAGCATCAAATATTTGCAATGCGAGGACATTAGCTAAGCTGCCTCCATCCACCAGTATGCGATGTACTTGGATATTGTCAATAGGAAGTACGATTACTAGAGCATTGTTGTGCAGTTGGTGTAGACTTTGCCCATCGGAATGGTTGAAGCATATAGTGAATTTAGAAGGCCTTGATGCGGTTGTGTAGACGATGTGGTCATAAGGCTCATGTCATGTTTGTCTAGCCCGAGCTTTTCTCTTTCTACTAGATTCTCCTCCAGCTTGTCCGCCAAATATTGTCCGGATCTCACGCGGATCGGGCTGCTTGTTTGCTAGCAGTCCATCATGCGTAGGAAGGTGATTGCCTCTTCCTCTTCTATCTACAAACTCTTGAAGATACCCTTGTGGTATCAGGGTCTCGATTTCTTCTTTCGAGCGAACACATTCAGCAGTGTTGTGTCCAGCTTCCTTATGGAATAAACAGTAGTGGCTTTAACCTCAGTGAAAATTTCCCTGTTGTCTTTTACCTAGCCACCTGAGGAGATTCTTGTCATTGATTTCCATCAAGATATGCTCTACTTGTACAGTTGTGGTATATCTTTGAATGTTTTTCGAGAACTGCCGGTCTTTAGGCTGGTAGTCAGCTTTTGCCCTATTTTTAGGATATTGCCTAAAGGTCTGCCTCTCCTTTTTTGTCTCGGGGCTTCAAGCACTATTTTTCGGATTCTCTTGAGCATTGAGTAGTTCTCCAGCATGCATATGTTTTTGAGCTCATAGAAAGCACTTCATAATAGAAATCTTCAACTTTTTGCAACATGGTTTCCTATTCCGACTCTTGGTTCTCAAGCAGAAATTCCGGACTTGCATTCGTTCCCTCAACTTCATCCAACACCTCAGCGCAAAACACTCATCAACTTCTATGGGGTATTTCATAGACTCATACACCGAAAAATTTCTCTCTTGGTCTTGTACCCTCATAGTGACTTGTTAGGGTTGACTTTTTAATACAGAAACATGTGTCAGTTATCCTGTTTAACCACATTTTTTACCCCTTTCCCATCATTATTTCCCGAAAAGGACCACATATTCTTAAAGTTGAACATGTATAGATTATTTCTATATAAAGGTCAAACAATGTTACTTTAGGAAAAATATGAGAAAAATGCGATCAAAGTTGGAAGAAAAATAACAAAAATCTGTGTTTGCAGAATTGTTCATGGCGCATTTTTTGGAGGACAAAATGTCAAAACGCACGTTTTGATTAATGAAGCACAAGGAGGACATTTCCCACATGTTCAAACCGTGAGCCCAAGTCTAAGGGAGGTGGTTAGTTGAATCTCAACCCATTTCCACCTAAAATGGAGGGGAGTTTCAACCAACCTATGGTGCTATAAAAGGAAGACATCCCTCCAACAGCAAAGAATCCCTTTCAAGCTTCATTTAATCTTCTTTTAGTTGCTCTCTAGTTGTAGAACACGTTTTTAGGGTTTATGTTTATGTTCTAGTTGTTCATTTCTTTAATTTTCACGCTTTTACCTTTTGTATTGCTTTTAATTCAAGTTCTTACTTTCGTTCTTTGTTCATTCTGTTCTTTTAAAGTTGTTTAGTGAGTTTCAACTCCCTTCACACTCGATAGAGAAGAGGGTCAAGCTAGAACTCATTGTACGACTTATTTATTTATTTAAATTCAATGAAAAATACTTTCTTTATGTTTTCATGCATTTATTTTCCTTTAATTATGTTCTAAATTAGTTATCAACTTCTTTGTGGAATGCTTTAGTCAAAATGATTTGATTGTCAACACGCTTGGGATTTGTCCAGAACTACTCCTGGCACTTTTTTGGGTTGGTTTCTAAAAACTTCTCTTTACGTCTTTTTTCCATTTGGCCAGTGGGAACTTGATATATACACCAAAGCCCAACCTTGGAAAAGGTGAGTTAGGTAAAATAATAGGAAACCAATATGGGATGTGATTTAGGCATAAGCACATAAACCATGGTCCTAGACATAGACCCTTTGACCCATAATGCAAGTGAGTTGGTAGATATTCTCTAGGATTGTAATCACACATAGGCATATGATTGTAGGTTACCCTATAGCTTCTGCAGCAACCAAAAGCGGTAGTGAAAGAGTAGAACTCAAATCCCAAGAAAAGTCAGGAATTGCGCCTGGCACAATTTCTCCAAATAATGTGTTTTCCATGTTTTGCATCAAGACTAAGGTAGGAAGCAATGAGGTTGAGTTTTATTAAATTTCATGATAGTTAAAACCCCAAACGACAACATTTCATCACATTTTTCTTCCTAAATCACAATTGCATATTTGAACTATTCACTTCTTTAGAATTGTTTTGAAAGTAAAAAGTCCATGAGGATTCGACCTTGGATTACTACCAAGTATTACTTGTGACCGTGTGTGCTTGCACGAGTCTGTAATCTTTTTGAAGGTAGAGAAAGTCCCAACAAGTTTTTGGCGCCGTTGTCGGGGACTTATTTTTCAAAACCATATTCTTTTCAATTGAATTGTTTCATGTGCTATTGTTGCATACCTTTGTCATTAGACTTAATTGTTATATCTAACCTTTAAGGGAGTTCTGTATAAGCATAGGGTCTGGTTGGTTAACTTTGATCCAGAGATTGAAAAAACCCTTAAGAGGATAAGGCTTGAGCAGAGGTTGAGAAAAGATAAAAAAAAATCAAAAAGAGAAAAAAGTTGAAGAAGAGACCATCCAGATGAATAGAAATCCACAAGATCCTCCACCTCAACAAAATCCACCTGTGATGGAGATATGGCAGGTGAAGGAGTAGCAAATCGAGTAGGAGAAGTTCCAAATCCGATCCTTCTAGCAGATAATCGAGATGTACCATTGCGGAACTATGTCACTCATGGGTTCCACAACCTAAATTTAGGGATAAATAATCCTTTACCCCAAGCCGCACAGTTCAAGCTTAAGTCAGTCATGTTCCAGATGTTACAAACGATAGACCAGTTCGGAGGACTGACTAACGAAGATCCTTACTCCCATCTCAAATCCTTTATTGAAATAGCTAATGCATTTCAACTTCCTGGTGTCTCTGAGGATGCACTAAGATTAAAAATGTTTCCTTTTTCTATTAGGGACGGTGCACGAACTTGGCTAACGTTCTAGAACCAAATTCTATCAACACGTGGCTAGAACTGATGGAGAAATTTTTGGCAAAGCACCACACTTTGACCAGGAACATAGAACTTCGAGAAGACATTGTGTCTTTCCGACAAAAGGAGAATGAACCAGTATAAAAAGCTTGGGAGCATTTTAAGGAGTTACTGAAAAGATGCTTGAGCCATAGATTGCCCACATGTGTGTAGATTGAACAGTTCTATAAAGGATTGGATCGTTCATCGAGGATGATGTTGAACACCGCAGCGAATGGCTCATTGTAGAAAAGTCAGTAAATGATATCGTTGACATCTTTAATAAGATGACAGACATTACTGACCAAGGTGAAATAGGAAGATCACTGCCAAAGAAGCAAGTATCAGCCAGAGTCTTTGAGTTGGACATAGTCGCTTCAATGTTAGTCCAAATGGCGGCTATGAACCAGATGTTAAAGCAAATGACAGTGGAGAAGGAAACCAAAACCGCCACTTCGACAATGCCTGAACCCTCTCCCGTTTTTCAAATTTAAGATATATCTTGTGTCTATTGTGGTGATAACCACTTGTATGAGAACTGTCCAACTAATCCAGCGTCCGTTTTTGTGTAGGTCAAGGTGCCCAGTGGAATTTCAATCCATATTAAACACTTACAACCCTGGATGTAGGCACCATCCAAACTTTTCTTTCAGTAACCAAGGAGTAGTCGGTAGCAGTGCGCAAGCACCCGCTCAACAATATAAGCAAAACTACACTTCTCCTGGTTTTCCTACTCAATCTGCGTTGCCGTCACAACAATACAATCAACAAAGAGCTCAAAATAACACTCAACAAGGTAGTAGCAATGCAAGTTTTGAGGCCATGATGAAATAATTCATGACAAGAAGTGAAGCTACAACAAAAGAGTTCATGACGAACTGATGTTGTGATAAGAAACTTAGAGATGCAAGTGAGGCAGATAGCAAATAACCAAAAATCTAGACCTCAAGGTACATTCCCTAGACACACAGAGAACCCGAAGCGAGACCGTGAGGGAAAATAGCACTGTAAGGCGGTTATCACGAGAAGCGGACTAAGTTATGAATGACCCTCACTTCTAGCTGAAGGAACTGATGCAGTTACACCTGTCCGTACATCCACCTCCAATCCACAACAAGAAGAGAAAGCAGAACCCGTAACTTCAAAAGAAAAAGGTAAGAAGGCGGATAAAGGTAAGCAAGTAGTGCCCAACACTACTCCACAAGTAGGTAATATTATGATTCCTCCACCTTTCCCCTAAAGGCTAGTTAAAAAAATCAGGATAGTCATTTTGAGATGTTTTTTGAGATTCTAAAATAGTTGCATATAAATATACTTCTCATAGATGCTTTAGAACAAATGCCTAACTACACCAAGTTTTTGAATGATATCATTATAGGTGTAAGAAGTTAGGAGAACATGAGACAGTAGCCCTAACAAAGTGTAGTAGTGATGCTCTAGGAAATCCATTGCCCGTTAAATGTAAGGACCCAGATAGTTTTAGTATCTCTTACTCAATAGGAGGTAAGAACCTAAGAAGAGTATCGTGTGACTTAGGAGCAAGCATTAATCTTATGCCTCTTTATGTGTTTAAAGAGATAAATATAGGAGAAGCTTGTCCCACTACTGTCACTTTACAACTAGCTGATAGGTCCATAAAGAAACCGGAAGGAAAAGTAGAAGATGTACTTGTTAAAGTCGATAAGTTTATTTTTTCCCGCCGATTTCATAATTTTGGATTGTGAAGCAGATCTTGAGGTGTCAATCATTATAGGGAGGTCGTTTTTAGCTACTGGAAATATGGTATTCAGTGTTAGAAAAGGAGAAATCAAGATGAAGTTCAATGATGAGCAGGTAACCTTCAATATCCTTAATGTGATGCGTCTCCCGGATGAAGTCGAAGACTGCTCTGCAATAGCGGCAATCATGAAGGAACTCTAGGAAATGATTGTGGAAGACTTATAAGCCTATTTGGAGGCTGTAGAAAAATAAGCCTAGCGCAATTTTGCCCCAATTTGAGCATTTTTAGTTTTTGCAGCCAACTATAGCGGATTTGAAGACCTTGCAACCTTCCATCATTGAACCTCCAGAATTGAAGAAGAAACCCGTACCTTCTAATTTAAAATATGCTTATTTGGGTTTAAACGATACTTTGCCAGTTATCATTTCTTCTTACTTAACTAATGAACATGAATGTTTGCTTTTGCAGGTTTTATCGAAGTACGAGAAGGCTATTGGATGGACCATAGTGGACATTAGAGGAATTAGCCCTACTTTTTACATGCAAAAAATCATCCTAGAAAAAGGAGCCACCAATTCTATCGAGTTTCAAATGAGGCTTAACCACAAAATGAAAAAGGTGGTCAAGAAGGAGATCATAAAATGGTTAGACGCTGGGGTGACTACCCCATTTCTGATAGCAACTGGGTTAACCCGGTTCAATGCATTCCCAAGAAAGGAGTATGATGGTGATTACAAATGATGACAACTAGTTGATTCCAATGAGGATGGTGACTAGTTGGAGAGTGTGTATGGACTACCATCGCCTAAATAAGGTAATTCGAAAAAACCATTTTCCATTATCCTTTATTGACCAAATGCTTGATCGTCTTGCAGGGAAGGAGTGTTATTGCTTCCTAGACGGGTATTCTGGTTACAACCAGATTACAATAGCACAGGAGGACCAAGAAAAGACCAGTTTCACATGTCCCTATGGGACATTTGCGTTCCGGAGGATGCTGTTCGGTCTTTGCAACGCTCCCGCCACCTTCCAAAGATGCATAACTGCTCAAATAGGTAAACTTTTATGCAAAAAGAGTCTCAAAATAGCCCAAAAACAGTCTCATAAACAAAAAGATTCAAACCAAAAATTCTGGAAAATTTTTAAGGTAAAAAATCCTTAAAATCTTTTATTATTAAAGCAAAGATCTCAAAACTTATCCCAATAAACTGAATTAAAGAATTACAGATTAAGAAGAATAAAACTAAAAAAATGAGCAATAAAAAAACTTACCGATCTTTGAGAGAAAATACCAAAATTATTCTTCTTTCCTTTTCTTTTTATCTTGAAGAAAAAACTAGGTCTAACAGTTTAAGAAATTAAAACCTAAGGTTTAAGGGCTTTTATAACAAACCCTAATCAATCCTTATTTAAAAAGGATAATATAAAAAGATAAAGATTTAATAAAACTCTTTCTTTTTATTTTTTTAAATTCTAAGAACAAATTATCTTTTAAAAAAATAATTTTTAAAACATAAATTTATATTTTTTGAGAAAATAAAGAAAACAACTAAATAAAAATAATAATTTAAATATATATATATATATATATATATATATATATATATAAACTAAGGATAGAGACACCAGAGAGACATACATGAGAAAAGAGAGAAAAAATAAATCCTCAAATTGATTGATTAAAGATGTGGAATAGAGGCACTATTTATAGGTTACAAGAGGAAACAAAATCTAGGAATAACCTCCTAACTTTCCTAACAAAAAAGGAGATTTATTTGCTAATTTAAACACAAAATCTAAACAACTTTAAAACAACTTCTAACTAAGTCCACATAATCTTAACTTCTAACTAATTCAACACTCCCCCTCAAGCTGGACTATACAGATTGAACAGTTTCAGCTTGATCAACAACCTTTCAAACACGGGTCTCAAGAGTCATTTTGTTAGGATATCTGCAGCTTGATCTGATGATGGAACATACATCAGATTTATAATTTTCTCTTCAATCTTCTCATTGATAAAATGTCTGTCAACCTCAACATGTTTAGTACGATCATGATGCACTGGATTGTGTGCAATAGCAATTGCAGCCTTGTTGTCACAATAGACTTCCATTGAACTATCAAACCTGATCTTGAGTTCTTAGAGAAGGAGTTTCAGCCACATTATCTCACAAATACCATGAGATAATGCCCTGAATTCAGCCTCAGCACTATTTCTTGCAACAACTGATTGTTTCTTACTCCTCCATGTAACAAGATTACCCCATACGAAGGTACAATATCATGTCGTAGATCTTCTATCTTGAACAGAACATGTCCAGTCAGCATCTGTAAACACCTTAATCTTTCTGTCATCATCCTTTCCGAAAAATAATCCAAGTCCTGGAGTTCCTTTAAGATATCTAAGAATATGATACACGGCTTCCATGTGTTCTTCAGTAGGAGCATGCATGTATTGACTTACAACACTCACTGCAAATGCAATATCCGGCCTAGTGTGGGATAAATAGATTAATCTTCCAACAAGACGCTGATATCTCCCTTTATCAACGGGTACCCCATCTAGGCTCTCTCCCAACTTATGATTGGGACTTATTGGAGTATCAGATGGTTTACATCCAAGCATTCTGGTTTCCTTCAAGAGGTCTAGTACATATTTTCTTTCACATACAGATATACCAGTTCTACTCCTTGCAACTTCCATCCCTAGAAAATACCAAAGTGTTCTCAGGTCCTTTATTTCGAACTCCTTTCCAAGTGCCTGTTTTAGTCTCTCTATTTCTTCATGATGGTCACCTGTGACAATAATATCATCGACATAAACAATGAGGATGGTGATCTTACCTTAAGAGTGCCTATAGAACATTGTATGGTCAGTTTGAGCTTGGGTATATCCTTGTTTACGAACAGCCTTTGAAAATCGCCTGAACCATGCACGTGGGGATTGTTTTAAACCATAGAGAGATTTCTTCAGCTTACATACCTTCCCATCATACTTATCAATGTCAAATCCAGGAGGAAGGTCCATGTACACCTCTTCTTCCAAATCTCCATTGAGAAATGCATTCTTGACATCCAGTTGTTGTAGTTTCCAATCCAGATTTGTAGCAAGGGACAAGAGGACACGGATTGTGTTCAATTTTGCAACGGGTGCAATTGTCTCCTGATAGTCTACCCCAAAATTCTGAGAGTATCCTTTGGCCACCAATCTTGCTTTATACGTTTCAATGGACCCATCAGCCTTATATTTGACAGTAAAGATCCATCGGCATCCTACCGTTGGTTTATCTTGAGGACGATCAACTACTGTACACGTAGCATTAAGCTTCAAAGTTTTCATTTCATCATCTACCGCATTTTTCCATTGTGGATTGCTCATAGCCTCTTGAATGGATTTTGGTACCTCATTGGCTTCCAGATTGAGAGCCAAGGTCTGAACTGCTGAAGATAAATGACTATAACCAATACATCGAGCAATTGGATGTTGAGTACACGATCTCACACCCTTCCTAAGTGCAATAGGAAGATCAAGATCATTAGTATTGTCTTGAGGTACAGGGGTAGATTGTTCAGTACCTAAGGACAAGATGGATTCATGACTTTGCTGTTGAGGCTATGGTGGCTCCACTCCTCTTTGAACCGTTTGTCGCCGAGAATAAACAAGAGTCTCAGGTTGCTTGTCACTTTGATTTGGGTTGACTTGATCATCTTCATTATTACAGGAAATAATAGGAACTGACTCTTCTATCTGAGTAATTGGGATGATCGGGATAGGTATTTTTTGCTGAGGTGACTCGGTATTTAGACCATCAATCTCAGGTATTTTTGACTGAGGGGACTCAATTTTTGTATTTAGATCGGCAATCTCCCAAAAATTTCCATCAAGACTACTTGTAATAGGCTCAGTCTCCCCCTGAGGGGAATTGAGGGAGAAAAAAGATTGAGACTCAAAAAATGTGACATCCATGGTAGTGTAAAATTTATTGGTGAATGGACAATAACATTTATAGCATTTTTTAGTAGGATAGTAACCAAGGAAGACACACTTTCTGGCTTTTGGCTCAAATTTGTGACGTTCATGATCATAAACATGAGTGAATGCAGTACATCCACATATTTTGAGGGGAATTGTGAGGACAGATCAGATTTGCGGATAGAAAGTGAGTAAGATTTCTAGTGGAGTGTTAAATTTCAGAACACAAGAGGGCATCCGATTAATGAGATAACAAGCAGTAAGGACAGCATCACCCTAAAAACGGTTAGGAACAGAAATGGTGAACATGAGAGCACGAGCTGTTTCTAAAAGATGCCTATTTTTCCTTTCAGCTATACCATTTTTTGGGGGGGTAATGACACAGGAACTTTGGTGAATGATTCCATTTTGAGACAGGAAAGTTCCCAATGTTTGATTAAAATATTCTGTCCCCTTATCTGTGTGAAGAATTTTGATTCTCGTATTAAATTGATTATGAATGAGAGAATGAAACTGTCGAAAGATTGATGCAGTTTCTGATTTTTCTTTAAGTAAATAGACCCAACAAACCCTAATGTGGTCATCAGTGAAGGTAAGGAACCAACGTTTACCGGACATATTTTTGATGTGAGACGCCCCCCATAAATCACTATGAATCATTGTGAATGGACTGGATGGTATATACTCAACAGAAGGATAAGATGTACGAGAGTGTTTTGCAAGTTGACACACTTCGCAAGTAAAAAGGTCATCTTTATGAAAAAGTGAAGGATATAAATGTTTAAGATACTGAAAACTCGGGTGCCCTAAACGGCGGTGTAAAAGTAGAATTTGTTGTTCTCTAGAATTCGACTCACTACCAACCTGGAGAACTTGTTTATTTCTTAGACTTGGTCCTCTGAAGTAGTAGAGCCCTTCAAAGCCATCAGCATTGCCAATCGTCGTTCCCGTTATCAAGTCCTGAAACAAACACTTAGAGTCAGTGAACAAGGCTTGACACTTTAGATCATGAGTCAACTTCTGAACAGAAATTAGATTGCAACATAATTTAGGCACATGGAGCACTGAGTGCAATGTAATGTTTCGGCTAAGAATAACAGAACCAAAACCCTTAATAATGGCCGATGACCCATCTGCAAGCTTGACATGTGTCTCAATCGGGTTGGGTGAGTACATGGTAAACATATCATGAAAAGCAGTCATATGATTAGTTGCACCCGAATCTAAGATCCACTGATTGGAATGCTGCTGACTTGTTAAAGCTGCACTAAAAATACCTCGTTGTGCCACAAAACTTGACGAAGGAGTAGACTCAACCGGCGGTGTTAAGAGCCGATAGAGCTGTTCAAGTTGTGCCTTTGAAGATGGAGGGAGAGAGGTGGCCAAATCTTGGGAGTTTGACCCACTAGGGCCCACTTGATAGCCGGAGGAGCTGGTTCGAGAAGGTGGAGTATTTGTTGGTGGAGGTGGCCGATAATCCCCTGATAAATTCTTTCGTTGACGACGACCATGGAGTTTCCAACACCGATCTTTTGTATGGTTTGTGAGCTTACAATGATCACACCATAGGTTGTTCCGACGAGTAGATCGGGATGAAGGTGGTGGTGGACCTCGTGCTGCCAGAGCTGATGATTCCAGTGAAAGGGACAGAGGTTTTGTGGGTGTATCACCCATCATCATCACACGTTTACAGCTTGACTCCCAGCGAACTTCTGCGAAAACTTCGTCAATGGCTGGGATTGGCTTTGTGGCAAGTAAGCGGCCACGCACATCATCTAATTCCGGACGAAGACCTGCAAGAAAATCATAAATTCGTTCCTTCTCGACGTGTTTGCGGAAGCGTTCAGCATCCTTCGAGTTCTCCCATTCGAGATTGAGACATAGATCAAGTTCAGCCCACAACCTACGTAATGAACTGTAGTATTGGGTGACATCGGATTCACCTTGTCGTAAGGAACGTGCCTTATTGCGTAATTCAAACAATTGAGCCGAGTTATCAAAATCAGAAAAAGCCATAGTTAGCGCATTCCAAAGATCATTTGCTGTTGAGTAGAAGATGAAGGATTCTTTAATGTCCTCCTCCATCGAGTTAATGAGCCATGCCATGACCATTGAGTTTTGTGCATCCCACACGGAAAAAGAAGGGTCGCTTCATCTGGTTCTGCTATCGTGCCATTGATGTACCCGAGTCGACTGCGGGCACGAATAACTAGGAGGGCCGATCGAGACCATTGCAGAAAATTTTTCCCGTTGAGTTTTGGAGAGGTAATTTGGAGCGATGTGTTTTCAAAGATAGAGATGTGAGGTGTCGTGGATGTGCTTTTAGGGATAGAGATTGAGGTTGTATTCGATCCGTCGAAACTCTCATCTTTGCGCACATCAGTCATCATGGTTGTTTTAACCATTCTGGTGTCAATCTAAACCTAGCTCTGATACCATAAAAACTAAGGATAGAGACACCAGAGAGACATACACGAGAAAAGAGAGAAGAAATAAATCTTCAAATTGATTGATTAAAGATGTGGAATAGAGGCACTATTTATAGGTTACAAGAGGAAACAAAATCTAGGAATAACCTCCTAACTTCCCTAACAAAAAATGAGATTTATTTGCTAAATTTAAACACAAAATCTAAACAACTTATAACTAAGTCCACATAATCTTAACTTCTAACTAATTCAACAATATATTTATATATATATATTTTCGGTTGTTACATGACCGCTGTCAAAGATCAGGTAACTTGACAAGAAAACATTAGATGCCCTTAAACCCAATATTGGGAGTTGAACTTTTCGATATTTGGTGCATCGACTTCATGGGTCTGTTCCTACCTTCATTCGGTAAGAATTACATTCTCTTGACAGTTGATAATGTCTCGAAATGAGTTGAGGCTTTAGCCACCCCTACTAACAATGCCAAGATAGTTTCTCTCTTCTTGCAAAAGTTTATTTTCTTTAGATATGATATACCTAGATGCTTGATTAGTGATGAGGGCACACACTTTTTTAAATAGGGCAGTGAGTAATTTGTTGAAAAAGTATAACATTCACCATAAGATTGCTACTGCATATCACTCTCAAACTAATGGATTAGCAGAGGTATCAAATAGGGAAATAAAGTCAATTTTAGAGAAGCCTGTGAATGTGAATAGGAAGGACTAGGCTATTAAACTTGATGATGCTTTGTGGGCGTATAGAACTACTTACAAAACTCCGTTAGACATGTCCCCTTATCACATTGGTTTTGGTAAAGCATGTCATCTTCCGCTAGAGCTACAACATAGAGCATTTTAGGCTACACGAAAAATAAATTTTGATTATGTTGCTGCAGGTGTAGCGAGATTGCTCCAGTTACATGAGTTGGATGAGTTTCGTCAGTTTTCTTATGAGAATGCCAAAATGTATAAAGAGCAAACCAAAAAGTGGCATGATGAAAAGATAATGAAAAGAATTTAGAACCTGGAAACTTAGTTTTGCTATTTCACTCTAGATTAAAGTTGTTTCTGGGTAAGCTTAAGTCTAGATGGTCGGACCCATGCGTAGTTGAACATGTTTATCCACATAGAGCAGTGGATTTAAGAGGCTCTAAAGGTAATATTTTAATTTTAAAGTAAATGGGCATTGGGTCAAGAAATATTATGGTGATTATATTAACAGAGGTAAAACCTCTGTATTACTAAAAGACCCGTGAAAAAACAGTGGAAACAGTCCCTCGGACAGTTTGGGGGGCCTTTTTATGTAACATATTTTGTCTTCTTTTTGCGAAATTTTTACATTTTCTTTAGGGCTTTTTTGTGTAAATTCCAAATCTAATTTTTGTTTTTGCATTTGAATTTTGCAGGATCAAGATTTGACCCTCGTCAAAATTGCGCCAGGGGCAATTTAAGAGGAAAAAAAATCGATTTTTGAGTTATGGATTAAGGCTTTCATGGGGTTCACGTGGGTTATAATTAAATGGGCTTTGGGTTGTTTTTAAATCAAATAGAGGCTCAATTTTTAACTCAATTATGTTTTTATTATGTTTTAAAACATAAACCAAAACGCCCAAGGATTTCAAATTTCCCCCATTCACGATTTCACCAAGATTTTCTCTCTTGTTTTCAAATATTCTCTCAATAAATCTCAAAGAATCTCAAAGTTTCTTTCATCTCTCTCTTTTTCGGCACACTTAGGGTGTATTGGAGGGATTTTCGTTGTTGATCGTGAAGCAAGCTCAAGAACCATGGAAGGTTCATCTTTCTCCAAGCCACACGACTAGGATTTCTCATAAAAAGCTAGTTTTTGAACCTAGGGAACAAAGAAGAAAATATGAGGAAGCTATAAGAAGTAATCCTAGGAGAAATCTATCCATAGGTGGTACAAATTCTAAAAAAAATTAATATGGAATCTAATGATGCTAGGGTTAATAAAAAGGGTCATAGTGAGAAGAAATTAGGAGGAGGCTTGTGGAGAATGGTTGGGAGTCGTTTGCCTCAACTACGCGGGTATCTGAGGCCTTAGTCAAAGAGTTTTATGATGCCATCAATCCAAATCGAGGGGATTTAGTGAGAGTACGGGGTAAAGTAGTAAAATTATCGCCTTCCATTATTAACACTCACTATGGCTTTTTGGATGTCTTTAATGCCATAGGTAATGAGATTTTGGTGCATCTATCGGACGAGGAAATGGAGGAAGCGCGTGGGCTTATTTGTAGACCACACAAGATATAGACCGTCTCAACCATGGGGAAGCTTTCCTTAAAGCCCCTTGACATCAATGAGCAAGCGACGATTTGGACGTATGTGGTGAAGAACCAGTTGATCGCCACTTGTCACGATTCCTCTTAAGCGCAATAGGGCGATGATGGTGTACATTCTCATGAAAGGCATTGAGTTCAACTTTGGGGAGCTCATAAGGAACGAGATACAGGGTTGCTCGGAGAAAATGGTAGGTTCTCTTAATTTTCCTAGACTAATAACTGAGTTATACTTGTAGGCGGGAGTAGAGGCTGATGATGCAAATGTTGTGACGCCCAAGAGGACGGTCACATCCTAGGAGAGTTTTGGGATATTAGATTGTTCGAGAGGAAGATTCTCCCATTTCCGCCACAGATCCCGAGACCCAATGAGTGGTAACTAGGGAGTAATATGATGAGCTTAGGCACAAGTATGAGCTTCTCTTGGTTACTCAACGTACCACTTGTGAGATCCTCAAGAAGGTATACGGTGATGAAGCACCTTCTTTCCCCGATAAGCTTGCAACCGACTTACCATCTTCTTCCCGTCTTCCTTTCGATTCTACCGACGATGAGTCTTCAGATGATGATTAGGGGAGTATCTCTCTCTCCTTACTTTGATACTATATATGTTAATCTTGATCTTGTACATTAGGTTAGGTTGGTTTGGTTGTTAGTTTAGTTTGTATGTTAGGTAGTTTAGTTTAGTCTTAGTTTTAGGATAGTTGTTGGGATGTATGTTGTGTTGTTAGCGTTTTTGCATATGTTTAAAGTCCAAGCTTGCATGCTTCCTTGTTCTAGCTACTAGCTTATCCTTAGCTTCTTCAATGCATCTTTTCTAAATTTTCAACATGTTCATATTTTTAATGAAATGTTTTCCCTTAGTTATTTGGTTTTGTTTCATATAATGAGGATAATTAGAGGCATGAATAGGTTGGACATATTACAACTCCCTCATTCCAAGGCGCAAAATGTTTCAAAAAAGAGGTGGCCTTGTGTGTCCATAACTCAAAATAGGTGACCTAACGGCAGCTGCCCGACTTAACATACCAATAGTCACCAGATTCATGATCAAGCCATAAAATCATTTTCTACTTTTGTTTTGGTTATAAAACTGTGTTCTGCTTCTTTTTGTTTTGAAACCTCAACTTTTTCCTTGCTTTGGAAGTCCTTGTCCTTTTTGTGCCAAAATTTTGCATCTTTCAAAATTTATTTCCCTAGCGAAGATATTGTTTCCCTTAAGTTTAGGTGGGACAGTGTGTGTCTTTTTATTTTAAAGAAAATGTTTTTTATGTTTTGAAAAAGAGTGAACGAGAAAATACAAGAATAAAGAGTCTTACGCAAAAAGAGTCATATGCAAGAAATTTTTTTTCGAAAGAAAGAGTATGAAAAAGAGTACAAAAGAAGAAAAGCAAGTAAAAAAGAGTCTTGAGAGAAAATAAGAGTGGGGGAAAGAAAAGAAAAATAAGAGTGAAATAAAGACAAGAGTGGTTGGCATTAACATCTTGGAGGGTAGTAGCCTACATATCAAGGTGACTTCATGAAAACCATTGTCGACATCATTTTATGTCGGGTTGCTACCTATCAAGTTTCTATGAGTGGTTGTGGTTAGAAACCGATGTTTGTGTGTTGAAAACCTTAGGGGCTAGTAGCTGGTCAACTTGATGTTAGAACTTTTGAATCAAAATGGAAGTGTGCATATTTCTTGGTTTTGTAAAAGAGTTTTGTGTTTTAGAAAAGAAGAGGATTTATAATCATTTTTATTTTCAAAACAAAGGATGGTTTATGGTTGGTTGACTTGAAAGTAAAGTTAGGACGTTTAGCTTGTGGAGCCTTTCCTGAGACATATATGCTTCGTTTACTTATAAACTTTGGATTGTTGATCATTTATATTTCTAGCATGTTGGTTGTTAGATTTGTTGTTGTTGTTTTTGCTCGGGAACAAGCAAATGGCTAAGTTTGGGGGTGTGTTAGAGTTGACTTTTTTACTGCAGAAACATGTGTCGGTGGTCCTGTTTGACCACGTTTTTTACCCCTTTCCCATCATTATTTGCCAAAAGGACCACATATTCTTAAAGTAGAACATGCATAGATTATTTCTACATAAAAGTCAACGATGATACTTTGGGAAGAATATGAGAAAAATGCGTTTAAAGTTGAAATAAAATAATAGAAATCTGTTTTTGCATAATTGCACCTGGTGCATTTTTTGGCACACGAATTGTCAAAACACACGTTTTGATTAATGAAGGACAAGGAGGACATTTCCCTCATGTTCAAAACCATGAGTCCAAGTCCAAATTAGGTGGTTAGGTGAATCTCAACCCATTTCCACCTAAAATGGAGGGGAGTTTCAACCAACCTATCCTGCTATAAAAGAAAGTCATCCCTTTATCAGCAAAGCATCCCTTCCAAGCTTCATTTCATCTTCTTTTAGTTGCTCTGTAGTTGTAGAACACGTTTTTAGGATTTATGTTTATGTTTTAGTTGTTCATTTCTTTATTTTCACGCTTTTACCTTTTGTTTTGCTTTTAATTCAAGTTCTTACTTTTGTTCTTTGTTCATTCATATCTTTGAAAGTTCTTAACGAGCTTCAACTCCCCTCACGCTCGAGAGAGAAGAGGGTCAAGCTAGAACTCATTGTACGACTTTTTTTTTTTGCTTAGACTGAACTTAAAACTTTATTCAAGCTGCCTACATACCATCTAATGAAAGAGATCAAGTCATAAAGTAGTTCAAATAATTGTTTAATTTCTTTTTTTTTTTTTGTCATTCACCTTTTTAACTCATACGGGCCATGAATAATGTGCATTTTAGACCTTTACGATAAAAATGTTTTACATTTCATGCATAAAACATTCTAAGAAATTTTCCATTAATCGAACCGATTCTTAATCCATCTTGATCAACGATCTTATATGTTCCATTTGTGTAAACTTCTTTGATGATGTAAGGTTCGTCAAATTTAGTCGTGAACTTGTTCCCTATGTGACGAGTCGTGACGATGGGTCTTCGAATAGCGTGTACCACACCACCAACTTGAAATGACCGAGGCGGAACATTCTTATTGAAGGCTTTGGTCTTTCGTGCTCTATTGCACTCTATCGCCTATTGCGCATCAAGTCTCTTCTCGTAAACTACTTCTAACTCTTGAAGGCATAATTTTTCATTGTCTTCAGTGGTTAGACCTTCTAGCACAGTGATTCGTAGTGATGAAATTTCTATCTTCAATGAGAGGATAACTTCTGCACCATAAACAAAAGATTAAGGTGTAAGTTTTGTAGGAGTACGATGAGTAATTCGATAAGCCCATAATACTTCACTGATCTTCTCTTGTCAATCTCTTTTTGCCTTAGAGACCACTTTCTTCAACAATCTGCATAATGTCTTGTTGAATGCTTCTTCCAACCTATTTGTTGCAGCATTATACATGGACGATTTTTATTGCTTTAAGTTAAACTTTTTGCATAAGTTGTTCATTAAGCTATTAGAGAACTGTCTGGAATTATCAGTGACAATTACTTAAGGTATACCATACAAAAAAATGATATGAGTTAGGACAAAGTTCTCAACGTTCTCTTTCCTTGCTTCTGATTACGCTTGTTAACAAGGGTAAAAAGAGATTGAATTTATAATGTTTTACTTTATTTTGTTTAAAACTAATCTGTTTTGATTTATTTTCATAATCAATTGAGGTATATTCGTGCATATTGCTTAATCATCATTTATTTGTGCATAAAATAAGTTTTAAAATCATTTAGAGTGGAAAATTACAACAAAATAAATTGAACTTTGTTTATGCAAAGAATTGCACAACGCTGTTGAACGAACCAAGCTCGAACCCGGTCCCCGGTTTGACCTGAACTCAAGAGTGAACCTGCAAAAGAGGGCAAATACTCTGACGTTCAAGTCAGTGTAGGTCGGGCTCAATATAAAGTTCGAGATAAAATTAGATACCTGAGCGTGAAATGAAGCCCTCTATTTATAGGTGGGGGATCCGACAGTACTCACGACCGGCCGTTACTTGTCTTTTCTCATATCGAATGTAACGCCCCAGAACGTTTTACACTCTTCTATGTAACGTTAATTAAACCTTCTGTCTAAATCTTATCTCTAAACCCGAGATAACCAACTCCCTGTGAAATAATTAAATAAATTATAACTCCAACTCTCATCAATTCTCTGCAGATGACAAAAAATATCAATCCTATAAATTATCATTCAAACGTCCTCCGTGGACAACACCATAAGGCAAATCCATTATTCCAACTAAGCAAACTCAATGAATGGAAGAAAAACTAAAAGAAACACCTATCCTGAGTCAAGGTAAACAACAGGTGGGAAACTCTCAGTAATCAAATAGGAACAAGTAGTTTGTTGCCCCAAACAATAATGTGTAAACCATCTAAACCTAAGCTAAGCAAAAACAACTACGCAGCCTATGGTCCTCTCTCGTCATGTCTCCTCCACGTCATCGCCATGGTCGTCAACAAAATCTCCGCCTGAAAACAAAATTGCAAAGGGGGGTGAGTATATAAAAAATATACTCCGTAAGTAGCCCTCACCAATCACACACAAACATCATGCTCAAAAGTCATAAAGAATACATAGTCATGCTCTTCATTACATTATACAATCAACCATAGACACGCTCTATAAGACCAGGTGCTAACCACAACCATGTACAAATCAACTACCGTCCACGTGGCTCCCTAACACCTCAAGCACCGCTATGCTCATCTCAGCTATTCTAGCTTTCCAAGGCTATTTTGTTGGTAGTGTCGGCCCCTGACCATTTTTACCCAGAGCCCCGACACTACTACATCGACCCTCAGCCGTTTATTCCCAAAGCCTCGATGTCTTTACAATCTATTGGCCCTTGACCATTTTTACCCAAGGCCTCAATAGTTTTCCTTTCAAAAGACTCCTCGCATCGACCCTCGACCATTTATACCCGAACCTCGACGCTCATCTTTATCCAATATTGGCGTATCGACCCTCGTCCATTTTTACTCGAGGCCTCGATACCTAATTAGTGACGTATCAGCCCCCGGCCATTTATACCCGAGGCCCTGACACTCACCCATTCACTTCATAACGGAACCAGCTCTCATCGGAGTCCTACTTTATGCTTTCTTATACCATGACTCATGCATCACTCAGCTCGTCAACACAATTCAGCATGCTTCCATAATGTAAACATCATTCTAATAGCAAAACAATAAACCAAACATGCTTTCACAACCTATCAATTCTTAACAACAGCGTCACAGTGAGTTTAGTCATAACAGAGCATAGTCAACAATTTTTAAACGATTGGAGCCCAACACAACTAATCCAAGCACTTAATATCCAACATTCGAAGAAAACTTCCAACCTCCGTATTCAACAAGCATTGCTAGATATAATAAACACACAAGACACGCAAAACACTTCATGCAATTTCAGACAACAAACATCCCCACAATAAATCCACTTTAACGAGCATTCCCTGCAAACACACATCATTCCACAACAAATCTCAGCAACTCAACAATACAAAATTTCCACTATTATCACTGATGGATATTCAACACTACCCCAAGCATACAAACTAACACAAACGAGAGTTACCTACAGAATAGCGTATCAAAATTAATGTTAAACATCATCAAACAGCACAATGGCAACCAAATAATATACATCAACGCACGCACCCGCCCCTCGTCTACTTACCCAATGTCCTAAAGCTGCTAAGTTTGTCGAAGACTTTCTACTACAAAAGGAGTACGATCTCAAGGTTAGTAACGAATTAGAAGCACTTGAATATAATTGAAACTGAGTTTAGGAAGAGTCGTTACCTATTAACTCACACTAGAACAACTTAGGTTTGAAATGGGTAGACGCCGAGGAGGCTTGAGCTTCCGAATCCGGGTTCGAGAAGCTTCGAGCTTGCTGGTTCGATACCGAAAAGTAATGGGTAACTTAACTCTAGCTTCGAACAAGGATGGGTATCATGAATCGAGCTCCGATTTGGTATGGGTAAATGCCAAAATCCGTCGGAATACTTCTGCTCGCTTTGAGATCACAAAACGGGTCACCGAAGCGTTGATTCACGTGTTGGTCGCGGGTTCGTGGATCGTTGAGGGGTCGTGGGTAGAAGGGAAGACTACAACTGGTCGTCGTTCGCTAGTGGGACGTCAGATCTAAACGGAAACGCAGTTGGTTTGTCGGAGGCTTTCCGAATCTTATTGACAGTCGCTGATACCGTCGGGTTTCGAAGGAAAACACGCCGCCGCCGCCGGATCGAAGCTCAGACTGTTGTGGACTGCTGCAGAAGTGTCGTCGCGCCGCCGGTTCTGATTAGAGCTTGTTACCGGCCGTCGAACTCCAACAGATCCGTTCAACAACGCGGGTGGGTGCTGAAATCGCGTGGGTCTCGTCGCACCGCCGTAGAGAGGGATGTCAGAGTTTGTTGCTACCACGTGCGCTGCTGTGGGATGCTGACCGGAGGAGAAGAAGAAGAGAGTGGGTGGGTGGTGGCTAGATCGACAAAGGGAGGGAAGGGGAAGAAGAAGAAGATGGGGCTAGGGTTTATTTTATCTTTTCCCTTTGTTTTAAAACCAAACCAACCCAACTAAAAAAAACCAGCATAAACCAAACCCAAAGAAAAACTCATCCCAACCTGAGATAAAACAATCACGCGCGATACGATATACATAAATTTAATTAAAATTAATTTAGAATTTAATGAAAATCTCCTAATTCGAGACTAAACTAACCTGAAGGACACGGGGCGTTACATCGAACCTGTCGGGATTCCCAGCAGGTCGAACCTCGAGCAGGTCAAACCTCGGCTTTTATACTTAGTCTTCTTACTGGTCAAACCTGGTCTCCTCGACAGTTCGAGGTGGACTTAGGACACTTTATTCCTTAAACACCAATGAGCGTCCTCCACGTGTCCAAGGCATTTTTACCCCCAAACAAAATTTTCTGAAGGGGTATCAAAGGAGGCATCAGACGCCTATTTCAAGCTGGTTTTCTTCCGTTTTTACCTTTAATGAAACGTAGGTTACAAGGTATTTTGATGAGTTTTCTGCCTTCATACATGTGAAACAAGTGTAAAAGAGAGTGTTTGAACTAGAATAAGTCAATCAATGGGGTTGGAAGATAGTGGTGGAGATCGTTTTTCTCACCTACCTAACCAACTGCATGTTACCTATAAATTATGGCTTTCACTCATTCATTTTCATCAAGCTTCCTACCTTCCTTAATCAGTTTGTAAGCTTCTTTAGAATTCTTCTTCATCATAATTAAGGATTCTATTGTTCTTTGAACTTTTTTTAATCTTAATTTAAATTCTTAGTCGTTTTTCGTAGCTGTAATTTCCTCTCTTGTGTTTATTCATTGTACTTTCACAAACCTAAATTTATAAAATTCCAGCATTATTATTCTTTTTATTCTTGTTCTTACGTTGCGAGAATATTGTAATCACACATTATTATGGAATAGAACGAGTTTTTGCTCCCTTAAGCTCGAGAGAGAAAGTTCATTCAGATTGCAAACTTCTCATCTACAGCTTGTTCTTAATCTTTAGATCTTAAATAGTGTTTTCCTGTTGCAAAACCCTTGCAACCTCATGATGGAAAACATGTCTCTTGCTAGGGGATCCAATGCGAAGGCAAATGTGAGCAACGTTCAAAAAATTTCATGCTTGTATTACTAAGGGGAGCATCACTATGACTCATGCCCGGGAAATCTAGCATCTTTGTTTTACTTAGGGAACCCTGTAGGTATTAGGAATAACCATTACTCCAATACCTACAACCTGGGGTGGAGCAGCACTTAAATTTTAGCTAAGGTGGTAAGCAAAGAGGGCAGGTGCAATCAGGAAATTCAAATGCTTTAGCATATCATCAAAAAGAAAATTATCCTCCTAATTTCTCAGGGCAAAACCAACTTATGACACCTAAGCAGTTGCGTGACGCCCGAGAGGAGGGGTACATGAATGAACCGATACCACATCCGAATGGGAGGGATCCTCAAAACATCGAAGAATGCTTAAGAAAGCCTTAAAAGAATTGATAGTCACTATCTATACCAACAAGGTTCATCTTCCTTTTCGGTGGTGCAACCTTTTTGGTGGTGCAATCGTAAGAACTCCAAAGTTTTTTTAAAATCTGATTTTTTATTCTAATACTCAACTTTTTTTTTCTTTCTCGTGTTTATCTCTAAAAAATTTATTTTTTCTCTCTTTAAAATTTTAATATTTTGAATATTTATTATAATTTGTCTCTTTCTCATGTTTATCTCTATGTTTTTTTATATACTTCTTTTCAACCGGATCAATTTCATTTCTCTGTCTAAAAATTTAATATTTTCCGAACTTTTTTCTTTCTAAAATTTCGTCTTTTATAACTTTTCTTTCTCTTCCTAATCTATTTTTTCTTCTAAAAACTATCTCTTCTTTTCTCATTCATTTTTTTCACTATAACATTTATTTATCTTTATATTTATTTAGTTTCTCTAAAAATTATATTTTGAATCTTGTTTTTATCTCTAAAATTTTTTCACTATAATTTTTCTCTTTCTTTCTAATTTCTTTTTTTCTTTAACATATCTTTTTCTCTCGACTTTACTTTTTTCTCTAAAATTTTTCTCTTTTTGTCTTTAACTTTTCTTTCACTCATTTTTTTCTAAATCTTTTTATTTATCTCTCTAAAATTCATCTTTCAAAAATTTATTTACATGCTTCTAAACTTGTATTTTCATGTCTCTACATTAGGGATGACAAAAATTTCCGTAAGGTCGAGTCCCAAAAATAGGAAATGCATGTCCCGACCCTATTCCTGATTCCACTTTTTAAATAATTAATATATATTTATTACATTTTTTTATTTTTTAAATTCTAAAAATAATTAAAAACAATTATAAAACCGGTAATTTTTCTCGAGAACATTTCACAGACCGAAAAACGAAGTGGAGACGGGGATTAAAAATTTTCACGAGAACGAGAATGTGGGAGAGCATCCTCACTCACACCCATACAATTGTCATCTCTACTCTACATAGAATTTTCTCTCTATTATGTATTTTCAATTTTCTAACTTTTTAAAAACAGAAAACTAGTTACCAAACATGTTTAGTTTTCTGGTTTTTAAAAACAAAAAAAAAACAAAAAATGGTTATCAAACATATATGGTTTGTTTTTTAAAAATAGAAAAACCAAAAACCAAAAATTAAAAACAAAAAAAACCAAAAATAGAAAACATAAATGATTATCAAACGAGCCTTAAATTTATGTTTTTCAATTTCATAGTAGAAGTTCTTGCTTTCTCCTTAGTTTAGGTTTTAGTACTGACACCCTAGCATCGCCCTATTAGCACTAGTTATAAACCACGAGTACTTAGTTGATCTAGAGTCTACTTTAGTATTAATCTGTTGGACCTTCTACCCTTTTAGATGCTAACACTCTTTGAGCATCCATTACATACCAGCTTAGTGAAAAAAAAGACTCTTCCAATTTCATATTTTCTTCACTGCTAGTTTGAGGGTGTATTGGAGCAGCATTGCTTTATCTTAGCCCACCTTAGCTCATTTTTGTACAAGTATGAATCTTTTTAATCCTGTAATTCAACCCTTAAAAAAAGTAATATTAAAGAGGCTGCATGATTAGGAAGGGCTAGTAGCCTATAGTTGAAAAATTAAACCACTAATAAAAGAGCTAGTGGGTTTAGATAAGTGAAATGGAGTATGAGAAATGAGTCTCTAGGTGAATCGGGATCTTGAAAAGGAAAGTATGTGGATGGTAGAGTGTAGGGAAATAACCTTTACTAAAATTAGAGCTAGATCCAAGCTACTCTCTTTTGTTGGCTAGGCATAAGCAGATTGAATGAATTGTATAATGTGTTTACATTACAGATGAACACAAAAAGTAAATCATGATGCAAGATATGGTTCTCAGTAGGGCAGAACTTTCATTCAGGGTGTTAGTTGTAGTTTTGCTTGAGATAAGCAATATCTTAAGTTTTAGGGTGTGAGAACCCTCCAAAAAAAGGTTATTTTGGCAAATTAATGAGCTAAAGTGAGTGCAAATAGGGAAGTCCTAGTCATAAAAGCACCTTAAAATGAGAAATTATATAGGAAATAGAAAAATCATATCTGAAATCTTTATTTTGCTTAATGTTGATAAATTCTTGCTTATTTCTTTTGTTTTTTGGGCTGATGGTGTAGAATCTAGAAGCATTAGTAGCAACAAGGTTTAGCCAAATGAAGAAGCTTCAACTCCCAAAGCTAGAATGCTAGAATGTCGGATGCTACAACATCGCTTACTACAGAAATTCTTGGGCAGCACAATAACTTTTTAACTCACGTAGAAATATTTATGTCCGTACAGTTTCTATATGTTGTCCTAAAATTAAGGGGCAGTATAAAAGCTCTTTATACCTCAGCTGCCACAACAGATCCCAAGGAGTGATCGTTGTCCAAAAAGCTAAAAAAAACAAAGTGTTGACATTGCATTTTTGGAGTAGAACCTAACAGAGGAAAGGATTTGCCCACTAGTTTTCGAGCTAAGTTGGGAGCTCTTTCGTGTATTTCTTCAGTTTTCACAAAAATGGGTTGTTCCCTTCTTTTACCCATTATTTTTTCCCGTACTCATGAGCTAAACCTCATTTTCAGGGGGATTGTAGTTGTATTTTGTAAATAATAATATCGTAGATCGATTTTAAGCTAATAAGTAGAGTTATGTTTATTCTTTCATATTTCCAGACTTGTTGGCTACTATTTTCAAATTTCTAGCTCTTGTATGACTTGGAAAAGTGAATGAGATGTATGTTAAGCTTTACCTTTTATTAGGTTGTGAATGCTTAGGAATGAGATTTGCCTAATTATACTTGATAAACTTTTTGAAGGTCTGATTAAAGGAATGGAAGTTGTGAACAATCGTGTTTGGGTATCTCAAAAGAGAGCCATGTCTGTTTAATAATCAGCAAATTTCATTTGCTAGAGCATCCTCTATGTGGAAGATACTGCAGTGTAGTAATCTCCCATGTTTCCATTTTGATGCTAGTGTTTCCTGTTTGTTATTGCATTCAGTGTCCCAGCATATTTTATTTCTATCATTTTAATCATCCTTGCTTTTACTTGTGTTTTGTTTATGATTTCTTGTTGTTATATAGTTAATATCTCTGATTATTGTATATTAGTTTGATACGATTGGTATTCTTAAGCATATCTTGAAGTACTAAACTCAGTACCTGTGGATTACTAAACTCAGTCCATGTGGATTTCGACCTTGTTAATGCTACAATTGACAATTATAGTGTACACTTACATTTGGTTTAACGTGATTGCGTGAGAAACCAAAAAAGCCCCTTTGAAACTATATAGGCTTCTCTGAAGTTTTCACCATTTTCTTCTGCCTCTCTACTGTAAATCTCTATGGCTACTCTATGTTAATTTCTTCCTCCAGATCACCATGAAAAATGTTGTTTTTACATCTATTTGATCTATAAATAAATCTACTTCTGTCATTATCGACAATACAATTCTAATGGTAGTTAGTTTAATTACAAGAGAAAAAGTTTCATTTAAATCAATACCTTCCTTTTGTTGAAAGTCTTTGACTACAAACCTTGCTTCATATCTTTTGTTGCAATCAGACTCTTGTTTGATTCTATACACCCATTTATTCTCCAAATCTTTCTTATCTTTTGTAACTCAACAAGTTACCATTTCTAATCTATTTAAGAGAATTCATCTCATCTTTCATGGCTAACTCCCACTTGATAGAATCTTCCGGCTTAACCGCTTCTCCATAACATTCAAATTCATTTATCAGTCACTAATATACGATTTAAAGTAGAGGAATACCTCTGTGGTGGTCTAATAGTTCTGCTAGATCTTCTAACTACAGTAGGTGGTGTTTTATAACTTCTTTAGTTTCCACAACTGGTACATCAGGCTCTACAACTTATTCCTCCTATTCACATCTAGTTCCTCATGAGTATTTGTACTATGATCTTCAATTCTTGTTGTCTTGGTCTCAAGTCTAGGAAGATTTATGTACGTAATCTTCTTTTCTTTACTTCCATCTGACTCTTACTTTCCTAATTTATCATTTGCTCTGTCCTTGTACAAAATTTCCTCATTAAAAATCACATTCTTGCTTATGATAATGTTCTTATTTTGGTCATCTCAAAACTTGTAGCCAATCTCAGCTCCTCCATACCCAAGAAAATAACACTTGGATTTAGCATCCAGTTTACTTCTATCTGCAGCATCAATGTGAAGGTAAGATACACAGCCAAAAACCATTAAATGAGAAAGGTTAACCTACTTACTGCTTCAAACTTCGTCGGGCAATTTGAATCTACTGATGTGTCGGTCTTCTATTGATTAGATAGGTTCCAACGTTGATTGCCTCTACTTAAAACAACTTAGGTAATCTCGCTATAATCTTATGCTATTGGCACGCTCATCTAACATTCTCTTCATTCTCTTGACTAGACAATTTTGTTGTGGTATCCATTGAATAGTCTTTACCATTACAATTTCATTGTCTGCACACTATTTCGTAAACTCCTCATCAACTTATTCACCGTCATTGCCTAACCTCAAGATTTTAGTTCTTAGACCTATCTCCTTCTCAACCATAGTCTTCCATGTTTTGAAAACTGAAATTACATCAAACTTATGTTTGAGAAAATAAGTCTATATCTTCCAACTTGAGTTGTCTATGAAAGTCACATAGTATCTAAACATCAAAGAGAACAAACTTTATAATGTCCCTAAAATCAGTCTGAACTACATCCAATTTCGTAGGCTTTAGCGCTGCTTCTGTCTTTAAAAAACTGACACACTTCTACTTCCCAAATACACAACCTTTACACACCTTGTGTTTGAAGGGGATGTGAATCCCAGAGTAGAAGCAGTAGAACACGTTCTTGAATTTCTTTTGAAATTTAAAACATAGAAAAATATAAAACATGAGAAGAATGTTGGATTTTACCTTTGAAGACTCTTCTTCGTGTAATCCCAATGAGACAGCACCACTTGATCTTCCTCGCTATGTCTCTCGGTCGAGAATCCGGATTGTGGGATCCAATTATAAGTGATTGTTGGAAGTTTCTCTACCTTTAAAAGATAAGAGACACGTGCAAGCATACACAGTCACAAGTAATACTTAGGAGTAATCCAAGGTCGAATCCTCAGGAACTTGTGCTTTCAAAATCAAGTAATAAAGTGAAATAGTTCAAAAATGTAATTGTGGTTTATGACGAAAATGGTGACAACAATTTTTGTTTGGAGTTTCAAATATCAAGCAATTTTATAAAACACAACCTTTCTGCGTTCTACCTTAGTTTTGATGTAACATATGGAAGATACACCCTTTGGGGAAAATGCACCAGCCACAATTTGGTTAATCTTGGGAATATGAGTTCTACTCTTTCACGAACCTCTTTTGGTTGCTGCAGAGCCTAGGGTAACCTACAATCATATTTCTATGTGTGATTACAATCCTATAAAGTATTTATCAACTCATTTGCATTTATGGGTCAGAAAGCCTATGTCAAGGACCATGCTTATGTCTAAGTCACATCTCATATTGGTTTTTCCTATTATTTTGCCTAACCCACCCTCCTCAGACTTGGGTTTTAGTGCATAAATCAAATTCCTAGTGGGCAAATCCCGAGCATGTTCGAAATCAAATCATTTTGGCTAAGGCATTTCAAAAAGAGGTCAATAACTAAATTAGTGCATAATTAAAGGGAATAAAATGCACGAAAACATAATATAATGAATTTCCATTGAATGTAAATGAATAATAACGACGTACAAGGTGTTCTAGCTTAACTCTCTTCTCTTTCGAGCGTGAGGGGAGTGAAAACTCGCTTAAGAATTTAAAAAGAACATAATAGATGAAGAACGAAAGTAAGAACTTGAATTAAAAGCAATACAATAAGTAAAAATGTTAAAATACAAGGAAATAACAAATAGAACATAACTCCAATAAACTCCAAAGCTAAGAACGAAAATTAAAGCCATGTGAGACTAAATTGAGATGGAAAAAGGGATGCTGAAGTGTTGGGGGAGAGGCTCCTTGTATAGGCCCTCAAAGAGGTTGAATTTCCCACCATTTTAGGAGGAGATGTCCTAAGACTCTCCCAACAACCTCTCCTGGGCTTGGACTCACAATTTTACTTCATTTAAACACATTTGAAATGACTCCCTTGCCCTTCATTAAGTGAACGCACGTTTTGGGAAAGTTTACCACCAAAATTGCGCCAGGAGCAATTCCTGCAAAACAGAAAACAGTGATTTTCTTCCAAATTTGATCACATTTTTCTCACATTTTTCCTAAAGTACCATATGTTGCAAATTATCCAAAAATGTTCTATGCATGTTTTATTTTAAGAATATGTAAGCCTTTTTAGCTAATAATGATGGGAAATAGTTCATTTTTATGGTCAAACAGGCCTACCGATACACATTTTTGTAATAAAAAGTCAACCTTAACACATCCACAAACTTAGTCATTTGTTTGTCCTCAAGCAAAAACAACAACAACAAATCCAAAACAATCAACATGCTAGAAAGATGAATGATCAAAAATTCAAAGATTCTAAGTAAATGAATCATATTCGTCTCAGGAAGGACTCCACAAGCTAAACATCCTAACTTTAATCTCAAGCCAACATATCATGAACCATTCTTTGTTTTAAAAAAAAAAATGATTATAAATCCTCTTCTTTTCTAAAACACAAAACATTTTACAAAACCAAGGAATATGCACACTTTTGTTTTGATTCAAAAGTTCACATCAAGAAAACACGTGGACCGGCTACTAGCCCCTGAGATTTTCCACTCACTAACATCGGTTTCTAACCAAGCCACTCATAGAAACTCTTTAGGTAGCAACCCGGCATAAAATGATATCGATAATTATTTTCACGAAGTCACCTTTATATGTAGGCTACTACCTTCCAAGATGCTAACGCCACCCATTTAAAGATAAACGAATGTCTATAGTGGGAGTCGAGAAAAAGTAAGTGCATTTTCTTGTGGCTCATGTTTCTTACCACTCTTGTCTTTCTCTCACTTTTATTTTTCTTTTTTTTCTTGGACTCTTTTTTCATTTTTTTCCTTCCATATGTCTGTTTTTAATACGACTTTTTTTTTATTGCTTCCATTTTCTTTTTTACTCTTTTTCAAAACGTAAAAAGCATTTTCTTTCTAAAACAAAAAAACACAAACTGTCCCCCCAAAATTAAGGAAAACAGTGTCCTCACTAGGTAGAAAATTTTTGAGAGATGCAAAATTTTGGCACAAAAGGACAAGGGCTTCCAAAGTAATGAAAAAGTTTAAGTTTCAAAATAAAAAGAAGCATAACATGATTGTATAATCAAACAAAAAGTGGAAAATAACTTATGGTTTGATCATAAAACTAGAAAATCTAACCTATTCAGGCCCTTAAATATCCTCATTGACATGATACAACAACAAAGAACAAAGGAAAGCTTTTAATTAAAAAGATGAGCATGCTGATAGTTTAGAAAATATGTCATCGAAAAAGCTAAGGACAAACTTGTAGCTAGAACAAGGAAGCATGGAAAGTTTGAACTTAAAGCATATTGCAGAAACACAACCAACATTTCTTACTAACAGCACAACATCCCACAAAAACTATCCTAAGACTAAACCTACCTAAACAACTAATAAGCAAACTAAAAACACAAAAACATACAAGATCAAGATCCACAAATGCTTAATTCCCAAAGCAAAGAGAAAGAGAGGTACTCCCCTAATCATCATCATCATCCGAAGAATCATCGCCAATTGGTCGAGAAGACGAAGGCAAGCCAACCTTAAGCTTGTCGAGGAGAGAAGGTGCACCATCACCATATAGCTTCTTGAGGAACTCACAGGTGGCGTGTTGAGTAGCCAAGAGAAGATCGTATTTCGGCCTTAACTCATTGTATTATTTTTTCGTAACGATGCCTCAGGTCTAGGGATCTGCAGCGGTAGTGGAAGAATCTTCCTCATGAACAATCAAGTATCCCCAAACTCTCCTTATGGATGTGGCCAACTTCTTAGGCGTCACTATATCCTCATCATCAGCCTCCACCCCTGCTTGCAAACATAGCTCTGTTATTAGTCTAGGAAAAACAAGTGGAGCAACCATTTTCTCCGAACAACTCCGGATTGACGCGTACTCTAGTTAGTTTATCTTAAGATTTAAATTCGGTCTTTGGATTTTTCCCTTGAGTTGGTAATTAAATTCTTGAATTTCTAAGTTGGAGTTCTACTCTTGGGTTAAATTAAAATTAAGTTTAATTTTGTTGGGTTGAGATAAATTAAGTTTTCAAATTTTGGGAAGAGATTTTAAATTGAACCTTATTCCAACAATTTGGAAATTTAAATTTCCCTTTTTCATTTTATTCTTGAGTTTTAGAATTTAAGTTAATTATTTTTATTTTGAGTTGTTGTGAATTTTATCTTAATTATTAACGTGTAAGTTTGGGCTTCTTGTTTTGGGCCGTTGGTTTTTTTAGTTTGGCCTCCTTTAAAATTTAAGATTGGCTTTAGTTTTAAAACAAGTTGAGGGGTTTTCTTTTAAAATTGGAATGTTTGCTTTTTAGTTTTAAAGCATTTTAAAAGAAAAGAAAACTAAAAGAAACCCAACATCTTTTCCCCTTGCTTCTTCTTCTTCTTTCTTTTTCTTCCTCCCTTTCCTTACCCTAGCTGCTCAACCATCCCTTCCCCATCGGCGAATCAGGCAACAGCGGTGCACAGTGGCGCGACCAAGCAACCATGGTGATCTTTCACGCACCAACCCTTCATAAGGCTAGCTCCACCACGCAAGGTCAGATTCAGATCTCTCTACACGTTTTCGGTAGCCTCCAATCCACAGATCTACAGCAGATTCCGACGTCTTCCTCGCGAGCTCCAGCGACCAAACTTCATTTCGCATGACCCACGGTGGCCCGAGCTTAGCCACCAACAGCGATTTCGTACCAAGTGCGTCAGTTCGGTGGGTTTGCGGTGTTCGTGGCGGTACGGTGGTGTGTGGCGTCATCTCGGCTGTTTGATAGCAACCCACGACCCGTGGTAGCCTAGAGTCGGCAGCCCTTGTCCTGTCTTCAACATCCAGCAACGTCGATAGTGGATTCTGCGTGTTTTCCCTACTGAAAAACGCGAACAGCGGCGTTTTTGTGGTATTCGGCACCTACCTACACCTGTTCGAAACTCGATCTAAGTTACCCACGCTCAAACGAAGTCGATTTGGTGATAACGGACCCTTCAAACCTTCTTAGAATTGATTTTGAAGGCTGTAACGTATAATTAACTTGCTGTTTTTTTGTTTTTAATGCTTATGTTTGAGATTGACGCAAAACTTAAGGGTGTGGTTGTCTGTAAATAGCGCACGAGGGCGGGTGCGTGCGTTATTAAGTGTTATTGGAATGGTTTCATGCTGAATTTTATTATATTAATGTAACATGTATTTTGAAATCATTAGGCGTGGTTTGTGAACTACTAGTGAATATTGTTGGGTTGCATGTTGCTGTTCTTTTTTATATACATTATGAGAATGTATTGCTTTTGATTGTTGGATATGACTGGAAAGTTTTTGATTAGTATGGTTGGAAGCGATTAATCTTTGACATTTGAAAGCATGTTTGAGATGAAATGCATGTGTGTGTTTTATATTATTTAGTTTTATGTTTGCTTAGTTGGAAGTTGTTGGGTTATTGCTTTTGCTCTGTACGATGAAAAGCATGTTGAAAATTTATGCTGTAATTAGATGTGTGAATGGCTTATAGATGCCTTTGAGGGATTAGTTGGAGTTGTCTGAAGTGGTGGAATGAAGTAGTTGTTTGTTATTCTTTGATTTGTCTGAAGTGAAAATGCAGAATAGTCGTTTGGTTATTCGAATTCCTTACTATGGGTGACTTGGGAATTATGTGATAGAATGCTAGCAAAGGACTATGATTCGAATGTGTGGTCTATCGTATAATGATAAGATGATAGACAGGTTTCATGGCCTCGTGGACAATAGTCGAGGCTGTTACGTCACTACTGAGTGTCGAGGCTCCGAGTGCAAAAGGTCGAGGGTCAATAGGCCAGTTTTGGTAGAGATGAGTGTCGAGGCTTTGGGTACAAAAGGTCGGGGGTCAGCATAATGAGTCTATTTGATGGGCAGTAGAACCAATATGCCTAGTAGACGTCGAGGCCTTGGGTACAAAAGGTCAAGGGTCAATGCACAGTTCGAGACCTCAGGTATAAAGGTCAAAGTTGAACGCCAAGCTTTTATAGAGAAGTGTCGGGGCCTTGGGTACAAAAAAGGTCAAGGGCCGATACGATTCGAAGAGTTAGACTTGGAGGACTAACATAGTATGATGAGTTAGAAGTAGCTTGGAAGAGTTAGAGATCAGCGAGCCGTGTGGTCAAAGTTACGTGAGTCTTGATACCTTGTATGCTTGTGTGTGTTTATTGATAACTGTTATGACCTATCGTTGCATGATTATTAGCTATCGTATCTTGATGATAGTTGCGATTATGAGCATGTTATTTGTGTATATAGTTAGTGAGGGCTACTAGTGGGCCTTGTGGTCGGGGTTACTTTGATTGCATGTGTGGGTTAATGAGTGTTATGATTATTGATGCATGGTTGTCAATTTAATATTTTGTAACGAATGTTGTATTACTGAGTGTGTTGTTTGTGTGTACTTGAAGAGGCCTACTGTAACGCCCCATAACGTTTTACATTATTCTAGGTAACGTTAATTAAATCCCCTGTCAAATCTTATCTCTAAACTTGATATAAACAACTCCCTGTGAAATATTTATATAAAATAAAGCTCCAACTCTGATCAATTCACCAAAATTAAAACAAAAAAAAAACATCAATTCTATAAATTACCATTCAAACGTCCTCCGTGGACAACTCCATAAGGCAAATCCATTATTCCAGCTAAGCAAACTCAATGAATGGAAGAAACTAAAGAAACGACTATCCTGAGTCAAGGTAAACAATAGGTGGGAAACTCCCAACAATCAAATAGGACAAGTAATTTATTGCCAAAACGATAATGCATAAACCATCTAAACCTAAGCTAAGCGAAAATAACTACGCAGCCTATGGTCCTCTCTCGTCATGTCTCCTCCACGTCATCGCCATGGTCGCCAACAAAATCTCCACCTGAAAACAACAATTGCAGAGGGGGGGTGAGTATATAAAATATACTCCGTAAGTAGCCCTCATCAACCACACACAAACATCATGCTCAAAAGTCAAAAAAAAAAAAACATACATAGTCATGTTCTTCATTACATTATACAATCAACTATAGACACGCATTATAAGACCCGGTACTAACCACAACCATGTACAATCAACTACCGGCCACGTGGCTCCCTAACACCTCAAGTACCTCTATGTTCATCTCAACTGTTCAAGCTTTCCAAGGCTATTCTGTTGGTAGTGTCGGCCCCTGACCATTTTTACCCAGAGCCCCGACACTACTGCATCGACCCTCGACCATTTATACCCGAAGCCTCGATGTCTCTACAATCTATTGGCCCTTGACCATTTTTACCCAAGGCCCCAATAGCTTTCCTTTCAAAAGACTCCTCGCATCGACCCTCGACCATTTTTACCCGAGGCCTCGATACCCAATTAGTGACGTATCAGCCCCCGACCATTTATACCCGAGGCCCTGACACTCACCTATACACTTTCCACAAGAATCCAACGTTCCTTATCATAACCAACTCCACAACACCCCTATCCTGCGCACGGGGTCCGAAAACATGTTCCTATTACACCCACATCTCATAAGAAAATAATATGACTCGGACCAGCACGCTCACATCATAAAGAAACGTTTATATATATTTACTTAACCAGCACGCTCACATCATAAAGAAAACATAATCGCAATAATTCCATTTAACGAGCACCCTTAGTTAATATACATCATTCCACAACCATTTTCAGTAGTTTAACAAAACAAACTCCGTCATTATCACCGACGAATATACAACACTACACCAAGCATACAGATTAACACAAACGAGAGTTATCTAGCACAACAGCGTATCAGAATTCAATATTAAACATCACAAACAGCACAATGGAAACCAACTAATATACAATAACGCACGCACACGCCCCTTGTATACTTACAAACAATTGTCCTAAAGCTCCTAAGCTTGTTGAACACTTCCTAAAAGAAAAGAGTACGATCTCGAGGTTAGTAGCCAATTAGGAACATTTAAACATAATTGAAACTAAGCTTAGGTGAGTCGTTACCTACTAACTCACAGTAAACCTCTTGGGTTTGAAATGGGTAGACGCCGAGGAGATTCGTGTTCCCAAAATAGACTTCGAATGGCCTTAGGCTTGTCGTTCCAATGTCAAAACGCGATGGGTAATGCTGGTTTGGGTCCGATTAATGGTGGGTCAACACCGAAAGTCACCGGGAGGAATAAAACGCCGCAAATCTGGGCCGAACACGAGCTGGTCGCTTCTGTCCGAGTCTGAGAGACGTGTTGCAGGTACAGGGCGCCAAAAAACGACACGCCGAGGGGAATGGGGACGCCGCGGGTCTGGGCACGGGTCACCGGGTCGGGTTCGTGAGGGTTCGCTGCAAAACGCACTGCGCCACCGCCGGAACTAGTGTAGGACGCCGGAGCTGCCGCGAATCTGGTGCATAAACCGCCGCTGTCGTCGGAGGAGGAGTCGCCACCGACGCTGCTCGAAGACCGCCGCACGTGGAGGGGTTATTCGTGTCGCCGTTCGCCGTTCCAGTCGTCGAGTTTGCTGGGAAGGCGCCGCCGTTCGTGTCGTGCTCGAGGATTGCTGCCGCCGCTGGTTCAAGGTCGTCGCGGAGGTCGACCCACCGTTCGCCGCTGCTGCTATTGATCGTGTGCTGCCGTGGGATGCCAACCGGAGAAGAAGAAGAAGAGAGTGGGTGGGTGGTCGACGGGAATGAAACCACAAGGGGGGGCGGCTAGGGTTAAAGGAAGAGGGAAGAAGATGGTTTTTTTTTTTTAAACAATGAGGCCCACTTTGTAAAAATTTTGGATATTATCCTAAAATTAAAACCCCATAATAGACACCAAAAGAGAAAATTAAATCCAATACTTCAGATTAAGATTTAATTAGAAATCGTTCTCCAAAATTTGAAAACTTAATTTATCTCGACTATCTAAATTAAACTTAGATTCTCATTTATCCAAAATTAGAACTCCAAAATTATAACATCCAAGAATTAAAATCACCTGCTTTGGAAAAATTCCAAAGGCATTAATGATATCTTAAAATAAACATACCCGAGAACGCGGGGCGTTACACCTACTTACTGACTGAGTATTTTATATGCCCCCCTCATCCCGCAATTATTGTTTTCAGGTGAAGATCAGGTTCATGATGATGGTGATGCTGTGGAGAAGACTCGCGAAGGACCATAGCTAGCTTCCGTTTAGATTTAACTTGTCTAAAATAGGTTGTTAGGAGTTCTGGTTGAATTAGTTTATGTCCTCTATTTTGAGTATAGATTTGTGTAAAGTTAAGGGAGTTGTTAGAATCTTTTAGATGATTTTTCCTTTAAGTTTGGACTCCTGTAAAGATTAGGCATTTGATTTCGTTGAGAAGCTTAGGGAGTATGTTTAACGTTATTGGATTTGCTAACTTGGAAATGTTGAAGCATGAATTAATTGTTATGTTTTGGTGTTATTATCATAGTGGTTCAGTGGTAGCATGGTGGATTTATTTGCTTAGTTGTTTTGTTATTATCTTGCAGGGTTATGCTTCTATCGAGTAGGTTGTTTGTCTATAGGGTTATGCTTCTATCGAGTAGGTTGTTTGTCTATCGTCGTTTACTCGATTTAGTTTTATTTTGACTTAAATAGGAGAGCTATGTGTCGCTTGTCCACGGAGGACAAGTTGTTTCGTTCGTTTGACAAGTGCAGTGTTTACAGGTTTAAGTTGGGTAATTAAAAAGCTGAATTAGCAAACAAGAAGCTAAATTATTTAGGTTCGTTTAGTGGCCTTCATGCCCTGGAGGAAAGTATGGAGCAAGTAGGTTTAGTAATGGTCATCGTGTAAGTTATCAAAATTCGGGGGCGTTACAATCATCTGAGCCCGGGTAGAGAGAAAGGTTACATGAATGAACCGATACGACATCCGAATAAGAGGGATCTTGAGATGATGGAAGAATAGTCAAGAAATGCTTAAAAGAATTGATAGTCACTAACTATTCTAGCAAGGGCACATTCTCTTCGGTGGCTCAATCAACTCGTGTTGGTTTATAGGGATAGTCTACATTCTTTTAAGTAGCTCAGAAGAATACGGTGGTGCAGCCAGGTCGTAGGGACGTAGGGGAATACAAAGACAAATAGGTGTCGAATCCTGTTATTACTTTCTTCACATTTTAAAATGAAAGATTTATGAGAGGTTGATGTAATACTTGATGTTAAAATAAGATAAAATGATAACGGTTTCTCCTTACGTCAATGAAGAAATTTGATTGCTTTGACAAACCACCTGTTAGAACACTCTATGATGCGAGCATAAGTCTTAACAAAAATAAGGGTGAAAGTGTATCTCAATCTAAATACACAAAGATCATAGGTAATATCATGTTTTTAATGAACTACACTAGACCTGATATTTCATATGTTGTAAGTAGATTTAGTAGATATATACATAATCCTAGTAAAGAACATTGAAATGTTCTTCATCGTTTATTGAGATATTTGAGAGGTACAATGAATTATTGTTTGCATTTTAACAAATATCCTGTTGTGTTAGAAGGTTATTGTGATGCAAATTGGGTTACAGATAACGATGAGGTAAGCTCCACTAGTAGATATCTGTGCTAGTGTCCCTACATTGTAACTCACAAGCTGCCATAGGGATTGCCAAAAACAATGTGTACTATGGCAAGAAGAGGTATATAAGCCTGAGACATGGAGCTGTGAAACAATTGCTAAAGGGCGGAGTAGTCTCCTTAGAGTATGTGAAGTCTGAGAGAAACTTGGCAGATGCTCTCACGAAAGGCCTAACAAGGAGAGTAATAGTAGAATCATCCGCATGTATGAGATTAAAACCCTGATACATTAGTTGTAAATCCATAGCCCAGTCTTTGGGTGGTCTATTATTAGGCTTGATGGATTAGTAACAAAGTATTCATAGCTCAGTTGAGTGGTTTATCTTTGATAAACTTGATGAAGCACTGACGTGATTGTGAAGGTGGGGTCGCCTTCTATGAAAGAGTCTGGGGTCTCTTTCTAGAGCTTTCACGTGACTCAAGGTTCTATGTGCATGGCCATTAAAAGCACTTGTTGTTATATTGGGGAATCAAAATGAAGGATTAAAATGTGTTGTGGGGGTCTCAACCATAATTATTAAGAAGTTTAAAAGACAACTTACTTTCACTGCTTAGGTTGTTGCCTCGCTTCACTGTGTATTAATTCAAATCGTAAGATATTAATGTTTAAGTTTTATTCTTTTATTTGCTCAGAAATTGTTTTCCCTTCTTTTCCACTTTGTCATTCATGGGGACTCTTGGGAATGTCGGGATTTCACAAAAAATAAAAATAAAAAAACAAGGGATTAGTACATTGATAGCCTATTTAATAATCATAATTACATAAAATGATTGAAATGTATAAAATTTACACTTTTGTCATGAAATAACACTAATTATGATGGTACCCATCACACAAATTACTAGTATATCCTTTTATGGATACACCTCAATATTAAATAAATTTTAAATCTAGAAATGGTAAATTGGGAGGTTATAATTTAAATCCGTTAAAATATGCTTAATTATACTTTCCAAAATAAAAAAAAAATCTCAAAACCCCAAAAATCTCCAAAACCATCCATTTTCGAAACCCCTTTTTTATTCCTCGGACCGTCCGTTCTTCTTCTCCGACCGTTCGTCTCTATCTGCCTTCTTCTCCAACCGGCTCCATTTTTCTCCGTCGCCTGTTCCGTTTATCCCGTTCGAAAGGAGATTTGCGTCTTTCCTTCTTCTCCGGTCGTTTCTGCTTGCCTTTGTCTTCGTCTGATGTCTACCTACCTTCATCTTCGGTCACCTCAATTTTTCTCCGTCGCCAAAGCAGTTCATCTCCGTTTATCCCAATCAAAAGGTTTGCATTCCAATGGTTGTTTTCGATTTCTAATTTCGTGTGAACTATTATATATATGAGGATATATATTACAGTGAGTTTGATTAAGATATATCTTATAACTCAACTTGTATATATGCGGATATGAGGATATATACTATAGTGATTTTGAATGTATATATGCGGATATATAAGTGGATATATCTTGTAACTCAACTTGTATATATGCGAATATGCGGATATATATTATAGTGATTTTGAATATATATATGTGGATATATAAGTGGATATATACTGTAATTTTGAATATATTTTTTGAATATGTGGATATATATTATTGAGACTTCAAAAGATGTTTATGTGATTTTGAATTGTCATTAAAGGTTCAGCACCAATGTAGGAGTGAATTAAGAGAAAATCAATGAGTAAATTAAGGAATTTCTGTTGAAAATTAGTACGGGACCCACAATAATTAAAGGATTATTATAATAATTTATGGAATTAAATATTTTATTAAAAAAACAAATAACTACAATAAATGTAAATGCAATTAATAAGGGTAAAATCAAAATTAGAATAAAATCCTACATGTAGAAATCTAAAAGTGTAAAATTAAAAAATTTTAGACATTTGTGTAAATAAGTTTCTAAAACAGCCCTCCAAAGACATTATCTCAAAAAATGAAATTGGTGTTTATGGGCTCATTTAGTTAATAAGTTGTTTTGGTCCATTTTCTATTATGTTTATTTTTAGGGGCAATTGCAGGAATGGCTAAAATTAATAAGGCGTTTTAAAAAATGTTCAAAACCTATGAAATATTGCAATAATGACTAATTGATTTTTTCCGTTAAATTCTAAAATATCTTGTAGATAAATATAGCCTTATAACCAATTAAGTATATATGCATAATTTTAGAGATTTAAGATGTTTAACTAATAGCAATAACAACGGGCCTTCATTTTAGGGAATCAATTCTATCTAATAATGAAATTTAAATAATTAACTTAAATCTAATTTAAAATTGATAATCAGAATTTGAAAGTTGATTTAAGAAAAAATTATTAAAAATGTGTTGGGGTAGATTTTGAAATTTACCCCTCTAAAATTCCAAAATAAAGGGATAAATAAGATTATTACTAAGTAAATGATAAAATTTAATTATCACCTTTGACTTGAGTTAGAGAAGTTAGGGTTTTAGGAATCCCCACCTTCTTTCCACCTTTTGGTCTCACGCAACTTCATGCGCCTCATAGTCATCGTCTTCCTCACAAAGCAGATCCACAAGTCGTCATCCCGCCACTCACCTTCAAGGCCACCATCCCGTCTTGCTGCTCACCTCACGAAGCAGATCCGTGCGCTGCTCACCTTCATGCCGCCGTCCACAAACCAAAACCAGACCCGTCGTCGCCGCACCCAACCGTCGCCACCCTCCCCGTTGGTAGCGACACGTACCATATCTGCTTGATGTGCCACGTCCCAAACCAGATCTACCGTCCCGCCGCCCAACTAGATCCGCCCAAGGCCGATACGATCCTTCGACCACCTCAGACCAGATCCACCTACTACCGCTTCGATATATTTCTGATCTACCCCCCAACTTCCATCTTCTAGCAACTGTTCGAGGAAGGTAAGACCCTTTATTCAGATTTTGCGTATTTTAGGGGTATTTAAAAAGATATTTTTAGTTTTCCAATATTTTAGGGTATTTAAAAAAACACAAGTGTGGGACCGACATGTGTCTTTTGTTTATAACTAGATCTGAGAAGTATATATCTACAACTGCAATAGACTTACTATATTTATATAGCTTAAATTCTAAAAAGAATCTATAAATATGGTAAAAGTTAGAGGAGGAACATCTCGACAATGATTAAAGCTATTGGTATAACATGACGTTTAAAGGAATCGTGCAAAATCAACTTAGAAAATGAAAAAGATGTATAGATGCAGTAGTTTATATATTTCTTGTTTGTTAATTTTTACAGTAATATTTACAAATTAGATTCACTGAGCTAACTGTACTCGTATATTTCAGGAAAATGAAAGAGTCTTAGGATAGTTGAGGAAGAACGTGTTAGTTAGGTAATTATTGGTATATACATGTATTGATATTCTACTTATGATATTTGAGTTGTATAGTTATATATATATGTATTGACTTTCGTATTTTGTTAATTCTTGAATTTGTATATACATGTATTGACATAATTGAGTTTCATGGTGATATATACGTGTATTGAATTCTAATTTTGAGTTTTCTTTAATTGGTATATACATTTATTGACCTTTTAATTTTGATAAATTTTCTAATCTTTTAAAGGATGATACAAAGTCTAATGAAAAGAATGAAATAGTGAATAATGAATTCACCGATGAACATAAGAAAAATAACTCATCGTCAAAAGAAGTTTAAGAAACTGAATTTGATGACGATACACGCCCAAAGGCTACAAATTTAAGAAGCATCACCTATTTTCCTAATCGTTTTGACTTATGGGTTGTTCGTCTTCGATTTTTTAATTTACTTTTGTTGTAGGTGATTTATTCAATGATAAAGAAATAGGAAAACAAGAATACAAATAACCTATGACAGCATATACTCCTTAGTGGTTAGGTATATATTCCAATTGATGCAAATATGTATATATACATTAATAAGATACAGTAGAAAAATTGCAGAACAATGAGATGGGAGATGAATCGTTTTACGCAAATCGCTTAAATTTAACTAAAATACTAAACAAAGTAATTAAAATAATTAACTTGAAATCCCTTGAATCTAGGAAAATCATTTTGAATTCAAAACAAAGTTTGTTACGTGGTTGAATATAAGAAAAAGCCAAAACATAGAAAAGGGTATTGTTGAAAACTACTTTTTTTGTAAAACTCTTAAAATACCATTTAGCCATTTGTGCAAAATTTAAAACTAATAGACATTTTTTAAAACGGGTGGCAAAATTTAGCCATCCACTTAAATTTCCCTTCTTTTTAAAACATTGTAACCCACTATGTTTGAGTTCATGAGGCCCATGTTTACTTGTAATTGTTTTGAACGTTTTGTAACATTAGAGGAGTATTAAAAACAAAACATTTTTTCAAGTTTTTCTTTATTAGTTTAAAAAATGTAGAAACTAAGGTTTGAGAGAACTTGATAGTACTCATTCTCATTACTAAAATCTTAGACAAATATACAAGGTTGACCTAATCCTAGAAGGAGAAGATAAATGACAAATAAATACATATTATTTAAAAGAATGTAAAATATACTAATATATACTCTAACACCCCCCCCCCCCCTCAAGTTGGTGCATATATGTTAATCATGCCCAACTTGTTAGAGAGATAATCTATCCGTGCTCCAATCAATGTTTTAGTGAAGATATCTCCCAACTGCTCTCCAGTCTTCACATATCTTGTAGCCACCAATCCTTGCTGTATTTTCTCACGTACATAATGATAATCAACTTCAATGTGTTTGGTTCGTTCATGAATACTAGATTAGATGCAATATGGAGAGCTACTTGATTATCACACCAAAGTTTCATTGGAGTGGTAATGTCAAATCCTAATTTAGTCAGAAGCTGATATATCCATACTAATTCACACACCGACTGTGTCATGGCTTGATATTCTTGACGCCACATTTTGTTTCTTACTTTTCCAAGAAACTAAATTACCTCCAACAAATACGCAATATCCCGAAATTGATCTCCTATCTTCCTTAGAACCTGTCCAATCAGCATCTGAAAAACATTCAATATTAAGATGACCATGATCTTTATATAACAAACCATATCCAGGAGCACCTTTCAAATAACATAGAATATGTTCCAATGTGGCCCAATGGTCAGACGTAGGAGAACTCATAAACTGACTCGTAATACTGACTGGATAAGCTATGTCAGGCCTAGTAACTGTAAGGTAATTCAACTTCCCTACTAACCTCCTATACTTCTCAGGATCTTTCAACAACTCACCTTCTTTTGTAAGTTGTAAATTAGGCATCATTGGAGTACTACGTGGCTTAGCAGCTAATTTTCCTGTTTAAGTTAACAAGTCAAGTACATACTTTCTTTGTGACAAAAGGATCCCCTTCTTGCTCCTTGTTATTTCTATTCCTAAGAAACTCAAATCTTTAGTATGAAATTGACTATGAAGAAAAAACTTGAGTGATAGGATGCCTGATGAGTCATTACCAGTAATCACAATATCATCAACATATACAACTAGTAAGATAACACCAGACTCAGATCTTTTATAAAAAACAGAATGATCTGACTTACTCTTCTTCATTCCAAAATTCTCAATCACCTGACTGAATTTTCCAAACCATGCTTGCGGACTTTGTTTCAACCCATATAAAGATTTACGAAGGCGACATACCTTTCCATTCTTTCCCTGAGCATCAAAATCTGGTGGTTGCTCTATATACACTTCTTCTTAAAGATCACAATGGAGGAATGCATTTTTAATATCAAGCTGATGCAAGGGCCAATGGTGAATACATGCCAATGAAATAAATAACCTGACAGAAGCCAATTTAGCAACCGAAGAAAAAGTATAAGAATAATCAATTCCATGTTCACTTAAATAGGAGCCAAGAACACCAGAACAATATTCCTTAGCATTATCACTCCGTAGAACTTTAAGAGAGCCACCAAATTGAGTTCGAATTTCAGCATGAAAGTTACGAAAATGAGAAAGTAACTCAGAACGATGTTTCATCAAATATAACCAAGTTACACGAGAGAAATCATCGACAAAAGTAACAAAATACCGAAATCCATTTTTGGACTCAAATTCAAAAAGAGCATTAGCTCGTGTATTGACTCTATGATAGGAACTGAGACGATGAGACTTAGCAAATTGACATGACCCACAATCTATAGAATGCAAACTATGAAATAGAGGACGGAGACTCTTTAACACGGAGAGAGATGGATGACCCAAACGACAATGTTCTTCGAAAGAAGTTGGCACTCGAGTGCAAACGGTGGCTATAGGTATTTATGTATCAAACGTGTAGAGGCCATTAGATTCACACCCTTTACCAATAGTCTTCTTCGTTGTAAGATCCTGAAATAAGCAATACCAGGAAAGAATAAGACACAACAATTGAGATCACGAGTAAGTTTACTAACACAGATCAAATTAAAAGAAAATTGTGGCAAATTTAAAACAGAGGTCAACGAAAGAGTTTTGGAGAGATGAACTGTGCCAGAGCCAAGAACAAGAGAAATGGTGTAACGCCCCGCGTTCTCGGGTACGTTAATTTTAAGATATCATTAGTGCCTTTGGATTTTTCCCAAAGTTGATATTTTTAATTCTTGGGTTTTGTAATTTTGGAGTTCTAATTTTTGGATAAATGAGAATCTAAATTTAATTTAGATAGTTAGGATAAATTAAGTTTTCAAATTTTGGAGAATTTAGGTTATGGTAAATAAAGGAAAACAAAAGTGTAAAATAAGAATAAAAAAAAAAAGAGAAACCCTAGACCATTTCTTTTTCTTCTTCCTCTCCCTTTTTTTTCCCCAGCCGCCAGCCCCCCCCCCCCAAAGATTTCTTCTTCTTCTTTGAGCAACCCAGCCGGCATCTTCTTGTTCTCCGGCGGCGGCACACTCCGACGAAGCCACAGGGCGGCAGCAGCAGCGGTCTTCGACAGCACGGCGGCGGAATCCAACCAAGCAGTTGCGGCGGTCTTCTACAGCAGTGGCGGCACCCTCCAACGACGCCTGCAGCGCGCGGCTCACGGACCCGACGGTGACCCACGACGACACAACCGTTTCTGCACCGTCCTGCAGCACTCCTCGCGGCGGCGCACGACGAACGGCGTCCTCACGGCGGCATACGACGTGCAGATCAGCTCCACGGCAGCCCGACGATCTGCTGCTACGGCCTCAACCCCGGCGACGTGCGCAGCTCCCGACGGCTGCCTCCGGCGACACGTTCGTTATGCAATCCGACACGAACGGTAGCAGATTCGCGAAAATATCTTCGTTTCGATACATTTGGCATTTACCCACACCCACACGAACCTTGACTTGCATTACCCATCCCTTTTAGACATCGGATCAGCAAGCTCGAAGCCTTTCGAACTCGATCTTGGAATCTCGAACGTTTTCGGAAGTGACCCAACCATAACCAAAGTATTTTGGCGTGAGTTCGTAGGTACTGAATCATTCAATTTTAGTTCGAGGTAAATTAAGTGCTTATTAAATGAACTCTAACCCAAGTTTGATTGTTTTCTTTGGATTTAGGAACCTTGCGGCGAGCTTAGGAGCTTTAGGAACAAGTGTTTGTAAGTAGCACGGGGGTGGGTGCGTGTGTTGGTGTTTATTATTTAGTTGTCGATGTACTATTTATGATGTTTGAAAATGGTTCTGATACGATATTGTGCGGTGTAACTCTCGTTTATGTTGGTTTGTATGCCTAGGTAGTGTTGAATGTTCGTTGGTGATAATAGTAGAAACTTTGTATTGTTGAGTTGCTGAGATCTATCGTGGAATGATGTGTGTTTGCAGGGAATATTCGTTAAAATAAATATTATGGTGGGGATGTTTGTTGTCTGAAATCTGTATGAAGTGTTTGGCATGTCTTATGAGTTTTTATTATATCTAGCAATGCTTAATGTTTGCGGATGTTGGATAATGAGTGCTTGGGTGATTTGTGTTGGACTGCTGTCGTTTAAAAATTGTTGACTATGCTCTGTTATAACTGAGCTCACTGTGGCGCTGTTGTTAAGAATTGATATATTGTGAAAGCATGTTTGGTTTACTGTTTTGCTATTAGAATGATGTTTATGTTGTGGAAGCATGCTAAATTGTGTTGGTGAGCTGAGAGATGCATTGAAATCATACTAGTGGTGGTGTTGTTGATGAGCGTTGTGGTGGTTGGTGTTATTAGGGAAGTAGTACCGAAATCCTGGCTGGAGGCTAGAAATGATATGTGGAGTTATGATAGTTACGAAGTGAATCGGTGAGTGTCAGGGCCTCAGGTATAAATGGTCGAGGGCTGATACGTCACTAATTGGGTATCGAGGCCTCGGGTATAAATGGTCGGGGGACGATACGCCAATATTGGTTAAAGATGAGCGTCGAGGCCTCGGGTATAAATGGTCGGGGGTCGATGCGAGGAGTCTTTCGAAAGGAGAACTATTGGGGCCTTGGGTATAAATGGTCAAGGGCCAATAGATTGTAAGACATCGAGGCCTCGGGTATAAATGATCGAGGGTCGATGCACAGTTCAAGCCTTGGGGATAAATGGCAAGGTCGAACGCCAAGCTTCTGTAGATGAATGTCGGGCCTTGGGGATAAATGGCAAGGGTTGATACGATTCGAGGAGTGAGACTTGGAGGACTAACATAGTGTGAGAGGTTAGGAGTTGTTTGGAGGCCAAAGACCAATACGCAGATTGTTGAGAAGACATTGAGGCCTCGGGTATAAATGGTCGAGGGTCGATGCACTAGTGTCGGGGCTCTGGGTATAAATGGTCAGGGGCCGACACTACCAACAGAATGGTCTTGGAAAGCCTGGATGGATGAAATGAACTTAGAGTTGCTTGAAGTGCTAGGGTGCCATGTGGACTGTAGTTGATTTGTATACAATTGTGGTTAGCATCGGGTCATATAGAGCACGTTTATGGTTGAATGTATAATGTCACTGTAGAGCATGTCTATAGTTGTTCGCATATTGTAATGATAGAGCATGACGATGTATGTTTTCTTTATGATTTGAGCATGACGATGTATGCTTTCTTTATGGTTTTGAGCATGATATTTGTGTGTGTTTGGTGAGGCCTACTTACGGAGTATATTTTATATACTCACCCCCCCCCCCTCTACAATTGCTGTTTTCAGGCGGAAAGTTCATTGGCGACCATGGCGATGACGTGGAGGAGACATGACAGGAGAGGACCATAGGCTGCGTAGTGATATTAGCTTAGTTTAGGATTAGATGGTTTTTGCATGATTGTTTGGCAATAAACTTTGTTTCAAGTGAATTGAGGGGAGATCTCACCTATTGTTTAAACTTGACTCGGAATAAGTGTTTTCTTTTATTTTTCTTTCGTTCATTGAAATCGTTTAGTTGGAATAATGGATGTTGCCTGGTGGTGTTGTCCACGAAGGACGCTTGATTGATAGTTTATAGAATTGATGTTTTATTTATGTTATAGTTTGATGTATCGAACTGAGTTGAAACTATGTATTTATAACTTGTTCCCAGGGAGTTGTTTATTTCGAATTTAGAAAATAACATTTGACAGAGGAAAATGAATAACGTTACCTAGAATAGTGTAAAAAGTTCTGGGGCGTTACAAGTGGTGTCATCTGCTATTGTAACATCAGGTAAAGATGTAAATGGTGAAAAGGTAGCAAATAAATTGGGGTTACCTGACATATGATTCGTAGCACCAAAACCGGTATAAATCAGACCAAACCGAACCGGAATGTGACGAACCAGACCGAATCGAACTTGAACCAGATGAACCAAACCGGTTGAACTGGACCGCTTGAACCGGACTGCTTGGACCGGATCAGGTGTTTTTTGAAACCAGAAACCCTAAATGCTACCCCACGACAACCAAAGGGGCGAAGGCGATTGACGTCGAGGTGCGAAGGACGGCGAGACAAAACCCACGAACAGCAATTGGAAAACAGCAGCGTTAGCGAATCAGCAAACGGCGGCTGCGGCGGGTGGAGGTGGGCGGTGGGCGACGACAGTAGTAGTAGTGAGTTGATTTGGATAACAATGAACAAAACCTTAATGGACAAAACCCTAATGGGCAAAACCCAAATGAGCAAAACCCTAATGGCCACAAAACCCTGGTACAAAACCCTAATGGGCAATAAACCTAGAACTCTGATACCATGTAGAAACTAAGGTTTGAGAAAACTCGATAGTACTCATTCTCATTACTGAAGTCTATATATGGACAAATATACAAGGTTGACCTAATCCTAAAAGGGGAAGGTAAAGGACAAATGAATACATATTATTTAAAAGAATGTAAAATATACTAATATATACTCTAATAAAAAGTATTTTGATTTATTTTATTAATGTTTACGAAAACCGTTTCACTTCTCAACTCTTACATAAACCCCTCCTTCCATTTGTAACACACAAGTTGTACACAAAATTCTTCTCCTCTTTCTTTCTCTCATTTTTATTATTTCGTTGTTTGTTCTGAGCTGATTCCAACTGTTTTCTGGCGAGTGCACGCTTGAATTCGGGTATTGTGTTAACCTTAGGAAGCAATCAACGATTAATGATTTAGCATCGTGGTCGTGCCGAATTTTGCTTTCAAGACAGTGGGTGATGTGAACCAAGGAAGCACCATTGTCATGCCTCAAGGACCCATAACGAGATCAAGAGCCAAGAAGCTACAACAAGCTTTACTTTCTCATGTTCAATACTTGGTGAGCTCGGCTAGGGATGATCAAGAGAGAGATGAAACTTTTCAAGTCAATATCTTCCAAGTAGAGCTTAAGGGAGGCGTTGCATTAAATGAACTCTAAGTTCATTTAAAGGAGCTGAAGTTGAAGTGGAGTTTAACTCAAGTTGCATTCAATAAAGCCAAGTTCAATTCAAGGAACTCAAGTTGCATTAAATGAACTTAAGTGCATCTCAAGCTTCATTTATTGCAAGTCATCCATCAATTAATAGAACTACACTTCAAACTACTTCAAGTGAAACTTCATTTATAATTGGGAGGTTACAAAGACTTTGAAAGGTGACCAAGACTTCAATTCTCAGATTTAAACCTCTTTTTATTATATTTTCAGTTTTAAACATTTCATTTATGTGTTTTAAGTTACATTTTAGCTAGTGGATGTTATGGCCATCATGTAATTGGGAGTTACAACCTTTCAAATGCCTTTAGGTTACTTTTAGGGTTGTTTTGGAGGCTATAAATAGCCTAGCTTGTTTCCTTTGAAAGACAGATTTTTGATGTTGAATGAAAGTTGCTATTTAGCTTCAAAAGTCTAGAGCTTGTTTTTCTTTGCAATTCTTGGGTGTTAGATTTGCATACTAGAATCATTCAAGTAGCCTTGATTAAGCTATCTTGTGGAGTGGTTCGAATCTTGAGTTTAGAAACAAGTTTTCTCTACTCTTGATATTGATCATCAAGGTAAATCCGTTCTAACTTCTTCCTTCGGTTGAGATCATCTTGATTTGGGGGTTTTAACATTTGTGATCTAGGGGTTTGCATAACCATAAGGGTTCTTAGATCCAATTGGCTATTGTTTTCTTATCAGTGGGTCTCTACGGCACAACAACGTGTTCTTCCTTAGATTGCTCTAACAACTCCAACTAGTTTTATATTACCCTACCTCTAATGATTGACAATGATTATATCCCCAATAATAAGTGGTAGAGTTGTCCCATCAATATAGGCAAGAAAGCACTTACAAGAAAAACTACTATTTTATTAAAAAAAGAAATCTCTATATTTATGCTTAATAAAAGAAAAGAGAATACTAAAGTTTCACAGCAAAACCAAAAAAAAAAAACTGAAAATCTTAATCAAATCAAACCAAACCGAAAAAAATCGGTTTCATTTATTTCACGATTTGATTCGGTCCATAATATTACTCAAGCCAAAATATTTGGTTCGGGTGTAAAATCGACTTCAAACTGAACCGAACCAACCAAACCAAACCGATTATATATGTATATTTATTCAAAAAGGAAAAAAGAAAAATTAGGGATTTTTTTTTAAATAATGCTAATCTTTAAAGTATTTACGAAAATATGCCACTTGTCAAACTATTTACCAAAATAATGCTTTGGAAATAGCAGGTCGTCTGAGACGACCTGTGAAGTGGCAACAACTGGTCGTCTCTTCAAGAAACGATCAGCTAATGTGGCGCTTACACAACTCCACGTAAATTTTTTTAAAAAATAACAAGAGACGACCAAGTCTGCTTTTAAACAGTGTGGCCAGCCACGCTATTTTTTTTTTTTTTAATTACTGAGAAGACATGTTGGCGGGATTTTTTGAAATCTCTCTTGGTCGTCTCTTCAGAGACGACCAATTCTGCATGGGCGCCACCTGGCACCTTGGTCGTCTCTTCAAGAGACGACCTAAGTTAGGGTTTTATTTTAAAACCCCTAACATATCTGCCCCACCACCGCTCCAACCTTCTCTCCCCCAAATCGCCGCCGATCACTGCTCCGTCCAACCGCCGCCGCCTTTGGTAAGTAAATGATGAGATGTTCTTTTAAATATAAATAAATATAGCAATTAAGAAAGCAAAAAAAAAAAACATGTTGGTCGTCAAGAGACGACATGTTAGGTTATTAAAAAAAAAAAAGCAAAAACGACATGGTCGTCTCTTGATTAATTTTAAAAAAATTAACGTGGGGCTGAGTCAGCGCCACGTTAGTTGATCGTCTCTTATGACAGTTCATAGGTCGTCTCTTCATGGATTTCAAAGCATTATTCTCGTAATTAGTTTGAGATGGGGCATATTTTGGTAAATATTTTTAAAATTTACGTTATTAAAAAAAATCCAAAAAATTAGGAGAGGGAAAAACATTTAAAAAATGAAAAAGGCAATTGCGCACCGATCGGTTGGGGACTTAAGATCCAAAGCCAATAAGTCACGAAAAGTCACACTCCACACTCCTCCACTTCTCTCTGTCTCTCTTTCTTTTCTCTTCTCTCTCTCTTCCAATTACCCTAAATAGACTGAATCCAGCCGGAACTGCGTAAAATGACCCTTCTGCCCCCGCCTCTCTCCCTTCTTTGACTTCCCGGTGCCTCCCCATGGACCTCTCTTTCTCCAACTCCGACCAACCTCCCTCCGCCGCCGCCGGAGCCGTAGCCGGACCCGGTGCCGCCAAGTACAAGCTCATGTCTCCGGCCAAGCTTCCGATCTCCAGGTCCTCTTGCATTACCATCCCTCCGGGCCTCAGCCCCACCTCCTTTCTCGACTCTCCCGTCTTGCTTACCAACTTGAAGGTCACTTTCCTTTTCTTTCTCACTTCATTTCCTATTATGTTTTTCGAATTTGGGGGCCGAGGGTTTCGATCCACCCCCAACAAGCTTTTGAATCTTAGTCTTTGATGGGTTTGCTCTGAAAAGCTTGGAAATTATGTTTCCGTTCATCAATTGTCTCGGCTTGTATCAACGATTATCGAATTTGACAGTGTGTATATGATTTCCTATCGCATACTCTACGGGCTCCTTGACGTCATAATCGCTCTTATTTTACCATTTAGTTCGGTGGCATATGCTTAATTAGAGAATTTTGTGGGACTTGACTGATGTGATTTCGCACAATTGGTTGTTTAGTTGCCAAAACCTAAATTCCTCTAGCTGTTTTTGTTGGTGCGTTTGTAACTGTTGGAATTGCGAACTAATGTTTTTAATATCTTAACTATTAGATATTTTATTTTGGGTGCTTCAGCTGATGGGGCCTGTTGATTCTGATTCCTGCTCTTAGAGCAGTCCACTGCATTGGGTGGCTCCTTTATGCCCTTGTGGGTTATTCCATAAAATTGCTTTAGGGAATAATGCTGTTGTAAGTTTGAGGGAATAATTGTGCTCTCTTTCTAATTCTCAACCCCTCTACTTTCATTTGTGTCTCTCAGTGTGGGTTTTTCACATAATGAATCTAGCTTTTTGGTGGTGCTTCAGCTTTTTCTTCAACTTTGTTTATGTTGTCATGTTGCATGTACGAACCCAAACTTTTTCAATTTGTCTATATATATATATATATAGAATAAGGAGTTAATGAATCTGCTAGATGAACTGTGTTTATTTTTGTTGAATATGCTACAATCGTCATATAAAAGAGACACACATGGTGAAGAATACAGATGGGCATGGACATGGACACTTATTTGACAGATAATTATTTTTGATCATTTGGAGCTTATGGGTTCTATTTTATGCTGTTATCTGTAAGCAGTCCAGGTTTCTGTGTATTTTCTGTTTTGGGATCTAAGAATGTCTTTCGGTTTCGTCCACCTTAAACGTTTTATTCAGTGAATGCTGTTTGGTTTAGAAAAGTAAGAAATCATAATTTTTTTTGGTTTCCTTCCTTCTGTTAAATAGTTGAGTTTTATTGGAGTACCTTAATGTGGACCAGATTTCATAGTGAAGAACCTATATGGAAGTATCATCGCTACTTCATGTTTAATGGCTTTTGAGTTTCCATTGATAGTGAGATAGAAATTTTTATGTTTCTTTTAGTTATGAATAATACTATTAGTTTACGCATTTTATTTAGCTTGCTTCCATAAATTATCACTTGTTGACAGAGGCTTTTGGAAATAACTGGCTTGCAGGTAGAGCCTTCTCCAACTACTGGGTCCCTTACCAAGCTTCCAATGGCACACGACTCTTCAAGTTCAGCTATTTATCCAATGACCACCATGGATTTTTCAAATACTAATGCCTCAGATGCAGGAAAATCAAGCTACTTTGAGTTCAAACCATATGTTGGACCAAATATGGTACTTCCATATAAAATTTTCAGTTGGTTAATTATTATTACATAAGTCAAGGGTGATTGATCAGTCTTGGTCATGGAAAAAAAATATCTCTAGGAGTCTGTAGGACATGTTCTTCATTCACACTTTTACTTTCATAAGACCACACAAGGGGTCTTTGATTTGGACATGCATGTTACTTGAGATCAAGCAACATGATAGGGAAGTCCATCTTGACTGTAGAGATTAGAGTGAATATTAGCAGTTTGATTCTTGAGGGCCTCATTCTTGTTTTTTCATAATATCATTTGTAAGAAAATTACCTGCATGATCCATTGCTAAGCACAAACTTTTACATCAGAACTGGCTCAAAATTACTTTTTCATGCAATCATTTTCTGGCCATACTTACCCAAAATGATTTATTTTAAGGCAATTCTTATGACCATTAAGCTAAAACTTTTTTTCTATTTCTAATTTTTCTTTGACTTTTAAAGTACAATAAGGTAAGCATACAATTTGAGTCTCTGGACTTCCCTAATTTTAACATTTTTGTCCTGTACACATATCAATTTAGCTTCAGACCTTAACTACCCAATTAAAAGTATAACTAAAAGTTCACGTGGCATCATATGAAAGTTGACATAAACTTGATAGTATCATTTTTAAAGTTGAAGTCATACCATGTCAGCTTCCACATGTCATGTAAGTTCTTAGTTTCCAAAATATACTTGATACAGACTTTAATTAATTTAACCTGATAATTAAAGTAGTGTTATTCTACCACTTTTGGTGCTTCTTGCTTAATGATTTTCATTTACTTTTAAGGTTCCTGCAGATTTGAGACATAGGAAAGGTGAACAATCTAGAGAAGTTAAAGTTCAAGGGCAACCTCAACCATGTACTGCTCCTCCCATGACTAAAAGTGAGATCAATGTCATCTCAAATGATTTGAGTCGATCAACCCCTATGGATACAGTTGCCCTAGGGGCTAGTGTTCCTGAAGTTGATGGAATTGATTTCAATCATAGTTTGAACACAAATACCAGGGCTCAACCCCCACAATCTGATCCAAAAGGCAGTGGTATTCCAGTAGTTTCTGATAGGCTATCTGATGATGGATATAACTGGCGAAAATATGGACAGAAGCATGTTAAAGGGAGTGAATTTCCGCGTAGCTATTATAAATGTACACATCCTCACTGTGAAGTGAAAAAGCTCTTTGAGCGCTCTCATGATGGACAGATAACTGATATTATCTATAAGGGTACCCATGACCACCCTAAACCTCAGCCAAGTCGGCGATATACTGCCAGTGCTTCTGTGAATGTGCAAGAAGATGGGTCTGATAAGCCTTCCCCTTTAACTGGCCAAGATGGTACAGAAGAGAACTTCTATCTTAGTTTCAATCTTTGGTATTTCTTTTAGTGTAATACTTCTTCAGAGTGTTAACCATGGTTTTTTCTATTTATTCTCATTTCAGACAAGGCATGCGGCATATATGCTCAAACGGTCCAAACCATTGAGCCAAATGGAACTCCAGAACCACCCCTTGTTGCAAATGATAAGTTCGCTGAAGGTGCAGGAACAACTCTGCCATGCAGGAGTCATGATGAAGTTGAGGACGATGACATATTTGCAAAGCGGAGGTATACTTGTTTAAAGTTTAAATGTTCTCGAGTATTTTGGAAAAGAATGAGTGGCGCGTAGTGTCTTGTAGTAGTTCTGCACTTTTATTTATGAGTTAACTGTTAAGTCAAATTCATCAGGAAAATGGAACTTGGTGGTTTCGATGTCTGCCCAATGGTTAAGCCAATCAGGGAACCGCGTGTCGTGGTTCAAACTCTGAGTGAGGTTGATATACTGGATGATGGGTATCGCTGGCGCAAATACGGCCAGAAGGTAGTGAGAGGAAACCCCAACCCAAGGTATGTTTCCAATAATGATCAGATGCATTGCTATATATCTATTATGTTGCGAACCCATATACATTCAAATCATAACGGTGTTCTGATATTATGATGAAATCCATTGGATCTTGCCTGCATAAAGATGTGAAAAAAGGGATATCATGTTATTAGTACTTAGCTCGATTTTTTTTGCTTTTGTATCTAAATTTTAGTTTCAATCATACTGCATAAATAAGTTTTTTTTTTATAACTTTGAGAAGTCTCACAAGATTGAAATTTGATATTTCAATTATAATGTAATGTGTACGTCTTTCTTGATTATGGTCAATGCTCCATTGTTACATTAACATTAAAGCCACACTCAAACTTATATTTATCATTTTCACAATTCCAATCATGCAGGAGCTATTACAAGTGCACAAACGTTGGATGCCCTGTTAGAAAACATGTCGAAAGAGCATCCCACGACCCAAAAGCTGTTATAACCACATACGAGGGGAAGCATAATCACGACGTTCCTACTACAAAAACTAGTAGCCATGACATTGCAGGCCCACCGACAATTGCACCATCGAGGTATAGACTAGAAGAGAGTGACACCATAAGCCTTGATCTCGGGGTTGGCCTTGGCACTGGCATGGGTGGTGAGAATAGACCAAACGAATACAGGCAGGCATTGCATTCTCAACTTGTTGAAAACCAAACTCCAAACGGAAATTTCAACTTCGAAGAAGCTCAAGAAAACCCAGCCCCAACATACTTTGGTGTTCTTAATAGAGGCATAAACCAGCATGGATCAAGAGAGAGTTTGAGCGAAAGCCACAGCATCGAGATTGCTCCTCTAAATCATTCATCGCACCCATATCCATCAACCATTGGGAGAATACTAACAGGTCCATAAGTTTCAGTCAAGCCATAAAGACGAGACGAGACGCTGCCATTTTTTATTTCCTATATTGTTTTCTTTTTCACATGGATGGTTTAGGACGAAAGTGAATATGTGGAATATTAGAGTTTTATGTTTGGCCTCTGTTGTTTCTGAGCTTCTGCTGGGGTTAACCGCCTGCCTTCTAACTTGTCAGTCAATACATGTACAAATATGATATGAACCATCTGGTATTATTTGTTACACACAAGATGTATCTTTACAATGTAATTCAAATACTGGAAGTATAAGTATTATCCAACAACTCTTACTTTTCATTCTTATATTTATGCATGTAGAGCAACTTACAGCAACCAGTTCCCATAAAATCATCAAAAATACCATCAATAATAACATTTTTCTTCATATGTTTTAACTGGGAACATGCATTTATAACTCCACTGCTTCTCAAATCCAAGCACTAGAGGTAACCAAATTTTGATTCAACCAGCCGAGATATAGAGCTCCATCTTTCTCTTCAAGCGTGTATTTGTCACAGTAGTTTTTTAGCAGTGCCTCAATGGTAGCATTGACAAAAGGGCTTAAAGGGTGTGGTTTGAAGCCAGCCGTGAGGAAGCGTGATCTCCACTTTTCAAGAAGTTCGTGGCGTTCGACCCTTTCGGCTCCCTCACATGCTATAATATTAACAATGTCCCGAGCTAAACAGTGCTGCTCCACATTGATCCGCTCCTTGTGCTCTCTTGAAAGAGTCACATCTATGGATTCGAAAATAGCTGTATAATATTTCAATGTCTGAACGAAACGGGGATAAAAAGGAGCTGTGTTGGTGTTTGACTCGTGCTCAACAAGGGTCACAACCTTTGGAGACAATCCCTTGACCAGACGCAGAATCCGATCCCGGTGATTCTGACTGCCCACAGTCTCATCTGGAATATGGTGCAGCACCAAGGCAAAATTTACAGCAATGGCCTCACCTGGTTGAACTTTCAGATCTTCACGTTGAACTTCAGAAACAGAGGCTGCAATACCATGGAACTCAAAGGGTACCATTAATGACTCTGCCAAAAGTGACAACCTTTTTCCTACAATGTCGAGCCCCCCTCCTCTGGCAAAAGCAGAAGCGGAATCATCGATGCCTGTAATAGTAATCTTCGGGGGGCCTCTAGGTCGATTGGCAAGGGCTTGTATCAATGTGATCCACTGATTTCCCTGTGCTATCTGAAAATCAATTATGTGAACTCTATTTTCACCTTTTATGGCTTCCGCAATTGCCCCATTTCCTGATAGGTACCCAAACTTAAAATAAGGGCAAACTTCATAGAGTATGTGCATGTATGAGAGAAGTTCAGCACCTATCGGCTCTTTACATCTCAAGGCTTTGTAGATAGAACTACCTGAAGAAGCTGTCCTGGCAACAAGTGCCTCTAACATGTAAGCTCCTAAACGCTGGATTGGCTTGCCAAAAACTGAGACCATTCCACGTAACTCTGACACCAACCATTCTCCAGTCAACATATCGTTATCTCCTATTGCTCGTGCACAAGCACAAAGCATCTCTTTCAAATCCTTTCTAGTGATTATCTCAGACACATCTTTCCACTCTACTTCTGGCACAGGTAATTCAGGATGGACTGGATTAGTGATGGAATAGATATCAAGATCCTCATCAGGTCCAAGCATTGCAGTCTCCAATTCCCTGATCTTGTGCCTCAAGTTATCAATAGCATCATCTGTTAGACAAGATCTACTGACAGGCGAACCACAGTTATTGTCAGGAGAATAATATGGGTCTAATGGGTATGAAAGGCACTCTTGGTGTGAAGAGGGGCTTCCATTTGATGCAAAGCTAGCAGTAGAGGAAGAATTTTGAGGAGGGTAAGTACTAGTTCCCGAGGACGACTCAAGGTTGCAGTACTGTTTGAAAGCCTCAGATGGTAAGCGATTTTGTTCGAATACATCATCGGAATACAAGCCTTGATGGTTCATAGGAGGCCAATAATAGGACCCAGGTTCTTGCTGAGGCTGTTCATATAACCTATGAGTTTGAGTTGGAACTTTCTTTCTTGAAGGTTCTTGCATTTGGATTTTATTTCTTACACAAGACGTCAAATCGAGCAATAAGAGGACACTTTTTTAGGGAAAAAAGCCACTCTCAATACTTCACATCAATAGTTCGTGTTCAAGATTCCAAGAAAATGGTAGCCCCAGAGGCTGGATGTAACCTAACAAAGTAGAGAACGAAGGTAAGACATTACAGAAGACGCAAGTAGTACATCAAATTTCTGTGCTACCACACATAACATTTCGAAGCATCAAAGGGTTTAAGCTATGTATTGTCAGATAATCCAAGAACGGTTTATTTGTGCTTAATAGTGTTTGAGATGACTTTTTTTTAAAAATGCTTTTTAAAAACAGTTTTTGTACCAGGCCTTTAAGAAAAATTACTAATTTAGAGTGTGTTTAGTATAGCTTCTTAAGTGATATTAGTCCTGACTAATAGTGTCTTTTAAAAAATCTACCGTGTTTGATAACAAAAAATATATATATTTAAAAAAAAAAAATCGGATCGGTTTAAATACCTTTTTTGAAGAAACACTCAAGAGATGATTATCCAAAACGTGACTTTAAAGAGATTAACACTTCTGTAGTTTTTGAGAAACAATGACTAAAAAAAATAGTTTTTGAACTAAAAGATATGTGAAACTTACCCTAAAGTGTCTATGGAAGAAACATGATAAAGAAAGTTCAAGTTACACATTAGGCAACTGCCCTTATCCATGAACACATAATTTTAGAGATCAAGTTTAATCAGCCAAGCCTGCACAAAACAAGTTCTGCATGTGAATGAATATAAACGAAAATTAAAAAGTAAAAAAAAAAAAAAAAGGCTTTTATCTGCTATGGTTCTCTCTTCTCCATCTTTTTGAAAACTACCAAGAAACATATTATCCCAAATCATACTATATCCTAGAGGAAAATGACATCAAGTGTTTTGGCTCAAAAACGAAATAGGAAATATTCAATATTATAAGAAAAACCTCTCTCTCTCTGTCTAATGTCTCATACACAAAATCTTAAGCTCATGAACTTTGTTTGAAGCTAAAAAGCATGAAAGGGGTAACAAATCTTGCTCTCACCAACATCGAAAAGCTAAGGCCAGGGAGAACCTCATCTAGAAACATGGAAAAAGGCACAAAAACAGTAAATAAAAAGCGTGCGGAGCAGAAAGCAAGGGCAAGATCTGCATATTCTCAAGATAAAGCCACAAAAACGAGAGGAAAAAGATTCGAAAGTGAATAGCAGTTGAATCACAGGGAAAAACAGTTATCGGAGAGAAAATCAAGCCAGAACTAAGATTTCAGTTAACAAATAATAGAAATAATTGCCGAATTAGCATCGAGGATTCGCGAAATTCACAGTAAAATGCAAAATATGAGTTACTACCTTAAATGGAGCTCCAAAGTAAAAGGGAAAAAGGAAAGAGTTGAGATTCGAGAATACGAATTTAAGAAGAAATACCTAGAAGCCATGGGCGTAGAGAAGGTTATCGAGTTCATAAATAGGGATGGAGCTTCACTTATCAACGATTGAGATAGTATCCATTGCTTACCCAAAGTTTCGTTCGGCTATTTGCTCCAAATTCATTTCAGAAAAATTAATTTCAATTTTTAAGGAAGACCACGGAACACGGCGCTCACTATTAACCTTGTTCTTCTCAGTTATTACCTTCTTGCCACTGGATTGGACTACTCACGGTCAAGTTTTAAATGATATTAAAATATCCATATCAATACATATTTTTATAAAATTTAAAAAAAATTAATAAAATATTTAAATTAACAGGTGAATATTTTTAAATATTTGACTGCGTTCTCAGTTCAGTCTAGTTGAGGTGGAAAGGAGGAATAAGCTTCAGAATAATAGGTTTGTTTTAAAAAAATTATTTATCAATTTTTCAAAAAGTAGAAATTTTAAAAAATATATTGGTAGGAGTCTTTCAGATATTAAATTCGAAAATTTAAAATGTATAATTATATTTATTTTGATAAATATACTATTCTTTTATTAAAATTCATTATATATTTTTGAATTAAAACATGTAAGTAAATTATATAATATTTTAAAATAATACCTATACGAAATTTACGACATATATATTAATAATAGATAAAACTAAATATTTAATTTGTAATACTAAACACACCTCAAACAATTTCTTAAATTAAGATTCAATTTGCAATTAGATATAAACAATTTCTTAAATTAAGATTCAATTTGCGACCAGATATACATCTGAGAACACTCGTACTATAGAAAAAAAATATATTTTTTATTAAATCTTTTATTTTCTTATTTTTATTTTTATTTTTATCACCAACCAATGGCCCTTTTAAGTTCGTTTGCAATTTTTCATTTTAAGTTCTAGGTTTTTAGTTTAAGAGACCCTTTTTGATTTGTTTATATACCAGAATGAATAAAATACTGAATTATTTATCAAAGTTATTTAATATTCGAAACATGACTAATTTTAAATTTAATCATTATAATATCGCTTATATATAAGTGATGACTTAAAAAATTAACCGATGAAAATTTTATTTAAATTAAAGTAGGAAAGAAACATTTTTATTTTTATTTTGTTATTTTAATTTTTCATGCGAAATAAATAAATAACTCATTCCGACATTGAAAATTGGTCCACGCGTTTATTATGCCTTTACAGCCATCAAAGCTCAACAACTTTTTCTTTTCACAATCTTGACATTATATTTTTTACAATTATTACTTATCATATTAATTACGTTCCATTTCTCATTCTCAACCCTATCACATTATTTAAGATGCCCTCTACACTTTTAACATTTTCATTTTTATTTCAAAATTTTGTAGAAACAAATCCTTCATCAACCGATCTGTTAAGAAATATGAAAATGTTACGTAGCATTGAACTGCAAAAATAGTGATACGTGTATTACAATTATGCCTCTAAACTTTAAGATACGTTTAATTATATTTTCATCGTCTCAAAATTTTCATTTTAACTTTTAACCATTGAAATTATTTCAAAAATGTCATTCCATTAGTTTCATTTTGATTCAATAAGTTGGTTGTTGGCATTAATATTACTAAACTCATTAAGTGATTTAAACATTATTTTTATTGTAAAAAAATGAAATAATAATAATAAAAAATTTACGTTTTTATTGTCTAGCTAACTCTATTAATAGTGAAGTTATCTCTAATAGAAGGGTTAGAGTAAATGAAAATATTCTATTTTTTTTCTTTCTAAAACATGGAAATCATCTTCTACTTTTAGACAGAATAGTGTTTCTTTTTTCAATTTTTAAAAAATTGACATATTTATATTTAGATAAAAGAAAATTTCTTTTTAATTATATATAAAATAAGTAAAATTTTCATCATAGAAAGACTAGAACATGAGAAGTTTAAGGAAAGATTCGTCGCGTGATTATATTTGCGAAACGCTTAAGAGGAACTTAGTTGCGTGATCCACTGCGCCAACATGTGATCTTGTAAATGTAAGTCTAACCCTTTGAAGTTGAAGAAATTCAAGCCTCATGAAGTTATGGTTGATATGCCGATGAATGTACACCCTTTATAAACAATCCCTTCCATTTTCAAAACTTTTAAAATTCTATTATCTTTTATAATTAAAGTAAAATCATTCATTTATTTAAATTAAAATTTAGAAATAAATCCACAAGAGTTTTTATATATAAGCTTTTTCGTATTCTAATGTTTGCATTATTTTTATTTATAAATTTTATAAATTCATTTAAATGTATCATTTCAATTTGTTTTTTATATTTTACTTTTAAAATTAGTTTAATATTAATTTTTTAAAGCTTTTGAAACTCTATTAATATAATTAATGTAAGGTCATGAACTTTTGATTAGTTCTCTTTTTTTTTGGGTAAAAAATAGAAATAATTAACTTAATAGAAAAAACAATTTTATTTATGGATCAGGTGGAAAAGAGTTTTAATGGTTTTGATTTAATTAGTATTTTCATTAAAAATAAGGGTACTTTGGGTATTATTTTATTGTCTAAAAAAGTTTAGTTCACATCTTGACTTTTATATAAACTAGTGAATTACCAAGTACATCTTTTTTTTTTTTACTTTTTCTTTTTCAATGTTTTTTAATTAATTTAATTATTAATTTGAGTTTTTTATATTAAATAATTATTTTAAATTCATAAAAATTAGTTGGTATAATAAATCAACATTATTATTTTTAATAACTCCTCTATTTTATTTTTTATATTTATGATTAGTAATTAATTAAAATCAATTTTAATAATAAAACAAATTAGTTCACAATGGAAAGTGTTTGCCATTTATATAGTTTTTAAAAATATTTCTAGAACCTAAGTAAAATTTCAAAAGCTAAAAAAAAAAAAGTTTTGAAAAACTGTTCTTGCTTTCTTATCCTACTTAAAAAATATTTTCAAAATTTAAATAAAAAATTTGGAAACTAAAGTCGGGTTTGATAACCTTTTTGTTTTTGGTTTATATTTTAAAAAATTAATTTTGTAAACACTACTTTCATCTATACATTTCTTTGTTTTATATCTATTTTGAAAATTGAAAAAAGTAAAGACTGAGAGTGAGAGTTTGGTTGAGAAGACCTGCACTGCTAAATTTGATTACAAAATAAAGTTTCGTATTCAATTCAATGTCTTGATCTGATACACAACATATCATCCTATTTATAATAGAAAGATTCTAAATCATAATAGGAATAAAACATCTAAATCAAAATGATATCCAAAATTAAATTATAAATCTCACAAATCATATCAAATCAATTCTTAAATCATATCAGTCTCGTAACGTACATGGACCTCACCGATATGGTGCTCTACCGATATAGTGTTGAACTTAAGTTCTAATATAAACAGCATAGTGTATTCGATAGAACACCATATCGATATTAGATTTTTATTTGCATGCATCAAACCCTTGGAAAGGAAGAGCTACATAGACTTCACCTAAAAATCAGACAAGAACAAAAGTGGTTGTTAAAAACGTAATTTTGTATTTTAAATTGATTAAGAATTTAAATGCATTTCCTAATAAGGGTGGGAAAAATTGTTATCAAATCAGATTAAATTTTTGTTTTTCCTTTTTTTTAATGAACAATTATTTTGTTTTATAAACTCAATAAATGTGGAATATTTTTTTTTAATTATTTATGTTTTTGATTGGGAAGCATGAACTTTTTTTTTTTTTTTTTTGACATCAATTGGGAAGCATGAATTAGTTGAAGAGATGTTTGAACATTTATGATGCAAAAGGATAAGGAATATACCAACGAGGGTATTCGTCCATCTGTGGTCAAAATTAATGCAACGTGCGACCAATTAAATATTCAAATAATTACAGTCAACAAAAGTAGGTCTGTAAAAAATGCCATTAATGGACCAAAAGAAATGTTTTATTTTTCCAATAATAGTTATAAAAAAAAGAAAAAAAAAAACAAATAAGGTGATTTTCCTTCCATTCTTATTTCAGCGTCGTGTTGTTAATAAATTAAAAAAAAAAAGTGATTTTCTTTTTCATTAAAAAAAGTGATTTTCTTTTTCATTAAAAAAAGTGATTTTTTTTAGTTTATAAAATAACCTACAAAACTATAACATCCCTTAAGGAAAAAAATAAAATAAAATCGATTACGTCCCATTAATAAGTAAATAAAAGTACGTACTAAAAATAATAATAATGAAAAAAATAAATAAAGTAATATGCACCTTGTAGACCCAAATTTCCTCCATAAACTTTTTTTTTTAATATCATATCCCAAAGCTTGGGTAGAATTTCAATGTCAATAAAAATATTGAGATTTGAACTGAGAATGTCAATGTTAATAAAGAAGAGCAGATTTACAATTCAGGTTCGAGACCCTTAACTCCAGAATATACATATTATTGGATAGAAATTTGAGTTTGACTTGGCACAATGAGCCGCCCAATTTCGAATCCACGAAATGTCATTCTATCTTTTAAAATAATTTGTCTACCATTAACTAATGTTCAGGTTCAAATCTATCCACATACGATTTTTTTTTAGAGTAATTTTCTTCTTTAACTTTTAACGGGTGCAACAACCACCCTATTATTTTGAATTGGTCATTTTTTTTTCTCTAATTTTTATACATTTACATTTGTGGAGTCTTTGGTCCAATTATTTGCCACCGATTTTCTTATTTTTCTTTTCTATTTATACGTTGTTGGTGTATATAAGTTTACATAAATTATTATATCGATATCTTCTTTTCTTCTCTATAAATCATCCAATTTGTAAAAAATTGGATGATTTTTCTTTTATATAATTTTTAATTTGAGTTTTTGAGAGTTTAAAAAATCGACAATTTTGAGACTAATTTTTTAATAATTAATAATTATAATTATAGTTTTTGTTTCAGTTTGTTTTAGATCAAAATAGAAATTGATAAAAATATTTAAAAAAAATGCATCGTACAAAAAAATATTATTATAAATAAATAAAGTTTTTACTCATTATTTCAAGTTTCAATCTCTTTCTTTCCACTATATTTATATAGAAAAACCAATCATACTTTTCATGAACAAACTAACAATCAAAATAAGACTATTTAATAAATTGTCTGCTCCACCTTTTTATATTATCAAATCATTGCATAATAGTTTCAATCAATGACCAATCCAAAACTTTACACGGATACTAATACCTTCTTGTATAAAGTTTTGAATTCGTCACTGTTATTTTTAAATTAATAATTTAATTTAAATTTTGATTTCTACTAAACTTGAAGTAAAACCAGGCCCTGAACGAGATTATGGATTTGCCACTTTGATAAATATTTATAAAAGTTTTAAAAAAAATTGTAACAAATATTTAAATCCGTATATCTAACATTTCACATTTTTCAAATAAATTAAAAATTATTAATATTAATATTAATATTGTTGTTAAAAATAACTTCTGTGGATAGGAACAACAAAACAACAATTGCCTCAAAAAAAAAAAAACAACAACAAAATTTGTTAATGGATCGTACTAAATTTGTAGGAAAGTTTTTAGGTGACGTTTATTTCGTGGGAATCCAAGATTTTTGTGAGACGGACATCTGGATTCCTACGTTTGTTTCATAGTGATGTAAAATACCCGGATATCTCGAGATGTCCGGATATACAAGGATGCCCACATGGGAGGCATCTTACGAGTTTTGGATAATCTTTTGAAATACGGGTTTCTAAGATTCCCGTATTGAGGGCATCCACTTTTTACATTTTTGCACTCCAATTTTTTTTCCATATATTTTCTTTCATCAAAATTTTTTTACATTTTTTCTAAAAATTTTCTTTATTTTTATTTTTAAATTTATAATGAAAATAAATTAATATACTTACCGTTTAATAAATAACTTTATTTTAATTAAGTATATTTGTATATTAGATTTACATGTAAAATAAACTACAATTAAATTATATAATATATTCATATATTTTTAATATCGGGAAGAAATTACATTATTAATAATATTTATTATCATAACTACATAATTGTAAAGCAACACTTTTTTACCGCCAACATACCCGTGATATTTTTCCTTTTAAGAAAAATATATGTGATGGTATGATAAATAAATTTTACCCAAGATAACATAAATTATATAATTGTTCTTTTGGAAAACTATTAAAGTTGAAAATGAAACTTATATTAAATTAATAATGAATTAATTTATTCTATAAAATAACATATAAAAAATAAAAATATTAAATTAATTCAAATAAATCTATTATATTAGATGAATTTATAAATTATATAAACATTTGTAGGACATTTTTGAAACATTCTATAAATTTAACACATTCCTAACAATAAATCATGCAAAACAAACGTGTCTATCCAAATATTCTCAGATATCTTTAAAAATATTCTTACGAAACAAACGTGGTTATCTGAAGATACCAGACATCTAACATTTCAGACATATGAAATTTCGGGCATTATATATATATATATATATATAAATCTCTTAGGTTAATCCTTAAACATTAATATTTATTTTATATTGTTACGTGTTTTTTTAAATATTACAGTCCAATCAAAGATTCAAATCTACCTGTAAACACATTTTACAATTAAATGTTCTACTTTTAGTTATAAACAAGGTGACATAATTACCGCTTATTTTAGATCAAAAAGTTATATATAAAATATTTAAAATACTAAACATTTTCTCTAAATTTACTTTCCCAATATTTGAGAATTATTATATAATATCTAAAATTTCAAATGTAAAATTTGGTCTATTCTTATGAAAATTTATAATTCTATCCTTAATTTTAAGTTTACACGCTTCCCATATTTTATCAAATGACTAAGGAAAAATACGCGATGGACTAAAATAATTGTTTCACATCAAGTTTAAAGATTAAATCAAAATATTTGAAATTCGAGAAAAATACGATTTTTTTTAAAACATATATTTGTTGCTTCACAATTATTGTAGTTTATTTTCATCTTTTTTTAATAAATATACTTAAATCATAGTCAAATTTCAAAAAAGAGAGACGAGTTGTTAAGAATTTTTTTTTGTTAAGTTTTTAAAATTTTGCTTACGTTTTATTTTTGGAAACCTTATAAAAAATAGATTAAAAAAGTGTTTATAAGCTTACTTTAAAAAGAAAAAGTAAAAAACTTAAAATAAAATAGTAATTGATTTAAAAAGAGTTATTGACCAAAACAAAACAAAAATAAATAAAACATTTTTCTCCGACCATCCACGTGCGTGCGTTATTTAAGCATGTAATATATCCCCACGTGGCAAAATAAAAATTCCACAAGATGGTCAAAGTCAAAATTTGTTTTTTGTATTTAATTTGTTTGTTTGCAAATTGGTTGCTGCTGTATGGCTAATTCACACTCTGAGATGCCTTAAGGAGCAAGGTTGGAGGATTGCTGTCGCAAGCAATTATGTCATGCTGTTGTAATTAATATTATTTCCTTCTTCAATTATATTTTCAGCGTCAATCTTGTTGGATTATTCTGCATTCTGTTCAAAGTTATGTTTATACTTTAGAGTTTACTTGGGATTTCTTTTCTAAATTTGATTGATACTCTCATATTTTTTTATGCTTTCCTCGTGTTCTTTTAGCTATTTGTTTTGTTTGGTTAATTGTTTGTTCTTGTTTTGAGTTCCTACCGTTAATTTTTGTGTCTTGATTTCAAGTTGTAAGATCGTTCTTTTTTGTTGCAATATACATAAATACACACACACACACATATATATATTCTTATTTTTACCCTTCAACTTTTGAACTTTAATTTATTTTTTAGTCTAGTACTATTTGTGTTGGCAGGATTTTGGCCTCTTGGAACTCCGCCAAATTCGCACCAATCTTTTAGAATAGAAGGAACAACGAGACCTACAAAACATAATAGGACTAAGACCGGCGTGACTCTTGCCACATGGGCTCCGATGTTTAAGTTAGGATCGGAGTAATTGAGTATATAGTATAGAGTATTGTGAGCATACCTCTAGGGTTTGGCTTACCTCTTTATTTATAGGAGTCAAATTCTCCTTCCTTTAAGAATTACCCAAGTTGAATTCTATTGTGCCTAAGAGATTTGGACATCTGGGGCTCGTGCGTTTCGTAATAGGCCCAATGCCAAATCCAGGGTCGGGACAAGGTAAAAATCGAATTGGGCTGTGAAAGAGTTAGGAGAGGATCAATGGAGGGTTCTTGGCCAATGGCCAAGAACACCTCGACGCCGAAGCTTGGTCGACACCGACCATGGGTTGGCCATGGTCGACGGGTTTTAGAGCTTACCTCTTCATGCACTTCTCTCCCGACCTAATCTCCCATTCTGTTGCTTAGTCAGCTCCATTTTTTTCTCCCAGCCCCTACTCTCAAAATAGAAGGTAAGAAGCATTGATAAAATGTTAAGACTTCTATGTTGAGAGTACCTGTCGCTTGGTTGTTCCATGGGTGGCTCTCTTTACGAAATAGCCCCCGTACCCTCATGTTGTAGTCGACTGTAGTCAAGTCTCTTGGGTTCTGACATATAGTCAGTTTTGACTATTTAGATTTTGGTCTTGGGATCTAACTTTTAGCTAGGCTAACTGTACCACCTTTGGGTTTCTAACCTATTAAACTTTTGCCGATTGTTTTATGTCCCAAGTTTACTCTTGGGTTTCTAACCCATTTAGCTTTTGCCATTGGTTTTATACCCTGGTCCAATTGATTACCTTGGGTTTCTAACCTATTAGGCTTCTGTCGGTTTTGTACCCTGAGTTTGATCAGCACCCTTGGGTTTCTAACCCAATTTACCCTGGGCTTCATTGATTGGTTTGGCTCACCTGCTTTTTGTTTTAAACTTACTGTGCCTGTACGCATGCCTTTTCCAATATCTTTAGGATTCCTTTGACCATTTAAGCTTAATTCGCCCTTGATCTTCCCTGGTTTCCTTGACTGGCTTCTAGCTTATCGGCCTGCTTCCAAGTCTTTCCCAGTTCAATTTTCTTGACCAGCTTTTGATTAACTTACCCATGCCCCTATTTGAGGAGTTTTGTTTAGAATAAAAATAAGTGATCAAGTAATAAGGACTAATTACCTTTCAAATGTAAAAGAGCTCATTCACACTAAGAGACAATTGCCCAAGCAAGGGCTATTTATTAAATGCTGAAACTTAACTCACTGAAAAAAAGACTAAAAAAGAAGAGAGAAGGAATAACATGATGCGCATAGAGAAAAAGAAAACAACGAGGAATACACTACCTAGCTAGTGGTAATATATTTTAAGATGTTGAGCATTCCACAGATGGTGTAGGACTTTGCCATGTTGATTTTCTAAGGCATAGGTGTCTGGTCGAACTACTCTGGTAACTTTATATGGACCTTCCATGTTGGTCCCAGTACCCCACGGCCCACTGGTTGGGTCCTTAGTGTTCGGCATGACCTTTCTCAATACGAGGTCACCATTTTTAAAGTTTCGTTCCTTAACCCTCGTATTATAATATCGAGTGATCCGATTTTTATATTCAGTTGTCCGCAACCATGCCGTCTCTCGATATTCTTCCAATAGGTTGAGGTTGAGCTGTACAGATTCGTCGTTTCCTTGTAAATCGAATTGCTCTACTCTCAGAGAAGGAAGACCGATTTCTCCTGGAACAACTGCTTTAGAACCAAATGACAAAGAGAACGGTGTCTCTCTAGTTGAAGTGCACGATGTTGTTTTATAATCCCATAATACATTGGGAAGTTCTTCAGCCCATAGCCCCTTGAGTCTTTCTAATCTAGTTTTCAAAGTTCTCTTGATTATTTTGTTGACCGCTTCAACTTATCTGTTAACTTGCAGATGTGCTGGCAAAGAACAAATGTGGTTGATCCCAAGTTCCCTACAGAAGCTTCGAAATGCGACATTATCAAATTGTTTTCCATTGTCGCTAATAATCGTATATGGCACCCCAAAGCGACAAATTATGTTTCTCCATTTGAAATCTGTAATCTTCTTTTCAGTTATTGTAGCTATGGCCTTAGCTTCAGCCAATTTAGTGAAGTAATCTAAGCCACCACCGCGAATTTAGTCTGGCCCTTTCCTTGTGGAAGGGGCCAATGGGGTCTATTCCCCCATCGAGTGAAAGGCCAAGGACTCATTATATTTGTTAGTGGTTCGGGTGGCTGTCTAGGTATTGGTGCTAACCACTGATATCTGTCGCACTTTTTGGTAAATTGTGTTGTATCTTTCAGCATGGTTGGACAATAGTAACCTTGGCGAATGATTTTGTGGCTCAAGGATCGCGCTCCTGAGTGATTACTGTATATTCCCTTGTGTATTTCTCTCATTACATAGTTAGTCTCTTATGGGGTGAGACACTTCAAGAGCGGTAGAGAATAACTTCTTCTGTATAGGTTTCCATCTCTAAGTATGTACTGAGTTGCTCGCCGTTGGAGTTATTAGGCTTCTATCTTTTCGATAGGTAAAGTTTCGTCTCTTAAGTATTTGATCAATGGATCCATCCAGTTTTCTTTGAGTTGATCTGGCTCGTCGATATCCGTCATATACTGAACTTGTATGCTCAGCTCGAGTAAAATTTCGACTGGCACAGTTCTCCTTAAGTCTATCTCATAGGCAGCAGCCAGCCGAACTAACGCATCTGCATTAATGTTTTGGGAGTAGAGGATTTACCTGATGTCATATTTTGAGAACATGTTGAGCTGACTTTTTACTTTGGCTAGGTATTCCATCATTCGCGGTTCTTTAGCTTGAAGTTCTTCTTTCACCTGGTTTTACAATCAATTGTGAGTCGTTGAGAATAAGTATATTTGTGACTCCGATATACCTGGCCATTTTCAATCCTACTAGTAGAGCTTCATACTCGACCTCATTGTTCAAAGCATGAAAGTTGAACCACAGTTCATATTCGAACCTTCCCCCATCCGAGGAGATAAGTAGAAGTCCGGCTCTGCAGCCTCTAAAATTCAAGGATCCATCAATGTAAAGGGTCCAAGGCTGCTCTTCCTCATTATCGAGCTAGTTAGGAATCGATGTTGTGGATTTGGCGCTCTACCGATGTCAGTTCTGTTATAAAATCCGCCACAGCCTGTCCCTTCATCGTCGTTCTCGATTTGTGGTGGATGTCATATTCACTGAGTTCCACTGGCCACTTTACCAGTCGTCTTGAAGTCCCAAGCCTTTGTATGACCTGTCGTAAATGTAAGTTGGTGAAAACAGTTATCTTATACGCTTGGAAATATGGACGTAACCTCCAAGTTGAAGTGATCAGTGCCAGTGCCAACTTCTATATTGTAGGTATCTAGTCTCTGCGTCTACCATTGTTTGCTGATGTAGTAAACGAGAGATTGATGGCAATTTTCCTATTTTACTAATGCTGAACTCACTGTAGTTTCCGATACGGTCAAGTAGAGGTAAAGATCGTCGCTAGGAATAGATTTAGAGAGAAGTGGCACTGCACTTAGGTAATTCTTTAATTCTTTGAAAGCGAGCTCGCATTCTTCTATCCATTCAAATTGTCTCTTTTTTCTCAAAATTTTGAAGAAAGGGAGATATTTGTCAGTTGTGCAACTTACAAATATGTTGAGCGCTGCTATTCTTCCATTGAGACTCTGTAGTTGCTTTAAATTTTTAGGCGAACTCATCTCTAACACGACCCGGATCTTATCAGGATTTATCTCGATTCCTAGTTGATTTACAATAAAGCCAAGAAATTTTCCTGAGGTCACTTTAAATGTACACTTGCTTGGATTAAATTTCACCTTATGTTCTCTTAAGACCTCGAATGCTTCAGTTAGGTCTGCTTCGTGTTGGTTGACCTATTGACTCTTTACCAATATATCATCCACATAGACTTCCATATTTCGACCAATTCAGTGCTGCGAACATCCTATTTACCATCATTTGGTATATAGCTCCTGCATTTTTCAACCCAAATGACATCATTATATAATAGTAAAGATCTCGACTTGTGACGAAAGAAGTCTTCTCCTGGTCATGCATTTTAATTTGGTTGTACCCAAAATAGGCGTCCATGAAACTCAATCTTTCGTGTCCAGTAGTAGCATCCATAAGTTGATCTATTTTAGGTAGCGGAAAAGAATCCTTTGGGCAAGCCTTGCTCAGATCCGTAAAGTTGATGCACATTCTCCACTTGCCATTAGCCTTCTTCACCAGCACCACATTGGATACCCACTGAGGGTAATTGACTTCTCGAATAAATCCCGCTTTTAGTAGTTCGTTTACCTGCTCAGCCATGATTTCATTCCTGACTTGGTTGAAGGTCCGATACTTTTGTCTTATCGATTTACAGCGTCTGTCCACGTTGAGCCGGTGTACCATGATTCCTCGATCGATTCTCGATATGTCCTTGTGTGACCATGCAAACACATCAGCGTTGCTTCTGAGAAAATTGATAAGGCTCGTTCTCTCCTCAGCCCCTAGCCTGGTCCCGATGTTGACTAGTTTCTCTTTCAACGTCAAAGGAATTGACTCCACCTTTTCGACCGGTTCTCCCTTACTAGAAGTGGGTGACTCCATGTGATGACCAGGGCTCGGGTCGACTCTTTCTTCTAGAGGACAATATTTATTGGGATGCTGTCGGTGATCTCTATAACTCATATCGATTCGTCCTTCCCAAGATCTGTCCTAGAATTTATCAGTCCGCTTCATCCTTAAAACTCCTCAAATCCGAGCAGTTCTCAATCAGATCGTAGCTAATCGCCTTGAATTTTAGATCTTAATCTTCCCCACATACGACACCAATTGTTGATGCAGGAATTTGGCCTCCTGGAACTCCACTAAATTCTCACCAATCTTCTAGAATAGAGGGAATGACGAGGCCTGCAAAATAGAAAAGCACTAAGACCGGTGTGGTTCTTGCCACACGGGCTCTAATGCTTAAGTTAGGATCAGAGTTATTGAATATAGAGTGTAGGGTATTGTGAGCATACCTCTAGGGTTTGGCTTAACCCTTTATTTATAATAGTCGAATTCTCCTTCCTTTAGGAATTACCTAAGTCGAATCCTACTGTGCCCAAGAAGATTTGGACTTCTGGGGCCCGTGTGTTTCGTAATGGGCTTAATGCCAAATCCAGGATTGGGACAAGGTAAAGTCAGATTGGGCCGCACAAGGGTTGGGGAGGACCAATGAAGGGTTATCGGCCAATGGCTAAGAACACCTTGGCGTCGACCATGGGTTAGCCTTGGTTGACGGGTTTCGAAGCTTACCTCTTCGTGCACTTCTCTCCCAGCCTAATCTCCCCTTATGTTTCTTGGTCAGCTCCACTTTTCTCTCCCATAACAATTTGTATATTATGCTGTTTTTTATGCGAAAAAAAACCCCTACTTCTAACGCATAAATTGATGGAACTCTTAGACATGCACAGCGGAAGCTAAGAATTATAATACACTTAATGAAGCAATTTAACAAAAATAAGCATGCTTGGAAAGATGATGGAAGAGGTAAAGAAAAAAAAGATTAACTTTATACCTTTGAAGACCTCCATTATAACTTCTTCTCCTAACTCAATGGGACCACCAAGGACAAATCCGTGCTATCCTCAAGTTGATGAACACGGTTGTGGGACCGAATTTTGAGTAAAACAAAGGGAAAACACTAATGGCTAGGAGAAGACCATAGAAATTTAAGTGGAAAAATTCTGCACTTATGCAAGTAAGCATTAGCCTTATCCAAGTGATCTTCATCACCTATATAAAGACCAAATGCATGCAAAGACGAGCCTTGCATGTCTTCCACTTCAAACTCCACTAGCATGTAAAAGATAGGTGTCATTGCCTTGAATAAACACTTCAAAAACCACTAGTTAGTGGGAAAATCCTAACTTGATTTTTTAAATAAAACTTTGATAAAACTAATTTTTATAAAAACAAAAATTGAAATATCAATTTTCTATTTAAACAAAAACCAAGCCAAATCAATATCTCATATTAATTGGTCTTTGACACCTAAGCTTGATTAATCACATTAATCAAATTACAACTCTTTTTCATGCTTTGAACTTATTTAAAACTAATTTAAATAAGTCATACTCTCCATAATAATTAAATGTCAATTAGATTATATATTATATCTCATATAAAATACAATATTCCCTTAAAAACCGAATTTGAAAACTTCAAATTCTTGCTTCACCTAGTTCATCAATTTCATCCTTTATGAGCTAGCATGGAGACCCGTTGGACCTACAGATCATGGGCTCCAACGATTCGAGACTAATCGGTCAAACTCTTTAACTTAGTTAATCAACATTCGTTAACTAACAGGACTGTCCACTATAGCCTGTAGATGCAGTCCCCTCACTGTAGATATATTTGTGTCCATTCGATATAACCGTCATCGGTAAGTTGATCCTTCACAGGCTGTTCGTAACCTCAGCTAGGTAAAAAAAAAAACGTTTTACCCCTGAGTTACATCTTTTCTCCTTAAGTACCACTATCCCTTTAATGAACAATTGATTTAAGATCAAATAACTAAATCTAATTCCTCTCGGGTCAGTGAGAGAATGGGGCCCCTTGTTCAAGACTTGGGATCAGCCCTTAAGGGAACAACCTCTCTACTATCCCTAAATCGGGTAGAAGCGAATTCTGTCTTGCTAATTCTATGTCCCCAGCTATCTACCCAATCTTATCCCTGAAATGGGAGGCATATTGAGCAGCGCTGATGAGCTTACTCTCACCTATGCAGATCAAGGGAGAATCTTGAATAAATAGGAGTTCATAGATGGCTCAGGATTTAGTTCATGTTATTTAGGTCATCGATAAACGAAATTAATCAGTGTTATCCGTAAACGGTGTTAATACGTAACTGTGATTATTTCAGGGTCAGTCTTACACAATCTCATTGTGTAGAACACCCCCGCTCACATGTTTCTACACGAATGAATCAGGATCACTTCGTTTATGACACATTACAACATTTGTAACAATCATAAAGCGGGCCGTATTCAATAGTGTCTCTAGGAAAAAAGTACCCAACTTGATCCATGTACTATAGACTGTTTAGGCTATTTACTTGAACTTGATCCAGTTTATGTCTCCACATAAAGTCCAAGTACTCATTATAATAGCCAAGGGTTCGTAGTTTATTGGATTTATTAAAAAACAAATTCACTTTCATTTAACAACATTTGTTTGAATAACCTCACATTAATGTTCACTGTTTACAAACTACGAGTTTTAGGACATAGTACCCAACAAACTCCCACTTGGACTAAAACTCCTAGTGGGTTTACAACGTGGTTGAGTTAAGTGCGAGAAATGTAAATACAATAAACTAGGGCATCTCATACCCAATTTCTCCCACTTGCCCTGTTTATTCTAATCGTAGTCCTAAAGTTTTTAGATGACTCTTAAAAACACTAGCCGGGAGGGCCTTCGTAAACGGATCAGCAATGTTGTGCTCAGACGCTATTTGTCTTACATTAACGTCTCCTCTCTGCACAATTTCTCTGATGAGATGGTATTTGCGCTCAATATGCTTTCCGCGCTTATGGCTTCTCGGTTCTTTGGAGTTCGCCACTGCCCCACTGTTATCACAATACAAAGTGATGGGCAGATGAAAGTCTGGAATAACTTCTAGATCATTTAGGAACTTCCTAAGCCATACTGCTTCCTTGGCTGCTTCACATGCAGCAACATATTCTGCTTCCATTGTGGAATCGGCAATGCAGCTCTGCTTTATACTTCTCCACACTACTGCTCCTCCATTAAGAGTGAATACCGATCCCGAAGTAGATCTCCTTGAGTCTATATCAGTCTGAAAATCGGAGTCAGTGTATCTAGTAAGGATCAGATCCTTATTTCCATACACGAGCACATAGTTCCTTGTTCTCCTAAGATACTTGAGGATATTCTTAACAGCAGTCCAATGTGCATAACCGGGATTGGACTGATACCTACTGCAAAGCATATGTCTGGTCGGGTACATAGCATTGCATACATCAAACTCCCGACTGCTGATGCATAGGGAACACGTCTCATATCCTCAATTTCTTGAGGTGTCTTAGGACATTGTTCCTTCGACAGATGTATTCCATATCTGAAAGGTAGAAGACCTCTCTTGGAATCCTGCATCTTATATTTAGACAACACTTTGTCTATATAAGATGTTTGAGACATAGCTAGCGTTCTGTTCTTTCGGTTTCGAACTATTTGGATACCTAGAACATATTCTGCCTCTCCAAGATCTTTCATTTGAAATTGGGCTGCTAGCAAATGTTTTATGTCAGTTAAATATCCTACATTATTCCCAATAAGTAGGATGTCATCTACATACAAAACAAGAAATGCTACCGTGGAGTTGATGATCCTTTTGTAAACACAAGGTTCATCAATATTTTGTTCAAAACCGTAAGATTTGACCGCAGCGTCAAATCTCATGTTCTAGGATCTGGATGCTTGTTTTAATCCATAAATGAATTTTTTAAGTTTGCAAACTTTTTGCTCCTGACCCTGTTCTACGAACCCTTCTGGTTGGACCATATAGATACTTTCGTTAAAATTACCATTCAGAAAGGCAGTTTTGACATCCATTTGCCAAATTTCATAATCATAAAAGGTGGCAATGGATAAAAGTATCCTAATAGATTTAATCATAGCAACAGGTGAAAAGGTTTCTTCATAGTCTATCCCCTCCACCTAGGTGTAACCTTTTGCTACTAATCAGGCTTTATAGGTTTGTACCTTTCCCGAATGGTCTCTTTTACGCTTATAGATCCATTTGCAACCGATAGGTCTTACCTCATCTGGTTTGTCTACAAGCTCCCAGACCGAATTGAAGTACATAGATTCCATTTCGAGGTCCATGACTTTGATCCACTGATCTCGATCAACATCATACATTGCCGTTTTGTAGGTCAATGGATCCTCTAAGCCATCATCAGGCATGGTGACTTCGGTTTCATGTAAACCCATATAGTGGTCAGGCTGTCTCACAACTCTGCCACTACGTCGAGGCTCTCTCATCTCTTGAGAAGGATGTGACAGACCAGATGTGCTTGGTCTATTATCAACTCTTGTTGATGGACCAGCCTCATCAACAACTCTTGTTGATTTATCTGTAGCATCTTTTGCAATCTCTTCTAATACTAGTTTGCTGCGGGGTTTATGATCTCGTATGTGGTTTACCTGATATGAACCAAGAAGCTACCTTTGTTATGCCTCATGGACCGATTACAAGATCGAGAGCTAGGAAACTTCAACAAGCTTTGCTACTTCGTGTCCAAGCGTTCTTGAACTCGACAAGAGAAAAAAAGGAAGATGTGCAAGAAGTTGGAACTATGCACTTCAATTTGGTGCAAGTTATGCATTTTTAAGTGTTTTTAAGGCAAGTCAAAGTCCACTTGGTCAAGGTCAAAGTCAACTCCATCAAGACAAGTCAAAGTCAACTCATTCAATTCAAAAACCAAGTCAAACACTCACATCCATCATTATGGACGAGATTGCACTTATTTTGGTTGGCTTTCCATGTTCTTGACCTTTTCATTTCTTGTAAGTTATGTCTTTTCATTTACAAGTATTTTCATTTCTTGTAAGTTACAAGTCTTTTCATTTGCTTAAGACTTTTCATATGGCTTGCTAGGATGGCTATATATAGCCTTGAAATGTCTTGTTGTAAACACAATTTGAAGTTGAATGAAAAGTGAGTTTTCTCATTAGCTTGGTTGAGAGCTTTATCTCCCATTTCTTATGCAATTTCTTGTGTCTTTAGAATTTGCATGTTAGGATCATTCAAGCGGTGTTGATCATACCTCTTGTGGAGTGATTCGAATCACGAGTTTAGAAACAAGTTTTCTCTACTCTTGATATTGATCATCAAGGTAATCCGTTCTAAAACTTTTCCTTGGGTTGATTCCATACTTGTTTTCGGGGTTTTTGGGATTGAGTTCTATGGGTCTTGTTCGTTAGCAAGGTTCTTAGATCCAACTCTCAAGGGTTTCTTAACATTTTGGTATCAGAGCTTTAGGCTCAGGATCAGATATATGTTTCCTTTGCGTTTCTGTACAATCTATCTTTGAATTTTTTTTGTTTTGTTTTGTTCTTTCCATTCCATCAGTCACAAAAAAAAAAAGAAAAAAGAATCATATTTGCGTACATCTTTTGATCTTTTAGTCTTCTACGTTTTTCTAGATCTCGTTCTTGTCTAAAACTCTGTCTTCTTTGATATCTTCTAAATCAGTTTTTTTCAAGGTGAAATCATTCAATTTCGTAAATCTGTCAAGAAAAAATTAAAAAAAAACTGAGATTATGAGTTCTTTTGTTCTTATTTTGTTATTTACACCTTCATGTTCGATTTTACTTTAGCATGTTTAATCCCTACTTTGGTTTTTAAAACTAGCCATTAGCTATTTAATATTATGGTTACACTTTCTATTCATTTACTAGTCTTGCATTGAATTCTCATTCTTAATTTTGCCACTTCATTGTTGTTTAATTCCAAACCATCTATATGTTTAACTTTGCTTTCATTTCTTTCTAGCTTCCATTCTAATTGTGTCCATTATTCTTTTTTTTATTCACTTGTTTCTTTGTTGTTATTCGGGTTACTCCTAAAATCACGCTCTTGTATGAGTTCTTATGTGCTATCTAAACCACTTGAAATGCACATTGCTCTTTGACTTTGCTACTCACTTACCAATTTGTTTGATGTGTGTAAGAGTGAACTAAGTCGTGAGGGAGAGATTGAAAGGGAGTGATACATTATTTTGAGTGTTGAGTGTTGAGTGTTAAACACGAGTAAACTTCATTAACGAGTGGAATAGTAAGGGAGTGCTTGTGAGGTCCATTTTTCTTTGTTACTTTAACTTTGTTTTGCAGCCATGTTTCACACTGGACGTTCACAGAAATCGAAGTTCCACCATAGTCGAAGACAATATGATAACCACCATGGCGACGATCCATATACGAAGGAACTGGCCGGGATTCACAAAAACATAAATGACCTCAATGAATTGTGCCAAGAGTTTAAAATGCTATACGAAGACATGAGGAGGCATGCTACAAAATCGGATAAAAAAGAGAATGATTGTCTTATGCCTCAAGAGGAAAATCATCAACACATTCTAAATGAGGGAGAGAATCAAGATGCCGTTGACGATACGAATGTTGAGACTGTTATGCATGCCCAACAAGAAGATTTTAATATTGATGTTGTTATTTATGATGCTGAAGAAGATGTGCATGTTGAGGTTTTGACGCGTGATGAGTACACAACCACAGAGGAGGTACTTATTGAGAAAGCGCACGAGATTACAAATACTGTGCAACTTGGGGAGAGTAAGAAAAGCACGCAATTGCAAAATGCAGACCTCGGCAACACTCAGAAGCAACATTCACTCATTGCTTCATTGCCCTTGGAAAATCAAATACCATGGACTCATGGTCCAGTGTATTGGGGATTTAAACCAGGAATTTGGAAAAAGACTGCAAGGTTTTTCTTTACTACAAGCAATTACAAGTTTATCATACAAATTTATTATCTTATCAACCTGTTTGAACGAGCTCAAGATGCTGAGTACAAGGTTGCATTGCAAGGAGATCCTATAGATTCGAGGACGAATCCTTCTGAAGATGGGGAGGATGATATGAACCAAGAAGCTACCTTTGTTATGCCTCATGGACCGATTACAAGATCGAGAGCTAGGAAACTTCAACAAGCTTTGCTACTTCGTGTCCAAGCGTTCTTGAACTCGACAAGAGAAAAGAGGAAGATGTGCAAGAAGTTGGAACTATGCACTTCAATTTGGTGCAAGTTATGCATTTTTAATTGTTTTTAAGGCAAGTCAAAGTCCACTTGGTCAAGGTCAAAGTCAACTCCATCAAGACAAGTCAAAGTCAACTCATTCAATTCAAAAACCAAGTCAAACACTCACATCCATCATTATCGACGAGATTGCACTTATTTTGGTTGGCTTTCCATGTTCTTGACCTTTTCATTTCTTGTAAGTTATGTCTTTTCATTTACAAGTATTTTTATTTCTTGTAAGTTACAAGTCTTTTCATTTGCTTAAGACTTTTCATATGGCTTGCTAGGATGGCTATATATAGCCTTGAGATATCTTGTTGTAAACACAATTTGAAGTTGAATGAAAAGTGAGTTTTCTCATTAGCTTGGTTGAGAGCTTTATCTCCCATTTCTTGTGCAATTTCTTGTGTCTTTAGAATTTGCATGTTAGGATCATTCAAGCGGTGTTGATCATACCTCTTGTGGAGTGATTCGAATCACGAGTTTAGAAACAAGTTTTCTCTACTCTTGATATTGATCATCAAGGTAATCCGTTCTAAAACTTTTCCTTGGGTTGATTCCATACTTGTTTTCGGGGTTTTTGGGATTGAGTTCTATGGGTCTTGTTCGTTAGCAAGGTTCTTAGATCCAACTCTCAAGGGTTTCTTAACACTACCTCTAGGAATGTGGCATTTGTCGATACAACTACCTTTTCATCTTGAGGATCATAAAACAGACCACCTCTCGTTCCTTTAGAGTATCCCACAAAAAGACACAATTTTGAACGACGTTCCAATTTCTTAGGATTTTGTACCAACACGTGTGCTGGACAACCCCAGATTCGAAAATGACGTAAACTAGCTTTGCGCCTTGTCCATAACTCATAAGGTGTTTCCGAAACACTTTTAGAGGGAACGTTATTCAAAATGTAAGCTGCAGTCTCTACTGCAAACCCCCAGAACGAGTTAGGCAACTGAGCAAAACTCATCATGGATCGAGCCATGTCTAACAATGTTCTGTTTCTTCGTTTAGATACACCGTTTTGCTGAGGCGTTCCTGGTGTAGAGAGTTGTCACTGAATTCCATGTTCTATCATATAGTCTTGAAATCTCAAGTCCATATACTCCCACCTCGATCTTATCGAAGTGTCTTAATTGTTTTACCTAATTGGTTCTCAACCTCGGTCTTAAACTCCTTGAACTTTTCAAGGGCTCCAGACTTGTGATGTATCAGGTAAATGTTACCGTACCTTGAATAATCATCAATAAAACTGATGAAATATTCATACCTTCCTCGAGCTCTAACATTCATTGGTCCACAAAGGTCTGAATGTACGAGTTCTAAAGGTTCTTTGGCTCGATGACCTTTTCCAGTAAAAGATCTCTTTGTCATTTTTCCCTCAAGACATGACTCACATGGCGGTAAAGAATCATCTTCTAACTTGCTTAGAAGTCCGCTCTTAACCAATCTTTCAATCCTATTGAGATTAATGTGTCCAAGTCTTAAGTGCCAAAGATAGGTACTTTGAGAAACACGTTGCCTTTTAATTTGAGTTTCAGCTGTTTTAAACATTTCAGTATTATAGACAGCTTCAACTTTGGTTGGTTTTAACTTATATAAGTTGTTTTCTAGGTATGCATAACATATTTGTACGCCACTTTTCAAAATGAACGCTTCATTAAGATTGAAATTTACGATGTACAAATTTTCTAGCTAACATGAAATAGATATCAAGTTCCTTTTATAGGAAGGTACATAAAGAACATTTTCCAAAAACAGATATCTATTTCCAAAAATCAACTTAATTCCTCCCACTGCTTTTGCTGAGATGAGCTCTCCTGATCCAACCCGAAGAGTGACCTCATCTTCTCCAATCTGTCTCCAGGAACTAGTTTCCTAAAAAGAAGAACAAACATGATTAGTGGCTCCTGAATCTAGTTGTAACAACCGAAAAAAAAATATAAATATATATATATTTAAATTATTATTTTTTAGTTGTTTTCTTTTATTTTCTCAAAGATAAACCTTTTTGTTTTAGAAATTACTTTTAAAAGATAATTTGTTCTTAGAATTTAAAAAATAAAAAGAAAGAGTTTTATTAAATCTTTATCTTTTTATTATCCTTTTTAGATAAGGATTCATTAGGGTTTGTTATAAAAGCCCTTAAACCCTAGGTTTTATTTTTGTTAAACTGTTAGACCTAGTTTTCTCTCAAAGAAAAGAAAGGAAGAAGAGTTTGATATTTCCTCTCAAAGATCCGTAAGATTTTATTCCCATTGTTTTAGTTTTATTTTTCCTGATTTGTAGTTGTGTAATTCAGTTTATTGGGAAAAGTTTTGCGGTTTTTGTTTTTTAAAATAAAAGATTTTAAGGACTTTTTACCCTAAAAATTTTCCAGAATTTTTGGTTTAAATTTTTTGTTTATAAGACTGTTTTTAGGTTATTTTGAGGCTCTTTTTACATAAAAAGTTTACCTATTTGTATCCTATAAATTATAGTCTGTTGTTATGACTTTTACATGAAAAATTATATGTTTTTACCAAATTTTAAAGGCTTTCTATAAAGCTTTTAGATCTGATTTTTTCTATAAAAATCAATAAATTGTTAATTGTTTTATGGAAAATTCTTGGAAGTTTTATTTTATAAAACAGAAAATTTTTCAGATTTAAAATCCCCAAATTTTCAATTGTTTAGAAGGTTTTTAAGCTAGTTTTATTGAGAAACTTTTTGTAAATTTAGTTCGTATTGATTTATATCGATTCTTGTAATTTTAAAGGTTGTTATGGTGGATTTTAGAGGCTTTTTAACCTAGTTTTCAGATCTGGTTTTGTAGCCCCAAATCCATACTTTCCTAATTATTTTACATAAAAAAGTGTTTTGAATGGGAAAATTGGGTAGATAAGATTTGAGTTAGTAATTGGTTGAATTTTAAATCCTTGGATAGGATTTAAGAATTGATTTTGGATATTGGTTGTTTCTAGGCCTCTAAGTTGACAACTACCAAGGAAGAAGTTAACTAGATTCGTAGGATTTCTGAAAGAGGTAAGTAATTTGTCATATCCCTTCGAAAAAGTATTGTAAGTAATTTACCGTATCCCTTCGAAAAGTATTGTAAGTGATTTGTCATATTTAAAAAACTAAAATGTATTTTGGATTTGATAGGAAGATTTGAAATTGATATTATGAAATTGAAGTTTTATTATGGATTTGAAAACTAATTTGGCAATTGAAATTATGTTTATTTGCAAAGTATTTGAAGTATTCATAAATGATTTGATAAAGTTTTGTTTAAATGTATTTAAAGGTTTGAAATTGATATTTTGTTTATTTGTGAAATATTTGAAATCATGTTTTAGAGGATTGATAAAGTTTGTTTTAAATTATTTCAATGTTTTGAATTAATTTAATATTGAAAGTAAGTATTTGTTTTGCATTTTATTTGAAAGATATTTTGACTGATTTGATAGGGCTATCCGGATATGCCATGATTTTGTTTTGAGGAACGTTTTGCTTATTTGGGGTAGTAGCCTAATTTGGAATTGATGGATTTCTGTTCTGGCTTATTTGTGGGAAGACACTTTTGTGGTTTGGCATTCCTTGGGAATGAAGATTCATGTGTGTGTTATTCACTCACATGGCCTCACACTTAAGTAACTCTGTTTTGGTCGATATTATTTCGACAACTCTGTTCTGGTCGATATTAATTCGACAACTCCGATAGAAGCTTCTGATTGATTTGGTGTTACCGACGGGTAACCACATATGTTCTGTAAATTACCCAAATAATGCAACCTTCCACTCTGATTTTGAAAGTATGAATGAATGTAAGATTGTTTTGAATGTTCGAATGATTTAGTTATTTGAAAGTTTGAAAGGTGTACCAAATGTTTTGGAAGGAACTTTGAAAGTTTAGATTGAAAGGAAGTTTGTTTTGAAGGATTTGAAATTTGATCGAATGAAAGTTTGTTTTGAATGAATGGAAGTTTGTTTTGAAAGAATGAAAGTTTGTTTTGATTGACTCGAAATTTTATCTTATTTGAAGACTTTGTTTCCGAAAATCTAGTTTATTTTGAAAGTTTTGAAAATTGTATTAAAGATTTTAAAGGACTTTAAAAGTTTTGATTTGTTCGTCTTTTTGTTTACGAATGTTTTGAAAGGAAAATGAATTTCAACGTTTGTTATGGAGATTGCTTATTGAGTATTTTTGTACTCATTTTTTTTCTGTTTTCTAAATGTTTTCAGATGAAGGTTCAAGTGACTGCTCAGATAGTGATTGAGGAATAGCGTTCTGGCATGAGGAGTTGAAATCTTTAGTATTTTCCATTATTTTTAGCTTATGAGAACTTAATTAGTTCTGGTAGTTATTCTTTGGCTTTATTATAGTGTAGGTTTTTTTTTGTTAAAGTTGGACTTGTCCTTATCTTTTGTCATAGTATCGTATTAAATAAAGAAGTCTTTCCGTTAATTTAGTGATTAGTTGTTTACGCTTCCGCATTTTGACAGAATGACCGTATTGGAAAATACGGGGTTGTTTCACTAGTATCCAGGTAGAATCATCATTCTCCACTATACATGTTTCAATGACTAGTAAATCGAATTTACCTTGCTTTTCCTTCTCAGCTCTTTTCTCGGCGAGGTATTTGGGGCAATTTCTTTTCCAGTGCCCATTTTCATTGCAATGGAAACATTTTCCTTTTGCAATTTTTTCCTTGCCTTTTACCGCAGCCGGAGCCTTCCCCTTCCCTTTGTCCTTTTTCTTCTTCTGAATTCCTTTCTTCTGATAAGAAGGTCCAGATTTACTCCTAGAGGAAGATCCCTTGTGGAATTTCCTCTTTGAGGTAGTAGCAACATTTGCCTCAGCCTCAAAACCTTTGTTTTTCAACAAAGATTCGTAAAGTTGGAATTCATTCAGAAAGGTTGTCAGGTTGTATTCAATCTTATTCATCATAGCATTTGTTTTGAATTGAAAATAACTCTTTGAAAGAGATTGCATGATGAATCCAACCTGACTTGTTTCGTTCATGACTGTGCCGTTCACTTCTGCAACATTGAAGTGAACCATCATGTTCAAAACATGCTCCCTTACGGAAGATCCTTCCTTCATTCTGCAGTTGTAAACATACTTAATCGCATCATGCATGATAGTTGTTGATGGTTGTCCAAACAAGGCTTGTAGAGAGTCCATGATCTCTCTTGCAGTAGCTAATCTCTCGTGCTTTTTAGACAATACATCTGATATACTGGCTAAAATGTAGACACGAGCTTTTCATTAGCTTTAACACATCTATCATAGGCATCTCGAACTGTTCGGTTTCCATTAGGGGCAGGGGCTGGAGGACACTCCTCCGTTAAAACGAACCTTAGATCGTCAATAACTAGTATTGTGTTTAAATTCGATTTCCATATTCCATAATTGTCTCCGTTAAGTTTATCGGAAGCTAGCAGTTGTATAGTTGAAGTAGACATTGCTGAAAAGTGAACAAAACTATTAGTGAATTGTATAACTCTTAATTATTTCATCCAATTTTATTTAGCAAGAAATAATGTACCCATTCATTATTACTTTTGCAACGATACTTCAGTGAGTCAGAGTAGCCCCCACCAAAGGGAAGACGACTACTCCTTCACTGAATCAAGACATTCTTGACTAAATACTAACTCTGGAGTAACTCTTATCTCTATAGTACTTACTTATCGTTAATTTGGTCAAGAACTTACTAACACATAGCAAGTCTTGTAAGTGTAGACCCGCCATTTTCGAATTACAGAGATCGGAACCAAACAAGCCCTCGAAGGAGAGACAATTGCTGAGAACGGACCTAAGTAACCCTATCCATTTCTGGAGTTCACTGTGTTCCGAATCCTATGTTACAACCCTCCGAAGGGATAGGTGATTACGCTTGTTTACATGCGTAAAAAGAAGGTTTTAGATGCTGTTTTTACTATGTTTTAACTTTGTTTCGGACTTTTTCTTGGTCGTTTGAGTTCCAATTAATGCAAAATTCATATATGATAGTTTGTGGTTGGCTTATATTGTATTTATGACATTTTAGGACCATTTGGGAGTGCAAATTAATCAAAAGAAGCAAAAAGTCGGAAACATCCTCATGGGAGGCGCCAGGCGCCTGGGAAGGCTGCAGAAAACTGTTTTTCTTCCAACTTTGCCCTTAATGAAACGCGTCTTCCAATGCATTTTGGTGGTTCCAACCGATGCATACGTGTAGCAGAAGTGTTCCATTATCAGTTTGAGCACGATTTAATCAGTCAAAGGAGTTGGAAATGGGTGATTCACCATCGTTTTAGGACCCACCTAACCAATTCTGCACAGCTATAAATTCCAGCAGCTTCTCCACCAAATTCATCAAGCCTTGCTTCCTTCTCTTGATCATTTTTAGTGTTTCTTTGTTGCTTTCTAAGTACTTTTGAGTTGCTTTCATTAGTTGCTTTTAGTTTTTAAATCCCGAGCACTTTACATTCCTTCATTGAGCTTTGTTTTGTTTTCGTTTGTACTTATTCAAATATATAAAAATCCAGCACTTTGCTTATCTTCCCTTTGCCTTTACTTTATTTTTAGTTAAGAGAGTTGTGTTTTTGGAGGAAAGAGCACGTGACACTCCCCTTTGCTTGAAAGAGAAGGGCGAAGCTCTCAATCCCGAGAAAAACTCTCCGTTAGTTAACTTTTATTTTTCACACATGCATTCCAATTTCAACCATTTTACTTGTTGTATTTTCTTCAATATGTCTTTCTAAATTCCCGTCTCTAGCCCGGTTATGGATAGTTAGCTTTTTATTTCTAAAAAGGGTTGCTAAGAAGTAGTGTTTTTGCTTTCCATTCATTGCTCAATATGTTTTCCCAAAAAGTTAGGATTTAGAGAAGGCCACTGTAAGTCTTAACAAGTCAATACTGAAAAGGTTGCTTATTTGCATTGTTGAGTGGTTAAACCGAGGAGAGGAGCGCCTTAGACATAAGGGTTCCGCTTAAGTAGCCTAGACATAGGACCTTAACCCGAGGTTGCGACTATTTCCATCCTAAAACTAAGATATCTCTCATAATAGACATATTAGGGAATGTCTTAGGACTTTGAACTTGCTTAGACATAAGTCAAGTGGAAAGCGTAGTCGTTGGTTCCTAAAGTAAAATGCATATCGTCCTTAGCGTGTCCTTGATTCTTTGTTGGCTAACTTGAAGTAATTCGGGCTAGGTTTTACCATTATAAGACCAAATCTGAAATCCAAAACCATTATTTGTGACCACTTCCCATTTTACAAGAATCACTCATTTCAACGTTCACTATTCATTAAAACTTTAGAGTTTGGAAATTATTTAGAAGTCCTTGAGGATCGATACTTGGATACTCCATCCATTTTATATTACTCTGACAGGTGTGCGCTTGCATCTATAGAATTGTTACCACGCTTAGTGCGTGCGTTCAGCATAACCACCAGTCAATAGGCACTTATAAACACCAAGCAGGTGCAACATAAGAATCTCACAGTGTGACCTAATGGAAGAGACCGTAGGACGTGTTGACACACACCCTTCACCCACTTACTATGAACTACTTCCCCTATTCACCTTGTTATTGACCCATGCAAATACTTTCTGAAGGGAGGTTGCCCAAATAGCAACTCGAAGTCGAGCATGAATCTCACGGTGTGAACTCTTAGGAACGTGAGAGCTATAAATAATGTATCTTATACACTATTAATCTCCCACTAAAGTGTTCTATTATAAAAAAAAATGGGTAATTATTAAGCTATATACCGGCTAATTATATACAACCTAAGTCTAGGTGATTTTCCCAGTATAACTCTTATACTGGGATTAACCTACGATGTCTAGGTGATAAACCAATTTTATTACCTCACATCTCTCACGCATGCTCATAAAACTAGGGTTATTGACTCAGACGCCAGTTTGATCTCCAGGTAGAAGGTGTTCCGTAAACCGTCAACTTAAGTACCCCCAACCTTGGACAAGATCTCACTGGGTGAGTAAACAACTTTTGTTTTATAAGTTATCGCCCTATTTTAACTATTAAACGGAACGAATTGCTTTGCACTGGTTAAAAGTCTAAGTGATTTTATAACACTTATAAAATATAGACATAACAATTATATGATTGACATAAATCTAAAACAAGCATCCACTTAGTAAAGTCATAAACTAATAACATTTATATCTAGTTTATGATATTAATTTCATGCATTCACTAATTAAAGTCATAAACTAATATAACATTTATATCTAATTTATGAAATTAATTCCATGCATTCACATACATTATAACTCTTATAACATAAATGCAACCATGCTTATCCTATGGTGGGGTTTTAAATCTATATGACATACTTTATGCATAAAGGATTTAATCTTCAATTAAAACATACATCAAACATGCATAAATAATTGAACAACTACTGAAAATGGTTGATTTTTGGCATCCCAAGCACACACAAACTAAGCTATTACATTAATAAGCTTGAAGTAGCCTAGAACCGCACCCAAACCGTCTTCCAAGGTCCTCGAATCGGCCTCCAAAAGGTGAAATTAAATGCTGGAAATTCAAAAAACAGCAGCAGTAACGGAAAAGACAGCATGCTTTTGAGCTTGAACCGGCTTCGTTTACAACCTCTGATTAACTCTAAATGACTCAAGTAAATTATAGACTCGATCAAGCACAACAAGGCCCAAAACGAGGGCTTAATTACAATAATTAAATAACCAAAAGCAAGCTAAAAGAAGGGATGCCAAAACAGAAATCGTTTTAGTACATGCAACAATTCATCTTATGAATTAAAGCCCACCAAGCTAAATAAGTGTAAAAAGCATGCTCTGATACCAATTGATGGAACTCTTAGACATGCACAGCGGAAGCTAAGAATCATAATACACTTAATGAAGCAATTTAACAAAAAATAAGCATGCTTGGAAAAATGATGGAAGAGGTAAAGAAAAAAAAAGATTAACTTTATACCTTTGAAGACCTCCATTATAACTTCTTCTCCTAACTCAATGGGACCACCAAGGACAAATCCGTGCTATCCTCAAGTTGATGAACACGGTTGTGGGACCGAATTTTGAGTAAAACAAAGGGAAAACACTAATGGCTAGGAGAAGACCATAGAAATTTAAGTGGAAAAATTCTGCACTTATGCAAGTAAGCATTAGCCTTATCCAAGTGATCTTCATCACCTATATAAAGACCAAATGCATGCAAAGACGAGCCTTGCATGTCTTCCACTTCAAACTCCACTAGCATGTAAAAGATAGGTGTCATTGCCTTGAATAAACACTTCAAAAACCACTAGTTAGTGGGAAAATCCTAACTTGATTTTTTAAATAAAACTTTGATAAAACTAATTTTTATAAAAACAAAAATTGAAATATCAATTTTCTATTTAAACAAAAACCAAGCCAAATCAATATCTCATATTAATTGGTCTTTGACACCTAAGCTTGATTAATCACATTAATCAAATTACAACTCTTTTTCATGCTTTGAACTTATTTAAAACTAATTTAAATAAGTCATACTCTCCATAATAATTAAATGTCAATTAGATTATATATTATATCTCATATAAAATACAATATTCCCTTAAAAACCGAATTTGAACACTTCAAATTCTTGCTTCACCTAGTTCATCAATTTCATCCTTTATGAGCTAGCATGGAGACCCGTTGGACCTACAGATCATGGGCTCCAACGATTCGAGACTAATCGGTCAAACTCTTTAACTTAGTTAATCAACATTCGTTAACTAACAGGACTGTCCACTATAGCCTGTAGATGCAGTCCCCTCACTGTAGATATATTTGTGCCCATTCGATATAACCGTCATCGGTAAGTTGATCCTTCACAGGCCGTTCGTAACCTCAGCTAGGTCAAAAAAAACGTTTTACCGCTGAGTTACATCTTTTCTCCTTAAGTACCACTATTCCTCTAATGAACAATTGATTTAGGACCAATCACTAAATCTAATTCCTCTCGGGTCAGTGAGAGGATGGGGCCCCTTGTTCAAGACCCGAGATCAACCCTCAAGGGAACAACCTCTCTACTATCCCTAAATCGGGTAGGAGTGAATTCCGTCTTGCTAATTCTATGTCCCCAGCTATCTACCCAGTCTTATCCCTGAAATGGAAGGGATATTGAGCAGCGCTGATGAGCTTACTCTCACCTATGCAGATTAAGGGAGAATCCTGAATAAATAGGAGTTCATAGATGGCTCAGGATTTAGATCATGTTATTTAGGTCATCGATAAACGAAATTAATCAGTGTTATCGGTAAACGGTTTTAATACGTAACAGTGATTATTTCAAGGTCAGTCTTACACAATCTCATTGTGTAGAACACCCTCGCTCACATGTTTCTACACGAACGAATCAGAATCACTTCGTTTATGACACATTACAACATTTGTAACAATCATAAAGCGGGCCGTATTCAATAGTGTCTCCAGGAAAAAGTACCCAAATTGATCCATGTACTATAGACTGTTTAGGCTATTTACTTGAACTTGATCCAGTTTATGTCTCCACATAAAGTCCAAGTACTCATTATAATAGCAAAGGGTTCGTAGATTATTAGATTTATTAAAAAACAAATTCACTTTCATTTAACAACATTTGTCTGAATAACCTCACATTAATGTTCACTGTTTACAAACTACGAGTTTTAGGACATAGTTCCCAACATAAATAATTTAAATAAAGCAATAAAATAAAGAAACACAAAAATTAACGTGAAAAACTCCAAATCGGAGAAAAAACTATGGCCCACAAGGAAAAATCTACTATTTGAAAATTATTACAATCACACAGATTTCTCTCTACAGTCCCAATTACACAAAACACTCTATCAAAGCAAATACTTCTCAATTAACTAGAGTTGGTATACCAGGCTTAAAGTATTTCAATTAGATGATTAAAATTCAAGCCCATGAGCTTCTTTTATAGTAGTTGGAACACACCTCCTCCTTGTACCTTTCAATGTGGGACAAACTTCAATTCTAATATTTTACCAAAACCCAACAAATTCTAACGTGACAAGATATTGAAGAATTTACAACTTCTACTGCACTCATTGTCTTCAGCAGTAATCATAATTCTCAATTCAGAGAACTATAGCCTACTCCACCACAAAAGTAGACCACTTAGAATGTCACCTTCCAAGATTTTTCTTCCTGTCACATGTCAATAAATCCTGTTGATATTTATGGTGCAACTTCCACCTACTTGGCTCACCTGGAAGTTCTTCAGCCATCGACATAACTTCTACTACTGTAAACTTGTGGAACCGCTAACATCACATCCTCTATCATGGTAAGGCAAACATACCATGAGGATGATTTCTATCTCTTTCAAAGGAAATGATCGTCTCCCCTGACGAGAGAAACATTATCAGCATCCGTCCAGAGCCCTTTGACGAATCGACTCTACTAGAACAATCTCTCTTCATGTGCCTAGACTGTCTGCATCTCTAGCAACAAGCTTTCTTTTGTATGGAGTCTATCTTCTTCTTCCAATTGCTAGTTATCATTGCTGGATCTTCATGTGAAGTACGCCCTTCACTCCTTAGCCTCATTTTTCCAAACAACAGTTTACTAGAAGCCTCCGCAAAATTCAAAGTATCATTCCCATACATCAAGATCGACTTCATGTGTTCATAAAAAGGTGGAAGTGACAAGATGAACCTGAGTGCCTTATCTTCGTCATTTATCTTCACTTCGATTGCCTCCAACTCAAAGATGATGCTATTGAGGTTACTCAGATGATCTAAAATTTTCGTACATTCCTCCATTTGCAGCATGTGAAACTACTCCTTCAGGTACAATCAATTTGAGATGTCCTTTGCCTGATACAACGCTTCGAGCTTCTTCCAAAAATTTTTGGCTATCGAAACTCCATGCACATTCGCAAGAATATTCTTAGCCAAACCTGCTCGTATCGTGCTTGCAGCCCTAAAATCCATTTCCTCCCAATCTTCATCACTCAAGTTGGACTTCTTAGAACCTCTGTTAGAACCACCGTTGGACTCCATTGGACCACCATCATTGCTTAGCTCTTCAGAAGCACCTTCACTCGATCTTCCCTTCAACGCCTTGTGTAACCCAGATTGTATCAGCACATCCTTGACTTACACTTGTCACAAGCAGAAGTTGATTCTTCCATCAAATTTCTCCATGTCAATCTTCATTGGACTCATAAAGAATGACATATCTGCTCCACACTCCTAGCGAATATGCAAATAGTGAACAACCTACACTATTCACAGAACCATAGTTCGTTAAGTTCAAACAATGCTACAACAACATAATATACTCATAAATTCTAGAAACTACAAACCTATAGCTCTGATACCACTTGATGGGAAAAAAACCTCATACTTCTACCGCAGGAAGAAGCATAAAATAACTAAAAAATTTAAAGAAAGCAATAAAATAAAGAAACAAAAGAATTAACGTGGAAAACTCCAAATCGGAGAAAAAACCACGACTCACAAGGAAAAAACCACGACTCACAAGGAAAAATCCACTGTGTGAAAATTATTACAATCACAGATTTCTCTCTCCGACCCTAATTACACAAAACAATCTTTCAAAGCAAATACCATTAAGTTAATTAGGGTTGATATTACCAGGCTTGAAGTATTTCATTTAAGATGATTAAAACTCAAGCTCATGAGGTCCTTTTATAGTAGTTGAAATACACCTCCTCCTTGTACCTTTCTGATGTAGTACAACTTCTACTACTTGGTGAGCACACTCTCTCCTTGTATATCTCCAATGGGACAAATTTCAATTATAATATTTTACGAAAACCCAACAATTTTTTCTCTTGCTAGCTTTAAATAAAAGACTAAATATATATTTTTAATTCTTAATGCTTTTCCCACATCTGTTGTAAAAAAAAATTTCTAACGTTTAATGTATATAGATATTTTAATTTAGTCCCTACTATTTAAAAATTTTAATTTAGTCCCTTTTGTTTTAACATTTTTCAATTTAATTCTTCGTTGTTTGTGAATGCTAAAATTGGCTCATGATAAACTTAATTACGCGGCATAATACTTAGTGAATTAGTGAATATTTGTGTTGGTGTGTGAATATTTGACCTATCATGATTACTAAATTTGCACCAATATTCTACAATAAAAAGGATTCGACGAAACGTGCAAAATATAAAAATTACACATCAGTGTGGTATTAGCCACATATACTTTGATGTTTAAGTCAGAATCAAGATTTTATGTAAAAAATACGGTTTTGTAATGTATCTTGATTATGGATATTTACCCTCTATTTATAGAGGGAAAACCTAATTTATCAGCATGTATTCTCCAAAATAAGGGGGAAAACCTAAAGTCACCAGGATATTTTCTTCTATTTCAAATCCGACAAGGAGAATTCAAATTTTCTAAGGGGAATTAAAATTTTTCAATAGACAGAAATCAAATTAGAGAAACTATAGTTTTTTTCTACCCATAACAGTGGTCTCCACTCTCAAAATAGAAGATAATGAGTCAGACGAAATGTCAGACTTCTGCATTGAGAGTATTTGACGTAAATCCATTGTTTGGATTATCTCGAAAAAATGTGTTACTTGTTGATCATTGTTTGGGTTGGAACATCTCACATCTTAAGCTCATAATTTATATTTTGAGAAGAAAAGAAGTCCAAAATGATGCAACCCAAAAGAGGGGAAGGTAGTTGATCAACTATTGTTGGTCGGCCATTCTTGGTCGGTCATTTCTTGTTTACCATTCCTTGTCGGTCGTCATTCGTTGTTGGCCATATTTTTGGTCCATCATTCCTTGTTGGTCATTTGTTGTCGGCCATTCTTGGTTGGTCATTTTGGTCCGCCATTCTTGGTCTGCCATTCTTGGTTCGAAATTCTTGCTTGTTGATTTTGATTGTCATTCTTGCTTGTTAGTTTTAATTAGTATTATGACTTGTCATTCTTGGTTCGACATTCTTGCTCGTTAATTTTGATCGACATTCTTGCTTGTTAATTTTGATCGGTCTTATGGCTCTTTGATCTTGATCGGCCTTATGGCTCATTGATCTTGGTCGACCTAATGGCTCGTTGATCTTGGTCGGCATTATGGCTTGTTAATCTTGGTCGACCTTATTAGCTCGCTGATCTTGATTGGTCTCGTGGCTCGTTGATCTTGATCGGTCTTATATGGCTCATTGACCTTGATCGACTTTTTGGCTCATTAACCTCAATCAGCCTTCTAGCTCCTTGACCTTGATTAACCTTATGGCTCGTTGATCTTGATCAACTTTTTGGCTTGTATTACCATTTACCTGGTTCCCATTATGTAAAAAACCATCCATGAAAAGTTTGAAATTAATTTCGTCTTTTTTTAGCATTCATTTTTGTTGATTGAGTACAACTTCTATCACTTTTGTTGTTTGAGCACTACTTGTATCGCTTGAGCACTCTTTCGGTTACTTGAGAACTGCTTTTGTCGTTCCCACAAACTTCAGATCACTAGGATATCTTCTTTTAAATAGAGGGGAAAACTTAAGGTCACCTGGATATCTTCTCCTATTTAAATCCGTTAGATGAGAGGAATCTAAATTCCAAACGGCAATTCAAATTCATTAGATAAATGGGAACTCAAATTAGAAAAACTAGAGTTTTTTCCTACCCATAACAATTTGGATGAGAAAAGAAGACCATCAAGAGAAGAAAAGACTAAAAATTTATCAAGTTTTCTTAAAAATTTATAGGAAGAATTAGAAATTTTCCTCTTGTATATAACCATTTTCCTCCTCTAGAATTATGTCAATTCACTAATGCTATTTTTCCATGTAAGTTTATCGTCCATAAATTTTAATATTTACTGTTTGGCGAGAGAACAAATTGAAAAATATTAAAATATAAGAAATTAAATTAAAATTTTTTAAACAATATGGACTAAATTGAAAAAATTGAAAAACATATTTAGCTTAACTAAAAATATGCTTTTTGTCTATATCATTATATTTTTTTAATAATAATTTTATAAAAATTATAATTCAAACAATACTGATAAATATAATATAAGTGAAATAATGTAACTATACATTCTATTCCTGGTCGAGATTTGATACTCTTTAATGTGAGGAATGAAATAAGATTGGGATGAATGACATTATAGAAATTATTTGATCTCTATTTTGATATTATATTTAATATAGACTAAACAAGCCTTTAACCAAGCTTTTGGGTTGAGTGGCGGTAGTTTATTCATCCTTAACATATTTATCCAATCGTAGAGATAGTTCAACTCAAAAGGAAAGAGTTAGATGGATTACTTTTGCAGTCGATCAAATACTATGTATAGATAGATTACTCACTATACATGAGGCCGAAACACTCCACAAGTTTGCCAAGTTTGAATACTTCTCAGCAATGCACCAAGGGTTTGTGATGAGCCTTGATTTCAAGTCTAAAAGGTGTTAATTATCATACTTGTTGAAGATCTTTTAGGTTAATAAGGTATGTTTCATGCATGTATTTGTGTAAAAAGGTGGATAATTCATTTTGCATGATGTGAGAACTCATACTTGGGTAAATGTAAGAAAAATGATGTAGTTATATGTGTTATGGAGAGAAAAACATAGCAATGTTGAACTGATGTGCCAGACACATCGTTTTCCTGAATTTCTACATGCACATAATGATATGCCCATAATGATAAAACGTTGCGTTGAGCTAAGGTTTGACAAAGACTTTCGAGAATTTTTTATACTAAGTTAGTCCTCCATGGAGTGCGCAAGAGGAAGTCAAATTAACTGCTAAAAGTTAGCTACTAAATTTTCAAAGATCTCCCCAACAAAGTTGCAACCTCCAAGACCTATAAAGTAAACACTCCCAAGAGACTTTGATTATTATTGAATCTTCCAATTTTCTTTCTTCTTTTCCTGTTTTCCAAGTTTAATGAAAATGTCTTATTTTAAACCATTTATCTATGTTTTTTTTTCTATTTCAATGATGAGCTAAATTCCTTTTTTAACCCTCATACAAATATCTTAATTTTATTTTTATTAAAACTGTAATTATCAAGAAACATGACAATCATCGTTAAATGAGAGTTGAAGTTTAAATTACTTAAGATTTTAGTTATTTCATAGACATATGTAATTAAGTACTAACATAAGCTCTTAAACAAACTAAAAGCAGTGTGGAATAAGAGTAGAACTCAATTCACATGACGTGGTGTACGATGCACTGAGCACATTAATTAGATGCAATAACTATTCCAAGGCTAACGCAGTAGTAGGGGTTGGTTTTTCCATAATCTATTTTCTCTTGTTTTAAGTTTTATTTCTAAACATTCTCAACTATATTTCCATAGACTGATTGCTCATTCAAGTAGTTTGCGAACTTATTTTAAAAGAAAAACTAGTTAGTTCCTGTCGAGTGAACTTGGAGTACTTCCAGATTATAACTTGCGACATTGTGCACATGCACTCGACTCTTTAGCTGTTAAACAGAGGTGCAATAGCTTGCACAAAGGCAAAGAGGTGAAAAGAAACCTTTTAATTCTATTGCTCAAAACTTTAACAAACATGTCTTTGTCTTTAAAGACTGTAGGGGTGCCTATTTACAGGCGAATGACTTTTATAAGGAAATTTACAAGAGTAAATTAAATCCTTAAGGACAAGGTAGATGCAGACAAGGGCTAACTCATAGCGTAAGTGGTGCTGAGCAGGCATGGGCATGGGTGCTAGCGAGGGGCCATGTTGTGCAGGCGTTGGCGTGGGCAAGTGCGGTGCACGTGGGCTGAGACAGTAAGGCAGGCGTGGGCCACATGAACGTGGGCATGCGTGTGGGCATTGGTAGGAGGCAGGCATGGGCGTGCTAGCAAGAGATTATGGCGGTAGAGGAGTGCAGGACTTGCAGTTGGGTGGTGTGGTACGCAGGTGAGGTAGGGGCTTGCAAGTCATGGATGGGCTTGGCGGCCACGCGTCGGTTGAGCGTTGACATGGCGTGGGTACTGGCGTGCACGAGGCAGCCTCTTGTGAAGTTAGCGTGCGATGGGTGCACTGTGCGGTCAATGTGCAAGTGGTGGTGATGTTCTTGAGGTATCTGCTTGCTCGGCTTTTCTTCATACTCCATATTACTCTTGACTCTCGTTGGATGCTCTTGACCCTTCAAAATGGACAAGATGTGTCCATGGGTCCAACGAAGCTTCCTATTTTTAGGAGGTCTCTCCTTTGATCATTCTCGTTGTTGAGGTAGGTTTACATTGATAATCATGGAGTTTCTAGCTAAATATGATCATATAAAAAAAACTGTTGGTATTATATTTGGTTTAAGAGATTATCTCACAGATAAAATTGACTGTTTTAATTCATTGTTCACCATCTACACTAAATAAATTCTATCATTTATAAAGATCCAATAATCACCATGTATAGCCAAAGCGAGCATAGTCCAACGGTAATTGGCATATATCTCTTTTCAAGAGGTCACCATCTACACTAAAGAGTAGTTTTTAGAAAGAGTTTTCAAAATCTCTTTTTTTTTCTTCTAATAGTCCATTTTTTTTTTTTTGACATATTTATTTCTAAAAAATTTCTTTCTACTATAACTTTTTTTTTCTTTCTAAATATCTCTCTAGAAATTTATTTCTCTCTCTCAAATTTTAATATTTTAAATATTTATCATTATTTCTATCTCTCTCCAAAATTTTCATCTCTATGTTTTAATAGATCACTCCCATTTTATCATTAATATTTTTTTCTTTTTATTTTAATAGATCGCTCTCATTTTTATCATCTAAAAATTTAATATTTTTTCGAACTTTTCTCTCTCTAAAATTACTTTCCTTTCTCTTGTTGATATATTTATCATCTAAAAATTATATATTTTTTTGGTTCAATTTTCTTTCCCTGTAACTTTTATTTCTCTTTGTATTTATTTATATTATCTAACACGTATATTTTAAATCTTGTTTCTATCTCTAAATTTTTTCTTACTATAATTTTTCTTTTTCTTTCTAATTTATTTTCTTTCTTTAACGTATCTTTTCCTCTCAACTTTACTCTTCCTCTCTAAATTTTTCTTGTTTTTAACTTTTCTTTCACTAATTATTTTTTTCTAAATCTTTTTCTTTATCACTCTAAATTTTCTCAAGTTTATTTCCATCTCTCTAAACTTTTTTTTTGAACAAAAGAGAAACAACACAATTAATTAACCACGTCAACACATTCAGTTCTTAATAAAGATGTCAATTCCGTCGGCTATCCTTCCAACCAGATTTGATTCTCTTGTTGGAAAACAGCCCTTCGAGCCAAATTGTGGGAGACACCGTTCCCTTCCCTCTTTGTGAAGAAGACCGACTCCAATGCCTCAGAAAGTAACATTCTCCTCGCAACCGCTACAATCTCGCCACCTTTGATAAATCTTCCATCTCTTGATGAAATAGTTGAACAATACGGGAAGAATCGACTTCTAACTGGATCGGAAAAATACCCCGACTCCCTCCCCCGACTAAAATTTTTCACGAGCATGAGAATGCAAGAGGACATCCTCACTCCTGCCCCACACCATTGACATCTCTACTTAACATAAAATTTTCTCTCTTTAATATATATTTTCAATTTTCTAACTTTTTAAAAACAGAAAACTAAAAATGATAATCAAACATGTTTGGTTTTCTGTATATAAAAAAAAGTTACGAAACATATATGATTTTTGCATTATAAAAACAGAAAACTAAAAACCAAAAATAGAAAACAGAAAAACCAAAAACAAAAAGGAGCGATTGCATGAATGGCCAAAATAAATAAGTTGTTTTAAAAAATGGCCAAATATATCAGATATTGCACAAATGGTAGGTGACTTTTTCTATTTTTTAAAATCCTGAATAATATTTTAGACAATTATACCCTTGTAACTAATTAAGAATATATGCTTAATTTTAGGGATTTATTTGATTGAACAATTGATAAAAACAACTAGGCTTAATTATAGAAAATCAACATTCACTAATCAATCCAATTTAAACAAGTAAAATTTAATTTCAAAATTGATACTATATATTTTGAAAGTAGATAAATAACAAAATTTTAAAATTTATTAATGTAGATTTTGAAATTTAATAGTTTTTCTAATCTTTAAAATCTAAAATTTGAAATTTAAAATTCAAGGAAAATATGATTATTGAGTCATAATGTGAAGGATCTCTTCATAGTAAAAATATAGGATTCTTATCATTCTCCTTTTCCAAAGACCACTCCCTCTTTGTGTCACAAAGAGCAACCCATCTTCTCCTTCTCTTTCTGCCTGTCGCCGCCCAACCATTGTCAACCACCGGCCATCACTCGGTGCAATTATTATGTCCATTGCATACCGCTCGTCGGTAGCACCAATCTATTGAAAATTAAACATGTATTATTCTAGATATATTATACATATACATTCCTAGGTACATGATACATGTACATGAACTAGTACATTAATGTATTTAAATAAGTTAATTGTGTGTTCATGTATGTATAGATTCATAGGATGAAGTTTATGGATCTAGATTCTTCCATGGAGTCCTATAAATAGGAAGATCTCTTGTTGTATTTCAAGCAAGTGTGTGGAGAAGAAAAACAAGAGAGTTTGAGAGTGTAATGCCCCGCATTACTTATAAGGGTATTTTCATGACTTTATATTATTATTGTTTTTTTAGGTAAGCTAGTCAAATCTAATTAGCTTTATGCCAATAAACTTTAATCAAATCCTAGTTAATAATTGTAGACTTCTAATACTCTAACTAATTAAGCTCAAGTTAATTTTATTTACTTATTAAAAAGAAATTTACAACAAAATTTAGTGATTCATCTTATCAATGTTTAATTAATTATTTATGTTAATAAAAAATAAATATGCATAAGAGATTAATAAGATTAGCGAGATTATAATTGTATTTAAGTAACAAAATTAACAATACTACTTTAGTAATTAGATAAATGTTGTGAAATATGGTAATTGTAATGGTAGCATTATTTGAATATTTATAAAGTTTCATACATTTTATCCAAAGTTTTATTTTAAGGTAATTAACCAATTAAAGCCCCATATTACCTTTATTTTACTCTTTATTTTTCTACATTAATTAAATTAACTTAATTGGGGTAATATAGAAAGTTTTATTTAACTCATAACCATGATTAGGCAATATAACTCACCTTCCACTAACCATGATTAGGCAATATAACCCACCTTCCACCCAAGAGACACATGTAGTAATTAAGTTAGTTAGGAAGACCAAAAAACACTAACAATCCCATTAAGTAATTGGCCATGCATGACGAGAGAGAAGAAGTTTGTTCCATTTTCCAAGATTCATGTTTGTTTGATCTTCCAAGTCATTCTCCTTAAGTTACCTATGTTGGTTTCATTCATTTTCCTCCAAGAACATTTCTAAACAAATCTGAAAATTTCCTCTCAATCATCTATCCTACATTTTAAATCACACCTTAGAGGAGTTGTGGTTGCTTTTCCAAGTCCCTTCAAGGATCGTTCATTGCAGTTTTGTTTTTTCGGTAAGAACGGTTTCTTTAAGTCTAGTTTTGTAAGTAGATTTTTCCTAATAATTTTTATAGAACCTAAGCATGTCCATATCCATTTTCTAAGGTTTCCATCATCATTTCAAGCTCTCTTAGTTGCTGGAAATTTTCTCTTTTTATTCTTTACGGTAGAGAGGAAAACGCACCAACGGTAAGCATCATTCTTCTTGTGTAAATTATTTTAAGGGTTCATTATTAAGATAAAATAGGTACTGTTTAGGCCTTACTTTTGTTGATTTGAGATCTGAAAATCTGAATTTAAAAGGTCCTAAAAATGTTCATAAAATTCCTTCATAACGGTTTTTAACGGTTTATGTTATTTTCATAGTTTTAGCTTGTTTAGTATCAAATTTTGAATTGTTAATTCTGAATTTTTGAGATCATGACCAGCACCTTTAAACTAACCTAAAATGTATTTGAATGTATTGAAATTAATTTTTATGATTAGTTTACCTACAGTTTAAAATTGTGAAAACTAGTGCTATGTGTTTTCTCTAATTTTTTTTTGTAAATTTGCAAAATCAGTAAATTATTTTTATCAATATTATAGTATATAAATCAGAGACTAATATGAAGATTTAAAATTACTTTTCACAAATTTATATATATATTTTATGATTATTATGGATTAGGTTAATTATTAAGGGATTTCTACTAGTAGAATAGTGAACATATCTAGTTATGAGAACTTATTGGAGAAAGCTTAGTTTAGGTAATTGAGTCCTAATTTTAGTTGTGTTAATTGTTATTAGGAAGCTTTAAGGAATTTCTTTTAGTTTGCGAAGTTCAGGTAAGTGGATTCTATCATAAGTTACCGCCTTGTATGTTTTGTTGTATTATTGTTTGATTGTAAGTGAATTATGTTATGTGTTGCATTGTTTTGTTATTGAATTATGTTATTCATGTTGCTTAAATATATTTTGTTATTGAATGGTGATGGTGGTTAAATTTTATGTACTACAAAGCATGTTATGATTCTATGGCTTTCTCATGTCATTTTAAGTATGTTTAATAGCAAATCATGTTTAAGTAAAGCATGACATAATGTGTGATGCATTGCATTCGTAGTGAAGTCAGTAGTCTTATGTGTCATGGATTTAGGTAAGATTAATGTTATGCATGAAATACCCAAATTAAGCAGTTATGTTATGTAGCTAGATGTATGATATGAAATGTATGGTTTCTGCTAAAGGCTGGGCCCTAGGAAATAAATTAGTTCATGTTAATGGTATTTATGGGGGGTAATTACCTTATAAATATTACATGCGGAATTGACGCTTATGGTATGGGGTATTTCTATATAGCATGACGCCAAATTAAGGATTTAGAGATGTAAGTTTATGCTAGCAAGCACAAGTATCTTAAGTTAAGTTGTTCGTTGGTTTATATGTTAGGTTGAGGTATACATGCATATAAGCATGATGTGTGTGTTTGAGCATGAAAGGTTCCTTATGATGGGAACTACTTACTGAGTATTTGTATACTCATACCATGTTGTTTCAATTTTTTTACAGATAGTTATATAGTTGACGGGAATAACGTCGAGGATGACCTGGGCATTGACGAGGAGAAGATATGAGACACAGTTGAATTTTATTTATAATCTATACTTTTAATTATGACTATACCACATTTTTACTTGTTTTATTTAGGGATAATAACTTTGTGATTTCCGCTGCTAAAGATTTATAAGTTAAGTTTTATTAAGTTATCGTTTTCACTTTTAGATGAAAATACAAGTTTTTATCTTATTTTATTTTAACGAAATTATGTTTTATGAGTAATTATCTCAATATTATATTATTAATGACATATAAAAATTGGGGTCATTACAGAGAGAGTTTGTGAACCAAGTGTGTATTTTGTGAAAAATTTTTCAATACAAGTGAAGTTGTTTATTCTCAAACGAGTCTTGTTGATTCTAAATTAGCAAGTGTCCATCACACGCTTCCAACAAAGTGGTATCAGGGCCTGAGTTTGAAAAGAGTTGTTTTTTGCAAATGACAAACAACAATTTGGTTCCATTCCAAGTGCCTCGTCTTACCAAGAAAATTATAGCAGTTGGTGTATTCGTATGAAGGCTTTACTTGGTTCATAAGATGCATGAGAGGTTGTTGATAGAGGCTATGAAGAACCAACAGAGGATATGGTTTTGAATCAAGCTCAACGAGAGACTTTGCAAAATACCAGAAAGAAAGACCAAAAGGCTCTCACCATTATTCATCAAGCCATTGATGATACAAATTTTGAGAAGATTTCTGGAGCAACCACCACAATGCAAGCATGACAAATTTTGGAGAATACTTATAAAAGGAGTTGATCGGGTCAAGAAGATCCGACTTCAAAAATTGAGAGGTGATTATGAAGGTCAAGAAGGTCCGACTTCAAAAATTGAGAGGTGATTATGAAGTATTACTTATGAAGGAGTCTGAATCAATTTCAGAATACACTTCAAGGTTGCTAGCCATGGTAAATGAAATGAAGAGGTATGGTGAGACGATAAATGATGAGCAAGTAGTTGAAAAGATACTTCGCTCATTGGATGAAAAATTTAATTTCATCGTTGTAGTAATTGAAGAATCAAAGGATTTGAGTATAGTGTATGTTGATCAACTTATGGGTACTTTGCAAGCCCATGAAGAGAAGGTTTTCAAGAAGAGCAAATAGACAACCGAACAACTCTTTCAATCAAAGTTGCAATTGAAAGATAAAGAAGATAGCCAAGAAAGAGGTTATCGAGGTCATGGTCGTGGTAGAAGTCGTGGACGTGGTGACTTCAGAGGTCGTGGTCGAGCAACTTTGGTCAAAGAAAGTTTGATGAGAGTAATTTCAACTCCAATTTGTCAAGAGGTCGTGGTAGACAAAATTGTTTGAAGTTGTATGGAGAAAAGTCAAATGATGACAGGAGGTATGACAAAAACCGAGTTGAATGTTATAATTGTCATAAATTCGGTCATTATTTCTGGGAGTGCAGAAATAAAGTAGAAGAAAATGTCAATTACGTTGAAGAAGACGTTAAAAGCAGTGAGCCATCATTGCTTTTAGCATACAAAGATGAAGAAACATGTGAGAACAGTTCGTGGTATCTTGATAGTGGTGCAAGCAACCACATGTGCGGAAGCAAATCCATGTTCGTGGAATTGGATGAATCTGTTGGTGACAATATCATATTTGGTGATGCTACAAAAATTCCTGTAAAAGGAAAAGGTAAGATTTTGATCAATTTGAAGATGAGAAGCATGAGTTTATCTCTAATGTCTATTATGTGCCAAATATGAAGAACAATATTTTGAGTTTGGGACAACTCTTGGAGAAAAGCTACAATATTTTGATGAAAGATTATAGTCTTTCAATATGGAATCATCGTGACAATATGATTGCTAAAGTCTCAAATGACGAAGAATAGAATGTTTCCATTAAACATTCAAACTGATGTTACAAAGTGTTTGAAAGATTCATCATGGATTTGGCACTTAAGACTTGGGCATTTGAACTTTGATGGCTTGAGATTATTAGCTAGGAAGGGCATGGTGAAAGATTGCCATATGTCAAGCATCCATATCAACTTTGTGAAGGATGTCTGCTTGGCAAGCAATCAAGAAACAATTTTCCACAATAATCTTCTTCGAGAAAAAAGAGATCGCTAGAGCTTGTTCACACTGATTTTTGTGGTCCTATCAAGCCAAGTTCTTTCGGTAAGAATAATTATTTCTTATTATTCATTGATGATTTCAGTCGAAAAACTTGAGTTTATTTTGTCAAGGAGAAATCAGAAGTATTTGACATGTTCAAGAGATTCAAAGCTCTTGTTGAAAAAAAAAGTGGTTTTTATATAAAAGCTTTGAGATCTGACAGGGGAGGAGAACTCACTTTGAATGAATTCAAAGATTTTTGTGCAGAAAATGGAATTCGTCGGCCTATCCATGGACTCCACAACAAAATGATGTTGTTGAGAGGAAGAATAGAACTATACTTAACATGGTTCGGAGCATGTTGAAGAATAAGAAGATGCTAGAAGAGTTTTGGGCACAAGCTGTTGAATGTGCTGTTTATTTGTCAAATCGTTCTCCCACTAGAAGTGTATGGAATAAAACTCCGCAAGAAGCATGAACCGGAAGAAAGCCAGCTATTTCTCATTTGAGAGTTTTTGGGAGTATTGCCTATGCCCATGTACCAGATGAGAAGCGCAATAAGCTCGATGATAAAAGTGAGAAACATATTTTTGTTTGCTACGATGCAAGCTCCAAAAGCTACAAGCTTTATAATCCTGCTACAGAGAAGATGGTGGTAAGCAGAGATATCGTGTTTGATGAAGAAGCTGCATGGAATTGGAGTGATAAACCAAAAGACTACAAGTATCTATTTTTTCCAGAAGATAATGATGAAACTGGTGATATTACTTCTCTATCAATACCACCTCCATCACCAGTCACGCTAGTACAAACCATGCCTTCATCATCTACATCAAGTTCAAGTGAAAGGACTCATCACATGAGAAGTTTGCGGGACATATATGATGAAACTAAAGAGTTAAATGAAGGTTTTAATGATCTAACTCTCTTTTGTCTATTTGATGACAGTGAATCTTTAAATTTTGAAGAAGCTGTACAAGATGAAAAATGGAAGACTGCAATAGATGACGAGATAAAGCCTATAAAGAAAAACGACACATGGGAGCTTTCTACTCTTCCAAGTGGAAAGAAAACAGTAGGTGTCAAATAGATGTATAAGACAAAGAGAAACGAAAGAGGAGAAGTGGAAAGACATAAAGCGAGATTAGTTGTGGAAGGCTACTCTTAGAGAAAAGACGTTGATTACGATGAAGTATTTATTCCTGTTGCTCGCTTGGAGACTATAAGATTGGTGATTGCACTTGTGGCTCGGAAGTTTTTTCAGATGGATGTCAAATCGACATTTCTGAATGGATATCTTGAAAAGAAGTATATTTAGAACAACCTCTTGGTTATGTGATGAAAGGACAAGAGGATAAAGTTCTAAAGTTGAAGAAGACACTGTATGGGTTGAAACAAGACTGAAGATCAAATTGCGGATATCTTCACAAAGCCACTCAAAGTTGATGTCTTTAACAAGTTGAGGAATTTACTTGGAGTTACGAGGAAGACATGTTTAAGGGGGGATGTTGAAAATTAAACATGTATTATTCTAGATACATTATGCATATACATTCCTAGCATGTACATGAACTAGTACATTAATGTATTTAGATAAGTTAATTGTGTGTTCATGTATGTATAGATTCATAGGATGGAGTTTATGGATCTAGATTCTTCCACGGAGTCCTATAAATAGGATGATCTCTTGTTGTATTTCAAGCAAGTATGTGGAGAAGAAAAACAAGAGAGTTTGAGAGAGTTTGTGAACCAAGTGTGTATTTTGTGAGAAAATTTTCAATACAAGTGAAGTTGTTTATTCTCAAATGAGTCTTGTTGATTCTAAATTAGCAAGTGTCCATCACACGCTTCCAACACAATCTGTATCAAAATTATAAATCAAATTCTGCTCGCTGTGAGTGCAACCGTATGACTGCTTGTCGTCCATCGCCCTTTCTGTCGTCCACTGAAGTTATTGCTCGATCCTTCTTCCATCGTCCGTTCTTGTATCGCTGCATCTCCAACTGTCATCTGGCAATCGATGGAACTAGAGGTCGTCTCCCTTATTATTATTATTATTTTTAGAAAGTATGGGTGTTTTCTGTCTTTTGATTTTGAACGAAAAGAAAATTTGAGTTTATAAAAGGTTTTTCAATTAAAAAAAGGTTGTTTTTGGCATTTTCGTTTTTTAAGGATATTTTATAAATCGAAAATACACATGGGATCCACTGTGTGAATATGTTGATTAGAATCTGAGCAGTGTATTTAATTAAATCCACATGGGGCCCACCAAGTGAATATGTTGATTAGAATCTTAGCATTATATTTAGTTCAATGCAAAACTTTGTATATTAAAATAGATTTAAGAAAATCTAACTGGAATAAATACGTAGGTATTGTTAAGGTTAGAGGGAGTATCTTACAAAGATAAAGGGAAAGATTAGTTGACACTAAGGGGCATTCAAGCAAAGGAATTGCAAGGAGTGCAGTTGAGTAAAAAACTCCACTACTTGTTCAAGTGAAGGATTTAAGAACTCCATATTTCAACAATAAATTTACTATTCAACCTCCCCAATTTACTATTCAACTTTCATTTTATTTTATTTATTTATCTTTATTCAGGTGGGTCTCACATCAAATCATATATCTTTTCTCTTATCCCTCCTTATACAATGGTCCCACATCATCTCAAATTTGGTGGGTCTCACAATTTTTTTCCTTTTTTATTTTTCTTTTTAATTTTGGTGTGTTGTACCATATGTCTCTTTTATATTTTTTTTTACTACCCTTTCTTACTTTCATTTTTTTTCTAATTTCCAGTTATTCAACTTTTCTTTTTACAATTTAATTGTTTCGGTTTTACCTACCTCCATACTCACAATTATAAATATTGAAGTTTTCTAAATTGTAAAGCAAATGTATTTTTTTAATTCTTAGATATATATAATTTTCAATTTTCATAGATTATATGAATTATAACTCAATTTTATGTTTACATAAGTTTTTTTAAAATATATATATAGTTATGGCTGGTTATGAAAAAAATTAAAATTCCAAGCTTAAATAATTAAATTTAAACCATCTATAAAATCAAATTAATTAAGTAATTAGCTTACTTTTTTAGTTAATTATTATTATTATTTTAATTACTATTATCTCTTATACATGTTTAAATAAGTAAAGTTTGTAACAGTGTATAATTTTAAATGAGTGACCTTGAAATAGAAATAATTGTTTATTTTGAATTTATACAAATAAAGGTACTTAATTTCGAGCGAACAAATATTAAACAAAATAATATATTTATGTTTTAAATTAGTTATGTTCAGTAACACAATAAATTCTATTGTATTTTAAACCTACTAAAATAAAATATATATTAAAAAATATTTAATTTTTAAATTAAACACAATTAAAATGATAAATATAGATGTATGATATTCATTTTTTGAATTTAATAAATTAAAATAATATAAATATGTATTGTTTTATTTTTAATATAGTGAGTTTAAAAGAGTTAGAAAATATATTTTATTTTCAAGGTAATCAAATTAAAATAAGAAAATGTATAAAAAAAATTAAGTAATGTTACTTAAATAGAATTCTAAGATTATGCAATAGAAATAAAGGAAATAAAGAATATATAATTGCAATTATAACACATTTAATTAAAAAAATATTCATAAAATAATATAACTTAACATTTAAATTTTAGAAATGATATCTTTATAAAAAAATAAAAAAATATAAATGACATAAGAAAATTAATTGAAAAATTATTAGAATCTTACTCCAATGATAACTAAAAAAACTTACACAACTCCAAACTTACTAACACTGCAGGTTGAAAACAACACATACTTCAGAACTCCAAGTTAAGAAACTCTGCAATTTGAACACATTCAATAACTCAGACTAATTAACTCGATTTAACAACTCCACCCTGCGGCTTGAACACTCCCTAAAAGAAAATTGGATTCAGGTAAGGAAAAAAAGGTAAGTCGTGAACCCTACAAAAAGGATAAGAACTCAACATATTATATTTACAAATTAGAACACTGAGCTAATTGTTTCAGGAAAAAAAGACATAGTCTTACGATAGTGGATGAGAACTTGCTCTTAATGAGGTAATTATGTGAATGATGTAATTAGTTTGGTATAATGTTATTGGTGTATTTATGTATTGACCTTCTAATTATGATAAGATAAATACATGTATTGATCTTTTAATTTTGATAATTCTTCAATTGGTATATACATGTATTGACCTTCAATTATGATAATTGAGTTGCATAGTGATATATATACATGTATTGACCTTCTAATTTTGATAATTATTCAATTGTTATATATATGTATTGACCTTCAATTATGATAATTGAGTTGCATAGTGATATATACATGTATTGACCTTCTAATTTTGATAATTATTCAATTGTTATATACATGTATTGACCTTCAATTATGATAATTGAGTTGCATAGTGATATATACATGTATTGACCTTCTAATTTTGATAATTCTTCAATTGGTATATACATGTATTGAAATTCTAATTTTGATAAATCTTCCATTTGTATATACATGTATTGACCTTCTAATTATGATAATTGAGTTGAATAGTGATATATACATGTATTGACCTTTTAATTTTGATAATTCTTCACTGGGTATATACATATATTGACCTTCTAATTTTGATATTCTTAAAATGTTTTAAAGAATGATATAAAGCCAGATGAAGATAATGAAGGAGTAAATGATGAGTCTACAGATGAAGATAAGAGAAATAATTCAACGTCTAAAGAAAATTCAGAAACTGAATTTGATGAGGTGTGGTCGTAAAATGATAGTTGCGGAAGACCTAAACATTCTATTTGCTAGGCAGAGATAATCTTAAAAAGTGAGGAACGATTGATTTGTTCCTGGTAATTGGTAATTTTAAATAGTAAAATTTCTATAACCCTCATGCAATTTTAATTGATAATTATTTATCTTAGATATCAAAGCAAATCTTAGTAACTTTTGAGGAAAAAAAATAACTAAATATTTTTCAAATTTGTTGAAAAGATATGTTAAAACGATAGTAAAAAAGTTATAGGTGTTAATAATGTAATAAAAGATTAGAAAACCAACTTAGTGTTAAAGAAACCCTTGAGAGCTGAATCTAACAACCTTACTAACGAACAAGACCCATATAACTCAATCACAGAAACCCCGAAAACAGGTATGGAATCAAGCTAAGGAAAAGTTTAAGAGCGGATTATCTTGATGATCAATATCAAGAGTAGAGAAAACTCGTGATTCGAATCACTCCAGAAGAGGTATGATCAACACCGCTTGAATGATCCTAACATGCAAATTCTAAAGACACAAGAAATTGCACAAGAAATGGGAGATAAAGCTCTCAACCAAGCTAATGAGAAAACTCACTTTTCATTAAACTTCAAATTGTGTTTACAACAAGACATCTCAAGGCTATATATAGCTATCATAGCAAGCCATATGAAAAGTCTTAAGTAAATGAAAAGACTTGTAACTTACAAGAAATGAAAAGACTTGTAAATGAAAAGAAATAACTTATAAGAAATGAAAAGGCTTGCAAATGAAAAGACATAACTTCAATAAATGGAAGGACAAGCAAATGAAAAGGTTAAGAACATGAAGAGTTTAACAAAATAAATTGCAATCCCGTCCATAATGAAAGATGTGAGTGTTTGACTTGGTTTTTGAATTGAATGAGTTGACTTTGACTTGTTTTGATGGAGCTGACTTTGACCTTGATCAAGTGGACTTTGACTTGCCATAAAAACACTTAAAAATGCATAACTTGCACCAAATTGAAGTGCATTGTTCCAACATCTTGCACATCTTCCTTTTAATTCTCGTGTCGAGTTCACGAACGCTTGGACACAAAGTAGTAAGGCTTGTTGAAGTTTCCGAGCTGAATTGGTCCATGAGGCATGACAAAGGAAGCTCCTTGGTTCATATCACTTAGCATCCCTTGAATGTAGGAAAGGAATTTGATTTCAAATCAAGTTTGTTAAGTAGTTGAAAATAGTGACCAAATAACATGGTCAAGGACAACATTGTAAAATCACTCATTTTTAAAATCCTATTTAGCCATTTGTGCCAAATTTAAAACCAGTGACTATTTTTAAAAATGGGTGGCCAAATTTAGCCACCCACCTAAATTATCCAAACAAAGATGGTTATCAAACTGGTCCTAAATCATTTAGCTTTAGTTCTAAGCCTTCTAAGCCATGTCTCAACCATTCATGGGTTGGCCCATTGATCCAATAGATCAAGACAAATTCTAAAGAATTTAAACAGCTAATATTCAAACTATGCCATGGTGAGGATACAAATCATATATTGACGGATGTTGCTTGGTAGCTAGGGAGTATCGTAATTGTTGGCCTAGGCATTACCATTAGGACTAACTTAGTCAAGAAATCCAGAAAAAACTTTATAATAATGATATAAACAAAGTAAAGTGAGTTTTGGGATTTATGTCAAAGGTCAAGCATTTCTGCATGCTTAATTTAGTTTAAGACAATGAATATTATTCATTCACCTCTTGTCATTGTCAATCAGAAAATTCTCTCTCAGCATGAAACAAAACAAGGGTACAAATGACATTGTCCAAAGACTTTTGGCACCTTATTAGACTTTCATGTTCTTAGATGAAATACTTAAGCATGCAACTGAGACACAAAATATCAACCACAAGCTTTAATGACTTTGAATATGAAAATTTGACTGATGGAGCGGATAAATAATTCACAGAAAAAGAAAATCAATTTGTAATCATGAAAATTTAAAATTTGAAATTATCTATTTATTTTGACTTCAATATATATGGAGACGAGGGTTTAACCTCCCACCTATGGAAAAGAAGTAAAATGTGTCTTAATTACTGAGTTGTATTTTGTCGAGTATGTTTTCGATTTTTTTTTTTTATTAAGATGCATAATCTCATCGATATCTCTTTTAATTCTATTAAAAATGGTTTGACTATTCTTTCTCCCTTTTTTTTTCTCCCTCTTGACCACTTAATGTTCACAAATATTTCTCCACAATTTAAAGGTACGTATATATATTTCTTTTTATCTTTTATTTATTTATTTTTTTTAGTTTTAAACGCTGGTGGAGAAGTCATTTAATGGGATATCATTTTGTTTTCTCTTTTAATAGGATTAATTATTTAGTTATTGATCAGTGGCTTAAATTAATTAAATTATTATTAATATTAATAATTAATAATAATTAATTTATATATATATATATATATATATCAATTAAATAAATAATTAACACTTAATTATTTACTACCATAATAAAATCATATTCTAAGACATTTCTCTCGTATAACCTATAGTTGTAGTGTACATCTTATGAACATTTTAAAACTATAGTTTTAATATGAATCCTATTCATATTTATTTTTATTTTTAATCTCATTCAAATAATTTCTCTTATAATATATAGTTTCAATTTAGACTTAACCATATACTACAATGTATCAATATACATACATAACCCCTTGAGCAATTTGAACATTTCAAATTCTTCCAAAATACTTAATCCTCGTTTTACCTATTGTGACCTAGCAAGGTAACCTAATGAACCTACAGATCGGAAGCTCCAACAATGCAAGATTAATCAGTCAAACTCATTAACTGACTTAATCAACATTTGTTACTGCGGGTCTTTTGACTAAAGACTCGCAGCTGCACTCTTATCACTGCAGAATATTTGTGTCCACGGATATACGACCATTAATGGCAAGTCAATCCTTCACGAGTGCTCGTAACTCAATCTGGGTCAAATTACCGTTTTATCCCTGAGTTACATCTTACTCCTTAAATACCACTGCTCCTCTAATGAACAATCCAGTTATGGTCTGACCAATAACTAGAAATCTCTCTCGAACTAGTGAGAGGGTGGGGCCCCTTGTTCAAGTTCTAGAGTCAGCACTTAAGAGAGCACTCATCTACTCCCCTAAAGTCAGGGATGAGTGAATTCCATCTTGTAAAGTTATGTTCTCAGCTCCCCACTCAGTCTCGTCCCCAAAATGGTAGGAATGTTGAGTCGGCGACTCAAGCCATTCTCACCCATACAGATCAAAGGATGAGCCCTCACGGGCAGCAGTCCATAACTCACTCAGGATTGAGAATGAGTTGCTTGGTCATCCTATGAAATAGCAATCTGTTAGTCAACTGTGTTACATCTTAAGATTGGCTATTTCGCGGTCCAGTCTTATACAAACTCATTGTATAGGATACCCCACGCGCATGTCTCCACACGAACGACTTGGATCGGTTCGTCTGTAACATTTACAAAGCAGGTCGTATCCATAGTATTGTCAGGATAAGATACCTAGCCTTATCGATATACTATAGACCCTTTAGGTTATTCCTGTGATATTATCTACTTGTATATCGAGGGTATATCAAATATATACCCAGTATATATACTGTCCCGGTTACATGATAATATAACCTTGGATGTTTAGTTTATTGGATTTGGAGAGTGCAATGCTATGAATTCAACAACAAATTGATTGGATATAACTTTATTGAATATAAATTTGTTTTTACATAAATACAAACTACGAGTGATTACGCTTGTTTACATGCGTAAAAAGAAGGTTTTAGATGCTGTTTTTACTATGTTTCAGCTTTGTTTCGGATTTTTCTCGATCGTTTGAGTTCCAATTCATGCAAAATTCATATACTATGGTTTGTCGATGGCTTATATTGTATTTATGACATTTTAGGACCATTTGAGAGTGCAAATTAATCAAAAGAAGCAAAAAGACGAAAAAGTTACATGGGAGGCGCCAGGCGCCTGGGATGCCTGCAGAAAAACAGGTTTTCTTCCAACTTTGCCCTTAATGAAACGCGTCTTCCAATGCGTTTTGGTGGTTCCAACCGATGCATACGTGTAGAAGAAGTGTTCCACTATCAGTTTGAGCACGATTTGGTCAGTCAAAGGAGTTGGAAATGGGTGATTCACCATCGTTTTAGGACCTACCTAACCAATTCTGCACAGCTATAAATTCCAGCAACTTCTCCACCAAATTCATCAAGCCTTGCTTCCTTCTCTTGATCATTTTTAGTGTTTCTTTATTGCTTTCTAAGTACTTTTGAGTTGCTTTCATTAGTTGCTTTTGGTTTTTAAATCCCGAGCACTTTACATTCTTTTATTGAGCTTTGTTTTGTTTCCATTTGTACTTAGTTATTTTCTACTTATTCAAATATATAAAAATCTAGCACTTTGCTTATCTTCTCTTTGTCTTTACTTATTTTAGTTAAGAGAGTTGTGTTTTTGGAGGAAAGAGCACGTGACACTCTCCCTTGCTTGAAAGAGAAGGGCGAAGCTCTCAGTCCCGATAAAAACTCTCCATTAGTTAACTTTTGTTTTTCACACATGCATTCCACATTCAACCATTTTACTTGCTGTATTTTCTTCAATATGTCTTTCTAAATTCCCATCTCTAGCCCGGTTATGGATAGTTAGCCTTTTATGTCTAAAAAGGGTTGCTAAGAAGTAGTGTTTTTGCTTTCCATTCATTACTCAACATGTTTCCCCAAAAAGTTAGGATTTAGAGAAGGCCACTGTAAGTCTTAACAAGTCAATACTGAAAAGGTTGCTTATTTGCATTGTTGAGTGGTTAAACCGAGGAGAGGAGCGCCTTAGACATAAGGGTTCCGCTTAAGTAGCCTAGACATAGGACCTTAACCCGAGGTTGCGACTATTTCCATCCTAAAACTAAGATATCTCTCGTAATAGACATATTAGGGAATGTCTTAGGACTTTGAACTTGCTTAGACATAAGTCAAGTGAAAAGCGTAGTCGTTGGTTCCTAAAGTGAAATGTATATCGTCCTTAGCATATCCTTGATTCTTTGTTGGCTAACTTGAAGTAATTCGGGCTAGGTTTTATTATTATAAGTCCAAATCCCAAATCCAAAACCATTATTTGTGACCACTTCCCATTTTACAAGAATCACTCATTTCAACATTCACTATTCTTTAAAACTTCAGAGTTTGGAAATTATTTAGAAGTCCTTGAGGATCGATACTTGGATACTCCATCCATTTTATATTACTCTGACAGGTGTGCGCTTGCATCTATATAATTGTTACCACGCTTAGTGCGTGCGTTCAGCATAAACATTCCAGTCAACGAGCTTAGGGCAACATACCGAAGAAACTCCCACTTAAACTAAACTTTATTGGGGTGTACAAAATCATAAAGCAAAGGGACAAATACATTAAATTAGGGCATACACTATATCCATTACATTTCTCCCACTTGCCCTAGACTATTCGTATAATGCTCGTAGACTTAGACTTTCTAGATGACCCTCAAACACTTTAGCATGACCGCCATTGTAAAAGGATCAGCAATGTTGTGCTCCGAAGCGATCTTAGTGACGATCACATTCCCTCATTGCACTATCTCTCGTATAAGGTGGTATTTCCTTTTGATGTGCTTGCCTCTCTTGTAGCTTTGAGGTTCTTTAGAATTTGCCGCAGAACCACTGCTATCACAATAAAGTGTGATGGAAAAATTCATGTTTGGAACGACTTCCAAATCAGTTAAGAACTTCCTAAGCCAAATCGCTTCTTTTGCTACTTCACAATCTGCAACGTACTCAGCCTCCATGGTGGAGTTTGCGATGCATCCTTGTTTGATGCTTCACCAAACTACTACTCCTCCATTAAGAGTGAATACTGACCCCAACGTGGATTTCCTTGAATCCTTGTCTGTGGAAGTCAGAGTTAGTGTATCCTGTAAGGATCAAATGCTTAGAGCCATACACGAGCTTGTAATCCCTCGTTCTCCTAAGATACTTGAGGATTCCCTTAACAACAGTCCAATGATCATATCCTAGGTTGGATTGATACCTACTGACCATCCCTACTACATAGCAAATGTTAGGCCTAGTGCATAGCATAGTGTACATCAGGCTGCCCACTGCTGAAGCATAGGGTATGCGTCTCATATCTTTAACTTCTTGAGGTGTCTTAGGACATTGTTCCTTAAACAGACGAATGTCATTCTTAACCAACCTCCCAATCCTATTGAGATTAATGTTACCTAATCTTAAGTGTCAAAGATAGGTATTTTCTTTTTTAGAAACTTTTTGCCTTTTATTTTGAGTTCTAGCATTTTTCAACAACTCGGTATTTAAAACTGCTTTAGTTATGGTTGGTCTTAGCACATACAAATTGTTTTCAAGCAAAGCAGAACAAATATTAACACCATTTCTCGAAATGAACGCTTCATTCAATTGGAATGAAATGGAATACATATGTTCTAACAAACAAGAAACTGAAATTAAGTTCCTTTTAATTTTAGGAACCACGTACACATTATCTAATAATATATACATATTCTTGTTTGTAAAAAACTTGAGCTCCCCTACCGCCACAGCTGAGACGACCTCTCCCATTCCGACCTTGAGAGTCATCTCTCCGGGTCAAGCTGCCTTAAGGAACTAATTTCCTGAAATGAAGAACAAACATGATTAGTGGCTCCTGAATCTAGTATCCAGGCAGAGTCATCGTTCTCCACTAAACATGTTTCCAAAACAAGTAAATCATATTTACCTTCGTTGGCTTTCTTCTTTTCGACCAAGTACTTTGGGCAGTTGCACTTCCAATGCCCGTCCATATTGCAGTGGAAACACTTTCCTTTCTCTGCAACCTTGGCCTTGCCTTTCTTGGTAGCGGCAGCAGCGGAGTCAGGTTTAGACCCCTTACCAAGAGCCTTCTTCTTAAAAGTCTTACTTCTAGAAGAAGAGCGCCTAGACTTGGTTCCAGAGGATGAACCTCGATTGAAACTCTTTGAGGTGGCAACATTTGCCTCCCCTTCTTGTCCCTTACTCTTCATAAGAGACTGGTAGGTCTGCAGCTCGTTTAAGAGCGTGGTAAGAGTGTACTCTAGCTTATTCATAACCGCATTGCTGCGGAATGGAAGGAAACTCTTCGGAAGAGATTCCAGAATAATGCTGACCAGACTCTGCTCGTCTATGACAGCCCCGTTCGACTCTGCCACATTGAAGTGGATCATCAGGTTGAAAACGTGTTCTCGCACTGAGGAGCCCTCCTTCATGCGGGAGTTGTAACGAACTTAAGAGCTTCATGTCGAGCCTGTGAGGACGGTTGTCCAAACATGCTCTGCAGCGAGTCCATGATCTCCTTAGCAGTGACCGTGTCCTCGTGCTTCTTGGCAAGCACATCAGATATGCTCGCCAAGATGTAGACCTTGGCTTTGTCATTGGCCTTGATCCACCTGTCATAGACGTTACGAACTGCCACAATGGCGTTAGGCACAGGAGCTTGAAGACAATTCTCTTGCCAGACGAACCTAAGATCATCTATCACGAGAATAGTGTTTAAATTCGACTTCCATTGTTTGTAAATCTCGCCATTAAGTTTTTGAGCGGCTAGGAGTGCAATAATGGAAGTAGACATGCTGAAAGTAAAAACAAACCTATATCAGATTCATGCATTAACCTTTAAACCCAATCAAATTTTAGCAAAAGTAATTAACCACCCTAACAAAATTGAATCGCAACGACGCTTCAGTGATTTAGAGCAACAGCTACCGTAGGGCAAACGGGTACTGTAACGCCCCGCGTTCTCGGGTATGTTTATTTTAAGATATCATTAGTGCCTTTGGATTTTGTCCGAAACTGATAATTTTAATTCTTGGATTTTATAAATTTGGAGTTCTGATGTTGGGTAAATTAGAATTTAGTTTAGTTCTGTTGGATTAGGATAATTTAAGTTCTCGATCAGTGCAGGAAACTTTCATTTAAATCTTAAATCCATGGTTTTGGGACTCTTAATTTCTACTTATTGGATTATTATTCTTGGCTTTTAGAGTTTAAGTTAACTATGTTATTTCGGATGATTGTGGGTTTATTTGATTTCTAAAGTGAAATTTTGGGCTTGTTGATTTGGGACTTTGTGTTACTTATTTGGGCCTCATTTGAGATTTGGGATAAAGACATAAACCCTACACGCATAACCCAAGAATCCATAGTAAGATAGAAATACCTATGACAACGGCTTCGGCATTCGCTGCTTCCTTGCCGGTAAGTGCGAAAACACGAGCCTTCTGGTTACCTCCCTGCGTCGAAACTGTTGGGAGGCCTGCTGCCCTAACCCCTATGCGTTCGAGGCCGACATGTGACACTCCCTTGCAAAATGCAGTTCTCTCCCGCACCTGAAATAGACTTTAATTCCCGTCCAACACTGCCCCGCATATCTTCTCTAAAAAGAGGGGCACACTGGTAGCATACCCTACTGCTGAGTCTAGTCGGCAAAATTCGGAGGGACTTTTCTTTTCACACCTGAAGATGAACTGACTTCCAATAGAGGTTGGGCATTATTAGAGACATCCTTATCCATAATTAAGGCGTCCCTAACTGCTTCCGCGTAGGTGGTTGGTTGCTGAAGATCCACTCGTCCTCTGATCCCCTTGTGCAAGCCTTTAAAAAAACCTCTTGATCTTTACTGACTCGATGGGAATTAATTCTAGAGCAAAACAGGAGAATTCTGTAAACTTTCTTTCATATTGTGCTACCGTCAGGGTTCCTTGGGTGAGATGGAGGAACTCTGCCTCCTTTGCATCTTTCACGGTCTTCGGGAAATAGTAGTCACACAACAAATCCTTGAACCTTGCCCACGTGACCGGTACATTAGCATGGTCTTCTGTCGCTGCTAGTGAGTCCCACCAATTCAGGGGCTCATCCCTCAACATAAAAACCGCACCCTTAACCTTGAACTGGTCATCGCAACCTAGATATGCGTAAAGAGCTTCCAACTCTCTGACCTACTATTCTGTTGCTGTTGCTTTCTCACTTCCTCCATCAAAGGTAGAGGGTCCGTAATGCTTGAAATCCTTGATGAATTGGGCTTCGCTTTGAGGAGCATGAAAATGTCGGGGTGGCTTAGCTTGTACACTGCTAACTCCAACTGTGTTATTGATCAGCGCCTGCAACACCTCCGGAAGCAACGCCACCTGAGGGTTCACATGAGGAACTACCGGGAGAACTGGGAATTCACCCTCCCCTAAGCCTCTGCTGGAGGAACTAGAGAAACTACCCCTACCTGAGGATCAGCCGGAGGGGGCGGTGGGTCTGCCACATTCTCACCATTGAGGGTTGGATTGACATTTGCAGGCAACCTCATACTACGACGGGGTGACATTGTCTGGACGAAAGAGCACAACATCACCAAGCAAAACCTTAGCACTTTACTCTAAGCATAGTCTCAAAGGAGTGTGGCAGTCGAAACTTCCACACAAGTGCAAGATCAAGTACAATCTAACTAGTACACTTAATGAGCATCCTAGGCCTAACTAAGTAGAGCCACAATCATAACTGATAAGGAAAGAATTAAACACATAAGCAATTCAAGATGTGGGACATATAAGTTCATAAACAACAATCATGAGGCGTACCTGGTAAGGACAAGGAGGTCGACCAGGACCACTACTCCTATACACCCTAGTTACTAGGTCAGTCCACAGGAACGTTTTGGCTCTGATACTAACTGTAACGCCCCCGAATTTCACTACGAAAAACGAGGTAACGTTAACATATTACCTATTCACCCCTTTCCATTAAGGGAAACGTAAAGTATAATGTCCCATAAATTTTTGACATGAAATTTCGAGGTAATGCAATCACTTTCCCTGTTCAGCCCCTCTCCAACAAAAAGACATAAAGCAATTGTTTTAAGAACAACCGTGGGGTTCATACCACAACTAATTCCTAAAGAATGCATGTTTGCATCAGTGGCTAGTAATACAATAAGAGAAACAAAACAATAAATTTGTCCAACAATCCAAAATACACCAGACTCAAATAATAATAAAAAAACAACGGTTTGCCTAAAAGAAGAAAACGTTCCGTGAGTCAAAACCAATATCTAGTACACCAGTTCAATAAGTCCCTAACACTCCTAGCAATGAAACTACAATTCAGCTATCCTAGACAAAAACGCAGCTAGTGGTCTTTCCTCGGTCAAATCTCCTCCACGTCATCACCACGATCAAAGGTCCTGTTTACACTTGAAACAATTAAAGTAGAGGGGGGCTGAGTATATAAAATACTCCATAAATAGCCCTCACTAACTATTCACAAAACAACATGCTCGTAATCACAGCAACATCCAACACAATATGTAACGCCCCAGGAATTTCACCATTTCCAAACAGGGACCGTTACTAAGCCTACCTAAAATTTTCACATAAACAAGAGAATTTTCTTCACAACAACACTAAGCAATAAAACTATCACGCTTCTGCTGCGCTACTCTGATTTCCAACACTCACGAGAGCTTGAACAATTAGGACAACAACACTAATGTTTTAAGAGAAACTCACATCCTATACAGATAAACCATTTAGTACCGACTTCACATTAACCAAACCCTTCAAGGAAACCTTACTAACTATAAACCATCCACTAAATGAATATTAACATCTCGAATGGCAATGAAGCAAAAGCTAATTCAAGTACGATCAACTTAAACAAGTGTATTCATAAATATCCTAAGTGGATTACAATCTCGTAGTTCAAGAGGCTAACAAAATTAATGCTCTAAAAGAACAATGAATCGGCAACCTTACAACATCCTTTAGACAATAAAACTAAACAAACCAACCACTACCAACTCAACTACAACATTAACTGGCCACAACTATCCTAACTAAAAGAAATTAATTGCACACATCATAGCTAACGGTCTTTCCGATCAAGCCTCCTTCTCGCCATCACCATCCCATGAGCTAGCTCGATACCTACGAACTGGAGGGGAAAAAGAGGGATGAGTACAACCACAGTACTCAGTAAGCAGCCCTTATCTGAAAGGTCACGCACAAACAGCATACTTATCAAGGAACAACGTGTCATGCTTATTAAAGAATCAACACACACACATTATGCTCAACCAAATCATGAAACATTCACAGTCATGCTTTTCATCACATTATGCATTCAAACATAGACACATTCTATAAAACTCAGTGACAACCACAACCAGGAACACATTAACTACCAGTACCAACCTCTAGTCTCCCTAACATCTCAAGTACCTCTACGCTTATCACAGCTACTCTAGCCTTCCACAGTTAACTCCTTCGAGCAAAGTCGGCCCCTGACCATTTATACCCAGAGCCCCAACTCTGCAGCATCGGCCCTCGACCATTTATACCCGAGGCCCCAATGACTTCACCGTCTACTGGCCCTTGACCATTTGTACACAAGGCCCAATAGTTCTCCTTTCGAAAGACTCCTCGCATCGACCCCCGACCATTTATACCCGAGGCCTCGACGCTCATCTTTATCCAATATTGGCGTATCGACCCCCGACCATTTATACCCGAGGCCTCGATACCCAATTAGTGACGTATCAGCCCTCGACCATTTATACCCGAGGCCCTGACACTCACCAATTCACTTCGTAACTTTCATAACTCCACAAATCATTTCTAGCCTCCAACCAGGATTTCAGTACTACTTCCCTAATAACACCAACCACCACAACGCCCATCAACAACACCACCACTAGTATGATTTCAATGCATCTCTCAGCTCACCAACACAATTCAGCATGCTTCCACAACATAAACATCATTCTACTAACAAAACAATAAACCAAACATGCTTTCACAACATACCAAATCTTAACAACAGCGCCACAGTGAGTTTAGTCATAACAGAGCATAATCAACAAATTGCAAACGATTGGAGCCCAACACAATTCATCCAAACACTTAATATCCAACGTCCATATTCAATAAGCACTGCTAGATATAATAAAACTCATGAGATACGTCAAACACTTCATACAAATTCAGGCAACAAACATTTCCAAAAATAAATTCACTTTAACGAACATTCCCTACAATCATACATCATTCTACAACAGATCTCAGCAGTTCAACAATACAAAATTCCCACTATTATCACCGACGGACATTCAACACTAACCACGCATACAAAACAACATAAACAAGAGTTACACTACACAACCACGTATCAGAACCAATATTAAGCATCATAAACAGCACATCGACAACCAAATAACGAACATCAACGCACGCACCCGCCCCCGTGCTACTTACTTTGTTATGTCCCAAAATTCTCATAAGAGTCATACTTGCTACTACGTCATGCCTCATGCATCAACAATCTCATAACAGTCCAATATGCGATACACCAAAATGATCATATGTAAAAGCCAATCAATCTAAAATAGTCCAACATGATCCAACAGCTCCAACAGGCATCGTTCCCAGAAAGCATAATCAACCACTTAACCAAAATATAATTGATAAATTCCTAGCATACATCAAACACAACCGATTTCAATATGCTTTCGAAACAACAGATTATAGTATCGGTATACAAATTTCATCATGAAAACCAATTAGAACATAATAACAATTCAATCATAGTCATCCAAGATCACCTGGCTACAATTTATTCACACAACCACATAATTTTCCCAAGATACATCAACAGTTTTATCAACAATGACGTTTACTAAATGATAACAACGACAAGCGACATACAAGTATCACACATGGGCACACGAGCAAACAACCATATCATATCAGCACACAACAACCAATCCCTCCAGTAAGAGACTACTTACAACAAAGTTCTAATGCGCTACCAAGTTCACCGTAGGGTTCCTAAATCCAAAAGCAAACCAAACTTGATTAGAATTCATGTTAGAAACACTCAGTTTGCATCGAAAGTGAGTTTAGATGATCCGTTACCTACTATCTCACCATAAAACCTCTTGGGTAAGGAGTGGGTCGACGCCGAGGAGGTTCGGACATCCAAAACTGAGCTCGAATGTCCTTATGCTTGCTGTTCCGATGTCAAAAGCGATGGGTAACGTTGATTCGGGTCCAAATAGGAGTGGGTCACTGCCGAACGTCCTAAAACACTACTGTATTGTAAATTCCCGTTGGAACGTCACTGGTCGCTCGTGGGTAACATCTGTTTGTCGAGTACTATCGCGGTTCGTGAGCCACCACCACCTACTGCTGCCGACCCCAAGCCCCACCACCACCGCACTGTTTTCGCATCAGAGAATTGGCTGCGCGCAATGCTAAGCCATCGGAGAATGCCCAAATAGTCGCTGCCACTGGTTCGGGTCGTGAGTACTCTGTTATGCAGTTGTGGCTGCTACAGAACTTGTAGCGTCGCCCCTACTGTCGGGAAATCGCGCCGCCGCCGAGGATGCGTCGCTGCAAACGCCTGCTGTTCGTGGGTCTGCTCGATGTCAGCTGCCGCCGGAGAAGAACTTGAACTACCATGGGCGACGCCGTCACTGGAGGGCTGGGTCGCCGGAGGGAGCTGTTGCCGGTGCTGCTTCGCCGGAGAAGAAATTCGAAGAGGGGGGGGGGGGGGCTGGCGGCTGCAACAAGAAAGGGAGAAGGAGATGATGGTGAGTTAGGGTTTTCTTTTGTTTATTTTATTTATTTTGCATTTAAACCAAAAAAGCCCACATTCCCAATTTTTAAAGAATCCTTTTAATTAGTTTTGAAAATGAAAAGCCCAACTTCCAACTCTAATGGAAAGCCCATGGGCTAGAAGAAACTAGAATTCTATTTTCAAATAGTTCTAACGGCCCAAAACAAGAAACCCGAAATAAAATAGCTAATTTAAACTCTAATAGCCAAGAATAATAACCCAATAAGTAGAAATTAAGAGTCCCAAAAACCATGAATTTAAGATTTAACTAAAAATCTCCTACCCTGCTCGAGAACTTAGATTATCTTAATCCAATGAAATTAAGCTTAATTCTAATTTAGCCAAAAATTATAATTTCAAAATTATAAAATCCAAGAATTAAAGTTATCAGCTTAGGGAAAAAATCCAAAGACACTATTTATCTCTAAAAAGACAAGTCAGAGAACGCGGGGCGTTACACAATAACTAGAGAATAAAACATCGAGGAATAATAATAGAAATTAACATTTCCACACAAACATCCAAACGCCAGAACTCTCGTGGCTTCAATCACACGGCCCACTAGTCTCTAACTCCCTCGAGTTGCTTCTCGCCCAACACCCTGAGTTAGTACTCCAAGTCTAACTCTTCGAGGCGTATCGGCCCTTGACATTTATCCGCAAGGTACCGACATCCCTATACAGAAGCTTGGCGTTCGACCTTGCCATTTATCCCCAAGGCCTTGAACTCTTACTCATAAACCTCGCACAATGTTAGTCCTCCAAGTCTAACACTTCGAGTCGTATCGGCCCTTGACATTTATCCCCAAGACCCCGACACTCCTCTACAGAAACTTGGTGTTCGACCTTGCCATTTATCCTCAAGACCTTGAACTGTGCATCGTCCTTGACATTTATCCCCAAGGCCCCGACGACTACTCAGCGTATTGGTCCTTGACCGCCACCACTCAAGACCCAATACTCATCATCAATTAGACTCATCATGGCGACCCCCGACATTTTATACCCGGAGCCTCGACACTCATCTCTACCAAGACTGGTCTGTCAACCTCAACCTTTTGCTCCTGAAGCCTCGACACCTAGTAGTGACGTAATCGCCTCGGCCATTGCCCACGAGGCCATGAAACTCGTATATCCACTTTTCATCACACGATAGACCACACATTTGAATCACAGTCCTCCACTAGGATTCTATCACATAATACCCAAATCACCCACTATAAGGGCTTTGAATAACCAAACGACTAATCTGCATTTGCACTTTTGGCATAAACAAAATAACACGCAACTAGTCTGTTCCACCACTCTAGAAAACTCCAACTAATCCCTCCAAGACATCTATAAGTCATTGACCCTTCTAGTCACAACACAATTTTTCCAACATGGTTTTCATCATACAAAGCAAAAGCAATAACCCAACAGCTTCCAACTAAGCAACCATCAAACTAAATAATATAAAATTTACACATGCATTTCATCTCAAACATGTTTTCAAACGTCAGAGATTAATCACTCCCAACCATACTAATAAAAAACTTTCCAATCATACGCAAAAATCAAAAATGAAACGTTTTCATAATGTATATGAAAAAAAAATACATCAACATGCAACCCAACAATATCCACTAGTAGTTCACAAACCAAGCCTAACAATTTTTATATACATGAGATAAATTAACATAATAAAAATCAGCACGAAACCATTCCACTAACACTCAATAATGCACGCACCCACCCCTTGGTGCTACTTACACACTGCTACGCTTATAAATCTTGCGTTGATTCAACACCTAAGCATCAATAGACAAACAAAAATAATTAAAACAAAAATTCCAGCCATCAAAATCCATTATAATGGGTCTTGCAATGTCCATTACAGCAAAATCGACGTCGTTTAGGTGCGGGTAACTCAGGCCTAACTCGAATGGATGTGGTCTGCGTATATCGAGCTTTTAACGGATATGGGTAGATGCCGAAAGCCACAAACTGTTGCTGTTAGTGCTTTTGCATCAATAAAAACTCACTAATCGATACCCACTATGCTGTGTGCAGTGAGGACCCGATTTTAAATCAAAATATAATCAATGTTAGAATTATTTGTGAAAAAGAAATCAATTTGGATAAGATTTGGTGGCCCAAAGATTTTCTCTAAAAATGTCCGGCTTCAAATTTGGAATGTCTTCTGCTTGGACACCTTCTTTTCTTTTGCCGATAACTTCTGCTACAGACCTTAGATGATGGTGATCTATATGTGACTACAAAGTTCTTTCAAAGACCTTTAATTTGATACCTAATTTGACTAAATTCAGTCAAAAGGCCAGTAAGATATTAATCGTCGAAGTTGGGACACTGCTTCTTCGGCGGCTGCAGGATTTCCAGAATGCACAGTATTTTTGAAAACGCGACAACTTCCAAACTGCTGATAGAAAACTATCGATTCTGAGCTTTATGGAAAGCTAACACATAGAACTTTCGAACCGTACCAGTTTCACTCAATTTAAACTTCTGAGAAAAAAGTTATGGATTTCTAAATTTGGCTCTCCATTTATGCTCTCTGCATGTTTCTCTCAATTTCTGGGGTTCGAAGAGAAATTGATAACTTTGGCTATAGGGCTCGGATTAAAGTGAAACTTGGTTTGTTGGAAAGCTTTTGAGGTGTAGAACACAAACAAATAAGTTTTGAAGACTTTAAAGTAAATTTTCAAAATAAAAAATTCTTTGCAAGAATGATAGACAAAGTTGGCTCGCGGAAGACAATGAACAATGAAACTTTTTAAGATATTTTTTTGGATAAAGGAATTTAAAGACAATGACAAGAATTTAAAGTCTGAATATATCCCGGTCTAGAGCCTAAGCTCTGATACCAAATGATACACGACAACCCAAGCGTATTGAGCTACTCGAGCCACAAGCCACTTGAATCCAATCGTATAGTTGGTTCAACCCGAAAGTCCAAGGTTAGAGGAAATTACCTTTGTAGTCGTTGCCTCACCAGACAGATGACTCACTATGCTCGAGGCCGGAAACACTCCACGAGTTTGATGACCAATCAAACAAGCATGCTCCGAGGGGTTCAAATATGAAGGCCTAAGTTCAACCACACAAAGGGATTCGAAAGTATAGGGGGGTTTGCACGAAGCAATTGAGAGAAACACTCACTCTATTTTAATCTATTAGAAAAGTCTAAGGTCTAGAATAATGAAGGGGTACATGCCTTTATATAGGCCAAGGGCCTTGGCCTTTTAAGGAAAATAACAAAATTAAAAAATAAAACAAAAATTGATAAATTCCCTAATAGTCTAAAACTTGCCTAAAAGTGAATTTAAATTTGATAAATAAGACAAAGAAATCAGAGATAAAATCCTAAAACAAATCTCCCAAGAATAAACCAAAATATTAAGGAAATATATTCCTTAATTGGGAGGAGTCGACGGCAAGGAAGGATGGCGCGCATGGGGGATGAGCGGACAGGCGGGGTGCGCACGCGGGGGCTGGGGGCACGTTGGGCGTGCGCGCACGGCGCTGGGCTGGCGCTGGCACGGTGGCATGCAGACGGGCACTAGGGCAAAGCGCTGGCGTTTGCGTAGGCGCAGGGCAGAGGTGCTGGCACAAAAGCGCGCACAGGGCGCTGGTGCTTGGTGGGCGACATGGGCGCTAGGCCGCAGTGTGCTAGCGGCATAGGCGGCAAGGCACTGGCAGGCGTGGGGCGCGCATGGGCGCTGGTGGCCGTAAGACGCGCAGGTGTTTGGGCGTGCAAAGGGCATGGGCGCGCTGACGGCTGGCATAGGCGAGCAGCAGGGGTGCGTGGGTTTGGCGTTGTGTGGTTAGCGCGATAGGGGAGCGCACTTGCGATGTTAGCGCTGCAAGTGGATGGCTTCGCGAGTGGTTGGCGCAGGCGTTGGGGCGTTGGCCGCTGGTATCAGGCGAATGCGCATACTGGCGGGGCCGCTGCCTCTTGTGAGGTTAGCACGGAAGGAGCGCGCAGGCGCTGGCAGGATAAGGGCTCGCGTGGGCGGTGTTGGTCGGTGGGGGCGTAGGCATAGGCGCGCGTGTTGTGGGCATTTTGCGTACAGTCGAGTTCTCGTCTTTGCTTGACTTGATTCCAAGGACTTCAAGACAATTATGATCACATCACCTAGCCTCTACAGCAACCGAAAGCGGTTGTGAAAGAGTAGAACTCAGTTTCCCAAGAAAAGCTAGAGAATTGCGGGTGGTGCATTTTCCCAACAACGTGTATCTACCATGTTTTGCATAAAAACTAAGGTAGGAAGCAAAAAGGTTAAGTTTTATTAAATTGCATGATATTTTAAACCTCATACAACAACATTTCATCATTATTTTCCTCATAAATCATAATTGCATTTTGAGTCATTCACTTCTTTAAAATAAGTTTTGAAAGCAACAAGTCCATGAGGATTCAACCTTGGATTACTCCAAAATATTACTTGTGACCGTGTAAACTTACACGATCTCTAATCTTTTTAAAGGTGGAGAAAGTCCCAACAAGTTTTTGGCACCGTTGCTCGGACTTAATTTTTCAAATCATATTCTTTTTAAGTAAATTGCTTCATGTGTGATTGTTGCATACCTCTATCATTAGACTTAATTGTTATATCTAACCTTTAAGGGAGTTGTGTAAGAACAGATGGTCTGGTTGGTTGACCTTTGATCAAAAGATTGAAAGAACCCTTAAAAGGATAAGGCATGAGCAGAGGTTGAGAAAAGAAAAAGAAAATAAAAAAGAGAAAGAAGTTGAAGTTGAAGTTAAAGAAGAGACTATCGAGATGAATCGAAATCCACAAGATCCTCCACCTCCACAAGTTCCACCTGTGAACGGAGATATGGTAGGTGAAGGAGCAGCAAACCGAGTAGGAGAAGTTCCTAATCCGATCCTATTAGTTGATAATCGAGATGTAGCCATGCAGAACTATGTCACTCATGTGTTCCACAACTTAAATTCAAGGATAAGTAAACCTTTACCCCAAGCCGTACAGTTTGAGCTTAAGGCAGTCATGTTCCAGATGTTGTAGACGATAAGCCAATTTGGAGGATTAACTAATGAAGATCCTTACTCCCATCTCAAATCTTTTATTGAAATAGCTAATGCATTTCAACTTCCTCATGTCTCTGAAGATGCACTAAGACTAAAAATATTTCCTTTTTTTTTCTCAGGGACAGTGTAAGGACTTGGCTAAACATGCTAAAACCAAATTCTATCACCATGTGGATGGAACTGATGGAGAAATTCTTGGCAAAGTACCATACTTTGACAAGGAACGCGACCTTCGAGAAGACATTGTGTCTTTTAGGCAAAGGGAAAACGAAGCAGTTCAAGAAGCTTGGGAGTGCTTCAAAGAGTTACTTAGAAGATGCTCGAGCCATGAATTTCCCTCATGTGTGCAAATCGAGCAATTTTATAGAGGATTGGATCGTTCATCAAGAATGATGTTGAACACTGCAGCCAATGGCTCTTTGTTAGAGAAGTCAGTTAATGAGATCGTTGATATTTTGAACAAGATGACAGACATTAATGACCAATGAGAAGTAGGAAGGTCATTGCCAAAGAAGCAAGCATCAGCCGGAATCTTTGAGTTAGACACAGTGGCCTTAATGCAAGCCCACATGGCGACTATGAACCAGATGTTGAAACAACTGACTATGGAGAAGGAAACCAAAACCGCCACTTCAGCAGCGATTCTTGACCCCTCTCATGTTTTACAAATTTAAGATATATCTTGTGTTTATTGTGATGATAACCACTTGTATGAGAACTATCCAGCTAATCCAGCGTTTGTTTTCTTTGTAGGTCAAGATGCCCAGCGGAACTTCAATCCATATTCAAACACCTACAACCCTGGATGGAGGCACCATCCAAACTTCTTTTGGAGTAACCAAGAAGGAGCTAGTAGTAGTGTACAAGCACCCGCTCAACAATTCAAGCAAAACTATACCCCTCATGGTTTTCCCACTCAACCTACGTTCCCGCCACAGTAGTACAATCAACAAAGAGCTCAAAACACTACTCAACAAGGTGGTAACAATGCAAGTTTGGAGGCCATGATGAAGGAATACATGACAAGGAATGATGCTGCGATGAGGAACTTGGAAATGCAAATGGGGAAGTTAGCGAATGACCTAAAATCTAGACCACAAGATAAATTGCCTAGACACACAGAGAATCCAAAGCGAGATCGTGAAGGTAAGGATCAGTGTAAGGCAATCATCACAAAAAGCGGACTAAGTTATGACAGACCCTCACTTCCAGATAGAGGAACATATGTGGCTACACCTATTCCCGCATCCGTCTCCACTCCACAACCAGAAGAGAAAGCAGAACCCGTAAGTTCGGAAGAGAAAGATAAGAAGGCCGACAAAGGTAAACAAGTAGTGCCTTGCATTACCCCGCAGGTAGGTAATGTTAAGATTCCTCCACCTTTCCTCCAAAGGTTAGTTAAAAAGAACCAAGATAGTAATTTTATGAAGTTCTTTGAAATATTGAAACAGTTGCATATTAACATACCTCTCATAGATGCTTTAGAGCAAATGCCTAATTACACCAAGTTTTTTAAAGATATCATTTCTAGGTGAAAGAAATTAGGAGAGCATGAGACGGTAGCCCTAACAAAGTGTAGGAGCGATGCTCTAGGGAATCCATTGCCTGTTAAGTGTAAGGACCCAAGTAGTTTCACTATACCTTGCTCGATAAGTGGTAAGAATTTAGGTAGAGCATTGTCTGACTTAGGGCTAAGCATTAATCTTATGTTTCTTTCAGTCTTTAAAGAGTTAAAATATAGGAGAAGCTCGTCCAACTACTGTCACTTTGAAACTAGCTGATAGGTGGATGAAGAAACCGGAAAGGAAAATAGAAGATGTGCTTGTTAAGGTTGATAAGTTTATTTTTCCCACCGATTTCATAATTTTTTATTGTGAAGCAGATCTTGAGGTGCCGATCATTCTTAATAGGTCTTTTTTAGCAACTGGAGACATGGTATTCAACGTTAGGAAAGGAGAAATCACTATGAAGGTTAATGATGAGCAAGTCACCTTCAACGTCCTTGATGTGATGCATCTCCCGGATAAAGTCAAGAAGTGCTCTGCAATAGAGGCAACTATGGAGGAACTCCAGGACATGATTGTAGAAGATTTAGAAGTAGATTTGGAGGCCACATAAAAAGAATGGAAAACTGCGTCTGGCGCAATTTTGACACATTTCGAGTAGTTTGAGTTTTTGTAGCGAACAGTAGCTGATTTGAAAGCTTTGCAGCCTTTCATCCTTGAACCTCCAGAACTGGAGAAGAAACCCTTACCCTCGCATTTAAAATATGCATATTTAGGTTTAAACGATACTTTATCAGTTATCATTTCTTCATATTTAACTAATGAACATGAATATTTGCTTTTGCAAGTTTTATCTAAGTACAAAAAGTGATATTGGATGGACCATAGCAGACATAAAAGAAATTAGCCCTACTTTTTGCATTCACAAAATCATCCTAGAAGAATGAGCCACCAATTCTATTGAGAGCCAAATGAGGCTCAACCCCAAAATGAAAGAGGTGGTAAAAAAGGAACTAATAAAATGGTTAGACACTGAGGTGATCTACCCCATTTTAGATAGCAACTAGGTTAGCCCGGTTCAATGCATTCCTAAGAAGGGTGGTATGATGGTAATAACTAATGATGGCAATGAGTTGATCCCGACAAGAACGGTGACTGGTTGGAGAGCGTGCATAGACTACCGTCACCTAAACAAGGTAACAAGAAAAAACCATTTTCCACTTCTATTTATTGACCAAATGCTTGATTTTCTTGTAGGGAATGAGTGCTATTGCTTCCTTGACAAGTATTTTGGTTACAACCAGATAACAATCGCTCCAGAGGACCAAGAAAATACCACTTCCACATGTCCCTACAAGACATTTGCATTATGATGGATGTCGTTCGGTCTTCGTAACGCTCTTACCACCTTCGAAAGATTCATGACTGCTATTTTTTCTGACATGGTAGAAAGTACGGTAGAAATATTCATAGATGATTTTTCTGTGTTTGGTGAGTCATTTGAAGTTTGTTTGGATAATTTCGAGAATGTTTTAAAAAGGTGTGAAGAGACTAACCTTGTGCTTAGTTGGGAGAAGTGTCATTTTATGGTACGTGAAGGAATAGTATTAGGTCACAAAATTTCAGGAAAAAGAATTGAGGTCGATAGGGCTAAGATAGATCTGATTGCCAAATTACCCTTTCCCACTATTGTAAAAGGTGTTAGAAGTTTCTTAGGACATGCGGGTTTCTACCGTCGTTTTATAAAAGATTTTGCGAAAATTTCTAAACCTTTGTGTCAATTTTTAGAAGTAGATCCACCCTTTGATTTTGATGAAAACTGTTTGAAAGCTTTTGAGACACTTAAAGATGCACTTAGTTGAGCTCCCATCATAATTGAACCATATTGGAACTTGTCATTTGAACTAATGTGTGATGCAGGTGATTTTGCAGTGGGTGTGATGTTGGGTTAGCAAAAAGTTAAAATTCTTCATCCTATTTATTATGCAAGTAAGACTTTGAATAGTAGTCAGTTAAACTACACTGTGACTGAGAAAGAGCTTTTCGCTGTCGTTTTCACATTTGATATATTTCGTTCATATTTGATTGGGACTAAGGTGATAGTCTTTACTGATCACTCTGCATTAAAATACTTATTGCTAAAAAAGAAGCCAAGCATAGGTTAATTAGATGGATATTATTGCTACAAGAGTTTGATATAGAGATAAAAGATAGAAAAGGAACAAAAAAACCAAGTAGCAGATCACTTGTCTAATGATTTGAGTAAGCACTAGATTAAAAACATAATTCCTAATGATTTGAGTAAGTCGTAACATGATAACTCGGAAATTAGAGAACGTTCTGTTGATGAGCATCTTTTAGCTATTTCTGAAGTCCCTTGGTATGCTGATTATGCGAACTATCTCGTTAGCAACATAATTCCTAATGATTAAAATACTTAGCACGGCTGGAGTGCGCAGGCGCTGGCAGGACTAGGGCGCGTGTGAGCGCGTGTGGGCGCGCGGGCGTAGACGTGCGCATGCTGGACGCTGGCGGGCGCGCGGGCGTAGACGTGCGCATGCTGGACGCTGGCGGGCGCATGTGGGGTAGTGTCTTGTGAGGTTAGCCCGTCGTTGGTGGCGTAGGCGCGCACGTTATGGGCATTTTGTGTGCGGTCGAGCTCTCTTATTCGCTTGACTTGATTCCAACGACTTGAGGCTAAATATGATCACATCAGTTGGGCTTACAAATGTTTTATGGAAGTGAGCCGAAGACACCTCCCCACAGCGCACTATCGCCACCATCTATTCGGTCGTACAGTAGGGTTTAGGTCACTCGCACTTGCGCAAAAAACAATTTTTTTTTTTTACAAATTTTTTTTTATTTTTGGTGATCATCTTGTGGCACACAGTCTGATCCACCAGCCCATTAGCAGTGGCCCATTAAAAACAAAAACATATTTTGTAAAACATTTTATATTTATAACAGATTTTGTATAACGTTTTATATTTATTATGTGAACATTTTTTAAACATTTTTAACGTTTTTATAAATGTTGAAAATTAATGTTGCAAAAAAAGTTTTCAACCTCAAGGCTATATTCACCTTTGCTCTTTTCAATTTCAAAACACACAAATTCACAAGTTCTTCTTTTACTATCTCGACATTCTCCTTTGTTTACAAATTTTGTTATTAGCTGATTCCAATCCGTTTTCCGGTAAGTGCACACCTGAAGTTGGGTGTTGGGTTAACTAGAGAAGCAACCGGCTTAACAATTTAGCACTATGGTCGAATCGAATTTTGATTTCAGGGCAGTGGGTTCCACGACACAACAACATATTCTTCGTTATTTTGCTACTACACAAAATACTTCCCCTACAAGCAATCTACCTATATTTAGTTTTACTAAATTTAGACACCCTAAATTAAGTCACCCCACTCTTTTAGCCCACTTCCTCAAGTCTCTCAACCACACTCTAATAATAGTATATAGAATCTATTCTCAAAGGAGGTTAGACGGAGTCTCAAAGAGAAAGCCACCCACTTTCAAGACTGTGTTTTTTAAAATGCGTCGTTCTGTGTACTGGTGGCATATAGCGTCGCACGCGTGCACTTGCCACCTTGTTGCCCACTCGCTTGCGTGCGTGCGTGTCAAGCAATCCTGCGGGCCCACCAACGCACATCGGCCATTTCCCATCTGCCTTGGCCCCATGTTGGCTCAATGATTGCATGTCTGGGGATGCTAGCCACCTACTATCACCCATGTGCATTTTCAAGCTGATAAACTCTTTCTTTCATTCATCAATAGGGCCCTGGTTGGTCACTTTTTCGGGCCCAAGAAGCGAAGGGAATGAGCTCGGCTACTTCTTCTCCACACTTTTTTTTTATCCGTGTTTGTTCCGCATGTGCTTCGCTAGCCATTAGCACTTTGTTCTCCTCTTATTCTTCATTGGACGGTTCGGATGGACTTCGCCGTTCTTTCCCAACTCAAATTGAAAGGGCTGTCTCACATCGAGATGTCAAATCGTTTTCCGTCGGGGAGCCAAAAGCGTCGACCTCCATGAGAGTGGTAAGAAATCCTTCTTGGGTCATCGGATTAGACATTCCGTATGGAAGACCGCCTCTTTCAAGCACAGAGCATGGGATCACCCAAGGAATGGATGAGCTCCAAGGAAGCAAGGCCAATACCATGTATATAAGCTGTGATTTCAAATCCCGAGGTTAAGCATGCTCTGACAACTTTACGTAAGGCAGGGTTTGGTTTTTTGGGGGTGATAATGGAAAAGTTGATAGATAAGTCACCCTTACTACCACATGACAGAATCGTACGTGAGATTTTCACCGGGATTTTGGGTAGGGGTGGGGAAAAGGAGAAATGAGTTCATGCCACGATGATCTATATGTGATATGCGACAACCCAATTGTATTGGACTACTCGAGCCACAAGCCACTTGAATCCAATCGTATAGATGGTTCAACCCGAAAGGCTAAGAGTTAGATGGATTACCTTTGCAGTCGATTACCTTGAACAGATAGAATACTCACTATGCTCAAAGCCGGAAACACTCCACGAGTTTGGTGACCAACCAACCAAACATGCTCCGAGGGTAAAATTCGAAAAACCTAAGTTCAACCACATAAAGAAATTCAGTATCTTGGGTGGAGGGGTAGGGGGTTTGTACACGGCAAAAGGGTGAGAAACTCTCTAGTTTTATTCAATCAACATTCAAAAGATATCTAAAACATGAAGGGGGTACACGCCTATATATAGGCTAAGGCTCATGGTCTTTACAAGGAAAATAACAATATTAAAAAGATATTAAAAATGATAAATTCTTAAACTGTAATAAACTTGCCTAAAAGTGATTTTAAATTTGATAAAACTAAAAGAAATAAACCAAAATCAAATCCCACAAAATAATCCAAAAATAAAAGGGAAATCTTTTTCTTAAAAGAGATGGAGTGGAGGGCGAGCAAGGGTGGGCGCCAAAGGGGATGGGCGGCAGCATCAGGTGGGCGCCCATGAGGCTGGTGGTGTGGCACGTGCAAGAGGGTAGGCTGCTTGGCGTGAGTGCGCGTGGACGTAGGCACTGGCATGCGAGGGGCGTGCATGCGAGGCACATGGGAAGGGCGCTGGCATGGTGAGGCCGCGTGGGGCGCTGGCGACAGGCAGGGGCTAACGGACGGGTAGGATGTTATGAAGTTCACGTGGCAGGGGCGCGCGCTAGGTGTCATGGTCATGCTTGTCCAGGGCCTATTGCCTGGGCCGCATGCCCATAACAACCTCTTTCCACATACTTTTATGCCATGTATTTAGTTTTGCTTGTTATTTTCTTTTCCTTGTACTTTTGGTGGCGAGTGACTCCTCGCCACTTTGCATGTTCACGTCTGCCATAGCAATTATGCCTTAGAATGTACTATAGGGGGGTACACCTAGTCATTCTCCCTACATTGCGTTGTATTCTTGTTTTGCTGCTAATCTATTCTCTTACATTCAAGCTTACAACAACTTTCTAAAATGCTTTCAAATGTTTTCCAAAATCTTTTTCTCTAACCCTGTTTTCCAAAACCGTTTTCTCGAGAACGGGGGTGGAGGTTGCGACATATAGCCTTAGGGCCGCCGGCTACTCGTTTCCGCATTGGCTGACTTGCTGGAGGGTGAAAGCAAGTGCCACACAATTGCTTTCTGAGTCTCGTTAAAGTGCGATTGTGACAGTTGGTATCAGAGCCTAGTTGGCTCCTCGAGTCGGAAAACAGTAACCATGTCCGCGACAAAGCAGTTGGGCAAGTCCCACATCGACAGACTCGTCGAGATCGAAGAACAGTTGTTGTTCTTGAGGGAAATCCCTAACAACCTTAGATATGTGGAATCTCGGCTGAATGAGATCTCCACCAAAGCTAACGGAATTGATGTCGTGAATGCCCGCATAAATGGGCTTGCTATACGTGAGTTAATGCTTCAGGTTGAGACCCTTGAAGGTAAGGTTAAGCGAACTGATAACCTTGAGTGTGGCGAAAGCTCATCGAGCTCAATCGTCCACAAGGACGAGCATGTCGAAGAAATAGACATCTCCCAATATACTATTTTGTGCATATGGTCAGTGAGCTGACCGACGACTTCAAAGCCGCCATCGACGACATGAGGGCGGAGATTACCGAATTAGGCACCAAAGTAAATCTCACCATGAGAGCAGTGGGAAATCAGGCCCCAGCTGGGGGACCGATTTATTTCAACAAGGTGAAAGTTCCCCAACCCAAGCCCTTCTGTAGGGCGCGAGATGCTAAAGCTCTTGAGAACTTCATCTTCGACCTTGAGCAGTACTTCAAGGCGACAAGCACGGTGATAGAGGAATCGAAAGTCACACTAGCCACAATGCATCTTGCTGACGATGCGAAGTTGTGGTGGAGAGCGAGATATGTAGATGTACAAGAAGGCAGATGTACCATCGACACGTGGGAAAAACTAATGCAGGAACTTAGATCCCAATTTTTCCCAGAGAATGTAGAGATCCTTGCCCACCTTAAACTGCGTGAATTACGACACACATGAAATATTTGAGACTATGTAAAGTAGTTTTCAGGATTGATGTTGGACATCCGTGATATGTCCGAGAAAGACAAGGTCTTTGCTTTTATGGAGGGCTTGAAACCATGGGCCCGGGCCAAACTATATGAACAGAAGGTACAAGATAGCCCTACTACTTACGCAACAGCCGAACGACTGTTCGATCTTAGCAACGATACATCACAAGAGCAGAGGAAGACCCAAGCTTCTTCTAGTAGTGGAAACAAACCTGCTAGATCGAGGTCCCCTAAAAGTGGGGGAGCTGACAGAAATGGAGGAGGAAACCGCAGACCCTTCCAGCAGAGAGGTGGAAATACATAGAGAGGGCCGAACCTACAAAACAATAACAATCAGACAGGACCATCCTACTTCATTTATAAAAGACCGCATAGAGTATACGAGTGTCCGAATCGAGCTGCCCTCCGGCCTTCCAAGCCACATTGACGAACGATCGAGCGACCGAACGGGAAGGCCCCGAAACAGATACTCCTCCCGAAGACGTCGATGACAACCCCCATATGGGAGCACTCAAATTCTTATTGGCGCTTCAAAAGAAAGCCGAGGAAGTGAAGGAACCTCTAGAACGTGGTCTGATGTATGTAGAAGTGTGAGTCAATCAGAGAGCTGCAAAAAGCACTATGGTAGATTCTGGTGCCACCCACAATTTCATGACGGAAACCGAAGCACGTCGGCTGAACTTGCGATGGGATAAAGACCCAGGAAAGATGAAAGCTGTCAACTCGGCCGCCCTCCCCATCATGGGAATTGCCAAGAGAGTCCCAGTAAAGCTAGGGACATGGAGTGGACATGTCGACTTTGTGATAGTGCGGATGGACGACTTCGACGTAGTGTTGGGAATGGAATTTCTACTGGAACACAAAGTCATCCCCATGCCTCTCGCTAAGTGCCTGGTTGTAATAGGTTCCGATCCCACGATTGTTCAAACAAGCATCAAACAACCAAGCAGAGTGAAGATGATATCAACACTCCAACTAAAGAAAGGTCTCGCTCGTGACGAACCAACGTTCATGGCCATCCCTGTTGTGGAAGGAGGAAATTCTGAAGAGCCAATTCCCAGAAAAATCCAGCGAGTCTTGAATGTGTATGTCGATGTAATGCCAGACAACCTACCCAAAACTCTACCTCCAAGACGGGGGACAGACCACGAGATTGAATTGTTACCGGGGGCAAAATCGCCTACCAAGAACGCCTATCGGATGGCTCCTCCCGAGCTAGCCGAACTGAGGAAACAACTTGATGAGTTACTGAATGATAGATTCATCTGCCCGGCTAAGGCTCCCTATGGGGCCCCAGTCCTTTTTCAAAAGAAGAAAGACGGAAGCCTCCGCCTATGCATCGACTATCGAGCATTAAACAAGCTCACTGTTCGCAACAAGTACCCTTTGCCCATCAGCATAGACCTTTTCGATCAACTTCATGGGGCAAAGTACTTCTCTAAACTGGATCTGCAATCTGGGTACTATTAGATGCGCATCGCAGAAGGAGACGAACCGAAGACGACCTGCATCACTCGGTATGGGGCCTTTGAATTTCTTGTCATGCCCTTCGGCCTTACGAACGCTCCCACCACCTTCTGCATAATGAACCAAGTGTTTCGTGAATATCTCGACAAATTTATGGTGGTATACCTAGATGACATAGTCGTCTACAGTCCAACCATGGAAGAACACCAGGTACACTTACAGCTTGTTTTCGAGAAGCTCAAGCAGAACCAGTTGTATGTCAAGCGGGAAAAGTGTTCTTTTGCTCAAGAACGCATCAGTTTCTTGGGTCATGTCATAGAATGTGGTCAAATAGGCATGGAAGATGGAACGGTCAAAGCCATTCAAGAGTGGAAAATTCCGACGTCCATCACAGAACTACATTCATTCCTCGGATTAGCCAATTACTATAGGCGATTTGTGGAAGGATTCTCGAAACGGACAGGGCCCTTAATGGAATTACTAAAGAAGAACTAGAAGTGGAATTGGACCCCAGAATGTCAAGCCGCATTTGAGAGTTTGAAAAAGGCGATGATGGAGGGGCCAGTGTTGGGGATTGCAGACGTCACACAATCGTTCGAAGTCGAGACTGATGCGTCAAACTTCGCTGTAGGAGGAGTGTTTCTCCAAGACGGTCACCCCATTGTGTACGAGAGTCGCAAGTTAAGTGATGCTGAAAGGAGGTATGCTGCCTCCGAGAAAGAGATGTTAGCAGTAGTCCACTACTTGAGGGCCTGGAGCTCAGTCTGTCACTTCTTCAACCAACCAAAGTTATGGTCCAAGAAAGCTAGGTGGCAAGAATACCTTGCCGAGTTTGATTTTCAGTTTGAACATAAGCCAGGTCGAGCAAATCAGGCAGCAGATGCCCTAGCAGAAAGAGCGAACATGCAGCCCTGTGCATGTTAGCTCACCTAAAAGCGAGCAAGCTAACTGGATCCATTCGTGAAGCCATCAAAGAGAACTTACAGAATGACCCAGCTGCCCAAGCGATAATTCAGTTGGCCAACGAAAGGAAGACTAGACAGTTTTTGGTGAAGAATGACCCCCTCTTCACCAAAGGTAACCGTTTGTACGTTCCCCATTCTGGGAACCTAAGGAAGCTCCTACTTGGGGAATGTCATGACACGATGTGGGCAGGCCATGCTAGATGGCAGAGAACTTACGCCCTGCTAAAGAAAGGCTATTACTGGCCGAATTTGAGAGACGACGTGATGAGGTATACCAAAACGTGTCTCATCTGCCAACAGGACAAGGTCAAGCGAAACAAAATTGCGGGTTTACTGGAACCCATACCAATCCCATCACGACCATGGGAGAGTGTGTCTCTCGATTTCATCACGCACCTACCAAAAGTCGGGGAGACAGAAGCGATCATCGTGATAGTTGACCGGTTCTCTAAATATGCTACCTTTATTCCAACTCCGAAGATGTGCTCGGCCGAAATGACTGCACAGTTATTTTTCAGAAATGTTGTGAAACTATGGGGTGTCCCTGAGAGCATCGTGAGCGACAAAGATCGACGCTTCACAGGGACATTCTGGACAGAACTTTTCCGCCTATTGGGATCCAATTTGAACATAGCTTCGAGTTATCACCCACAGACATACGGACAGACGGAACGCTTCAACAGTATGCTAGAAGAGTACCTCCGCCACTTTATTGATGCTCGGCAAAAGAATTGGATCCAGATGCTCGATGTAGCTCAATTCTGTTTCAATTGCCAAAAGAGCACCACCACAAGAAGAACTCCTTTCAAAATCGTGTGTGGGCGACAACCTATGTTACCTCATGTTGTCGACCATCCTTATGTGGGCAAGAGCCCTCAAGCCTACAATTTCACTAAGGAATGGCGTCAATCCATCGAAGTGGCCCGAGCATACCTGGAGAAGGCGTCTAAACACATGAAAAAGTGGGCAGACAAAAAGCGAAGACCATTAGAATTCTAGGCAAGAGATCAAGTCCTTGTGAAATTGAGACCTGAACAACTTCGTTTTCGAGGTAACAAAGACCAGCGCCTTGTGCGAAAATACGAAGGACCTGTCAACGTCCTTCAGAAGGTGGGCAAGATATCCTATAGGGTTTAACTACCCTCATGGATGAAAATCCATCTAGTAATCCACGTGAGCAACTTGAAGTCTTACCACCCCGACACCGTCGACCCTACACGAAACGAGGTAACCCGTCCAGCAGTCACGTTGACAAATAAGGTTGACAAATAAGTTGAGTCAATCCTCGCCGAAAGAACACGTCGAGTAGGAAGACCACGAAGGGACGTACAAGAATTCCTAGTCAAGTGGAAAGGGCTCCCAGATGAAGAGATAAGTTGGGAGCGTACTGAAAACCTGAAGACAACTGCAGCAACAATTGAAGAGTTCGAGCAACGACAGTTGACGGGGACGTCAACCATATAAGTGGGGGAGAATGTCATGGTAATGCTTGTCCAGGGCATGTTGCCTGTGGCTGCATGCCCGTAACAACCTCTTTCCACATATTATTATGCCATGTATTAAGTTTTGCTTGTTATTTTCTTTTCCTTGTACTTTTGGTGGCGAGTGGCTTCTCGCCACTTTGCATGTTCACACCTGCCATAGCAATTATGCCTTAGAATGTACTAAAAGAGGGTACACCTAGTCATCCTCCCTACATTGCGTTGTATTCTTGTCTTGCCGCTAATCTATTCTCTTGCATTCAAGCTTACAACAACTTTCTAAAATGTTTTCAAACGTTTTCCAAAACCTTTTTCTCTAACCCCATTTTCCAAAACCGTTTTCTCGTCAACGAGGGTGGAGGTTGCGACATATAGCCTTTGTGTTGCTGGCTATTCGTTTCTGCATTGGCTGACTTGCTTGAGGGTGAAAGCAAGTGCCGCAAAATCGCTTTCTGAGTCCCGTTAAAGTGCGATTGTGACACTGGGCAAGGCGCTTGCAACGTTAGCGCTGCAGGTGGGCGGTCTCGCGAGTGGAAATAGCGCGCTGGGACGTGTGCGGGTTGAGCGAGGCAAGCGGCAGGAGGCATGCACAGCAATGGGTGATGGCACGCGCGGTAGGAGGCGATGACGAGCACGCGGAGGACGTTGCTTTGTTAGGTTAGCTCGTGATGGTAGGGTGTGCTGTGTAGTCAACGTGCGAGCGGTGGGCTTATTCTTCGATCAAGGCATTTTTTTTGCGTCCTCCTCGAAATCCATCTTCCTTTTATGTGGCTTCCCGTCTTTATCTTTCTTTTCATTGACGTAGCTTGATTCTTAGACCTCAAGCCCAAATATGATCATATCAATAGGGAAGGGCAGTTTGATGCATTCTTGTTGAGAATGAAGAAGAACATAAATCCTCTTTTGAACAAGAAAATTTGGTCACATAGATCCTCGATTTTGCCAGAATTCGTTGATAGCACCGTCACACACTCATTTTCTAGAAATACAAAAAAAAAAAAAAAGAAATTCCACAATCGAACTACAAAAAAAGAGTGGGCTAAAAAGCAGACCCAAATTATCAATAAGCTCTCCTAGCACGTTGAAAATTCGATCGAAAATCCCACATCGTGCTTGCCTACACATGATATACCGAACCTTATTTTGTTGTTTGAGTGATGTGCCGCCCCATCACTTTGAAATTGGCTCGTGTAAGGCCCTACAAACCATTTCACATTTCTCAAGATAAGGTGCTAACAAGTTGCTCATTGGTCCAAATCGACCAAGGTAAATCAAAACGATTTAGAGGAAATGAGTTCAAACTCCATGATCATTACCTACCTATGAACTAATTTCATATTTGTTTCATTAACAACCAAATGTACTAGGGTTGGACAGGACGATTGTCCTGTAAGATTAGTATAGGTGCGTGCAAGATAGCTCTGACACTCACGGATATAAAAAAACAAAAAAAAAACACTTTCAAAATTGAGATGGCTTAGCTTTGCCCCACTCAACAAGCTTGAGTTTGCACATCTGACTGAGAAAATAACAAAATGGCCCGCATTAAGAGATTTACTAGCTGACAAATAAAGTATATATTTGGTCCAAAACATTTTTATTTTTGTCTAACAAATTCCTAAATTTAAAAAAGTGTATAATAAAATTCCTAAACTTTCATCCAACTTTAAAAAGTATCTAATAAGTTGTGAAAATATTGTGTCTAATAGGTCACTAACATACAAAAATTAAAAAAAAAAAAAGAAGTTAAGTACCAATTAGATGGAAAATTAAAAAGATAGAGACCTATTAAACAAAAAATTCAAATTTATGTGTCTCATGGGTCTTGAATTTAAAAAGAAAAAAAAATGTAATGGGTGAGAATTTATTAGATACAAAATTGATTTAAGAGATTTAGAGATGTTTTTTAGAGTTTAAGGATATATTAGACACAAAATATTAAATTAGGTTTTGAGACATATTAGCTAAGTTATAAAATCTATTAGATATAATAGAGAAAAAGTTTAAGGACTAAACTTGTAATTTAACCTTAAATAATAAGTTGCATGCTATACTATTAAACTAAAATAAAAATAAAAAATAAAAAATAAAACTTAATTAGACTGTTTTTTTTTAATACAACATGTGGGAGTGAAAATTTGAATTCTCAATCTTATGATTTGATACATATGTCTTGTCTTAACTCGGTGAATTGTGCATTGGCATATTAACATGAGGTTTCTTCTGCTGTGAGCTAAGTAGCTCCAGACTCAAAATTGAATATGAATATTAATTCAAAAAAAAATAACATTATAGAATTGGATCACCTCCTATTCTTATATCATATTAAACACTCTGTAAACCCATAAGTTTAAAAGTGGTAGGATATTCACAGTTTAGGGCTGTAACAATTACAAACCAATGAGCAATATGTTACCATTCCATTTGATTGAGCATTTAATTTATGTAAACACATCTTTAGTACCATAATTACATGTAATACAATCAAGGAATAGAAGTGCTTAAATGAAGTGCTTTTTGTTGTTTTTTTAGATGTTTAGCCCCAAAAGAATCGCTTCCATGACTGCCAAGGCAAAAACCCACCTGCCCAAAACTCACAAATGTAAAAAACCAAGGCAACTTTTGACGTAAAAAATCATCCCTAAATACTCGAAAGTCACTATTAATACCGCATTGTGGGCAACGGAAGTAGTCGTCCTCCATAAGAACAAGCCCCGAACCTCCACATTCTTCACATCTTTGCTGTGCCACCTGCCCACTTAAGATCATGATTCTTCAACTTCATCGATTTTGGTTGGACCTTATTTTTTGGTTCGAATATCATATTAAAAGTTGTACCTCAAACCAATTAGTAACGAAAGGAAATCCACTTTTATCTGTATCGTGAGATACTTAACAACAATATCTCTATCGAACTGAAGCTTTTCGAGTTTCCTAGATGTTCTAATTTGTTAGTTAATGCGGAATTTAGTTTGCAATTTGGAATTGGTAAACTCACAATTCTCTTGGTGAACTCAATTCCGGCCACCACAAACGGGGTTACTCCAGCTGCAACATATATAGGATACAAAATGAAAACAAAAGCAATAGAGAGTATTGAATTGGAAGATTGGCGATTTTACCAATGGCGCCGACGGCTATTTGCCAAGTAATCTGGAGTTGGGAGGGATCAGCTTGCTGCTGCGAAGCGGCGTCGTTTATGGCGGCAATCGTGGTTTTTGGTCTCCGATTTGGGATCGAATTTAAAGGTTTTGTGAATCGGAAGAGAGAGTTGGAGATTGGGGCTAAAGCTTCCATTGCTGAAATTTGGAGTTTGGAGTTTGGAGTTTGGAGAAGGGAGGGGCAATTAAATGAGCCGTTCTCAGATGCGACACGTCGTCCCATGTTCACCACTCACTTCATCAAAATGTGAAATATCTTTAATTCTTTTTTACCTATTCTTTTAGGTTATTGAAGAGTTTTCAAAGCAAAACAAAAGAAATTAAAGGAAAAGTGGATCTTTGGTGGTAGCATCCTTAACTCAAGGTGGGTGGTCGGTTTCTAACTAGATCTCGCTTCTCATGGTCTTTGAGTTCATTGATAAAAAATTTTAAGTTCATTTACCATGGCTTGTTCGTCACGAACGAGAATGTTCAACTTCAGCCCATAAGGAATGAAGACCCGTTTCATGCGGTCTCTAGATGCCTTCATCAAATCTATTGTTTATGCAAGCTTCACGGGACTTCTGGCAGTTCTATAGTTTAAACAATTATATATTCATAGATATATGTGTATATATGTTGGGATTGGTCGAGCGAAATCGACATCGGAACGAATCAAGATCGAGTCGGGACGAAGAAAGATGAAAAATAGTGGAAGAAGCGAAACTGCAAGCCAGAGGAGTCGAGGAAGCAGTGTTGCAGTGCTGCTATAGAGTGCCCCTGGTGCTAAGGGACAACATCGCAGTGCTGTCGTGATGTGGTGCACACGGATGTTTTCCGTCCATAGTGCCATGACACTTTTGCAACTTATTTAAAAGCAGTTTTTCGTGTTTCAGGGTTTAGCAGCTCAAAATATTAATTTGAGTGAGTTTTTGAGGCGGCGGCTCAAGGTATTGACAGCAACATTGAGACAGATCAAAATAGACATATTCGAGGTAATTAGATCTGAGTTTATCATTCATGTACGTAATTATAGTGTGTTATAATACTAATTAGAAGCTAGAGGGTTTTCGTTGGAACTTGTAGAGGATGAATATATGGGGAGATATTTGTGAGCAGTTGTACCAATGTCATATTAGTAAAACTCGCATCTCAGCGGAAGATGGACGTAGCCATTGTTGGGTGAACCAGTATAAAATTCTTTATGTTGTTATTGATTTCCCTTTAATCTCTTATTGTGTGTGATTGCTTTTAATTTACTAGATATAAATGTGGAAGGGAAAATTGTTAGAGGCTTAATCTCCCAATAATGTATATATGTCATCCTGAATATAGTTCAACAGTTCAAATATCTTACTCATTTTTTATAAGTTGGTGGTTCAATCCCTCGTCTCCTAGTGTAGAGATTTTTCAAATCAATATTATATATCTAAATAATAATTTAAAATTACTGTACTTTTTAAAGCATTTATAAAAAAAGTGGGTACTTGGTTAAAGTTTTTGGTAAAATATAGTAGTTCTGCTGAGGTTGTGATTGGTTTGATTGGAGAAATTGTGGGTTGATGATACGATTTCAATTGAAAGTTTTAACCAAAAAAAAAAAAGGTTCGAACTTATACTTTCATAGGAACCAAATATTTGTGGAGTCGACAATGGAGAAAGGGAGAGAGAGGAAGTGGCGTATGAAGGAGATCCAAATTTCTTCTTTTGTACGTGTGAGGGGGAGAAGAGGCCTTTAGAAAAGATTGTTTGAGGCTGAGCCCAATATAAAGTCCAAATGGACTCTCTCACACCAACCCCAAATGAAACCTTAACATAAAATTAAGTTGGGTAATTAGTAACTTCTTAAAACTCCTTTCATGGCTGATTTTGAGACTCCATTCAAGGTAATTTTCAACTTTCTTGTTCTTATGAGGTGAAAAACTCAATACACAAGCATATGCAATTGTAGGTACAGTAATTGGTAAACCAAGGTCGATTCCATGAAGACAAGTTATTGCAAATATTATAAAATTGAGATTCAAACAAGTACTAATATTAATAGTATACATGAGAAGCTAAGAAGAGACCATTACAAGCTACCAACATTCCATGGGAAATCTAGACCTAGGGAGTATAAGACATGTGAGAATGAGATAATGCTAGTATTTGCATTTCACAACCATGATGATGGAAAGAAGGCAACTCTTGTTATCACTTCACTTTTAAGATTTTTACACTAATTAACTTGGTGAGATAAAGTAATGTATTATAGGAGAAGAAACTACAAAGGACATGTAGAATCTTGGATTGTGTTCAAGGAGCTCATGAAGAAGAGATTTGTGCTTCAACACTACTAAAGAACTACTGCCAAACAAGTCAACAAGCTCTACCAAGGAACCAAACGTATTGAAAATTACTATACAAAGAGATGGAGATGACCATGAACCGCTTGCACATTAGAAGAATATGAGGAGACCACGATGTCTAGATTCTTTGATGGACTCAATCTGGGCATTGCCAAAAGGTAGACTTGCAACCTTATAAAGATGTGGAGATGAGCTAATACATCTTGCCGTAAAAAAAATTGAGGAGAAAAACCATAAAAGAAAGCCAAAAGCTACCCCAAAAGCTACTTCTAAGTCTAATTCTAGTTGGAAAAAGATAGCAAACCCTTGGAGTCCAAACCTAAACTTGTCTATGTAGACAAGTTTAAGAAAAATTGAGTCTCCACCAAACAAAAGTCCCAACCCAAAAGCCCCCACTTAAGACAAGAGAGATTAAATATTGGAAGTGTCATGGTGTAGGTTACATGAGTAGAGATTGCCCAAAGAGATGGAAAGCTAGTAAAAAATGACGAGGAAGAAATTGAGGAAGAGGAAAGGGATAGTAGCATGAAGGAGAGGATGTCCAAAGCGTAGCCCTAGTTGCTAGGAGGACCCTCAATGTCCGATATAAGGAACATCCCTTAGGTACATAGTAAACTCCACCTCTTGTAGTATCATTAATTGTAGTAGGAGTTGTACTAATGTAGCATAGTATCGACATAGTTGAAAGATTGAAGTTAGTCATCACACCACACTCATGGTCTTATAGATTGCAATGACTTAATGATAGTGTCACACATCTCTGCCCATTCTTTATGTGTCATCCCAACCTGTTGTTCTTTTAGGATATTGTGCATCTTCTTATATATGAGATACTTGCATCTTCCAAAACCGAAAATTTTTCCCGTTAAATCTCATAAACCCCTCGAAGTTAGTCTTTCCACAGGATGCCATGATGTTGAACACCTACATCTCTTGTACCACTTATTAGGAAAATTGCTTACCAATTAACTTTTCCCCTTCCACAGTTCGTCAGTGAAAAAACTAAGCCAACCACAATAATAAGAGAAATATATGGAAAACACACTAAACGACACAAGCAATTTGTACTAGTTCACCGAACTATGGTTTACATCTAGTCTTCCACGATAATGAGTTCTAGTATTATTCTAGGATAAATACAATTAACAATACAATATTTGTTAAGATAATCTCTCTCTAGTGCCTCACCAAAGGCATACTAACTTCTAGGAACTACAACATAAAAATCATAAGATTACAGGAATCAAAACCTCACCAAATATCCACGAGAACTGGTTGTCGATAATGCACTGTTGTTGGGTTTATGCCATAAACTCATGGTTTGTAAACATAAAACAAATATTCATTCAATAAAGTTGTTATTAATGTAGTATCCGAAATCCAATAAACTAACATCCGAGGTTATGTCATGTAATTGGAACAATATATAACAGATATACAGTATATATTTAATATACAACGTATATATTTGATATACAGTGTATATACATACAGTATATATTCGATATACAGGTAGATAATGTTCCAATAGTAACCTAAAGAGTATATAGTATATGGATAAGGTTGGGTACCTTATCCTGGTAAAACTATGGATACGACCCACTTTATAATAGTTACAAATAACTTGTTCTAGGTCGTTCTTGTGGAGAAATGAGAGTGGAGGTATCCTATGTAATGAGTTTATATAAGACTAGACCATAAAATAAATACTCTTGTCCAATGCTACATTTTATGACTATGAAATTTGATAAATGGATGTCAAGAATGTTTTTCTGAATGGCAATCTTGAAGATAGTATTTATATGTCTCAACCAGAAGGGTTCATTAAGTAAGGTCAAGAGCAAAAGGTTTGCAAGCTTAAACGATCCATTTATGGTTTAAAATAAGCATCTAAATCTTGGAATATAAGATTTGATACTGCGATCAAGTCTTACGGTTTTGACCATAATGTTGATGAACCTTGTGTATACAAGAAGATCATCAACAACACTGTATCTTTCTTGGTGTTGTATGTGGATGATATCCTACTCATTGGGAATGATGTAGGTTTCCTAACTGACATTAAGAAGTGGCTGGCAACTGAATTCCAAATAAAAGATTTGGGAGACGCTCAGTTTGTTCTAGAGATTCAAATCATAAGGAATCGAAAGAACAAAACGCTAGCTGTTGGGACTTTCTCTACCTTAAAAAGATTAGAGACTCGTGCAAGCGCACACGATCACAAGTAATACTTGGGAGTAATCCAAGGTCGAATCCTCAGGGACTCGTTGCTTTTCAAAATAGTTTAATAAAGTGAGTGGTTCAAATATGCAATTGCGTTTTATGAAGAAAATAGTGATGAAATGTTGTTATTTGGGGTTTTAACTATCAAGAAATTTAATAAAACTCAACCTCTTTGTTTCCTACCTTAGTTTTGATGCAAAACAGGGGAAATACACTCTGTTGGGAAAATGTGCCAGGTGCAATTCTAGCTCTTCTTGGGAAACTGAGTTCTACTCTTTCACTACCGCTTTTGGTTGATGCAGAGGCTTGGATAACCTACAATCATATGTCTATGTGTTATTACAATCCTAGAGAATATTTATCAACTCATTTGCATTATGGGTCAGAGGGCCTATGTTTAGGACCATATTTTATGCATTTATGTCTAAGTTACATCACATGTTGGTTTCCTATTATTTTACTTTACTCACCCTTCTTAGGGTTGGACTTTAGTGTATAAATCAAGTTCCCACTGGCCAAATGAAAAAAAGACGTAAAGAAAAGTTTTTAAAAACCAACCCAAAAAGGTGTCAGGCGCAATTCTGGGCAAATCTAGGCAAATCCCGAGCGTGTTGAAAATGAAATCATTTTGACTAAAGCATTCCACAAAGAGGTTGATAACTAATTAGAACATTATTAAAGGAAAGCAAATGCACGAAAACATAAAAAGAAGTATTTTTCATTGAATTAAAATGAATAAACGAGCCGTACAATGAGTTCTAGCTTGACCTTTTTTTTTTCTCAAGCATGAGGGGAGTATAAACTCGCTAAAGAACCTGAGAAGAGAAAAATAAATGCAGAACCAAAGGTAGAACTTGAATTAAAAGCAATACGGTAAGCAAAAGTATGAAAATACGAGGAAATAACAACTAAAATATAAATCTAAAGCCTAAGAACGAGTTCTACAACGAAGGAGAAAGTAAATGAAGTTGAAAATGAGTTTGATAGATTTGCTACTGGAAGAATGACTTTCTTATGGAGGCCCTTGGAGTTGTTGAACTTTCCACCATTTTAGGTGGAAATCAGTTAAGATACACCTAACCACTCCCATTTGATTTAGGCTCAGGGTTATAGCTTTGATTCAAACACATGGGAAATGTCCTCTTTATCCTTCATTAATCAAAACACACATTTTGGTAAGTTGGTGTCCAAAATTGCGATAGGCGCAATTCCTGCAAAATAGAAAGCTATTATTTTCTTCCAACTTTGACCCAATTTTTCTCATATTTTTCCTAAAGTACCATAGTATAACTTTTATGCAGAAATGTTATATGCATGTTCTACTTTAATGTAATCCTTTTTTACAAATAATGATGGAAAAGAAGTCAAAATCATGGTCAAACAAGCTTACCGACATTGTTTCTGTAGTAAAAAGTCAACCCTAACACACCCCCAAACTTAACCATTTGCTTATCATATACGTCTCAGGAAAGGCTCCACAGACATCCTAACTTTAATCTCAAGCCAACAAACTATAAACCATTGTTTGTTTTGAAATAAAAATGATTCTAAATCTCCTTCTTTTCTAAAACACAAAACGTTTTTACAAAACCAAGAAATATGCACACTTCTATTTTGATTCAAAAAGTTTTACATCAAGAAGACACATGGACCAGCTACTAGCCTCTGAAGTTTTCCACACACTAACATCGGTTTCCAACCACAGCCACTCATAGAGACTTGCTAGGTAGCAACCCGGCATAAAATGATGTCGACAATAATTTTCTCGAAGCCACCTTGATATGTAGGCTACTACCCTCCAAGATGCTAACACCACCCATTTAAAGAAAACGAATGTCTATAGTGGGGACTCCCGAAAAAGTAGATGTGTTTTCTTGCCTCTCGTGTTTTTTACCACTCTTATTCTACTCTCACTTTTATTTTTCTTTCCCTCACTCTTATTTTCTCTCAATACTCTTATTTTACTTGTTTTTTTTTTTCTTTTGAACTCTTTTTTCATACTCTTTTTTCGAAAAATTTTCTTGCATAGACTCTTTTTTGCATTAAGACTCTTTTATTGCTTGCATTTTCTTTCTAACTCTTTTTACAAACGTAAACAACATTTTCTTTCTTAAAACAAAAAGACACACATTGTTCCCCCAAACGGGAAACCGTGTCCTCACTGGGGAAGGAAATTTTGAAAGATGCAAAATTTTGGCACAAAAAGGACAAGAAATTAACAAAGTTTATACCCAAAACAAAAAAAATGGAAAATGATTTATGGCTTGATCATAAAACTAAGAAATCTAACCTATTCACGCATTTAAGAATTTTCATCGACATGATACAAAAACAAAGAACAAAGGAAAGCATTTTGAACATGTTGAGAGTTTAGAACAGATGCATTGAAGAAGTTAAAGACAAACTAGTAGTTAGAACAAAGAAGTATGCAAGCTTGAACTTTAAACCTATGCAAAAACACAACTTATATATACATTCCGAACAGCAAACATCCCAACAACTAACCTAGAACAAAACTAAGCTTAACAAATGCAAACTAAAAGAACAAAAAAAACCTTTTTTTGTATAGGAACGTATTACAAAATTAGTATGGTTTTTTTACCTTACTTGTTTCTTTATATAGGTGTGGATATGAGAGCATATTCACGTTGACGGGATGTGTTAGCTAATCATTTGAATGACTAGACATGATAAATGCCAGTCAATATTAACTGTTGGATTATGGTTTTTGACAGCCAAGCCTGATCAATTATACCTGGCATGTTCGAAGAGACACTAGCAGGTGGATCAATGACCTCCACAACTGTCCAAATAAAATAAAAAACCCAATTAATTCACTCTTTTTCTGATTTTTTTATATTATTTTTGTAAAATCCTTTAATATTTTTTTTAGAAAACATGTATGCTTTGCTTTAAATGTTTTATAAAAAAAAAAGCATTATTTATAATTTTTAACTTGAGATATTGTCTAATTAATTAGTTTCTAAATTACTCATACTCACAAAAAAAAAAATCAAAATTGCTATTGATTTTCATTTTTAATAATAGAAATTACTATTGATAGATTAGCATGCTCACTTCAATAATAAATGGGGGTTGAAGTTTTGCAGTCAATCAATAATATGAGAAGAGCATGATTATCCATTCAAATGTCACCTATCATTTTCATCGCAAGCTAAGTTTTTTTTTTTTTAATTCGTGCACCTACTTAACCTACATTTAGTTGACAAAATTGTTTGAACTCCCTCTAAATCCTTTACTATTTAGATTGACCACTAGACCATCTCAATATGATTCTTTAGAATTGAATTTTAGGAATAATTTTTACACTAAAATTGTTTTTGAGTACAACAAATATTAGGATGAGACCTTCAATACCAAAATGCCCCGCTACTTAATTTAATCATATTTTTAAACCTGAATTTTTCTTTTAATTCCAAAATGTACCTAACGTTATTAAGAAAAATATGGAAAAAAAGTGCATTAAATAAATCTCATGATTTCCCACCTATCTTATAATAAAAAGGTCCAAGATCAACCTTAAAAATAATCTAAAACAGACAATAAATAGAAAAAAATACAGACAAGTTGAATTAACACATAAAAAGCTGCCAAACAACCTCCCTTTTTTATCAGTTCTAATATCATCTGTGCCTCAAAATGGCATATTTTTGCATGAAGATTCTAAAAAACATTTCACAATCTTTCAAAGAGATTGCATGTATTGTGGTTCCTTCTTCCATCTAAAACAAAGAAAGAAAAAACAAGACCCTCCCTATATTCCCTAATCTAAAACCAGAAAGAAATCTCTCTTCTTCTGTAAACAACTGAAGTAAAAAAAATAAAAATAAAAAATAAGAAAATAAGAAACCTTAGAATCTTCTTACATGTAACTTCTAGGCATTATTACATCCATCTCTTTACTACTTTCAAACTCGTAAATTCGAGAACTCTTTCTCGATCTTAAGCTGTCGTCAATGTATATACTCGGGCGGGGAGTCGAGGCAGGGCGAAAAAGAGGCCGAGAATGTGATGAATCAATCAAATGGTAGAGGTAAAAATTGCCTTTGAATCAGTTGTTTTTCAACTATATAAAAATGCTTCTACTGTATTGTAAGCTGAGCTGCTGGTTTTGTTTGATAAACCTATATCAGTGTGGATATGTCATCCTCTATTGGAGATGCAAATGGGCTGTCTGGTAGATTTAATCCTTGACTGCTGCTTCAAACAACAAACAACAAACAAAAATCAACCAAGTTTCGAGTCGAGAATTTGTTTCCTACTTTGGCCTACCTATCGTCGCTGCGATTCGAGTCCGTGTTGTTCCGGGGCCGATTATGATCCTCACTAGTAGAGCCAATTTTTATGACATCCATCAGATAGTTCAGCCTTTGTGTAGTTGGGAAATTGAAATGATCTGCACACAAGTTAAAATCACTTGAAATTGTTAACAGAATTGAAAACATGGAGATCTGAAAGGGGATTGATTACCTTCTGGAACTTTTAGTTCGTCCATCAAATAGCTAAAGTACGGCTGATTGATTACGGATTTTCGGATCGAGCTGAGCCCCAAGAGATGCCTCCTCTCGAGTTCGAGTGCGATTGCTTGCTGTTCTTGTTCTTCCATCCTCAGCATTCTGGCCGCATCATATCCTCTTGGAACTAGAAGCATTGTGTAAGAAAACAAACCAAAAACCAACAAGCTTAAATAATGGTTCTGCCACAATCCTACTGCTTACTCGACGAGTGAAGCTCGGAATCGATGTCTGCGTAGTGCGAAGAATAATAAACTTGCTGCTCAATTCTATCTTGGTACTTCCTGGCATCGAAATGAGAGAGACTAAAGTGAAACAGGTAAATGCTGAAGGAAAAAGCAGAGGAATGGCATAGAAAACACAGTAGGGAACCTGTCGAAAAGCTTCGACTTTTCCCTGTAAGGTTTAACAAGAACACGAGCTCCGCAAATATAATGCGGGTTGCCCTTTGTCAGGATTGTTTTCACAGTATCAGCACTGCTGAACGTCACGAACCCAAACATCCTTTTTTGTTGGCAGGGAATCCTTACATCTTCAACCATTCCAAAGGAGCTACAACAAGAAAGATATGTGAAACAAAACACAATAAGAATTGTATCAAAGGAAGCCTGTAAAACAACACTCAACAGTTTTGAAATGGCATTTACCTGAAGTAGTCGGAAACATCATCTTCAGTAAAGGTACTCTCAGCTGGAAATGTCAGATATATCTGTCGTGACCCGCTAACGATCGGTCCGGGGTCATTCTTGTCGCTTCGATTGTCCATGAATTTTGGAGCATCCTCAGCCAAAATGACTGCGTGTTGCCCATGAGGTCTGAATGGCATACAAACCACCAAAGTCAGGAATATAAAAAGTTTACCAAAAACAAAGCTTGTTTTGATGTTTCGATATCTCTAAACCATACCGATCGATTAGCCGAATGCTGCTTTTCAAGCGAGCAAGGAGTTTGGTCAAGCTATAGCCTGATTTGCCATGCCTCTGGCTCTCAGTGAGGTATCCTTCTGCCTGAAGAACTTTTCCATACTTTTCATAGTAAATCATAGGCAGGGAAGCAATTGAAATAGGAGTGCCTCTTCTTGACTTAAGAAGATCGACTATTTCCATCTCCAAGGTCTTGAGCGACCCGGCCAAAAACACTTGATCATCATTGACAGAATTGGAGTTATACATCTGAGAAAAGCTCTCAGGATTGAGGCTGCCATGAATGTACCTACAACTATTTCCATGCTTGCAAAATCCTTTGTTATAATAGTGACATGTCTTAGGCTGAAACTCAGGAACAGTCAAGAAATGGCGGCTGCTGTTCCTAGTACTCAAGTTGCTGAGCATTGAATTGCTGTCGGGGTAGCCAACATCGGTCGGGAAGCCAGAGATTGCGGAGCCAAGCGGGTCGATATGGTCCTCTAAACTCAAGAACTGAGCCTGGTTTTGGAGTTCAAACATAGCTGCAGCATCAGGGTAGCCTAATGGTATGAAATCATGGCTACGTTTGTTAGGACTAAGATGTTGGTCCCAAGAAGGAAAGTGCCTACGAGCAGCAAAACCGCCCGGGTTCGGGTTCGAAGCTTTGATCGACAATTGTTGCAGCTCGGTCTTGGCTATGAATATAACTTCATGGAGAAATTGGTCAGGCCCCATAGCCAAGCGAGCCATTTCTTGATCACAGTGATCATGAAGAAGCAGACATCCAATGATCTTCGTAACATTCTCTGGTTCTATCTTTTGAATTCGACTGTATACAATTTTTGTGTACTCCGAAAAGAACTCCATTATGCATTTAAAACACTGAAACCAAACTCAAAAATCTAAGAAAATAACCACAACATATTCACAGAATAAAAGCAAAAAAAAAAAACCACCAAAGTTCAAATATACAATTCAAATCCTTCAAACAACTTTCTTCGAACAGTTTCAGACACACAAATTTGAAGATTCATTCTTCAAAAAACGAATTGATTTCACAAATGGAACGGTTTCATCAAATATGGCAAAAATCATTTTCGCATTCAAACATCATAATTACTGTCTTCAAAAATTTATGCTCTTTCCATATAAAAAAAACACACACACGCACACAGCCGGATCTACTTCTTTGAAATTCTCGGGATTAAACCAAGGGAAAATCTTGAAAAAGTGAATTTGAGAACAAATATGAGTGTTCATAAACTGAGAGCAGAAGAAAAGTAAAGAAAAAGTACCAAATCTGATGAGAAAACGATCAGAGAAGAACTGAGAGCTTCAAAACAAAGGCCTGTTTCGCAAAACGCCGTAAGAATCTATTTCCTTCTTCTTCTACTTTTCAAGAATCAAGGAGCAACAAAATCTGTAGAACTCAAAAGGCAAAGAGAAGAGAAATTGTTCTTAAAAGAGTACATATATATATAAAGAAGAAAAGAGAGAACCAAACTGATCTTTAATTTTGTGGGAAAAAAAAGGGAAAAAAAGAAAGAAAGATGAAAACCCACTTAATAGATTCTAATATATTTAGTTTTTGAGAATTAATTGATTTGAATTTGAACGCTTGATGGTGCTTGGTTTTCATTTATACTGGAAAATTACAGCCAGATTTTTCCAAATTGAGAGAATTGAGGCATTAAATTTTGCTGCAATATCGAACTGGAGTGTAACTGAAACGATGGAAAATCTTGAATTACAGATACACCCTTGGAACCCAACATTTGAATTTCGAATTTAAAATCAGAAAAACCAATGTGGTAAGATTAAGAAAATAATAATAAAAAGAATTTGATTTTTTGTCTTTTGAAAATAATGATGATGGAATCTGAGCCGTTGGTTCATTGTTGTGATTGACAAACTAAAATAATAAAATTTATTATTATTATTTTTTTATGGATCACAGCGAAGCTTAGAAACAAATTATCCATTTGAGCCAACATTATGCGACAAAAAGCTACTTGTTCCTATGCGGTCCCATGTTGTCTTCAAAAATTGTTTTTTTTTTTTTTTTTAACATCCATAATAATTAAAATAATTCAGCATGGAATAAACGTCCAAACAAAATTCACCTAATTTCAAATTTAGAGAAATCGAAAAATTCGAGTAAATTAGTAAGGTTGGTTTTTTCTTTTTCTTTTTTTTTTTTGTCTAATTTGATGCTATTAATTTTGCGAGAATGTGGGAGGAGAGAGAGAGAAGAAAGGGTAAATTGGGGATAGTGGAAGTTAGAGAGAGAGTGGGTTTAGTCAGAGAAAGTGTAGGAATGAGGGCTATTCAAAAGGCTTGATGGGAGGGAATTTTGTAGTCAAAACTATTTTAAGTATGGAAATATCTCATATCTAGAGAGAGATTTTTTTTTTGTTTAAATTTTAGATTTTTATTGTTTACCGAGATTGAACTTAAAAAAAGAATAAATAATAAGAGGGAGAGAGAGAAAGTAGTGATTTCTGTTTTTGAATCTATTCTTTGTCATTGAAAGTTTTGGAAGCTATAATATTAGAGAGAAATTCTCTTCCAAATTCATAGGGATTTAATGTTTCAAAACATTAGTTTTTTCTTTTTAATTGAAATAGAAAAACGAATAAATTTATATATATATATATAATATATATACTTTTTTTCAATGAAAGAGGACATGTATATATAGATATGGGTAGAGCAAATTTTCATAAGGAAGAAATTTTTATATTCGAATTTCGAAGTAGAGAAAGAAAAATACCTTTTTAGTCCAATAAATAAAGAAGGGTAGAAATAAAATTTTTTTTAAAACAATGAAATTTTATTTATATATCTATTTTAAGTTGAGAGAAATTAAGATATGCTGCACCCTTGTGTTCTTTGTATGCCTCCTACATTAATGAACATAATAATTTATATTTTGAAGAATGAAGAAAAAGTATGAGATTAGGATTGTATCTAATTTAGATTTAATTTTTTTTATATATTTTGACTTAACTGAAGTATACAAAAATAAAAAATAAAATAAAATAAGAAATAATAGATTTGGAGCAATAAAACTCTTTTATTTCAATATTCGTGGAACAAATTTTGAATATACTATTTGTGGGAGTAGAACTTGATCCAAGATATATATTATTAATTGTGTCTCTTTTACTCCTTTTATATTTAATTAAATAAATCTTTGGATAAAAATCTCTAAATATATTTGATTAATAAAAGTTCAATATTATTTAACATAATCTAAAAAGGTTGGTTAGTTGTTTATCAAAAAGAGTAATAAAAACGAGAGATCATGGTATGAAAAAAGAAGTATAGTTTTAGAGTTAATACATTTTTTTTATTTCTTTAAGATGTCACATGTTCGAATCTGTTGACGATAAAATTTACCATTAATCGTTCCACAGAATTTTTTTTTTTCATCTTTTTTGTATGATAAGTTGGTATTTAAAATCCAAACCTTCCAATTTTCTTGTTGTTAACAATAATCATGATGACAGATTATGGCCCATTGCTTAAGTTTATGCCTTAGTTATGAATTAGGAAAATTATAATAAAAAGTTGTTAGGTGGTAAAGACAATTGTACTCTTAGCTGTTGGGTCATTTTCAACATCAAACTCATTTTTGGTAATGCAATTTGGCCCTATATGTCTAACCCTTCTCCCTTATCCACTTGCACCAATCATTTTGAATCCTTTTTTATTTTTTTTTTACACCAAAATACTTTTAATCATATGGTTGGTTTCAATTTCTTCCATCAATCTTTTGCTACATTTCAGAAATATTCATTTGTTAGCAATTTCCATTAAAATATATACTTAATCAAAATTTAAAATTTGCAGATAGGATTGAAACTTCTAAAATATTGTAGATGAAATTGAAATCAAATACTTGGTTTTAGTTTATCGAAACTTTAAGAAGATTATGTAAAAGTTTGAAATTAGAATAGATGAACGACCATTTATGTAATTTAACCTTATTTTCTTTCTCTCCTCAATTTTTGTAAGTCTAATAACAAGTTTTTTTTAACATAACTAATTACATTTTATTTATTTAATTTTTTAAATTTTAAAAGTGCTTTTAAAACTTTGTTCCATTCTCAACGATAAAAAAATAAAGTTTAATTTTTTTTATAACAAGTTTAAAGAATTACTTGTTTGTAGTTTTGGAAATTCTACTCTGATTTTGTTAGGTTATTAAGGCTTTTGTCTTGTTTAATAACTATTTTTATTTTTTATTTTTTATTTTAAAAATTAAGTTTATAAAAACGAAAGATTCACCTTCTTCTTCTTTTTTCAATGCTATCAACGTTTTAGCCAAAATTTGAAAATGAAGAGAAGTAGCTTTTCAAATTTTGTTTTTGTTTTTGAAATTTAACTAACAATTCAAATGCAAAAGATAAAGGCGTGAGAATTTGTAGTGTATATAAAACTTTTTAATCATCATTATTATTATTATCATCATGTAAATGGTGAGATTTTACCTAAATACACTACAACTTTTGAAAGGGACCTTTAAGTTTGGACCATTTGCCTTTTCCTTTCCATGTCAATTTTTAGTTTTCCTTTCTTTGCTAGCTGCTTCACATGATTTCAATTAATAATTGTTCTCTTTCCAGGCAACATACTGTATGTTCAACCAAACCCCAAGAAGGAAAATAAAAAATAAAAAATAAAAAAAGGGAAATAAAAAGGCCAAAAGGCTATGAATGAAAAAAAAACTTTGGAATAAGAAAGCAAAACAAAGCAAACTTGCTTTTCTTTTCTTCCAAAACCATCATAATTTGACTGTGTTTTATCCCAAACCAACGAGTTAGAGAGGAAGAAGGAAAAGAATTGTAATAAAAAGGATTTTGACCTAATCTCACGCAATAATTAAATTAAATATCTCATATAAAAGATCCGAGAGAAATTTGGACAATAAGGTGCTATTCAGTAAAATTGAGGTGCCACGCGACTTAAGGCCCGTCCAACCATGAAGAAAATAACCGTACATTACCTAGTGCACTAGACCAACTCCTGAGCGTGTGGACATCCTATACAGAGAATAGCCAGTAGGCAGGATATTGACACTATGTACCCAAATCGTGATATGCTTTAGGGGGCCACTCAAGATACTACAATGCATGCTCTCCATTCACGATACAGAGGGGAAAAAAAGAATGTCGGTGGTCCCTACGATAGCTCCTCGTGAGGATTTGACATACTCTCAAGCAAACTCTCATCATCGAGATTTCTGCACTCTAACTCTTTCTGTTCCATATCCATTTCTCCTTAACTTGAGTTCTAAATTAAGCATCGGAATGAATTGGCAAAGTACTATACCGGTGCTAGATTTGTATGTACAAGCATCAAGACTTTGAAGATGAAGAGGCACGTGGATCTCGCTTAGAAATCGGCATCAGGTTTTCTTTCGTACAGCTCTAAATTCCCTAATGTGTTTATAAAAACTCTTCATTGTTGGACAAGTGAGATTCAAGAAGATAAGTGGTAGTTTTTTTTTTATTAAAATAGTAAGTGCATTCATGGATATAATTCATGTAGTGGAGGCGTTTAAATCGCAGTGGAGTAACACTTTTGGTTAAATTATAATAAAAATTTGATTACTTGAAGGGTTTTATTAAATAACTCGATGTCCATACAACTAAAACATTCATAGATTCATTTGATACCTCATTTTTCATTGTGGAAAATTTAGTTACGGGAAGAATATTAGCCTTTATTTAATAATGAGAATGAATTGAATTAATGTTATTAATTAAATACAAGAGAGATTTTCTCCTGGGTTTTTGAGAAGCATAGGGTGTGTTTGGACAAGTTATGAAAAATATATTTTTAAAAAGAAAACGCTTTTGTAGAAGCACATTTTGAAGAATTATTAATTGAGCATGTTTTTTAGTACAACATGTTCGGGTGGGATCGAATTGAGCGTGTTCATTATAGTTTATTAAACTATCTAATTAGATGGCTATAAATGCGCTAAAAAAATACTTAGGTTCTAAGAGCATATCTCTATGGTGGTCATTATTGAAAAATTCAAAATTTATTATTTATTAAAAAATATTATTTTTATATTTCTCTCTTAATTGTCTAACAATTGTATTCTACAAGATAGTCTCACGAGTCTAGAACTAAGTATTTTCCTATGGTGTTTGACAATAAATAAAAACATTGCTTAAAAATCTAAATTTCACTCTTTTCTTTGCATATTTGCATATTGTTGCATGTTACATTTCATGACCATTCTATAGAATTTAAGCATTTAAAATGACTTTCACTTATCGATTTTTCATTAACTTTAATTTAATGAATTTTAATGGTGCAAAATATTGAATGTTGGTTCAAGCACAAATTAAATAACTATGGTGGCTGAGAATAACTAATTTAAATAAAAATGTTACTTATTAAAATTTATCCTCTCTCCTATATAATAAAAATATTTTAGGAGAGAAGATAAATTGCTTTATAATTTTTGTATATGAATTATTTTACTTTAGGAGAGAACATAAATTTAACAAGTGACATTTATTTAAATTTATTTAAAAAAACTAGAATATAACATTTAAAAAAATGGGGAGAGAAGATAAAATTTTATTTTATTATTAAAGTAAATAAAATAAATTATATTAATATTGTAATTATAGTAATTACAAATATTTAAAAGAAAAAAAAAACACTTAATAATTGTCTTTGACCTTTGGCTGATGAATTCAAATCTCTCATCTCATTTATAGTAAATAAATAATTAATTAAAGTGTGTATATATATATATATATAATAGTTTGTTTTATATTTTATTTTATTTTTTTAGAATTAGTAATTATTTTATTTTGAAAGAGAATATAAATTTTATTAAATAACATTTACTTAAATTTATTTAAAACTAAAATAAATTACAATATAGTATTCTATTGGCTAAAAAGGAAAAGAGAAAAAGGCATAACCAATATGACATTATGGAGGATTGAATCCAACAACTCCTATATTGAATATTGAGAATATAGCCTCTGTAATAAGGTAGGTAAAAAATTTTAAACAACTAGAAGTTAATACTTAATGTTTTTTTCTTTTTACAAGCAACGTGTCTGCGTATCAATGAAACTGCCACGTTGTCTCTTAAGTCGTCTTTTGAGAGACGACCTAAACGCAATTTTTCCAACATTTTTTTTGAATAAGTTTGAGATATATATTATTAAGTATGAAAATTATTAATATCATAAAAAAAACAAAAAGGAAAAAAAAAAACTTCCTTTGTACCAAACATTATTTATCCAGATATTTTAGTTGAATATATTATTCGTCATTATTTATCAAGATATTTTAGTTGAATATATTATTGGTCTAAATAAGGACGACTAATCATTGTTTTCAAAATATATTTAGATCATCTCTAAAATCCATTTTTGTTAATTATACATATCTTTATCATTTGGTCACACACAAACATCTAATAATTTTGAGTATAATTCAATCTAAAAATGATATGTTTGTTTGACAACTTGTTTCATCAATCCATAAATTAAAGAAAATTATTAAGTGGTAAAAGAACATGTCACAACGTTGTTAGGAAAATGGATTTGGATGATGATGCTGCTGTAATTTTTGCCAAATTAAAATTTTGTTTTCAGTCAATTATAATTTACATAAATTATGGTTTTCGTGGATAAATTTATATATGCGATCTACACTATACAGAAGTCACTATGAAAACTTAGAATATCAATAAGTTTAATCACTACATCATATTTAAAATGTGGAAATCAATCTCCAGAATAATCCAAATTCAAGATTACACCACCAACAGCATGATTTAGGGTACTAAATTTTTAAGAAAATGCAACATGCTTAAAGATTCCAAAATAATGTTCTCCAATCATTATTCTTTTAGGTCTGTTTTTAAATTATAAGATGGAAATCAACATTTTTTTTATACAACAACATAGGTGAGATTTATTCGGTGTGTTCGGTGTGTGTATAAGCTGGTCTATACACTCACATATTCAATTAAGAAAAAAAATAAATAAAAATAACGTGAGGTGTTGACCAACACCTCCATCAACTCCATCAACTGGGATCTTTCGCAACACCTCCATCAGCCGGGATCTTTCTTCGAAGACCATTTATGATAGGAACGACCTTTCATATCAAGCTAAATACTAGACAAGAATGCCCCTAAATAGGATGAATGTCTCCCTATCCAGAACATGGACGCCTGACAGGCCGACCTCCGGCCCCATATGTTCGATTGCCCATCAAATTCCCTATCGGGTACCCTAGCCTATAAGTAGAGCACTTCACTCTCCAGATATTTTCTCACTGAGTGACACTCAAGCTCTTCCCTAATCAACCACCTTTGACCTGGTTCGACCTTGACCGACTTTTGTTCTACTAACAGATTCGAATTCACGATCTTTTCGTTGGAGATAGATGTACCTTAACCAATTGACCTATACTCAAAGATTGACATTGAGATAGACCGTTAATCTATTCAAAATTGATTAAAGATTTTATTTCCAACATTAATAGTTAACTAATACATTATATAGTCTTCTTTATAAGTTATCGGTTCAAAATCTTACTCATTGTTTAAATCATAATTTACAAAACAAATACAAAAATCATGTACTACGCTTAGATTATTTATTCATAATATTATCACCCAAATTAAGCCTAAGAAGACAACTTGAACATATAGTTCTGGTTAAGGTACATATCTCTGATTAAAGATTCTTAAATTCAAATCTGTACCCTACATTGTATTAATTAAAATTAAGCATAAGAAATGTTAACAAATATTTATGAATATTCTATACCTTTATCATGTAAGTTTATTTAGATACTCTCTATCTATATATATACACATATATTTGACTGTTCAAGTTAAAGTGTCTGTTGAGATAACAAATCCAAAAAAGTTGTACAAAGAGTTTAATCCAAAAGAGTTGTAACTGTTCAAGTGAAAAAGTGTGTTGAGAGAAGTTAATCCCATGAAAAGTAATTGTTTGATGAAGATATGCATTTATCCGTCTATAGGTGCCATAACAAATAATCTATTAAATGAAAGATTATGTCTTTTTCTTCTATAACCTAAAACTCATTTCCAAAAAATATTAATGAAGATTTTTCTTATCTTCATGAGTGAAAACTGAACCATGTCAAAATAATATTTGAGAATCTAGAAACATATTTAATCGATTAAAAGGTAGAGTAACAAAATTATGTATTCATGTTACCTTCAACTTTTATTTTTTTAGATTATTTTAATATTTTTATGTGGATTACTTTTAAGTTATATATTAATGCTACCTTCGTGTTTTAATATTTAGTTAATGTTATTTTCAAGTTTGATTTAATATTTAGTTAAATGTTGTTTTCACATTTGATTTATATTTTAGTATTAGTTTTCTTATTTGTCTTAATATGACTTTTTGATTGCTGTTGTTCTTATTTTATTTTTCTTAATCATGTGAATCTTTATCCCACATTTTTTCAATGATTTCATGGCAGTATACATTATTCAATTTCTTTCTAAATTTCAATTCTTTAATTTTGGTTCATTCTTCCTTATTACATAATATACAAAAGATAAAAAGAATGAGTAAATAATTTAAGAAAACACACAAAAATATTATTGTTGTATTCATTTTAAAAAAAATTGACAACGAATAAGAATTGTCTGGTTCAAATGAATTTTGCATTGAAATTATGTTTGCATAGATAGTAATGAATCATTGTGGGCACTAAGCAGAAGTTCAAGAGAGAGTAATATAAAGTTTTCATTTAAAAATATTTTTCAAAAAAATAATTATTGAAACTAATAATTAATAAATTTAAGATGAAAGAGACAGATCCTCGTTCATAGTTGAATAAGATTTTTTTTTCTTATTTATTATTTTGGTTTAATTTATATTTACATCAGAAACTTCAATTTTTGTATTGAGTCTATTTTATTTTTAGTTTTTTAATATCAAAACATTATTTCTTTAAGTAGATAATATTACCTTAATATATTTAATTATACCATCCATTTTTTAAATTGTATCTATATTTAGATTAAGAAAGTTGTTAATAATTGTGCCAATAGGTATAAATTGTATTTTTTAATTATTATTATATTTAAATGATGTAGTATAATTTATATTTATCATTTTAAAAATAGAAAAAATATATTTGATTTTTCAATTTTAGAAAGTAGCTTAAGAGTAAAAATAGTAATTTTATTTGTTCCAATCATTTAATATTTAATTATAATTTTGACAATCTAACAAATTATTTCACTACTATTCGAATTTTTAGTTACATAATTTGATTTAATTTATTATGTCTCATTTAACAATAGACTTGATTATCAAAAATTGATAACCACATTAATTATTTCAATTTTATAGTATATTCAATATCTTTTATACCTCTTATTTTATTATTTTAGTTTGAAGAGTGTACTTTTTTTTTATTGAAAATGTTAGCAAATAATAATATATTTTATTTGAAACAAAATATTCATACCATTTAAAAGTTCCGTTGAGTTGTTATTCTATATGTTAAATTGGTAGAAATATTATATTAAATATATTTTATTTGAAACAAAATATTATTAGATTTAAAAGTTCTGTTAATTTGTTATTATATATGTTAAATTGTTAGAAATATTATATTAAAATGTTTATAACCACGTGCAATGCACTGTGATACTAACTATTACTAAATGTGCAGTTATTTTTTTTTAGAATTGAATTTCTTTTATTTTTGTTTTTAAAAATTATTTTATGAAGTCTTAGTCGAATTTTGAAAAAAAAAAAAAAACTGGTCTTTGAAAACTATTTTAGCTTACAAAATTTGGCTACAGCTTAAAAAATATTTTAGAAATTAGTTTAGAAAAAAGTTTAGTAAATGAGTAGAATTTTAAAGTAAGAAAACCATAAACGAAAACAATATGAACGAACCTTTTAATTTAATGGGTTTACTTGAATAAGATAAGATCAATTAATAGGAATGTATTTGATTCTAAGAGAAATAAAAAGGTTAATTAACTACAAAACCCTAAGAAAAATTTTTAGAAGTAAAAAATCTTTGCAACCTACCAATAAAATAAAAAGAATCAAGTTTAATTTGGCCATTTTTAATTATTTTTTTGAAATAAGGCCATTTTTAATTTTATTTTAAAGTTTGTGTTTTTTTATTCACAATTTTTATGGGATTTAATAAGTTTATTTTTGCCAAAACGAACATAGCTTAGCTGCAACTGGTAGATACATCCAATCAAGAGATCGTGAGTTCCAATTAAGATTTTATAAGTTTATGGGGCATAATTTTGGCTAGGGTGAATGTAGGGCTATTATAGGTAAAATTATTGATAATAAAAGCTTTTCTCAAGAGATGAAAAACAAAACAAAACAAATTTTTTTTCTTATAAGTAGACAAAATGAATTTTTAAAAACATAAAGCTTAGAAATTATCAATCTTTGTCTTAATTATTTTTCAATTTCTTGATTTTCAACATAAAATTGAAAATATATGCTTGTTTGTAACAAGATTTTGTTTTTAAAAATTTAGCATAGAGACCATATCTAATTTTTCACTTTTAAAAAACTTTCAATCTTAATCAAATATTTTTTAAAATTACTAAAATATTTTGAAATTAGATTTTAAAAGGAAAAGAAAACGATAGTAAATAAGCATGAATTTTTAAAAGTACAAAAATAAAATAAAAACGTTATGAAATTAGTCCAATTTATAAGAGAATTGTGTTTATGGATTTTTTAACTTTAAAAGTTATCCATAATAAATTTTTAAACTTTAAACTTTGTATTTAATATATTAATATATCACTAAACTTTAAAAACAACTCTATCTCTAAATTTTCAATTTTGTGTCTAACAAATCTTTGACCTATTAAATATTTTTTAAAATTTAAGGATCTCTTAAATATTTAAATATTTTTTAAAGTTTAAGGACAACTATTAAACACAATATAGAAAATTTATTAATTTATTAAAAAAAATTTTATAGTTCAAGGACCTATTGGATATAACTAAACTTATAATTTAAAAAAAAAAATAGCCCATGAATTTTTTTTAGAAGAAAACAACTTAACATAAAACAAATTCTGGAAAAACTAAATTGTCGAGCCACGAGTTGTTCCACTCTTCCCTCAAATCGTTTTCCATCGCTCATCCGGCTAAGACATGGGCCACCTTATTTGCCTCTCGACTGATATGTCTCATTGAAACTATTTCCATATCTTCCATCATCTGCCGAATTTCTTCTAAAAGCCAAATAATTTCAGTTTGATCTTGACATGTCTGTGAAGTAGATGAATGGCTTCGAGGGAGTCAGATTCCAAGTGAATTGGTCGACAGTGTTCTTGTCGAATCGCACGCAATCCCTCGCAAATAGCCATCACCTCTAGGTAAGTAATATTTCTTTCCGCTCTTATAATTCTACAGCCTGTTTTGATGACTTCTCCCTTCTCGTCTCTTAAAATCCAGCCAATCCCATCGGTGTTTGTATCAGCTCGCCATGCTGCATCCGTATTTAACTTCCATGAATTTGATGTGGGAGGTTTCCATCGGGCACGTGTATTATCTCCAATTCGCCTTATTGGGTGAAAGTCCTTCGACTTTCTTTTTAGATTTGTGTCTTGACCCGCACTGTTGATTATGTATCTATCAATCGCCAATTGAATGTCTCTAGTTTCTGAATGAACACCTTTGAAAATTGATTTGTTCCGCATTTCCCAAATCTGACAAGCTATTATCATGCTTCTTCTACGTTCTTCTTCACCAGCCTTATCCATTAGCCACTCCCAATACTCTTTTGTAGTCCAGTTTGTCCTGTCAATATAGAAAAAATTTGCTTCAATGGGAGTGCAATTTATCCATATATCTTTAATTACCTTACATTCCCATAGGATATGTTGAGTAGTCTCTTCTTTTTTCCTACAAAAAGGACAAAACAGATCAGTAATAATTCTTTTTTTCACCGGATTAACTTTAGAAGGAAGAATATCATTATAACTCTTCCAACAGCAGATTTTAATCTTTAGGGACACATTAGTTTTCCAGAACTTCTTCCACCACAGCTTTTGATTTTCGCCATTAGAAGTAGAACATTCTTTTGCTCGCTCCAATTCCATCCCCAAGTGATAGGCGCTTTTAATAGTGAAAAACCCTCTTTTGTCTTTATTCCATATAATTTCATCTTCTTGACTCTGTCGCGGTAAAGGAATTTTAAGAATCATTTCAGCTTCCTCCTCACAAAAGTTATCATGGACAAGATTCTCATTCCACCTTCCCCTTTCACTCATTAGAAATGCCACAGAATTGTGCTTCATCCCATCTTGGACATAAACTGGTGTGCAATTGCCTTCTCGAGGAATCTATGGATCATTTCCTATGGTAACAGTAGCCCCATTCCCAATAAATTTTTGCCCCACATTATACTTCGCCAAACAAAGGAAGGATTTTTCCCAATTTTAGCCCTCATGAAGTTACCATGAATAAAATATTTTCCCCTCATAACCCTCGCAAAAAGACTATCCGGACTCCTAATCAATCTCCAACATTGTTTTGCTAGCATAGCTTGATTGAAAATGCTCACATCTTTAAAACTCATACCTCTTTTATCTTTACTGATAAACATCTTCTTCCCACTCCTCCAATGTATTTTCTTTGTCTTATCTGATGATCCCCAACAAAACTTAGCACATAAAGAATTGATTTCTTTGCACAAGCTAACAGGTAACCTGAAACAATTCATGGCATAATTAGGAATGGCTTGAGCAACTGTTTTAATCAATACTTCTTTATTGAGAAAATTTTCTCCTTCCAACCTTGAAACACCTTCCAAACTCTCTCCTTAATTGAGTTAAAGGCTTGACATCGACTCCGAGTTATCTGCGAAGGTAACCCCAAATATTGCCCTAGAGTGTTCGTATACTTGATCTTCAATTCATCTTTGATATAATCGATCATCTCCGAACTTGTGTTTTTGCTGGCCATAAACATTGACTTTTCAAAGTTGATAATTTGCCCCGATGCTTTCTCATAGAAGTGAAGAACATTCTTAATAGCTTGACAATCTCGATGGGTAGCTTTGAAAAAAAAAAGGGTTATAGAAGGGCAATATTTATTTATACACAAACCTGAATAATTTCGAAGTTGTTCCTCTTTATTAAGGAGTGTGGAAAGACCTTCTGCACAAAGGAGAAAAAGGTACGGGGATAAAGGATCGCCTTGGCGAAGACCTCTTTGAGGAATAAAATTCCTTCTAGGAAACCCATTAAGAATGACTGAGAAGCTAACAGACTCAACACAATCCATTATCAAAAAAATCCATCTACTACAAAACCTCAATTTCTCCATAACTGCCCTCAAGTACCCCCACTCGACTCGATCATACGCCTTGCTCATATCCAACTTCATAGCGACCACTCCATCTTTCCCTGTTCTTTTATTGTTAATTGCATGAATACACTCAAACCCAATCATCGCATTATCTGTAATTAATCTTCCTGGCACAAACGCTGATTGGTTGGGGGAAATAACCTTATCAAGAACTTGTTTCAACCTATTAGCCAGGACTTTTGTCATAAGCTTGTAAATCACATTACATAAACTTATAGGGCGAAAATCTTTCACATCCGAGGGTTCCTGTTTTTTTGGGATTAAAGCAATAAAGGTTTTGTTAAGGATCGCCAGCTCAGACTGACCATTTAAGAACTTCAAACACAGATTGGTCGTTTCCTCCCCCACAATATCCCAATATTTCTTATAGAAAATTGCCTGCAATCCATCTGGTCCCGGTGCCTTCGTAGGGGCATACCTTTTAGTGCCCTCTCAATTTCCTCCTTCACAAAAGGATTTGTTAGTTGAGCATTATCCTCATCACTAATCTTAATAGAAATTGAGTTGAGAATTTTCCTCGTATCTTCAGCAGAGGCATTCTTAGTAGAAAAAAGAGTCTTAAAATACTCTCTAGCAATTTCCCCCATTTCCTCATCTTGATCGGTCCATCCCCCGTTTATCCGGTCCAACCCTTTAATTATGTTTTGATTCCTTCTCTGGCTAGCTTTAATATGGAACCACTTTGTATTTCTATCCCCCCATATAATCCAATCTTCTCTAGTTCTTTGTTTCCAGTACATTTCATCTTCTTCGAGGAGATGCTCAAGCTCTTTCTCTGCACCCATCATGGCTTCTCTCCAGTTTGTCTCCCTTCTGTTCACAATATCTTGAATTTCCTCCTCTTTCCTAGCAATTGCACCTTTAATGGACCCTCCTAATCTTTCCTTGTTCCACCTTTTTAAATCATGTAAACACTTTCCTAGCTTTAAATTGAAGGTAACAACATTGTCCCCCTCTATATCTTGCCAATTTCTCCTAATAAGCTCTCTACAGTGCTCAAACTTCGTCCAGCCCTCTTCAAAACGACTAGGCTTCCATCTTCTTCCTTGTTGACTGATCGTGTTCCACCATTCCCAATCGGCAAGTATCGGTCTATGATCCGAGGCGAGAAAATCCAGGTGCCTCACAACAAAAGAAGAGCATATAGTGTCCAACTCCACATTCAGCAAGAACCGGTCCAAACGCTCCCAAATGTTCTCACCACGAAACTGTTTATACCAAGTAAATTTATCTCCCACCACTTCCGCATCTAGCAACCCACAGTGATCGATTACATTTCTAAAGTCCTCCATCTGACTTAATCTTTTACCAGCACCTCCTTCTTTTTCAGAATCCATGGTTATCTCATTGAAATCACCACCCAAAATCCATGGCACATAACAAAAATCTGGAAGCTTTTCGTATGTTATGGGTATCCATCTTTCATCCGCCATCACACCGATCTTTATCATTACTCCTCTACGTAAGGATTTGCTAACATCAATCTGAGATCTAACTCTAAGAGTTTTTCCCCAGCATTTCCCGTCCTCATCGGAATTTAGCTTTTCAAATTTCCCTACCAGATTTCCTAAAGCTATAACTGTCTTCCTAGAGAAACAAGCAAATGGTAGTTCATGGAAATGTATCCAAAAAGATGCATACCTGAATTCTAGCTCGTTGAAATTGCAGTTTGCTCTAGGTTCCTCCAACATTACCATAGACTTATCAAAAAACCATGGTCCATTGTTGAGAATTTTGCTTTTATCTCGAACAGTCTTGAATTTGCAGAGAAACAGATTCTTCCCTACTGACTCAATTTTCACATTTACATTAGCCCAGATCCTAGGCATCATGTTCTTGAAGACCTCACCAGGGATATTCTTCAATGTTAGGAGTTTGCAGACCAGTGAGAATTGAGCTTGTTTATCATAGTCCTCAATTTCATCTTCACCCATATCAAAAATTTCACCTTCACCCATATCAAAAATTTCACCCTTCTCCTCTTTAGTCAATTTCAGTCTTTCCACCAGTTGACTCAACAACTCATCCGCCATTAGAACCCGAAAAAATACGCAGGTAAACCCCTTCTAGCAGACCTTCGGCTGCCCCTATCAACACCTTGGCTGCCTTCCCTCTACAAACTCTCAGAGAGAATTCGAGAGCCTTAAATAGAGAGTATCAATTAACTAACCCATGAATTAATGTTTGACATTGCTGAGAAAAAGATTGAGCTCACTTATTGATCAATTGCTATTTCTTGTGGGCCAATGTATTAAATGTGAAAATCAAATTAATATGCCAATGAATTGGTAGGGCAATAGCTGTGTAGCACTCTTTATTTCAATAATAATAATAATAATAATAATAATAATAATAATAATAATACACTGACACACACCCAACACTAACATTTCATCTTTACTTCAACCTCAAGCAATTTTTACATGTGAAATCAATGTCCCCCCACTCTATTATTATTTTCGTACCATTTTTTCTTTTAATTTATAATTCACCCTCTAATTTTTGGTCAAAATACTACTTGGTCTTGGTATTTTCAGCATTGATTCATTTTGGTTCGTGTACTTTTAAATTTGGTTCATTTTAATCATTGTACTTTGAAAATTTCATTTTGGTCCCTATACTTTTAAAAAGGGATCATTTTAGCCCATCTTTACAAAATTTTAACACAAAATTTACACATAAAAGAGACTCTTTAGTATAAACTGATATTCACATTTTAAGAAATATATTGATTGTAGTGTTGTGTTGAAATAATTAATGACAGAAAAAATGAGATAATTAATGATAGAAAAAATGAGATTAGGAATAAAATTAAAAGTGAACATGGACAAAAATGAACATTTTGAAAGTTTATGGACAATCAAGTACAAACACCAAAGTATAAAAGCAGGAACAAACTAGTATTTTAATCCTAATTTTTCTACATTATCAGTCTTGTTGCCTTGCAATTAGTGATATATATGATGTTATGCCTTTTCTCTCTTTCATTGGGTAGGGAACAAGTATACTTTTTAATGCATAGTAAGGAGCATATGTAAATGAATGGTGTTGATGCGTAGATTTCGGTCCTCCGGTTCACTACCTCGCATCCACCAAACTTGTTGATCCGGGACTAGTACCTGCAAAATCAAATCGAGCTAAACCGGTGTGACTCTAGTCACACGGGCTCCGATGCTTAAGTTAGCAAGAGAATAACGTAAATGTAGTCAACTCTCTTCCCCATATACCTCTAAGGTTGGATCAATACTTATACGTGAAGTTGTTCCAGAATCTTCCGTAGCTAACCCTAATTCACCGTTGCAGGGCCTGGGCGACATCGTCGATCGAAGACGGGGATCACTGGCTGGGCCGTGGGCCGAGCACGGCTCGGGACCGAGCCCCGGGTCGGGGCCGAGCCCTTCGTGGCTCAGTGGGCTTCCCTCTGGTCGCTTTCCTCGTTCTCTGCCCCGGCGTTAGGTCACTCTTTTGGTCGGCCCGTTATGTCCCGGGCCGGTCTTCCCCAATTAGACTTCAACTCCTTGTCTCGTTTCAGGTCATTTTTGTTCTCCATAACAATGGCCCCCACTCTCAAAACAGAAGACGAATAATTGTGTAATGATCTTTGTTTTGAGAGTACTTGTCGCTTTGTCGTTACCACGAGATCATTGTATATCAGTGGCTAAAAATGGGAAGGTTGCTAACGCACAGGGCTTCTACCAAAAGCTTTTGATCCAATTTTGGATCTTAGTGCTTGGTTCCTGCCACTGGTTTTGTACCTTGAACTTGTCGATACTATTCATGAATTGGAAGTTTTTCCAATTTTCGTTGACCATAATCAAGTCTCCTGAGCCTGGTTTTATTCTCATCTGAGTTTAAACCATTTTGGCCTTGGGATCTAACTTTAACAGAACTAATGTCGATACCTTTGGGTTTCTAACCTATTTGGCTTTTGCCCATGTTTTATACCTCAGGGTTTACTCTCGGGTTTCTAACCCACTTGGCTTTTGCCAATGGCCTTTATACCCTGAGTTTAGTCGGTACCCTTAGGTTTCTAACATATTTGGCTTCTGCCGGTTTTTTACCCCCAGTTAAATCAACACCCTCAGGTTTTTAACCTATTTTGGCTTTTGCCATATGATTTCTACCCGTGGGTTTCGTTGATCGGTTAGGCTTGCCTGTTTTCTGTTTTAACCTTGCTGGGCCCGTACGCATGCCTTTCTCAGCACATCGGGATTCTTTTCCCTGGTTTCACTGATTGGCTTTCAACTTATCGGTCTGCTTCTAGGTCCGTCCCAATTTTGAGTTCCTTGATTGGTCGTAGATATGTAGATGTTCAGGTCGTAGATATGTAGATATTTATATGATGCCCCCTGCTTGAGAAATTTATTTCATAATGAACATAAGAACTCAAGTATCACGTTGAAAGTCGAATACTTTATTAGTAGAAAAATCGTCCTGTCGAAGATTTGGTTACAATAAGCTTAGTTGGTCCAAACAATGGAGAAACATAAAAATGTCCAGAAATATGTCGAACTAGTGGTAGTATCTTTTGAGGTGTTGGGCGTGCCACGGGTGTAGTAAGGCCTTCCCCCGCTGGTCTTCTAAAGCATAAGTGCCTATTCGCACCACTTTAGTGACTTTGTATGGGCCCTCCCATGTTGGCCCGAGCGCACCGCTAGTTGAATCTTTTGTATTGGGCATAACCCTTCTTAACACCAGATCACCTTCTCTAAAGTCACGTTGCTTGACCTTCGAGTTGTCGAGCTATTCGATTTTTGTATTCAGCCGTTCGTAGTCGTGCTGTTTCTCGATGTTCTTCTAATAGGTCGAGGTTGAGCTTTACGGATTCGTTGTTGTCAAGTAGAGTGAACTGCTCTACCCTTGGGGAGGGGAGTCCGATCTCGACTGGCACTACCGCCTCAGAGCCAAATGATAATGAAAATGGCGTTTCTCCTGTCGAAGTACAAGGTGTCGTTCTGTATGCCCATAATGCGTTGGGAAGTTCCTCTGCCCACAACCCTTTGAGCTTTTCTAATCTGGTCTTCAGAGTTCTTTTGATAATTTTGTTGACTGCTTCAATCTGCCCATTAGCCTGCGGATGTGCTGGCGAGGAACAGGTGTGCTTAATGCCCAACTCCCTGCAAAATTCTCGAAAGGCAGCATTGTCGAACTGCTTCCCATTATCACTGATAATGGCGTAGGGTATTCCGAAGCGGCAAATTATGTTCTTCCAGATGAAGTCGGTGACCTTTTTCTCTGTAATTGTCGCTAGGGCTTTGGCTTCGGCCCACTTAGTAAAATAGTCGACTGCCACTACTGCAAATTTGGTCTGGCCCTTTCCTAGTGGGAGAGACCCTATAAGGTCTATTCCCCACTGAGCAAAGGGCCAAGGACTCATTATGCTTGTCAGAGGCTCTGGCGGTTGTCTAGGTACGGTTGCAAACCGTTGGCATTTGTCGCATTTTTTGGTGAATTGCTTCGTGTCATTCAGCATGGTCGGCCAGTAGTACCCTTGTCGAATTATTTTGTGACGTAGGGATCGTGCTCCAGAATGGCTCCCACAAACACCCTCATGTATCTCTCTCATGACGTAGTCGGCTTCATCGGGCGTTAGACATTTTAAAAGCGGCAACGAGTAGCCTCTTTTGTACAAATTGTCGTCTTTAAGCACATATCTGGCCGCTCGTCGTTGTAGCTGCTGGGCCTCTATCTTTTCAGTAGGCAGGATCCCATCTTTCAAATATTTGATTAAAGGGCTCTTCCAGTTTTCTTCTGGTTGCCCTTGATTGTCGATATCCATGGCTTCCTGAGCTTCTATGCTTGGCTCGGGTAGAATCTCGACCGGTACAGTTCTGCCTAAGTCGGTTTCATAAGCCGCAGCTAGTCGAGCTAACGCATCTGCGTTGACGTTTTAAGCACGTGGAATTTGTCGAATCTCATATTTTGAGAACTGGTCGAGCTGGTTTCTTACCTGTGAAAGGTATTTCGCCATTCGCGGTTCTCTAGCCTGGAACTCCTCTTTCACCTGACCCACAATCAGCTGTGAATCACTAAGTATTAGTATGTTCCTGACCCCAACGTACCTGGCCACTTTTAGTTCTGCTAGTAGAGCTTCGTACTCGGCTTCGTTGTTGGATGCATGAAAGTTGAATCGCAGCGCATATTCGAATCTTTCTTTATCTGGAGAGATTAGTAGGAGTCCTGCCCCACATCCCTGAAAATTTGAGGACCCATCTACGTAGAGTGTTCAAAGTTGTTCTTCCTCAACCACTTTTGGGTCGATACTATATACTTGAGGCTCTGTTGGTGTTAATTCCGCTATGAAGTCTGCCACAACCTGCCATTTCATGGCAGTTCTTGGCTTATAGTGAATGTCGTACTCGCTGAGCTCTACAGCCCACTTTACCAGTCGTCCAGAAGTGTCTGGTTTTTTAAGATCTGTCGTAAGGGAAAGTTGGTGAGGACCATTATTTTGTGAGCTTGGAAATACGGGCGTAGTCTCCGAGCTGAAGTGACCAGTGCCAATGCCATCTTCTCCATTGGTGGGTATCTAAGTTCTGCATCTACCATTGCTTTGCTTGTGTAGTAAATTGGGGATTGTCGTCCATCTTCTTCCTTTATTAACGCGGAACTCACCGCAGTGCTGGATACAGCTAAGTATAAGTAGAGCTCATCACCCACGATCGGCTTTGCGAGGAGTGGAGCTGCCCCTAGGTACTGTTTCAGCTCCTTAAGGGCAGCCTCGCACTCTTCCGTCCATTCAAATTGTCCTTTCTTCCTTAAGATTTTGAAGAATGGTAGGCACTTGTCAGTGGAACGGCTAACGAATCTGTTGAGTGCTGCTATCCTTCCATTGAGTCCCTGCAGCTGCTTTAGAGTTTTAGGTGGATCCATCTCCAGAACAGCTTTGATCTTATCTGGATTGGCTTCGATTCCCCTTTGGTGCACTAAAAATCCCAGGAACTTGCCTGAGGTCACTCCAAACGTGCATTTGGTGGGATTCAACTTCATCTTGTACTTTCGCAAGATGTCAAACGCTTCTGCCAAATCCTCTTCGTGTCGCTCGTTCTTTCGACTCTTTACCAGCATGTCGTCTACGTAGACTTCCATATTTTTGCCGATTAAGGCTGCAAACATCCGATTCACCATTCGTTGGTAGGTTGCACCTGCATTCTTTAATCCAAACGGCATCACGGTGTAGCAATACAAGCCTCGACTCGTGACAAAAGAAGTTTTCTCCTGATCCGGTACATGCATCTTGATTTGATTATATCCAGAGTAGGCATCCATGAAACTCAATCTTTCATGTCCTGCAGTGGCATCAACCAGTTGATCTATTCGAGGCAAAGGAAAAGAATCCTTTGGACATGCCTTATTTAGATCCGTGAAGTCGATGCACATTCTCCATTTGCCGTTTGGCTTCTTTACCAGCACCACGTTGGATATCCACTGGGGATAATGTACTTCCCGAATGAAGCCTGTTTTCAGTAGCTCATCCACCTGTTCAGCTACAATCTCGTTCCTTTCTTGGTTGAACGCGCGACGCTTCTGTTTCACTGGCTTACAGCTCTCGTCGACGTTGAGTCGATGTACCATAACTCCTCGGTCGATTCCCGGCATGTCCTCCGGTACCATGCGAACACATCAGCGTTGCTTCTGAGGAAGTTTATAAGGCTTTCTCTTTCCTCACTCCCCAACTTGGTTCCGATGTTGACCCGTCGATCTTCGGCTGTCAAAGGGACAGATTCTACCTCTTCAGCCGGTTCTCCCCTGTCAAGGGTGGTCGAATTAAGTCGATGACCAGGGCTCGGCATTGCCTCTCCCGAAAGATCTGTCGCTTTAATCAGGCCCGCCACTGGTTCTCCCTTATCAAGGGTGGTCGGATTAAGTCGATAACCAGGGCTCGACCTCGCCTTTCCCGAGAGGTCTGTCGCTTTATTCAGGCCCGACACTGGTTCTCCCCCGTCAAGGGTGGTCGGATTAAGTTGACAATCAGGGCTCGGTCTTGCCTCATCTAAGTGATCAGCCGCTTCTTTCAGGCTCTTCTCTGCGAAGCACCGATGGCTCTCATAAGGATTCATGTCGCTTTCGGACCAAGTCGATGATCAGGGCTTCGTCCTACCTCGCCTGAATGGTCGGCCACTGCACCCTACACGCCTTGGATCGAAATTTCACCTCAGATCGGGATTTTGCTTCGACGAAACTCGTTTTGCTGTATCGTCCCCACAGACGGCGCCAATTGTTGATGCGTAGATTTCGGTCCTCCGGTTCACTACCTCGCATCCACCAAACTTGTTGATCCGGGACTAGTACCTGCAAAATCAAATCGAGCTAAACCGGTGTGACTCTAGTCACACGGGCTCCGATGCTTAAGTTAGCAAGAGAATAACGTAAATGTAGTCAACTCTCTTCCCCATATACCTCTAAGGCTGGATCAATACTTATAGCGTGAAGTTGTTCCAGAATCTTCCGTAGCTAACCCTAATTCACCGTTGCAGGGCCTGGGCGACATCGTCGATCGAAGACGGGGGATCACTGGCTGGGCCGTGGGCCGAGCACGGCTCGGGACCGAGCCCCGGGTCGGGACCGAGCACCGGGTCGGGGCCGAGCCCTTCGTGGCTCAGTGGGCTTCCCTCTGGTCGCTTTCCTCGTTCTCTGCCCCGGCGTTGGGTCACTCTTTTGGCCGGCCCGTTATGTCCCGGGCTGGTCTTCCCCAATCAGACTTCAACTCCTTGTCTCGTTTCGGGTCATTTTCGTTCTCCATAACAAATGGTATTGAAATTAAAAGCTTTTGCAGTAAAATAATTGAATTGGTCCATTACAATTTTTATGTACAAATAGTCAAGAAAGAATATACCTTGGCTCCATACTAAAAGTATACATTACTATATATAACTTGATGGTTGAATAGTCATTGGTGTGGATGGAAGAATGCCCAAAAAAAAAAAAACCACAATTTCTTCCAGTAAACTTCAATCTCATTAAAACTTCTCCACGTTTACGATTGTATCTCTTCTTTTTTTATTTAATACAAGTGGAGGAATTCGAACTCGAATTCATGACCAGATTAGAGATAGGTGTCAATTACTATTAGACTAAGTTCGTATTGGTCCGATTATATCTCATTTTAAACATTTCATGCACATGATAGGTGGAGAATTTTTCATTGTGAAATATAATGGATTTACCTACTGCCACAATCGTTTGATAAGGATTATAACTGAGTGCCACTATATTTTTATATAGTTTATCACTTAAGTTGAACGATGAACATATCTCTCTACCATAAAATTATTTTGTTGAATATGGGTGACCTTAAATTTTATGATTCAACTAAAAAAAATAATTTGGAAACTGACATTTATAAAGTAAGAAAAACTAAGGTCCATGAAGATTTTCATTAGAATAGTAGATTCTTTCTTCTCTAGTTGTAGCCATTTTCCTCGTCTTTTTCATTATTATTATTATTATTATTGTTTATTCTTGTGATTTTCATTCTATTATTTACTATGTATTTCTCTCCTTTTTTGATAGCATATAGTAGCTATAGCTAGAAATATTTATCAAAGCCTTTCAAGTCAATCGGATACTAAATATTGGAAATAAAGAGAATCAATAAACTCCAATGACAATATATAAATTTAAAAATGATAATTTTTTTGTTTTTTTTATTTTATATTTTACGACACAAGAGGACTCCCGAATCTTGGGTATGAACACTTAAGCCTCTTACCACTGCGCCAACACCCTAGAGTATAAAATTATAATTTTGTTGAGACCAACGTTCCGGTCTCATGAGTCTTTTTAATAACAACAAGCAATTTCTAAATTAAATAAGTTATTATGTATTGTGTTTAAAAAATAATTACTACAAACTAAGACATATAAAATAAGCTAGCATGTGTATATATATCATCAAATTAGAATATAAAGGAATCAATTTCATCAAATTATAATATAAAGTAAAGTATTTTTTTAAACTCAATTAATAAAGTATTTTTTAATATTATATCATCATTTCTTATGTCAATTAATTTTGACATTTTGTGACAAGAACTTACTTGAGAAAACGTTCGGTTCGATAAATAGAGATGAAGTTGAAATTTTATAAAGTTAGGAAGTATATAAATTATATATTCAGAGTAGGTTATCAAGAATGATATATGTAACAAATAAAATTTTAATATCTACATAAACATTAAAAAAATCAATACAAAAACAATAAACATTAAAAAAATCAATACAAAAACAACAAAAGAGAAATTGGAAATTCATTTCTCCTTCTAAGTTTTTTTTTCTCGGTATACATATAGGGATTGAAATTTGAATAATTCACGACATTTTGGTTAGAGATATGTACCTTAAAAATCCTAGTATCCATTATATCAATTGAGGTGATAGACCGACATATATAAATTTTATAGGTTGCAAGGTAAACATAACCCTAGACTCTTGACTATTCAAAATATTTTATTTCTAGGAAGAATTAGAAGTTAATGTTGTGTGAGAATAATGACACACATAAATTTTTAGGGTTTCAGGGCGTATAGAACTATTAATGTAGTCAACCACCTTTACTTTGTTTGACATTGAAAAGAAAAAGGAAAAAAAAAAAAGAAAAAAGGAAAAAACTCTCAATCAACTTAAAAGAGCCTTTATTTTTTTTTTTTCCTTCTTTCCCTCTTTTCAAGTATAATGAGAAAGAATCTCTTTGGTAATAAGTGGAGTATAAATAATATTTCATTGAACTAAAACAAGTAATAAGAATATTTGATTTTGTCAATGTGGATCTAAATGACATCTATTTCTTTTCTTTAGATCAGGGCTCAAATCTCATCCTCCCACATTTAATATACTAAAAAAATGGTTAAAATAGTTTTGGTGATCTCTTTTATAGGCCTTTTGACCTACATATTTGTAATTCTATATATAACATTATGTTATTCTATCAAAAGGTAAAATCATATGTATATATAATTTTATTCCAACTATAACTTGAATAATGTCATTAAAGGTATAATTTATTTCAATTGATTTATTGATTATATAATTTATTTTCTACATCAATGTTACGTGCAAGAGCATATATCAAAATATATATATGCCAACTTAAGGAATCTATCTCCGACCAAAAATGTGTGAGTTCCAATCTCGATCGATACTAAAAAAATCTAATATATATACAATTTTTTTTGCTTTAAAATTAATGTTGATCTTTATAAAGATACACTACACTATTTTTATTAAAAAATAACAATATGACAATAGATATATTAAGTTACACTTTAAAAATAATGTTCACCCGAGATTTTTGAAAAAAAAATAATTTGTGAAATTAACTTCATTTTGTATTAATGCAAAGAGGTTGAAGCTGGGAGCGTAACTTTGGAAAATACAGAAAAATTAATGTATTATTTAAGTTACTCTTTTTTCTATATTTACATAAAAAATTTTGAAACAAACTTGCAAGAAATTTGATCTTTCGCGTCAAAAGTAATCGTTGTCATAGAGACAAAATCTGTCGGCAAAGATATCTTTTGCAACGAAAATAACATCGTTAGTATAGATATTTTTGTCGATGAAACATAGAATTCCTCGGGAAAGATATAATTCGCAACAAACTTCTTCACTAAAGATACTGTTTCGGGAAAGAAATTGTGGACCCACGTGGAGGATGGTGATTCGTCCAAGACTGCGGATTGGGTTATTTCAATTGGCAGCTCTACCTCCAATGTGTCGAGGTGAGAGACTTAGCCGCTTCACCTATTCTCATACTTGCTAAACGGTTTGACCTGCTCTGGTTCGACTTGAATAGCTCGACAGATTCAATCTGCATTACGATAAGAATAACCGTTGGTCGTAAGGTCTGTCAGACCCCGCACCAATAAATTGAGGGCTTCATTCTCATCCCAGGTATCGAATTTCTTCTCAAATTTCTTATTAAGTCCAAGCTGTTTACTGACTTGAGCGTCGGTACAGTTTACCCTCTTGTACAGGTCAGTCCGAAGAGACTCGAGTTTTTCAGCTTCGGAATTAACCTTGACTAGGTCAAACCTTGTGCAAATTTTTGTATAAATAGATACCTGTAGACACTGGTCCGGCTAATTTTTAATTATTATTTATTTATTTATTATTATTATTTTTAAATATCTTCATTAAAAAAGATTACTTTATTATTGTTTATAAGCTAAAGTTTTAATTTAAATTAAAAAAAAAAAGTTTTCTTTTAAAGATTTTGATTTTATTAATAAAATTACAAATCTAAAAATAAAGATTTTATTTTAAACGTATGATATTAACAATTTTTTTCTCCCTTTGATTTTTTCTTAGTCAAGGTTCTACATGTGTCATTCCCTACGTTTTCCCTTTTTTTCTCTCTCTAGTTTTACTTGATTCACGCATTATTTTTTTTGTTGTTGTGTATTTAAACGACATAGACATACAGAGAAAACCATACGGAGCAGAAGAAATTTGAGACCTTCATCCCCCTACTTTTCTCTTTCTCTCATCTTCGTACTTCTCAATCCCTTTTCTTTACCATCTTGGACCACAAAAGTTAGACGTGTTCAAATTTGCCAATTATAGTGTTCTAACATATTCCTCCTTCACGCCCCAATTTCATTATCATCGTCGGAATTGGCGAATTGAGAATTTTTCAGCCTGTTCCATTGTCAAAGTTTGATCATGGAAAATTCTATATGGGGGATAGCTACATAACGTCTCTGCGTTTGGTCGGTCAATCGATCTCGGTCATTCGTTTCTTTCCTGAAGGAGGCAGTGTGCTTGATCGGCACGAGCAGAGACGATATGCTTACTTCCGGTGGCAAAACCGAATGGTATAGTAAAATTCAAGATTTCTTTTAAATAAAAGATTTTATTTATTTATTATTATTTTCTTTTTAAGAAAAGGGGCTTGTTGTGAAGAAATAAAAAGTTTCAAATCAGAACTTTTTAAAGGAAGATTTCAAATAAGTTTTAGAAATTTTTACAATAAAATTTGTTTTAAATAAAATACTAGAGGAATAAAAAGTTTAATTTTAAAATAAAAGTACATGTTTGTTTTTAAATAAGTTTCTCTTTAAAAAAATTAATAAAAGATTTTGATAAATAGATTTTGTTTTAAACTCAATGGTTTTTTGGTAAATAAAGACAATTTTGAAAGATAAAATTGTGTTTGAAGTTAAGTTATTATTATTACTGTTTTTTTAAAACGCAAAAATAAATTATTATTATTATTATTATTATTTTTCTCTCCTAAGCTTGAATTATTGAGTTTCTTATAATTTTAAAAAAAAATTATCTAGGAGGCAGTAAAAAGATCTGAAGACAATCTTTTAGTTTTTAAAAATACATGATTGAAATCTTTTTAAACAAGTTTTTTAATTATTGTTGGGGGAATCTCAACAAATAAAATCTGTTTTATAAAACATTTGGTTGAATTAAGAAATAAAGTTTTCTTTCAAAAATCTCTTTAATTTCGAATTAAATAAAATTTTTGTTTTAATTTAACAAAATTCGTTATTTTTTAGTTTTAAAAAATAAATTAAAAACTTTGTTTTTTTTTAAATATTATGTTTACATCTTAGGATGTTGACATAGTGGTAAGATGTTTGATTCTTAATGTATAAGACCTAAGTTTGAATCTTTGAATGTTTGATTTTTGTCATTTGTTTTTACTAAATAATTATTTTAAATAAAAGATTTCGTTTGGAGTTTTTTTTAAAACAAAATTCAAAAATACAAAATTTGTATTTTAAAAAGGATCATAACTTATAGATCAATATGAATAGGATTCATATTACAACTATTGGTTAAAAATAATGTGCATAAGATATACATTGCAACTATAGGTTATATGAGAGAATTGCTTTAGAATATGATTATATTTTGGGATTAAAGAATTAAATGTTAATTATTTAATTAATTATTTAATTAATTAATTGTTAATTGATTTAATAATTAATTAATTAATAAGATTAATTAATTATTAATATAACTAATATTAATTAATATTAATATTTATCACTCCTTGCTTAATTGTAGGGGAGTGGGTGGTTTGTAATGAGTGGGCTAACTTCACACGTCATCTGTTTTTTGACCACCCCTGGATTTTGGTGTCTAAAGCTCTCTCTCTCAATTCTCTCTGAGTTTCCAATCGCTGTTCCCACAAGCAAAGATCTTCACCAGAGACATAGCAAGGAAGATTGTTTCGTGGTGTCAATTGGATTTGTTGAAGAACTCTTCATCAAAGGTAATACCCAATTCTTCTGTATTTTCCTTTTTCATTTGTGGGTTTTGTTCACAAAAAATTCAAGAACAAAGATCCATGTTTCCGCTGCGGGATTTACATCCTTTCACCACTGATATAATAATAATATACAATTGATTTACTTTTGATATAACTATGATATCTATTGAAATTCTAACATGGCTTACCACTGATATACATATGATAACCATTGATTTACCACGCCAGTACAACATTTATATATCTGTGATATGTACTTGATATGTCTCTAAATTACCATTGATATACAATTGTGATATATACTGATATAAACTAATATAACACTGATATATACTTAATATGCTTCTAATTTACTATTGATATACCTCTGATATAACCATGATATCTACTAACATAACTATGATACATGTGTGTTGATATAATACTATTATATCCACTATTTTTTCATATGAAAACAATGGTCAAAAAAATTTGAAATATAAAGTAATTGTATAAAAGGTTTATGTGGATCATGCACGTCAAAAAAATAAATAAATAAAAATCTGATATACTTCAACTCCATTTAGCGGTCTGCTTAAAAAAAAAACTTCTGCTTCCGTGCATTTCTCCTAACTCTAATTCTCTCTCAATAAGAACATAATCCTAATAGTTTTGCTTCCAAATGAGTGCTACCACAAGTAATTTCTCGTTCTTAGAGGATAGCAGGGAAGATTTGGTGGCAGTGTTGAACGAATTTGTTGAGAATCTTTGAAAAAGGTCTTCACAAGTAACTATAACTTCCCTATTTTTATTTTACCGTATTGTCAAATTTCATCATTAAATTCATGAACACAATCTTTGTTTCCGCTGCGGGATTAACGTCTCATCATCTTGAACCTCATTTCGATGTCGAACGTCACCCTTATCCTCGCATCGGGATCATCCGTCAGACCAGCAAAGTCGCTAGCCCTCACCTCGACCACGACATTGTCAAAGGAGATGGTCTTCCTCTTCTTCTTCTTAGACTTCTTTGGGGGAGACCTCCTCTGAACCTCTTGAAGAGGTGAGATGCCAAGCACCTCGTTTGAAAACTCAGTTCTCTCATCTCCGCCAAAGGGTTGTTCCTCGCGAGCCCCTCATCCACGACGACCTCGGAAGGAGTCTCAACGACACCGCAGTCGAGGCTAGTCCAGATTTAGACGCACTTCCAGCACAAGGGCGCTTGCACTTCACGTCCTAGGCGAACCCGCAAACCATGGCTACGGGGGTTTAATTGGTGAAAAAATAAAAAAGTAAGGTTGAATGAAGAAGCAAGGTGACAGGTTCCGAAGTAGGCCTACCTAGTTTGAAATTCGGTTTTCGGGACTCTGGAGGGAGGGCAAAGGGTTGTAGTCGAGCAACCTAAAAGCCAACAGAAGCTTGTCAGTCAACAAGGATCCGACCTTTCTCCTGCTTTTGTACTTGTCTTTGTAATACTTCAAAATGTCGAAGGTCGGTTGGGTCAGTTGGAAAATATCAATCTATTAGTCAATGGTGTTACATCTAAAGATTGACTATTTCGCAATTCGGTCTTATACAAACTCATTGTATAGGATACCCTCACTCTCATGTCTTCACACGAACAACCTAGATCAGATCGTTTGTAACATTTTCAAAGTGGGTCGTATCCATAGTGTTTCCAATATAAAGTACCCAGCCATCCATATAATATATACTCTTTAGGTTATTCCCATGACATTATCCATTTGTATATCGAGGATATATCAAATATATACCCAGTATATATACTGTCCAAGTTACATGAAGATAACCTTGGTTGTTTAGTTTATTGGATTTGGACAATAAATTCAACAACAATTTTATTGAATATGAAAACATAACTTTATTGAATATAAATATGTTTTTACATAATTACAAACTACAAGTTTAGGATAACACACCTAACATCTATGTTGTCTGGAATATTATACCACTTACGAAGGGGTCCTAGATAGTTTTCAGGCATTTGGGAATGATATTATAGCCCTTGGCCCAAAGTGAAAACGTCGTTGTCCTCACCATCATTATCTGACAACCTAAAGTTTTCTATCTTCTCAAGCTCGGCATCTAACCTATCAGCCAGTTCTTCGCCAGAGCTAACTTGCATAGGGGAGGAGGTGTTAAGGTTCCGACCTAAGCTACCAAATGAACTACTGCTGGAAGAGCTTGACATGACTAGAAAGGAAAAGAGCAAAAAATATCAAAAGGTAGAGACTAACCTAGAGTGAAGTTCCGAGCTGCTCAGGTCGGACTCAAGATTTTCAGAAAGCGTAAAAAGCGGATATGAACCTTGGGGCTATTTATAGTACTCTAGAAATTGATCTTCGTCATACACGTATCCAGAAAATGACGAACTGAATTCCTCGGAAGTTCGAACGTCGAAACACTTTAGTGCCTTGACAGTTGTTAAATTGACTCTCGATTTCTTGAACGGCTATAATTTTCATCACAAACTTGGGAGTCACCATGTCAGCAGATTTACCATCAAATGAAAACTTCTATACCAGGTCGATCTCGGACCTGCCAGAAAGGGGGCCAATGTTTAGGGAGGAAATCATGGTGCCATGTGGAAGACAGATAACTGCCCACGAAAGCAGTAGTTTCAGACAAGTCCACCTCGAACCTTCTGAGATGGGTCACTTAGTCATTTCTCCTCCATTTACCTTTGTTGATGATTCAATCTGCTCCAAGATTGACCTGCCAAGCCCGACACGTCCAATCTACTATCTGACACGAGTGATCGCCGGTCGGGAGGTCTGTTAGATCTCAAACCTATAAATAGAGGGCACCATATTTCTACATATTAGTTGTATTTACCTATGGTTAGTTTGTTAATATTTTGTTAACTATAGTTAGTTTGTTAACTGCTTGCGTTAGTTCTTTTTACTAAAATTAGCTAGGTCTTCCCCTTTATGTATGTACTATGAGATATTAATCGAACCCCTATGCCTCTGTTGTCAATTGCCACTCCATTCACTGTTCTACACCATAAAGATGTTGATTACTCTTCTCTAAGTGCCTTTGGTTGTCTCTGTTATGCTTCCACTTTGAGTTATCACAGACGAAAGTTTGATCCACGCGCAGTCCTTTGTGTGTTCATTGGGTATCCTTCAGGGATCAAAGGCAACAAATTATATAATATTAGTAAGAAGTAGGTTTTCATTTCTAGAGATGTCATATTTCATTAGGAATTTTTCCCTTTCCACCACATTTCTTCACAACATGATGATTCCATTACTGATTTTGTACTCTCTTCATCTACCGTTAAAACACTTGTCGAGTCTCCCTCTCTTGTTCCAAGTTCTATGGCTTTTGCAGATGACAGAAATGTACCTGTTGTCTTTGATATTGTCGTGGCAGATAACCCATCACCTACTGATGATATTTGACAATACTATGACCGTCACTCCAACCCATATTGCTACTATTGAGATGCCTACAGCTCCTGCTGAGATGTTTGCACCTACCCATATTAATTTTGTTGCTGCTTCCAATGGTTCTAGTGATGCTTCCTTATCTGCTAGTCCACATGGTGCTCTATTACCCACTAGGTTTTCTAATGTTCCTCGTAGATCTCAAAGGCATCATCATCCTTCTAGCTATTTACATGATTTTCATTGCAATCTCTTGCAATCTTCACATTCTAATTTGCTGCAATCCAACACTTCTCATCCAATTGAAAAGCTTCTTTCTTATGATATTTTTACATCTGCTCAACACCACTTTCTCCTTGCTGTTTCTACAGAATTTGAGCCAAGTTTTTTTCATCAAGCAGTCCATATCCCCATTGGAAGCAAGCTATGGATGAAGAAATTGCAGCTATGGAGAGAACCAGGACTTGGAGTTTGATGCCTTTTCCTCATGGCCATCATGCTGTTGGTTGCAAATGGGTGTATCGTATTAAATGCAACCCAGATGGGTCGGTTAATCGTTATAAAGCGTGCCTTGTGGCCAATGGTTACAATCAATTGGAAGGTATCAATTTTCTTGATACTTATTTTCTAGTAGTAAAAATTGTGACTGTCAAGGTGTTCTCTAAACTCTTTCTGCTTCTTTTTCTTGGCCATTAGCTCAAATGGACATCAATAATGCATTTTTTAATGGAGATCTTTTTTAGGAGGTTTATATGTCTTTACCTTTGGGTTATTATCGAGATTCGAAGGCTTCTGATCAAAATTTAGTTTGTCGTTTAAACAAATCTATATATGGTCTTAAACAAGCATTTGGTTTATATGTTCTCCAAGTTTTCAGCTGCTCTGTTGGCCTCTGGTTTTTCTCAAACTAAAGCTGACTATTCTCTCCTTACTATAGGATCTGGGTCTTCTTTTGTTGCTTTGCTTGTTTACGTGGATGATATTCTTATCACTGGTCCTTCACCGGATATTATTGCTTCTGTAAAAGCTGATTTAGGTTCTCATTTTCAGTTGAAGGACTTAGGCACTGCAAAATATTTTCTTGGACTTGAACTTTCTCGTTCTTCTCATGGCATTTACTTGTCTCAACAAAAATATTGCCTGCAAATTTTGGAGAACTTTGGTTTTCTTGGTGCTCGATCTGCCTCTTACCCTATGACACCAGATCTTAAGCTCTCTGCTTCTTCGGGTGCTGTCCTTTCCTTAGAAAATGCCACTGCTTACCATCGTCTTGTTGGACGTCTCTTGTATCTTCAAATTTATGATATACATTCTCTGTCCACTACCTCAGTCAATTTCTCCAACGACCTTGTACGGGTCACGTCGTTGTTGTCCATCATTTGCTTCGCTACCTCAAATGTACTATTGGTCAGGAAATTATGCTTCGTGCATCCTCTTCTTTTAAACTCAAGGCTTTTATTGATGCTGATTGGGGTGCTTGTTTAGACACTCGTCGCTCCGTTTCTGGTTTTTGCATATTTCTTGGTGATTCTTTGGTCTCATGGAAGTCCAAGAAACAAAATACAGTCTCGCGGTCGTCTGCTGAGGCTGAATATCGTGCCCTTGCCACCGTTGCTAGTGAGTTAGTCTAGGTTGCTAAACTTCTTTTTGATTACATATCACTTCCCCTTGCCCTGCTTTGGTTTACTGTGATAACCAAGCTGCTGTTTCCATGGTTCCAATCCTACTTTCCATGTGCACACTAAGCACATCGAGATTGATTGTCATTTCGTTCATGATCGTGTTATTGGTGGTTTTTTGAAGCTTCTTCCTATACGCTCACGGGATCAACTTGCAGACATTTTCACCAAAGCTGTGCCTTCTTCTACTTTATAGAGTTTTTTGTTCAAGAAAGGTGTATTAGTTGTGTTTACCTATGGTTAGTTTGTGTTAATATTTTGTTAACTATAGTTGGTTTGTTAACTGCTTGTGTTAGTTCATGTTACTAAAATTGAGTTAGTTCTTTATATATGTACTTTGAGATATTATTTGTTGAGCAAGATAATATGTAAATAATAACATATTTCAATTCTCCCATATTTGTGATACTATGCCAGGTATTGAATTTCTCTCGAACTCTCTATTAATCTCGAGTTGTTTACTAACTTGAGTGTCGGAGAGTTTGCCCTCTTTTGCAAGTCAATTCGTACCGTACTAAGTCAACAGGCTTTCGTGTCCGCCAGGTTACTCGTTCCAATTTTTGTATAAACACACTTAATGATCACTAATTAGACCACAAGATTCTAGACATGATATGTAGAGTAATGAACGGGTGGTTGAGAATGATTTCATTTGATATTTCAACCCCAACCTTTATTTGGACAAAACCTAAATGAAATTCTGAAGTATGATTCATCAGACCATAACTCAAATACTTTTTATTTCTCAAACATTCAACGGACTCATGTGGTAAGAGACACAAGTCCTGGTATGTGTTCGTTCTCAATTTATTTTAAGCACACACATCATCCGGTGAGGAAGGATTCTTTAATAAATTTTGGAAAATCAAATTTCCTTTTCGTATTTTGTTCCTTTGTCATCTTTAATTTTCATTTTCGAGATGTAAAATGATGTTTTTGAATCGTATCCAATCCAAATCAAATTATATTATGATGTGAAAATTTAGATTTATGCATGTGAGGAACAGAGGGATTGGATTTTGTGGAAATTTTGATGTTGACGTGGAGAGTGTCCATTGGCTTTGAGTGATACGAAATGGATAATTTTGAAACAATATTTATTATGTATTTTTTTCTCAATCTTTCATTCTTGGGATTTTTTTATTAAATAATTATTTTTTAAAAACAAATTACAAAACTAAGGTAGGTTTCAAAATAATTACAAAAACAAAGTAGATAAATCGCAGGGGTGACCTGCAATTTGATCAAAGTCGTAACCGTTGCCCGCAATTAATGCTGAAATGGCCGGTCATTTAAAGTCGCAGCCATTGATTGCGACTTCTCCCTCACATGGCTCCACTGGAACTACGGCTCTAGCAGACCTTTTGTTCTTATTATTATTATTATTATTATTTTGAATTTGGGAGTCGCAGCTAATCTTTGTTTTTTTTCCCTCCTCAGTTGAATTTGGGAGTGTAGTCACTTTTTTTTTTATTTGGGAGTTCCCTTTGTTTTTTTTCCCTCTTTTATTATATTGAATTTGGAAGTCGCAACCATTTGCTTTGTTCTTTTTTTCTTTTGAATTTAGAAGTTGTATCCGTGCCACTCCCCACCAATACCTTTTATTCTTTTTTTTATTTTATTTTAAAAAATCATAATTTAAGAAAAAGGCTAAATTGTATAATCTTAATTTTTTCCATATTCGGAAAAAGGATCATGAATTACCTACAACATGATGGACATCTTCCTGTAGTGCAATAATTTAAAACAAAATAATTATAAAACAAACAAAACCCTAATTAATCATATCCTAGATTGAAAAACGGCCTCTAAATCCCAAACAAAAATCTTGGTTTTGTTTTAAAGCCATGTATTTGGCGATGCAAATGACAAAACAAATGACAAAACATGTGGGTTTCATGTAATTTATACTTGACTTTTATGTTTTGATTAATTTAATAATGTTTTTATCGATTTAGTTTATATTAAATTTAAATGTTCTTTTATAGAACATACGAAGATGAAGCACAAGAAGCTAAATGACATTTTAATCATCGAATTGGTTTTAATCTAATTTTAAACCTTCAGACTTTATATGACATTTTAATCAAAATTTAAAATATCATACTAAAAAAATAAAAATTTTAGTCACATCTTAATTAGATTTCGCAATATTAATAAAATAACAACATATAAATTAAAAATATAAATAAATAAAAAAGTGGAAGTCGCGTACAATAAAAGGTGAAAGTCGCATACATTACTTCTACCTAGTCACTTGCACCATCAAATATACACGTTTGCACGGAAATCGCAAACATTGTACGTGAGTTTTGACTTTTATTTTGACCTAACCTTTTTTTTAAACCAAACTTACGTTTGAATTTATTTATTTAAATTATATTTATTTTGTAGTTATTTTTAAACTAACATTATTTTTGTAATTTATTTTTAAAACTAGAATATTTTAAAACTTTGTCCTTCATTCTTGATGTGACACCAATAAAATAAGGTTAAATAAGAATATTAAATTAACCATGTTGTCATTTTTATCCATATTTTCAAGTATTTATATCAATAAAACACGTCATAGAGATTTCTGGTATAAAAAACAAATCGTAACAATATTAAAATACATATATCAACCAAATATCATCAAAATGGACATTTTATTCATATTAATAATTTTTAATTTATTTAAAAGGAGTAAAATATTTATTTGTTAATTTAAATATTTGTTATGATTTTTTTCCATTAATATTGATGGACATCCTATATATTTTTTCATACAATTGATATCTTAACGTTCCATCAATATTGAAAACCCTAGACCAAATATATGTTTTACATTAAAATATTTAAGAGTATCTTTTCAATTTAATTTTATTATTAAAAAATATTTTACCAAATTTTAATTTAGTCCCTAATCACTGAAATTAGTTAATAATAAACTTAACATAATATTTAGTGGATTTGTAGAAATTTAGAGAAGAAAGAAGATATAAATGGAAGAAATTTCAAAATTTTGTAAAAATTTGGAGGAATTAGAAATTTTCCTCCCTCTAAGTGATATTTTTCAACTTTGAAATTTGCATCAATTCACCAAGTATTATACTATATAAGTTTATAATTGACCAATTTTAACATTTACTAACGTCGGACTAAATTGAAAAATGTTAAATATTAAGAACTAAATAAAAGCATTTTAAACAATAGAAACTAATTTGGAAAATACGTCCCAACATTTCGAGACTAAAACATTTATTTAGCTCTAAAATAATTGTGTTTAGAAGTCAATAGGACAAACATAAACATATCATGGTTGGAAAAATTAGTATAATGTTTCCTAAATTTTAATTGTCCCAGGTTCCGAATATCATTTGTGTTATACAAGTTTAGCCCTAAAATTACTTTTATATATATATATAGAGGAATATAAGTATAGTTTATATGGTTAAGTTCAAACCGGTTAACATATTATAACTAAGTCATGTTGATGCGTGGATTTTGACCTTTTGGTTCTCCTTCTCGCATACACCTAACTGGATGATAAGGGAATGAATACCTACAAAACCAAATCGATCTAAATCGGTGTGACATTTGTCCCACGAGCTCCGATGCCTAAATTAGCAAGGAGAGTTGAGAAGTAATTAGTTTCAAGTATATCACTTGATTACCCTAGGGTTAGGCTGCATAACCTATTTATAGTCGTTTGGAGAGTTCTAGAGCCTTCTAGGTGAGCCCTAGATAACCGTCGTAAGGCCCAAGGCATCTTGACAACAGAAGAGGGAGGATGCCGGGCTCGGCTCGGCTCGGTTTGGCCGGCCATCTCGTCGATTCTCTTATGTTCCCTTGGTTGGTTTGTTTGTCGTTTTCCTTTGTATAACAAGTCACTCTAATTAATTCTTAGATTTTATCGATATTGATAGAAAAATTTTATATGTCAAAAGAAACTCAATATTCTAGTTAAATCTAGATTTAGATGTAAAAAAGAAATACATGGTTTGTTTTTTATTTTATTTTTTTCAGTACAACATGTAGGGGTGCGGATCGAAATCACAACCTCTTGATTGGAGATTGTCAATTACTACTAAGTTATGCTCGCTTTGGCAATAATATGGTTTGTTTTACTATTGATTATCATTCACATAGAATTAATGGTATACAAGGTAGAAATAGCAACATGAGAACTCATTTTATACCTCACTCATACATAAAACTTAGGGGTGTAAATTCTTGAATCGACGTAGTTCGGTTCGGTTAAAATAGATGTCATGTCGGTTGGCTCGGTTTTATCAAAACATATAACCCTACCTTTATAAACCTAACACTAGATCTTGTTACTTCCGTTCTTCCCTCCCTCTGTCCCAAATGCGCCTCCCTCCCCAAATGTGCCTCCCTCCCAAATGCGTTGGCGACCAAAAGGAGAACTCATTTTATGCCTCACTCATACATAAAACTCAAAAAAAGAGACATAATATGTAAGTATTAACGAGAAAAATTACAAATAACATAGGAAATTTTAATTTAGGTTGAACTAGCTAGTGGTTGTTAGAATTTTTAATAATATGGAGCACACATGTAATTACTTTTTTTTTTAATTAAACCAAATGAAGTGATCTCATTATGTGTAAATTTTAGAATAGTGGAATAATTTCGGGGGAAATAATAAAGACATTGTAAACAATACTTTTTTGTCAGTTTAATGGGATTTTTTTTTGAAACAATAGACTATTTCTTAAAATAAAAAAAGGAGAAAAACGGGCAATTTTAAAATAGGAACGCGTCTCTTTCACAGGCCCATTCCAATGTTTTGACTGAAATAAACGGGTCGTAATTGTCCATTACATATTTTTTCATTTTCATTTTTCTATTTTTAATTTTCTCGATATATTAATTCATTTTGTTTTTTGTTTTTCTAACTTTTTTATTAATTTTTTTATTTTTTTATTTTACTTGAATGCATCACTATTTATTTTGTATTATTGTTTTTAAACATTGCCCATATTAAAAATCTCTTAAATATAATATAACAAATCTAATTTAATTATCTAGATAGATTGTAGATCCATCAAATTAATCTTTCTAAAATAATTAAAAATTTAAGCTATTTATTTAAAAGCCAAAACTTTAAAGTAAATCCTAAGAAAAATATTTAAACCACTTGGAAAGATTATCTAAATAAATTCATAAATAATATCATTTTAAGGAGAATAATATTTACCATATTTAATTATTCTTAATTAATTTATCAAACTTATTTTCTGTTATTATAAAAACCATTTTAAGATTTCAATATTTGTTATTATAAAAACCATTTTAAGATTTCAATATTTGTTTGAATATTCGGTAAGTTTTCAATCTTCTCAACTTTTAAATATTTTTATTATAATAATAATATTTACTATAAATTTTTAATCTTTTTTAAAATATGTTTTAAAATTTTAATTATTTTGGAGAAATTGATTTTGTGAGCTCCATACTTATATGAAAAATACATGGCAAACTATATTTAAAAAAAAGAATTGATTTTCTGAATCCACAACTTATTTGAAAGATAGATTACAAAATCAGATTTGGTATATTAGTTTTTCTTTTTAAGAAAAAAATGATTTTGTTATTCCAAAATTATTTTTAAATGATGTATTTAGGCAAAATTAAAAAATAATGATAAAAAAAATAAAACATTGACGCATTCAAATTAAAAGAAAAGAAATATTTAATAGGTGAGGAGGCTTGACACTTACCAAATATTTCCAACAAATATTTAAAATCTTAAAATGGTTTTAATAATAGCAAGAAAAATAGTTTATAAATCATTAAGAACAATTAAATATTGTTATCGTTAAAATTACATTATTTAAGAATTTTACTTGGATACTATTTAAGTGTTACTTGGACACTATTTAAATCTCCTCAATTTTAATTACTTGGATACTATTTAAGTCTCCTCAATTTTAAGTTAAATATTTTTTTATAATGATAAGATTTTACTTTAAAATATTTTATAAAATTTTAAATATTTTGGAGATATTGGTTTTGTGGCCATTTTTGTTTTTTTTTTAAGTATTTTTTTTAAACTTGGACTGAACTTAAAATTTTCTTAAGTTGTCTATGTACCCTTTTAAAGAAAGGGATCAAGTCATAACCTAGTTCTAAGATTTTTTTTTTTTGCCGTTTACCTTTTAAACTCATGCGGGTCAGGGGTATCATGCAGTTTAGACTCTTACGATGAAGAGTGTTATATTTCAAATGCTCTCATTTTCATCACAACTTCCATATCCTCCATCTTTAGAATTGGTTGAGCTGAAGAGCTTTTGTTTTACTTTTAAGGAACCTTCTGTATTTATGAAAAGGGAGAATTTTCTCTTCATACGTGAAGGAAAAATGCTGTGAATTTTCTTGTCATCATTCACTTCCTTAGATGATTTTGCCTCCACAGTCTTCATCATTTTTTCGTATTGATCGCTTGACATTTCGAGATGATCAAACACAGATTTCGAAGATTGATTTTTCTTTGACGTGGAGATACTTAGCCTTTGAAAGATTGAAGATCGAGTGGGGATGGATGTAACACATTGACTTTCTTCTTTTGTAGTGGTCATACTCATCCTCTGAAAGACTGAAGGTCGAGTAGTTGAAGGCTTGATGCGATCGAAGACAAAAGTCCTTTGCTCAGTTACTTTGGAGTCGTCAACTTCTTCCACATTTATGTAATACGAACTTGCAAGATTTTCTTTTTCCTTTTTGACATGGAAAAATTTTATCAGGAAAGACTATTTTAAGGTCACCGATATATTAGGTCGAGAGGAGTCTTTATTTTTTTTCCCCTCTGATTTAGGCTTCCTTGAATTCTTCTTTCCTTGGTGTTCATGCTCTTTGTTGAGCATAGGTGACTTCTTCTGAGCAAAACTTTGTTTTTTGTTTCTTTCAACGAGTCACAATAGTCCAGTCTTCCTCTCCATGATTGATAGATTTGACAACATATTTAATGGTATTTCTTGAAGTCTTCCATTGAGAGTGAAGAGATATAGGTTTCAACGTTCCAAGTTGGATCAATTTCATCCCCTGGTTGTAGAATAGACTTTGAAGTATTTGACTGCTTATAGTTGTTGTTACTGCAGCATGATTTGATTGAGCTATTTCATTGAAATCCAGCTCAATCTTTCCTTCTCGAGCTAAATTTAGGATACACTCTTTTAGGACAAAACACTTTCCAATGGATGACTGATAACTCGGTGGTACTTGCAATATTTGGGATCATCAACCTTACCCATTTCTTCTGGTCGTATACACTCTGGAAGTACCATAAATCGTGTTTCTAGTAATTGTTCAACATATAAGGGATGTCATAATCAAGAAAAAGACAAAAATTTTCTAGCCTTTCTTTCAAACTTAACCGTCTTTTCTCATTTCCTTGTTGCTTCCCAATTCTCTTTCCTTTTATTCTTGAAGACAACCTGGGAGAGGTTGTGTTTACACCAAAAGATTCATTTGAAGTTCTCTCAACACTTTTGTTTTCTTTCTCTAAGTCTGGCACTAAGAAATTCTTACTTCCTCGACTAGCAATATATGCTTAGCTCCATATCATGTGCACGAGTTGCTAGCTCTTCAATTGTACGAGGTTTTATTCCTTGAAGAATGTAAAGAAGTCCCCAGTGCATATCTTGAGTGCATAATTCGACAGTAGATAGTTCAGTAAGTCTATCTTTGCAATCAAGACTTAGAGCTCTCCATCGGTTGATATATTCAACAACCGGTTTGCCTTTTCTTTGTTTAGAGTTCGTGAGCTTCATCATGCTGACGGTTCTCTTCATACTTTAAAAGTGAAATAGGAATTCAATTTTAAGCTATTCCTAACTTTCTATTGTTCGAGGCTCGATATCTGTATACCAATCAAAGGCGTTTCCCTTCAACGTTCAGACAAACTGCTTCACCAGTTGATTGCCTCTCGTACCAACATTCTCACAAGTTTCGACGAAGTGAGCAATATGTTGTTTGGGATTACCTTTTCTGTCGAAATGCTGGAAAATTGGTGGTTGGTACCCAACAGACATTCTCAAGTTGTCAATTATCTTGGAATTTGGTTTTTAATACAAGAGAGTACTTTGAAAAGATCTGCCGTATTGAGCTCTGATGGAATTTGTTATCATGTCTTGGAGTTGTTGAACAGAAAGTGAAGCAATCGAAGTAGAGTGTTGCGATTGATTTTCTTGAGCGATAAGTCTTTCCGTTATCATTTATCTTGAGAGTAGGGGTTGGCTCGATTTAACAACATCCCAACTTTCAATCTAATTCTTCAGAGAGGCGATTTGAAAATCTTTTTATTCTATGGTCTCCATCAAATTTCTTATTTTTCTCTCTATTTTTGCTATTTTTTCATCCATAGTGTTTTCATCAGTCATCACAACAGAGACTGTGTCAGGATTAGGATCACATAAGGGGTTATGATTAACAAGAAACTCATTTTCAATAGATGTTTCTTGCAGCATCATTACTTTTTTCGTAGCAGTAGGAAGAGTTTGATTTACTCGTAGTTGGAATTCATCAGAGTAACCATGGGTGAATAACTCGTATCAAGGTCACTCATGATAGCAACTATTGTAGAAGTTCTTTTAAATTCCATTGCTCTTCTTAGAAAATTTTACGTCTTGAAAAGTAGATGAGAGGTAGAGATTGTCCCACTAGGCGTGCCAATTTGTTCACACTAGATTTCCAGAGAAATTATATTTCATGGAGTTGAACTTTTATATTGTTTGTATTTATTCTACAGTGGATTTAATTTCTAATGTTTATCCTCTGATTCTTTCTCTCGAACTTGATGTGAAGGTTGAGATGCTTGTTCTTGAATTTGGATCGAAATTATATGTTTTTCGAAAGTCTTCAAGTCTTCAAGTTTTCAAAATCTTCAAATCTTCAGAGAGTCTTCAATTTAGTGTGAATTCTCTCAATTCTGAAATTCTGAACCTTAAAAATGAAGGATCCTCTATAAGCTTGTGAACCAAATGAATATAGAGGTTTCCATAAGCTTAATGGGCTTTGGGCTTGGGTTATTTTGGATCAAACCAATGAATTTGGGTCATGGGCCCAATTCTTTAAGTGGATTTAAATTTAAATATTAATCCACCTTGTCTCATGGTAATTTGGGTTTTGGGCGAAGTTTGTGAACCAAATTGATTCCAAACATAGTTCTTATATGACCCAATTACATATTTTAATTGTTAATTTATCTTTAATTTTAATTTAGGGTTAATATATAATTAATCTCTAAATAAAATAGATAATGACGTGGTTGTTTATGATTGACTCAAAATTTATGGTTCTACAGTGTCGTTCACAACTTATCTGAAAAAATATATAATAAACTATATTTTAAAAACAATTTTTGTGGGATCCATAATTTATTTGAAAGATTAATAATAAATTTATTTGGTACCTTGTATTTTCAAAAAAAAATAATTTTGTTTGGTTTAAAACTATTTTTAAGAGATCGGCAAAGTTAAAAATGATAATAATAAATAAAATAAAATATAAATGCATCCAAGTTTAGAAAGAAAAACATTACAAAAAAAAGTAAAAAAAAAAAAGAATCAATGTAAATGTCACGAAAATTTAATTAAAAGGAAAAAAAATTGTAACCCACGAAATGCATCTCCTCGTTTTTTCTTTTTATATTTTTTTAAAAAAAGAACCTAGTATTTCAAAAAGTCCCACATGACACTGATTACTCACGTCTCCACATTAGTATGCTATTATTCACTCTGAACATAAGCCAGATATTGTAGGTTCTAAGATAGCGTGATCTTATGACTATATAAAATAGAAATGATAAGGATCGTTAAGACTTTCGAAAAATGCTATGAAAAGCATATTATAGCATTTTCTATTAGCTATTGTATCCATCTTTTTCTTTTAGTGTATGAAAATATTGTCCCTGACTTATATACCTATGAATTTCCTTTTCACAGGCCAATATGAGACTTTTTGGTCGAATTCCCATTTCCCAACTATACTCCCCATGTCGAATATAAAAAACACAATACTTTTCTCTCATCTATTCATAGAGAATATCTTCTTCTTATGTACAATGTAGAAGAGAATTTGAGGAAATCAAAGGCCAACTCATGATCTATCTAGCTTGGAAAATCAATTCAACTATTACTTCAAGGACGCTTCTGCTTCTTTAAGTTTAATTGTTTTGAATTTAACTTAGGAAATCAATATGTAACTTTAAAGTGTCAGTTTTTAATTTCCCAACAATCATATATCCTTCTCTTTAAAACGATTTAAGTCGTTTGTTATAGGATTTTCTTCTATGTGCATGATGGTGTGGATGTCGTCTCTAATTTGTCCCCTTAGATACAGTACAAGTTAACTAATATGTTGAATAGTTGTGACTCGCTCTATATTAAAGAACTTGAGCTTAAATTCCTAGTAACACACACCCATGTTCAAGTGTTAAGCATGCTAATTAATTGATGAGCCTGGATAAAATTACTCTATCATAGGTGAGTCATCATGTGAAGAAGTTACTAAAGAAGAAGGCAATGCCAGTGAGTTTTCCCATAACAAACCAACTGTACAAAAACCCACTCATATAAGGTCTCAATAGATATTTGACAGGTGTGTATAAGTTGTTATGTTTTCTATTATTTTTGTTTATTATTTTATTCATTGAAACCCTAAATATTGTAATATAAATATTGAGCTTTTGCTCCATTAATGAGACAAGACAAATCACTGCACCTTTTTGAATTTCTTGTAATTCTCCATTTGGTATCAGAGCATAGAAAAATGGCCAACGCCTTCTCTACTGTCAATACATTTGCCACCTCTTCAAGTAGCCCAGCCTTTACTTGTCATCCACTCAATCAGCTATTGAACCAGATTACCTCGATTAAATTAGAAAGAGGGAATTATTTATTCTGGAAAAACCTAGCTCTGTAGATATTGAAAAGTTACAAGTTAGAGGTCCATCTTTAAGGTGAAACACTGTGTCCGTCGGTCTCTGTGCAACACCCGATGCCGACAACGTCGGTCTTTATGACCTCCGAAGCTACCGCCATTGCTACGTCCATGGCATCAAGTTCCACGACTGTAGCTGCACCAGTAGTGAATCCGCAATATGAGGCTTGACTGACTGTAGACCAACTTCTTCCTGGATGGTTATATAACTCGATGACTCTTGAATCGCTACTCAAGTGATGGGATACGAAAGTGCAAGAGATCTATGGGTAGCATCCAAGAACTATTCGAAGTGCAATCAACATGAGAAGATACACCAGGTATTTCAATAGGCTCGCAAGGGTTTGCTTAAGATGACTGATTACTTGCGTGTTATGAAATCTCATACATATAATTTGGGACAAGTCGGTAGCTAGTGTCGACTCGCTCACTATATCCAAAGTTTTGATCGGGTTGGACGAATAATACAATCTTGTAATAGTAGTGATTCAAGGACGACTTGGCATATTTTGTCTGAGACACAGACCAAATTGCATGTGTTTGAAAAGTGGCTAGAATATAAAAATGCCCAGAAAATAACAGTAGCGTTCAATCACAATGCAGCTGTAATTATGGCAGTAAATATTAATAGTTCGAATGGGAACCAACGACAACAACTAATAATCAAAAGCCTCAACAACTAATGGCAATCAAAGAGGTGGTGCCTTCAAAATAGAGGAAAAGGGCGGTGGAAAAACAATGGTAACCGTCCAGTATGTCAAGTGTGTGGAAAAGTTGGACATTCTGCCCTTGTATGCTTTAGTCACTTTGATAAGCAATTTAGGGGACTCAATCAAAATCAATACAAGGGAGACAACTCTAATCAAAACCAAAACTCACACTCTCCACTCTGTTCAAAGCGGTAGCAACATACAAGGTATGACTCCTTATGCTTTTATTGCTACACAAAATATTAATCCGTCTGTTGCGAATCCAGAGACATTGATAGACCCTAGCTGGTACATAGATAGCGATGCCACGAATCATGTTACTACAGATTATAACAACATTATCAATCCAAGTGAATATGGAGGTAAGGAAAAGGTTATAGTTGGAAATGGTGATAAGCTACAAATTTCTCATACTGGTAAACCATGCTTAATAATGATATGGGCTTACTTAGTCTGGAAAATGTGTTATGTGTGCTTGATATTGCAAAAAATCTCGTTAGTGTGTCAAAACGTGCTTGAGACAATAATGTATTTCTTGAGTTTCATGCTGATTTCTGTGTTATTAAGGATACGTGTACCAGCAAGGTGGTGCTGAAGGGGGTTCTTAAAGATGGACTGTACAGCTTGGTGCCTCCCCAAGTGTCAGCCACGTACCTTCCACCAACCCTACCTACATGCCCCACCACTCTTCCCTAAGTTCTCATTCTCCCCTTTAATCGCCGCAAATTTATGTCCCTCCTTCAAACCCTGTGCTAAATACTTCACATAATGTCACAAGAAAAATCAAAGCCTCTTGTCTTCTCCTTTTCCTCTGTCACGTTTCCTACGTTACCCATTCTGCCTTCACCCCACCAAACTCTCCCACAACAACCACAGATCACAAGAGGGAAAGCAAGTATCATTAAGCCAAAGGCATGGGTCTCTTCGATAGTGACGGACTGGGCCTTGACGGAGCCTACACGGTACAAGATGCTTTAGCCACGCCATAGTGGATACAAGCCATGAAAGTAGAGCTCTCTACTCTCTTATGAAACAATATGTGGCATTTGGTTCCTCCTTCACTGTCTCTGCATGTCGTGGGAAGCAAATGTGTATTTCGTATCAAACACAAGCCAAATGGTGATATCCAACGTTACAAGGCTCGGGTTGTGGCTAAAAGCTTTCACCAATGTCCGAGAGTAGACTTCTTTAAAACCTTTAGTCCCGTTGTCAAGGCGTCTACGATTCGTGTAGTTCTCACCATGGCAGTTTCATTTGGTTGGGCTATTCGCCAATTGGATTTTAGTAATGCTTTCTTAAATGGAAAATTTGAGGAAGATATGTATATGCAACAGCCTCCTAGCTTCGAAAATTCTAAACATCCTCGTTATGTTTGCATGTTAGAAAAAGTAATTTACGACTTAAGGCAAATGCCCAGGACTTGAAACAATACTCTGAAATTTACTCTATTATCTTGGGGCTTTGTTAATTCCAAATTTGATACTTCTCTATTGAGGTACTCCTAGTTTATGTTGATGATGTTATTGTGACGGGGAATAATATTTCTCTAATTGAAAATTTTATTTCTGATCTGGACTCGAAGTTTGCTCTTGATCTTGGCCAATTGAGTTATTTCCTCAGCATTAAAGTACATAGATTATCCTCTGGTCTTATTCTAAATCAGTCAAAATATGTTGATGATCTTCTCCACAAGCTTCGGCTTGAAGGTCTCAAACCGGCCCCGTCTCCATCTGTTGTAGGGAAGCATTTATCTTTGTATGATGGGCACTCACTTCCTGATCCCACGGTCTATTAGAAGAACTATTGGTGTTCTCCAATATCTCACCACCACTCGACCGAGCATTTCCTACATTATTACCACTTGAGCCAATTCTTGACACAACCAACTAATGCTCACTAGCAGGTCGTAAAGCGTGTCCTCTGATACCTTAGTGGCACAAAATTCATGGGGCTTTTCATCAAGCCCTCGAACCATTTATCTATTTCTACCTTCTTTGATGCAGATTGGGCGTGTAACGCACCACGTTACTCAGGTCAGGTTACCCTCGAGTTTCGGGGGTTCTTTCTTAGAAATTATTTTAAATTAATTTAATTGCCCTATGTTAGTTAATTGAACTACTGCGGTAATTATTGTGAATTACTGGTTTTTATCTATGTATTTAATTGTGTTTACAAAGAGTTTGTTTTCCGTGGCACTTGTCTCGAGGCATTGGGCCGATTGCTTAATTCTATTAGTAAAACTAATTAAGTATAGGGAGGTGAGAACTAGAATTGTTAATCCTTCGGGTCCATGGGTATTGTTTTTCCTTCAACAAATTATTAGTTAAGTGGGTCTTCCTAAAAGCCCAATTTTTGTCCAATGATAGGGCCATGTGGTGGATTAGACAAATCCTTAAATCCCCTAAATTTTTGGAAACTAAAACAAAAGAGAAAAAGGGAAAAGAAACCCTAGTCTCCACACCTTCACGTGTTGCCCTTCAAGGAAAACAAGATTTTCACACCTTGTGCTGCCTCACGACCACCTCCGGCGAACCACTCCCCGATGATCTCACCCAGCATGTGGCGGCGACCCCAACCCACGACAGCAGGTGCGACGGCCGGTTCGGGACAGCAGCGTGCAGTGGCGGCGTTTCCGTTCATGACAGCAGGTGTGGTAGCCAGTTCGGGACAGCAGCATGCAGCAACGACATTTCGGTTCTTGCAGTGGTGTGCGACGGCCGGTTCGAGACAACAGCGTGTAGCGGCTCCATTCGTGATAACGGCACGTGAGGGTGGCAGCAGGGAGTTACCCGTTCTTGATAGCGGCGTGTAGCAGGTGTGGCGGCTCTGTTTGTGGCAGCGGTGTGCGGCGGTGACAGCAGGATAGTTGAAACAGCAGTTTTCTTTTGTGTTCGGCGACTACCCACGTCGGTTAACAGCCCGATCTACGTAACCCATGCCCCATCAAGTTAGATTTAAGCTACCCGCACCTGAATAGAATCGTTTTGGCGGTAACGGAACTTTCAAAGCACCTTAAAATTAGTTTCGATGGCTGGAAATTCTGTTTTAATTGCTGTTTTTGCTTCTTGGTGCTTAGGTGTTGAATCGACGCGTGTTTTGGAAGCCTAGCAGTGTGTAAGTAGTACCAGGGGGTATGTGTGAGTGATTGTGTGCTTATTACCTTGGATAAGTCTTTGCGTTGCTGTCTGCGTTAATCTAGATTTGAATGTCTGTTGTTATTAGTTTTGGCTGGCTTATATTTGTTGAGATAACTCTGGAAGAATGGATTCTATTATAATTGTCGACGTTAGACTTGGTTATGCTTGAATGTTGTCTGTTGTTACTGAACTTGTAGTTGGGTTGGCTAGAATGTTGTGAAGCATCTGTGGGAGTTTATGTTTCTGAGTGTGACTGTCGTGTCGATGTTTCTGAGTACGTTGGACGATCTCTTAGGGTCATCCCTAGTTGAGTAATTTGTATAGGTTGCTCGTTTGAAATGAACTATGTAAATAAGGCATGCATTATACTTGTTGCTTGTAATATGATGGTCTTGTTGCATCTGTTGTATGGTAAAAATTGGTGTGTTGTGCTAGACGTATGAGTAGGATGCCTGACATTTTGAGAAGATTGATGGTGGTTACTATGGTCTAGTCATAGGAATGTTGGAGCTTCCTTAATGTGAAGGTTGTTGTGACTAGCAGGATGTGATATTGTGAGCTGGAACCCCTGTTGGAAGCGAGGGGTGGGGACGTCGGTGTTGGTTTGTTTCGGATAGGATGTTGGATGAGGGTTAGGCCCCGCGAGTAAAAGGTCGGGGTCTTATACGTCTCTATGGGGTGTCGATGCTCCGGGTACAAAAGGTCGGGGGTCGATACACCATTTTTGGTTGAGATGAGTGTCGAGGCTCCGGGTACAAAGTGTCGGGGGTCGGCATGATGAGTCTAATTGAGACTAAGCATTGGGTCTGTATGTGGTGGTGGCCAGGGACCAATACGTTGAGTAAGCCGTCGGATACCTTGGGAATAAATGTCAAGGACCGATGCACCGTTCAAGTACCTTGGGGATAAATGGCAAGGTCGAACACTAAGTTTCCATAGAGGAGTGTCGGAGTCCTGGGGATAAATGTCAAGAGCCGACACGACTCGAGAAGTTAGACTTGGAGGACTAATATGGGTGGTGGTTATGAGCAACAGTTCAAGACCTTGGGGATAAATGGCAAGGTCGAACACCGAGCTTCGGTAGAGGGATGTCGGTATCTTGGGGATAAATGTCAAGGCCGATACGCCTCGAAGAGCTAGACTTGGAGCGCTAACTTAAGGTTTAGTACGAGTGGGTTAGAGACTAGTGGGTCGTGTAGGCAAGGTCACGAGAGTCCTGGAGTTTGGTTGTCGTGTTGAAATGTCAATTTACTGTTAATAGACCTTTTTATGTTTGTTTCCTTAATTATTGAGTATAATGTTACTGTGATTGAGGGCATGCTATTTGGTGACTGTTTGGTGTGGGCTACTTACGGAGTATTTTATATACTCACCCCTCCCCCCCTCTACGTTGATTATTTCAGGTGTACACAGGTCCATCGGTCGTGGTGATGACGTGGAGGAGGTTTGACCGAGAAGGGACCATTAGCTGCATTTTGTCTAGGATAGCTAGGTTGTGGCTTCATTTGCTAGTAGCGTTAGAGACTTATTGCTAGTAGTGCACTAGGTTTTTGGTTGACTCATGGGATGTTTTTCCTTATTTCATACTTTTTGGACGAGTTGTCATTCGTGTTGGCTATTTTTGTAGCATTCGAACCTATGATGTATTTTGGATTGTAGACATTGAATATCTGTGCTTTTCTTTATTTGGATTATTAGCTACTAAGGCAAATATTGTTTCTAGGAGTCGGATGTTTTTCTGCTTTTTGGATTATTAGCCACTGAGGCAAATATGCGTTTCTAGGATTCGGTTGCTTCTTTATTTGGATTATTAGCCACTGAGGCAAATATGCGTTTCTAAGATTCGGTTGTGACAGAACTCCACAGTTTTTCTTTTCCGCTTACGTTTCTTTAATGGGAAGAGTGTGCATAGTTATTAGGGCAATGGTACCCCATTCTTCATAGTGTTGGGGGGGGGGGCGTTACAGGACGTCTAACATTGATGATCGAAAGTAAATTGCTGCTTATTGCGTTTTTTAGGCAATACTCTTGTCTCCTAGTCTTCTAAGAAACAAATAGTTGTAGCACGTTCAAGCATAGAATCGGAATATCGCACTTTGGCTCATGCATCCGCTGAAGTCATTTGGCTTCAACAGTTACTATGAGAAATTGGTCTACCATCCCCCTCTGTTCCAGTGGTGTGGTGTGGAAATATAAATGCCAGCGCACTTGCTACGAATCCAGTATTCCACGCTCAGACCAAACATATTGAGATCGACATCCACTTTGTTTGGGATCAAGTTTTTTGTGGTGCTCTGGAGGTACGATATATCTCTTCCATAGACCAAATTTCTGATTGTCTTACCAAGTCTTTGACTCATATCCAGTTCCAATTTCTGCGTAGAAAACTCAGGGTCGTTAACCTTCCACACTCGTTTGAGAGGGAATGTTTAGCATGTTAATGAATTGATAAGCCTAGGTAAAAATTACTCCACCCTAGGTGAGTCATAACGAGAAGAAGTTACTAAAGAAGAAGCCAGGGTCTGTGAGTTTTCCCATAACAAACCAGATGTACAAAAGCTCACTCATATCAGGCCTCAATAGATATTTGTTTATTATTTTATTCATTAAAACCCTAAATATTGTAATATAAATTTTGAGCTTTTGCTCAATCAATGAGACAAGACAAATCAGTGCAACTTTGTGAATTTCTTGTAATTCTCAATTTTGAGCAATTTCTCTTACTAAGGATAGAACATAACAGAGGAGAAAGAAAATACAAAAATTATAATGAGTGCAAAATTAGTTCTCATACTTCAAAATGTCACGTATAAAAATAATTTATAAACTTAACAATTTTTGTAAATTTTCGAATATATACCTATTTAAAAAATTTTATGTAATTATTTTTTTAATAGAGAATAGATGAACCCGCGACAGCCAATTACTCCAGCCTGCTCTAAAGGCTTTCGAACAACTTCCTTGGGTAAAATCACATATATACCATTTGTATGGTATTTTAGTGCTATATATATTTCACTGATATACCAGTTTTACATTAATACGAGGTCATTTGGTTCAACGTTTCAAAAAATAATCCTAACTATGTTTGGTTGTGTATGGAAAAATGTTATCAGATTTTTATGGAAATAAATGATTAATTGCAGTTAGTTAATTATAAAGTATTAAAATTAATCAAAATTAACTTCTATTAATTAACTTGAGTTTAGCCCAAGGGCCACTTATTGATGTTACAAATTGTGACGATTTATTTGTTTCACATAATAAACGACCATGACATGAAAATACTCCCCCTTCCAGTGTGTTCCAACGGGAAAGAAACAAAAAAAATACGTCACAAAAGAAAATTGTGGAGCCCTATCTTTCTGATGGTGCTAGTTTATCTCTACGGTTATCGGCGGCGCCTACGTTGCAGACTCGCCGATCGCCATGACAATCCTATTTTGGAATGCTCGTGGCCTGGGGTCTCTTCGGGCATTTCGGTGGCTGCACAATTTGGTGCAATTGAAACGACCCCAATCTGATTTTTCTTTCTAAAACGAAGTCTTTATCTAGTCGTATGGATTCTATTAAAAGGCAACTTAATTTTGGCAACTGTTTTAATGTGGATTGTGTTGGGCGAAGTGGTGGTCTGGCTATATTATGGTCTTCTAAGGTCTTTTTTAGTCTAGTATCTTCTCCCAAAATCATATTAATGGTATGGTAGATTGGCTGAGGGTCCAGTGGCATTTCACAGGTTTCTATGGCCATCTTGAGGCAGATGTGAAATATTTATCATGGTCCCTGCTTCGATCTCTCTGAGGTAATTTTGATTCTTACTGGCTTATTGGTGGAGATTTTAATGAGATTTTGAGTTTGGAAGAAAAGCGGGATGGTCGGGACCGATCCAACAGTGACATTCGTGATTTTCGTATTGTGGTGGATGATTGTGGTCTTCTGGACTGGGTTTTGAAGGGACACTATTTACGTGGGTTAACTGCCACCCTGGTGCAGCTTTTATTGAAGAATGTTTGGACAAAGTTTTTTGTAATCTGGCTTGGCATTGAGCATCGTGCTCCTTTTCTGCAAGATCCCTGATGCCGCATTCTTCGATTTGATGACTTAAATTTATTGACTATGTTGAAGTAGTCGCACAAAGCTAGTTTCCCGCTTCATATACATCAAGTTCATCTTTGATTGTGCAGAAAACAAAAGCATGTATGCGGAACTTGTCCACTTGGGGTTGACAGAAAATTAGGGGTTATAAGGCTAAAATTCGAGTCACTTCTGCCAAGTTCAGTTTGCTATATCTAGTCTCTCGTCTGCTCATAACCGAGATAATCTTTTTGTCGCTGAGGCCAATCTTGAAAATATCCTACTGGAGGAAGAACAATATTGGAAATAGCGGTCCCGTGAATAGTGGTTGCAATGAGGGGACAGGAATACCGTTGGTTCCATAATCAGGCTTCTTATAGGCGAAATGCTAATTCTATTCATGGCCTGTTGGATTCTATTGGTCAGTGGTGTACAGATCAGGTTGACGTTATACATATACTTTCAGACTATTTCTCTAATATTTTGCTTCTTCTAGGCCTTCTACCGAAGATCTCCATTTAGCGTTATGTGATGTCAAATTCAAGGTGACTAAAGAGATGAATCATGACACTTCCAAACGTTTTACTGAGGTCGACATACAGTTTAACTCTTAAACAAATTCATCCTCACAAAGCCCCTAGGCCTGACGGCCTATCCGACACTTTCTTTTGGAGTCAATAGGAGACTGTGGGTTTCGTACGCTCCACGTTGAGACTGATTTGTTGCGCTTCTTTCGTCTTTTGACAGATGATATTGAGGACATATCAGAAGTGGAGATGCTTCTCTTTAATGTTCGGCGTTGCTGCAATCTGTCATATTTTATTAATTTTTGCATTACTTTTCAGGAGGGTATTGATGTTGCATACCAGTTAGCTAAAGTTGCTCTAGTGCAGCGTGTTAATAGGGTGTGGCTTAAGGAAGATCCCACATCCATCACCCGAGCTCTTGCTTCTGATCATCTTTATTGCTTCGTTGTTATAAAAAAAATCACTTGAGTTAATTTTAAATAATTAATTGTAGTTAGTTAATTTATTTCTATTAAGTCAAATTTAAAAGAAATGCAGTTAATAAACTTATATGAACGTTTCATTGTAATTAATTAATACAATAATCAAATCAAGTAAATAATAAATTATAAAAATCATATTTTATAAATCAATTATAATCAAATCATTGGTAGGAAAAGATTATTGTGTTTGGTTAGGATAGAAATACTTTGAAATAAATAAAATATTGATGGAAATTAATCTCAAAATATTTTATAATTATAATATTTCAATGAATAAATTAATTAAATTTATTTCAGAAATATATATAAATTTATTAATTACAAATAATCACTAAATTTATATATAATTATTAAAAATTAATTTTTAATATTAAATTTAATTTAACTAAGCTAAATTAATTAACCTTTAGGGGCCATTTGTTTCGTCCACATTTATTTTGCAGTAATGTAAGATACTCGGCTATCTCGAGATGCCCATACGGAAGACATCCGAGTCAATTTGGATACCCCTTTTGAAACATGGGTTTCCATGAATCCCATGTCGAGGGCATCCTATATTGACATTTTTGCCCCTCATATATTTTCTTTTATCAAATTTCTTTAGTTTTATTTATAATTTTATAATTTAAATAAATTAATGTACTATTGACTAATAAGCAATTAAGTATATTTATGTATTACACGTACGTACAAAATAAACTTCAATTAAATTATATAATATATCCATCTACTTTTAATATTTGGAATGACTTATTATTAATAATATCTATTATCTTAAATACATAATTTTAAAATAACATTTTTTTAACTATCAACCTACCTTTGATATTCTTCTTCTTAAAAGAATATAATTTGATAATATAATAAATGAATTGCACAAAATATAAGATTAATTATAAATTGTATTTTTTAAATATTATAGTTGAAAATGAAATTTATATTCAATATTAATTACTTTTAAAAAAGTCTTATATTAATATGAATTCTACTAACATACAAAAATTAATACATATATGGAATTAATATAAAAAAACATAAAATATTAAATTAATTTTAAGAAAATGTATTATATAAATGTAAATTATATTATATTATATTAATGTATAAATTATATAAATATTCATAAGGGTATTTTTGGAACATTGTAGAAATTTAGACATTCCCATCAATAAATCTTGGAAAACAAACGTGGCTATCCAAATATTCCCGGATATCCTTATATATTTTTCTACGAAACAAACGTGGTCATCTCAAGATGTCAAACATCTATAATTCCGAACATCTGAAATTTCAGGCATCTGAAGATCCCGACATCTACATTCCCAAAAAACGAACGACCCTTAGTAAATGTAGCGAGAAGAAACTCCCCAGGTTTGGGATAGTAGTCCGGAAGAAATTCCTGTATAGTTGACTGAGAAAAATTTACTTTCTTAATGTATTTACTTTTAGTTTCTAAAAAAAAAACCTTTTAGTAAATTTAAGTTCTAAAATAATTTAATTATTTAGTTTTCATGTAAAAAATAAAAAAAATCACATCAATTTAGTTTAATTAGTAAATTGATGGTAAAAAGTGTGTTTAAGTTGTTATAGTTAATCCGTTGAAAATCAATCTATTGAATTGATTTTATTTAGTAATCCCTTTTAAATTATAAAACTATATTAAAATATAGTAAATATAAATCATATAAATTTTAAATTTTTGTTATACCAAATAATTAGCACAATTGTCAATTGAATAACTAATAGTCAATGTTTTTTTTACTAAAATTAATTGTGAATGTTATTTAAATAAACTTCAACATATACCTATTAATTTTATAATTAATTAGTAAAAAAAATTTTTTTACAAAAATTAGTATAGATTTTTATTGGAAAGTTAAAAAGATATATCTGAGTTTAAAAATATTTAAAAAACTGTAGTTTCTGAATTTATTAGAGTAGTATAAGAAAATATATAGATATATATAATAAATTATAGGCTTTTATATGTTGTTTAAGAGATAAACTCATGGGCAAATTCATGAAAATAGAAGGATAAATAAAACTCTGGTCAGGAGTAATAATTGATGCATGAGAATAAGTGATTCCCAAGTAAAAGTATTAAAAAAATGTGTACCAAACATGAATTTAGATTAACAATGCTCTTTTCCACACCACAAAACCTCCCACTAAACGGATCTGATTAATGTCTAGATATGTAGGGTTAAAAAAATGTTGATGTACCTTTTTTACTTTTAAAACAATTTTTTTGGGTTGGGCAAAAATTGTGTTATATTTGCGCAAAAAAATAAATTATACTGTGCTAAATTTTGTTGTTATTTTGGGTCAATTGGATATGTACGTAGATATCTTAATATTAATGAATTTTACATAGATATCTTAATATTAATGAATTTTACATTGAAAATAGTTTAGGGCCTAGTAACGTTATTGTTTATTTTAGTTTTGTTAAAATAAAATATAACACTATGTCTAGAAGCTTCTTAAGGTATCTACACAAAATAACTTTCTTTAAATTTATCTTAAAGATTGCAAATAAATATCTAAGGAAAATGATCTAGAAATATGTTAGCTTTTCCTTAGGTGGTAAGTAATTCTAGAGAACGTTTGAATAAGGATATACTAATTATAATTAGAAGTATCTAGAATATGGTGAGATCTAAGAAGTGTCTAGAAAAATCTATCCATTGAGCTCCAAGAATCCTTCTTTGGAGAGATGTCCAATACGTGAGACAATTAAGGGAATTAGGTAAAGAGGGTGAATGAAGGAAGTGAGGGAAGTTAGAAAGTGGGAGAGTTTAAGTTAGAAAGTGAGGTTAAGACACATATTTCTAACCAAAAGATCATAAGTTCGAATCCCCACCCCTACGTGTTGGGTACTTAAAAAAAAAAAATTATTCAACAAGTTTTTGTTTCTCATTTCTAGAGTTTGAGAAATATTAGCATTTGATAATTGTTTCATTTCTCTTTCTCTTTCTCGTTTCTTATAAACATTTCCAAATCTGTTAGAAATTTTGAAAATAACAAAATCAAGCTTTTTATTTATGGTAAATACACTTTTGGTCAAGTTTCTATTTGGTCATTGAGTTTCAAAAATCGATAGTTTAGTCCTTGATCTTTAGAAAATAGTTCTAAAAGATCCTTAGAGACTAACACTGTTAAATGTCACTAACGGAATGCTGACGTGCTTTTCGTGAGTTGCCCAAAATTTTTATTAATTTTATATTAATTTTAGGTTATTGTGACATTTTTTTTCCTTCACTCTCCTCTTTCTCTCTCTTCTTCTTCCTGTTTCCCCCCATTTCTGCAAATTGCTCAAGCCGTCAATGGCAAAATTGATGATAGGTTATGAAACAATTTGATACGCGACAACTCAACCTTATGGACTACTCGAGCCACTAACCACTTGAATCCAATCGTACAAGAGGTTCAACCTGAAAGGCTAAGGGTTACCTTTGCAGTCGTTACGTTGAGCAGACAGAATACTCACTATGTTCGAGGTCGAAAACACTCCACGAGTTTGGTGACCAATCAAAAAAGCATGCTCCGAGGGGGTAAAATATGAGATTGTAAGTTCAACCACACAAAGAAAATTGATATTTTGGGGGAGGGGAGTGTTGCACACGACAATGAAGAGAAAACTCTCACAATTTTATTCAATTTGATAATTCCAAGATGTCTAAAACAAGAGAGGAAGGCCCATGGTCTTTACGAGAAAAATTGTAAAATTAAAATAATAAAAATTGTAAAAAGCAAATAAATGACCCTAAGGATAGCTTCGGCGGCTTGGGGCCTCAAGGAATATCTTTGAGATCTTGAGTTCAAGTCACATGGACAAAACTAAAAGTTTATTTTACCCATAAAAGTCTTATTATATAAAGATTGAGTTATAGAATGGCATTAAATAATAAATATAACATAAAATTTGAATATTTAATTTAAATCAAATTACTTTTCAATAAACTCTACATTTTTTTTTATATATCCTTACCCTACCTAAGTTTGAAAACAAAAACAAGAAATAGTTATAATTTATTTTGTATTTTTAACAATAAATAAATAAATAAAAACAAAAGGCAAGAAACAAGGAACAATTAACAAATACCAAATACAACTTTTTATTTTTATTTATTAAAAAAGAATACACAAAAAATGAAAAATAAGAAATAAGAAACAAAAAAAAACCGCCGCAATGCATTTAATTAATCTTAATCTCGGTAGGAGGGAATTATCAATAATTAATATTAATTTTTTTTTTGACATCCTTGAGTGTTTGAGTCAGCTTGCAAGCATCTCGACTAAATATTAAATAATTTATCATCCAAAAAACTAAAGCAACCCAACTCAATAATTGGGTTGAGAAACTTTACAAATAATTTATCATCCGAATGGATTTGTATGTTGGGAGAGTTTGTAGCTTAATGCCATAGTGGAGTAGTGGTATTGGGTTAGAGAGACTTTGAAGGGTAGTAGCCTAAGTAGTGGGTTAGTGGCCTAAGTAGTGTGTTAGTGATCGGTTTTCTTATTTTCCTATAAATTCTTGTCACAATTTCTTTGTATGATTGGGTTAGAGAGACTTTGAAGGGTAGTGGCCTAAGTAGTGGGTTAGTGGCCTAAGTAGTGTGTTAGTGATCGATTTTCTTATTTCCCTATAAATTCTTGTAACAAATTCCTCCTTCGTACGATTTCTCTCTTGCTTCCGATTTTTTCTTCATCTTCATTTTCATTACACTATGTTCATATAACAATTATGATCGTCATACTTTCTAATCATCCATAGAACAATGTCTCTATAACGAGATGCTCTAACATACCATTGACAACCCAACTGATGCATTCATACTCGACTATTTTGAAGTTTGATTTCAAAATCTTGAACTGAAAATTATTATTTATAGCCATAAACTGAAAAGCTTTTTACAAGGTTCCTTATTTGCAAATAGATCCTTCTCAGTTGAAATGTAGAAAACATACTAGTAATATCAACATATTTATAAACTTTAAAATTCCTTTCAATTATAACAAAAAAATTAGCATAGGAAGGCACTAAATTTTCACTCCCTGAATTAATAACACCAAATGACTCCTCCAAAGGCATATTAGTTATATAAGCAACTAAAGGATATCTTGCGCTGTCATCCTTAACCAAAGTCAAGAACCAAGCAACAACTTTATCTTCATTAATTTCAATAACACTCTGCACTCCACTACTACCCAAATTTAATAGAATTGAAAACCGAACAAAACATGTTGATGGATCCAATCTCACTTCATTCAATATCAAATTTTTAAAGTTCTCAAAAATCATATCTTCATCAACCAAAACCCCAATAGTTTTGTAATTGACATAGTAGTGACTATTATCTCATTCACCACTGTGAAAAACAAGTAATTGCAAGCTTGCTTGTAACTACAAATACTACAATAATATAAAACATTGATGATATTAGTATATTAATCAACAACTAACATAGAATAAAATAGCAATGATAAACTATAATATAAATAACTAATATGCCACTCAAAATTTAAAAAATAATCAATGTACTACTAAAATTAAAAAACCTAATATACTTAATTTAAGCAGTTGATATATTCTATATTGATAATATCATTTATAGATATATCCTATATACTCTATATGAGTTATAGACATACCTAATATAGAATATATATAAATGTGATATACCTCACTGATATACTTCATTCAATATATCTGCAATTAATATCACTCACATATAATAAGTGAAATACATGAACAATAAATATCACTAATATCAATTCATAGCCAAATCCAAAAAACTAATCGATGACTCAAAAACCCAACAATTACCAATTCATCAATCATTGAATATTACAATTCCTCTCTTAGATCTCAATCAATTCCTCTGTTAAATATCTAACAATTTCATCACATAAAAAATCTAGTAAAAACTCGAACAGAAATGGGTTAAAAATTGAAGCTAAAAATTAGGATTCTCATAAAGTTGCTATATCTGAAAATATGAAAAACGCATCTCATATCGCTAAATATTGAAAATTAATGTGCTACCCAATACAAATCCCCAAAAACAAATGACCCCCCTTTAGGTTTATTTCATTTTGTTCTTAAATTTTTAAAATCTTCATTTTGGTCGTTGAACTTGTTATACGGATAGAAAATTACTTTTCACTCCTCTCCCAAGGTTGTGCCTTATTTTTCTCTTTCAAATTTTTTCTTAGATTCTTTATTTTGTTTTTCAAATTTTTTTTATTCCTTAATTTTCTCTTTTAAAATTTTTTTCTAATTATTTATTTTGTTTCTTAAATTATTTATTTTGTTTTTCAAGTTTTCTCATAATCTTCATATTTCTCATCGTCATGAGAGAAATTCGCTAGATTTAGCGAGAGCGATAAAGAGAGAGGAGAGAAAGATAGGAAAAAAAGAGAAGATCAATAGAAAAAAATGAGCAGATCGATAGAAAAAAGGGAACAAAAGGAACAAATCGATAGAAGAAAAAAAGTTAGTGATCGATAGGAAAAAAAGGTAGCGATCGATAGGAAAAAAAGGGTAGCAATTGGTAGGGAAAAAAAAGGTAGCGATGATTACGAGTGTACAACGAAACCGACCAAACTGGTCAGATCGACCAAAACCAAAGTTGATCGGTCGTTTTCAATGACTGGTCGGTTGGCCGGCGGTCGATTGTCGACGGTCGGTTTGACATTTTTCATAATGTCGGTCAGTTGGCTAGTAGAAAACCCTTATAACCGACCGAACCGACCGAAATATACCTTTTTTAAAAAATTATTATTTGTATATATATATATATATATAATGATTCATTTTTTCAGGGTTTACATACCCCGTCGCCAGCCTCCCTCTCATTTCCTTTTTCACTCTTTCTCTCCTCTACTATTCTTTCTCCCTCTCTTGATTAGTTTCCCTCATGGTGTAGCCATCGCTGCTCAGACCTTCGCGCCGTCCACCCTCACCCATGTGCTCCCTCTCCCTCGCTCACCTCGTCTCGCGCCACTGCACCCAACGTCCTGTTTCAACCGCTACCTAGCCCCCACCGCCCCATTTCAGCCGCTACCCTGTCACAGATCCGTCAATCGAAAAACACGTGTTTGGGGGTAAAATACCCTGAACACTTGGAGGACAGCCATTGGTGCTCTGAAGATGATTGGAGAGCCAGGTCCACCCCGAGTCGCTAAGAAGTTCGACGACGACCATTGGTGAGACTAAGTGTAAAGGCCGAGGTGCGACCTAGTCCGGGTCCGACCTACCGTGAGTCCCGACAGGTCCGATGTGAGAGAAGATAAGTAACCGTCAGTCGCGAGATTGTCGGGAGTAACCGTCGGACGCGAGATTGTCGGGTGTAACCGTCGCGAGATTGTCGGGTATGCCACCCATAAATGGAAGACTTCATTTCACACTCAGGTATGAAATCGAACCTGGAACTAAATTGAGAGTCCGACCTATACTGACTTGAGCGTCGGAGTGCTTACCCTCTTGTGCAGGCCCACTCAGGTGTTCAGGTCGAACCGGAGACCGGGTTCGAGCTAGGTTCGGAAAGATACAGTTATGCATATCTTTGCATAAACATTTGGCGCCGTCTGTGGGAAAGGACTATCTAAGTCATCCCGATTAACAAACGCGAACAAAAATGGTTCAACCAGCGAATTCAACCAACACCTCCAACCGAAGAGCTCTGGCTGCCAATGATGGCCACCAGAGGGAGGTTGGGGCAGAGGTGGTAGAGGGGCAAGTTCATGAAGGCCTGGGGACGGAGCCTCTCCGCAGGTCGGCACGTATCACCACGCCCGTACTACCACCAGCACACCCAAAGCCATCCAAGGCCCATCGAGGCTGAGGTGGAGCTTCCAAGAAAACCACCCGAGGGCCAGCTCCACTCTCGTCGGACCCTAAGCTATCATCGCTAAAAGAGGAAGACATGAGGACTACGCTTGAAAAAAGAAAGTGAAAAGGGGAAAGAAATCGACCTACCGAGGGTTCGAGCTGCCTTCAGATCGAACTCCAAGAATTCAGGAAGCGTAGAGAATGACCTGAAGATTCGGAGCTATTTATAGCTCATCGGAAAAATCTCTGCACCGTACATGTGTAATCAACGAGCGGCTGAGATTGTCTTGAAAGACGAAACGACGGAAAACTTAGATGCTCCGATCGATTTGCCTTCCCCAACGATCAAATTCCTTCAACAAATTAAAAGTCGCCACGTGTCCAAGATAAAGTCGAATGAACTTCTCTGCCAGATCGAGATTGAACCTGACAGAGAGGGGGCCAATGTTTGGGGGTAAAATACCCTGAACACGTGGAGGACAGCCATTGGTACTCTGAAGATGATTGGAGGGCCAGGTCCACCCCGAGCCGCTAAGAAGTTCGACGGCGACCATTGGTGAGACTAAATGTAAAGGCCGAGGTGCGACCTAGTTAGGGTCCGACCTACCGTGAGTCCCGACAGGTCTGATGTGAGAGAAGATAAGTAACCGTCAGTCGCGAGATTGTCGGGAGTAACCGTCGGACGCGAGATTGTCGGGTGTAACCGTCGCGAGATTGTCGGGTATGCCACCCATAAATAGAAGACTTCATTTCACACTCAGGTATGAAATCGAACCTGGAACTAAATTGAGAGTCCGACCTATACTGACTTGAGCATCGGAGTGCTTACCCTCTTGTGCAGGCCCACTCAGGTGTTCAGGTCGAACCGGAGACCGGGTTCGAGCTAGGTTCGGAAAGATACAGTGTGCATATCTTTGCATAAACAACACGAAAGGTAAAAAGAAAAGAAAGAAAGAAAGAGGGAGAGATCGGTTTGTCGACAACTGACCGATCGAACCGACAATGAAACATCGATCGGCGGGAGTTTTGGTTGGAAAACCGACCCGACCAACCGATGTATACCCCTAGCAATGATCAATAGAGAAAAAAAAGGTAACAATGATCCATAGAAAAAAAAAGTAGTGATAGAGAGAGGAGAGAAAAAAAATGAAGGAAGAGAGAGAAAGAGAAAAAAAGATCTCTATGAGAAAGGAGAGGCAAAAAATTATTTGTAAGTGGAGAGTGAGAATTAAAGATTGCAAATGAGATGAGATAGAACAATATTGCAGGCGATAGTAATATGGAACGAAAAAGAGATAGATGGCAAGAGGAGGGGGAAATCGACGAGATAAGGGGAGGGGGAGAGGAGAGGTGAACGAGGGTAGAGAGAGGGTTAGAGATTGAGTGAAGTTACAAAGAAAGGAAAAACAAAGATTTTGATTTTATTCCATAGTAAAATTTGATAAAGAAAAGTAAATAAATAGAAATGGAATAAAATAATGTGGGGGCGGGGATCAGATTCAGAGTGGGGGCGGGGAATGCAGTGGATTGAGATGGGCCAGGAGAATAATATGGGCCCAGGACGTCAAAAAGGCCCAAAAATTAAAAATGAAAAATAAAACTTTCTGGAACACGGAAACGACACCGTTTTTGAAGTCGAAGAATTCGACCGTTGGGATGGAAGGGAAATGTATCCGTTGGAAGCGCCCCTTGATTCCAATAGTCATCATCCATCAGGCGTTATTCAACAAACTGTTTAAGTATCATCCAACTTCCCCCTCTGTCTCCACGATTCAATCTCAATTTCCATTGTAATGGCAAACGCCCACGTCGTGGAAATCCAAATTCCAATCCCAGCGGGGCAAGAAGATGACGAGAATAAGAAGCTAATTTGTATGGCCATCGAACAGCACCCGTTAAGGGAAATCTCCGAGAGGCCAGGGCATCTGCTCCTGCTGAAGCTATGGCAGCGAGAGGAGCGTCTGTTGGGGGTCCGAATGGCGGGCCGGGAAGCCAGAATGGAGTCTCAGAAGCAGCAGATCTTCCACCTCTGCTGCTTCTTCCTGCTCTTCCACGCCCTCGCCCTCACGCTCCTGTTCACGGCCCCGGAAGACGGCGGAGCGTGCAGGCGGTGGTGGGCTGCGGGGGTGGCGGTGGGGGCGACGTCGGCCGTGATGGCGGTGCTGGTGCAGGCGCGGGTGTGGGCGTACTGGAAGGCGGCGGGGCGGCTGCAGAGGGACAGAGACTCCAACAGGGCTCTCCTCAGATGCGTGCAGGAGCTGAGGATGAAAGGAGGCTCCTTCAATTTGAACAAACAGCCCATCGTCGGGAAGAGGATGAAGAGCTCCAGCGTGGAGATTAAGTGGGGCCCGCTCACTTGGTGCTCCAGGAATTTGCCTGCGGTTTCTCTGCTCTGCTCTGCTGGGGCTGTTGTTGCGGCTTCCAGGTTCCTCCTCTGTGGATGAACCATTGGTTTCTCTAAGCAACACCAACACTACTTGTGGTGCACCCTCTGTTTTGTTTTTCTTCTTTTTTTCACTACAATTAAATTAATTGGAATTTGTATTTTAACATTTTTTCACTAAAAATTTCAATTCCTTTTTTATCATTTTACTATTTACTCTTTCGATCTATGAATTAAGGTGGCCTTGTGTGAATGGAAAGTTGATAAATTTTAGAAGAAAGCTTAGATCAAGTTTTGCTGACTTTTAAAAAAATTTGAGAGAGAATTAGAAAGTTTTATATCAAAATTGTGTAATGCCTCAAGCCCGTGATTTGAACTAAGATTTGAAATTCGAATTCGTCACCACTTGGTGAAATGTGAGACTCGAGTAGAGAGAATTCTGTACATGAATGATGAATGAACCAACTACTCATCATAATGAGGAAGGGAAGGATCTTTAGTTCATTTATACACCTTCCTTTATGAACCTTCTTTTTTTTATGTTCTCAATTATAAAAACTTCAAATTTAAGACTTAGAGCTGGTTAGTGAAAATAAAGTTGATTTGCAGAGACTGTTTTCACTATTAAAATCAACTTACATCAAGAAGGTACACAACCCTCATGGGACATCTGACAACAATACCAAAGAATTCGAATTCCAAAATTTGAGTCTAAGACGTTACAAAATTATACCTAACGTTTTGCTAATTTGCCAAGTATCATATATTTATCATCAACCAATTTTAACAACGAAGTATAATTAATAAATGTTAAAAGGTAAGGGATTAAATTGAAAAGTTTTGAATAGTGATGGAAGGAGAAACTGAAAAAATAGTCAAATATTAAAGTAATAAACACATATTTAGCCTAAATTACATGACTAAATTATTTAAACATTGAAAGTTGCTTTTTTTAAAAAAAAAAATCTAAATTATCTCATACCCACTAACAATGGGAAAGTACACTTACATATAGAATCTCTAAACCAGAAATGAACGAACAGAATAAATTCATCTCAGAATTGAAAAGTAGTTGATCCCATTTCTCATGCACTTTCAAACCCAAAGATCCTAAAAATACCTGCAACAAGAAAATAAAGATCAAACTTGTGAAATCTTGTAAGTAAAATTACATTAAATAAAAAAGATAACTTGCCTTCATCAGCCTGATACTTGTTCTTGTCATCCCCAGCATATGCAAGTAAATTGTGTTTTGGATTCCACTCCACGCTGTTCATCGCCGCCCGACAAGGAATCTGATGTACCGTTCTTCCCGTTTGGACATTCGACTGTTTCGTGCGAAACAAAAATGCTACTAATGAACCCGTTTTTGCCAACTACCCATCCACAAATTTAGAAGTCTGAGGGGGAGGGGGAGATTCATAGATTTCAGACATTCAAGAAATGGAGAGCTTACTATATCAATGAACAAGTCCTCGCTGGCAGAAGCAATGTATTTTCCAGTGTAGTTGAAACTTATTGTCCTCACAGGCCATCTGAGGAGAGTATAAGAAGTGACAAGAAAATGTAATTTTCAGCCTACGAAAACGCCCAAGTTTCCAACAGACAAGATATGGACAGAGGCAAGAATTTACTCGAGTTTCGTAAATGTTCGCACGCAGAGCATCTGAGAGATATCCCATAGGCTAACTAAGGAATCAGCACTTCCAACGGCAAAATACCTATATGTAAGAAAGAATCCGTTTATCTTTCCCAATGGCTAATTGCAGAAGTAATTTTCTCAAGAAACGAAGCAAGAAAACAATCAAAAGATCAAAACCAACAGTATTTTTTATCAAAGAAATCATATGCATGACTGCAGATTGCATGCAGGAGTTGTGCACAGTTCTTTAATCATGGAACTCAGAATGATCACTCAAGTTAGGAAGGGAAGTTAACTTTGAAACTTACGCTCCAACTGGGTCAATTGCAATGCAGTAACAACCAGCTGTATGAGCCATAAGAGTTTCAAGTGGTCGAAGCGACGGGTATGCTAGTACTTCAACAGTACCTGAGCACAAAAAAATAGACATGCAATTTTTTTTTTTCCAAAATAGTGAAAAAAGACAATCTACCCAATCATTGCATTAAAAAGAAAGGTAATTGCTGCAGATCATCACCATTTCCAGTTGTCAGGAAAAACATCTCCCCAGTCATGTTCCAAGCAATTTCATTCACCTGGAAGAGATACGCAAAAAGTTGTGTCAACATAATCAAAGTGAAACAAACATGGCCGTGAAAATCAAGCAAATAGAATTAGCAGAAAGGAGGGTTAGATAGTACGGGGTTGATAGAATATAATCCACTAGATTTCAAGAGTATCGAGAATCCACTATTCAAAAGTTCCCTATCTCTCCCCACCCACCAAACTATCACAGTCTAAGCATGTCTTCTCTCTTCACAAAAGACTTAGGTGAGTTGGCATACCTTCTAAGTTAATCGCTTTTAAAAATATATATATTTTTTCTTACAACACTTTCTATAAAATAGTTTTATTTGAAATACTCGTGTGTTTGGTTACATTTTCTTAAATGTGAGTTTAACCACAACTTTGTATCTTTTCATCTATTAATGAAAAGTTGTTTCTTGTTAAAAAAAAAAAAAAAAAAAAAAAAAAAAAAAAAAAAAAAAGAGTGAAAAAAGGTGACTCTACACATGTCAAATTGCTATAAAGTGATTCTAAAATGATTCCTGGTCAATTGCTATAGAATCACTCCGGGGAGAATCAACTTTAAAGTGATTCTTCTAAAAATTATAATAAACCAATTTGAATACTGTAAAAATGATTTTCATTTGTTACCAACCATTCTAGATTTGTAAAGAAATATTTTTGGACCTCCAAATCACTTAGGTAGTTAATCCAAACATACTTTTAGTATATACTACAACAGATTCCCACCTGCACCAGTTATTCTTACTAATTAACTCGACAAAGGGTCCACATTACACATTACATCACATTATTTACACAATACATTAGTCCCTCCCCTCACATGTTTCCTTCCTCCTATACACATTAATAACAATTAACAAGCGGCCGCTCAAGGGCTTTCAAGAACAGAGCAAAGACAGCCTCAAATAAAATTGAACTTATAATTTTAAAGGGTCCAATACTCTATCCTCAATATATTTCAATAATCAACCCTAAAATGGGTTACAAATCATACAAAATTCTTGAGCACTTCGAGAGGCCAAGAACCCTCCCTCTCAAGGATTATCTCCTCAAGCCTAAACCATACTAATCACGGCCTACCGCCCCCTTTCTCCTTACTATCTTTATAACAATTCTCCCTAACAATTTCTCTATCTAATTACTAACCTACCCTTATTATTCTACTAATAACCCTAAATACCCCTAAAGGCCATTTCTAACAGAAGACCAACATGACTACGTCAAAGCATTCACATCACATCCATGACATTATGTCCTGTTGTGATTTGTTAAACTTATTTAACACAATCCTCTTTTTATGTTTTCATAAATGACCAATGGTTAAGTCACTGTCGTTTATCTATATAAACATTACCTCATAATTGAACTTGCGCTTGTGAATTGGCTTGAACTTCCTAACGTCTAGTATTGTGAGTTCATCATCCTGCAAAATGATGTAGAAAACAGTGAGAATTGAAATGGTCAAGTACTTCCACAGGGATAAAAATTTTCAAATGTACATTACAGAAATAACAAGTCTGAATTGGCTTTATAATGCACAAATTTCACCCTAGAACATACCCTATTCCCAACAGCTACGTGTGTCCCGTCAGGTTTGTAGGTGATGTTGATATTTTCCCCACTGAGTTCAACTTGCTGTGAGCATTTCCCACCTACCGGACAGAGAGAAATTACGAACCATATTCTAAACTTCAATTAGATCGGTACTTCAGAAATCTCAGTTCAAATGCTTACTACGAGCATCCCATAGTCGAACAGTCTTGTCCCCAGAAGCAGTTGCTATAAGATCAGAATGTTTAGGATCCCAACATAGCTGATCTACACTATCAGTATGCCCTTTCAACTCAACATCCTTAACCTTACCCTGAAGCAAACATCATCTGAGATGATTGAAATGATTTGTTTCAGGGTAGTAAGTAAATACATAAAAACAAGACAACACTGAGTGTTATGGTGGAACAGCATCGTGGGAAAACAACCAAGTCCTATAAGGTACCAATGATAAATGATGCAAATGGAACATACAAAAATATACACAACTAGAGAGTTATGCACGCTGTACCCCCTACTTTCAAGAACTTAAACGCAAGAGCTTAAGAAAAAAGGAAAGTAGGCAATAGAATTAAGCTGAAGCTTTCTTTAACTTCATTCTTCAACGAATAAAAACCGGAGTGACCAAGGCTTATCCTCTTTCCTTAATAATTTAAAAGATCATGTTGTCTCTCGGAATTGGCCTTACAGCGGGCAGAGCCTCCAGAGGAAAGCCATGAGAGCATGGAGCCCAGTGTTTTCTTACTTCAATTAAAATCTATTTCGATAACTTCATTCATGTGACAACTAGGAAATTCGTCCATACGCAGCTAAATTTTATCAGCAAAGAAAGTTGAGCGAGAGACAAAAAGTGTTAGAGATCGTGCTAGCCAGTACAAACTCCAAAACGCTACTTGTGTAAGAGACAAATATGATTTAGCGAGAAAAAGAAAACCCACAGGGAGAACGGAATAAAAGACAAGTAGAAACGAATTTGAGTACAAGATTCCACAAGAGAAACAACGAACTGACAAAACACCACGAAGAGAAACAAGTGCGATAAGAAAGTATACATGTCCATGAGGCTCAATGTGCCAAACTCGAGCAGTTTGATCCACAGAACCGGAAGCAAGCTTCATGCCCGTGCAATTCCATGCCACAGAATGTACCTTGAGAAGATGAAATTTAAGATTAAAACAAGAATGAATCGCAATAAAGAAGAGAACAGCAGGCAGAGGCGCGGAGGGATTTGATAAAAACCTTCTTCTTGTGACCTTGATACTCTCTGCTCTGAAGATTCTTAAAAGGTAGGGCAGCTTCTTCCATGGCCTCCTGGAATCGGACAATTTCAAATCCAGCGATTTTTGTTCATGAGAAGACCCATTTTGCGTAGGGGACTAATTGCCCTCGCAAAATTTCACATTCGATTAATAATACTTCATAATTCTTAAAAATTCATTTTTCCTCGATAAATTTGGTAAGATTCATCCGTTTCACTCAAAATTTCATTTTTTTTTTTTTACTGCAACAACATGGTGAATCCGTGATTTACTTTTGCCCTTCATCTTTTAATTTCATCTAATTAATTTATGCGCTAAGTTTAACAAAAATAATAACATAAAGATTTTGAAAAACTCACTTATTCAATGAAAATAAGTTTGGTGCACGATCATGTACTTCATTTCTTTCTTTCTTACTAAGTTAAGTATAGTTGAGTTTCCATTTTATGAAAATATCAATAGAAATATATTAAACCGTGTTCGGTTGATTCTAAAATTAAGGAGAAAAAAAATTATTAAAAAGTATTTAAATTAATATACAGGCATTTCCCACCTTTAATTAAGTTTAGTTAAAAATCTTATCATTAGTATTTATGTTTGCATTAATGATATATTTTTTTAATTTTTTTATGAGCTAAATACATGTTTTAGTCCCAAATATTGGAGTGTTTTTTAAATTTAGTTTCTAATATTTAAGAATTTTTTCAAATTAGTCCATTGCGTTTTAATATTTTCCAATTATACCCTTACTTATAGTGAACATTCATTAAAATTGAGAGATAATAACTTAAATGATACTTGGTGAGTTAACAAAATTTTTTATGAAAAAATAAGCCGCTCAAGAGATGAAATTTTCTAATATCTTCTCCAAATCTCTTAAAAGCTAGCATGAATTTTCACTTATCGTATATAGCCTAAATTTATAATTAAAAAAATGTTAAAATGTAAGAGGATATACTAAAAAAAAACTTTAAACAATAAGAAAAAAATTGAAAAAAATCCTAAAACATTCAGGATAAAAAAAATATATAGGTTTTTGCAACTTTTATACATTATTATCAATACTTTCACTGTGTAATAGAACTATTATCATAAATAAATATATCACATTATCGATACTTTAAACAAGCTCGGACTACTTAGAATCATAATTCAAAAGGTCAATGACGTTATTGAAACATTTTAAAGCTTACGGTCTAAACAAACTCGAACATTATTAGTTTGGTTCGACTTTGTGATATTAATGCAAAAAGAGGAGAGAAGGAAAAAAAACAGTCCCTAATATTGTGAGCAAGTTAAAGAAATCCAGAGAAAATTCAGACAGTAAAGCTCAACAAGTTGGCATGGAGAAAAATCATGAACAAAAACATTCCCCACATGAAAAAGGCTCAAGCTTGGCTTTCTCCAACATCACTTCAATTATATCAATCAGTACTCCTACTCTTCACAGTACACAGTATTTACATGGAAAAGCATTGACAAACCATTGTTATCCTTACTTTCACTACCCTACCACGGTTTCACCATCATCGAACTAACAACAACTGGAAAAAGGATATTCCAAGATTTCATGTTTCATTCCTCCTCCTCTCCGTCCTCATTCTCGCCGAGTCCGACCCAACGGGTGAATGCGAAAAGAAACTCTTTAAAGTTTACCATTCCATTTTTATCCCAGTCCATCTCCTCTGCAATGTCAAGTGAGTGAACAAGCTCAACCATTAATCCACTGATGCAGCAATCAGTATACAAATGGACAGACCATATAGTTTATGAGTGTTACCGAATCTCTTCATCGCTATCCGTCCTGAAGAGCGTTCTCCGGATGTGGTTTCGTGTATTGCAGATACCATCTCACTCTTGCTTACATAACCGTCCTTATTCTTGTCCAAGAACACGAATGCATCAACCAATGACTCAAATGTCTCCTCCAGTTTTGGCATTCCGAATTGCGATTTCTGTTGAAGTCAAGGAATACGAAAGAAAAGAAAAGAAAAGCACACACATAAAGAATGAAGCAAGAAACTTTCTGAATAGAGAAACGTTATAAATCGAACTGTCCGGATACAGCAAATACAGCAGCAGTTGGATCATCCCTGAGAAGATATACAAGGGAGAGAAGTACAATGAATTCATTGAACTTCACTCCCATAGCTGTACTAATATCGCATGCCTCAAAGAGATCATCAATTTCCTCCTCGGTAAGCAAAATTTCCAGCCCATCAAAGCATTTCTTAAGCTCCCGACGGTCAATTATCCCGTTTGAATCCTCATCTACAAATAAATCATAACTTCTAAGAATTGTGTTGAGTGTAAGATTCAATTAAACTCAGGTTCAAACCACCTCGGGCTGTAACATAAACTGTGTAGAGTGTACTCACCAAACTGTTGAAAAGTAGATATGCAGTTTCTGAAGCTATCATCAATTTTGGGGAATTTCAAGATGATGCTATCAAATGACCTAATGATGCTTCCTTTAGAGGCCCTTTGTATCATTGCCTCAACCATCTTGGCTTCAAGTTTTGTTTCTGGCACACAATCCCTGGGAGACTCGTACTTTCCCACAGCACTCCCCATTTGCAACAAACTTCACAACACAAAATGGGCTAATGCTAGGGAATCAATCAACCAACAATCTCTCTCTCTCTCTCTGCCCACACAACAAACAATCAGTCTACACCATATAATAAAAAATTAAAGAAAGATAAAGATTATCAATTCATAGAGAAAAAGGGTTTAGATTCTCCTTTAGTATCTAAGTTATTTTACTTTGATCTCTAAAGTTTCATTCAATCATTATACTGAATTGTGCATAAAAAACAGTTTAGTCTCATTGTTAGATTCTTGTTGTTCAATAAAACCTAATATAGTCGTAGACACCTTTCTTGTTTACTTACCAGTTACCTATCATGATGAATGTTTGAAACTATATGAGTAGGTAAGATTCGAGTGATCAATGAAAACTATCGAAAAGAACTAAAAGAAAAAGATAAAGATTGTCAATTCATAGAGAAAAAAAGGTTTAGATTCTCCTTAGTATCTGAACTTTTAAAGTTACTTTTATTTGGTCTCTAAAGTTTCAATCATTATACTGAATTTTGCACAAAAAGCAGTTTAGTCTCCTTTTTAGATTCTTGATGTTCAATAAAACCTAATATAGCCATAGAAACTTACCAGTTACCCATCGTGAAAATGTCGAGTGATCCATGAAAAGTTATCGAAAAGAACTAAACTAGTTTTTCTTTTCTTCTTTTTTTTTTTTCCTAATGTACATATGAAATTGAGGATTAAAATCAAAACAATTGAAAGTTAAGGGAGGACACAAAGAAAGTCGAGGACCAAAACAAGAATTAAATCAAGAACAGGTGTATCTACACATGGACCAATAACGGAACCCTAGGATTGAGACAAAAAGAAAAAGGAAATGAGAGGAGGAAACATTACCCTGGAACCGGAAAAGATGGATCCGCACAAGCTTTTGTGACCAAAATGGGTTCTGGAGACTGGAAATCCGAAGAAATCCGGATGAAAACCGCGAGCAGTGAGCTTCGTCTCCTGGTTGTGGTTGAGGAATCCGAGAAGGCGAAGAACAAGAAGAAGAAAGAAAGAAGCGGCGAGCGCAGGGGTTGGATGAAGAAAACTGAAGACAGAAAACGGAAATGAGAATTCGGGCCTTCGATTTTGTTGCGATTATGGAGGAGACGAAGAGGAGTTTGGTGGAGGTTCGTTGGGAAGAATGAAGAATGGCAATGGCGGATTCTTTGTTTCTTTGCTGCGTCGTTGGATTCTGTAGCGCTTTCTGAGGTCCACCCACCACGTTTCTGTTTCTCTATCGGCCTCGCCTCCGTATTATATAATCACCATAAATTATAATTTATAAATTAATAATAATAATAATAAATACATCACATACAGTAATTAAACAACCTTTATCTTAGCGAAAGCCACGAAATCACCTGTGTTTTGACCTCTCTTTTTTATATTATGTAAAATGTCAATCAAGTTTATTTATTTATTTTAGTACGGGTGGGATCCAACTTACCCCCTCGGTGGGACATAATCGTAATTAATTATCATTTGTGACTAATAACATCGACATAGTTCAACGATTAAGACATTTTGTTGAAAGCTCAATCTTCACCCTCTCATTTCTTGCACTATAATATGATTAAAATAATAATTATTTTTTAATTTAGAAAAAAATATACATTTTAAATTTTAAATATCAAAATAGAACTTAAATCAATATTCGATGGAGGCAGAATTTTGGTAGAGAGACACATCATTGATAGCTCAACAGAAAGTCACCTGCGCATGTACCAATCCAACGGGGTGTAGTTCAGAGGCAAGTTCAGATAAGTTACTCAACAAATTACCAAACAAAATCACTCATGCAGTCGAACTTAATCCAAATGTTCAAAAATGTAACCGTACAACTATATTTTGCCCTTAATGCGTACTCACGCCTACAATCTCGAAAATAACCGTTAATTTGAATTCTTGGCACCAATGCTTATCCATACTTCATATAAATTCCTTGAAATTGAACAACGAAGGTACGCAAACTTTGATATTATAAATTTATTAAATTGAATCCTATCTTAGGAATGCTAACTCTTTTTTTTGCAGGATTCATCTCTTATCTTTCAGTATTCTTGGAGATCGTATTGTTTTAATTGAAATTCTTGATAAAAACAATATTTTATAAATAAACATAAAAAAAAAAGTAGTAAATGCATTTATGTGATATTTGTTATTATTTATAATTAAAAAACATTTAGACTCTGTGTCTGATAGTTTCATGAACTTAAAAAAAATGTTTAATTAAATTTTAAAATTTCAATGTTGTGTTTGATAGGTAATTTGATTTTTTTTAAATGTCTAATATGTTCTTATACTTTCAATTTTGTGTCTAGTCTCAACCCTATTAAACATTTTTTAAAATTCGAGGACCTATTATATAATTTTGTGTTTATTAGGTCCGGACTTGTTTAACTTTTTGTCTAATAGATCCCTAAACTTGTTCGGTTGAATAGATTCCTAAATTTTCAAGTGTTTAGTAAATCTTTCAACTTTCAATATGGTACCTATTGAAATTTTAGGTCTCTGTTTGATAACGATTTCGCTTTTGGTTTTCTATTTTAAAAAATTAAGCTTAGAAACATTATTTTCACAGATGTGTTCTTTTGTTTTGTTATATGGTTTTTGTAAAAATTTTCAAATTCTATGCCAAATTTTGAGAAAAAAAAAATCAAATATTTATTTTTGTTTTTGAAATTTTTCTAAGAATTCAAATATATTCCGAAGAGAAATGAAAAATTTACTAATGAAATTGTTACAAAAAAAAATAATGGAAAACTAAAAAAAAATGTTATCAAACAACCCATTGGAAACCTAGTCAATAAACTCAATATTCAAAATTTAGGAACCTATCAAACACAATTCTAAAAGCTGGAAAACTAAAATTGCAATTTAACCTTTATTTAAATAGAAAAGAAATAAATTTATACCCCTAAACATACGCAGGTGATTTTCTTTGTTTACAAGGATAAAAAAAACTAGTTAGGTGCTGTTTTCAATCATTTTACCCTCGAAAACAGTATTTTAAGCTTAGTTTAGTGTCTAAAACCTTTCATTCGGAGTTATCTTGGGTTATAAATGCATTTATAGCATTTTTATATTATCTAAATTTCATTTCTAACAGAAATTATCATGTTGTGCAGGGAAATTTTAAGCTAGGCGCCTGACACCTTGCCTAATACTGAGATTGCCTTTAATGTTAAACGCGAGTTTTGGTGTGTTTAAAAGCTTCTCACAACCCTTCCACATGTTTTCCATGCAATGATAAAAGGCAAATTCAATAACCAACTAAGCTAAAGAGGTCGTGAAGGGATGACTACCCACGAAAGGCTTAACTTCCTAACCGACTTGGAGTTCCCTATAAATTCAGCAACCTTCTACACTTAATTCATCATCCAAGTGATCATTTTCAAGCTTTAGTCACTTTACTATCAGTCTTTATTTTTCAGCTTGTTACTCTTCAATGGTAAGTTTTGAATTCCTTCCAAAGTATTCCAAAGTAATTCTAGCAAGTTTATTGTTTTTACATCTCCATCCTTATTTTCTACAAAGTTTGTAATCACACAATTTTGTGAAATCGACTTAGATCGGTATGACAACTCTAGAGGGGGTGAATAGGGTTTAATCACAATTTATAAACTTTTTAACACGGTGGGCCAATTCAAACAATGATGTAAACTTTTTATGAATAAATAATATTAACACAAATTATTCAATAAAGTAGACATATATTTCAAGCATTCTAATTAGTTCTAATATAAAGATTCACAATAAACATGAAGAATAAATTATAGCAATTAATTCATGCAACAAATAAAAATATAAAATTAATTGTATAAATTAAATAAACGAGGATTAGAAAAAATGAACACCGGAAATTTATAGTGGTTCGGCAACACCGACCTACCCCACTTCCCAAGCTTCTCTTGGGTGTTCAATTGAAGAACTTGACTCTTTCCATCAATTAAAGTCCAACCGATACAATGTTCTTTTTCTGGGAGAAAGAACAAACCTGATTCTTTCAACATATAAGAATCAAACTGTTACAACACTCGTTTTTCAGACTCAATAACAACCCTTACAATAGAATTGTAAGAAACTCACAAAATTTGTAAGAAAAATTCTTACAGGTAAAAAGCCCTCAATTGACTATAAGAAAATAAAATTGGAAGAACAATTATCTTTCAAAATAAAATCTCTCAATAAATTAGAACAAAAAAATTGAAGCTTTTGGAGAGATGAACATAGAGAAATTGGAGAAAATTGATTGTGAAATTTTAAGAGAATGAAGGGTTTAAATAGAGGATGAAAAATTGGAAAGAAATTTCAAATCCAAATTAGATTCGGGCAATTAGATCTTTAAATGATTAAGATCAAAATGAGATTTTAATTGAACACAATAATAATAAAATTGTCATAAAAAAATATAATATAATATGTGTGTCTAACGATGATTTTTTATTTTATTTTTTTAATCTCATGTCAGGCTTAAGAGCCTGAGGATTTGATATATACTTTTTTTCTTTTTTTTTTCAAGTTATTAGACAGTAACTTTTCACTTTTTTTTTTTCACTTTCTTTTTCTTTTCTTTATTTCTTTTCATTTTTTCTTCTTATTTTTTTTTTCTTTTCAATTTTTCCTTCCAACTTATTTCGACCATAATTTCTTCGTCTAAGCTTTGAATTGGGTGATTCAAGATCCGTTGAATTGTTGTAATGAGCTCTACGTTGTTCACACTTTAAAACACTAAAACTCGTTGTTAAACAAAATATGTATTATCAATAAATCATATAATATTATTGAATCTCATAATAAATTTATGTTTTACAATAATTCTTACACACCAAAAATAATTAATATTAAGTGTGTTTGCTATCATCAAAATATTAATTAATTAAATTAATTAACCGAGATTAAGGCAAAAAAAACCAACAATCTCCCCATTTTTTATGATGACAAACCACGCAAGAAAAATGTAATCAAAGTAGTGTGTGTGAGATAACATGAAACACAATCAAAACAAGCATAAATTTAAATTTAATTGTAACACAATTTCTCACAAGATTATTCATTTTCTTTTTAGCTCTCCCCTTTTGGAATCAATAAAAAATAATAATTAAGAAAAATAAATAAATAAACATGAAAGCTCCCTTTTTCAAGCAATTTAACACTTCCATTTAAATAAGGGACAAAAAGACAATTAGCACAAGTTTTTATAAAACTCCCCCTATCAAAGATGCCTAAGCAAAAATTAACAAGTAAATCAAGAGACATAAATTATAAGAAATTATAAAGTAAATTTTAATTTCATATATAACTACTCCCCTAAATAAATAAACAATATATATAAAAGGGGTAAAGTTTTATCATACCCTCTCAGAAAAGAGGAAGATTGTTGGTTTTTTTTATGATCACAAACACACTTATGCTTTTTAATCACCATTTTCAAAACCCATGTTTTCTAAGTGTTTGCTGACATCACCCAATTGCCAATTTACTCTCACTACCTCACTCATTTTTTAGATTTCTCTCTTATTCCCTCTCTCTATCTCCATCATTGTTTTTCGAGAATCCCTCCCTCTATTTCCCTCTCTCTCTCTTTCCAGTATTTTTTTCTTCTCTCATTTTCCATTAACCTATTATTTCTCTCTTCTGCCATGGTTTTTTTTTCTCTCATTCTCTCTAAAATTTTCTTGGGTTTCTCATTCCCTTCTTCTTTACTCTAAAAAAAACCTTAAATCTCTTACCCTTCTCTCTTTTTTTCTTTTCTTTTTAACCATCAGCCTCCATGATTCTAGTGACCTTCAGCAATCACCAGCGACGAGTGCATCAAAATCGACGAGGAAGGTCGTTTGTCGAAGAAGGAAGCTCAGGGAAGGAGAAAGTTCGGCCTAACCATGGGGATAGGGACGGGGAAGGAGATAAAGAGAGAAAGTTGAGTGAGAGAAAGAGAGAAAGAGAAAAAGTTGAGGGAGTGAGAGAAAGTTGAGATAAAATGTTATCTAAATAATAATAATAATAATAATAAAATTTAGTTAATTTAAATGAAATCATAATCAGATTAAATAGATCATAACTAAATAAATAAATTTCGAAATAGTTTGGTCTATATGCCTAGTACAGTGGTTGTATGCCTGCTATATCCTTTGCAAAAAAAAAAAAAAACAGTTTAGTCAAATTCAAATTTAAAATGAATTAATAAATAATTAGAGACTAAAGATTCTTTTAATTAAAAATTTGAAAATTGAAATTCAAATAAACAGAATCTCAATCTCTCCTGAACCTCCTTAATTTTAGTCATTTGGTATTCAAATTTAAAATTTAATCTAAATTTGTTTCCTTAAATTTCTCCTCAATCTCATTTAATCTCTCGTAGTTTTAATTTTTTTTTTTTGTAAAACTCAAGCGAAAAAAGAGAATAAGGTGGAATATTATGTACAACTCAAACAAAAAAAGATGAGAGGTGTTTTGTAATAACCAAACAGGAAAAAAAAAAGAAAAGAAAAAGAGAGATGGTGTAGAGAAAAAAATGGGAGGAGAAAAAGGGGAGATGAGAGAGAGGACGGAGAGAGAATGTATTGTATAAGTCTAGGGGAGTGAAAAGAAAATTGGCAATTGGGTGATGTCAGCAAACGTTTAGAAAACATTGGTTTTGAAAAGGGTGATTAAAAAACATAAAAAGGTATGGGAGAACACCTATTCCATCCAATTTCCCATAAGCTTTTATATAAGCTCATTTACCTTTTTCATCTTGTCAAGTTTAGTGGAGTGCTCAGGGGAGTTTTTGTAATTTTAACTTTAATGCACTTTAAACTTTTGAGCAACTTCTCCCATCTCATTTAAAATTCATTATTCATGCTCTTAAAATTTACACAAAAAGAATAAACAAAAAGAGCAATATGAAACATCAATATCATAAAAAGAATAAAATTCACAGTAAATGGTATAACTCCCCCTAAAACATGCAATCTCCTCTTAAAAAATATCAATAAATATAAATAGATACCAAGGAGATATACACACAAGCAAAACTTTCTCAACAACTTGCACAAGATAGATATATTAAAAAAAAAAAAAACATGGTAGGTCAACTATCTTAAACAAATTATCAAAATATTCTACAAAATTTTGATTCAATAAAATATGGTATAAGACAAGTATAATTCAAAGAGAGCAATTTAAATTCTTCTGATTAAGCACAACAATATTCATATACATAAAAGATACTCTCAATTGAATTTATCAACTTATCTAAAAAATAAACATCAAGAATTAAAACACGATCGATATGTCAAAAATATCAGCAAGATACCAAATTGTAAAAAATAATCAAATAAGCATCAATTGATGAAAAACAAACAAACATTAAGGGCCCGTTTAATAATATTTTAGTTTTTGGTTTTTGGTTTTCTGTTTTTAAAAAACAAAAACCATATATGTTTGATAACCATTTTTTGTTTTTTGTTTTTAAAAAGTTAGAAAATTGAAAATAAATATTAGAGAGAGAAAATTTTATGTAAACTAGAGATGACAACGGTGTGGGTGCGAGTGAGGATGCTCTCCCCCATTCTCGGGCTCGTGAAAATTTTTAGTCTCCGTCTCCACCTCGTTCTCGTGTCCGAGAGATGTTCTCCAGAAAAATTATCGGTTTTATAATTGTTTTTAATTATTTTTAGAATTTAAGTATAAAAAAGTGTAATAAATATATATTTATTATTTAAAAAATGGAATCGGGGACGAGGTCGGGACATGCATTTTCTATTTTTGGGACTCGACCTTGCGGAAATTTTTGTCTTCCCCTAATGAAGATTCAGTATAATAAAGGGTTAAAAAAAGATTTGAAAGATTGCGGCACACCTTGAAGATTCAGTTTAAAAAAAAGGAATTTTTTTCACCGCATGTTGATTCAGTTTTTCTTTTTAAAAAAATTATAGGTTGCAACACTCCACTGGAGTGTCGTGTGAGGCTACTGTGCATAATTGTTACAGTGGGCTAACTTAAAGTTATTTTTTTTTCTTTTTAATTTTTATTTTTTTTAAATTTAATTTTTAATAAGTATTTTATATATTTATAAAATACTATAAATATTTTGGGCATAAAAATATGGAGGACTGTTTTTTTTTTAAATTGTGCTAATTAAAGTTGACTATTATGGTGAATAAATTTAGATTTTATTTATTTATTGGTAGCACAATTTGTCTAATTTCTTTAAATGTCTTGATGCATGAAATATGCTACCAAAGTAGTCTATATTTTATAAATTGGAACATTTAAAGTTCTTAGATGTAGTGTATTTGTTGCTTATGCGGATTGTGATTGGCCTAAAGGAAGGTTGCAATTTGGCCAAACCACAAACACACATGCAATAATAAATATGGATAACATAAGGTTGTGTCCTTGAAGTTGTTAGTCGGCCCAAAGGAAGGCTATCATCTAAAAGAGATTAGTCATTAATGTTTTATTATTGTACTGAGAGTATCACTAACAAATGAACATTTTTGTCCAAAGACTGAATGTAGATGTTGCATTAAGTATCTCACTTGTCCTCATAAAGTTTATTTAGAATGTCATTAATATTTATATATATATGTGTGACATTAATTACTATATTGAGCTCGTGTTCTTTATACAGTTAAGGTTGCTAATTCTGATAATATGTCCACCCAAGTCAACAGCATTCCTAGACTGAATGAGGCTAATTTTAAGGACTGGAAAGAAGACAGTTAGTATTTGGGTGTATGGATTTAGACCTTGCATTAAGGGTAGACCGTCCTACTTCAACTGAGGAAAATCCTAATAAGGTTGAAATTGAGAAGTGGGATAGGTCTAATCGCATGTGTCTAATGATCACGTGGAAGTCTCCAATAGTGAGGTCATTACACATGTTGTGGACAACAGTAAGGAAAGTATGAAAATCTCTATTGGTCCATGTCAATTAGAGACCAAAAGTGACAAAAGGAAGGAGTGTGAGACAAAAATATTAGAGGATCATCGTATGGAGATTGATGTTGAGAAGGGTCTTGTTACAAGACTTTGTGAGGCTAGCATCGTTTTGTTTTCAAAACGACACGTACATGAACTTGTAAATGAAAGGACCTGCATACTAATGGGTGTACTTAAGCCAAGTGTGCCAAGCTTTTCATTGGAATTCTTGCAGGAAGTTAAAATGCTTATTGAAAAGCAAGATCCAAGGGTTGCTTCTCAAATGAGCCAATATTATTCACATGTGAAGTATGAGACAAGGAGGATACTTAAGAAGCATCTTCCCAATTCACTTCTATCATCAATGACCAAAAAATACAACGTGAAAAGGAATCCAAGAAGAGCAAGTCCATGGGATGGACGTGATTTCAAATTTGCTTTACAAGAAGATCCTTTAGATTCGAGGACGAATCCTTTCGAAGAGGGGGAGAATGATATGAATCCACAACATAATAAAAATGAATAAAATCCAATACGAGTCAATAAGAGTCTACTCTTACATGGTCAAGTGAAGCACCTTCAAATCTCATCCAAAGAAGTCAAAATTAGTCAAAATTCTTCTTATTATGAACGAGATTTAATAATTTTGTTGACTTTTATTTCTAATCTTTTCAAATTCTAGGCTATTTTTTTGCTTGTCTTTTCAATTATTGTAAGTATGAGTCTTTCCATATGGTTGAGACTCTTCATATGGTTTATGTGGCTAAATAAACCCGTGTTAGTTCTTTGTATCATAATATAGAATATAGAATTGATATGTAATGAAATGAGCCTTTGAGCCTTTATTTTAGCCAAGAGATAATGTACTTTGCAATCTAGTGATAGCTTGCATGTTTAAGATCATTCAAGTGAGACTTGATCTATTTTGTTTGTGGAGTGATTCAGATCTTAAACAAGGAACGAGTTTTATTGTCTTGAGAATTTTGATCAGCAAGATAATCTGATTTTTACTTTCCTTGGGTTGAGTCCATAATCATTTTCGGGGTTTTTGGTGTAGACACCGTATTTGGTCCAGCTCGCTTTTGTTAAAAAGAATTATTATTATTGATTATTTTATTATGTTTATTGATTTGGTTTAAAATAACATAATTTACTTAATTATAAGTTTTAATGTAAAGTTTTAATTAAATCAAATTAAGTTTTAAAATTAGATTTTGTTTGAAAATAATTAGTTTTATTAGGATTTTATTTAATTGATTACAAGATTTAAAAAACTGTTTTTTCTCTCCTTTGATTTTTTACTTCATACGTGTCTTCTCTCCCCTTTTTCTCCTCCCTCTTTTTCTCTCTTCTCTTGTCTCTTTTTCTTTTTTACCGTTATATTTATGTGTATTTAAAGAGGGCTGCAGTGGAGAGAAGGAAAAGATAGAACCCATACAGAGAAGAGGAACAAATTTTTTTTTTCACTTCCTTCTTTCTCTCCACCATCACCTTTTTTTCTTCTCCACCCACATCGGCGACCCCACGACATCGACAGGCAGGCCCAACAACCTCTGGCGACGATACTCCAGCTGCACACATCTCTCGACGACCAAGAGTTCCGACAACCCGCAGCACAGTAGTCCAGTGCAAAGCTCTACAATCCCGACGGACAACAATAATATAAGGAACTGGGCTACTCACCTGCAATAGCACGAAATTTCGACAACTTCTACAACCGACGCACAGATCTTCGGGAACCTGACTACCACCTCAAGTGCTCCTTTACGGCTTCAGACTCGCGAGCCACCAAGGAATTCCGCTTTGCAGTACGTGATGTAAAAAAAATGCTTTTAGAAATGATTTGATTTTTTAAATAAGTTTGTTTTAAATGAGTTTTTAAATAAGTTTGTTTTAAATTTGATATATATATATATATATATATATATATTTTAATAAGTTTGTTTTAAATATGATTCTTTTTTAAATGAATTTGTGTTAAATTTGATTTTTCTTTAAAAACAAGTTTGTTTTAAATATGATTTTTTTAAAAACAAGTTTGTGTTAAATGTTTTTTTTTAAGTTTTAAGGCAGTTTGTTATACGGATTTCAAATCTAAAATAAAATAAAGTTTTTTTTGGGTTTCAGTTTTAGTTTTTATTTTTCTTTTTTTTTAAACAAAATTTCAAAATAAAGATTTGTCTTTTAAGAAGTAAATTTAGGTTGTATCTGTTGGGTACTCTGTCCTAAAACTCGTAGTTTGTAAACAGTGAACATTAATGTGAGGTTATTCAGACAAATGTTGTTAAATAAAACTGAATTTGTTTTTTAATAAATCCAATAAACTACGAACTCTTGGCTATTATAATGAGTACTTGGACTTTATGTGGAGACATAAACTGGATCAAGTTCAAGTAAATAGCCTAAACAGTCTATAGTACATGGATCAAGTTGGGTACCTTTTCCTGGAGACACTGTTGAATATGGCCCGCTTTATGATTGTTACAAATGTTGTAAGGTGTCATAAACGAAGTGATCCTGATTCGTTCGTGTAGAAACATGTGAGCGGGGGTGTTCTACACAATGACATTGTGTAAGACTGACCCTGAAATAATCACTGTTACGTATTAACACCGTTTACGGATAACACTGATTAATTTCATTTATCGATGACCTAAATAACTTGATCTAAATCCTGAGCCATCTATGAACTCCTATTTATTTAGGATTCTCCCTTGATCTGCATAGGTGAGAGTAAGCTCATCAGCGCTGCTCAATATGCCTCTCATTTCAGGGATAAGACTGGGTAGATAGCTGGGGACATAGAATTAGCAAGACGGAATTCACTCCTACCCGATTTAGGGATAGTAGAGAGGTTGTTCCCTTGAGGGCTGATCCCGGATCTTGAACAAGGGCCCCATCCTCTCACTGGCCCGAGAGGAATTGGATTTAGTGATTTGATCCTAAATCAATTGTTCATTAGAGGGATAGTGGTACTTAAGGAGAAAAGATGTAACTCAGGGGTAAAACAGTTTTTTTTGACCTAGCTGAGGTTACGAACGGCCTGTGAAGGATCAACTTACCGATGACGGTTATATCGAATTAACACAAATATATCTACAGTGAGGGGAGTGCATCTACAGGCTATAGTGGACAGTCCTGTTAGTTAACGAATGTTGATTAACTAAGTTAAAGAGTTTGACCGGTTAGTCTCAAATCGTTGGAGCCCATGATCTGTAGGTTCAACGGGTCTCCATGCTAGCTCATAAAGGATAAAATTGATGAACTAGCTGAAGCAAGAATTTGAAGTGTTCAAATTCGGTTTTTAAGGGAACATTGTATTTTATATGAGATATAATATATAATCTAATTGACATTTAATTATTATGGAGAGTATGACTTATTTAAATTAGTTTTAAATAAGTTCAAAGCATAAAAAAGAGTTGTAATTTGATTAATGTGATTAATCAAGCTTAGGTGTCAAAGACCAATTAATATGAGATATTGATTTGGCTTGATTTTTGTTTTAATAGAAAATTGATATTTCAATTTTTGTTTTTATAAAAATTAGTTTTATCAAAGTTTTATTTAAAAAATCAAGTTAGTAAAGTTGGATTTTCCCACTAACTAGTGGTTTTTGAAGTGTTTCTTCAAGGCAATGACACCTATCTTTTACATGCTAGTGAAGTTTGAAGTGGAAGGCATGCAAGGCTTGTCTTTGCATGCATTTGGTCTTTATATAGGTGATGAAGATCACTTGGATAAGGCTAATGCTTCCTTGCATAAATGCAGAATTTTTCCACTCAAATTTCTATTGTCTTCTCCTAGCCATTAGTGTTTTCCCTTTATTTTCACTCAAAATTCGGTCCCACAACCGTGTTCATCAACCCGAGGATAGCACGAATTTGTCGTTAGTGGTCCCATTGAGTTAGGAGAAGAAGTTATAATGGAGGTCTTCAAAGGTATAAATTTAATCTCTTTCTCTTTACCTTTTTCATTATTTTTCCAAGCATGCTTATTTTAGTTAAATTGCTTCATTAAGTGTATTATGATCCCTAGCTTCCGCTGTGCATATCTAAGAGTTCCATCAGTATCTTGTGTGAAGGGATGTGAATCCCAGAGCGAAATCGGATCATCGTTTATGATTTTTTGAGAAAACAAAATAAAAGTGCAAAGAAGAAAATACAGGGGAAACTTATTTTCCCTTACCTTTGAAGAACTCTTCTTCAATGATTCAATCTCCCGAACAACACCAAATGGTCTTCCGTGCTATCCTCTAGGTATCGAGATCGGGCTTGTGGGAGCAATACGTTTGGAGGAATCTCAGGGAGAATTCAGAGAGAGAGCTTGATGGAGAGAGATGTAATTTTTCAAGCAAAAAGCACAACTGTACAGAACTCTTCTGTACAGTTTAACCAAATATGACGTGGGGTAACTCCCCACGTCACAACTTCCCACTCCCCTACAATTTTGCAGGGGTGTTTTTAATTAATTAACATAATAATTAATTAATTATTAACAAATTTAATTATTAATTATTAATCTAATTAATAATTAATTAATTAAATCTAATATTAATTAAATAAATAATTAACAATTAATTATTTAAAATTAAATATCACATATTTAATTAAACTCATATATTTGAATTTTATTCAAATACATCTCTCTCGTATAACCTATAGTCGTAATGTACATCTTATGCACATTATTTTTAACCTATAGTTTTAATATGAATCTTATTCATATTAATTTTTTTTGAATCTCATTCGAATAATTTCTCTCATAATATATAGTTTTAATTTAAAATTAACTATATATTATAATGTATCAATATACATATATTCCCTTAAGAAATTTGAACAGCTCAAATTCTTCCAAAATCTTGATCCTCGTTTTATCTGTCATGAGCTAGCAAGGGGACCTCATGGACCTACAGATCAGAAACTCCAACGATGTGAGATTAATCAGTCAAACTCATTGACCGAGTTAATCAACATTCGTTAACTACGGTCACTCCACTAAAGACCCACAGTTGCACTATTCTCGCTGCAGAATGTTTTCGTGTCCATGGATATACGACCATTAATGACAAGTTAATCCTTCACGAGTGCTCGTAACTCAAGTTGGGTCAAATTACCGTTTTACCCCTGAGTTACATCTTACTCCTTAAATACCACTGGTCCTCTAATGAACAACCCGGTTATGGTCCGACCAATAACCGGAAGTCCCTCTCAGGACAATGAGAGGGTGGGGCCCCTTGTTCAAGTCTCGGAGTCAGCATTTAAGAGAACATCCATCTATTCCCCTAAAGTCAGGGAGGAGTGAATTCCATCTTGTGAAGTTATGTTCCCAGCTCCCCACTCGGTCTCGTCCGCAAAATGGTAGGAATATTGAGTCGGCAATTCGGGCCACTCTCACCCATACAGATAAAAGGACGAGCCCTCACGGGTAGGAGTCCATAACTCAATCGAGAATGAGTTGTTTGGTCATCCTATGAAATAACAATCTGTTAGTCAACGGCATTACATCTAAAGATTGACTATTTTGCAGTCTAGTCTTATACAAACTAATTGTATAGGATACCTCCACTCGCATGTCTCTACACGAACGACCTGGATCGAGTCATCTGTAACATTTACAAAGTGGGCCGTATCCATAGTGTTGCCAGGATAAGGTACCCAGCCTTATTCATATACTATAGACCCTTCAGGTTATTCACGGGACATTATCCACTCGTATTTCAAGAGTATATCAAATATATACCTCGTATATCAGGGGTATATCAAATATATACCTAGTATATCAAATATATACCCAGTATATATACTGTCCCGGTTACATGATAATAACCTTGGATGTTTAGTTTATTGGATTTTGGATAATGCAATTCTATGAATTCAACAACAAATTTATTGAATATACATTTGTTTTTGCATAAATACAAACTACGAGTTTATGGCAACACACCCAACATTGTGGTGCTAGCATAGTGGTAGGTTTCTTAGGAGTAATTCACATGTCTCAGGTTTAAGTCTTTGCTTGTCCAAATTAATGTTATTTTTATATCATTGTTTTTACTAAACAACTATTTTAAATAAAATGTTTTTTTAAATAAAAAACTTTTCATTTTTTTAAAAACAAATTTCAAACATTAAAACATTTATATTGTAAAAAAGAAATTAAGTAGTATCCTAAGGTGTTGGCACATTGGTAAAAAGTTTGAATATTGACTTTATGTCACAAGTTCAAGTCTCAATGTGCCATTAATTAAAAAATTAATTTATTTATTATTATTTTTCTACTAAATAATTATTTTGAAAACCAAAATGACGGAAATTGGAACCTTCCAATATTCATTAATGGAATTTCGGTTATTGATTAAGTTGAAGTTCCGTAAAACCCCTGCCTTCTTTAAAATATCATGAAAATGTGCCATTAATTAAAAAAATTATTTATTTATTATTTTTTTCTACTAAATAATTATTTTGAAAACCACAATGACAGAAATTGGAACCTTCCAATATTCATTAATGGAATTTCGATTATTGATTAAGTTGAAGTTCCGTAAAAACCCCTGCCTTCTTTAAAATATCATGAACAGTTCCTATAGGTTGAGCCCCTTTTTCAAGGAAATATAGAATAGCAGGAACATTTAAATAGGTTTGATTCTTTATCGGATCATAACAACCCACTTTACAAAGATCCCTTCCTTCTCTTCGGGATCGAACATCAATTGCAATGATTCGATAAACGGCTCATTGGGATAGATGTAAATTAACAATACCCCCCCCCCCCCCGAACCGTATAAGAAGTTTTCTCCTAGTATGGCTCGAGGAAATTAAAAGTTATGTATAAAATTCTAATTAATGTCAAATAGATCCATAGATTATTAAATCAATTAGACTATGATTTAAATATTTTTTTCTTATTATTTTGTTTATTTTTTATTCATTTTTGAAAAAAAAAAACTCATTCTTATCCCCATAACTCAAGTTGTATAACTCTCACTCAAAGGAAAACAACCCTTAAGCTTAAACATTTCATTTTTTGGTGATAAAATTTTTCTAATGGCTTTCGTGCCACTCATACCTATTAATTCATATCTTATAACATAGTGTGAATTAATATAACGTGGGACATTGCAATCAAAATACAAAAATAATTTTCTTTTTGACCAAATAAAATAATAGGATAATTATTGACAAAATATGGTACCGTTTTTTAACGGGTGTCGTAAGGTGCTAATATTTTCCCTACGTTCAGCCGACTCCCGTACCTAAATCTATTTTTCGTAGACCAAGTTTTTAAAATAGGTGACCAATCACACCTCGTAGATGATTCATGGCGACTCCAAACCCTTATCTTGAAAGAGACCCATCAGGAGATGACGTCGGCCACTCCACGTCGCGATGACATTGCGACCACTTGACTAACTCCACTAGGGATCTTTAGAGAGTCAAGCCATTATTTTTGTCATTTATTATCCTATTATATTTCTCTTTTTTTCCGCTTTGTTTTTTTAATGTTGTATTATTTTAAATATTCTATTGTATAATTTAATTTCATTTGACATCACATGCATCTCGCACAAATACACAAGCCTCCTACGCAGGCTTTACTTTTAAGATTAGATCGGAGACTGAGTAGTGTGACCTTCTTGAAATTTCGATTCCCATGCAGGCGCATAAAATTCTCCACTCAAGTTAACCATACTGCGAAAGCGTATGGAAGATTTGGGGGCCATTTTCCTCTAGGTTGTGTAGGCATTAACCGTACACTCATTTTAGCATCAGATTTCCACTATTTATTTATTTGTTTAGTTTGTTTGCGTTGGTGTTAATAAAGTGATTTGTTTAAAAGAGTCTCATGCATTTACATAAGTTTCTCATTTTCTCACTTTATTTATTTTTACTATTATTATTATAATAATCATTATTTTTTTACAACAATAAAAAAAAGAGTTTCACAACTTTCTTTTTTCCTTTAAAATTATTTTTCTGCCAATTGTGCCAAAATTGACCTAAATCTTAAATCAATAACATTGACAGTAAATTAAAGCATGAGTTCCAGTAAGGCTCCTACCCAAGAGTGGAAGAGCAAGACAAAGAAACTGTCCGTCAATGGTCAGAGAACATGCAACATACGCATGGTGACGCATTATCATAGAATATCATCACGCCATTTCAAAGTGTAATGTTCCTAGAAAATCAATTGGATGTCTTGAGACGATTTTGGGAAGGCTTAAGACCAGACAGAAAGACTCAGTTCATAAAAAAATATGGCCACATAGCACAGCTTATGTACGTGCGAGTCAACTTCTCAGTGTTGAGAGCATTAGTTCAACATTGGGATCCGACCTATAGATGCTTCACTTTTAGCTCAATGGATATAACCCCAACTATCGAGGAATACCACACTCTCTTACAAATACCACTGCAAGAGAAAATTGAGGTTTATTCCTATGATGATGGGTTTACATTGAAAAGGGCAGTATTGCTGCTTGTAGGAAAGATATCTGCTGGTGAGATTGAGAAACATGTGAAAAGGAAGGGAGAAAACACATGCTTGGCAATTGAAGCAATTGAAGCGTGTTAGAGCTACCGTCTTTTATAAATAATCAATCAAGTAATTGCCCATTTTCCCCCTCATTTTCTTAATTAATAAATTAATTTTCTATTCCCTATGTATTCTATCTAGACATATCATTTGTCTATAATTCTTCCATATTAATAAAGTTTAAATTCATTCACTTTGTTTCTTTCCTTTGCTATTTCTCTTGGCCAATTTATTCATTTGTTTCCTTTTCCTTTATTTTCTCCCTTATTATGTCTTAAGCAGTAATACTGAGATTGAATGTGATAATGATTCGAAATACAAACTCGATACACCTATATACAACGTCGAGTTTGATGAGGACATGGATGATGAGCCCTCTGCTAAGTTATTAAGAATGCTAGAAGAAGAAAAGATGTTGGGACCCCATGAGAAATTAACTGAGACAGTTAACTTGGGATCACAAGCCGAGGCTAAAGAGGTTAAAATAAGCACTAATATGTCTTCAGAGAGTAGCAAAAAGTTGATAGAGTTACTTCATGAATATGCTGATGTTTTTGCTTGGTCCTATCAGGATATGCCTGGTTTAGATACAGACATTGTAGTGCACAAATTACCCATCAACCCATAGTTCAAGCTGGTGAGGCAGAAGTTACAAAAAATGAGGCCAGATATGTTGATCAAGATAAAGGATGAAGTAAGGAAACAAATTGATTCAAGGTTTCTTACGGTATCTAATTACCCTTAGTGGGTGGCGAACATTGTCCCTGTACCAAAGAAAAATGGACAAGTAAGAATGTGTGTGGATTATAGAGACTTGAATTGTGCAAGTCCAAAAGACAACTTGCCGTTTCCTCATATCGATGTTTTGGTGGATAATACTGTTGGATTCTCAACCTTCTCCTTTATGGATGGGTTCTCAGGATACAATCAAATCAAGATGGCACCTGAGGATCATGAAAAGACCACATTCATTACACTATGGGGAACTTTATGCTACAAAGTTATGCCGTTTGGGCTAAAAAACGCTAGGGCAACCTACCAGCGTGCCATGGTTACCCTTTTTCATGACTTGATGCACAAAGAAATTAAAGTTTACGTGGATGATATGATTGCAAAGTCAAAACAGGGCGAGGAGCACACGATTATTTTAAGGAAGCTATTTGATCGATTGAGGAAGTTCAAATTGATCAATCCCAACAAATGTATATTTTGGGTAACCCCTGGAAAACTTCTGGGCTTTGTAGTAAGCCAAGAAGGCATTAAACTTGACCCGGATAAAGTCAAAGCAATCTTAGAGATGCCACCTCTACAGACGTAGAAAGAAGTTAGAGGGTTTCTAGGACGACTCAATTATATCGCAAGGTTCATATCTCACTTAACAGCAACTTGCGAACCCATCTTTAAATTGCTCTACAAGAACAACGATGGTGTATGGAGTGAAGATTGTCAAATAGCATTTGATAAGTTTGTTAAGCTAGTATTTGCAAGACCCTTCAGTTTTTGTGCCACCAACTCCAGAACATCCACTGATTTTATATCTCACAGTGACTGAAAACTCAATGGGATGTGTATTGGGGTAGCATGATGACTCAGGCAGAAAATAACAGGCAATATATTATTTGAGTAAGAAGTTTACAGATTGCGAGACTATATACTTTAAAGTAGAAAAAACTTGTTGTGCTCTAGCTTGGGCTGCCCGACGTTTAAGACAATACATGTTGTATTATACCACATGGCTCATTTCAAAGATGGACCCCATAAAGTACATTTTTGAAAAGCCATCTCTCATAGGTCGAATTGCAAGGTGGCAGGTTCTCTTGTCCAAATACAATATTGTCTATGTGACTCAAAAGACTATTAAAGGGAATGCTCTAGTCAACTACCTAGCTCAACAACCTATAAATAACTACATACCGGTGAAGTTTGACTTTCCAGACGAGTATATCTCCACCATAACCGCAGTGAGGAAAGTTTAGACCTACAAACTTGGACCATGATGTTTGACGGTGCCTCTAACGAGCTAGGTCATGGCATAGGGGCTATCTTGATATCACCCAAACAGGATCTATACCCTCTTACTGACAGGTTATGTTTTGACTGCACACATAATATGTCTGAGTATGAAGCATGCTCGATGAGTGTCAAGGCTGCTATTGATATGAAGGTCAAGAATGGGAAACAAGATGCTAAGTTGTTGCCTTACAAACAGCTCATAAAAGAAATTGTCACAAGAATTTGATGAGATCTTATTTGATTATTTGCTCAATAGTAGATGCATTGGACACATTAGCAGTGATGTTCAATTTAGAACTCAATGAAGAGGTCCGTCCGATTAAAGTTTGGAGGAGAGATGTCCCAACTTTTTATATGAGCATTGAAGAAGAACTCGACGGTAACCCTTGGTTTTATGACATCAAATAATATATCAAGAGTAAATAATATCCACCAAATGCTTCAAAAAATGATAAGCGCACTCTTCGCGAGTTGGCAATGAAGTTTTTCTTAAACGAAAGATAATGTACAAGAGAAACCATGACATGGTTCTCTTAAGGTGCGTCGAAGGAAGAGAGACCAATAGGATTATGGAGGAAATCCATGAAGGAGTTTGTGGCAGTCATGCAAATGGGCACATGACGGCTAGACAAATTTTAAGAGCTGGCTATTACTGGCTGACTCTAAAGACAGATTGTATTAAATATGCAAGAAAATGTCACAAATGTCAAATTTACTCGGACAAGACTCATGCTCATGCTTCTCGTTTGCATACTTTGACAACTCCTTGGCGTTTCTTTATGTGGGGCATGGATTTGATAGGACCTATCAAACCTAAAGCATCAAATGGGCACCGATTCATTTTTATAGCAATAGATTATTTTACTAAGTGAGTAGAAGCAGCTTCTTATCGAGATGTGACAAAAGAAGTCATAGTCAAATTCATCAAGAAAGAAATTATTTGTCGTTATGGTCTTCTTGAAACCATAATTTCTGATAATGCAAGGAATTTGAACAATAAATTGATGAGCGAGCTTTGCAAGCAGTTTAAGATCAAGCATCTCAACTCAACTTCTTATCAACCTAAGATGAATGGTGCAGTGGAAGCTGCTAACAAAAATATAAAAAAAATCGTTGAAAAGATGAGTGTCACTTATAGGGACTGGTATGAAATGCTTCCGTTTGCCTTACATGGTTAACACACCTCAGTCCGTACTTCAACTGGGGCAACGCCATTTTCATTAGTTTATGGTGTGGAAGCTGTTCTTCCCATTCAAGTAGAAATTCCATCATTGAAAGTTATCATGGAAGCTAAGTTACAAGAGGCTGAATGGGTCCAAAGGTGTTATGAGCAGCTAAATTTTGTAGAAGAAAATAGGTTGACGACATTATGCAGAGGACAACTGTACCAAACAGGAATGATGAAAGCCTATGACAAGAAGGTGCGCCCAAGAAGGTTTAGAGAGGGAGATTTGGTTCTAAAAAAAATACTCCCGTTGCAGAAAGATCATCGAGGGAAATGGACCCCAAATTATTAAGGACTGAAAAACGCTTTCTCTGGAGGAGCACTAGTTTTGGCTAACATGGATGGCAACGAGTTTTTAAATCCAGTCAATTCAGATCATGTTTGAAAGTATTATGCATAATTTCTCGTGTATCTCGGAAAATTTCACATTGATCAAAGTATTTTGCTTGAAAGGCATTTTGTGTATTCATTCTCTATTATAGCTTACAAATTTGAACAACATTTTTGAGATATGTGTCCTTTGTCATAATTGAAAATCTCATTTATAAATTCTGTTATCTATTCGTCTCTTTATTTATGAATGACGGTAGTGGCTTACATTCACATTCTCCAAGGTCACTTGTTGCTCGAAATCAAACGTAGGGGCACAAGAAGCCTAAAGATAAGGATATTTGTTCTCTAGAATCATTGGGGCAAATATCACATTTTAGGGGCCAAGTCGTCATCCCGTTTAAGGAATGTTTGGCTAAGTCTCAGTACTCTCGATCCAGTTAAAAGAGTTTTGAAGGAAAGCGAAATGCGGTGATCTGGCTATCTAGACAATCCCAAGTTTTATTACAAAAGCAAGTGATTTCACTCTATTTTTTCACATCCAAGATAAAATTTTATGTTATCATCATGCGTCAAACGCATTTCATGCATTGTTTGTTCATGCATTCTCCACATTTTTCTTGAAGAAATCTCCAAAAGGCCCCAGGGTAGGAAATTTCGTGACAACTCATTTTGCTCAAGCAAGCGTGTTTAATTAATTTGTTGGATAAATCGAACCCGATCAATGATCGTGGTCGAAGCTTGTGTCAAGCCAGGTTCGTTGGCTTTTAGTTTTCTATTGGTTAAATCGAACCCGATCTAAGATCGGGGTCGAAACCTGTGTCAAGCTAGGTCCGTTGCCTTTTATTTTCTCGTTGGTTATATCGAACCCGATCTAATATCGTGGTCGAAGCCTATGTCAAGCCAGGTCCGTTGTTTTCTGTCGGTTATATCGAACCCGATCAAAGATCATGGTCGAAGCCTGTGTCAAGCCAGGTCAGTTGCCTTTTATTTTTCCGTTCGTTAAATCAAACCCGATCTAAGATCGTGGTCGAAGCCTTTGTCAAGCAAGGTTCGTTGCCTTTTATTTTCCCGTTGGTTAAATCGAACCCGATCTAAGATCATGGTCGAAGCATGTATCAAGTCAGGTCCGTTGCCTTTTAGTTTTCCGTCGGTTAAATCGAACCCGATAGAGATCATGGTCGAACCCTGTGTCAAGCCATGTCAATTGCCTTATATTTTTCCGTTAGTTAAATCGAACCCGATCTAAGATCGTGGTCGAAGCCTGTGTCAATCCAGGTTCGTTTCCTTTTATTTTCCCATTGGTTAAATCGAACCCGATCTAAGATCGTGGTTAAAGCCTGTGTCAAGTTAGGTCCGTTGCATTTTAGTTTTACGTCAGCTAAATGGAACCCGATCAAAGATCGTGGTCGAAGCCTATGTCAAGCCAGGTCCGTTGCCTTTTATTTTCCCGTTGGTTAATCGAATCCGATCTAAAATCGTGGTCGAAACCTGTGTCAAGCCAGAACTGTTGCCTTTTATTTTCGCGTTGGTTAAATCGAACCCGATCAGAGATCGTGGTCGAAGCCAGTGTCAAGCTAGGTCTGTTACCTTTTAGTTTTTCTGTTGGTTAAATCGAACTCAATCTAAGATCATGGTCAAAGCTTGTGTCAAGCCAGGTCCGTTGCCTTCTATTTTACCGTTGGTTAAATCGAACCCGATCGAAGATGGTCAAAGCCTGTATCAAGCGAGGTCTGTTGCCTTTTATTTTCTCGTTGGTTAAATCGAACCTGATCTAAGATCGTGGTCGAAGCCTGTGTCAAGTTAGGTCCATTGCCTTTCATTTTTGCATTGGTTAAATCGAACTCAATTAGAGATCGTGGTCGAAGCTTGTGTCAAGCCAGGTCCGTTACCTTTTAGTTTTCCGTCGGTTAAATCGAACCCGATCAGAAATCGTGGTCGAAGCCTGTGTCAAGCTAGGTCCATTACCTATTAGTTTCCCGTCGGTTAAATCGAACCTGATCAGAGATCGTGGTCGAAGCATTTGAAGTTGGGTCTGTTACCTTTTAGTTTCCCATTAGTTAAATCGAATCCTATCGAAAATCGTGGTCGAAGCCTGTGTCAAGCCAGGTCCGCCACCTTTTATTTTCCCATCGGTTAAATCGAACGCGATCAAAGATCGTGGTCGAAGTCTATCAAGCAAAATTTGTCATTCTAGCCCACTTTAAATAAAAATCTCACTTTCCAAATACTTTGTCTTTTGCCTTTGTCTACCCTTTTAGTTCTGCAAGGATACACAAAGGGGGGCAAGCTGTAGACACTGTATCTAGTCCGGCTCGCTTTTGTTAAAAAAATATTAGTATCGATTTATTTATTATTGATTATTGATTATTTTTTATGTTTATTGATTTAGTTTAAAATAACATAATTTATTTTATTATAATTTTTAATGTAAATTAAGTTTTAAAATTAGATTTTGTTTGAAAATAATTAGTTTTATTAAGATTTTATTTAATTGATTATAAGATTTTTAAAACTGTTTTTTCTCTCCTTTGATTTTTTCCTTCATACTTGCCTCTCCCCTTCTTCTCCTCCCTCTTTTTCTCTCTTCTCTTGTCTCTTTTCCCTTTTTAACGTTATATTTATGTGTATTTAAAGAGGGTTGCAGTGGAGTTTACAGCTTCAGCTCCTCCACCGGCTACACAGGAATCGCCGAGAAGAGGAAAAGACTTCCTTCTTTCTCTCCACCATCACCTTCTCTTCTTCTCCACCCACACCGGTGATCCAACGACATCGGCAGGCAGGCCCAACGACCTCTGGCGATGATACTCTGCACACGTCCCCCGGCGACCACAAGTTCCGACAACCTGCAGCACAGTAGTCCGGCACAAAGCTCTACAATCCCGACAGACAACAATAATATAACGAACCGAGCTACGCACCTGCAATAGCATGAAATTTCGACAACTTTTACAACCGACACACAGATCTCCAGCAACTTGACTCCCACCTCAAGTGCTCCTTTACGGCTTCAGACCCGCGGGCACACCAAGGAATTCTGTTTCGCAGTACATGATGTAAAAAAAAAATGCTTTTAGAAATGATATGAGTTTTTAAATAAGTTTGTTTTAAATTTCATATATATATATATATTTTAATAAGTTTGTTTTAAATATGATTTGATTTTTTTTTAAATAAGTTTGTTTTAAATATGATTCTTTTTTAAATGAATTGGTGTTAAATTTGATTTTTTTTAAACAAGTTTGTTTTAAATGTTTTCTTTTTTCAAATTTTAAGGAAGTTTTTTATACGGATTTCAAATCTAAAACAAAATAAAGTTTTTTTTTTTTCGGTTTTAGTTTTTATTTTTCTTTTTTTAAACAAAATTTTAAAATAAAGATTTGTATTTTAAGAAAGAAATTTAACTTGTATCTTGTGGTGCTGGCATAGTAGTAGATTTCTTACGAGTATTTTGCATGTCTCAGGTTTGAGTATTTACTTGCCTAAATTAATGTTAGTATCCTAGGGTGTTAGCACATTGGTAAGAGGTTTGAATATTGACTCTTAAGTCCCAAGTTCAAAATTTTTTTAATGGCTTTCGTGCCACTCATACCTATTAATTCATATCTTATAACAAAGTGTAAATTAATATAACGTGGGATATTTCAATCAAAATACAAAAATAATTTTCTTTTGGACCAAATAAAATAATAGGATAATTCTTGACAAAATATGGTATCGTTTCCGAGCGGGTTTGTCGTAGGGCGCTGACACCTTCCCTACGCTCAGTCGACTCCCGAACCTAAATCTGTTTTTCGTAAACCAAGTTTTTAAAATAGGTGACCAATCACACCTCGTAGATGATTGGTAGCGACTCCAAACCCTTATCTCGAAAGAGACCCATCAGGGGATGACGTCGGGCCTTCCGCGTCGCGATGACGTTACGACATTTGAGGATGAGTTCTATTGGTCTTGTTTGTTAGCAAGGTTCTTAGTTACATTCTCAAAGGTTTCTTAACACTTGCATTGCAGTGGTTGCTCCAAAAATCTTCTCAAAATTTGTATCATCAATGGCTTGATGAATAATGGTGAGGGCATTCTAATCTTTCTTTTTGATATTCTGCAAAGTCTCTCGTTGAGCTTGATTTAAAACCACATCCTCTGCTGGTTCTTCATAGCCTCTATCAACAATCTCTCATGCATCTTGCGAACCAAGCAAATTCTTCATACGAACATACCAACAACTATAATTGTCTTTGGTAAGACGAGACAATTGGAAAGGAACCAAATTGTTGTTTGCCATTTGCAAAAAGAATTCTCTTTTCAAATTCAAGCTCTAATACCACTTTGTTGGAAGCGTGTGATGAACAATCACAAATTTAGAATCAACATAACTTGTTTGAGAATAACCAGCTCAACTTGTGTTGAAAAATTTCTCACAAAATACACTTGGTCCACAAAACTCTCTCAAACTCTCTTGTTTTTCTTCTCCACACACTTGCTTCAAATACAACAAATGACCATCTTATTTATAGGACTCCATGGAACAACCTAGATCCATAAACATCCTATGAACCTATACAAACATGAACACACAATTAATTCATCTTACAAAACTAAATACTATATACTAGTTCATGTACATGTATCATGTACCTAGGAATGTATATGCATAATGTATCTAGAATATGTATTAACATGTTTAATTTTCAACATTGACGAAGAAGAATGGAGTACTAGGAAAGGAGGAATGAAGAGGGAGGAATAAAAGTAAAGGAAATTTAACTAAAAGTAATATAAGATTAATAAATATTATTTACATTATCAACTCATTGTCACGTCACCATTCTGTCAGTGACACTAACAAAATTTTAACCCAATGATCTTTTAGAACTATTTTCAAAAGGTTAGGGATGAAACTGTCACTTTTTCAACTTTAGAGACCAAATAGAAATATATCATCAAACTCAGGACCAAAAGTGTATTTTACTCTAAAAAAATAGATATAGGTAAAGTAATAAATAAATTATAATGTTCTATCCATTATAAAAATAATTTATTTATTTTAACTCATTATTTAATATAATGTTTTTTTTAATAATTTTATAATTTTAAATCACTTTGGAACCAAAACATCAATAATTTAAAATTACTTTAATGGAATGAAAATCAATTTTAAGTTGATCCAAACATTAAAATGATTATGTAATAACCACTTCTTCAATAATCCCTCTCAAACACACCATAAATGGATTATTTCAAAAATGATTTTTATTTGTTACCAAACATTCTAGATTTAAAAAAAAAAAAACATGTTTCGCCCTTCATAGATAGATGTTGCAATATTTATGTTAAACTTGAACAAGTGTTTCAAATTTTACCTTCTAAAAAAAATTTTATTTGAAAATTCGTTAAAAAATTATTTTCATCTGTGTTCAATAAATTAATAGAACATAGCTTTAGTATGAAATTGATAAGATTAGGGTGAAAAAAAACACTAGAACTTTTTTTTTTTGGGTGAAATTTGTTAGATTTGAGAGAGCTATTTAATGGTCATTTTTGTTCGTTAATGAAATATAATTTTGTGCAAAACCTAATTTCATTGAGATTAGTGAGTTTTTTTTTTCTTTGTGAAGATTTTTACATTATTTTTTTTGTTAAAATTAGTGAGTGAATAAGCAAAAATTGAAAGGAAGTAAAAATTAAACATGTTGATGTAGAAATTTGGCCCTATGGGATTCCGCCAAATTCGCACCAATCTTCTAGAATAAAGGGATGGACGAGACCTGCAAAACAGAATAACACTAAAGACCGGTGTGGTTCTTGCCACACAGGCTCCGATGCTTAAGTTAGAATCGGAGTAGTTGAGTATAAAGTGTAGAGTGTTGTGAGCATCTCAAATAGTAGGGATTTGTAGCAAACCTTTAGGGTTTGACTTACTTCCTATTTATAGAAGTTGAATCCTGATCCCTCTAGGGATTGTGGAATTCGAATCCTAATACATCTAGAAAATCTGATTATCTGAATCTAGGGAGAATCTTTGAGGCAATCAGAATATCTTCTTCTTTTGAATATAGGATACCTTCTTCTGAATCATAAAGTCATCAAGATACATCTTCCTTTTTGAAATCCTAGGGGGAATTCGAATAGTAGAAAATAGAGATTTTCTCATCCATAACAATAGCACCCACTCTCAAAGTTGAAGATTGTCAAAGTTCTACTTTAAGAGTATTTTGTCGTTCATGGCTTGACTATTTTTGTGGAATAGCCTCTTTTTGGTCGTCGTTGATTGTCGTCTTAATTATGCTGACTTTCCTAACCCTCATTTTCTTTTGTTGTAGTTGGCTGCAATCAAGTCTCTTAGTGTTGAGAGTATTTGTGAGAGTATTTGTCGTTAGCAGTTGTTGTTTTTACGGGCTGGCTTGTTATAGCCCTCAAACCCTTTTGTTGTAGTCGACTGTAGTCAAGTCTCTTTGTTTACTCTTGGATTTCCATCTTACTTGGCTTTTGCCAATGGTTTTATACCCTGAGTCCAGTCGATACCATTTTGTCGTAGTTGGCTGTAGTTAAGTCTCTTGGTTTACTCTTGAGTTTCCAACCTACTTGGCATTTGCCAATGGTTTTATACCCTGAGTCTAGTCGATACTCTTTTGTTGTTGTCGATTGTCATTTTATGGGCTGGCTGTCAGAGCCCTCATTCTCTTTTACTGTGGTTGGTTGCAATCAAATCTCTTCGGCACTACTATACGGTTAGTTTTAACTGTTAGATTTTGGCCTTGGGATCTAACTTTCAATAGGGCCGGTGGTACTTCCTTTGGGCTTCTAACCTCTTTGGTTTTTGCCCATGTTTTATACCTCAGGGTTTACTCTCGAGTTTCTAACTCATTTGGCTTTTGCCAATGGCTTTTACACCCTAAGTTTAGTCGGCACCCTTGGGTTTTTAACATATTTGGCTTCTGCCGATTTTTTACCCCAAGTTAAATCAACACCCTCGGGTTTCTAACCTATTTTGGGTTTTGCCACATGATTTTTTACCCGTGGGTTTCATTGATTCGTTAGGCTTGTTTACTTTCTGTTTTAACCTTGTTGGGCTTATATCATGCCTTTTTCAGCACCTTGGGATTCTTTTCCGTGGTTTCACTGATTGGCTTTTAGCTAATCTGCCTGCTTCTAGGTCTGTCCCTGTTCGAGTTCCTTGACCAGCTGTTAATTTACTTACCCATGCCCCCACTTGAGGGATTTTCATTTAGAGTAAAAGATAAACGCTCAAGTAGTAAAGATGTGTAATTATATTTTAGATATCAAAAGTCTTATTCATAATATATAAAGAGATAATTGCTCAAGTAATAAGTAATTAATTAAATTTCAGATGCTAGGAACGTTTTTAAATCACAAACGAGTAAGTATCTTTTGAAACATAATATCAATATGTAGTTACCAAAAAATCAGTCCTAAATAATGTGATCTACTAAATATGCGGTTACCATAAAATTAAACCTAAACTCTTGTAATCATAAACAACCATAATTACACAACTTACCATCGTCTGAAGTAGAAACTCCGTAGGTTAATCAGTTGCTTTTTCTTTTCTGGGATTTGTTGACTCGTTTATCCCAAAGTCTGTTTTGGAATCCATCAATTTATCTCATCCAGGATCTGTTTTGGGATTTGTTGATTCGTCCGTTCTAAGTCTTGTCTCAGAACTCATTGAATTTTTTTTTTCTCGGCTACCTTAGGTAGGGGAAGCCCCCAGTTGTATGACATTCGTCGTTAGAAAGTTGTGGTCTACCTCCAGAATACATGTCGATTCGTTTCTCCCAAGATCTCCTTAGATCTAAGTAGTTCTCAGTTAATTCGTCGTCAATCGTCCTGACTTTTAGATCTTAGTCGTTCCCACAGACGGTGCCAATTGTTGATGCAGAGCCACAAGGCTCCGATGCTTAAGTCAGAATCAGAGTAGTTGAGTATAAAGTGTAGAGTGTTGTGAGCATCTCAAATAGTAGGGATTTGTAGCATAGCTTTAGGGTTTGACTTACTTCCTATTTATAGAATTGAATCCTGAATCTATGGAGAATCTTGAGGCAATTAAGATATCTTCTCCTTTTGAATATCTTCTCCTGAATCATAAAGTCATCAAGATATATCTTCCCTTTTGAATTCCTAAGGGGAATTCGAATACTAGAAAATATGGATTTTCTCATCCATAACAAAATATATCTAAAAATGAAATAAAAATTGATACAACTTGCTAGATAAAACTTGGATGAAATTAAAAATTCAGGAAAAAAATTGATACAATATTAAACTCTTATTTCCTCCCCCAAAACTTAATGTATAATAGGATCAAATTAATGTTTAATCTAGCAAATTTGACCATTTTAATTTATAATGAAGTAAAAATAAAATTTGAAATCACACCTTTTATTTTAAAAGAGAACAAATAAAAATAATTAAAATATTATAGTTTCTCAATGCCGTGCAATTTTTTTTTTATTTCGCCGTTTTCTGCTCACGTTAATGGTTTAATTCATGCCAATTCGAACATAACTCAAGGGATAAGACACCAATTATTTATTATACTAAAAATTGGTTTAGTTCATATTTTATCTCTCCCTTTATTTAATGGAACGATTTTATGTTTGCTTGTTAAATTTTTGAATTACAATGAAAACTCTTTGTGAAATGAATTTGCTAAGAAGAACGAATGTTACAAATCTAATATTGATCAGTGACTAATGGTTAATAATCTTCAATTACTCAATTGAAGTTCTCAGATATAGCTTAGCTTTCAAAAACAACTAAAATTGTATCTCAAAAAACGAAAGTGAGCATAGTTTAGTGGTAATTGACATATATCTCCAATCACGTCGTATCTCAAAAAAAGTGAAGATATTAGTAACATTATTTAGTCAAAGTTCGAATTCTCATCCATTAATATATAGTACTATGCTTTCTTAAAAAAGAAAAAAAAAATCTAATTTTAGTAGCATGGGAAGTCTCTACTATCTTGCAGTCCTAACCTTAATTAGTATTCTTATATATTATTTCCTATTAGTTCAATTAATTTGAACCCAATAGAAAAATTGTTTCTTTAAATAGTTTGTTCCTTATGTGGTGATGAATGGAAGAGGGGGAGATCGAACTCACAACCTCATGGTTGTTGGTATATGCCAAGCTATGCTCGCTTTGGCTCTTTCAAGCCTCCCAAGATTGAATCAAATTAACAACATGGAGAACGATTATGGTGTTTTAAAATTGGGTAAGAAACCACACATTTTTATATACACATTTTTTTTAGTTCATCGGATAAAGATTTGAACCTCCAAAATAACACGTGTATTTATATTTTATAGACTATATATGATGAATCAAATAATTACATTTGAAAAACCACTTTTTGGTATAGGATTGTGATTCTGGACAAAAAGGCACTCCTATTGAAAGATCTATTAAATAATTTAATACATAATTTTAATTAAAAAAAGGGAAAAAGTTGCAACTACAATAATTGTGATGTTTGTTGCATATCCATAAATATGCCAACTTCCTAAACATTCACCTCTCTACTATTTTGAGACGTGATATCTAATATTCAGACCACCACTTTTCTCACCAACCTTGAAATATAATTCCATAACGTATAGATATCAAAACCGCTAAAAACAGTACATACTTCTTTTTCACTATTGTTTTACAATACATAATGCATGGGAGATGATATCCATAAAAAGAAAATGAATACTTCAAAGAATAAGGATTAAGAATGTCTATATGAAGTGCATTTTGAAGCTACATACAGAAATATAATATGGTTGCCATACACAAACAGAAGTGATATTTTATTACACTTGTACTTCTTTGTATTTAATTTATTACCAACAATATATTTCAACCAAATCACTCTTATTAAAGGATGCTATTTTCCTATAAAGAGAAGTATATATGACACACTCTTTATCCTCCCTTTATTTTCATTTAATTTTTTTTTTTTTTTTTTTTTAAGTTTCAAAGATACCCCGACCTGAATGATGGCATCGATTTTCACTATTGAGCAAACATCCCGAGATGAATGGTAATCAAAAAATGAGGTTGAGTTTGGACTTCTTTCGAAATTGCTTCTTGGTAATGCACCAACGTTCAGGGAAGGTACTTAGCTGTGCGTAACAGACAATTCAAAACCATATAAAACAATGAGTTAAAATGCATTTTTAGCATGTACTATGATAATTGTAATATTTTGTTCCTTATAATTCTGTCTCGTAACAATTAAGTATTTGACATTAAAAATTCCCTTGTTGTCAAGTTCTATAAATGAGCAAATAGTGAACAGTTTTTGGTTCTTATTTCTCATTTCAAATTTTTGAGAAACATAAAAATTTGATAAATATTCTTCTTTATCGTTTCTTATTATTAAGAAAAGTTTTTGAAATTGTGTAAAAAATCTAAAAACAACAAAATCAAATTTCTTGTTTCATGTTTCCATTTTTTTTTCCAAAACGTACCTAAAAACATTTTTTTTACAGAGGCAGATAAAAATATTATTTTTTTTTTTTTACTTATAAAAATGCATAATAAATATAACATAGAAATTTTGAATACTTAATTTAAAAAATTATTTTTCATATAAAACTGGTACGTTTTTAAAATCAAAATTTTAAACAAGAAATAAGAAATTGTTAACATCACTTTTCTGTTTAATTTTTCAAATAACAGATAAAAAACGAGAAACACTGACCAAAAGCAATGCAACTATATTTTTCTTGATTGAAAAGGAGAAAGCAAAAAATAAAAAACAAAACATTACCAAATGGACCTTGGACCCTAAGTGAACCACTTTTGATTTGGACCATAAAAAGTTCATCATCTTCATTCATATGATGATTGTTTTGATATCAAAATTTTAATGTAATAGTTAATTTTGAAGCACGTGTAGCTGTGGATTAAAAAGCAAGACAGGAAAGGGCATTGTTTAGAAATGCTTTTTCTTTTTTTTTTCCTTTCTTTCTTGAGGACAAAGAAATGCTGTTTAAACAGTCTTCAGCTGAAAATTTTGGTATTTTTAAAGGTTGTTTTCTCCAGTTTTCTTCTAGGTTGTTTTAATGAATGTTCTACTTTTAGAATAATTGAAGTTGTTATAGAATAGTGATTTGAACTGTACAATGATCTTAAAATTTGAGAACCACATGAAATGTTGTTCTTAAAAGTAGCTTTGAAAATATTAGAGAGAAAAAAAAAACAAAAAAAAAAACAGAAAACAACCAAAAATGAGATGAATTAACTTACATTGCTAATAAGCCTTGCCCCAAACCAAGCTGTGTCTGCACCATATGGTGGAGGAATGACTCTGATTCCATTGGCCATGGATGAAGGAAGAAGCCCATAAACTTCCTTCTGCAACCTTTCTGACAACAATTGTAGCACATGTACGAGCATTAGATACCGAATGCTACGTTTTTCGTTCACATCCAAAGAAAACTACTCGCATCAGAAAACCACTCACATATAGTACCCACACATCAACATTTTGGGAGAGAAGGAACAAATTGAAAATCTTAAAATTATAGAGACCAAATCGATCAGATCGAAATCACGCATGAGCACAAGCACAGACACATTGTAGAAACTAAAATGGTAATTTAATCAGAAGAAACCTCAAGAAGTTAAAGAGGAGGAAAGTTCAAGTTGAGAACCTGCCAGTCCTGGAAGGCAAGAACTGCCACCTGATAAGACAACAGTCTTGAACCAAGAATCATCACATGTTAGTTCTGCAGCATGGCAATGGTCCATGCAAAGCACCACAGCCTCGTGCAGCCCCATTGCTCGCCTGACAATGACAAATGAAAAAAAACGTCATATTGACCATCCCATACCAATGGCTTCGAATCATCCCGGGCTTTTCTAGTAAAATGAGTTGTTTCTGGTTAGGTATAAATGCTTCAGTTATCAACGAAATGAAAACATTTTCCTTTTTCAGCAACCTTTTGGTCAAGTTGTGGATGAAATTCTTTTAAAATGCTCAGGATTAAACATTAACAGCAGAGAGAACTTTTGTATTTAACATAGAACATTTTCTAAAAGGCTGAGGTACGACTTACACTCCTGCCATACGTGGTCGGAATAAGATCTCTCCGGTTTGAAATCGCTCTTTGGAAAGAGTAAACCAACCTTCCCCAGCAGCTTCAAAGGATGCTTGAGTATCTTTAGATAATTCAGCTTCATAGTCCTCAGCAACATAACATAGATTCTGAGTTCAAAATTAACAAACATTAGACATTATCCTCATGCCTTCGTCTCTAATCTCTCTCTCCTACTTCTCTTCTATATAGAACAATCATGTGATGCAACCTAACGTCTGAATAAGGAAAAAAGGCATCTTTCTTAAACATAGAACAATTTTACCATTGGAATATATTTTCTTGGCTTAAATGCTATTTTAGTCCTAAATTTCTGTGTTTATTCTATTTTGATCCTTACCCGTTGTCCCTAGTTTTTCAATAAATTATTTAATAGAACCCGGTATCAGTAAATATTTTGTTAATTTATCAAATTAGGAACTAAAATAAAACAACTGAAATTTGAGAGACTTGAATAGAACATGAAAGTTAGGGCCAAAATAAGATTTAAACCAATTCTCTTTCACCGACAAGCCAAACTTTCATCAAGAGGCTACCAAAAAAAAAAAAAAAACAGGGAGGTAAATATCCTACAAAAGCAACCTGAACTGCAAAAACGTGGACTACCCAGTTGCGATAATAACAGTTAAAAAAATAATAATAATTACATCTACTGATGGAAAGCAGAGCAAAGAGAGATTATCTAAAACCATAAAGATTTGGCCCTCCTCATGCAATAGGAATCTAGAGAGTTTGGGATAACTTTTTGAAGTTTTTTTCGATGCACAATTTCATTGCCCATGCTGATTGTGATCTAAATCCAATCCCTCTGATTATAAAAAGGATTCGTTATATACGTGAATTGATACTTAGGGAGATCTTTTTTTTTCAATTAATTCTTAGGGAGGCTTCACCCACCCCAAACCAGTTTGGGCAGGCAACAAGAGTTTAAGTAAAACAACCTTTCAACTAGCATCTTCAGGATTTTTTCTAATTATGTGCTTACTCTAAAAGTACTTTTAAGTATTTCTAAAATTTTTATGACTCAACCCATTTATGTATAACTTTCAAAAAACACACAAGGATGGGAAAAAAAAAAAGAACGCTATTGCTTCCCTTGGCAATTACAAGAGAGGAGATGACATTATGTGGACATGTATAAGTGAAATGTGACGAGCAACAAAAGCATCGAGTCTGCTCAAGGACTCAAGCTAGATTAAAATATTTGAACTTCCAAAATGCTGCTTCGAGCTATTCTTAAAGCTAGAAAGAAAAAAGAGAAGATTAAATTCACATTACTATGGGCATGAAGTATTGTGCTAAACAGAGGTTCAAACGGGTAAAAACAACAAATGCGCTAGATTTCAGCTCCTGGGAGACAACTAGATTAAGTACAAGACAAACTTGCTTACGATATAAATCTTAGAAATGGAAGCTTTAATGTACCTCTTTCAATGCTCGAACAGTGTACATGGACTCAAATTGTATATTATTCTGCTGCATCAGCTCTCGGAGGTACCCCGTGAGCTTCAAAGCTCCCAGTCCCACAACTTCAACGCCCACTTTCCGCATTACTTTGCCATGTAAAACTACAAAAATTTGATAAAAGAATTAGAAAACTCAACATGAAAATTTGTTTCCATGGGAAAGGTGGAGTAGTTGCGTGATTTCTCAGGAAAAAAAAAATTCCTCAAACTAGTTTTCCTTTAGTTTTTTTACTCCTAGTCTAGCAAGCATTAGAAACAAGCTTAAAATGGTGGAAGGTGGAATAAGACACAAGCCAAAATATTGACTTTGCTAGTATTATAGTTAATTAAGATAGATGTAGGTAATCAGTGATTCTCACGTTTTAGAAAATTACTATATTGACAATTGTTATTAAAAAAATGCTATATTTGTGATTACTTTTATAAAAATAAATTTTCTAAACATTTAATTATGCTACCATTAAAATTTGAGCCCAGCATACCATGGTACAATCTTTAAGTGTAGAGTCTATGAAAAGATTATTAAAGATACTTCTGCTGATGGTCGGCAGTCTCCATAGCCATTGTGAAAGGAAGGGCAATTTTTGTTCCTCATATTTTCTTGATAACAAGACCACGGAAAAGAACCCAAGTACCCTGAGTTAGATTCCAACAGCCACCAATTCCTTCTTACAGTCCTAAATTTATTATAATTAATCTTTTAGGAAGGGGCTTTCTCATCCCCTGCCCTTACGTTGCTCTTCCTTTTTTTGATACATACATTCTGTTTCTTATCAAAAAGAAGAATAGTGCTAAAAAGGGGTGAATGACGTGACCATAATATTTGGTTGGCATGGACCAATAAACAGGAGGATATACAATGTTCTTTTCAGTTTTCTAACTAATTTGGGGACGTCATATTAGTGAGCAATTAAGATTTGCTTCGTCAGTACACTTTTGATTAGTACACATTAGCTTAAGAATTCGAGAACATAACAAATTATGTTAGCTTACTTGGGACGATTGAAGTCACCTGGAACCCAACATTAACAACAATTCCTGAAGTTTTTCTTGCAGCATACAAGGCTAGCGTTGCCTACACATGAAAAAATAGACAGTGGATGTAATTATATAAGATTCCCAATTTGGTACTTCTATTCATTTATTATGGTCCAGGAGTTCCATGCCATGATCAATGTTTTTTCACTCTCATAATCGACTGCTAAGGAAGTCCTTCCATCACTACTCATTGGAAACACATAATTTATTAGCTAAATGGTAAAGATCATCCATTTTTAATGAAATGGATGTAGAAGTGGCTAGTTTTGGAGTCTCTTTGTTTGATCCATTTTGGCTCGTTATGTATTGTATTAAGGATCCAAAGATGGTCAAGGAAAAAGGTCCATATTTGAAAGTGTTTCTCCTTGTAACTGTGAATTTCATTGACTAAAAGCACATATCGAAATAGCATAAGCTTGGATAGTATTCATTTCCGGAAGTAATAAGAGGCTTTTTTTGTTAGTAAATCAATGCTCAGAAAATTTATTCTTGAGGTTGACTACATAGTTTAGGAAATGCAACCCATATGCAAGTATTCTTCCTGATTCAAAAGGTTATTAGTTAAGAATATTCATTGTTTGCTTTAATAGTTGTAAGCTATAAGCAGATATAAAGTCAGCATTCTCCGAATCACACCATTTTTTTTTTTGTGAGAAACAATTTCATTGATGAATGAAATTACAAAAGTGGGCCCATGATAGGGGATTACATCAAACTATTCCAACACCAAATCACAACATCGATTTTATTTTATGTCTGACATTTTCCATGCCTCATCATATTAGAACATTAGTGTTTTTTAAAGCATTCTATTCAACATCAGCATGCATTGGTGATTAGATAGGATCTATTGAAACTCTTTTATGAGACGGACTGAGGGTACAAAGAAAAATACTTATAAATAGATATAATGATCTTTTTTATATTGACTTGTATTCATAACAGTCATATTAAAAGAGAGAAGAAAATCATATCTCTGAAGCATAAAATGACCTGATTAACGGCACAAACAGAAGGGACATTCATGTCGAATAACACTGAATGGATGGCTTCTTTGAGCTGCTGTCTTGATGCTTTAGCAGATTCAGTATCTGAAGCAGAAAAGAAGAATTGCATGTCATATTGACAAAGGTGACATGCAAATTTTTTTTCTAGTCAGTGGTTCTAATTCTGCCAAGAAGTTTTCTTTTTTTTTAATGAGAAACCAAATTTTCATTAAGATGAATGAGAAAGATAAGAACTTGGGCAAGACAAAAAGTAAGCTGAAAAAAAAAAAAGAAAAGGCCCAATAAAAAGACTATAAAACGAGATAAAATTAAAGTAAAAAGGCAACAATTATTAAGAATTAAAACAAAGTATTTACAAAATCTTGGTATTGACTCTGAGAAGGTAGGCATTGAAACAAGCCCACACCTCCATTCAAGAGTCCTTTTACCCCTAAACTTATCATAATTTCATTCAAGCCACATGTTAATTGTTACATAAATAATAAAATCAATCATTTAAGGTTTTAAAAATAGAAACTATTTCAATTTATGCGATGTATGAAAATTATCTATCATTTACTACTAATTATATGATTTGGATTGAAGCATAGAAACGGGGATTGTTTATGCAAGATTTGCACAACGATACTTTTTCCAAACCTAGCTCGAACCCGGTCTCCGATCCAACCTGAACACTAAAGTGAACCTGCACGAGAGAATAAACACTCCGACGCGCAAGTCAGTATAGGTTGGACTCTCTATTTAGTTCGAGGTGAGATTCGATACCGAAGCGTGAAATGGAGCCCTCTATTTATAGGTGGTGGATCCGACAGTACGCACGACCGGCGGTTACTTGTCTTTTCTCACATCGGACTTGTCGGGTTTCTCGGTAGGTCGGACCCCGAGCAGGTCGTTCCTCGGCTTTCATACTTAGCCTTTTCATCGATCGTAACTGGTCTCCTCGGGGGCTCGAGGTGGACCTGGTTCTCCGGTTTTCACTTAAGCACCAATGGCTGTTCTTCACATGTCCAGGGTATTTTTACACCCAAACATTGGCCCCCTCTCTGTCAGGTTCAATCTCGACCTGGTAGAGAAGTTCATTCGACTCCATTTTGGACGCGTGGCGATTTTTAACTCGTAGAGGGAATATGACCGTTGGGGAAGACATATCGATCGAAGCATTCAAGTTTTCCGTCGTTTCGGATTTCGAGATGATCTCAGCCGCTTGTTGATTACACGTGTACGGTGCAGAGATTTTTCCGATGAGCTATAAATAGCTCCGATCCTTCAGGTCATACCTTACGTTTCCTGAATTCTTGGAGTTCGATCTGAAAGCAGCTCGAACCTTCGGTAGGTCAGTCTCTTTCCCTTTTTCACTTTCTTTTTCAAGTGTAGTACCCATTTCTTCCTCCTTTAGCAGTGATAGCTTAGGATCTGATGAGAGCTTAGCTCGTAGGTTAGAGTTCGAACTCGAAGAGATAAAAAACTTTAGGTTTTCCGATGACGGGGAGGACAGCGATGCTTCCACCTCGGATCAGGGTTTGGAATACCCTTCTAGGATACCCGAGCATTACCTCGGACCCCTTCGTAGGGGGTTCGCTATCCCAGATAACATCTTCCTTAGGATTCCGGAGGAGGGAGAAAGAGCTGACAATCCTTCAGAGGGATGGGTCACTCTTTATCTCAAAATGTTTGAGTACGGCCTCAGACTTCCTCTGCATCCTTTCGTTCAAGAGTTCTTGAACCGAACTGGACTGGCTCCGACTCAAGTGGCCCCCAATGGATGGGGTGTCATTTTTGCCTTGGCCATCCTGTTTTGGTTACGAGCTCGGGACAACGAAGAGGCCGAGCTGTTGGATGTTGGGCAGCTCCTCGCATGCTTCGAAGCGAAGAGAATAGCCAAGAAGCCTGGTCGGTACTATATGTGCGCAAGGAAGGGCGCAGGAGGTATAGTGAAGGGGCCGACCTCCATCAAGGGATGGGTGAAGAAGTGGTTCTTTGCCTCTGGGAAATGGCTGGCAAAGGATGAGGCGGGTCGTCCCTTCTTTCATGTTCCCACTAGGTTTGGGAACCTAGGTACGAAGTAGATCTTGCTCCCCTTCTTTTTATAGTTTTAAGTTTTTCTTACTATCTTGATGCTTAGATCTAACTCGGATTCTATTTTGTGCAGTGTCGATCAGGCCAGTTCCCGAACTCACCCAAGCCTCCTTCGATACGCTGAAGTACTACAAGGAGCACTTTCCGAAGGACAGGAAGGTCGGAGCTTTGGTGACCGACAAGTTGTTGCTTGAATCTGGGCTGTTAGACTACAACCCACTAGTTCGTCCTGTCGAAGCGTCGAGGTCGAACTCCGAGCTAGGTAAGCTGCGCTTTTCTCTTTTATGTTATCTAACTTGTGCTTCTGATCACTAACCTTTTGTTTCTTATTTTGCAGCCATGGTGTGCGGATTTACAAGTGGCGTAAAGCGCAAATCTAAAAGCCGCGCCCATGCTCTCAAGGCTGTCCAGAGTTCGGAGCCTACAACTCCTGTTGTGGCAGGGCCAGCCTCCGAAGATCCAACTCCAGCCTCCGCAGATCCAACTCCGGTGATCGAGCTGGACTCGGTCGAGGAGCACTCCAAGGAGAAGCGCTCCAGAGGCGAGTCTGAGGCGTTGGATGTGTCTCCCCTCAACGAGGTGAGGGACGTATCTCCTCTGAAGAGGAGAAGGAAGAAGAAGAAGACCACCTCCTTCTCGGAGGTCGGAGCTCGTGGGACCTTGCCTGCGAGCTTCGCAGACCTGGTGGACGATCCTGAAGCAAGAATGGGCGGGACGTCCGATGTGCCGACGCAGTTCCAAATTGATCCGTCGAGCTCTGGGGTGAGGGACCAAGTGTCCCGCATCTCGGCCGCGAGCTTAAACCGCTGCCTCAGAAGGGCGTCCAAATTCGTAAGTGACCTAGGGTCCGTTCTTCAGAGGACCATCGACCATGCCGCCGAGGTAAGATCTGCTTCTCCTTGTGATGTATTTGATTTGTTTAACTGATAGTTCGGTCTAACTTTTATGCTCTTGGTGTTCGCAGGCGTTTGTTGCTTCTATTCACTCGGCTATTGCGATAAAGGCCGAGCTGGATGGAAGAGAAGCTCTGGCAGCAAGGGAGAAGGAAGACTTCTCTGCTGCCTTGGAAGCTGCTACCACCATGAAAGGTGAGCTGCTGAGGGCTCGCTCTGAGGTGGACATTTTGAAGGCCGAGGTGGAGGCCAAGGCCGAGCTGCTGAAAAAAGAGGATAAGAGGCGCAAGGCCCAGCTCCGAGCTGCCCATGCCATCACCAAGGGCCTGGAGAATGAGAAATTCCAACTTCTCAAGGAGAAGGATGACATGCTTCAGGTGCTGGAGTCGAAGGATGAGGAACTCAAGCGTCTGACTGCTGAGCTCGAGACGGCGAAGGAGCATCTCAGCAACGGAGTCTTGCTGGAGAAGTCCTTTAGGGAACACCCTGACTTTGACGGGTTTGCTAAGGACTTTTCCGATGCAGGCTTCAAATTTTTTATGAAGGGTATTGCTGCCGATATGTCTGATCTTCAGATCGACCTTAGTGGTCTGAAAAGGAAGTATGCTGAGAAGTGGGCTTCTGGGCCTAACTGCACTCCTGGCCCCCAGGCGCTAGTGGAGAAGTACGTCAGAGATCTGGACTCTGACTACTCCGATCTTGAAGAGGACCAGGTCGGCACTACCCAGGAGGATGTTCCTTCTCAAGCAAGTGGATCTCAGGAGGTCAACCTGCTTGGGTCGCAAGGCGAGCTCTCTTCCCACCTCGGAAGCAACTGAGGCTTCTTTATTTTTCTTCCATTTTTTTTTGTAAGTTCGAAGGCAGAGCTACAATGTATATAAGCCTTGGCTCTGTCTTCTTTGATCAATGAAATTCTACTCTTCTTTTTTACTTTGATGTAATCAGTTCTACCTCTTACCTCGATCTCTTTTGACATTGCGTCTTTTACTAACATAGCACCTTTAACTAAAGGTTTGAATTTGAGTCTTTATCTGGTCTTCAATGCATCGCACAAACTCTGGACTTTTGACATCGCACCTTCAACTTAAAACGTTCGAAGGTTTGAATTTTAAGTCCATAGCTACTCTTCACATCGCACCTCGTACCCTTAGGTTCAGAGGTTTGAATATTTTGAACTTTCCACATCGCCCCTTTAACTTAATCGTTCAAAGGTTTGAATTTTAAGTTTATTAGTGGTTTTGACATCGCACCTCATACCTATAGGTTTTGAGGATTGAATTTTAACCAACTATTACGTAATTAATTTTTAACCTTTCACATCGCACCTTTAATTCTTAACGTACAAAGGATTGAATTTTGGTTCATTGCCGGTTTTGACATCGCACCTCTTACCCGTAGTTTTTGAGGGTTGAATTTTAACCGATTACCGCAATTTGATCCTGTGGGAGTCCGTGGCCCCATTTAATTTCTGGTCGAACTCGGAATCATGAAATTAAATCACCTCGTCTATTCGGACCACCATCCTCTTGAAAAATTTTACAAGTCCATTTAGGACCATTTTGACATTTCAAGGGTAATAGCGCTTCAGGTGCTCCGCGTTCCATGAATGCGCAAAAACGTCTCCTTTCAGGTCGGCCAGTATGTACGTCCCAGGTCGGACTATTCCTTTAACTTCGAACGGCCCTTCCCAATTGGGGTCAAGGGTGCCCATATGACTTTGAATCCTCCTTAAGACCAGATGTCCGACTTGGAAGGTTCGAGGTCGAACTCGGGCGTTGTAGTGTCTGGCCATTCTGTTTTGATATTCTGTCAGGCGTAGCTGAGCCGTTTCTCTTTTTTCTTCCAGCAAGTCGAGGTTGAGAAGCAGCTCTGCCTCGTTTACTGTGGGCTCGTAGTGCTCCACTCTGTTGGATGGGAGGCCTATTTCAACTGGAACAACAGCTTCGGATCCGAAGGCGAGTGAGAACGGGGTCTCACCAGTTGACTCCCTCGGGGTGGTCCGATATGACCATAGAACCTCTAGTAGCTCCTCGGCCCACCTGCCTTTTCTGGAGTCCAATCTCAACTTGAGGCCTCATTTGATGATCTTGTTCACCGCCTCCACCTGCCCATTCGCTTTCGGATGTGCAAGGGATGAGCTGAGATGACTTATACCGAGCCTTCTGCAAAAGTCCTTGAACTTTGCATTGTCGAATTGCTTTCCGTTGTCGGTCACGATGGCATGTGGTATACCAAAACGGCATACAATGTTTGCCCACACGAAGGACGTGACCTTGGACTCCGTAATGTGGGAGAGCGCCTCGGCCCACTTTGTAAAGTAGTCCACAACCACAACGGCAAACTTTGTCTGTCCTTTGCCCAAAAGGAAAGGACCGATGATGTCAATCCCCCACTGCGCGAATGGCCACGGGGCCGAGATGGGGTGAGTAGCTCGGGCGGCTGGTGGATTATATTTCCGAAGCGCTGGCAGTTGTCGCAAGTTTTTACAAACTTTTTGGCATCCTGGTCGAGGGTAGGCCAGTAATATCCTTGCCGGACCACCTTGGCCGACAACGACCTGGCTCCTGAATGGTTGCCGCACACTCCTTCATGGATCTCCCTGAGGGCATACAGGCCTTCCTCAGGGGTTACACATTTCAACAGAGGGAGAGAGAAGCTGCGTCGGTACAATGCTCCATCTCGAATTATGAACCGAGCTGCTTTCCTTGTCATCTTTTTGTGCTTTTTAGGATCTTGTGGTGGATTTCCTTTAATGAAGTCCACGATTGGATCCATCCACGAGGGCTCCGGAGTGTCGACTTCCATCAAATTTGACTCGGAGATCAAAGGATTCTCCAGGATTTCGACAGGGACCGACCTGGCCAGATCGGTCTCATACGCTGACGCTAATTTAGCTAAGGCATCAGCATTAGAATTTTCTGCTCTTGAAACCTGGCTTACTTCGTAGGTCGTAAACTAGGCGAGGTACGATCTGACCTTGCTCAGGTATTTTTCCATTCGATAGTCTTTTGCCTGATACTCCTCTTTGATCTGGCTCACGACCAGCTGGGAGTCACTGAAGACCTTAATGTGAGAGGCCCCCAGCGCCCTGGCGATCCGCAGACCTGCTAGAAGTGCTTCATACTCGGCCTCGTTGTTGGAAGTCCGGAAGTTGAACCGCAGGGCATATTCGAACCGCTCACCTCCTGGTGCGAGCAAGAGGATTCCCGCCCCCATCCTCTCTCGTTGGAGGATCCGTCGACATAGATCGTCCACGGGAGGTCGGACTTGCTCAGCCTGGGAGATGGTGTGAGCTCGGCTATAAAATCAGCCACTGCTTGTCCTTTCAGCGCAGTTCTGAGCTCGAACTGGATGTCGTACTCACTCAACTTCATTGCCCATTTCATCAAGCATCCAGAAGTTTCTGGCTTATGGAAGATGTTTTTCAAGGGCAGGTTAGTGAGCACCACAACAGTGTGGGCTTGGAAGTACTGCCGAAGCCTGCGGGCCAAGATGACCAAAGCGGAAGCTAGTTTTTCCATTTGAGGGTATCTGGTCTCGACTTCAGTCATGGCCTTACTCGTGTAGTAGACGGGGCTTTGCCGCAGTCCCTCTTCTTGTTTGATTAGGGCCGAGCTGACGGCACTGTCAGATACTGCCAAATATAAGTGGAGCTTGTCTCCCGGCAATGGCTTGGCGAGCAGAGGTAGTTCTTCAACTGCTCCAGTGCTTACTCGCACTCTGCTGTCCATTCGAATGGCCCCTTCTTTCTTAGGACTTTGAAGAAGGAAGGCACTTATCTGTTGACCTTGAAACAAACCTGTTCAGAGCTGCAATCCTGCCACTGAGGCACTGAAGCTGCTTTAGAGTCTTGGGTGCCTCCATCGCGAGCACGGCCTTTATCTTCTCAGGGTTGGCCTCGATCCCCCAGTTGTTTACCATAAAGCCAAGGAACTTCCTTGAGGAGACTCCAAAGGCACACTTGGCTGGATTGAGCTTCATTTGATATTTTCGCAGGACTTCAAAGGTTTCGGCCAGGTCGGAAAGATGCGACTTTAACTGCTTGCTCTTGACAAGCATGTCGTCCACATATACTTCCATATTCCGGCCGATCTGCTTGGCGAACATTTTGTTCACCATTCTTTGGTAGGTTGCCCCTGCGTTCTTTAGGCCAAAAGGCATGACCTTATAGCAGTACAGACCTTGGTCTGTTATAAAGGCGGTATGATCTTAATCTGGGACGTGCATCTTGATTTGGTTGTATCCGGAGTAGGCATCCATGAAGGTGAGCAGCTCGTGTCCGACCATAGCGTCCACAAGCTGGTCGATCCTTGGCCACTAGGAAGCAGTCTTTTGGGCACGCTTTGTTTAAATTTGTGAAGTCTACACACATTCTCCACTTCCTGTTGGACTTTTTAACTAATACAACATTAGAGAGCCACTCAGGATACAGAATTTCTCTTATATATTCAGCTTTCAGTAATTTGTTTACTTCCTCAACTATTACATCACTCATCTCCTTATTTACAGGTCTTCTTTTCTGCTTTACTGGTCGGAATGATGGGTCTATGTTGAAGCGATGCACCATGATCTTCGGATCAATGCCAGACATGTCCTCATGAGACCATGCAAAGACGTCCGAGTTGGTCCTGAGGAAGTTGACCAGTTCCTGCCTATCAGTGGCCCCCAGCTTAGTTCCTATGCTTACCTGTTTCTCGGGACTAAGCAAGGGAACAAGCTCGAGCTCCTCAGTTGGCGCGGAAAACTCCCTTTTACCTACTCTTGGTAGGTCGGCCTCGTGCTTCAATTCATCCCCGTTGGTGTGTTCTTCCAGGGTACATACTGATGACCCTTTAAGTGCAGAGGCATAGCACTCCCTTAAGCTTTCTGCTCTCCTCGGACCGTACCCACTCCATTAGGGGTTGAATACTTCAGAACTTGATGGAGTGTTGAGGGAACGGCCCGGAATGAATGGATGATGGGTCTCCCGAAGATGGCATTATAGGCCGATCTGCCGTCAATCACTACGAACTTGGCCATTTGAGTTACCTGTGTACTGTCCTGCCCAAACGTGACCGGCAAGTCAATACACCCCTCTGGGGAGACCGATTCTCCAGAGAACCCAACTAACGGTGTCGGGCTCTTCTTTAATTGCGCCCTGGTCCATCCCAAGGCAAGGTATGTTGGCAGGGACAAGATGTTGGCAGATGCGCCTCCATCTATCAACACCCTTCTGACCACAACATGGTCAATCAAAGGAGCAATCACGAACGCGTCATTGTGGGGCAAATGGACCCGCTCCAGATCTGTATCGTCAAAGGTAATGGAACAGGTCGGTCTCTGCTCCCTGATGATGCACACCTCGTGCCTGGCTACGCGAGCTAGCTCATTTCTCTTATTTTCGGACTGGTCCCCACTTGGCCCTCCGAAAATAGTGTTTATGACCACAGGTCGGTCATCTCGACGAGGTGGCGTCCTTGAATGCTTCCTCTCTTCTTTCTTCTCTGTCGAGTTGAGACCTCGGCTTACCTACAAATTTTTTGAAGTAGCCATCTTGAATGAGGTCTTCAATCTGACGCTTCAATTCTTAACAGTTCGGTGTATTATGGCCATGATCACGATGGAAACGGCAGTATTTGTCCTTGTTGAGCCTTTCCGGGTCTCCTCCGAGCTTCTCAGGTCGCTTTAGGAGCTTTTCCATTCCAGACTCCTCGATATTTGTAAGGATCTCGGAGATCGGAATGGTGGTCGGAGTGTAGCACTCATAAGGTCGGCTCCAGCTGGGGCCGTTCTCCGTCCTTCGATATTCTGCACGGCCACTGGAGGAAGGTCCCCTGTCCTTGGACTTTGAATCTGCCTTCCCCTTATCTTTTCCACCTTTGCCCTGGTCGATCTTTCTCTCTGGTCGGCCAATTTTGGTTCGGAGGAGCTCTTGCCCATCAATAACTTTCTTCGCCTTTTGTAATACTTCGGCGAAGGTAGCTGGAGCCTCCTCTCCAAGCTTCACGGTGAGGGCCTCGTCGGTCAGGCCGGTGAGGAAGTAGCACATGGCCGAGTCATCAGAGCAGTGCGCGACCTTCAACTGCTCCTCCTGAAACCTCGTGACATACTCCCTTAGCGTCTCACCTTCCTTCTGTCTGATGGTGGCGAGGTGAGTCGCTGTCTTTCTATCATAATGCCGAGAAGAGAATTGAGCAATGAACTCTCTCCTCAACTGGAGTAGGTCGAGATCGACCGGCCTCGACCTGGCCAGCAGTCTTCTATACCATAGGCGCGCTCTACCGGTAAGCGCGATCTGGAAGGCGCGGCATTTGATTGCGTCTGATGCCGCTTGAAAATCCATGAGGCCTTCGAAGACCTCGACATAGTCCTTTAGGTGCTTAGACCCATCATAAGGTTTTACGGTGGGAGTTTTGAACTTCGGAGGGATTGGTGCCTCCAAAACGTCCGAGGTAAATAACGATTCTCCCTGGTCGCCATCATCGAGCGGACTTTCTTTCTTCTCGCACTTGGCCTTAAAGGCCTCAACTTTAGCATCAAACTTACTCTTCAGCTGGTCGAACTCTTCCCTCGTGATCACCCCTTCGGGGGTTACCGGATTGTAGGAGGATTCTGCCTGCTGGTTAGAGTTCCTGTGCGAGCAGGACGGTGACTGTCCCTTTCGAAGGGATGAGCCCCTCTTTCTGTTAAGGTGCTCGCGGAGATCACCCCTCTGGTGAGTGTACTCTTCGTCCTCACCTCTTTCGGGATGTTCTTCCTCGACTGGGCCGGGGTGATTACTCCTCTGCTCGCGCACATCATCGCGCGTCAGCCGGTTTTCAGACCGAGATCCTGTGCCCGCAGCTTGCACCATTTCGTTGTACATCTTTTCCATAGTACGCATCTGAGTGCGCATTGCCTCCATTTCTTTCTGGGGTGCGTCAAAATTCTCCCTTGTTGGAGCTGGGGCTGGTCCTCTTTGAAGCTCTACCTCGGCCACGATTGGCCTTGGATGGCTTTGGATGTGCTGGTGGCAAGACGGGCGTGGTGATACGTGCCGACCTGCGGAGGGGCTCTGTCCCCAGGCCTTCATGAACTTGCCCTTCTACCACCTCCGCTCCAACCTCCCTCTGGTGGCCATCGTTGGCCGCTAGAGCTCTTCGGTCGGCTGTGTTGGTTGAGTTTGCTGGCTGAACCATTTTCGTTCGCGTTCTTAAATCGGGATGGCTTAGATCGTACTTTCCCACGGACGGCGCCAAATGTTTATGCAAGATTTGCACAACGTTACTTTTTTCGAACCTAGCTCGAACCCGGTCTCCGGTCCGACCTGAACACTAAAGTAGACCTGCACATGAGGGTAAACACTCTGACGCTCAAGTCAGTATAGGTCGAACTCTCTATTTAGTTCGAGGTGAGATTCGATATCTGAGCGTGAAATGGAGCCCTCTATTTATAGGTGGTGGATCCGACAATACGCACGACCGGCGGTTACTTGTCTTTTCTCACATCGGACCTGTCGGGTTTCTCAGTAGGTCGGACCCCGAGCAGGTCGTTCCTCAGCTTTCATACTTAGCCTTTTCATCGATCGTAACTAGTCTCCTCGAAGGCTCGAGGTGGACCTGGTTCTCCGGTTTTCACTTAAGCACCAATGGCTGTCCTCCACGTGCCCAGGGTATTTTTACACCCAAACAGAGATTATGAAAAAATCAAAATTAATGATAAAAAAAAAAAACTGTAATTCATAAGAAATAAACATTAACATAATTACCATAAGTCAATAATAATTCATAATTTATTAAAGAAAACATTTTGAAATTCAAAAAGGTTGATGACAATGTAGTTAGGAATATAGAAATATAACCTAAACATGAGATCGTTATATTCATGTTTTTCATCCTATATGTCATTTAATAAGTGAAATTTTAGAAGAGTTTAAAGTTCTAAATTTATATTAGCATCACCGTTCTGTTAATTTGTTTAATGTTATCATCATAACATTTCATTTGTTATTATAACATACTGCAACTGCAATTTTTTATTAGTACAGAAAAATACATTGCAAGGAACATATATAATAAAATATTTCTTTTGATTATTTATTCTGAAAAAATATTAATCTAAAAATTAATATTCATTCTAACAAATAGCTTATTATCTTTTTACTAAAATGATTATCTTTAATATCTTTCTTAATAATTATGAATTTGTTGTTTTTACTTTAACTTTTTGGATACTTTTCCTAGAACTTAGAAGGATTAAAATACTCTTCCATTTCTCCAATGTTATTTTTTTAACTTTAATACTAAAATTTAAAATATATTTAAATAAGAACAATAGCACAAATAACAATGGCAAAATTAGAAAAAGAAGCTGCTGACCATCATAGTGGCAGATTGGCAATGACACTACCACTGGATGGAAAGATGTCTTAACCCGCATCCTAAAATCAGATGCAAAGGACATGTCAGTGCATGCTGCAGCTGAGAATAAGATTAATCACTCAACAAATAAGTTCATCATGCATGTGCTTTCCTTTACTAATCTTTTCCCGTGTTCCTTTTGGTGAAGCAAAGAGAGAAGGAGAGTGCAACAAATAAGCAAAAGAAAAAGAAAAGGACATGCCTGCTATAAATAGTAGCAAAAAAATGCCGAAGTCTAGGATACATGGGAGATTCGATGTTCCCGAATTCCTGTGGACAAAATGAGAAATCCAATGCCCGGACTTAATATAATACCTGCGGTAATATTCCAAATGGAAGTATTTTGACATAAACAGGAACAAGCAGTTGACAGAAAACACTCACCAAAAATGTTGCAGAACGCCCAGATGGACAACTGTATTTGCTCCAACCAAATTTGCAATAGCCAGAACCACCTTCTCAACAGTCAATAACAAACAAGAGAAAAAAAGAGTGCCTTAACATCCAATCCTACAACTTCAAAAATTGAAGATGACATCAAGAAGATGAAAGCTTTACACATTGAAATACTAATAATTTGTTGCACTGTTAAGCTTTTTGGTTGAAAAAATAGCTCTACTGACGTAGAAGATACAATGAAGGTTAGTAAAGTAAATGAATCATATATCATTTCTAAAGAAACCTATCACAGGGAAAACTTAGACTCAGAAATACAAGTATAGAGGCAAATGAGATGGAGAGAACCAAGAGAAAAAGTATACAAGTCCACCGACTCAGCCCCAAAGTGGGAACGTTTTTTCAGGAGAAATCTCACCAACCTTAAATAGAGGACTGGGCCCCTCTTTCCTCTATGGTTCACAATCGTGAACCTAATCATCACGCTGACACAAGTTTTGGTAAACTATAAGGTACTGATCCTTCTGCTATCTTAGTTCAGACGTTTATTCAATGCTAACAATATGTTGGAGCCTATTTTAATTAAGGCTGTGGAAGGCAAAAAACCGAAGAAATTAAGTTCTTTCTGTAGATAGAGGGCTCTAATTATGATATAAAAAGTCCAAAGGAAACATCCTGCCCTTAATATCCAACCTAGTAGATGAGTGTCATGTTCAAAGATGGCAAAACCCAAAATCATTTACTCATGATATGACAAATCTTGAATGTCTCATTGCAATCCTTCAAGAGCTTACTTCCATTCTCTTCATTTGAATGGGCAATTCTTCCAAAGGAAGAACATGGTGTTATATGTCAGCATAGCTGCTAAAAGCTTGCCAAAATAGAAATTTCCATTTTCCGTCAATGGATTCTCACTTGTCGTCATCATTCTTGATCAAACTCTTTAACCTTGCCCTGATACCCAAATGATGCAATCTAGCATCAAATAGTCTGAACTTTAAAAATTATCAACTAAAAGTATTTATTAATATAATACAAGAGTTTAACTTTCTGTTTATGGACCAAGTAAACCAATTATTAACAAACAAAATATAAAACCAATTAACAACTAAAAACTAGCAATTAAAAAAAATCAAATAAACTCAAAACAAAACTACAAAATTAAAAATCCTAGTCACACTATTTCGACTAAAATGCAATCTGATCTGTTTTAGTAAACTTACAAAGTAGGCGTTTGTCTTGCTAAATTTTACACTCATGAATATGTTTTAAGGGGTTTGAATTTGGGGAAGACAATAGGCAATGCTAAAGTGTTCTACATACTCAAAAATCCTTGAACCTATCTGAACATTCTAGGGGATGGTAGGTCTATTTTTTCAGTATCTAGTACTTAATAACAACAATATTATGTTATGGAATCACCACTTGGATCATCCTAATTTTATGTATCTCAAAAAAGTTGTTTTATATATTTTCAACATTTTGTAATCTTTTTGAAGTGAAATTTGTGAACTTGTAAGCATACTCGCCCCTGTTATCCCTCGTGCATTTATAAGGCTACTCAACCTTTCCCTATGGTTGCATAGCAATGTCTCCGGGGAAATAGAGTTAAGAATATTACTCAGTTAGCATCTCTGTTAATAATCACACTAGACTTGCATCTTCTTAATGAGGAAAAGAAACTGAACTAATATCTTCGAAAACCTGTGCTCCATTTCAAAATAATTATTGTCACAAGACTGAAGATAACAAATAAACGAGGCCCTCGAGAGAGATAAATCCAAGGGTCTTGACTTTGACAATGATGAGTGCTTTACTTGTCAAACTTGTCCCTGCATAATATTATGAAAATCATCTGCGCATTCAACTCATTGCACAGAACCTATCAAGAAAATGAATCGATTTCTGTGTACAGTAAAGAAAACAGTTGGCGAAAGGAAGCCTCGATGAAACAAAGAAAACTGGCATATATTCAGAGAATAATATCATACAATGGTATTCTGAATTACAAAGTGCAAGTTCATTTGTCAGAGATGATAAAGTAACAATGTGCAAGAACTGGGGAGGTTCCAGAAACTCACCATCAATGATAACAGTACCGGGTGCTTCAGCCCGTTTTCTATATATTTTCATGAATGACAATGGCGTCAACTGACTGGAGAATGTTCTGCAATCAAAACGCATGGTGAAACCTTCTAATAACTTTACAAGCAGCAACATTATATACATTTTCCCAGTAGAACCACACTTATAATCAGCACAAATTATTCTTGTATTGCCCCTTTTCATGATGAGATTGACATGTAATGAAATCAAATAACACAAGGCGCAGGGAGATTAATTTACAAACTTACTCAAGAGGGTAGCCCGAGGCCAACTTAGTTTCCCCAAACAAAACAGAATCCCAAGGCTCCAGTTGGTTTTGGAGGAAAAAAATCCAAAGACTATTGTCAGAAACAAGCGATCTCCAAGACTTGCAGACCATACCCATTTTCGCTGTGCTGTTGGGCCCAGCTAATTTTAGTATTTGAATCAGTATATCCATGGGAATCTGATCGAATTCTCCCAAAGACGACGACCCTTCAAATCGACGCCGATCACTGGGCGACATTTCCAAGTGCAATCCCGAACGGGTGGACACCGATTCCCACACTTTTCTCAGCAACATAGCCATGGGCAAATCAAAAAGAAAAAAGAACAGGTTCGAAGTATATGCTGCAGCAAAAGCAAATGAAGAGGAACGGAGTCAAATTAGTCAAATCAGAATTTTGTATTCCACAGAGATCAGCTCCTACTCAACCAAACAGAGTAGAACGAAAATGGAATTGTGAGTATTGGAGGAGCAATTGGGTTTTGAATGGATTTTGATAATTTATCGGCCACCGATGACCGACGGCCTTCGAGACTGACGTGGGCAGAGTTGTCGGTCCACACGTGTACCAAAGGGACACCACCAAATGCGAAATCTTTGATTTGGAGGCGGACACAGAAATGCGGTACGGAGAATATTACAGTTTCCCAGTCTTTGGGAGGAATTTGGAATGGAATGGTGTGTGATACGAAAGATTCAAGAATCTGACCAAAGGTAAATGACAGGGTGAAACGGGATACTATTTAAAATGTGAAAAAAAAAAGCAAAAACATTTTCAGGAAGGATTTTGAGTTAGTTGGGCAGGTTTTGTAGCGTTAATATTTTGATTGTGGTGAATTAGATCTTCCACAACAAAGAAATGGAAAATGTCTGATGAATTAGTTTAAACTAGAAGAGGGCATGAATTGGTTTTTTTCTTTTTTTTTTTTTTTGAAGAATTTATCAGGGAGGATGTTGATGGGTTAGGCCTTCAACTATACGAGGAGGATACCGAGGAGTTGATGCACATTGTGAGATAGAAAAACGTCAAGAGGAAGGATGGTAAGATTCTATTATTGAGCTCTTTTCAATAGGAGCCCATCTTTTAAAAAAATGATGCTAAACGATTGAATATAAGTGTATGGATAAAGAGATACGAGGAACGTTATCTAAAGGGAAATTGGGGACTTCGAGAGTCGAGCTATTGTAGTAGCATAGGAATAACATGAGGAGAACTAGTCGAGGACTTAAGGTTAAAAGTAAGGAAATGTGTAAAGGAAAAGAATAAGATACTTTCGTTGACAGGGATCTAATAAGATAATGATGGTCCTTAGGAAAGCGGAAGTTGAGGGTCGTTTGTCAATGTTCAGTTTTTTTGTTTTCTCCTTTTTTAACATAGAGAAACATAATTGCATTTGGTTTTTTTTTGTTCATTTATGTTTTTTTATTAAAAAAAAAAAGAAGGCAACCATAAAATTTTAAATTCAAAATGGAAAAATGTAATTAATCTTCAAATTTTTTATGTTATTAATACTTTTTCATATTTATTATGCATTTTATAATTCAAGATTGATAGAACAATATTTTTACTTATGTTTTGAAAACAAAATTGAAACATTAACAAGAAATAAGAAACTTGATTTTGTGCCAACCAAAACATTAAGACACATGTTTCCAATCATGAGGTTGAAAGTTTGAATCGCCACCCCTACAATGAGTAACAAAAAAATATAAATAGACGTAAGATGCTTAGGTAAAACTGGAAACAAGAAATAAGAATAAAAATCTTATCAAAGGCGCCCTAAGTTATCACGGATAATGAGGAGGAAATTGAGGAAAAAGAAGGGTAAGTGAAAAGCATGCTAGTGTTAGCTTTAGAGATTCAATAAAATTAAATATTTTGATGATCACAAACCAAATGTGAATTGATAATCTAAGTTATTCAAAGTGTCAATAACGTAGAGCTCGGAAAAACGAATCAAACGCATTATGAAACACTCAAATCAAAGTCCAAATGAAAAAATTATGGTCAAAACAAGTTTGAAAAAAAAAACAAAAAAGAGTACACGCATGGCATGTGACGTGAATAAGTCTGACCATCAGAAGCCAACATGTGGCAGGTGATGTGGCTCTTTGTTGATGTGGTGGATGGCATGGCAACTAACATGGAGCTAGCAGTCAAATTTCTATCAACGTGGCAGTGACGTGGCGCTCAACTATCAAATTTATGTTGACATAGCATATGATGTGGATGGAGAATCATGTACTGAAATGTGGCAAATAAACTGAGACGCGGCGATGAAATAAGCAAACAAGTTGGTGCTGACGCAAACATTTTGACCAATGGTAGCCTGGCGCTATATGACAATTCCAAAAGAAAGGGAATATGAAAATAAGGCCCTATTTGATAGGATATTGGATAACTTAGGTTAGTTGAGTGACTAGATTTTAACACCTGTTTTAATAAATAGCCAATAGTATGACAATTTGCAAAATAACCATCAAAATTTTAGGATAATTCAAACCGGTATGATTTTCCAACTTTATATTTATTCTATATTTTTAAATCTCACCTAAAAAGTTTAGGGGCAATTTGAGGTATGACCAAAAAAGTTAGGAAAATAAGCAAAATAGCAACAAGGTTTGAGTTTTTCAAATATAACATTTTCTTTTTTGCAAAAAAAACGGAGGTCTACGTTCTAAATTACAAGTATACCCTACAGGCCCGAACCAACAATAAATTACTTCTGATTGACTTTTGATATACTAATGATTGACAGATATACTCCTGATATATATGTGATATATGTTTTATATACATATGGTATGAAATTGATTTACTTCTCATATAACTATGATATCTATTACTATAGGTGACATAGAATTATTGATTGATTTCTGATATACTATTGATTTACTTATCATATAACTATGATTGACAGATATACTCCTGATATATATATGTGATATATGTTTCATATATATCTGATATGAAATCAATTTATTTATGATATAACTATGATATATACTACTATATGTGATATATAACTGACTGACTTTTGATATACTATTGATTTACTTATGACATAACTATGATTGACAGATATACTTCTGATATATATGTGATATATGTTTGATATACATATGATATAAAATTGATTTACTTCTGATATAACTATGATATCTACTACTATAGGTGATATAGAACTGATTGACTTCTGATATATTATTGATTTAGTTCTGATATAACTATGATTGACATATATACTCTTGATATATGCTTGATATACATATGATATGAAATTTATTTACTTTTGATATAACTATGATATCTACCAATTATTTCGAACATATTACCTCTAATATATGTTTTTTAATATACTACTAATATATGAAATAATTTTTTTTTCAGATAAAAGCAATGGTATAAGCACAAAAAAATGAAATAAAAAAACATCGTCGAAAATGTTGATGTCGTTCGTCCTAAAAGACAACATAAACCAACGCCAAAAGTGTTATCTATGGAAAAACGGAAAGCTTCAAAGATATTATCTCCGAAGACACGACAATAACCAATAACGAAGATTGATGTCCCAAGCTTTTACCTAAAGATTATACAAGAATGAAACTTACGCTTTTCTAGACTGTTGGAACTTATGCTTCTTCTTTTATAGAATTTTAAGAATGACATTGTTAGTCTACTTTTGGTTTATGGTACTGGTTCGTTTTGATGTTTAAACTTTTAAGTTTTTGGTTGAAGGACTTTGCTGATGATTTGATGTTGATGTTGATACCCAAGAATGATGTTTAAACCTTTTAAGAATGACATTGTTACTGATTTCATTTTAATCTTTAAAACTTTAAATAAAACTTAATTGTATTATTGATATATATACAATGTATACTTGAGATATCACTGATATATTATTGATATACAGAAAAATCCTAAGTTTCTATTTACCTCTAATTTCTAATTGATTTCTCATTCACAGTAATTTCGACAATCACCATTGACGTTCACATTGACGTTCCTTTCAAGTTTTCTTTCTCATTTTCAGTAAGTATCAAATTTTTTTCTCATTTTCCATGCATGCCACTACCTACTAATTTTTAATTGATCAAAACAATACAAGACAAAGAGTTAATGCACGTAAAATAGTGATTTACTATTATACAAGCCCAACCACTAAAACCCAGGCCCATGAGACAATCCATGAGCCCAACTTAATGGACCAAAGTTGGACTGAACTTAGATTTATCCTTTGATCGGGCTTCAATTAGTCCATATAATAAATTATTTTTTAATTATTATAAATTATTTTTAAAATATTTTTCAAACCAAGCTCTTCAGTATTAGAATTTGTGTTTTTATTTTATACTTCTGTATAATTTTTTATTTTTCAAAAAATTATCAATAAATTTTGTTATATCATATTTTTACAACGTAATTTGTTTTATTTTCACATAAATAAATTGTATTACTATATTAATATATATAAAAAAATAGAACAATAAGAATAATCCTAAATACTAATTAATTATATATTAATAATTAATATATGTATATATCAAGATTCAAAATGTTGATGTCGATAGAAATGTTGAGCTCCTGATTTTACAGACATGTCAATGAACACGTGACAGATATTTTGGGAAAAATCACGGAAATTGTGAAAAATAATAAAAAATTGTTTTAATTAGTAAATAAAACTGTAATTGAAGCTTAATTAAGCTATAATTGGTCACTTCTAACCATATGTAAAAATATGAGTAACTTACTTATGAAAATATCAATGTCAGAAATGTCGGAGCAAGATAATGAAGATTGATGAAAATAATTTGAATTAGTAAATTGAAGTTCAATGTTGCTTAATTGTGTTTTATTGAAAATTAATAATTTATAACCAAATCTAGTATTTAATTACATAATTAAACAAGATATGAAATATTGATATATATACACACATGTATATATGATGATTAAATTTAATTATTATAAATAGAATTATAAAAAGAAATTCAATTGGAATAAAAATATGAGTGAAAATTGAAATAAATGAATAAATTTAAATAATAATAATATTATTAATCTTATAATTATAATTAAAAAAAAGTCAAATGACGAATCCCTCCCACATAGGAAAGCTAATATTATTATAGGCTGGGCCTTTTTATACGTGCCTGATTTGAGTTTAATTTTTTTTAACCATATTCTGTAAATATTCCAAGATGTCGATATTTTCACGACATGTCGGTGATAATTTATTATATCATTGATATTTTCCCCCCACGTGTCGATTTTGATCCCTTTGACACGTTGACAATGGACGTATTGATCGATATTTAGTACACTGGTATATATAAGATTTTTTTTAAATAATGTAATTAAACAAACAAAAATAAGGTAGTTTGATAAATAATTCAAAAAGTACGACATCTAAATCATGTACATTGTGACGCGAGTTCCATGGAACCTGCATCTAACTATTGGACCCGAGTTACATGGAAATCACATCCATTGGACGCGAGTTACGTTGAGGACACGATTTCGTTGCGATGTGGCTCCAGTTCGAGCCATGTGTATGAGACTAAATATGTATATATATCTCGTATGCGTTGCACACGATTTCTCCAAACTCGTGCCACCGCAGTCCACTGGCAGGAAAATGTCCGTATATCTTATTATTTGTTTCAATTTTTCCTACTGATTTCATGTTATGAATGCTATTTTTGTGTATTTTTCTTAATGTTTTGTATTATTTTTTTTTATTTTGAATGCATTCGAATTATTTTACATTATTATATTTCACTAATATTATTGTGTTCATTTGTAAGTTTTTTCAGTATTTTGGTACGTCTTTTATTGTTTTTCTTTTATGTGGGGTATTGAACTGATTTTTTTATAATATTGTTTTGCATTATTAGTATTTTTGTTGGTGGTATCCAAAACATAGTTGACTATTATTTGGTAGTATTTTTGTTTATTTGGATTGTTGTAGACTTTTGTCTCGTTAATTGTGTAGTATTGTTATTTTTTAAAAATTGTTCTGGAATGATTTGTAGTTGACATTTATTAAAATTATAATTTGTTAATATAGTTATAATTTTGTAGAATTTTAGGCACAAAGATCTAGACTGATCAAGTTGATCAAATATGTTATTATCTTGTGATGAACGTGTGGTACTTGAACCTGGAAAGAATGAAGATACTGATATAAAGGTAGAATTGATGAAATATTTGGAATATAATTGAGTGTGAATTCCCCAATAAACAACCATCTATGTCGAAATTAAGAGGTATCTTCACATATATTCACACAAGTAGATTCTATATGTAAAGAAGGGTCAATGTGGGAGGAATGGTCAATGTTTGGGAAAATTGATCCAAACAATATATATAAAGGTAGAAGATTTATGACAAAAAGGGCGTGCAGCTTGTAGTAAAGAAATATTGTATTGCATAATATTACCAAATTATTGTGGTAAAATCGAACAATGATATTTTTCTGTTGTATGGTTCTTCGGTGAAAACAATCAAATAGAGGGAACAAAATCCAATTCATCATTTTTATGATATGTTGATGAGTATTGTATCAATTTTCCAAGTTAATTCCTATCTATCTTGCGTTAATGGCTGTTCGAGTTAAATTACAATTTTTTTCATTCACAGTTTTTTTCTTCACAACCACTATTTGTGGTTTTGCGTGAATGAATTTGTGTTTGTGATTTCCAATGCACAATTGTGCTTTAGTTTGCGATTACCATATCTGAGATTTATTTCTTTATTTTATTGTTGTATACATTTGAGTTGGATGTGGATACTGCTTTTAGTTTGGGTTTTTATGTTTGTTTAAATTCCATATATTTGTTTCATTATAAATTTAGACATTTCATAAATTGAATTTTTAAGCTGCCTTTTACGGTACATTTAGTCATATATATATATATATATATATATATATATATATATATATATATATATATATATATATTAGGTTATGAAACTTATGCATTAAATTTGTATTATACAACATATTCGGGAAAGATCATCCAATCATGTGCCCCAAAGCACGACCCATGCACGCGCCGACTTGCATCAACACTTTTAAATCTGGCTGCCTCGATCGATGCATTGAGGGAGACCGCGAGGCATGGGACAACAGGCGGTTAGGAATATACGTTGCGAATGTATACGGGCGCGTCACCATTGGAGCATCGTAAGCCGTAACCCGCATCTTGCAGTAGAGGAGAACAAACCGACGTGCGAAGGTGCCATCCACCAGATGTCAGGGATGTCCGCCCTCACTCGTCAAAATCCTGTACAGCTCGCTGCACCCCTCCACCCGAAATCGTCGTCCTTCCTGGTCGGCCACCCACACCTATAAAAAGGAAGGACCCCACCACTGAAACTAAGTGAAACATCTGTCACTAAACCTATAAAGTATCTGCTCCTACTTTTTACTTGACTTGATCGTTAGAATATTTAGACGGGACACCACACCGATGCAACTTTTCTGGTTGCAGGCTCATTTGCTTTTCGGCAATGCCTACTTCCGAAGAACACGTTGATCTCTCCTAATGCGTTGTCAAAAGTTTAACAAAGTTTTTATTTTTTTAATATAATTATGCATTTTAAAGTTTCAAATTCGAAACCAAAACATATTGATTCTAAAAAATAGTTTTCAAAAACAAATATAAAAAATATTATACATATTTACTAAATAAATCTATTTGATTAAGTGAAATTGAAAATAACCTAATAGCAGACTAAAAAAACCCTTCTTTTTCCTTAAAGAAAGTGAAGTTTAATCGTATTGGGTTGGGAAGTAATTATTTTATTATTTTTTTTTACTACGGGAAGTAACTAATCAAAATCTAATTGGTTGTAAGTATAAATGAAAACGCTCACCCACATGCCTTTGAATCCCGAAAATGGTTGCTACTGAGGAAAAACAATAAAAATATTAAAAAAATAATTTACAGGTATAAATACTCCGTCGGCCCAGCTCCCCAGCTTTGTTTCCTTTCTCTCTCTTCATTTTCTATCGTCCCCATCTGATATTATCCTAATTTGGATCATTTTTTATTAATTAAATTGTACAAATTGATTGTCTCCCCCATCTGGTTCTCTCTCCCCTCCTCTGAATTCATCTCTTTGTATCTTGGATTTCACAGATCGTCTCGGATCGTTTTAGTCTTCTGTTTTATTTCCCACCTCAAAGGTAGAAACTTTGTTTTTCATTTTCATTTGGTTTATGTTTGTTAATGTTTGTATTACTTTTCTGGGCTCTGTGTGTAAGTTGATTGTTCACCTAATGGTTGCTAATTCGGTGTCTTTTTTTTTGGTGACTATCAAGCTCGGTATTGCTTGTGGGATCGGAATTTCGAATATCCAAGATGAATTTGAGACACTGGTTTATTGCTCTTAGCATTTAGTTATCCTCACGAACGGAGTTAGGGTTTTTCGTAACCTTTTAAGAGCGATTTTCTGCTTGGTTTCAGGTGGGTTTGGTACGGAAGTATGGGAGTTAGCAACCATGCTCGGCGTTCCGAAATTTCAATGTGGGCGTTTACAACTTCTTGTTGTTCAATTTGGGTAAGGCGGAAGCTCTTATGGACTATGCCTTTCATTGATTAGGGGGCTGTTCTTTAGTGTCTATCTGGGCATTTTTCGGCTCTGCTAGTAAGATACTAGTTACCTTTTAAGTATGTACACGTTTTTTGTTCCTCATAGTGGGTAGTACTACTTAAGTGTCTGGGTTTTGCAAGTTAGAAATCTTGACCATTTTGATACTGTTTGTGATCTCTCAAACTATTACAATCTACTGGGCAGGGTGTTGAGTAATGAGGGTATTGACAATGGCTATCATGGATGATTCATGGAACTTGGAGGTGGTCACATGTTGGATGATCTTCTTTTTTTGAACAAGAAATTGTTGTCCTTGTCGGGGACTTTGTTGTTAATCCGGGGAGGAGGGTTTCTCATCTTTCGTCCCCTAATCTTCCAAAAGGCTTTTCTTGCAAATCCTTCTTCTTGTGTCTGGCAGACTCCTGCCCCTCTTGCTGCACCTTTTTTCCCCATTTTTCCCCAGTTAGGAAGGTTAAGATTTTAAAGAAGATTAGGTTTTTGTTTGATAGGTCTTACATGGCAGGGTTAGTAATTTGGCTAGCATCATGAGACATTCTTCTTCTCTGAGATGATGCATTCTTCTTCTTTGAGCAACCTCAATGCTGTATTCTTTGTAGGGGACAGTTCCTCGACTACTTGCTTCCTCTGTTTGGGATTATTTGCTTCAGGCTTTTGGGTTTGCCTTTCTTGTGTAGAGGGTGTAGCTCGATTTAGGGATAGGGGTCGATTTTCGTGGTAGATGAGTTTCTTAGTTGTTCTTTTGGGTTTGTGGAAGGAAAGAAATAACAGCATTTTAAGAGGAGTTAAGAGATCTTGGGAGGATCTGTGGTCCTTATTTGGTTTCATGTTTCACTTTGAGGTTTGTAATTAGTTCTTAGGTTTGATGTTGCTAGATTGGAGCCCGTTCTTTAGTTTGGCTCTTTTTGTTGGACTGTTTTTTTTTTGCCCTTTTGTATCTTTCATTCTTTTCAACCTAAGCTCGGGTTTTCATTAAAAAAAACTGTGTAATATAAACAAAAAAGAGGGAAACGAACAGCCAGCCTAGGGTAGGGAAAACCCCTGTAAAGGTCTAGTGGGGAACTTCTTTTGCAACTTATTAGCAGTGTTGAAACTCCTAAAAAGTTGAAACTTCACAAAGAACTTGACTTTCTTTGGAACCTTGAACTTCCAGATATAATTAACCAGAGGGACTTTCAACATGGGTTTAGATTTATTAATGTGGATGAAAGCTGACTTCGCTGAAAATGAGCCATTCTTATCTATGTTCCACATTATTCTGTCTTGACCATTTCCAAGTTGGATCTCATCCAGGTTTTCCGTAAAGGTGGCTCACCTAGCTACTCTTTGTCAAACAATCTTCTTCTTATCCTCAAATCCCAAGGCTAATGCTAAGCTAACCAACAGTTTGCAATTCGTGCCCCTTTTCTAGTTGAGTGGGCGTAGAAATCAGGGAATAGCAAAGAGAAGGGGACTGTAGCTGGTCAGGCATCTGATAGACCCCCGATTACTAAAAGGTACAAAAGGAAAAAGGCTAGGAGTGATGAGTAGGGTAAAAAGGGAATATTGTATTGTGGGCCCTAGTTTGTTACGAGGTGTTTGGGCAGTGAAGAGAGTTAGTTATATATTTTCTGCTGTGGTAGAGGGGTGGGTATCTTTTTTGGTAGTTTTTGCCTCATTGAAGGTTTGGATAAGAGAGATCAGGGAGCTCTCAAATCTCCCCTCAGCCCTGTAATGCCTCTAATACATATAGAAGTAGAGTTCTATCATTTTGGTATCAGAGAAGTGAATTCTGGGGTGGTTACTAGGATGGAAAGTAGGGTAAAAGCTGTGGAGCAGCAAATTTCAGGGATAGTTTCATCGGTGGAGGATAGTAAAGAATCATGGAAAAAGGAAATGACCTCGTTCAAGGAGGAAATGAGGCTATGAATGACGACTGTCTCTCGGAGAATGGGAATCGATGAAAAGGGGAAAGGGCCGGAAAAGGTGTGGAGGCAGGAGAGAAAACACCGATGAGTGCTGTGGGGTCAAGTGAGGGGTCAACTCAACTCTTCAATGCATTGGCACCGGTATTCGATCTTCGTCTTCGTAAGTTGGATGTGCTGATTTTTGAAGCGGAAAATCGAGATGGATGGCTGCACCGGGTCGCACGGTATTTTAAGATCAATCGGTTAGCGGACAATGAAAAATTAGAGGCGTCGATCCTTTGCCTTGAGGGTGAGGCTTTAGCTTGGCATTTGTGGGAAGAGAAACAAAGACCCATCTAAACCTGGGAAGAATTGAAGGCATTGTTGCTTCAGCGTTTTCGACCCACCTTGGAAGGTACCCTGTCTGATCGATTTGCGGCGGTACGACAAGAAACAACCGTCCGAGATTATCGTCGGCGATTTGAGGAGGCGGGTGGTGTGGTTGATGGATTCCCTGCATTTCTTCTTGAAGGCCTATTCATCAATGGGTTGAAGGAGGACTTGAGAAACGAGGAAAGGGTGATGAAGCCCAGTGGGCTCAAAGAGATGATGGTAATGGTCCAATTACTTAAGGATAAAATTTGTAAGGAATCAGACCCATTGACATCAGGGGGATCGAACAGCACAGTGAAGTCATCTGGGCCATCCCAAAGGTCAACCCGAACGATGTCCTTCAATTCGACCTGTTCTAATCCTCTGCGAACCCTAGAATCGGTGACCAAAAGTCGCGTCGCACAACCGCCGAGCAATTTCGGCGACTTTCTGATATAAAACTCAAATCCAAACGGGAGAAGGGGCTATGCTATCGTTGTAATGAAAAATTCGCACCGGGTCATCGTTGCAAGAAAAAGGAATTACAGATCCTCGTGGTTCAAAAAGTTGAAGCGGTGGGCGACGAATTCCAGGATGCTGTGGATACCATCGGCCCGGAAACCAAGTCGGATGGGGTGGGTTTGACGATGCTATCCTTGAATTCGTTGGTGGGTTTAACTTCTACGAAGACCCTCAAGGTATGTGGGCAATTGGACAAGCGAGGGATTGTGGCTTTGGTGGATAGTGGGGCGACGCACAACTTCATTGCCCTAGACTTGGTTTGTGCTTGTCAACTCCCAATCTCGGACACTAAGGGGTACGAAATTGTCTTGGGTAATGGCGATGAAGTAACTAGTTACGGGGTGTGCAAGGCAGTCGAACTTGTGTTTCTAGATTTGACGGTCGATTTCTTACCCATTCCTTTGGGTAGTGCTAACATAATTTTGGGGATCCAATGGCTGTCTACTTTGGGGGACATCACTCTGAATTGGGCCAAATTTTCGATGGCATTCACTTTAGGGAATCGCCGTGTCCAACTGTGTGGAGAAACTCGACTCCAACGAACCCAGGTAACTCTTAAAGAAATGGTACGAATTATAAGGGAGGAGAAGCATGGAGTTATTCTTGAATTGAACTCCCTCGCGAAGGTTACTACTAAGGACACTACGGGGGCAAGAGAGGTTCCACTGAAGTGAGGAAGGTGTTGCTTGAATTTGAGAAGGTTTTTCGACCTCTTGAGGGACTTCCTCCTTCACGGCAACAAGACCATGCCATAGAGTTGCAACCGTCAGCTGGTCCCGTGAATGTGCGCCCCTATCGTTATCTGCAGTATCAGAAGGATGAAATCGAAAAATTGGTCCAGGAAATGCTTGTGGCAGGTATCATCCAGCCCAGTTCTCGTGCTTTCTCCAGCCTGGTTCTTCTCGTTAAAAAGAAAGATAGAAGTTGGCGTTTTAGCGTGGATTATCGAGCACTCAACCGGGTTACGATCCCCGATCAGTTTCCAATTCCAGTGGTGGAGGAACTCTTGGATGAACTGTTTGGCGCCACAATTTTTTCCAAGATTGACTTAAAGTCCGAGTATCATCAAATTCGGGTTCGACCCAACGATGTGCACAAAACCGCTTTTCGAACTCATGATGGGCACTATGAGTTCTTGGTGATGCCTTTCGGTTTCCATGTTCCAATTAGTGATGAACGATATCTTACGGCCTTACCTACGTAAGTTTGTCCTAGTATTTTTTGACGACATTTTGGTTTACAGTTCTTCTGTGCAAGGTTATGTGCACCATCTCAGATTGGTTTTCCACGCCCTCACGGCTCATAAATTGGTGGCTAATGAAATGAAATGCTCTTTTCGAGTACCACAAATTGAGTATTTGGGTCATATTGTATTCGGTAAGGGGGTGGCAGTTGATCCTGCAAAGATAGCCGCCATGGTTCAATGACCTCAAACGACAAATATTAAAGAACTCCGTGGATTCCTCGGCCTCATCAGGTATTATAGAAAGTTTGTCTAGCACTATGGCATCGTTGCTTTTCTGCTGACTCAATTACTCAAGAAAGACAATTTCGTCTGGACCGAGAAAGCCACAGTAGCTTTCAACACATTTAAGAAGCTTTTGAGTGAGGTCCCAGTTCTTGGCCTTCCTGACTTCTCTAAGTCTTTTGTGGTGGAAACCGACGCATCTGGTATGGGGTTGGGGGCTGTATTGATGCAAGACCGAAAGCCACTCGCCTACTATAGCCATGCCCTGCCCATAACTCATCAACACTAGGCTGTCTACGAACGGGAACTAATGGCGATTGTGATGGCTGTTCAGAAATGGAGGCCTTATTTGTTGAGAAATCGATTCATCGTCCTAACAGATCAAAAGACGTTGCGCTTCCTCCTTGTCCAGCACGTAATCCCGAATAAATATAAAAAATGGATCACCAAATTGATGGGCTATGATTTCGAGATAGAATATAAACTGGGATTGGAAAACAAAGACGATGCTTTGTCTCACCAGTCGGAACCCGTTCAACTCAATGCATTATCATTGCTTGGGGGACTCAACATCTCCATTTTTGCCCAAGAAATTCGGGACGATGCTGAATTATCCAAGGTCATCACAACTCTGCAGGCTAATCAACCAAAAATGGCAGGATATTCTTTAAGGAATGACACCCTGTTTTCCCATGGCCGGTTAGTAATTTCTTCATCTTCCCCTTATATTCCACTTTAATTAAGTGAATTTCATAACTCTCCAGTGGGGGGTCATATGGGTTTCCTCAAGACTATGGCCCGTATCAGCCGGGAGGTTTATTGGCTTGGTATGCGTCAAGCTGTTCAGCGTTTTTGTGCAGGATGTACAATCTGTCAGCAAGCAAAATACCTTTCCTTAGCCCCTGCTGGGTTACTACAACTTCTACCCATTCTGGACCGAATTTGGGAAGACATTTCGATGGATTTCGTGGAGGGCCTACCCAAATCCGATGGCGTTGAGATGCTCGCTATTTCCTCAGGTTCTTAGCTCCAAACTAGCACTTAAAATGTATTATTTTCTTCCCCGAGCTATGATTTTTCTCTTACTTTGATCCAATTGCATCCTGTTATCTCTCAATTACTCATTCCTGCAAAGTATGACTTAGGAACGTAAATTTGTCATGAGCATATGAAAATTTACAATTAGTTCCAATAAAAACCATATGAAACGTGGCTGACATGGTGCAATGTCAAAGGAATGGGTTCAACTCATTCAAGCATGCTTCAGAGTGTTAAATGTGTAACAACCGAAGAATAAAAGATTATATAAATATTTTTATTTGTTATTTTATTTTCTTAAAGATGAACCTTTTTGTTTTAAAAATTACTTTTATTTTAATAAAAATAGAAGATAAATTGTTAAAGTTACATCTTTATCCCTATCTTTTTGGGTTATCTTTTCACAAAAGATTTTAAGGGATTTGCTTTAAAAACCCCTAAACCCCAGTAATTTTATTAGACGGTTAGACCTAATTTTCTCTCAAGAGTAATAAGAGAAAAAAGAAAACAAGAAGGAAAATTTTTTATACTTTTCCTCTAAAAAACAGTAAGTTTTCTTTTTATTATTTTTATTTTCTTTTTCTTGATCTTTAATTCTTCAATTAAGTTTTTGGGAAAAAATTTAAGATATTTGTTTTGTTTTTGTTAGAAGAAAAGATTTTAAAGACTTTTTGCCTAAAATTTTTTCAGAATTTTTAGTTTGAATCTTTTTGTTTATGAAACTGTTTTTGGGCTATATTAAAAGACTCTTTTTGCATAAAAAATGTACCCATTTTTATTCTCTAAAGTATAGCTTATTGTTAAGATTTTTACATGAACAATTGAATGTTTTTACCAAGTTTTAAAGATACACTTTTCAGATATGATTTTTCTATAAAAATCAGTAAATTGTTAATTGTTTTGTGAAAAATTCTTGGAAGTTTTATTTTATAAAAACAGAAAATTTTCCAGATTTAAAATCCCCAAATTTTGAATGGTTTAGAAGATTTTTAAGCTTCTTTTGTTGAGAAACTTCTTGTAAATTTAGTCTGTATTGATTTATACCGATTCTTGTAATTTTAAAGTTTGTTATTTTTGAATTTTGAGGCTTTTTAACCAAATTTTCAGATATGGTTTTGTAGCCCTAAATCCATATTTTCCTAATTGTTTTACATGAAAAAGTGTTTTGAATGGAAAAATTGGGTAGATAAGATTTGCTTAATAATTGGTTGAATTTTAAATCCTTAACTAGGATTTAAGGATAGATTTTGAATATTGGTTGTTCTAAACCTCTAAGAAAGTTGACAACTATTACAAGAAGTTAGTTAAATTTGTAAGATCTCCAAGAGAGGTAAGTGGTTTCCCTTCCAAGAGTGTTGTAAGTAATTTCTCATATCCTTCCAAAACTAAAAATTTATTTTGGGTTTGATATGAAATTTTGAAATTGATATTTTGATATGAAATTGAAGTTTTATTGTGGATTTTAAAAATATTTGGGCAATTGATATTATGTTTATTTGTAAAGTACTTGAAGTATTCTTATATGATTTGATAAAGTTTTGTTTAGATTTATTTAAAGGTTTGAAATTGATATTTTGTTTATTTGTGAAATATTTGAAATTATGTTTTGGATGACTGATAAAGTTTGTTTGAAATTAGTTAAATGTTTTGAATTGATTTAATATTGAAAGTAAGTATTTGTTTTGCATTGTATTTGAAAGATATTTTGATTGATTTGATAGGGCCATCCGAATATGTTTTGTTTTGCGGATTTGGGGTAGTAGCTTAATTTGAAATTGATGGATTCTGTTATGGCTTATTTGTAGGAAGATATTCTTTGGAATGAAAGATTCGTGTGTGTTATTCACTCACGTGACTTCACACTTAAGTAATAATTCTGACTGTTCTGGTCGATATTAATTCGACAATTCTGTTCTAGTCGATAATATTTCGACAACTCTGTTCTAGTCGATATTATTTCGAGAACTCTGATAGAAGCTTCTGATTGATTGATTAGTGTTACTGACGGGTAACCACATATGTTCCGTAGGCTACCCAAATAATGCATCTTTTCACCATGATATGAAAGTTTTGATTGAACGAAAGTTTGTTTTGAAGGATTTGAAGTTTGATCGAATGAAAGTTTGTTATGAATGAATGAAAGATTGTCTTGAATAATTGAAATTTTGTTTTGAAGGAATGAAAATTTGTTTTGATTTATTGAAAGTTTTGATTGACTGAAAATTTTGTCATATTTGAAGATTTTGTTTCCGAAAGACTAGTTTGTTTGAAAACTTTGAAAGTTTTACTAAATAGTTTATAAGGACTTTTACAAGTTTTGATCTTTTTGTATTTTTATTTACGAATGTTTTGAAAGGAAAATGGATTTCAATATTTGATATGGAAATTGCTTACTGAGTATTTTTGTACTCATTCTTTGTTTTCTAAATGTTTTCAAATGAAGGTTCGAGTGACTGCTCAGATAAGTGATTGAGGAATAACATTCTAGCATGAGGAGTTGGAAATCTTTAAGTATTTTTCCATTTTTTTAGATTACAAGAACTTAGTATGGTTTCTGTAGTTGTTCTTTGATTCGATTTTAAGATAGGTTTTCGTTTAAAGTTTTGACTGGTCTTTATCTTTAATATTAGATTTGAAGTTTAATAAAGAAGTTTTTTCCTTTGTTACAGTATTTAATTATTTACACTCCCACATTATTGTTAGAATGACCGTATTAGAAAGTACGGGTTGTTACAAAATGTCTACAAATAATAAGAAAAGTCAAATGTTTTATAATTAAAGAGAAAACAAAGAGGTTTAGAAAAATATTAGAAAAATCTTTTGTAAATCTATTTTGTACTTTTTCTCAAAGTAGATACCATTCTCATTTTCGGCGTGTAACTCACATTATATTGCTTTTGGTTGTTTACGTGTTGGATTGGGTCGAGTAAGAGGAGTTTTTAGGACCAACCTCAAAATTCGGGTTAACTAGCTCATGTACCTAATGAAATTGATATTACTGACTAACCCAACCCAACCCAACCATATTTTTTTTTCTGGATTGGGTCAGGTCATCGGGTTGTCGTTTCATTTTTTTTCTTCCTGAGAACTAGGTTGGACTAAGGAACGACTAACAGAGTGGAAGAACGGCAGACGAGAATAACTATTTGGCGGCAGACAGTAGTGAACGACACGAATTGCAATAAATAATAACGAAATGGTAGATAGTGAGAGGTCAAATGGCAGGAGAGGTAATAATTGTGAGATTGTAAGAGAGACGAGTTCAAACTGAGGGAGGAGGGAGATGAGAGACCGAGGGGTAGGTGAGAGAAGGGGAGAAGGAGAAGGAGGGGAAAACCTAACATGTAATTATTATTTATTTGGAAAGGTAAATGTGAATTTTATGACCTATTCTATTTAGAATCAATAAATGTTGAGCTGACACATGTTATTTATTGTTATTGTATTTGTTGAATACGTAAATGACATGAGAGAGTTAATTATTTTGGGAGTGGGGAATATTATTCTCAAGGAGAGCAAATTTGTTTAAACAAAAAGGGAGGCAAGAGAGAGAGTCGAGAAGCTTTTTTTTCTTCACTTTGAAAATCAGGCTTGAGAGATTGCTGGTGAGCATTCTGTGAAAGATACCAATCTTCTTAGAATATTGCTTGTATTTTTTATTCTCATACTTGGTGAATGAAGTGATGATAGGTGCTGTTGTGAAGTAGATGTAGGTTACCAAACTGGTATCTGAACCACTATAATTTATGGGTTTTCTCTTCTCCTTGTACTATATATTTCTTGTATTTAGCAGTGATATTATTGTTTGATGTTATTTACGTTTGTTTGATCAAGAATTTGACCAACTCTACTAACCTTGGCTCGGTCTAAGGATGACCCAATGGACGAGCTGGAGATGGGTTGAGTAGGGAACATGCAAAACAGAACACTCTCCGATGCTAAAGTTAGTAGTTGGTCGTACTAAACTCGAGAGAGAATTTCTTGATCGCGTACCTCAAACTGAAGCGAATGAGTTCTATTTATAGGCAATTTCCCCAACAAGGCCTCAATGGCTCTTTAAGGCAGCCATGAATCGCAGCATGTTGTCGTGGAGTTTGTCGGAGACTGGGGCCGAGCGAAGTAAAGCTAATCGGTTCAACCAACAAATGAGAAAGAGATTTCAAGTAAGCTTGGTCGGCTTGGCCGCGTAAGAGATTGACTTGGTCATAGGAGATGAGACCAAGGTAATAAAATTTGAAGCTTTATCGATTAAAGCCACGTGTGACTTCCATTATCCAATCAATATGTGCCACATGTGAGTTGGGGATCCACCTCCAACATTGGCCCCCACTGTGCTGAGATGCCATGGTCGGCTCAGCTCAGTGCTATGGATGAGTGGCATGCCGGTAGAGAAATCTAAACTAGATTTTGCGGAATTCGAATGATCGAGCTGACGTATGGTGACATCATGCTTAGCTCGTTTTGGCGGGATCAAATATGGACCGTTGATTTTAAATTAATGGACGGATGAGATGAGCCCTTTGTTTTCTATAAATAGGAAGGCTCATTTTGCACTTTTCTCTTTACGTGAATTTCCAAACTCCCAAAAATTCTCTCGTTCTCAAGGTGTCCTCGGCTCAGACACAATTTAGGTCAGTTCTACTTTCTCGTTTGTTTTGCTCCATGAGTGCGTCGTCTTTCGAGTCGAGGGGCGTGATCATTAGGGCTTGCACAAGTCGAGAGAACAATGCCTCAAACCTCTAGGATAGATCTGACGAGTGATAGTGTAGAGCCACTCATGGGTGATGTGTCCACCTCGGGTTGAGACAAGCCTCGTTGCGAACCTTGACCCTCGATTTGTACTGATCCTAACTTATCCAAACTCCATGAAAACTATAGGATTCAAGATAGGATCCTAATAAGGCTTCCTCGGGTCGGCGAGAGTCCAAATAATCCTCTACTTGGATGGGTAGGCTTTTACCCTCAAATGTTTGAGCGAGGGGTTCGGTTACCTCTTCATCCTTTCATCAAGAGATTTCTGTTGGCCTCAAACCTAGCCCCAACACAATTAGCATCGAATGGGTGGGCCACATCACTCGGTCTGTGGTTCACCTGGTGGAGCTTTAGCTAGGGCGGTGAGAGTCGGCTTCTAGATGTAGGTCAGTTCTTTGCCACCCACATCATAAAGCTCTATAGGGAGCATTCGAGTCGGTACTATATATCGGCTCGAAATAAATTCTGTAAAATTGTCAACTCCCCCTTAGCCAATAAACACCGGCGAGATCAACGATTCCAAGTTTCAGGTGAATGCCTCGCCACTAGGAAATGAGCCATATTGCCAAGTCCTGAGCGAGTTTGGGAATTAGGTAAGTTCGCCTCGGGTCAGGTCTCTACTCCCCTAAAGTCTGGGAGGAGTGAATTCCATCTTGTGAAGTTATGTTCCCAACTCCCCACTCGGTCTCGTCCCCAAAATTGTAGAAATATTGAGTCAGCAACTCGGGCCACTCTCACCCATACAGATCAAAGGACGAACCCTCACGGGCAGGAGTCCATAACTCACTCAGGATTGAGAATGAGTTGCCTGGTCATCCTAAGAAAAAACAATCTATTAGTTAACGGTGTTACATATAAAGATTGACTATTTCGTGGTCCGATCTTATACAAACTCATTGTATAAGATATCCCCACTCACATTTCTCCACACGAACGACCTGGATCGAGTCGTCTGTAACCTATACAGAGTGGGCCGTATCCATAGTGTTGCCAGGATAAGGTACCCAGCCTTATCCATATACTATAGACCCTTTAGGTTATTCACGGGACATTATCCACTTGTATATCAGGGTATATCAAATATATACCCAGTACATATACTGTCCCGGTTACACTAAAATAACCTCGAATGTTTAGTTTATTGGATTTTGGACAATGCAATGCTATGAATTCAACAACAAATTTATTGAATAAAACTTTATTGAATATACATTTGTTTTTACATAAATATAAACTACGAGTTTAGGGCAACACACCCAACAAGCATGACACGAATGTTGAGAAGAGACGATAAATTTGTGCTGGAGAAGCCTAGAAACTATCTGCAGGCCCTCATCGACCAACTCGTCGGCTCCACTTCACTGCTTGCCACACTAGGGCACTGCCAGGAAGGTCAGCTTCTCGCGAGAGCGTAAGGCACCAAGACCATCAAAGACCTTACTGCTGAGTTGGCGAAGGTGAAGATTAAACTTTCAAATTTAGAGAAATATAACTCTTATCTAAAGAATCACCTCATCCAAGCTAGGTTGGACGTCCAAGGTGCTGAGAACCGGGCGAAGGAAGCCGAGAAGTGCGCTAACAAGGTCGAGGACATGCTGGAGTCTAAACATGTGGCTCAGGTGAAGAGGTGGTTGTCCTTCGACGAGCTGGAGAAGGCGATGAGGGTCCTACAAGAGTTTAGTGATATGGTTAGGAACATCGCAACCGAGGCTTCGACTTTGCCACTGATGGGGTCAGGAAGCTTGCACTCAAGCATGACCTATCTGTTGGGTATGTTGTCATAAACTCATAGTTTGCAATTATGTAAAAACAAGTTTATATTCAATAAAGTTATAATCAATTTGTTGTTGAATTCATAGTATTGCATTGTCCAAATCCAATAAACTAAACATCCAAGGTTATTATCATGTAACCGAGACAGTATATATACTGGGTATATATTTGATATACCATCGATATACAAGTGGATAATCTCACGGGAATAACCTAAAAGGTCTATAATGAATGGATAAGGCTAGGTACCTTATCCTGGCAAGACCATGGCGCTTTGTAAATGTTACAGAAGACCCGATCCAAGTCGTTCGTGTAAAGACATATGAGTGGGGGTATCCTATAAAATGAGTTTGTATAAGACCGAACCGTGAAATAGTCAATCTTTAGATGTAATGCCGTTGACTAACAGATTGCTATTTCATAGGATGACCAGACAACTCATTCTCAATCTTGAGTGAATTATGGACTCCTGCCCGATGGCTCGTCCTTTGATCTGTGTGGGTGATAGTGTCCCGAGTCACCGACTCAACATTCTTACCATTTTTGGGACGAGACTGCGTGGGGAGTTGGGAATATAACTTCACAAGATGTAATTCACTCCTCTCCGACTTTAGGGGAGTAGATGAGTGTTCTCTTAAATGCTGACTCCGAGACTTGAAAAATGGGGCCCCACTCTCTCACTAGCACGAGAGAGACTTCCATTTATTGGTCAGATCATAACTGGGTTGTTCATTAGAGGAGTAGTGGTATTTAAGGAGTAAGATGTAACTCAAGGTTGAGTTATGAGCACTCGTGAAGGATTGACTTGCCAGTAATGGTCATATATCCTGGACACAAAAATATACTGTAGTGAGAAGAGTGCAGCTGCAAGTCTTTAGTGGAGTGACCCACAATTATTGAATGTTGATTAACTCGGTTAATGGGTTTGACCGATTAATGTCGTATCGTTGAAGCTTCTTAACTGTAGGTCAATTAGGTCCTCTTGCTAGCTCACAACGGGTAAAATAAGGATCGAGTTTCTTGGAAGAATTTGAGATGTTCAAAATGCTCAAGGGATAATATATATATTTATACATTATAATATATGGTTAATTCTAAATTGAAACTATATATTATGAGACAAATTATTTGAATGAGATTCAAATAAAATTCAATATGAAGAGGATTAATAATAAAACTATAAGTTAAAAATAATGTGCTTAATATATACATTACAACAATAGATTATATGAGAGAATTGCTTTAGAACGTGATTATATTTTGGGAATAAATAATTAAGTGTTAATTATTTATTTATTTAATATATATATATAATTAATTGTTAATTAGATTAATAATTAATTAATAAGATTAATTAATTATATATATATTAATTATTAATTATTAATGATTAATATTAACTAATATTAATATTAAACACTCCCTGCTTAATTGCAGGGGAGTGAGAGGTTTGTTATGAGTGGGGTAACTCTACATGTCATCTTTGTTTTTGCAGAATGGTTCTGCATAAAACAGAACAGAAGAAGAAAAAACCTCCCCTGAATTTTCCCTACTCAAGATTTCTCTCTAACCCAATTTCCAAGTTCGTTGCTGTAATGCCCCACGTTACTCAGGTTGGATTTAATCTCGACTCTTGAGATTTTAACTCAAATTTATTTAAATTCTTATTAAAGTAGTTTACCTTGCTTTACTTATTTATTTAATTATATAATTATGAAGTCACCTGATTTTGTTTAACTCAAATAGTTGTGGTGTGCTTTAGGCTCACTTTTTGTTAAGCATTGAGTTAAGGAAGTTAGGAAATTGTTTACTCCAACCCATGGGTTTATCCTAGGGTATTTATTGGGCTTTTAAGATTGGGACACATCCGAGGAAAATAAAGTGAATTAAAAAAATCAAGTGAATTAAAAAAATAAGAGAAAAAGAAACCTAGCTCATCTCTCCCCACCTTCACGTGTTGTCCCCTAAGAAAAGAAAAAAAAAGGATCTCACCTCTTGTTATGCCTCACGACCACTACCGGCGACCTCTCTGGCAAGCCCACCTCCGACGACCTCACCCCAACGACGGCACGACGGCTCCAACCTGTGGCAGCAGCAGGCGCGATGGTCTTCGTTCGTGACAGCAGCAGGTACGGCGGACTGCGGCGTTTTAGGAGCGATTTTCGGCGGCTCGACGTCTGAACAGTCGGGCCCGACGTCCCTTGGTGGTCCTGAAACCTTCGGTACGAGTTTTTCCCACCGTGCACAACGATATTGGTACTAGTTGACGTTTTTCCCTGCTGCAAAAAACGTAAACAGCAGCTATTATTGGTGTTCGGCGACTACCCGCGTCCGTTAACAACCCGATCTACGCAATCCACGCCCCATCGAGTTAGATCTAAGTTACCTACACCCGAACGAATTCGATTTTGGTGGTAACGAACCCTTCAAAGCACTTAAAACCAATTTCGATGGCTGGAATTTCTGTTTGAATTGCTGTTTTTGTCTCTTGATGCTTAGGTGTTGAATCAACTCGTGGTTTGGAAGCATAGCAGTGTGTAAGTAGTATTAAGGGACGGGTGGGTGCGCTAATGGGTGCTATTTTAATGGTTGCTTGTTCAACTTTATTATATTTGTGCATCTCATGTTTGTAAACAAAATTGTAGGCCATGGTGTGAGGGCTCGTAGATGTTATTGATGGTTGCGTTCGTTCTGAAAGTTGTTTTGAGGTTAAATGATGTATTTTTTCTTTTATATGTGCTGGAAAATTGTTACGAAAGGTGCTGACATCCTTGATGTGTTCTCTTTTTTTCATGATATTATGTGCTGAAAATTGTGGTGATATGGTTGCATTCTCATGATGCAGTTCTCCATGATATAGGGTGTTGAAATTTATTTTTTATGATCGATTTGGTCTGTGTTCGTGTATAGTAGAGAGTAAGGACGATTGTTGTATGGATTAGTTGGGCTTCTTGCTATATTTCTACTTGTAAGGGTATCCTAAGTTCCGAGAACGGTTACTCTTGTATTTTGTTACTTTTATATTCCTTATGGTGTAGAAAATGCTCCCTTGAAACACCCCTTCACAGCAGTTTCAATGGCCCAAATTTTTGTAAAGGAGATTGTGCGTCTCCATGGATACCTCGGAGCATCATTTCTGATCGAGATAAAATCTTTACGAGTCTTTTTTAGGAAGAGTTATTCCGTTGTGTAAGGACACAACTTCGCCGGAGTACGGCCTATCACCCACAAACCGACGGTCAAACTGAGGTGGTCAATCAATGCCTCGAGACGTATCTACGTTGTTTCACCATGACCACACCCACCAAATGGGCACAGTGGCTTGCTTTGGCAGAATTTAGCTATAATACTGCTTTTCACATGACTACAAAGACCACCCCTTTTGAGGCTATCTATGGTCGTCCACCATCGCCAGTTTTGTCGTATGAGCCTAGTTCTTCCCCAGTTTCAGCGGGATACTATGTTATGTCAATTGAAAGTTCACTTGTTGGCTGCTCAACAACGCATGAGTGCTCAATTGAATACTAAGCGTCGTGATGTCGTGCTCCAAGTGGGGGACTGGACTTATTTGAAACTGAGGCCTTATAGACAGCATAGCCTCCATTCCCATTCTAATGTCAAGCTAGATACAAGATTTGTAGGGCCCTTCCGCATACTGGAATGCATCGGTCCCATTGCTTATAAGTTGGCATTACCGGATTGGGCGACTATTCATCCGGTGTTCCATGGTCCCAACTCTGGAAGGCGGTTGGTACTACTTTTCCGATCATTCCATTGCCACGTAACACCCAGGAGGACGGCGTAGTGACCAACCGGTAGAAGTGTTGGGGATCCGTACTCGTTTGGAACCCCCTACGGGACTCGACATGATGATTCATTGGGAAGGCGGTACCGTTGAAGATGCTACATGGGAGTTCTCCGAGACTATCAAAAGGCAGTTTCCAACCTTTCACCTTGAGGACAAGGTGACTTTTTGGGCGGTGGGTAATGATAGACCCCTGATTACTAAAAGGTACAGTAGGAAAAAGGCTAGGAGTGATAAGTAGGGTAAAGAGGGAATTTTGTATTGGGGGCCCCAGTTTGTTACGGGGTGTTTAGGCAGTGAAGAGAGTTAGTTATATATTTTCTGCTGTGGTAGAGGGGTGGGTATCTTTTTTGGTAGGGAGGTGGGTATCTTTTTTGATAGTTTTTGCCTCATTGAAGGTTTGGATAGGAGAGATCAGAGAGCCCTCAAATCTCCCTCAACCCTGTAATGCCTCTAATACATAAATAATAGAAGCAGAGTTCTATCAGCATCCTCCCAAAATAGTATATGCTGGCCATTCTCTACTTTAAACTTCGCAAAACTGAGAAAACCATTATTGTTGTTGTCAATGTCCACTCATGGTCTACTCTAGCGGTCTAGCCGAACCTCCACTAGGTTTATTAAGCCAAGCCATGGGGCTTGATACCATAAATAGCCACAATCACTCTCCTCTAATGCCTTTTGTCCTCTTAGATGAATCTCCAAAGCCATTTTTAAAAAGAAGGGCACTGTTCTTTTGCTTGAGATAACCTACCCCTAGCCCCCATGTTGAGTTGGGAGCGAAGTCCAACTCCACCTTACCAAGTGACTCCCTCGATTGGAATTTCCACCGCTCCAAATAAAGTCCCTCGTCAACTTTGTCCATTGGCCTTCACCCTAGGAGTGGCCCTTACAGGGCACATGTTGGATGATCTCATTATACATTTGATGGACACTTACATTCAGAATGGTAAAACATGCATGATGCTCTCTTACATATTGACTGTGCCTTTTTTTCAATTTTTTATTTTTTATTTTTTTATTTTTTTATTATTCAGAGATAGCTCTAGAGATCTTTGATTGTAATGAGTGAAGATGATGAACTTATCTTCCTAATGCTATGTGATTTATATGGAGAACAGAAGACAATTTTTTTTTTAAATTTTATTTTGAATTGATGTGGAATTAATTAGTTGAACTTTTGTAGGTAGGGGTGTAAATTATTGTATAATATGTCCCATTATCAAGGGGACGATACTGATTACATGGCTGACGAGTACGAAATGGAAGACATTGATGATGATATGGACGATGAGTATCATGAAAGAGAAGTGGAAGGCTCTGATTCTGATGCTGATGAATTCAACTCGGTTTGTGATATATCGATGACTTATTGGATTTAGATTTTCTCATACTAATCTCTATACGATCTAAATTTTTCCATACATGTAGTACCTGTCTCATATATTTCTAAGTTACTCTGATTATCTAATTTGTGCTAACTCCTAATCTTGGGCTTATTGAATATATGAATTCTGTAATGGCATTGTATACAGAATAGTAGAATAGTTGACACCACTGCAGCTCAAGCGAGAAGAGGGAAAGACATTCAAGGCATTCCTTGGGAGAGACTTAGCATTACGAGAGAAAAGTACAGGAAAACCAGGCTTGAACAATACAAGAACTATGAAAATATCCCTAATTCAGGAGAGGGGTCAGAGAAGGTAAATGATCCCTCCTCAACACCCTTGGGGCGTGTTGTGAGTTATATTTTCCATTATTCACTCCAATGTTTTATTTATGGATTTTCCTATGTGATGTGAACAGGATTGCAAGGTTACTGAGAAAGGATGTTCGTACTATGAATTTCGCCGAAATTCGAGATCTGTGAAATCAACTATTCTTCATTTTCAGGTTTAATTAATCAAGTATTCCGTTTTCACCATTGTAAAGTATATTAACTACATTTTTCTGTAACAGTGTAACCATCTTGTAGAAGTGGAATACAGTGTTTTTTTTTTCTTTGGCAGCATGGCCATTTCAACCAAGATTGTTATTAATGTTTGAAATTTTACTTGCTATGTAAAAAAATGTTTGCGGTGTTACTAAGATGTTTTAGCATGGGATAATGCATTAGCTTATAGTTATGCCATGGCATAATCTTCATTTATATGCCATACTTTGTAGTGTTTATTTGAATATGATGCCTGTTGCTGAATCAAACTTTTTGTTTTGGTAATAGTTGAGGAACTTAGTATGGGCTACGTCAAAGCATGATGCATACCTTCTATCACATTTTTCTGTTATTCATTGGTCATCATTAAGTTGCACCAAGTTGGAAGTTCTCAATGTTTCGGGACATGTGGCACCTACAGAGGTTGGTGTATTAACTACATTAAGCTCACCATATTCTTAAATATTCACTTGTGTTGCTCTAAAGTTTAAACTAATGAGTCTGATATAATTCAGAAGCACCCTGGGAGCTTATTGGAAGGATTTACACAGACACAAGTCAGTACACTTGCAGTGAAAGATAAGCTACTTGTTGCTGGAGGATTTCAGGGAGAGCTTATTTGCAAGGTAAGTCATTCGTCTATTTTGATTTTTGACAAGAACAACACTATTTCATTTCTATCAATATCTGAAGATACAAAAGGATCATGAGTCTACCCATATCTTTATCCTAGAACTCGAGATCACTTATATATATGCTCACAATGATTCTATGTCATGAAGTGTTAGGCTCTAGAGAAAAACATTATAACCACTTAGCCTGAAGGATCTCATTACGAACTCTAATATTACCTATACTCAAACCACCTGACTCAACTAGTCTTGAACAATCTCCCATCCCATCTAACCCAATAAGAATCCTGTCTTGCTCAACTCCCACCCACCGGAAGCCCCTCATGATCCTTTCAAACCTATAGCTAATAGAAGAGGAGATCTTAAACTGACAAAAGAAATAGACAGGGTGGATCACTGTACACGAATTGAATGAAAGGCAACCTTCCTTCCTTGAGAAGAATGTTATTTTCCACGAGGAATGATGTTTCTGAACCCTTTCAGCCATCAAGTTCAAAACGACAGATCGGATGATCACCTTATATTAAAAACTCCCAGACACTTGGATCCTACCCTTGGGTTTACCAGTGACTAGAACATGATTGATTGATTTAAGGAAGTTGAGTCTGAAGATCTCCACTAAACTTGAACCCTTTCTTCAACTGAACTCTGTTCAATAGATCTCAATCTACATGGTCATAAGCTCTCTCAAAATCTATCATTGAAATAACCCCTTCCAGCTATGAGCCAAGTAATCCTCAATTGCCTCATTAGCAATAAGAACTACTTAAGAATTTGTTTTCCAACCAAAGCATCTTGAGACAGTGAAATAATATTTGGGATGGCCTGCCTATGTCTATCGCTGACAGTTTAGAAATGATCTTGCACAGGTGGGTAACAAGACTTATGGATCGGAGGACCTTTACACATGTTCACGTTTCTAGGAATAAGGTAGATGAAGGTCTCATTTAAGGAATAATCAATAATCCCTTGCTGAAGGAACTCACATTACCCAAAATGCTCAATGATCTCCCAACCATCTCGAAAGACGCAATAAGTAAAGCTATTACAGCCAGGTGCCTTAAGACCACTTTCTGAATATCCTCGATAGAGAAATGGCCTCAACCTTTCCTTATTCTTATTCCTAGTGGAAATGGGACACTAATCTAAACCTTCTAGTGATGGCCTAAGACAAGCAGGGAAAAGAAAGGACATCGAGTGTTGATTCTTTTGTTGGCTACAGCTTATAAGAACTTGACTTCTTATGGGACATTCTTTCCATATCATCCTTGTAACTTGTATTTTCAGCTTGGAGGAATTAGAATTCAGGTGGATTAATGTAGTTATACAAGTGGTTGCACCTGAGCTGTTAAGATTCCAAAACCAATTGTCTGAGTTTTTAGAAAAGGCTATTCCTTCTGGCTTTTTGATAAGGCCTGCCCATTTTTATAACTCTCTCGAAGATATTCTATTTTGTTGATATTTCAGTTAGTTGTGTGCTTATTGTTTTTATTATTGTTTTTACCTTGCTATATTGCAGCATCTAGACCGCTCAGGCGTTAGTTTTTGTTCCAGAACAACTTATGATGATAATGCTATAACTAATGCTGTTGAGATATATACCAGCTCTAGGTATATTTTCACTCTCTCTTGGTTAAGCAACTGTTTGTATTTTTATACCCTTCTGTGAACATTATTTGAACATATTCCAAAATGTCAGTGGTGCAGTTCATTTCACTGCTTCTAATAATGATTCTGGAGTCAGAGATTTTGATATGGAGAAATTTCAGCTTTCTAAGCACTTCCGTTTTCCTTGGCCAGTTAATGTGAGTCCTCTGAAATCTATTTCTTCTGTTTTATAAACAAGTAAATGGAGCACCCTTGTTTTTTCCCATTTTATATTAATTATCTCGAGTTTCTCACGTGTATATGATATTATAATAAATAGTTTAAAAGCTTATTGACAATCTGGTTGAATCATAGATTGTTTATTTTTCGGGTGCTGCTGAAAGTTGCGAAAAGTTCAGTGGGTAGAAAGATAATTTTCTGTGTTACAATTTTTGGTCGCTTGCATGTCATATCTCATCAAGATCTCAGTTACTTTGTGCCTGTGCTGTTGTGCCTGTACCTTTAAGTATGCGCAGCTCGCTTGCGCATGCTTCAGAATTTACTTGCAGTTATACTCTGATTTTGTATAGGAAACTTGGCCATGTTCCATTCTTGACCTGGGTTTTTAGAGGTGTTCATTTTAGCTTGCTTGTATTGGTGCAAAAGTATTATAAACTTGAGGCTCATAATTGATAATCTAATGGGTCGGTATTGCTATTTTATTGTATAAATATTTCAGCATGCTGCCTTAAACCCAGATGGCAAACTTCTTGTGATTGTTGGTGACAATCCTGAAGGTTTATTGGTGGACTCGCAAACTGGAAAGGTACTCGATATAGCGTCGGCAGGATCGTTTGTTTTGGTAAATCATCTGCTGACTTTTTAAGTACATGATCTTTGCAGACAGTTGCATCACTATGTGGGCATTTGGATTTTTCATTTGCATCGGCATGGCATTCCGATGGCGTCACCTTTGCCACTGGGAACCAAGACAAAACTTGCAGGATTTGGGATGTAAGAAATTTATCAAAGTCAGTTGCTGCTCTGAAAGGCAACCTTGGAGCCATACGGTCCATCCGCTATTCCTCCGATGGTCAGTACATGGCAATGGCAGAACCAGCAGACTTCGTGCACGTGTTTGACGTGAAAAGCGGGTACAAGAAGGAGCAAGAAATCGATTTTTTTGGAGAGATATCTGGATTATCGTTCAGTCCTGACACGGAATCTCTCTTCATCGGAGTATGGGATCGAACATATGGTAGCCTTCTCGAGTACCACAGATGCAGAAATTATGGTTACCTTGATTCGCTGTACTGAGTTTGGAGTATAAACAAAAGAACCTGCCAATAAGATGGGTTGTGAAAGTGAAAACTGTTTAATTAACATTGTAACATGTAGTGTTTGTAAGTGTATATTTAGTATGTTGTGGAACCAACAATAGCCTTTATCTATTCTGATTTAATGGCACTTTGGTTCTGAAGAGACACAGTTTGAGCATATGCAGAAGGGAGTGTAAAGTGGGGGAGTGGTAATGATGAATACATGGCCAGGGTGTCACCTCTTTGCAAATCAGTGTTCAGAAATTTATGTGATTAGAAATATCAGACTAAGAGATTTGTGGAGTTTTTGGCACTACAGATATTGCATTTATATATTTTTCATCGTCTGAGAGGAGAATGAGTTATGTTGTTGAACAGGAAAAAAAAAAAGAGAGAGAGAGAGAAGAGAATGAGTTTGCTGTTTCTTTGCCCAGGCAACTTTAAACTTCGTGGAAGTCGTCTCTTTTTAGTGTACAATTAGTGTTGAAAGTAGGGGTGTACCTGAGTTAGAGGATTTATTCGACCAACATAAATTTTCGAGTTTGTCAGTTCTACTACCCAATAAACTCAAATGAAGTTTGCAGCTTAAATCAACTCATTCTTATATTTTCGAATGGTGGTTGGGTTGAGTCGTTAGGTTGAGACAAGAGAGACAATCAGAGGGAGGGGCGGGGAGGGAGATGATCGAGCAGAGGGAGAGGGTTGGCGACTGTAGAGAAAAAAGATGAAAAAAGAAACCCAAAAAAGATGAAAAAAGAAACCCTAAAAGATTTGGTTCCATTCGGATCGAACCAAATAAAAGATTTCTCAAATCGTGAGTTGAACCAAATTTTCAATTTTAAAAAAATCGAAAACATTTCTAACCTAGTTTAAGTTGGGTTGTCCGAGTTGTGAGTTGTTTGAGTTGGGGAGTTTTTTGAACACCTCAGTGCTAACCCAGTACTAGAAGGTTCAACATTTAACGAATGTATACACTTTATTCACTGAAAAGGGGATTAGTATAGATGGTCTATTTAGAGATCATAATTACGTAAAAATTAGATGTTATCCATCCTATAGTATATCCTTTTAAGGATCCATCTCTTAAAATGTGCTAATGATACTTTCAAAAATAAAAAAATCCCAAAACAATAAAAAAAAACCATTCATTTTCGAAACGCACCTCTTTCTTCTTCCTCCAACTGTCCGTTTTTCTTTTCTTCCTCCGACGGTCCATTTTTCTTCCTTCGACCCTCCGTTCTTCTTCTCCGACCGTCCGTCGCTGTCTACCTTCCTTTCTGGCCGACTTCATTTTTCTTTGTTGCAAGACCATTTCGTGCGTTTATCCCCTTCGGGAGATTTTCGTCGGTTCTTCTCCAGTCGTTTCTACCTGCCTTCGTCTCCGACCACCTCCATTTTTCTCAGTCGCCAGAGCAGTTCATCTCCCAATTGAAAGGTTTGCATTCCAACCGTTGTTTTCAATTTTTGATTTCGTGTGAAATATTGTATATATGAAGATATATATTATAGTGATTTGATTATGATATATCTTATAACTCAACTTGTATATATGCGAATATGCGAATATATACTATAATGATTTTGAATGCATATATGCGGATATACTCAACTTGTATATATGCGGATATGTGGATCTATACTATAGTGATTTTTAATGTATATATGCGGATATATAAATGGATATATACTGTGATTTTGAATATGCAGATATATGTTTATTGAGACTTCAAAGATGTTTATGTGATTTTGAATTGTCTTGAAGATTGAGCACGAGTGTGGGGGAATGATTAAAGGAAAATCAATATTTTTGAAGGAGTAAATTAAGGTTTTGAAGCAGTGAATTAAGGAATTTATGTTGAAAATTAGTATGAGGTCCACAATAATTAAATGATTATGATAATAATTTATGGAATTAAATCTTTTATATTTAAAAAAACAAATAATTATAATAAATGTAAATGCAATAAATAAGGGTAAAATCGAAATTAAAATAAAATCCTACGTGCAAAAATCTAAAAGTGTAAAATTAGAAAATTTTAAACATTTGCGTAAATAAGTTTCTAAAACAACCCTAACATTATCTCCTAAAAAAAAGTATATTCTTTTAAAACAGTGCAATGCACAAATCTGAATGATAATTTATATTTTGGTTAAATCAAATATTTCGTCCTCCCACTTCTATAGAATATCTATTTATTCATTAAAATTAAAAAAAAATTATACTTACATTACTTAGTTTTAATTGTAATTTCATATACTCCTACCATTAGTGGTGTTAATTAAATGATAACATGACATGTCAGGGACAAACATAATAGACTAACTTTGTGCAATGTGACAAGGTAAGTAATATAAAAAGGTGCACATTTAAGATGTAATAGACTACCGTTCAATAAAAGAGATTTCGTAAATGGTTCCAAAAAGGGACATGTTGCAAATGTTATCTAACTATTTGCTTCTATTTGACATCTTTCTACATATCAGGGCAATTAATGTTTATATACGAAGAGCATAACTCTACATCATCAATTATACCTTTATCATCTAAAAGCAATTTATAATAAATAAATTTGATTGAGTGGTAAATATATTTTCAATATAATCATGCATCTATCATTTAAAAGTTTCTTTTTAGTTTTTAATTATTGAAAAAAAAAACTCTTGTCATTAGCTCTCCCATTAAAATGAAGACATAAATGTGACAGGGTGAAAAATAGAGGTTACACATTAGCACGTGTCACACACAGTGAGCTAAAGATAAATCAATCAAATGATTTAGTTTCATTCGAAATGACATCGATTTAGGGGAGATATAGACTTGGAGATTAGAGTTTGAGTTGAAATGTTGTTGTCCAGGGGAAACCGACCCACAAAGAAAATGTCACTTAGGAGTAAGAATCAATAGCTTTAGTGATTATGAAAAGCCAAACACTTGAATAATTGAAGGAGACAGGATCAAGAGTGAATGTGAGAGACATGCCTTTGTGGGAGAATGGAGTCGTCTTGTAAGAAATTTTTTTTGATCAATAGAAATCTATGAGTTTTCTTCTTTCTCTTTGTTTATGCAAAGATCTGCACAACAGTATTGTACGAACTTAGCTCAAACCCGGTCTCCGGTCCGACCTGAACACAAGAGTGGACATGCACAAGAGAGTAAACACTCTGACGCTCAATTCAGTATAGGTCGGATTCCCTATTTAGTTCGAGGTGAGATTCGATACCTGAGCGTGAAATGAAGCCCTCTATTTATAGGTGGTGGATCCGACAGTACACACGACCGGCGGTTACTTGTCTTTTCTTACATCGGACCTGTCGAGTTTCACGGTAGATCGGACCCCGAGCAGGTCGTACCTCGGCTTTTACACTTAGCCTTTTCAATGGTTGTGACCGGTCTTCTCGTCGGTTCGAGGTGGACTTGGTCCTCCAATTTTATTTTAAGCGCCAATGGCTGTCCTCCACGTGTCCAGGGTATTTTTACACCCAAACATTGGCCCCCTCTCTGTCGGGTTCGATCTCGACCTGGCAGAGAAGTTCATTCTTTTGACTTTTGGATACGTGGCGACTTTTAATTTGTAGAGAGAATATGACCGTTGCAGAAGATGTTTCGATCTGCCAGATCATCGGAGCATTCAAGTATTCCGTCGTTACGGATCTCGAGATGATCCTAACCGCTCGTTGATTACACGTGTACGGTGCAGAGATTTTTCTGACGAGCTATAAATAGTCCCGAGACTTCAGGTCATACCTTACGTTTCCTGAATTTTCGGAGTTCGATCTGAAAGCAGCTCAAACCCTCGGTAGGTCAGTCTCTTCCCCTTTTTCACTTTCTTTTTCAAGTGTAGTCCCCATGTCTTCCTCCTTTAGCAGTGATAGCTTAGGATCTGATGAGAGTTTAGCTCGTAGGTTAGAGTCCGAGCTCGAAGAGATAGAAAACTTTAGGTTTTCCGATGACGGGGAGGACAGCGATGCTTCCACCTCGGGTCAGGGTTTGGAATACCCTTCTAGGATACCCGAGCATTACCTCAGACATCTTGTTAGAGGGTTCGCTATCCCAGATAACATCCTCCTTAGGATTCCGGAGGAGGGGGAAAAAGCTGACAATCCTCCAGAGGGATGGGTCACTCTTTATCTCAAAATGTTTGAGTACGGCCTCAGACTTCCTCTGCATCCTTTCATTCAAGAGTTCTTGAACCGAACTGGGTTGGCTCCGGCTCAAGTGGCCCCCAATGGATGGGGTTTCATTTTTGCCTTGGCCATCCTTTTTTGGTTACGAGCTCGGGACAACGAAGTGGCTGAGCTATTGGATGTTGGGCAGCTCCTCGCATGCTTCGAAGCGAAGAGGATAGCCAAGAAGCCTGGTTGGTACTATATGTGCGCAAGGAAGGGCGCAGGAGGTATAGTGAAGGGGCCGACCTCCATCAAGGGATGGGTGAAGAAGTGGTTTTTTGCCTCTGGGGAATGGCTGGCAAAGGATGAGACTGGTCATACCTTCTTTGATGTTTCCACTAGGTTTGGGAACTTAGGTACGGAGTAGTTCTTGCCCCCTTTCTTTTTTATAGTTCTAAGTTTTTCTTACTCTTTTGTTACTTAGATTTGACTCGGATTTTGTTTTGTGCAGTGTTGATTAGGCCGGTTCCCAAACTCACTCAAACTTCCTTTGATACGCTGAAGTACTACAAGGAGCACTTTCCAAAGGGCAGGAAGGTCGGAACCTTGGTGACCGACAAGCTGCTGCTCGAATCTGGGTTGTTAGACTACAACCCCTTAGTTCGTCCCATCGAAGTGTCAAGGTCGAACTCCGAACTAGGTAAGCCGTGCTTGACCTCCTTTTATTTTGTCTAACTTTTGCTTATGATCTCTGACCTTTTGTTTCTTATTTTGCAGCCATGGTGTGCGGATTTACAAGTAGCGTGAGGCGCAAGTCTAAAGGTCGCGCTCATGCTCTCAAGGCTGTCAATAGCTCGGAGCCTGTAACTCCTGCTGTGGCAGGGCCGGCCTCAGAAGATCCAGCCCCAACCTCAGAAAATCCAACTCCGGTGATCGAGCTGGACTCGGTTGAGGAGCACTCCAAGGAGAAGCGCCCAAGAGGCGAGTCTGAGGCATTGGATGTATCTCCCCTCAACGAGGTGAGAGATGAGTCTCCTCTGAAGAGGAGAAGGAAGAAGAAGAAGACTACCTCCTTCTCAAAGGTCGGAGCTCGTGGGGCCTTGCCCACGAGATTCGCAGATCTGGTGGACGACCTTGAAGCCAAGATGGGTGGGATGTCCGACGTGCCGACGCAGTTCCGAATAGAACCGTCCAGCTTCGGGGTGAAGGATCAAGTGTCCCACATCTCGGCCGCGAGCTTGGATCGCTGCCTCAGAATGGCGTCAAAGTTTGTAAGTGACCTAGGGTCCGTTCTCCAGAGGACCATCGACCACGCCGCTGAGGTAAAACCTGCTTCTACTAGCACTTTTGTTTGATTTGTATAACTTGGTAGCTCGATCTAACTCTCGTGCTCTTGGTATTTGTAGGCGTTCGTTGCTTCCATTCTCTCGGCTATAGCAATAAAGGCCGAGCTGGATGGAAGGGAAGCTTTAGCAGCAAGGGAGAAGGAGGACTTATCTACTGCCTTGGAGGCTGCTACCACCATGAAGGGTGAGCTGCTGAAGGCTCGCTTTGAGGTGGACATCTTAAAGGCCGAGGTGGAGGCCAAGACCGAGTTGCTGAGGAGGGAAGATGAGAGGCGCAAGGCTTAGTTCCGAGCCGCTCATGCCATCACCAAAGGTCTGGAGAAAGAGAATTTCCAACTCCTCAAGGAGAATGATGACATGCTCCAGGCACTTGAGGTGAAGGATGAGGAGCTCAAGCGCCTGACTGTCGAGCTTGAGACAACGAAGGAGCATCTCAGCAACGGAGTCTTGCTGGAGAAGTCTTTTAGACAACACCCTGACTTCGACGGGTTTGCTAAGGACTTCTCTAATGCAGGCTTCAAGTTTCTGATGAAGGGCATCACTGTCGATATGCCTGATCTTCAGATCGATCTCAGTGGTCTGAAAAGAAAGTATGCTGAGAAGTGGGCTTGTGGGCTTAACTGCACTCCCGGACCCCAGGCGCTGGTGGAGAAGTACGTCAGAGATCTAGACTCTGACTAGTCCGATCTTGAAGAGGACCAGGTCGGCAATCTTTTGGGCATGCTTTGTTTAAATTTGTAAAGTCTACGCACATTCTCCACTTCCCGTTGGCTTTTTTAACTAATACAACATTAGAGAGCCACTCGGGATACATAATTTCTCTTATATATTCGGCTTTCAATAGTTTGTTTACTTCCTCAACAATTACATCATTCCTCTCCTTATTTACAGGTATTCTTTTCTGTTTTATAGGTCGGAATGATGGGTCTATGTTGAGGCGATGCACCATAATCCTCGGGTCGATGCCTGACATGTCCTCATGGGACCACGCGAAAACGTCCGAGTTGGACCTGAGGAAGTTGATCAGTTCCTCCCTATCAGTGGCCCCCAGCTTAGTTTCTATGCTTACTTGTCTTTGACTGGCGTTTTGCTGAACGCACGCACTAAGCGTGGTAACAATTATATAGATGCAAGCGCACACCTGTCAGAGTAATATAAAATGGATGGAGTATCCAAGTATCGATCCTCAAGGACTTCTAAATAATTTCCAAACTCTAAAGTTTTAAAGAATAGTGAATGTTGAAATGAGTGATTCTTGTAAAATGGGAAGTGGTCACAAATAATGATTTTGGATTTGGGATTTGGACTTATAATGATAAAACCTAGCCCAATTACTTCAAGTTAGCCAACAAAGAATCAAGGACATGCTAAGCACAATATGCATTTTACTTTAGAAACCAACGACTACGCTTCTCACTTGACTTATGTCTAAGCAAGTTCAAAGTCCTAAGACATTCCCTAATATGTCTATTATGAGAGATATCTTAGTTTTAGGATGGAAATAGTCGCAACCTCGGGTTAAGGTCCTATGTCTAGGCTACTTAAGCGGAACCCTTATGTCTAAGGCGCTCCTCTCCTCGGTTTAACCACTCAACAATGCAAATAAGCAACCTTTTCAGTATTGACTTGTTAAGACTTACAGTGGCCTTCTCTAAATCCTAACTTTTTGGGAAAACATGTTGAGCAATGAATGGAAAGCAAAAACACTACTTCTTAGCAACCCTTATTAGAAATAAAAGGCTAACTATCCGTAACCGGGCTAGAGACGGGAATTTAGAAAGACATATTGAAGAAAATACCGCAAGTAAAATGGTTGAATGTGGAATGCATGTGTGAAAAACAAAAGTTAACTAACGGAGAGTTTTTCTCGGGATTGAGAGCTTCGCCCTTCTCTTTCAAGCAAGGGGGAGTGTCACGTGCTCTTTCCTCCAAAAACACAACTCTCTTAAAAAAAATAAAGTAAAGGCAAAGGGAAGATAAGCAAAGTGCTGGATTTTTATATATTTGAATAAGTAGAAAATAACTAAGTACAAATGGAAACAAAACAAAGCTCAATAAAGGAATGTAAAGTGCTCGGGATTTAAAAACCAAAAGCAACTAATGAAAGCAACTCAAAAGTACTTAGAAAGCAACAAAGAAACACTAAAAATGATCAAGAGAAGGAAGCAAGGCTTGATGCATTTGGTGGAGAAGCTGCTGGAATTTATAGCTGTTCAGAATTGGTTAGGTAGATCCTAAAACGATGGTGAATCACCCATTTCCAACTCTTTTGACTGACCAAATCGTGCTCAAACTGATAGTGGAACACTTCTTCTACACGTATGCATCGGTTGGAACCACCAAAACGCATTGGAAGACGCGTTTCATTAAGGGCAAAGTTGGAAGAAAAACTGTTTTTCTGCAGGCTTCCCAGGCGCCTGGCGCCTCCTATGTAGGTATTTCCGACTTTTTGCTTCTTTTGATTAATTTCCACTCCCAAATGGTCCTAAAATGTCATAAATACAATATAAGCCAACCACAAACCATCATATATGAATTTTGCATGAATTGGAACTCAAATGACCGAGAAAAGTCCGAAACAAAGCTAAAACATAGTAAAAACAGCATCTAAAACCTTCTTTTTACGCATGTAGACAAGCGTAATCACACCCCCAAACTTAACTTTTTGCTTGTCCTTAAGCAAAACTTAGCAACTTTAATCAGCTTTCTAACACATGGACAAGGAAAAACAAAAGCAACCGAGATGTTCAATCATAAATTGTCTCAAGGAAAAGATGTCAAAGCCTACCATTCTATTGCCTTTGTAAGCTTAGTCACTATAAAACAAGTTTGAAATGATAAAAACTTTCTCTTTCAAAATCCTTTTTCCTTTCAAAAACAGAAAACGTTTTCAAATACCCCTATGGAATCTGCACACTCCCTCCTTACACTAAGACTTTTACATCTAAAAGACCGGCTACTAGCCCCTGAGGTTTCCACACACTAACATCGGTTTCAACCACAGCTACTCGTAGAAAGACTTTGAACTAACAGCTAGGTCATAAAACGACGACAATGAGAAACACGAAGTCACTTATCACCATCTTTACTGCTATTTTCAAAGTCAACACCCAACCTAAAACTAAATGGGTGTCTACAGTAGGACTCGGGAATCATAAATACATTTTCTTTAACTCTCATTGTTTTTACCACTCTTTTCTTTCTAACACAGGTCTTTTCCCCACTCTTATTTTCTCTCAACAAGACTCTTTTTACTCTTTTGCAACTTTTTTTTTCTTTCTTTCTTTCGTTTTTATTTTTTTAGCTAAGTGCTTTTCAACATTTTCTTTCTTTCCAACTGACTCTTTTTCAAAAGAAAATAGCATGATTTTTCAAATATAAATAACACTTTATCTTTCTGAAACAATGACTGTCCCCCCCAAACTTAAGAGAGACAGTGTCCTCACTGGGAAAAGACTTTTGCATCGGATGAAAAAGGCTTAACAGTAAAAAGGACAAGGACTTCCTATATAAGGGCAAAGAAAAAGCTTAAAGTTTGTAAAGATCAAAAAGACATAAAAGAAAATGAGTTTATCACAGAAACGAAGGAAATAGCTTAAAGCTTAGTCAGACATAGAATAGAAAACTCAACAATCTCTTATAATCATCATCGACATGAAATCACATGCACAGCACAGATGCTTCAAAATAGGCATGTGAAAAGCTAAACTAAGGTTAAGTGAAGGCATACTTTAAGTGATCAGAAGATAAACGATACTAATTTATACATGCTTCAACTGAGCTCGAAACATAATCAATACAAAAAACATGCGTAGTAAGGCTAGAATATGCAAACTACATCATTAACCAAAAGAGTAATACACAAAAAAATAGCAAAGAAAGAACCTCCCCTTCATGAAGTCGGAGGTTGTGGACTAGGATCAGTGTCGGTACTGGAAGATGGATGACCAAGGATAGCAGCTAGCGCTGGAGGCCATGAAGGTAAAACCGCAAAATCCAATGAAGCCCTCAAGTTGTAGATATGTTGCACGACTTCTCGAACTTGAGAGTTTTCGAAATGCTGGAAAAACAGGGCAGGCGCCAGGCGCCTGCGTAAAAATTTTTCAACGTTTTCAAAAACATTCTCTTAGTAAGAAAAACTTTTTATAATTAAACAAAAAGAATGTAAGATACAAAAATTTTCTTCCTTTACTTTTGTTCTTTCAAAACAGATAAGAAGGAAAAACATTTTTCGCAAACATTTATTGACCTGAAAGTTGAATAGAGGTTTTTCCTCTATCCACTGGTTCTCCAAAATACAGCTTAAGTCTCTGCCTATTTACTTTAAAAATACTTCCCTTAGAGTCAACTAGATCCACTGCCCCATATGGGTAGACTTTAAAAATTTTAAAGGGACCAGACCATATAGACTTAAGTTTCCCAGGAAAAAGTTTCAACCTAGAATTGAATAACAGAACCAGATCACCTTCTTGAAGATTGTTCGGCCGAAGACGCCTATCATGCCACTGTTTAGTTTTTTCCTTAAACAACTTAGCATTCTCATAAGAAAAGTGCCTGTGTTCTTCTAATTCCAACAATTGTAACTTCCTCGCTTCACCTGCAGCCGACAAATCAAAATTTAATTTCTTAGTAGCCCAAAATGCTTTATATTCTAGCTCAAGAGGCAAATGACATGCTTTTCCAAAAACTAGCCTATAGGGGGACATGCCGAGGGGAGTCTTAAATGCTGTCCTATATGCCCAAAGTGAATCATCAAGCTTAAAAGACCAATCCCTACGGTTAAGATTTACAGTTTTTTCTAAAATGTTTTTTTATCTCCCTATTAGATATTTCGGCTAACCCATTCGACTGAGGATGATATGCTGTTGTAACCCTATGACGCACATTGTATTTAGCCAGCAACTTTTGCATAGACCTATTCACAAAATGAGCCCCCCCCATCGCTTATCAGACAATGCGGGGTTCCATAACGCGTAAAAATGTGCTTTTGCAGAAAACGAATGACAACTTTAGAATCATTGGTAGCAGTTGCAATGGCTTCTATCCATTTCAAAACATAATCTACTGCTAACAATATATAAAGCTTACCATTAGAAGATGGAAATGGACCCATAAAATCTATACCCCACACATCAAATATTTCAATCTCAAGGATCGGGGTTTGAGGCATTTCGTGGCGTTTAGATATATTACCTGTCCGTTGGCATTTATCACAAACCTGGGCAAACTTATGTGCATCTTTGAACAGAGTGGGCCAAAAGAACCCACTTTGCAAAACTTTGGCTGCGGTTTTGTGTCCTGCAAAATGTCCTCCATATGGAGACATATGACAAGCGTCTAATATCGCCTCGTGCTCTTCTTCTGCTACACACCTGCGTAAGATATTGTCAGGTCCTAGCTTATATAAAAAAGGTTCATCCCAACGATAAAATCGAACTTCATTTAGAAATTTCTTTACCTGTTGCTTGTTGAACTCATAAGGAACTATTCGACTTACCAAATAATTTGCTATATCGGCATACCACGGAACTGAATCAACTCGCAAGAGTTGCTCGTCAATAAACTGTTCACGTATAACAGTTCCATCATCACAGAGCGGGGATTCCAATCTAGACAGGTGATCAGCAACTTGGTTTTCAGTACCCTTCCTGTCCCTAACTTCAATATCAAAATCTTGAAGTAACAAAATCCACCGTATCAAACGTGGTTTCGCATCTTTTTTAGCAAATAAATATTTTAAAGCAGAATGGTCAGTAAAAACAATGACTTTTGTGCCTATTAAGTAAGACCTAAACTTATCAAAGGCGAACACAACTGCTAACAGTTCCTTTTCAGTAGTAGTGTAATTGAGTTGTGCACCGGTCAGAGTCTTACTAGCATAATACACAGGATGCAAGATCTTGTTTTTACGTTGTCCTAACATAGCTCCTATTGCATAATCACTAGCATCACACATGAGCTCAAAAGGTAAATCACAATTAGGTTCGATAATTATAGGGGCTGAACTTAGAGCAACTTTCAACATTTCAAATGATTTTAAACAGTCATCATAAAAAACAAATGGTCTATCATGTTCTAACAATTGACACAACGGCTTAGAAATTTTAGCAAAGTCTTTTATAAAGCGGCGGTAAAATCCCCCATGCCCTAAAAAACTTCTAATCCCTTTAACATTTGTAGGAGGAGGTAGCTTTGAAATGATGTCTATCTTAGCGTGGTCTACCTCTATTCCTTGCTTGGAAATTTTGTGACCCAAAACAATACCCTCTTGTACCATGAAATGACACTTCTCCCAATTTAGGACTAGGTTTGTTTGTTCACATCTTTCCAAGACTCTCTCCAAATTAACTAAACATGCGTCAAAAGAATTTCCAAAAACAGAAAAGTCATCCATAAAAAATTCTAGAATATTTTCTACCATGTCAGAGAAGATGGCCATCATACACCTCTGAAAAGTCGCGGGTGCATTGCATAGTCCAAAGGGCATTCGCCTGAAAGCGAACGTACCATATGGACACGTAAATGTTGTCTTCTCCTGGTCTTCTGGAGCAATAGTAATTTGATTATAACCCGAATATCCATCTAAAAAACAATAGAAATCCTTACCTGCCAGACGGTCGAGCATCTGGTCAATAAACGGTAGAGGAAAATGGTATTTCTTCGTTACCTTGTTGAGTTTGCGATAGTCAATGCAAACTCTCCACCCACTCACAGTTCGGGTTGAGATGAGCTCATTCTCCTCGTTGGCCACCACGGTTATACCCCCTTTCTTTGGTACACACTGTACTGGGCTTACCCAGCTGCTGTCGAATATTGGGTATATAACACCGGCGTCAAGCCATTTAAGAATTTCTTTCCTTACAACCTCTTTCATCTTCGGGTTCAACCGCCTTTGACTCTCAATAGAGTTCTTAGCATCTTCTTCCAATAAAATTTTGTGCATGCAAAAGGCCGGGCTTATCCCTCGGATATCTGCTATCGTCCATCCAATGGCCTTTTTGTGTTTCTCCAAAATCTGCAATAAAGAATATTCATTAGTAGGTGATAAATTGGAGGCTATAATAACTGGTAAAGTGTCGTTATCCCTAGATACGCATATTTCAAATGCGACGACAATGGCTTCTGCTCCAACGTGGGTGGTTCCACTATGGACGGAAGTAACGACTTGCATTCTTCTTTTTGTATTTTTTCAACAGGATTGGTCACATCTTCCGGTCCTTCTGCTATCTTATCAAGCTCTTCTTCAATCTATGTAACTAACAAGTCATAAAACTCATCAAACATAACAGGATTCAAGCTAGTTATAGCAGAGCACTCTTCAAAGTCTCCTGGTAATTTCATGGCGTCTAGAACGTTAAATTTAACTTCTTCATTATTTACCCTCATTGTAATTTTTCCCTTCCTCACATTAAAAACTGTATCCCCAGTGGCTAGAAATGGTCTTCCCAAAATAATGGGAACGTCTAAGTCTGCCTCGCAATCTAGAATGATAAAGTCTGCAGGGAAAATGAATTTGTCCACCTGGACTAAAACATCTTCTATCTTTCCCTCAGGTCTTATGATAGATCTATCTGCTAGTTGGAGGGTAACCGTAGTAGGTCTAGCTTCTCCTATGCCTAAAGATTTGAAAACTGATAATGGCATAAGATTAATGCTAGCGCCTAGATCACATAATGCCCTACCTAAGTTTTTTCCTCCTATGGAACATGGAATGGTAAAACTGTCAGGATCGTTACATTTCATGGGTAGTGGGCTGCCTACGGCTTCACTACTACATTTTGTCATGACTACCAGTTCATGCCCTCCTATTTTTTTCTTCCTAGAAACTATATCTTTCAAAAACTTAGCATAATTTGGCATCTGTTCTAAAGCATCCACTAATGGTATATTTATATGCAATTGTTTTAAAATATATAAAAATTTCCTAAACTGGGAATCATTATTTTTCTTAACTAATCTTTGTGGAAACGGGGGAGTAGGGGTAAAAGAAGGTTGTACCTGTGGAGGAACACTCGGGGTGTCCTCATTACCTTTTCTAATATTTTCTTTTTCTGGTGTTGTTGGATTTTCTGGTATCTTTACAGTTGGTTCAGTGGACGGAATCTGTACATCTGTTGTTGGCATTGTTGGTCCATCATATGCCAGTCCACTCATCAGGGTGACAGCTTTGCACTGTTCTTTCCCTGAGTCTTGGTAATTCAGTATGACCTGGAAAAGAACCTTGTGGTCTATTCTTCAATTCATTGGCGAGCTCTCCCAATTGGGTCTCGAAATTCCTCATTGATGCCGCTTGGGATTGTATCACTGCGTCGGTTCGGGCCATGTACTCCTTCATCATACTCTCAAGATTTGAGTTGTTATTTTGAACTGGTGGAGTCTGTGTTCTCTGATTGTACTGCTGTTGCGGCGGCGGGATGTATTGCTGTGTAGGTGGAACATAGGGCTGCTTGTTCTGCTGGTTCTGCCCTTGATTAAAACCGCTCGAACCTCATTGACCTCCCCATGAGAAATTAGGGTGGTGCCTCCAACCTGGGTTGTAGGTGTTCGAATATGGGTTAAAGTTCCTATTGTTCCCATGTCCTACATAAAAAACGGAAGCAGGGTTATGTGGACAATTATCATAAATATGGTTTTCACTGCAAAATGAACAAATGAGATCGTTGACTTGGCAAACAGGGGCAGGAGTGCAATAATTCGACTGCACAGGTTGTATCGGTGTGGCTAATGGATTTTTTATTCCCAATGCCATCTCTTTTAGCCTCTGGTTCATTGTAACCATCTCTTTTTGCATCAAGGTCGCAATGTCCAGAGCCAAAACTCCAGCTGGATCTTGCTTCTTTGGTGCTGCTCTAGATCTTTGCGAATACCATAGTTCGTTGTGTGAAGCTAAGTCATTTAGGATGTCAACTATCTCGTTGAATGTCTTCTTTGTAAAGGCTCCATTGGCAGCATTGTTTAGCATCATCTTAGTAGGATGATCTAAACCTCTAAAGAAATGTTCTATCTGGATGCATGCCGGCAAGCCATGGTTCGGACATTTCCTGATTAGTTCTTTAAATCTTTCCCACGCCTCGTGAACAGGTTCACGATCATACTGTCTAAAGGAGATGATCTCCTCTCTGATATCAGCGTGGCGAGTAGGTGGGAAGAATTTTGTTAAGAACTTCTCCACTAACGACCCCCATGTGGTGATGGATCCCGGTGGAAATGCATTGAGCCATGCTCTAGCTTGGTCCTTCAAAGAAAATGGAAAAAGTGTTAGTCTAAGAGCATCGTCTGTTATACCAGGTAATCGAAATGCATTTGCAATTTGAATGAATGATTTCAGATGATCATGTGGATCCTCATGTTCCTGCCCTCCAAAATGTCCAATTGTCTGCAACATTTGGAACATCATTGGTTTAAGCTCAAAGTTTGCGTGGGCTGGAATAGGGTTGACTATCCTTGAATCAAAGTTCTGAAAAGCCGTGGCGGCATATTCTCGCATTGCCACGTCTCTGTTGTCCGCCATCTGAATATGGTTGAATTCATCATTTCTCGCATGATCCCTCATATAACCGTTAACAGCAGGTGGATCAACCAGATCACGAGGTGGAATATCTGCCATTGATGTGCTCGTACTCTCTACCTCACTTTCAGGACTGATTTCACCTTCTCTCTCTTTTTGCTTTTCTAGTTGTTTTCGAAGTCTTTGCTCCTTTCGAGTTTTTCGAAGGGTCCGCTCAATCTCAGGGTCAAGGGGTAGAAGAAAAGATCTTGTGCTCATGCACTTTAACTTACCCTTGTGAGATAAACGACCAAAAAATATAGAACAAAAACGGTGGATGGAAATTACACCCAACAACAATTCACAAAAATAAAAACTAAAAGAATTTGAAAATAATTTTAAAATTAAAGTCCCCGGCAACGGCGCCAAAAACTTGACTGGCGTTTTGCTGAACGCACGCACTAAGCGTGGTAACAATTATATAGATGCAAGCGCACACCTGTCAGAGTAATATACAATGGATGGAGTATCCAAGTATCGATCCTCAAGGACTTCTAAATAATTTCCAAACTCTAAAGTTTTAAAGAATAGTGAATGTTGACATGAGTGATTCTTGTAAAATGGGAAGTGGTCACAAATAATGGTTTTGGATTTGGGATTTGGACTTATAATGATAAAACCTAGCCCAATTACTTCAAGTTAGCCAACAAAGAATCAAGGATATGCTAAGGACAATATGCATTTTACTTTAGAAACCAACGACTACGTTTCTCACTTGACTTATGTCTAAGCAAGTTCAAAGTCCTAAGACATTCCCTAATATGTCTATTATGAGAGATATCTTAGTTTTAGGATGGAAATAGTCGCAACCTCTGGTTAAGGTCTTATGTCTAGGCTACTTAAGCGGAACCCTTATGTCTAAGGCGCTCCTCTCCTCGGTTTAACCACTCAATAATGCAAATAAGCAACCTTTTCAGTATTGACTTGTTAAGACTTACAGTGGCCTTCTCTAAATCCTAACTTTTTGGGAAAACATGTTGAGCAATGAATGGAAAGCAAAAACACTACTTCTTAGCAACCCTTATTAGAAATAAAAGGCTAACTATCCATAACCGGACTAGAGACGGGAATTTAGAAAGACATATTGAAGAAAATACCGCAAGTAAAATGGTTGAATGTGGAATGCATGTGTGAAAAACAAAAGTTAACTAACAGAGAGTTTTTCTCGGGATTGAGAGCTTCGCCCTTCTCTTTCAAGCAAGGGGGAGTGTCACGTGCTCTTTCCTCCAAAAACACAACTCTCTTAAAAAAAATAAAGTAAAGGCAAAGGGAAGATAAGCAAAGTGCTGGATTTTTATATATTTGAATAAGTAGAAAATAACTAAGTACAAATGGAAACAAAACAAAGCTCAATAAAGGAATGTAAAGTGCTCGAGATTTAAAAACCAAAAGCAACTAATGAAAGAACTCAAATGTACTTAGAAAGCAACAAAGAAACACTAAAAATGATCAAGAGAAGGAAGCAAGGCTTGATGCATTTGGTGGAGAAGCTGCTGGAATTTATAGCTGTGCAGAATTGGTTAGGTAGGTCCTAAAACGATGGTGAATCACCCATTTCCAACTCTTTTGACTGACCAAATCGTGCTCAAACTGATAGTGGAACACTTCTTCTACACGTATGCATCGGTTGGAACCACCAAAACGCATTGGAAGACGCGTTTCATTAAGGGCAAAGTTGGAAGAAAAACTGTTTTTCTGTAGGCTTCCCAGGCACCTGGCGCCTCCTATGTAGGTATTTCCGACTTTTTGCTTCTTTTGATTAGTTTCCACTTCCAAATGGTCCTAAAATGTCATAAATACAATATAAGCCAACCACAAACCATCATATATGAATTTTGCATGAATTGGAACTCAAATGACCGAGAAAAGTCCGAAACAAAGCTAATATAGTAAAACAGCATCTAAAACCTTCTTTTTACGCATGTAAACAAGCGTAATCAGTCTTTCAGGACTAAGCAAAGGAACAAGCTCGAGCTCTTCAGTTGGCGCGGATAACTCCCTTTTACCTACTCTTGGTAGGTTGGCCTCGGACTTCAGTAACTCGTCCTCGTTGACTTGTTCTTCTAGGGTGCACACTGGTGACCCTTTAAGTGCGGAGGCATAGCACTCCCTTGAAACTTTCTGCTCTCCTCGGACCGTGCCCACTCCATTAGGGGTTGAGAACTTCAGAATTGATGAAGTGTTGAGGGAACGACCCGGAATGCATGGATGATGGGTCTCCTGAAGATGGCATTATAGACCAATCTGCCGTCAATAACCACGAACTCGGCCATCTGAGTTACCTGCGTACTGTCTTGCCCAAACGTGACCGGCAAGTCAATACACCTTTCTGGGGAGACCGATTCTCCAGAGAATCCAACTAGCGGTGTCGGGCTTTTCTTTAATTGCGTCCTGGTCCATCCCAAGTCAAGATATGTTGGAAGGGACAAGATGTTAGCGGATGCGCCTCCATCCACCAACACTCTTCTAACCACGACGTGATCAATTAGAGGAGCAATCACAAGTGCGTCATTATGGGGCAAGTGGACCCCCTCCAGGTCAGTATCGTCAAAGGTAATGGAGCAGGTCGGTCTCTGCTCCCTGATGATGCACACCTCGCGCTTGGCTGCGCGGGCTAGCTCTTTTCTTTTATTTCCGGATTGGCCTCCACTTGGTCCTCCGAAAATAGTGTTAATAACCGCAGGTCGGTCATTTCGACGAGGTGGCGTCCTTGAACGCTTCATCTCCTCTTTCTTCTCTACCGAGTTGGACCTCGGCTTCCCAACAAATTTTTTGAAGTAGCCATCTTGAATGAGGTCTTGAATCTGGCGCTTCAATTCCCGACAGTTTGACGTATTATGGCCGTGCTCACGATGGAAACGGCAATATTTGTCTTTATTGCGCCTCTCCGGGTTTCCTCTAAGCTTCTGGAAGGCGCGCGCTGTCGGTAAGCGCGATCTGAAAGGTGCGGCATTTGATTGCATCTGTTGCTGCTTGAAAGTCCATGAGGCCTTCGAAGACCTCGACATAGTACTTTGGGTCCTTAGACCCATCATAAGGTTTCACGGTGGGAGTTTTGAACTTCGGAGGAATTGGTGCCTCCAAAATGTCCGAGGTGAATGACGATTCTCCCAAGTCGCCATCATCGAATGGACTTTCTTTCTTCTCACACTTGGCCTTCAAGGCCTCAACCTGAGCATCAAACTTGCTCTTTAGCTGGTCGAACTCCTCCCTCGTGATCACTCCCTCAGGGGTTATCTGATTGTAGGAGGATTCTGCCTGCTGATTGGAATTCCTATGTGAGCAGGACGGAGATTGTCCCTTTTGAAGGGACGAGCTTCTCTTTCTGTTAAGATGCTCGCGGAGATCACCCCTCTGGTGAGTATACTCCTCTTCCTCGCCTCCTTCAGGGTGCTCTTCCTCAACTGGACCGAGGTGACGACCCCTCTGCTCACGTATGTCATCGCGTGCCACCCAGTTTTCAGACCGAGACCCTGCGCTCGCAGCTTGCACCATCTCGTTGTACATCTCTTCCATGGTGCGCATCTGAGTGCGCATTGCCTCCATTTCTTTCTGAAGTGCGTCAAAATTCTCCCTTGTTAGAGCTGGGGCTGGTCCTCGGGTGTTTCTCTTCGAAGCCCCACCTCGGCCACGATTGGCCTTGGATGGCTTTGGATGTGCTGGTGGCAGAACGGACGTGGTGATACGTGCCGACCTGCGGAGAGGTTCTGTCCCCAAGCCTTCATGAACCTGCCCCTCTACCACCTCTGCTCCAACCTCCCTCTGGTGGCCATCATTGGCCGCTAGAGCTCTTCGGTCGGCTGTATTGATTGAGTTTGCTGGTTGAACCATTTTTATCACGTTTTTTTTTAAATCGGGATGACTTAAATCGTCCCTCCCTACAGACGGCGCCAAATGTTTATGCAAAGATCTGCACAACAGTATTTTACGAACTTAGCTCGAACCCGGTCTCTGGTTCGACCTGAACACAAGAGTGGACCTGCACAAGAGAGTAAACACTCCGACTCTCAAGTCAGTATAGGTCGGATTCCCTATTTAGTTCGAGGTGAGATTCGATACCTGAGCGTGAAATGAAGCCCTCTATTTATAGGTGGTGGATCCGACAGTACACACGACCGACGGTTACTTGTCTTTTCTTACATCGGACTTGTCGGGTTTCACGGTAGGTCGGACCCTGAGCAGGTCGTACCTCGGCTTTTACACTTAACCTTTTCAATGGTTGTGACCGGTCTTCTCGACGGTTCGAGGTGGACCTGGTCCTCCAATTTTATTTTAAGCGCTAATGGCTGTCGTCCACGTGTCCAGGGTATTTTTACACCCAAACACGCTTTTCTCCTTATATGCCCTAGCCCTTATTTTTCATCAATTGAGTGAGTGGAGGCCTCAAATTGCGTCTATATGTGGTCTACCTAGCCACTTGAAAATTTTTCTTTCCCAAATCTCATTTGATGTAAGAGGAGAAATAATATTTTAACCTAATTATCCCTCAAATCTTCTTCCTCCCTTCAAACACTATTTCGAATGTGACTAAAGAACTTCTATTTTACACTTCATGACTACGCACAATTTCATTTTCATTGAGATTAATAGGGAAGCCGAAGGAAAATGTGTTTTTTTTCTTAAAAAAAACAATTTTAAAGATTAATGATTAAAATGAAATTAATTTTAAACGATAGGCCAATTATTATTTTTTTCTATTCATCATGTAACCTCTATTTTTTAACTCACCATGTTGTCTCTCCATCAATGACATTTTCAAAACAATTTTAAAGATTAGAGATATTTTCAAACTTTTAAAATGATGGGGATATAAGCTCCAAACTTTTAAGATATTTATTTTATAATTTAACCTTATAGTTATTTCGTTGAACATTAAATTTGAATAATTACTCCCTCAAATTTATCACTACAAGTACTCTATTAGTTGTAAAAAAATGTAACAAATCACACCATTAAACTACAAAAATCGTACAATTAAACTCAAAACTCTAAATAAGACCTGAATTACGAGAGTTTTCGTAATTATTTTTCCCTCGTAGTTGTGACATTGGTGCAATTAGACCCAACCACTAACATAACTATTACAACAATTTCATCACTTTAGGATAGCTTAGGTCCTTAGCTAACTTTTGTAACTTTTTTTTTTCTTTTTTTTCCCCTTCCCTATATAATAAATAATGATGGAGAAATTAAGGGAAGAGAAAAAAATGAAGAGAAATGGAAAAATAAGATCCAAAAATCTTCAATCCAAAAGAACCCAATAAAACTCAGCCAACTCAGCACCAAAAATCCTCGTTCCCCTCCATCTCATCCTCACAATCTATATATCTCTTACAGACCACCTCTGGTCCAACTATTCCCACAATTCTCCTCTGCAAAATCTCCCAGAAAGTAGCCATGGCCACCGCCGTCTCTTCCGCCGTGTTCGCCTCCCCAGCGCTCTCCGCGCGCGCCCCCTCCAACATGAAATCCTTCCAAGGCCTCCGCCCGCTCCCGGCTGTGAAATCGAGCGGCCGCCTCACAGCCGCCGTGAAGAGCCGGAGATCCACCGCGGTGAGGGCGGAGCTGAACCCGTCTCTGGTGATAAGCCTGAGCACAGGGATGTCCCTGTTTCTGGGGAGGTTCGTATTCTTCAACTTCCAGAGGGAGAACGTCAGCAAACAGGGACTGCCCGAGCAGAACGGGCAGTGCCATTTCGAGGCAGGGGATGTAAGGGCCAAGGAGTACGTCAGCCTCCTCAAATCTAACGACCCAGTTGGGTTCAATATCGTGGACGTTCTGGCCTGGGGATCCATTGGTCACATCGTGGCTTACTACATCTTGGCCACGTCAAGCAATGGCTACGATCCCAAGTTCTTCTAGTTTAGCAGTTTCATTTCTTATGTGTTTGTGCTCTGCTTGTTTGTTTGTATAGCTAAATCACTGCTTTCTGGTGGAGATTTGATTGGGAAAAGTAACATTATTATTATTGTTGTTAATTACATGCCTCTTTTAAATCTCAACTTCTATGCAATTTCGAGTATTCTCAATTAATTTGTAATTTTTCTCCAAGTAGATAGGCGTGTAACTGTTCAAGGGTTGGATTTGGGAGGGTTAGAGGAATTTTGGGGCCAATTAAAAATTCGGATTGACCAGCTCATGTACCCCCAATCGAATCAAAATTAGTGTCAAACCCAACTCAACCCAACACTATATTTTATGTGTTGGGTTGGTTCATAGAGTTGCCATTTTTTGTTCTCCCTTCACTGAGAACTAGGTTGGGCAGGGGAACGGACTGGTAGGGCGGCAGAGGACAGCAACTACCTGGCGGCTTACAGCAGTGAACGGTCATGAATAGCTATAAACAGTGACAAAAGGGTAGATAGTAAGAGGTCAAATTGTAGGAAAAGTGATAATTGTCGGATTGTGAGAGAGACGAGTTGAGACAGAGGGAGGAGGGAGTTGGTAGATGGAGGGTTAGGGGGGGGGGGAACCCTAACTTGTAATTATATATATATAATTTTTTTTTAATTTTAAGAATGATTGGGTTCGGGTTGAACTGACCACCTCGTTTAGCTCATATGAAACTCACATTACGGATATAGCATCTTGTTTGAATACTAGTTAATATCACGTGCAAATGCACGTGATTTTAAATATTTAAATATAATACTCCAACAATTTAACATATAAAATAACAATTCAACATAATTTTTAAATGTTATTAATATTTAAAAATCCTTAGAACAAGAAATTTAGCTACTTCATGTTCATCATAATGGAACGAAATCTAAATGACAAGTTCATAATCAAAATAGAACAAATAAGGGAAAGGAAAGAAACTAAATCCATCGTCTTGATTGATCGTCCCCGACTCAATCTCACGATCTCGAGCTTCTATAGTCTCCTCGCCCTCTAAGATAAAACTCTTGTCCTTAACGTTGCTCCAAATCTCTAAAACTCTAAAAAAGTAGTCAAAAAGTCCTCCTGGTGATGGGTAACTTGTGCATTTATACTATTGCGGCATTGTTGAGATGCTCCAGGTAGCATCGCAACGATGTATCCTAAATAAGCGAGGAATTTCAGTCGGAGTGTTGAGAGGATCCGAGTAGAGTTGAGCCACTTCGAATTTGATTGCGTGTAGAACCTCTGTGTACGGAGCGTTGAAACGCTCCAGGGAAGCATTGAAATGCTACCCTCTTGGATGTTGGCTTGATCTTGATGGCGTTGAGATGCTCGCTGTTCCCTCAGGTTCTTAGCTCCAAACTAGCACTTAAAATGTATTATTTTCTTCCCCGAGCTATGATTTTTCTCTTACTTTGATCCAATTGCATCCCGTTCTCTCTCAATTACTCATCCCTGCAAAGTATGACTTATGAAGGTAAATTTGTCATGAGCATATGAAAATTTACAATTAGTTCCAATAAAAACCATATGAAACGTGGCTGACATGGTGCAATATCAGAGGAATGGGTTCAACTCATTCAAGCATGCTTCAGAGTGTTAAATGTGTAACAACCGAAGAATAAAAGATTATATAAATATTTTTATTTGTTATTTTATTTTCTTAAAGATGAACCTTTTTGTTTTAAAAATTACTTTTATTTTAATAAAAATAGAAGATAAATTGTTAAAGTTAAATCTTTATCCTTATCTTTTTTGGTAATCTTATCACAAAAGATTTTAAGGGGTTTGCTTTAAAAACCCCTAAACCCATTTTATTAGACCGTTAGACCTAATTCTCCCTCAAGAGTAATAAGAGAAAAGAGAAAACAAGAAGGAAATTTTTTTATACTTTTCCTCTAAAAAACAGTAAGTTTTCTTTTTATTATTTTTATTTTCTTTTTCTTGATCTATAATTCTTCAATTAAGTTTTTGGGAAAAATTTTGAGATCTTTGTTTTGTTTTTGTTAGAAGAAAAGATTTTAAAGACTTTTTGCCTCAAAATTTTCCAGAATTTTTAGTTTGAATCTTTTTGTTTATGAAACTGTTTTTGGGCTATATTAAAAGACTCTTTTTGCATAAAAAATGTACCCATTTGTATTCTCTAAAGTATAGCTTATTGTTAAGATTTTTACATGAACAATTGAATGTTTTTACTAAGTTTTAAAGATACACTTTTCAGATATGATTTTTCCATAAAAATCAGTAAATTGTTAATTGTTTTGTGAAAAATTCTTGGAAGTTTTATTTTATAAAAACAGAAAATTTTCCAGATTTAAAATCCCCAAATTTTGAATGGTTTAGAAGATTTTTAAGCTTCTTTTGTTGAGAAACTTCTTGTAAATTTAGTCTGTATTGATTTATACCGATTCTTGTAATTTTAAAGTTTGTTATTTTTGAATTTTGAGGCTTTTTAACCAAATTTTCAGATATGGTTTTGTAGCCCTAAATCCATATTTTCCTAATTGTTTTACATGAAAAAGTGTTTTGAATGAAAAAATTGGGTAGATAAGTTTTGCTTAATAATTGGTTGAATTTTAAATCCTTACATAGATTTAAGGATAGATTTTGAATATTGGTTGTTCTAAACGTCTAAGAAATTTGACAACTATTACAAGAAGTTAGTTAAATTTGTAAGATCTCCAAGAGAGGTAAGTGATTTCCCTTCGAAGAGTGTTGTAAGTAATTTCTCATATCCTTCCAAAACTAAAAATTTATTTTGGGTTTGATATGAAATTTTGAAATTGATATCTTGATATGAAATTGAAGTTTTATTATGGATTTTAAAAATATTTGGGCAATTGATATTATGTTTATTTGCAAAATATTTGAAGTATTCTTATATGATTTGATAAAGTTTTGTTTAGATTTATTTAAAGGTTTGAAATTGATATTTTGTTTATTTGTGAAATATTTGAAATTATGTTTTGGATGATTGATAAAGTTTGTTTGAAATTAGTTAAATATTTTGAATTGATTTAATATTTAAAGTAAGTATTTGTTTTGCATTGTATTTGAAAGATATTTCGATTGATTTGATAGGGCTATCCGAATATGTTTTGTTTTGCGGAATGTTTTGCAGATTTGGGGTAGTAGCCTAATTTGAAATTGATGGATTTTGTTATGGCTTATTTGTAGGAAGATATTCTTTGGAATGAAAGATTCGTGTGTGTTATTCATTCACGTGACCTCACACTTAAGTAATAATTTTGACTGTTCTGGTCGATATTAATTCGACAATTCTGTTCTAGTCGATAATATTTCGACAACTCTGTTCTGGTCGATATTATTTCGAGAACTCTGATAGAAGCTTCTGATTGATTGATTAGTGTTACCGACGGGTAACCACATATGTTCCGTAGGCTACCCAAATAATGCATCTTTTCACCATGATATGAAAGTTTTGATTGAACGAAAGTTTGTTTTGAAGGATTTGAAGTTTGATCTAATGAAAGTTTGTTTTGAATGAATGAAAGATTGTCTTGAATAATTGAAATTTTGTTTTGAAGGAATGAAAATTTGTTTTGATTGACTGAAAATTTTGTCATATTTGAAGATTTTGTTTCCGTAAGACTAGTTTGTTTGAAAGCTTTGAAAGTTTTACTAAATAATTTATAAGGACTTTTATAAGTTTTGATCTTTTTGTATTTTTATTTACGTGTTTTGAAAGGAAAATGGATTTCAATATTTGATATGGAAATTGCTTGCTGAGTATTTTTGTACTCATTCTTTGTTTTCTAAATGTTTTCAGATGAAGGTTCGAGTGACTGCTCAGATAGTGATTGAGGAATAGCATTCTGGCATGAGGAGTTGGAATCTTTAAGTATTTTTCCATTTTTTTTAGATTACGAGAACTTAGTATGGTTTCTGTAGTTGTTCTTTGATTCGGTTTTAAGATAGGTTTTCGTTTTAAGTTTTGACTGGTCTTTATCTTTAATATTAGATTTGAAGTTTAATAAAGAAGTTTTTTCCTTTGTTACAGTATTTAATTATTTACACTCCCACATTATTGTTAGAATGGCCGTATTAGAAAGTACGGGTTGTTACAAAATGTCTACAAACAATAAGAAAAGTCAAATGTTTTATAACTTAAAGAGAAAGCAAAGAGGTTTAGAAAAATATTAGAAAAATCTTTTGTAAATCTATTTTGTACTTTTTCTCAAAGTAGATACCATTATCATTTTCGGCATGTAACTCACATTATATTGCCTTTGGTTGTTTACGTGTTGGATTGGGTCGAGTAAGAGGAGTTTTTAGGACCAACCTCAAAATTCGGGTTGACTAGTTCATGTACCTAATGAAGTTGATATTACTGACTAACCCAACCCAACCCAACCATATTTTTTTTTCTAGATTGGGTCAGGTCATCGGGTTGCCAATTCATTTTTTTTCTTCCTGAGAACTAGGTTGGACTAAGGAACGACTAACAGAGTGGAAGAACGATAGACGAGAGTAACTATTTGGCGGCAGACAGTAGTGAATGACACGAATTGCAATAAATAATGACGAAATGGTAGATAGTGAGAGGTCAAATGGCAGGAGAGGTAATAGTTGTGAGATTGTGAGAGAGACGAGTTCAAACTGACGGAGGAGGGAGATGAGAGACCGAGGGGTAGGTGAGAGAAGGGGAGAAGGAGAAGAAGTAGGGGAAAACCTAACATGTAATTATTATTTTTTTGGAAAGGTAAATGTAACTTTTATGACCTATTCTATTTAGAATCAATAAATGTTGAGCTGACATGTGTTATTTATTGTTATTGTATTTGTTGAATACGTAAATGACATGAGAGAGTTAGTTATTTTGGGAGTGGGGAATATTATTCTCAAGGAGAGCAAATTTGTTTAAACAAAAAGGGAGGCAAGAGAGAGAGTCGAGAAGCTTTTTTTTCTTCACTTTGAAAATCAGGCTCGAGAGATTGCTGGTGAGCATTCTATGAAGGATATCAATCTTCTCAGAATATTGCTTGTATTTTTTATTCTCATACTTGGTGAATGAAGTGATGATAGGTGCTGTTGTGAAGTAGATGTAGGTTACCACACTGGTATCTGAACCATTATAATTTATGGGTTTTCTCTTTTCCTTGTACTATATATTTCTTGTATTTAGCAGTGATATTATTGTTTGATGTTATTTACGTTTGTTTGATCAAGAATTTGACCAACTCTACTAACCTTGGCTCGGTCTAAGGATGACCCAATGGACGAGCTCGAGATGGGTTGAGTAGGGAACATGCAAAACAGAACACTCTCCGATGCTAAAGTTAGTAGTTGGCCGTACTAAACTCGAGAGAGAATTTCTTGATTGCGTACCTCAAACTGAAGCGAATGAGTTCTATTTATAGGCAATTTCCCCAACAAGGCCTCAATGGCTCTTTAAGGCAACCATGAATCGCAGCATGTTGTCGTGGAGTTTGTCGGAGACTGGGGCCGAGTGAAGTAAAGATAATCGGTTCAACCAACAAATGAGAACGAGATTTCAAGTAAGCTTGGTCGGCTTGGCCGCGTAATGGATCGACTTGGTCATAGGAGATGAGACCAAGGTAATAAAATTTGAAGCTTTATCGATTAAAGCCACGTGTGACTTCCATTATCCAATCAATATGTGCCACGTGTGAGTTGGAAATCCACCTCCAACATTGGCCCCCACTGTGCTGAGTTGCCATGGTCGGCTCAGCTTAGTGCTATGGATGAGTGGCATGCCGGTGGAGAAATCTAAACTAGATTTTGCGGAATTCGAATGATCGAGCTGACGTATGGTGACATCATGCTTAGCTTGTTTTTAAATTAATGGACGGATGAGATGAGCCCTTTGTTTTCTATAAATAGGAAGGCTCATTTTGCACTTTTCTCTTTACGTGAATTTCCAAACTCCCAAAAATTCTCTCGTTCTCAAGGTGTCCTCGGCTCAGACACAATTTAGGTCAGTTCTACTTTCTCGTTTGTTTTGCTCCATGAATGTGTCGTCTTCCAAGTCGAGGGGCGTGATCATTAGGGCTTGCACAGGTCGGGAGAACAATGCCTCAAACCTCTAGGATAGATATGACGAGTGATAGTGTAGAGCCACTCATGGGTGATGTGTCCACCTCGGGTCGAGACGAGCCTCGTTGCGAACCTTGACCCTTGATTTGTACTGATCCTAACTTATCCAAACTCCATGAAAACTATAGGATTCCATATAGGATCCTAATAAGGCTTCTACGGGTCGGCGAGAGTCTAAATAATCCTCCACCTGGATGGGTAGGCTTTTACCCTCAAATGTTTGAGCGAGGGGTTCGGTTACCTCTTCATCCTTTCATCAAGAGATTTTTGTTGGCCTTAAACCTAGCCCCAACACAACTAGCATCGAACGGGTGGGCCACATCATTCGGTCTGTAGTTCACCTGGTGGAGCTTTAGCTAGGGCGATGAGAGTCGGCTTCTAGATGTAGGTCAGTTCTTTGCCACCCACACATAAAGCTCTATAGGGAGCATTCGAGTCGGTACTATATATCGGCTCGGAATAAATTCTGTAAAATTGTCAACTCCCCCTCAGCCAATAAACACTGACGAGATCAATGATTCCTAGTTTCAGGTGAATGCCTCGCCACTAGGAAATGAGCCATATTGCCAAGTCCTGAGCGAGTTTGGGAACCAGGTAAGTTCGCCTCGGGTCAGGTCTCTACTCCCCTAAAGTTGGGGAGGAGTGAATTCCATCTTGTGAAGTTATGTTCCCAGCTCCCCACTCGGTCTCGTCCCCAAAATTGTAGGAATATTGAGTCAGCAACTCGGGCCACTCTCACCCATACAGATCAAAGGACGAGCCCTCACGGGCAGGAGTCCATAACTCACTCAGGATTGAGAATGAGTTGCCTGGTCATCCTAAGAAACAGCAATCTATTAATTAATGGTGTTACATCTAAAGATTGGCTATTTCGTGGTCCGATCTTATACAAACTCATTGTATAGGATATCCCCACTTGCATGTCTCCACACGAACGACCTGAATCGAGTCGTCTGTAACCTATACAGAGTGGGCCGTATCCATAGTGTTGCCAGGATAAGGTACCCAGCCTTATCCATATACTATAGACCCTTTAGGTTATTCACTGGACATTATCCACTTGTATATCAGGGTATATCAAATATATACCTCGTATATCATATATACCCAGTATATCAAATATATACCCAGTACATATACTGTCCCGGTTACACTAAAATAACATCGGATGTTTAGTTTATTGGATTTTGGACAATGCAATGCTATGAATTTCAACAACAAATTTATTGAATACAACTTTATTGAATATACATTTGTTTTTACATAAATATAAACTACGAGTTTAGGGCAACACACCTAACAAGCATGACACGAATGCTGAGAAGAGACGATAAATTTGTGCTGGAGAAGCCTAGAGACTATCTGCAGGCCCTCATCGACCAACTCGTCGAGCTCCACTTCACTGCTTGCCACGCTAGGGCACTGCTAGGAAGGTCAGCTTCTCGCGAGAGCGTAAGGCCACCAGGACCATCAAAGACCTTACTGCTGAGCTGGCGAAGGTGAAGATTAAACTTTCAAATTTAGAGAAATATAACTCTTCTCTAAAGAATCACCTCATCCAAGCTAGATTAGACGTCCAAAATGCTGAGACCGGGCGAAGGAAGCCGAGAAGTGCGCCAACAAGGCTGAGGACATGCTGGAGTCTAAACATGTGGCTCAGGTGAAGAGGTGGTTGTCCTTCGACGAGCTGGAGAAGGCGATGAGGGTCCTACAAGAGTTTAGTGATATGGTTAGGAACATCGCAACCGAGGCTTCGACTTTGCCACTGATGGGGTCAGGAAGCTTGCACTCGAGCATGACCTATCTGTTGGGTGTGTTGTCATAAACTCGTAGTTTGCAATTATGTAAAAACAAGTTTATATTCAATAAAGTTATAATCAATTTGTTGTTGAATTCATAGTATTGCATTGTCCAAATCCAACAAATTAAACATTCAAAGTTATTATCATGTAACCGAGACAGTATATATACTGGGTATAAATTTGATATACCCTCGATATACAAGTGGATAATCTCACGGGAATAACCTAAAAGGTCTATAATGAATGGATAAGGCTAGGTACCTTATCCTGGCAACACCATGGCGCTTTGTAAATGTTACAAAAGACCCGATCCAAGTCGTTCGTGTAAAGACATATGAGTGGGGGTATCCTATAAAATGAGTTTGTATAAGACCGAATCGTGAAATAGTCAATCTTTAGATGTAATGTCGTTGACTAACAGATTGCTATTTCATAGGATGACCATACAACTCATTCTCAATCCTGAGTGAATTATGGACTCTTGCCCGATGGCTCGTCCTTTGATCTGTGTGGGTGATAGTGGCCCGAGTCACCGACTCAACATTCTTACCATTTTTGGGACGAGACTGCGTGGGGAGCTGGGAATATAACTTCACAAGATGTAATTCACTTCTCTCCGACTTTAGGGGAGTAGATGAGTGTTCTCTTAAATGTTGACTCCGAGACTTGAACAAGGGGGCTCCACTCTCTCACTAGCACGAGAGGGACTTTCAGTTATTGGTCAGATCATAACCGGGTTGTTCATTAAAGGAGCAGTCGTATTTAAGGAGTAAGATGTAACTCAAGGTTCAGTTATGAGCACTCGTGAAGGATTGACTTGCCAGTAATGGTCATATATCCGTGGACACGAAAATATACTGTAGTGAGAAGAGTGCAGCTGCAAGTCTTTAGTGGAGTGACCCACAATTATTGAATGTTGATTAACTCGATTAATGGGTTTGACCGATTAATGTCGTATCGTTGAAACTTCTTAACTGTAGGTCAATTAGGTCCTCTTGCTAGCTCACAACGGGTAAAATAAGGATCGAGTTTCTTGGAAGAATTTGAGATGTTCAAAATGCTCAAGGGATAATATATATATTTATACATTATAATATATGGTTAATTCTAAATTGAAACTATATATTATGAGACAAATTATTTGAATGAGATTCAAATAAAATTCAATATGAAGAGGATTAATAATAAAACTATAAGTTAAAAATAATGTGCTTAAGATATACATTACAACAATAGATTATATGAGAGAATTGCTTTAGAACGTGATTATATTTTGGGAATAAATAATTAAGTGTTAATTAATTAATTATTTAATATATATATATATATAATTAATTGTTAATTAGATTAATAATTAATTAATAAGATTAATTAATTATATATATATTAATTATTAATTATTAATTATTAATATTAACTAATATTAATATTAAACACTCCCTGCTTAATTGCAGGGGAGTGAGAGGTTTGTTATGACGTGGGGTAACTCTACATGTCATCTTTGTTTTTGCAGAATGGTTCGGCATAAAACAGAACAGAAGAAGAAAAAGCCTCCCCTGAATTTTTCCTACTCAAGATTTCTCTCTAACCCAATTTCCAAGTTCGTTGCTGTAATGCCCCACGTTACTCAGGTTGGATTTAATCTCGACTCTTGAGATTTTAACTCAAATTTATTTAAATTCTTACTAAAGTAGTTTACCTTGCTTTACTTATTTATTTAATTATATAATTATGAAGTCACATGATTTTGTTTAACTCAAATAGTTGTGGTGTGCTCAGTTGGGCTCACTTTTTGTTAAGCATCGAGTTAGGGAACTTAGGAAATTGTTTACTCCAACCCATGGGTTTATCCTAGGGTATTTATTGGGCTTTTAAGATTGGGACACATTGGAGGAAAATCAAGTGAATTAAAAAAATAAAGGAAAAAGAAACCTAGCTCATCTCTCCCCACCTTCACGTGTTGTCCCCTAAGAAAAGAAAAAAAAGGATCTCACCTTTTGTGATGCCTCTCGACCACTACCGGCGACCTCTCTAGCAAGCCCACCTCCGACGACCTCACCCCAACGACGGCACGACGGCTCCAACCTGTGGCAGTAGCAGGCGCGATGGTCTTCGTTCGTGACAGCAGCAGGTACGGCGGACTGTGGCGTTTTAGGAGCGATTTTCGGCGGCTCGACGTCTGAACAGTCGGGCCCGACGTCCCTTGGTGGCCCTGAAACCTTCGGTACGAGTTTTTCCCACCGTGCACAACGATATTGGTACTAGTTGGCGTTTTTCCCTGCTGCAAAAAACGTAAACAGCAGCTATTATTGGTGTTCGGCGATTACCCGCGTCCGTTAACAACCCGATCTACGCAATCCACGCCCCATCGAGTTAGATCTAAGTTACCTACAGCCGAACGAAGTCGATTTTGGCGGTAACCCTTCAAAGCACCTTAAAACCAATTTCGATGGCTGGAATTTTTGTTTTAATTGCTGTTTTTGTCTCTTGATGCTTAGGTGTTGAATCAACTCGTGGTTTGAAAGCATAGCAGTGTGTAAGTAGTATTAAGGGACGGGTGGGTGCGTTAATGGGTGCTATTTTAATGGTTGCTTGTTCAACTTTATTATATTTGTGCATCTCATGTTTGTAAACAAAATTGTAGGCCATGGTGTGAGGGCTCGTAGATGTTATTGATGGTTGCGTTCGTTCTGAAAGTTGTTTTGAGGTTAAATGATGTATTTTTTTCTTTTATATGTGCTGGAAAATTGTTACGAAAGGTGCTGACATCCTCGATGTGTTCTCTTTTTTTCATGATATTATGTGCTGGAAATTGTGGTGATATGGTTGCATTCTCATGATGCAGTTCTCCATGATATAGGGTGTTGACATTTATTTTTTATGATCGATTTGGTCTGTGTTCGTGTATAGTAGAGAGTAAGGACGATTGTTGTATAGATTAGTTGAGCTTCTTGCTGTATTTCTACTTGTAAGGGTATCCTAAGTTTTGAGAACGGTTACTCTTGTATTTTGTTACTTTTATATTCCTTATGGTGTAGAAAATGCTAGGAATTGGTTGTTGAGGCTTGTGACCATGAAATGCATGTTGACTTTTGGCTTGTATATTCTTTCTGGGTATACTATGGTGGGAATATTATGAACATTATCAAGTTGTGTCCTTGAGATTGTAACGCATTGATGTCCTGTGGAGTGGCTTGGTGTGGAAAACTGTTATGGTTGTTTGGTTGAGAAGTAGTACTTTAGTCTCGGCTCGGATATGAAGTGAAATGTGTTATCTGGTTATTAGCACGTCACTACTGGGTGTCGAGGCTCCAAGTATAAAGGGTCGGGGGTCGATAAACCAGTCTTGGTAGAGATGAGTGTCGAGGCTTCGGGTACAAAAAGTCGGGGGTCAACATGATGAATCTTTTGCGAATGAGTGATGGGTCTTGACGTGGCACGGTCAAAGACCAATACGCTGAGTAGTCGTTAGGGCCTTGGGGATAAATGTCAAGGGCTGATGCACAGTTCAAAGCCTTGGGGATAAATGGCAAGGTTGAAGACCAAGCTTCTGTAGAGGAGTGTTGAGACCCTGGAGATAAATGGCAAGGGCCAATGCAATTCGAAGAGTTAGACTTAGAGGACTAACATGGCACTAAGTTAGAAGTTCAGTTCAATATCTTGGGGATAAATGTCAAGAACCGATACGACTCGAAGAGTTAAACTTGGAGAACTTAGTGTGCTAGGTAGAAGCAGTGTGAAGGAGTTAGAGTTCAGCGGGCCATGTGGTATGAGTGGCATGAGTCTTGATATGTCAGATGTTTGTGCGTGTGTGATTATTTTACTGTTATGACTATCGATGCTTGTTTTCTAGTATCGTTTCCTTTTATGATTGTTGTGGTTGTGATGCATGATGTTTTGTGAAGAGTTAGTGAGGGCTACTTACAGAGTATCTTATATTCTCATCCCCACTCTACCTTAATTGGTTCAGCTGTAGATCGAATCCTTGGTTGCGATGATGACGGGGAAGAGGCTTGATCAAGGAAGGACCATTAGGCTGCATACCTTTGTCTAGGATAGTGGGTTATAATTTTGATTGTTGGGAGTATTGGGGACTTGTTGTTAGCAGTAAACTAGTTATTGTTGTTTAGATGCATTGAACGATTTTTCAGATGATCCGCCGTTTTACTTATTTGAATTTCTTGTTTGATTAGGGTTTGTTGGACACTTGAATATTCCTTTATCTTTATGGATTTTCTAGTCACTGAGGCAGACAGATTTTCTTTTAGGAATCAGTTGAAGTACGAAATCTCATCTTTTGTCTTTACAATAAGATGTTTTATGTTTTCTTTTGGGGAGAGATTGAATAGGGAGTTTGCTAACATTACCTCAAAATAATTGTTCAAATTCGGGGTCGTTACAGTTGGTATCAGAGTTGAATCGTTCCTGTAGACTGACCTAGTAACTAGAGTGTTTAGGAGTAGTGGTCCTGGTTGGCCTCCTCGTCATCGCCAGGTACGATTTATGATTGGTAGTTCTGCGAACTTATAAGTCTCCCATGTTCGAATTGCTTATATGTTTACTATTATTTTTTTTATGTATGTCATGTTTGTGGCTCTACTTAGTTAGGCCGAGGATGCTCATTAAACGGGCTATTTAAATTGTACTTGACCTTAAGTTGATTGTTGCACTCGTTTGAGACTACGCCTAGAGTAAAGTGCTAACGTTTGTTTTGTGATTTTGTGCCCTTCCGTTCCAGATGATGCCTCATCGTCGTAGTATAAGACTGCATGCGAACGTTAATCCAACCCTCGAAGGTGAGAATGTGGCAGACCCATTGGTCCCTCTAGCAGGTGCCCAAGTAGGGATAGTCCCTCATTTTCCTCCAGTAGCAGCTCGGAGAGGGTGGTTCCCCCAGCTCCCCCGGTAGTTCCCCCGGCAAACCCTCAGGTGGCATTGCTCGCGAAAGTGTTGCAGGCACTGATTAATAACATAGTTGGGGGTGGCGATGCACAAGCTCAGCCACCCCGATATTTCAAGCTCTTCAGAGTAAGGCCCAATTCATCAAGGATTTCAAACGCTACGGGCCCCTACCTTTGATGGAGGGAGCGAGAAAGCTACAACCGCGGAAGATTGGGTCAGGGAGTTAGAAACTTTTTACGCGTATCTAGGTTGTAACGACCAGTTGAGGTCAAAGGTGCAGTCTTCATGTTGAGGGGCGAAGCCCTAAATTGGTGGGACTCAGTAGTAGCGGCAGAAGACCATGCTAATGTACCGATCACGTGGGTGAAGTTCAAGGACTCGTTGTATGACTACTATTTTCCAGAGATTGTGAAAGATGTAAATGAGGCGGAGTTTCTCCATTTCACCCAAGGCAATATGACAGTAGCACATTATGAAAGAAAGTTTATGAAACTCTCCCGTTTTGCTCTGGACCTAATTCCCACCGAGGCAGTGAAGATCAAAAGGTTTGTTAGAGGTTTATGTAAAGGGATTAGAGGACCAGTTGATCTTTAGCGACCAACCACGTACGCGGAAGTAGTTAGGGGCGCCTTAATTATGGATAAGGATGTAACGCCCTCGAACATTTTACACTCTTCTAAGTAACATTAACTAAATCACCTGTTTAACCTTATCTCTAAAGCGAGATAACTATCTCCCTGTGAAATAATTAAATAAAATAAAGCTTCGTCTCTCATCAATTCACCGAAAATAAAAAAAATATCAATCCTGTAAATTATCATTCAAACGTCCTCCGTGGACAACTCCATAAGGCAAATCCATTATTCCAGCTAAACAACTCAATGAATGGAAGAAAACTAAATGAAACGCCTATCCTGAGCCAAAGTAAACAACAGGTGGGAAACTCCCAATAATCAAATAGGAACAAGTAGTTTATTGCCCAAAACATTAATACATAAACCATCTAAACCTAAGCTAAGTGAAAGTAACTACGCAGCCTATGGTCCTCTCTCGTCATGTCTCCTCCACGTCATCGCCAGGGTCGTCAACAAAATCTCGGCCTGAAAACAAAATTTGCAGAGGAGGGTGAGTATATAAAAATATACTGATTACGTTTGTTTACATGCGTAAAAAGACGGTTTTAGATGCTGTTTTTACTATGTTTTAACCTTGTTTCGGACTTTTTCTCGGTCGTTTGAGTTCCAATTCATGCAAAATTCATATATGATGGTTTGTGGTTAGCTTATATTGTATTTATGACATTTTAGGACCATTTGGGAGTGCAAATTAATCGAAAGAAGCAAAAAGACGAAAAAACATCATGGGAGGCGCCAGGCGCCTGGGAAGGCTGCAGAAAACTGTTTTTCTTCCAACTTTGCCCTTAATGAAACGCGTCTTCCAATGCGTTTTGGTGGTTCCAACCGATGCATACGTGTAGAAGAAGTGTTCCACTATCAGTTTGAGCACGATTTAGTCAGTCAAAGGAGTTGGAAATGGGTGATTCACATCGTTTTAGGACCTACCTAACAAATTCTGCACAGCTATAAATTCCAGCAGCTTCTCCACCAAATTCATCAAGTCTTGCTTCCTTCTCTTGATCATTTTTAGTGTTTCTTTGTTGTTTTCTAAGTACTTTTGAGTTGCTTTCATTAGTTGCTTTTAGTTTTTAAATCCCGAGCACTTTACATTCCTTTATTGAGCTTTGTTTTGTTTTCGTTTGTACTTAGTTATTTTCTACTTATTCAAATATATAAAAATCCAGCACTTTACTTATCTTCCCTTTGCCTTTACTTTATTTTTAGTTAAGAGAGTTGTGTTTTTGGAGGAAAGAGCACGTGACACTCCCCCTTGCTTGAAAGAGAAGGGCGAAGCTCTCAATCCCGAGAAAAACTCTCCGTTAGTTAACTTTTGTTTTTCACACATTCATTCCAATTTCAACCATTTTACTTGTTGTATTTTCTTTAATACGTCTTTCTAAATTCCCGTCTCTAGCCCGGTTATGGATAGTTAGCATTTTATTTCTAAAAAGGGTTGCTAAGAAGTAGTGTTTTTGCTTTCCATTCATTGCTCAACATGTTTTCCCAAAAAGTTAGGATTTAGAAAAGGCCACTGTAAGTCTTAACAAGTCAATATTGAAAAGGTTGCTTATTTGCATTGTTGAGTGGTTAAACCGAGGAGAGGAGCGCCTTAGACATAAGGGTTCCGCTTAAGTAGCCTAGACATAGGACCTTAACCTGAGGTTGCGACTATTTCCATCCTAAAACTAAGATATCTCTCATAATAGACATATTAGGGAATGTCTTAGGATTTTGAACTTGCTTAGACATAAGTCAAGTGAAAAGCGTAGTCGTTGGTTCCTAAAGTAAAATGCATATCGTCCTTAGCGTGTCCTTGATTCTTTGTTGGCTAACTTGAAGTAATTCGGGCTAGGTTTTAACATTATAAGACCAAATTCCAAATCCAAAACCATTATTTGTGACCACTTCCCATTTTACAAGAATCACTCATTTTAACGTTCACTATTCATTAAAACTTTAGAGTTTGAAAATTATTTAGAAGTCCTTGAGGACCGATACTTGGACACTCCATCCATTTTATATTACTCTGACAGGTGTGCGCTTGCATCTATAGAATTGTTACCACGCTTAGTGCGTGCAGCATAACCTCCAGTCATATACTCCGTAAGTAGCCCTCACCAATCACACACAAACATCATGCTCAAAAGTCATAAAAGAAAAACATACATAGTCATGCTCTTCATTACATTATACAATCAACCATAGACACGCTCTATAAAACCCGGTGCTAACCACAACCATGTACAATTCAACTACCGTCCACGTGGCTCCTCAACACCTAAAGCACCTCTATGCTCATCTCAACTATTCTAGCTTTCCAAGGCTATTCTGTTGGTAGTGTCGGCCCCTGACCATTTTTACCCAGAGCCCCGACATTACTGCATCGACCCTCGGCCGTTTATTCCCAAGATGTCTTTACAATCTATTGGCCCTTGACCATTTTTACCCAAGGCCCCAATAGTTTTCCTTTCAAAAGATTCCTCGCTGATTACGCTTGTCTACATGCGTAAAAAGAAGATTTTAGATGCTGTTTTTACTATGTTTTAACCTTGTTTCGGACTTTTTCTCGGTCGTTTGAGTTCCAATTCATGCAAAATTCATATATGATGGTTTGTGGTTGGCTTATATTGTATTTATGACATTTTAGGACCATTTGGGAGTGCAAATTAATCAAAAGAAGTAAAAAGACGGAAAAACCTTCATTGGAGGCGCCAGGCGCCTGGTAGGCTGCAGAAATCCTGATTTTCTTCCAACTTTGCCCTTAATGAAACGCATCTTCCAATGCGTTTTGGTGGTTCCAACCGATGCATACGTGTAGAAGAAGTGTTCCACTATCAGTTTGAGCATGATTTGGTCAGTCAAAGGAGTTGGAAATGGGTGATCCACCAGCGTTTTAGGACCTACCTAACTAATTCTGCACAACTATAAATTCCAGCAGCTTCTCCACCAAATTCATCAAGCCTTGCTTCCTTCTCTTAATCATTCTTAGTGTTTTTTTGTTGCTTTCTAAGTACTTTTGAGTTGCTTTCATTAGTTGCTTTTAGTTTTTAAATCCCGAGCACTTTACATTCCTTTATTGAGCTTTTTTTTGTTTCCGTTGTTACTTAGTTATTTTCTACCTATTCAAATTTATAAAAATCCAGCACTTAGCTTATCTTTACTTTGCCTTTACTTTATTTTTAGTTAAGAGAATTGTGTTTTTGGAGGAAAGAGCACGTGACACTCCCCCTTGCTTGAAAGAGAAGGGCGAAGCTCTCAATCCCGAGCCAAACTCTCCGTTAGTCAACTTTTGTTTTTCACACATGCATTTCAATTTCAACCATTTTACTTGCTGTATTTTCTTCAATATGTCTTTCTAAATTCCCGTCTCTAGCCCGGTTATGGATAGTTAGTCTTTTATTTCTAAAAAGGGTTGATAAGGAGTAGTGTTTTTGCTTTCCACTCATTGCTCAACATGTTTTTCCAAAAAGTTAGGATTTAGAGAAGGCCACTGTAAGTCTTAACAAGTCAATACTGAAAAGGTTGCTTATTTGCATTTTTGAGTTGTTAAACCGAGGAGAGGAACACCTTAGACATAAGGGTTCCGGTTAAGTAGCCTAGACATAGGACCTTAACCCGAGGTTGCGACTATTTCCATCCTAAAACTAAGATATCTCTCATAATAGACATATTAGGGAATGTCTTAGGACTTTGAACTTACTTAGACATAAGTCAAGTGAAAAACGTAGTCGTTGGTTCCTAAAGTAAAATGCATATCGTCCTTAGCGTATCCTTGATTCTTTGTTGGCTAACTTGAAGTAATTCGGGCTAGGTTTTACCATTATAAGACCAAATTCCAAATCCAAAACCATTATTTGTGACCACTTCCCATTTTACAAGAATTACTCATTTTAACGTTCACTATTCATTAAAACTTTAGAGTTTGGAAATTATTTAGAAGTCCTTGAGGATCGATACTTGGATACTCCATCCATTTTATATTACTCTGACAGGTGTGCGCTTGCATCTATAGAATTGTTACCACGCTTAGTGCGTGCGTTCAGCATAACCCCAGTTACTCGCATCGACCCTCGACCATTTATACTCGAGACCTCGATGCTCATCTTTATCCAATATTGGTGTATCGACCCTTGACCATTTTTACCCAAGGCCTCGATACCCAATTAGTGACGTATCAGCCTCCGACCATTTTTACCCGAGGCCCTGATACTCACTCATCCACTTCATAACGGAACCAACCCTCATCGGAGTCCTACTTTATGCTTTCTTAGACTATGACTCATGCATCACTCTGCTCATCAATACAATTCAGCATGCTTCCACCACATAAACATCATTCTAATAGCAAAACAATAAACGAATCATACTTTCACAACATATCAATTCTTAACAACAGCGCCACAGTCATAACAGAGCATAGTCAACAAATTTTAAACGATTGGAACCCAACACAATTCATCCAAATTCAGACAATAACATCCCCACAATAAATCCACTTTAACGAGCATTCCCTACAAATACACATCATTCCACCACAAATCTCAGCAGCTCAACAATACAAAATTTCCACTATTATCACCGACAGATATTCAACACTACCCAAGCATACAAACTAACACAAACGGGAGTTACACTGCACAATAGCATATCAAAATTAATAATAAACATCATGAAATAGCACAATGGCAACCAAATAATATGCATCAACGCACGCACCCGCCCCTCGTCTACATACTCAAAGTCCCAAAGCACTATTAAGCTCGTCGAAGGGTTCCTAAATCCAAAAGCAAACCAAACTTGATCAGAGTTCATGTTAGAAACACTTAGTTTCCATCGAAACTAAGCTTAGATGATCCATCACCTATTATCTAACCATAAAACCTCTTGGGTTTGGAGTGGGTCGACGCCGAGGATGTTCAGGCGCCCAAAACCAAGCTCCAATTGCCTTGTGCTAACTGGCCCGACGCTGAAAAACGATAGGAACTCCGATTCGAGTCCGAAAAGGAGTGGGTCAACTCCGATTGTCGCTAGAACAAAAATAACACCACGAAACTTGCTGGGTTTCACAAATCTGGAATGTTCAAGGTCGCGGAGGGATCGCTTCGCTGGTCACAGAAGAACAGCGTCGGAGAGAGCCGGAAATATGGTTGTTCAGCCGCTACAAGTGTTGGTTCTGCTCAAATCTCACCATCGTAGCCCTGCTGAAACGTCGAGGTCCGATACTGTTGTCGTGGGATGTCGGATCTGAAGTAAAACTCCTCGGATCTCCTCGCAACTTACCGGAGAACAGCTCGCCGTCGCTCCTGAAGGTCACACCGCCGCACCGAAAGGGAGAACGCCATGGGTATGTCGTAGTTCGTCACGAAAGGGCGTAAGGCCGCTGGAATCTCACCACGAATCGCCGTCCTTGTCCCGCACAAGGCACCGCCGTCGATCCGGAAATGTCATCGCTCGCTGAGGCCACCAATGATGATGCAGTCGCCGGAGGAGGATTTGCTGGAGAAGAAGAAGTTCCGGGGGGGGTTGGCGGCTCAACAAGGGGAAGAGGAAGAAGAAGAAGAAAGGGAATGGAGGAAAAAGTCAGGGTTTTGTTTGTTTCCTCTTATTTCTTATTTACCCAAAAAAGAAACAAGATAATAATAATATTAAATCAATTTTAAAATCAATAACCTAAATCGTCAAATTTTTAAAAAAAACCCAACTAACTAACACACCGACCTAATTACAAGAAGTCCAAAATTACATTTTATTACTTTAAGTAAATCCCACAATAACCCAAGATAAGATGATTAATTTTAACTTTAGAACACAAGAATAAAGCCCGAAAAGGGAAAATTAGATTTCCAAAACCAGGGATTAAGATCGAAACAAAAATCTCTCCCCAAAATTTGAACTCCGAAATTATAAAATTCAATGATTAAAAATATCAACTTTGGGAAAATCCAAAGGCACTAACAATATCTTAAAATTAACATGCCCGAGGACGCGGGGCGTTACAAAGGATTTCTCCAACAGGGCTCAACCTCTGCTAGAAAACGTTCATCTTCAGGTGCGAAAAGGAAGGCCCCTCCGTCTTTTACTGGTCAGCCGTCAGAGCACCCAATGACAGACTCAACAGTATGGTATGCTACCAATATGCCCCTCATGTAAGAGGAGACATGTCAGGCAGTGTTGGACTGGAATTAAAGTTTGTTTCAGATGCGGGAAAGAAGAGCATTTTGCAATGGAGTGTCTTATGACGAGTTCGAACACACAGAGGCTAGGTCAGGACGCCCCCTCAACAGTTTTGACGTAGGGGGGCAACTAGAGAGCTCGTGTTTTTTCACTTAAATGCAAGGAAGCGGCGAATGCTGAAACCGTTGTAATAGGTACTTCTATCTTATTCTGAGTTTTTGGTTATACGTTCGGGGTCTATGTCTTTACTCTTGTATTGTCTCTCAAGTATTGTCTTAGTTCATAATGTGCCTGCTTTTATGTATTGTTTGATTCAAGGTCAAGTCACACTTTTATTTCCACTACGTTTGTTCGTCAAGAAAACCTTGAGTTAGAACTGTTAGGTCTTTTGTGAAAGGATGTGAATCCCAGAGCGGCAACGGACCGTTGTTCATGATATTTGGGAAACAAAATCAAAATGTGCAAGATGAAAATACAGGGGAAAAATTATACCTTTGAAGAAATTTTCTTCAACGAATTTCCCTTGAACACCACCATTGAATCTTCCTTGCTATCCTCTTGGGTTTCGAGATCACGCTTGTGGGAGCATTTCCTTGGAACGAGAGGGAGAGTTTGAGAGAGATCGATTGAGAGAGAATGGGAGTTATGGCTTTTTTTCTATTTTGTCCACCTGTATTTTGCAGAACTGCAAAAGGAAGAAGAACAAAAAACAGTGACTCCACGTCACTTAATTTCAAATTGCAGGGGAGTTAATTATTAATTTATATATTAATATTATTAATTAATAATTAATTATATTTATTAATTAATATGATTAATTAATAAATATATATATATATAATTAATAAATATATATATAAATCAAATAAATAATTAACACTGAATTACTTATTATAAAATTAGAATCATATTCTAAAACATTTCTCTCGCATAACCTATAGCTGTAATGTACATCTTATGCACATTATTTTTAACCTATAGTTTTAATATGAATCATATTCATATTAATTTTATTTGAATCTCATTCAAATAATTTCTCTCATAATATATAGTTTTAATTTATAATTAACTATATATTATAATGTATCAATATACATATAATCCCTTAAGTAATTTAAACAATTCAAATTCTTCCAAAAACTTTATCCTCGTTTTACCCGTTATGAGCTAGCAAGGGGACCTAATGGACCTACAGATCAGAAGCTCCAACGATGCAAGATTAATCGGTCAAACTCATTGACCGAGTTAATCAAGATTCCTTAACTATGGGTCATTCCACTAAAGACCCGCAGTTGCACTCTTCTCACTGCAGAATGCTTTCGTGTCTATAGATATACGACTATTAATGACGAGTCAATGCTTCACGAGTGCTCGTAACTCAATTTGGGTCAAATTACCGTTTTACCCCTCAGTAACATCTTACTTCTTAAGTACCACTGCTCCTCTAATGAACAACCCAGTTATGGTCCTACCAGTAACCGGAAGTCCCTCTAGGGCCAATGAGAGGGTGAGGCCCCTTGTTCAAGTCCCGGAGTCAACATTTAAGGGAACACTCATCTACTCCCCTAAAGTCGAAGAGGAGTGAATTTCATCTTGTGAAGTTATGTTCTCAGCTCCCCACTCGGTCTCATCCCCAAAATTGTAGGAATATTGAGTCAGCAACTCGGGTCACTCTCACCCATACAGATCAAAGGACGAGCCCTCACGGGCAGGAGTCCATAACTCACTCAGGATTGAGAATGAGTTGCCTGATCATCCTAAGAAACAGCAATCTATTAGTTAACGGTGTTACATCTAAAGATTGGCTATTTCGTGGTCCGGTCTTATACAAACTCATTGTATAGGATACCCCCACTCGTATGTCTCCACATGAACGACCTGGATCGAGTCGTCTGTAACCTTTATAGAGTGGGCCGTATCCATAGTGTTGCCAGGATAGGGTACCCAGCCTTATCCATATACTATAGACCCTTTAGGTTATTCATGGGACATTATCCACTTGTATATCAAGGTATATCAAATATATACCTCGTATATCAGGGGTATATCAAATATATACCCAGTACATATACTGTCCCGGTTACACTTAAATAACCTCGGATGTTTAGTTTATTGGATTTTGGACAATGCAATGCTATGAATTCTACAACAAATTTATTGAATAAAACTTTATTGAATATACATTTGTTTTTACACAAAATACAAACTACGAGTTTAGGGCAACACACCCAACATTTTGTTGTCAGTATCTACACCATCAGGGTCAGTCATGGTTGCTAGTCAAATGGTGAGAGCAGACAAGCTATCCTTAGACGATCAGGCTTTGGCGGTAAGATTGATTCAACTGGACATGCAGAATTTGGATGTTATAGTGTGCATGGATTGGCTAGCTACCCATCAAGCCAACATTAATTGTTCGAAAAGGGAAGTCTTCTTCCAACTGCCTTCTGGTCAGAGTTTCATGTTTAAAGGAATCATGGGTGGTGTTCCGAGGGTAGTTTCAGCTCTAAAGGCCAGACACCTCTTACAGTGTGGTGTTTGGGGTTACTTGGCAAGTGTCGTCGAGACTAGTAAGATTGCACCCAACATTGACTCCATCCACGTGGTTAATGAGTTCCCGGACGTGTTCCTTGAAGACCTTCCAAGGCTATCCCCTGTTCGTGAATTGGACTTTTGCATCGACTTATTACCTGGGATGACCCCCATTTCGAAGGCACCTTACTGTATGGCTCCAGCGGAACTTAAGGAGCTCAAGGCCCAACTAGAAGAGTTATTAGACAAGGGCTTCGTTCGCCCCAGTGTGCATCCTTCGGGTGCTCCAGTGCTTTTTGTTAACAAGAAGGATGGATCGATGCGGCTTTGTGTATATATTAATTATATTAATATTAATATTAACACTCCCCTGCTTAATTGCATGAGAGTGAGAGGTTTGTTATGACGTGGGGTGACTCCCCATGTTATTTTTATTTTTATTTTTTTATTTTTTTTTGTAGAATGGTTCTGCATAAAACAGAACAGAAGAAGAAAAAACATCTCCTATAATTTTCTCTACTAAAGATCTATCTCTAACAAAATTTCCAAGTTCGTAGCTCCCACAAGCAGATTCTTGTACCTAGAGAATAGCCCGGAAGATCGGTGGTGGTGTGTTCATTTTTGATTTCTTGAAGAAAGGTTCTTCAAAAGTAAGTTTCATTTTCTTCTATATTTTCCTTTACATTGAAAGTTTCATTTTCTTCTATATTTTCCTTTACATTGTGTTGTTTTTTCTCTTAAAAATTCAAGAACTTGATCTCCGTTTCTGCTGCGGGATTAACGTCCCATCACTGTCTTCTCTCTACAAGGCCTATGAGGCTGAGCTTGATGAAGAGGAAGATCAGGTCCGAGGTGAAGATCCAGTTGTTGGGGATGACTAGGAGGCCAACAAGTGAGGTGGTTCTCAACTCGATTTTCCAGTGCTTATGCATCTTTTCCTTGTATTTTTTGGTATTTATAAAAGGTCGGAGCTTGTAGTGCTTCAGCTCGCTTTTGTACTAGGTGGAGGTCTATATACCTCAGCCACTTTTCCAAAATTAAGAAGAAAAGCCTTTTGTTTTCATTTTCTCCACTACCTTTTGGAATGCCTGACTAACCCGACCCCTGATCTGTTTATACGTGTTAAGTTGGTCTTTTTAATGCTGCTAATGAGGGGGGAAATGATCCGAGCCGAGCAGTGAATCATTTTTTCATGCTTGGCTCTGATATCATTCCTCAACCCTATTTAAGTGTAGCTCAAAAATTTGAGGTATACTTGAATATCCATCTGTATTTATTAACAATGCGTACAACATAGCTACACTTAGATTGTTTTACATATATTTATAATAAATATGTAAATGGTCAGCATTCCAAGGATGGTGTAGCTTATTGTCGTTCAGATCAACAATGATGTACGTTCCGGGCTGAACTAATTCACAGACACTGTATAGGCCTTCCCAATTCGGCTCCAGCGTGCCGACATGGTTTAAGACTTTTTTGAGGATGAAGTCTTCTGCCTTGAACACTCGGTGCTTTACCCTAGCATTGTAATACTAAGCCATGCAGTTCTGATACTCGGCTCGATGGGACTGTGACTGAGCTCGCTTTTCTTCAAGGAGGTCAAGGTTAAGCAGAAGAGCTTCATCATTTGCTCGCTGGTCAAAATTTTCAACACTCAATGTTGGCAAGCCGATCTTCACAAGGATGACAGCCTCCAAGCCGAACATTAAATTGAAGGGGTTTTCGCTTGTTGGTCCTGTTGGATCGGTATGGCAACACTAGAGGGGGTGAATAGTGTTGAAGATCAATTTACTAAACTTTTTCAATTTTAAGCGTAAATCAAATAACCAAGTAAACTTTTTAAACAAAAACAATTTATGCACAATTTATACTAACTCAAAATATCATGAAACAAATATTTAAGATAAGTATAATATATATTTGCAATAAAAGAAAATATACTTAAAAGATAAATTGCAATAAATAAAAAGTAAGGGATAGAGAAAACGTCACGCAAGAGATTTATAGTGGTTCGACAAACCCTCGGCCTACTCCACTTCCCGAACACCTCTCGAGATTTTCCACTAAGCACGATCCTTTTATGGGTTCAAGATCGGAAACCCGGTCCTTTTGCGGGATCAAGACCAAACCTTACAAACCGCTCTTTTACGGGATCTAGAACTAAACCCAACCTTTTTCTCGGGACAAAGATCGAAACTCACACTCTGTTCCTTTTACCGGGCTCTAGAACGAAACCTAACTAAGTGTGGAAATAAGAATTTTTCACACACTAAAACTCTCAAATATAGTAGATTTACAAATTTAGACTCACAAATACATTAATCCTCACAACAAGAAAATCTCTCACAAAAAATAAAAATGAAAATTGAATTGAGATCTTGGAGAGAGCAACAACGGATTATAGAGGATTTTAAATAAGAAAGTTGGTATATAAAAGTGGGAGATGAGACGTGTATAAATAAGGGAGGAAAGTGATGGAAAATTGATTTGAAAATAAAATCAAAATTGGATCCTTGTATGATAATGATTGAAGATGAAGGGTGGAGATTGAATTGTAAAAGTAATGATTACATTATATTATAATATAATATATTATAAAAATAAAATAATATATATATATGCATGCAACGGTAATTTTGATTTTTTTTTTCCTCAAACGTTAAGTTTCCTATTTTTTTTCTCTTTTTTTTTTTAATTTCTTTTTCAATCTCTTTTCTTTTCTTTCTTTTTCATTTTCTTTCTTTCTCCATTTTTTCTCATTTTTTTGAATAATTCAGCTCGCCATGTGTCAGCATATGATTCGTCCACGTCATCATCTCTTGTATTTTCCGTTCAACTTGATTCGATCATAACTTCTTCATTTAAACTCCGATTTAAGTCATTCAAATTGGGTTGTATCCGTCTCTTCAAGCTCTACATTATGGACACTTTGAAACACCAAATCATCAATATATTAAGTTTGTTATCATCAAAACATATGGTATGATTGAAACTCGAAAAGTCAACAATCTCCCCCTTTTTAATGATGACAAACCACATAAGAAAAACACATTTAAATTGGCATTAAAAATGTATTCAATAATATAATTTCATTTTTCTCCTACTTTCTCCCCCTTTTGGAATCAATCAAAAAGGATAAATGAATATTTTCATATCATTTTAATACCCATTGTAATAAGCCCAAATCATCATAACATATAAATTCAAAAGTTTACTTTCCATAAAAAATTAATCAATTAATATATCTTTACGAAATAATAAAGTATGAAACTGCTCCTAAATAAAAGAATCATATAATAAATGTACAAGAGTGATAGAATATAATCAAAAAATTTAACACCAATATTTTCAAAAGATATAACTCCCCGTAAAACTAAGCATACTCCAAAATATATATCAAGAGGTTTCATGATTTTCAAAATAATGCTAAAAAAGCAAATATTATTCAATATCTCAAAGAAATAGTAATAAATGTGATATAACAAAAGGATACCAAGTTCAAGAGATAAAATTTCTAAGGTCATAACAAATAATGTTAGAAACTCAAATGACTTTAAACAAGTTACGAATTTTGTTCCATTCAAGAGAATATCAATTTCAATCCATAATTATACCAATTGTTAAAAAAATATACCAATTATTCTAAAAATAAACAAATTTGTTGAGATAAAAAGATGCATCAATTTTAAGCAATGAAAACAATAATTTCATTAATCAACCAATAGGGTTTCAAAAAAAAAATTAAACAAATAAACCATTAGAACTCCCCCTATAAAAAACATAATTTAACCATTAAAAAAATTATTAAATATCGAGGCTTTTTATAAAATTTCAAACAAAACAAATAATTTCTTCAACTTTCATATCACATCATAACTAATAAACTCAACAATAATTATTCCCCAAGGAAATCAATATTTCAAGTAATCATTACTATCAAATAAACTCCTTCAAGAACCAAACAAATATAATTTCAAATTTTAATTTAAACTCCAATAATAACTCAAAAAAAAATCAATATATCCATCAAAGAAACATCACAAGAATATTTTCAATATCACAATGTATTAAAAAAATCTCAATTGTCATTTAGAAATAAACAAAGTTACCAAATAAAGTGATTTTCCACTTGAAGCACCAAAAGAGAGTTATAGAATTGTGTTTGGGGGTAAAAATACCCTGGACACGTGGAGGACAGCCATTGGTGCTTTAAAGATGATTGGAGAACCAGGTCCACCTTGAACCGCCTAGAAGACCGGTTGCAGCCATCAAAAAGGCTAAGTATGAAAGCCGAGATACGACATGTTCGGGGTCCGACCTACTGGGAGACCCGACAGGTCTGATGTGAGAAAAGACAAGTATCCGCCGATCGTGTGTACTGTCGGATCCATCACTTATAAATAGAGGGCTTCATTTCACGCTCAAGTATCGAATCTCACTTCGAACTAAATAGAGAGTCCGACCTATACTGACTTGAGCGTCAGAGTGTTTACCCTCTTGTGCAGGTCCACTCTCGTGTTCAGGTCGGACCAGAGACCGGGTTCGAGCTAGGTTTGGAAAAAGGACCGTTGTACAAATCTTGAATAAACATTTGGCGCCGTCTGTGGGGACGGACGTTCTAAGTCATCCCAATTTAAGAACGCGAACGAAAATGGTTCAGCCAGCAAACTCAGCTAATACAGCGACCGAAGAGCTCAAGCGGCCAATGATGGCCACCAGAGGGAGGTCGGAGCGGAGGTGGTAGAAGGGCAAGTTCATGAAGGCCTGGAGACAGAACCTCTCCGCAAGTCGGCACGTATCACCACGCCCGTTCTACCACCAGCACATCCAAAGCCATCCAAGGCCAATCGTGGCCGAGGTGGAGCTTCAAAGAGAACCACCCGAGGACCAGCCTCAGCTCTAATAAGGGAGAATTTTGACGCACTCCAAAAACAAATGGAGGCAATGCGCACTCAGATGCGCACCATGGAAGAAATGTACAACAAAATGGTGCAAGCTGCGGGCACAGGATCTCGGTCTGAAAACCAGGTGACGCGCGTTGACGTGCGCGAGCAGAGGGGTCCCCACCTCGGCCCAGTCGAGGAAGACCATCCCGAAGGAGGTGAGGACGAGGAGTACACTCACCAGAGGGGTGATCTCCGCGAACATCTTAACAGAAAGAGGAGCTCGTCCCTCCGAAAGGGACAGTCTCCGGCCTGCTCGCACAGGAACTCCAACCAGCAGGCTGAATCCTCCTACAACCCGGTAACCCCCGAAGGGGTGATCACGAGGGAAGAGTTCGACCAGCTAAAGAGCAAGTTTGATGCTCAGGTTGAGGTCTTGAAGGCCAAGTGCGAGAAGAAAGAAAGTCCACTCGATGATGGTGACCTGGGAGAATCGTCATTCACCTCGGAATTTTGGAGGCACCAATCCCTCCGAATTTCAAAACTCCCACCGTAAAACCTTATGATGGGTCTAAGGACCCCAAGGACTATGTTGAGGTCTTCGAGGGCCTCATGGATTTTGAAGCGGCATCAGACGCAATCAAATGTCGCGCCTTCCAAATCGCGCTTACCAGCAGCGCGCACTTGTGGTATTGAAGACTGCCGGCCAGGTCGATCTCGACCTACTCTCAGCTGAGGAGAGAGTTCATCGCTCAATTCTCTTCTCGGTATTATGACAAAAAGACAGCGACTCACCTCGCCACCATCAGACAGAAGGAAGGCGAGACGCTAAGGGAGTAGGTCACAAGGTTTAAGAGGAGCAGTTGAAGGTCGCGCACTGTTCCGACGACTCGGCCATGTGCTACTTTCTCACCGGCCTGACCGACGAGGCCCTCACCGTGAAGCTCGGAGAGGAGGCTCCAGCTACCTTCGCCGAAGTATTACAGAAGGCGAAGAAAGTCATTGACGGGCAAGAGCTCCTCCGAACCAAAACTGGCCGACCAGAAATAAAGGTCGACCAGGGCAAAAATGGAAGAGACAAGGGGAAGGCAGATTCCAAGTCCAAGGACAGAGGAACTTCCTCCAGTGGCCGTGCAGAGTACCGAAGGACGGAGAACAGCCCCAGCTGAAGCCGACCCTATGAGCGCTATACTCCAACCACCATTCCAATCTCTGAGATTCTTACAAATATCGAGGAGTCTGAAATGGAAAAACTCCTCAAGCGACCTTAGAAGCTCAGAGAAGACCCGGAAAGACGCAATAAGGATAAGTACTGCCGCTTCCATCGCGACCATGGCCATAACACAGCGAACTGCTGGGAATTGAAGCGCCAAATTGAAGACCTCATTCAAGATGGCTACTTCAAGAAATTTGTGGGGAAGCCAAGGTCCAACTTGGCAGAGAAAAAAGAAGAGAGAAAGCGTTCAAGGACGCCACCTCGACGAGATAACCGACCTGCGGTCATTAACACCATTTTCGAAGGGCCAAGTGGAGGCCAATCCGGAAATAAAAGAAAGGAGCTAGCTTGCGCAGCCAAGCGCGAAGTGTGCATCATCAGGGAGCAGAGGCCGACCTGCTCCATCACTTTCGACGATACAGACCTAGAGGGGGTCCACTTGCCCCACAATGACGCACTGATGATTGCTCCTTTGATTGACCATGTTGTGGTCAGAAGGGTGTTAATAGATGGAGGCGCATCTGCCAACATCTTGTCCCTTCCGACATATCTCGCCTTGGGATGGACCAGGATGCAATTAAAGAAGAGCCCGACACCGCTAGTTGGGTTCTCTGGAGAATCGGTCTCCCCAGAAGGGTGTATTGACTTGCCAGTCACGTTCGGGCAGGATAGTACGCAGGTAACTCAGATGGGCGAGTTCGTGGTGATGGACGGTAGATCGGCCTATAATGCTATCTTCGAGAGACCTATCATCCATTCCTTTCGGGTCGATCCCTCAACACTCCATCAAGTTCTGAAGTACTTAACCCCCAATGGAGTGGGCACGGTCTGAGGAGAGCAAAAAGCTTAAAGGGAGTGCTATGCTTCCGTATTTAAAGGGTCATCAGTATGTGTCCTGCAAGAACACGCCAAGGGGGATGAGTTACAGAAATCCGAGGCCGACCTGCCAAGAGTAGGTAAAAAGGAGTTCTTCGCGCCAACTGAGGAGCTTGAGCTTGTTCCTTTGCTTAGTCCTGAAAAGCAAATAAGCATAGGAACTAAGCTAGGGGCCACTGAAAGGCAGGAGCTGATCAACTTCCTCAGGTCTAACTTGGACGTCTTCGCGTGGTCTCATGAGGAAATGCCTGGCATTGACCCGAAAATCATGGTGCATCGCCTCAACATAGACTCATCATTCCGACCTGTAAAACATAAAAGAAGACCTGTAAATAAGGAAAGGAGTGATGTAATTGTTGAGGAAGTGAGCAAACTTTTAAAGGCTGAATATATAAGAGAAATTTTGTACCCCGAGTGGCTCTCTAATGTTGTATTGGTTAAAAAATCCAACGGGAAGTGGAGAATGTGCGTACACTTTACAAATTTAAACAAGGCATGCCCAAAAGATTGCTTCCCACTGCCGATGATCGACCAGCTCATGGACGCTACTGCCGGGCACGAGCTGCTCACCTTCATGGATGCCTACTCCGGGTACAACCAAATCAAGATGCATTCCCCAGATCAATATCATACTGCATTTATAACAGACCAAGGTCTGTACTACTATAAGGTCATGCCCTTCATCCTAAAGAACGCAGGGGCGACCTACCAAAGAATGGTGAATAAAATGTTCGCCAAGTAGATCGGCCGGAATATGGAAGTATATGTGGACGACATGCTTGTCAAGAGCAAGCAGTCAAAGTCGCATCTTTCCGACATGGCCGAAGCCTTCGAAGTTCTGCGGAAATATCAAATGAAGCTCAATCCAGCCAAGTGTGCCTTTGGAGTCTCCTCGGGAAAGTTCCTTGGCTTAATGGTAAACAACCGGGGGATCGAGGCCAACCGCGAGAAGATAAAGGTCGTGCTCGAGATAGAGGTACCCAAGACCCTGAAGCAGCTTCAGAGCCTCAATGGCAGGATTGCAGCCCTGAACCGGTTTGTTTCAAGGTCAACAGATAACTGCCTTCCTTTCTTCAAAGTCATAAGAAAGAAGGGGCCATTCGAATGGACAGCAGAGTGCGAGCAAGCACTAGAGCGGTTGAAGAATTATCTCTGCTCGGCACCTCTGCTTGCCAAGCCATTGCCAGGAGACAGGCTCTACTTGTACCTGGCAGTGTCCGACAGCGCCGTCAGCTCGGCCCTAGTCAAATAAGAGGAAGCGCGGCAAAGTCCGGTCTACTACACAAGCAAGGCTATGACTGAAACTGAGACCAGATACCCTCAAATGGAAAAGTTGGCTCTCGCCTTAGTCACCTCTACCAGGAGGCTTAGGCCGTACTTCCAAGCTCACACTGTGGTGGTGCTCACCAACTTGCCCCTGAAGAGTATCTCCCATAAGCCAGAGACATCAGGACGCCTGATGAAGTGGGCAATGGAGTTGAGTGAATACGACATCCAGTTCGAACCCAGAACTGCGTTGAAAGGACAAGCAGTGGCTGATTTTATAGCCGAGCTCACACCACCTCCCGAGCTAAGCAGGCCCGACCTCCCGTGGACGATCTATGTCGACGGATCCTCCAATGAGAGAGGATGCGGGGCAGGAATCCTCTTGCTCGCACCAGGAAGTGAGCGGTTTGAGTATGCTCTACGATTCAGCTTCCGGACTTCCAATAACGAGGCCGAGTATGAAGCACTCCTAACGGGTTTGCGGATCGCCAGGGCACTGGGAGCCTCTCATATTAAGGTCTTCAGCGACTCCCAGCTGGTTGTAAGTCAGATCAAGGAGGAGTATCAAGCCAAAGACTCCCGAATGGAGAAATATCTAAGCAAGGTCAGATCGTACCTCATCCAGTTTAGGACCTACGAAGTAAGCCAAGTTCCAAGAGCGGAAAATTCCAATGCTAATGCCTTAGCCAAATTAGCGTTAGCATACGAGACCGATCTGGCCAGGTCGGTCCCTGTCGAGATCTTGGACGGCCCTTCGATCTTGGAGCCAGATTTGATGGAAGTCGACACTCCGGAGCCTTCGTGGATGGATCCAATCGTGGATTTCATTAAAGGAAATTCACCACCAGATCCCAAAGAGCACAAAAAGATGGCGAGAAAAGCAGCTCGGTTCGTAATCCAAGACGGAGCGTTATACCGACGTAGCTTCTCTCTACCTCTGCTGAAATGCGTAACCCTTGAGGAAGGCCTCTATGTCCTCAGGGAGATCCATGAAGGAGTGTGCGGCAACCATTCAGGCGCTCGGTCGTTGTCGGCCAAGGTGGTCCGACAAGGATACTACTGGCCTACTCTCGACCAAGATGCCAAGAAGTTTGTGAGAACTTGTGACAACTGCCAGTGCTTCAGAAACATAATCCACCATCCACCCGAGCTGCTCACCCCCATCTCGGCCCCATGGCCATTCACCTAGTGGGGGATAAACATCATCGGTCCTTTCCCTTTGGGCAAAGGACAGACCAAATTTGCCGTTGTCGCTGTGGACTACTTCACAAAGTGGGCCGAGGCCGAGGCGCTCTCCCACATTACAGAGTCCAAAGTCACGTCCTTCGTATGGGCAAACATTATATGCCGTTTTGGTATACCACATGCCATCGTGATGGACAACAGAAAGCAATTCGACAATGCAAAGTTCAAGGACTTTTGCGGAAGGCTTGGTATAAGTCATGTCAGCTCATCCCCTGCACATCCGAAAGCAAATGGACAAGTGGAAGCGGTGAACAAGATCATCAAGCGAGGCCTCAAACTGAGATTGGACTCCAGAAAAGGCAGATGGGTCGAGGAGCTACTAGAGGTTCTATGGTCATATCAGACCACCCCAAGAGAGTCAACTGGCGAGACCCCCTTCTCACTCGCTTTCGGCTCTGAAGCTGTTGTTCCAGTTGAGATGGGCCTCCTATCCAATAGAGTGGAGCACTACGAGCCTACAGTAAACGAGGAAAAGCTGCTTCTCAACCTCGATTTACTTGAAGAAAAAAGAGAAATGGCCCAGCTACGCCTGGCGGAATATCAAAACAGAATGGTCAGACATTACAACGCCCGAGTTCGACCTCGAACCTTCCAAGTCGGACATATGGTCTTAAGGAGGATCCAAAGTCATGTGGGCACCCTTGACCCAAACTGGGAAGGGCCGTTTGAAGTCAGGGGAATAGTCCGACCTGGGATGTACATACTGGCCGATCTGAAAGGAGACGTTCTCGTGCATCCATGGAACGCAGAGCATCTGAAGCGCTATTACCCTTGAAATGTCAAAATGGTCCTAAATGGACTTGTAAAAATTTTCAAGAGGATGGTGGTCTGAATAGACGAGGTGATTTAATTTCATGACTTCGAGTTCGACCAGAAATTAAATGGGGGCCACAGACTCTCACAGGATTAAATTGCAGTAATTGGTTAAAATTCAACCCTCAAAACCTACGGGTTAGAGGTGCGATGTCAAACCAGCAATGAACCAAAATTCAATCCTTTGTACGTTAAGAGTTAAAGGTGCGATGTGAAAGGTTCAAAATTAAAAATTAATTACGAAATAGTTGGTTAAAATTCAATCCTCAAAACCTATAGGTACGAGGTGCGATGTCAAAACCACTGATGAACTTAAAATTCAAACCTTTGAACATTTAAGTTAAAGGGGCGATGTGGAAAATTCAAAATATTCAAACCTCTGAACCTAAGGGTACGAGGTGGGATGTGAAGAATAGCTATCGACTTAAAATTCAAACCTTTGAACGTTTAAAGTTGAAGGTGCGATGTTAAAAGTCCAGAGTTTGTGTAATGCATTGAAGACTAGATGGAGACTCAAATTCAAACCTTTAATGAAAGGCGTGATGTCAAAAGAGTTAGAGGTGCGAGGTGAATTTGACTACAAAATTTAAAGAAAAGGCAAGAAAAGAGACAGAGCCAAGTGCACAAAAATGAAGGAATAAGACATTTCATTGATTACAGGACAAAGCCAAGGCTTATAGACCTTGTAGCTCTGCCCTGCGACTTACAAAAAAGGAAAAAGAAAGAAGCCTCAGCTGCTTCCGAGGTGGGAGGATAGCTCGCCCTGCGACCCAAGTAGATTGACCTCCTGAGATTCGCCTGGTTGAGAAAGAGCTTCCTCCTGAGTGGTGCCGACCTGGTCCTCTTTAAGATCAGAGTAGTCAGAGTCCAGGTCTCTGACGTACTTCTCCACCAGCGCCTAGGGGCAGGTGTGCAGTTAGGCCCAGAGGCCCACTTCTCAGCATACTTCCTCTTCAGACCGCTAAGATCGATCTGAAGGTCAGGCATGTCGGCAGCAATGCCCTTCATCAGGAACTTGAAGCCTGCGTCAGAAAATTCCTTAGCAAACCCGTCAAAGTCAGGGTGTTGCCTGAAAGACTTCTCCAGTAGGGCTCCGTTGCTGAGATGCTCCTTCGCCGTCTCCAGCTCGGCAGTCAGGCGCTTGAGCTCCTCGTCCTTCGCCTAAAGGGCCTGGAGCATGTCATCCTTCTCCTTGAGGAGTTGAAACTTCTCCTTCTCCAGGCCCTTAGTGATGGCATGGGCAGCTCGGAGCTGCGCCTTGCGCCTCTCATCTTCCTTCTTCAGCAGCTCGGCCTTGGCCTCCACCTCAACCTTTAAAATATCCACCTCAGAGCGAGCCCTCAGCAGCTCACCCTTCATGGTGGAAGCAGCCTCCAAGGCAGCAGAGAAGTCCTCCTTCTCCCTTGCTGCCAGAGCTTCCCTTCCATCCAGCTCGGCCTTTATCGCTATAGCCGAGTGAATGGAAGCAACGAACGCCTGCGAATACCAAAAGCACGAGGGTCAGATCAGGCCATCAAGTTATACAAATCTAACCAATATACAAGGAGAAGCAGATCTTACCTCGGCGGCGTGGTCGATGGTCCTCTGGAGAACGGACCCTGGGTCACTTAGGAATTTGGACGCCTTTTTGAGCAAGCGATCCAAACTTGCGGTCGAGATGCGGGACACCTGGTCCCTCACCCCGGAGCTTGAAGGTTCAATTCGGAACCGTGTTGGCACATCGGACGTCCCGCCCATCATGGCCTCAGGATCGTCCACCAAATTTGCGAAGCTCGCAGGCAGGGTCCCATGAGCTTTGACCTCCGAGAAGGAGGTAGTATTCTTCTTCTTCCTTCTCCTCTTCAGAGGAGATACGTCCCTCACCTCGTTGAAGGGAGACACATCCAACGCCTCAGACTCGCCTCTGAAGCGCTTCTCCTTGGAGTGCTCCTCCACCGAGTCCAGCTCGATCACCGGAGTTGGATCTGCGGAGGCTGGAGTTGGATCTTCGGAGGCTGGCCCTGCCACAGCAAGAGTTGCAGGCTCTGAGCTATTGACAGCCTTGAGAGCATAAGCGCGGCCTTTAGACTTGTGCCTCACGCTGCTTGTAAATTCGCACACCATGGCTGCAAAATAAAAAACAGAAGGTCAGTAATCAGAAGCACGAGTTAGACAAAATAAAAGGAAAAGCGCAGCTTACCTAGCTCGGAGTTCGGCCTCGACGCTTCAACGGGACGAACTACTGGGTTGTAGTCTAACAGCCCAGACTCAAGCAGCAGCTTGTCGGTCACTGACTGGGATGTTTATGCTGAACGCACGCGCTAAGCGTGGTAACAATTATATAGATGCAAGCGCACACCTGTCAGAGTAATATAAAATGGATGGAGTATCCAAGTATCGATCCTCAAGGACTTCTAAACAATTTCCAAACTCTAAAGTTTTAAAGAATAGTGAATGTTGGAATGAGTGATTCTTGTAAATGGGAAGTGGTCACAAATAATGGTTTTGGATTTGGGATTTGGACTTAGAATGATAAAACCTAGCCCGATTTACTTCAAGTTAGCCAACAAAGAATCAAGGACACGCTAAGGATAATATGCATTTTACTTTAGAAACTAACGACTACGCTTTTCACTTTACTTATGTCTAAGCAAGTTCAAAGTCCTAAGACATTCCCTAATATGTCTATTATGAGATATATCTTAGTTTTAGGATGGAAATAGTCGCAACCTCGGGTTAAGGTCCTATGTCTAGGCTACTTAAGCGGAACCCTTATGTCTAAGGCGCTCCTCTCCTCGGTTTAACCACTCAACAATGCAAATAAGCAACCTTTTCAGTATTGACTTGTTAAGACTTACAGTGGCCTTCTCTAAATCCTAACTTTTTGGGAAAACATGTTGAGCAATGAATGGAAAGTAAAAACACTACTTCTTAGCAACCCTTTTTAGACATAAAAGGCTAACTATCCATAACCGGGCTAGAGACGGGAATTTAGAAAGACATATTGAAGAAAATACAGCAAGTAAAATGGTTGAATGTGGAATGCATGTGTGAAAAACAAAAGTTAACTAACGGAGAGTTTTTATCGGGATTGAGAGCTTCGCCCTTCTCTTTCAAGCAAGGGGGAGTGTCACGTGCTCTTTCCTCCAAAAACACAACTCTCTTAACTAAAAATAAAGTAAAGGCAAAGGGAAGATAAGCAAAGTGCTGGATTTTTATATATTTGAATAAGTAGAAAATGACTAAGTACAAATGGAAACAAAACAAGCTCAATAAAGGAATGTAAAGTGCTCGGGATTTAAAAACCAAAAGCAACTAATGAAAGCAACTCAAAAGTACTTAGAAAGCAACAAAGAAACACTAAAAATGATCAAGAGAAGGAAGCAAGGCTTGATGATTTTAGTGGAGAAGTTGCTGGAATTTATAGCTGTGCAGAATTGGTTAGGTAGGTCCTAAAACGATGGTGAATCACCCATTTCCAACTCTTTTGACTGACCAAATCGTGCTCAAACTGATAGTGGAACACTTCTTCTACACGTATGCATCGGTTGGAACCACCAAAACGCATTGGAAGATGCGTTTCATTAAGGGCAAAGTTGGAAGAAAAACTGTTTTCTGCAGGCTTCCCAGGCGCCTGGCGCCTCCTGAGGTGTTTTTTCGTCTTTTCGCTTCTTTTGATTAATTTGCACTCCCAAATGGTCCTAAAATGTCATAAATACCATATAAGCCATCCACAAACCATAGTATATGAATTTTGCATGAATTGGAACTCAAACGATCGAGAAAAATCCGAAACAAAGCTGAAACATTGTAAAAACAGCATCTAAAACCTTCTTTTTACGCATGTAAACAAGCGTAATCAGTCACCAAGGTTCCGACCTTCTTGCCCTTTGGAAAGTGCTCCTTGTAATACTTCAGCGTGTCAAAGGAGGCTTGAGTGAGTTCGGGAACTAGCCTGATCGACACTGCAAAGAACAATATCTGAGTTAGATCTAAGCAACAAAAGAATAAAAGAAGCTTAGAATCATAAAAATAAGAGGAGCATGATCTACTTCATACCTAGGTTCCTTAACCTAGTGGGAACATCAAAGAAGGGATGACCAGCCTCGTCCTTTGCCAACCACTCCCCAGAGGCAAAGAACCACTTCTTCACCCATCCCTTGATGGAAGTCGGCCCCTTTACTAATACTCATGCGCCCTTCCTTGCGCACATATAGTACCGACCAGGCTTCTTGGCTATCCTTTTCGCTTCGAAGCATGTGAGGAACTGCCCAACATCCAACAGCTCGGCCTCTTCGTTGTCCCGAGCTCGTAACCAAAAAAGGATGGCCAAGGCAAAAATGACACCCCATCCATTGGGGGCCACTTGAGCCGGAGCCAGCCCAGTTCGGTTCAAGAACTCTTGAACGAAAGGATACAGAGGAAGTCTGAGGCCGTACTCAAACATCTTGAGATAAAGAGTGACCCATCCCTCTGGAGGATTATCAGCTCTTTCCCCCTCCTCCGGAATCCTAAGGAGGATGTTCTCTGGGATAGCGAACCCCCTACGAAGGGGTCCGAGGAAGTGCTCGGGTATCCTAGAAGGGTATTCCAAACCCTGACCCGAGGTGGAAGCGTCACTATCCTCCTCATCATCAGAAAACCTAAAGTTCTCTATCTCTTCGAGCTTGGACTCTAACCTACGAGCTAAACCCTCATCGGATCCTAAGCTATCACTGCTAAAAGAGGAAGACAGGACTACGCTTGAAAAAGAAAGTGAAAAAGGGAAAGAGACTGACCTACCGAGGGTTCGAGCTGCCTTCAGATCGAACTCCGAGAATTCAGGAAACGTAAGGTATGACCTGAAGTATCGGAGCTATTTATAGCTCATCGGAAAAATCTCTGCACCGTACACGTGTAATCAACAAGCAGCTAGGATCATCTCGAGATCCGAAGCGATGGAGTACTTGAATGCTCTGATGACTTGGCAGGTCGATATATCTTCTGCAACGGTCATATTCCTTCAACGAATTAAAAGTCGCCATGTGTCCAAAATAGAGTCGAATGAACTTCTCTGCCAGATCGAGATCGAGCCTGATAGAGAGGGGGCCAATGTTTGGGGGTAAAAATACCCTGGACACGTGGAGGACAGCCATTGGTGCTTTAAAGATGATTGGAGAACCAGGTCCACCTTGAACCGTCGAGAAGACCGGTTGCGGCCATCAAAAAGGCTAAGTATGAAAGCGAGATACGACCTGCTCGGGGTTCGACCTACCGGGAGACCCGACAGGTCCGATGTGAGAAAAGACAAGTAACCGCCGGTCGTGTGTACTGTCGGATCCATCACCTATAAATAGAGGGCTTCATTTCACGCTCAGGTATCGAATCTCACCTCGAACTAAATAGAGAGTTCGACCTATACTGACTTGAGCGTCAGAGTGTTTACCCTCTTGTGTAGGTCCACTCTAATGTTCAGGTTGGACCGGAGACCGGGTTGGAGCTAGGTTCGGAAAAAGGACCGTTGTGCAAATCTTGCATAAACAAATTGCTTTTGTGATCATTTCCTTTTTGAACTAAGCAACATTTCAAATTTGAATTTTGGAGCCAACCTACAAAAAGATTTTAAAAAAGATTTTGGTACCCATATTTTCTTGGGTCCATGTAGGTTATTAGAATTAACTTTTGGAACCCATTTCTTTTTAGTTCTATTTTTCATAACATTCAATTTGGGCAAATAACAAGCATAAGATTTATGTCCAAATTTACCACAAGAAAAACATGATATATTATGCATGAATTTTTCTCTTAGAAGAAATTTATGCACATTCTTTTTCACATCAAAATTCTTTCTATAAGCATGAAAAGATTTTGGTTTATGGAAGAAATTTCTTTTTCCAAAAAAATTAGGAGCATTTTTCAATTTATAGCAATTTGGTCTAATATAACCTAACTCCACATTAATGACATTTAGGTACAAATTTCCACTTCTTCTAATTCTGGGGATGTTTTATTTTTATTTGTTCAATTTTATTTCTTCTAATTCAAGTATCCACTTCGTGATTGAGTTTGGACATTTCTTTGACATGACCCAGATCTTAAGAAGTTTTTATGATTTATTAGTTGGTTCATGGACAATTTTTAAATTTAGTTTAGAAGAGGTGTTAATTCCAACACTTGTTCAAGTTTAGAGTTTAAATTAATGAAATTGAAAGTTCAACGTCCAAATTGACTCACCCGCACAAATTTAATTGTAAAAATTGAATGTTTTCCTAAATTCTAAAACTACATTTCTAATTAAACACACGTTGTTAAAGAATTAGAAAATTTATTTGTATCCCTCATATAAAAATATCACAAATAGAACTTTGATTAAAAACATTAAAATCAATGATAAAATTTGTTATAAGTGAATAAATAATATCTACGGATAACTTGTAGTTCAACTTGAGCTTAGAAATTTGAATCCTTGATCTTTTTGTATAGTATATATATCTAAACCAGTTGAATTATGTTCAAATAGGTCATAAATTACGTGATTAATTTCCTATGACGGGAAACACTATATTTTTGCTTGCACTAATACCACAAATGACACGCAAAAAAACCTAGTTAAAAATATACGTGAACAAAAACTAGTTAAAATAAAATTGAAAATTCAATTACTCTCAGATAGTAAAAACAACCAATATTAAAAATTAAATTCTTAAAATTATAAACAAAAAATAAATAGGTAGATCCCCTTTTTTTTAGGACAATGAATATGTAAAATTACAATTGATGCAAATTGCCCGACATAAACTGAGTTAACTTAAAGTATAAAAAAATATTAAATATTTGAGCCATACAAAAATTACAATGTATTTACATTTATGTCTGTTTGGAAAAGAATGTACTTTGGCGAATATTGGTAACGAAATTATAACTTTTAAAAAATTACCAACTGAATCTATAATTTGAATTATAAGGTTAAAAAACACATTTGGTCTCTATACTATCACTATAGTAACAATTTAGTCTTGAACTTTAATTTGTAACGATTTAATTCCTATACTTTGACTAAAGTAACTATTTACTCCCTGAACTTTAGCTTATAACGATTTAGTCTCTGTAGTTTAAAATTTGTAACAACTCAACCCCTATAGTAAAATTTTTTATTAAAATTAAGTGTCAAATTTTATTATATAACAATTTAATCTTTCTAGTTATAAACATTTTCGATTAATAATATTTAAATCTGAGAAAAAAGGGTACATATATAGCTCCAAGACAACCTTGCTAACAAGGGTTTAAGGTCTCTTGGTTCTACCGGCTTAGAAGTCTCAGTTCAACCTTCCAATGAGCTTAATATAAAAAAACCTTAATGTGTCTTAGGTCTCGATCTTGGAACCAGCACGGAAACCCTTCAGTGGAGCAAAACTCTGACTCCCAGTTATTAAAAGAATAATATTAAATAAATAAATGTTTTATATGGATAGAAGAGGGTATAAAAAGGCATGTGGGGAAGGACCCTGGTGTGGACCCATTTAAGGCCAAATAAAAGAAAGAAGAAGAGCTGTCATTTTATCCATATATATGGTCATTGGTGTGTGCTTGATGAGTGAAGGAATGGGTGAGGGATTGTAATTTTCTTTCAGCAACAGATTCAGGACCACAAGCATTAAATTCTTGAGGTATTGGCTTTGGAGGACAAACAAAGAAAGAGATGCAAAAGGCAAAAGCAAAGCAAAGCATATCCTAATCTTCAAGGATGAGAATCAATAAAATGGCCATACAAAATGGATAATAAAGATCTGATATGAACACCCCAATTGACATTTTGGCAAACAGATTCTCGAACTCTAAAACAACTCATTTATTCACAAACAATCATCTGAGAGTAACAAAAAAATTGAAAGATAAGATATATTATATATGTATGTATAGGAAAAAATAAATCATCTGTTTTCCCATTTAATGATATGATATTACTACTGCCATGCGGCCCATGCCTCACTGGAGATGAATGCATGATAAAAATAATTGGAAAATCACTCTTCTGCTGGAGTATCTATCTGCCAATCTGGTTTGTTTTACACCTCAATCAAATGCCAACAAAACAATCCTATGTCTTATGTTAAACAAAAACCAAATGCAAAAGAAAATTACAATGCTCGAATTTCGGTTCTCACCTTTCTTTTGAAAAATATGTCTGCTCCTGCTTCTGCTTCTGATCGAGGAACCAAGTCAAAAGTTATGAGATCAGTATTCCCCTTCCCTTCCCTTTTTTAGCTCATCAACTCAAGCGAGCGGTATAAAAATCACGAATCCTTCTTCCTTCGTATGTTCGATTCATTGCACTATATGCAACTCCAATCGTGTTGGAAAGCCAAACAACAATCTTCTATGCAGCAATTCCTGAAAAAGATAATACAAATACCAAATGGTTCGAATTTCAGATTCATTCATTCAAAGTCTTCTAAGGCTGCAATTCTCATGACCGTATAATTTCTTTGCCCAAAAGCGCAAAGAATTTAGTCTGAAACCATAAGTTTCATTGTATTGTGTGTGTAGTTCATGAGTTTTTCATTTTAAGGCCTGGTTGGTTAATCATGACTATGAATCATCCAACTAAAAGAAAAGAAAGCCAAGGGGTTACCTCTAGTTGACTGTCTGTTTGAAACATCATAACTTGCCAGAAAACTCTCAGAACTTCTGGCTGGATCATCTGAAGCAAGGTTACCAAGACCATAACCAAAAGACACAGAACCATCCAGTTCAGGAGCTGTAGACTGCCAAGTTGAATCGTCGTGCACTGCTTCATCACGATACAAGTCCCTATACGACCTCTCATAACCTTCGGTTGTTTCAGCAAATGCTTTTCTTGTCGCTGCACTCGGGACTCCATTTCTTCCATAGCCTCCTCCTCTGAACCCAAAGCCGTTGTCTCCAATTCCGTAACCATTGCTTGCACAAGTATAGCCAGGCGCATTCCCTCCAACATGATTAGCAGCAGCAGCAGAAATCCAGTTGTCATCATTATTTCCGTATGCCACTCTAAAACTCCCCGATCCAGAGCCAGAGAAAGAGCCAGGGCCAGGCGTGTTCATGGGAGTGGTCATACTCCCATTTCCCCAGACATTCCATGTACTCGAGCTTAAGGGAGAATCGTCTCTTCCATTGCCCCCGCTGTAGCCAATCGGGGTAATGTACCTATTCGAATTGCCATTATAATAGGAATTCAACATTTGTTCCTGTGCTTGAGTATTCATAATGTTCACAGTCCTACCATAGCCTTGCCTCAGCCCTTGCTCCAAATTCATACCCACTCCATAATTAGCAGCACCAAAATGAGGAACCCCAGTTCGACTGCTAATAATTGGACTCAACCTACCATCTGCCCGGACTCCATAACCTCCGAGAGGACTCATATTATAGCCTTGAGTATAATTGTTAAGAAAACCACTAGCTCTACTCATACCATAGTTATATCCTACGAGAGGGCTCCGGTTGGGCCCTGGGGTTAGCTCTTTTGGGATTGCTCTCTTTACCTCAACCATCTTTCCATTGAGTTCATGAAAGGTTTTGTGCAGCACTCGATCGACCGCCTCCTCCGAGTCGTAAGTAATGAAGCCAAAACCTCTTGGCCTCTGGGTGCTGTGATCATACATAACAACAACATCAGTGATTGTGCCAAACTGGTCAAAATACTTCTGAAAGTCAGCCTCCGTGACCGTCGATGCTAAACCTCCCACGAAAATCTTTTTCGTGCGCCCCGAGCTAGGCGAACCATGAATGCTGCCAGCATTTCTGTTCAATATGTTCTGATCATCCTTTGGAACAGCCTTCTTAGCTTCAACCTGAAAAATTGGGAGCCACTATATATTTAAAGAAGAAAACCAACTTCATCTTCAGGTAAACTAATCACAACTGAGCTATTCAATATATCGTACGCGATGTGCATACACAAAGCGCATCACATCTTAAAATATGGGCAGAATCAGATTCAACATTCAACCTTAGGAAATCGAAATCAGAAGTTGAAACAAGAATAATCACAAATATTATGATCAGAATAAGAAATCTCACAGTGCGGCCGTCGATGACGTGTTTCTCCAAAATGACTCTTTCGGCAACAGCAGGATCTGCGAAGACAACGAAACCAAAGCCACGAGCGCGGCCGGTGGCGCGATCCCTCATGATCACCGCCTCCACCACTTCCCCATAGTTGCCGAAATATTCCCTGAGACGTTCTTCATCAGTGTCCCACGAAATTCCGCCAATGAAGAGCTTGCCAAGATCCGATTCCATCCTTTTTTTTTTCTGTAATCAAAACATTCAATCACCCAACGAATTCGATTTTATTATACAACGCGCAAAATGCCCAATTCGAATTTCAAATTAAAATCATTCGATTCGGACCACACAACCGGATCCGGAATCCGAAACAGAAAAAAAATCCAATCCAATCCAATAACAAAAATTACAACAGACCAGATGGGGATTCAGTTAAACCATAACAAAATGGACGATTCTTAACTGGAAATTCAGACAGAATCCGACTGGCGCTTCGAACACAAAAAAGAGATTAAAAAAAAAACAGATTCAACCTCGAACCATCGGATGCGAGAGAGAGAATCAGAGATGGGAAATCAGGAATTCGGAGGATCGAGATGAGAAAAAAAGGAATGAGGGATTTGGAAACTAAGATCTAAGAAAAGGAGGAGGAAGAGGATGAGGAGGAGGAGGAATAATAGTTAGTAAGGGAAAACAGAGGATGTGCTCATCCCCTCGCTCTCTCTCTCTTCTCCTTCCTTTTGTTTTGTTTTCTATCTTTTCTTTGGTTTTGCCACTTCCCTTAAATAAATCAAAAGAAATCCAATTTTCTTCTTAGATGAAATGAAGGTAGAGAGAGAAAGAAAGAAAGACTGACAAATCCACTGGTGCAAGAATATTTGGAGGAGGCAAGAGACATGACAGAGGATGATGATTTTTTTTTTTTCATTTTTATATTTTATTATGACAACTATATATGGTAAGAATATATAATTTAAATATATGTATTTATTTATTTATAAGAATCTTCCTGTTGGATGTGTTGAATCAGTTTATTAGCCCTCTATATTTTCAACTTCTTTTCCATTTTCCATTTCTACCCCCACATTCTAAACTTCATTCAAAACCCCATTTTACATTTTGGTCATTTTACCAATTCACTTTTTATTTGGATTTTTTAAAACTCAATTTAGCTCGAATGTCGCAATCTTTTTTTTTTCATGGAAGCAGCTCCATAAATTGACCTTGTTAAAAAAAATGAAGGCTACAACTAATATTATTAATGATAGGAATTCGTTGGAATCAAAATTAAAAATTTAGAAAGTTTATGAAAAAATAGAGACAATCATTAAAATTTAGGGTATAAATTTATAATTCAATAAAAAATGGTTTTAAAGAGAATTTGATAAGCAACATAAATTTAATATTTGTATCCACAACTTAAGAATATATATTATATTCTAATGTTCTTTTCACTCCTCTTGTCCAACTCATTTCATACTAATAAATCTTATTTTATACTTTTGAGATTTTCAAAATTATTATTCATGTAACTAAATAAATACCCTTTTCACGGATAATCATGTTGAGGATTAGAATTAAAAATGACATCTAGTAAAAACAAAAGTAAGGTAAATTCGAGCCTAGTCCAATAATAATTACTTTTGCATTAAAGTCAAGATTTTTTTTTATACAACATATGGGGGCGAGGGATCGAGTTGGAGTTCGATACCAATTACCGCTGAGCTATACTCGTTTTGGCCTGCTTGTCTATTTAATTAATTGATACACACTGAACTTGTAAAATGTATCAATTTTTATCCTAACTTTCTATTTCATCCTATTATCATTTAAATTTTGAAAAATGTTACAATTTTTACCTTAAACTTGAATAAATGTGGTAATTCTTACTCTGTGACATTGAATTTAATTGAAAAATCGTTCAAAAAATGAATTATAAAACACATCTGGTATGAAATTTATAGAATTTTAGAGGAAAAACGATAGTGGAGTTTTTTTTTCTGAGTTTTGATAAAGTTATTATTTTGTATATTAATCAAACTTAATTTCGTGAGCATACTTAGATTTCTTTGAAATTAGTATGTATTTTAGAGGCTTTACTTTGATTTTTGTTAAAATTTGTGAGTGAATTAGCAAAATACAAACTAATGGTAAAAATTGCAATTATTATTAAAGACTATAATACAGGAATAAAAAAAATTAATAATAAAGTGTAGGTTCTAATTTGATGAAGTTGAAAATTTTATGGTTACACCTTGTCAAATTTGTGGATAAATTTTGATTTTTCTTTTCTCTTTTATTTAAGGAATCTTTGGCAATTATTTTAGGAGTGATTTTAGTGAATTAAAATATCGATTTAATGACAAGCGATTTTCTGAGAGTAATTTTTATATAATCTCTTTAACATTTGAGTACACAATTTTATGTAATTGAAAGGGATTTTTTTATGACTAATGTTTCATTTCAAATGATTTTTGAATCACCAAATTGATATCATATATTTGAAAAACTATGTAACATTATTTTTTCCTATTATTATTATTTTTATTCTTTTAAGAAAAACATGTAACATTATTTATTGTATACTTATTATGAAAAAAATGATATATATATCTTAGTAGCCCTCTCAATAATTTTAGAGACAATAAAACAAATTTTTAGAGAGAAATAAACTTAGAAATATAACTATACGAGGACTCAAAATTTAGAAAGAGACAAAAGTTCAGAAAAATAAATAAATTTTCTCAAAATTTAAGGTGAAATAGAAAGATGAATTTCAAATCAAACCAATAACTATTTTAAAACTAATTTCCTATTAATTATTTTTACCAAAAATCATTTCGAGAATCACGAAGTAATTTTGGACTTTTTCAAAATCAATAATGAATCATTGTCAAATATGTATACTTTAAACTCCAAGTAATTTTAGTATTAGTAAACGTGATTCTAGTCATGTTAAAATCGCTTTGATATATACCCTTTAGTAATCCAAATTATTTCCATTGTCACAGGTGTTAAAATATATTGTCAGCACCATATTAGTTTATAATTACATTCACATTGCCAATTAAAATTTCGAAAAGTACAACCACACGAAATTGACACAAATATAAAAATATATAAACAAAAAGTCCCAATTTTGCAAAGGGTATGTATGGTCAATTTTTAATAAATTTTGTGAAAATTTTATTTGTTTTGTTTTCACATAGGATTATAATCCCATGTGAATGTGGTGAGGATCCTTCAATCCCAATCCATATATGGCTAGGTAAGGTATGTAGAGCACACCCACAAGATAACAAGAAACTAGAAGAAGCAAGAGTTGGTAATTTGTATTTTGTAATCCATTAGTTCCAATGCAGTGTATGAAATTTGAAAAATGCCAAATATAACAATTTGCGTTTTGGCATTATGTGAGTTATACACTTACTTCTACAACGTTACAGCTATTGATGGGTTAAGAATGGAACTTCAAAAACTTCATGGTTTTCTGGGTGAAATTGTAAATATAATATAAACTACGGGGTAAATTTTCTAATACTACTAGGACATAATTCAATGGTAATTGATATGTATTCTTTCGAGGTTGGAAGTTTCATATTCCATATTTCAAAATTGTTGTACTAAAAGAAATAATATTGTAATATTTCTTTCCTCCCGTACAAAAGATTGACAAAAAAAAATGCTACAAATTGTGCGACGCTTGTTTTTTGGTTGAAAAAACGTTAATTTCCTGATTTTTAAAATTTTATGGAGGTTAAAAATTATAACGAATTTAGTTTTTTTCTTTTAATTGTTCAATGACAAAAAAAGATGTCATGAAATGATGGAGGCACAATATTTGTGGAAAAAAAATTGGATCCACCATCTTTTACGAATTTTATGATATTTTATAAATGTCACGAAAATTTAAGTATAATATACTGGAATTTTCATATTATACTAGGATTTTTCCCCAACACAATACTCAACTTGGCTATTGCTTGTTGGAATCCTCGTTTTGAAAATTTTAAGGTAATCCGACGCTAATGCTCCCAATCTCAAAATGATGTTCATGACTCAGTCTATGTGTTTGCCTTTATTGATCAATTCATTTCGATTGATCAAGCCTTTCTGAATGGGTCTATTTGACAATTTTTTTAAATTAATTTTTATTTTATAATTATTTGATTAAAAATTATTAGATTAGTATTTCTCGGTTTTAAAATGTCAAAGTTTCAATTTTATGGAAATATTGATAGAAATATTGATGAAATGTTGATATTGATGGATAATGTTGAAAAAATTATAAAAATAAAAAATTCATTGCTGTTTATGGTGGATTATGATAACTCGAGAACTGTGAGGATTGGGTACGGTGGAACTTTCGAAGTGAGCTTAGCAAGAGATGACTTGCACAAAGAAATCAAATACTCCGACACTAAAGTCATAGTAAGAGGTCGATCTTAGGTCTCATGCCGAGGAATCAGATTGCGTACGTTAGAGTGACGCTCTTATTTATAGGGTGTCAAGTGGTAGAGCCCGTGTAACCATTTTGTTAAGCCATTTGCGATTCAGTTAGGCAGTTACTTTAGGTCGGACTCGACGCATGAAACTTACCTTCAACCAATAGGGTTTGATCGAGCTATCAAGTCACAATTGGTCGAGCTTCAAGGTAGTCGCCCACTCATGTTTCCACAATTTTGAGAGAAAGATGTAACATAAATCTCTCAACGCGGCAAGTCGTATTTTATTTTCAAACAATTAAACTAACATTTAAACTAACAAATAAACATTTCATGCTTTTTAAATAAGTTAAAAATTATTAATATTAATATTATCTCCTTATTCACGATATTCGTGTTGATATATATATATGTTACAATATTTGTCGATTTTTTTACGATATTATGGAAATGTCAATTCATTTGTTACATCAATGTCGAACCCTCCCAAAGATATAGGAAATGTTGATAGGGGTCGATGGAAATTTAATACATTTTTTAATTACATTTTATTTTATTGTTTATTTTTTTTGTATTGTAAAGGTTTTTTCATGAATTTAAGTTACTATTTAAGAAGTTCACTTTTTCTTTGTTTTAAATATTTTTATTAGTTTTTATATTTTAAATTTTTTTATTAGGATTAAAATTATAAATACAATCTGTCTAGTTTGGATAATTTACGTGGGTGGCTAAATTTCAGACACTCATTTAAAAAATAGCCTTTAGTTTTAAATTTTGCAACTAAATCATATTTTAGGAATTTTAAAAATATGATGATTTTCCAGCTCTTGACCATATTTTTTTTTTGTCCTTCTAATTTTTAACCCAGAGCTAAATCTTGATTTGAGTTCAAATTTCTCTTGAGATTTTATGTTGTTTTGTAAATATATTACTACGAATTAAATTATTTAAATTATTTTGTATTGAATTTTAATTAATTTAAATGATTTGTCAAGTTCTCTCATGGATCTGCCATTGTTTTACTATCTCTCTTTTTTTAAGCTAAATTTTCTCTTTGCAACTCATGTACTAAAATTGATAGGTCAATACATGTATATACTAATAGAAGAATATAAAAATTAGAAGGTCAATACACATATATACCAATGGAAGAATTATCAAAATTAGAAAGTCAATACATTTATATATCACTCTACAACTTAATTGTCATAATTAGAAGATCAATACATGTATACACCAATAACATTGAAGTATACTAATTACCTCACTGACAGGTTCTTCTCCACTACCTTAAGACCCTTTCATTTTCCTTGAAACATAGGAGTATAACCTTAAGACCCTCTCATTTTCCTTGAAACATGGGAGTATAATTAATTAAGTGATTCTAATTTGTAAATATTACTGCCAACACAAAGATTCTTTAAGTTATTACTTTTTTTCTTTTTTTTTTTTTTCCGTAGATTCACGGCTTACCTCATTCTCCTTACCTGAACATAAATTTCTTTTAGGGTCAACTTTAGCTTGTTTTCCCTAACTACCTCCGACTAAGTCTCCTCCGCACTCTTTTTGCCAGTGTCATTCAGTTTCTTATTTTTCCTTTTTTGAACATCCTCACATTCTCCAGTTCTCATGACAGCCTCTCCTTGGGTTCTTTATGATTCAATCTGTATATATAAAAATAAGACATTTATATAGAGATTTGTAAAAACGAACAAGACATTTATATATAAACTATTGAAGCTATACCTCTTCTTCACTTTTTAAGGTGATTGTGCACGATTCCTTTGAACATCCTGATGTTATACCAGTAACTTTTAATCATTCACTCGATCATTGAGACGTGTTCTTTCTGTAACCTTGACCATATCTATTGATTTTATTTAGATTTTAGTCTATTTAAATATAGAAAGTAGTTGGACTTAGAGTAAATATACTCACATTTCTAAACGACACATTCATGTGGTCGGTCCCACAATTATATTTTATTTTAAAAATATCCCTAAATTACGGGAAGACAAAAACAAGTTTTTAAACTTTGCTTTAGTTTGTTTTCCATCATTCCAAGTCCAAAAATTATTACAAAAAGATAGCTGGACTTACCTTCCTTGAACAGTTGTTGAAATTAAAAGGTGTTTGGAAAGGCAAACAAAGACTGCCGGATGACAGTGGACGGCGACTGCCAGTCGACATTTGATGGCACAGATCAGGGCATGCAGTGAGTGGCAAAACGAGGCGTTGGGCGGTCAATCAGGTCAAGATCAGGGACTTACGAATCTGGGTGGTGCACGGTGGATCTCGACCAGGGTCAGCGGATTAATGCGCTTGGTGGTGGGCGACGGTCAATGGGACTCTAGAAAAGGACAGGATGATGGGTGGCGTGTAGATGGACTAGCGGATTTGGCTTTTGGGTGAGGTGGAACGTGGTGGCAGATCTTGTTTGGGTGAGGTGGAACAGGGCAACAAGCGACATTCAAGCTGAGATGTGGGAACTCTTAGCGTCCAAAAAGGAGGGGCTGCTACTATACAAACCTTAAATGCCTCTACTTCAAATCACAAGGTTAGGAACCTAGGTTTTTGTTAACAGATCTTAATAATACTAATAATATATACATATTTATGGAATTACCTAACTTTATAGTGTTTAATACATTGAGAATTTTAAAAGTTGAGCAAATTGATTAAAATATTAGGGACTATCTCGTATATTTAAATTATTATTTTTACTAATATATTTATGCACGTGAACATGCTGATGGGACGTAAATCCGAAGTGGACACAGGGATCTTTGTTCTCGAATTTTTTGGAACAAAACCCACACATGGAAAAGGAAAATACAGGGAAATTGGGTATTATTTTGATGAACAGTTCTTCAACAAACCCAATTGAAACCACCAAACGATCTTCCTTACTATGTCTCTGGCGAGGATCTTTGCTTGTGTGAACAACGATTGGAAACCATAGAGAATTGAGAGAGAGGACTTGAGAGAGCAAATGCTAGGAAAGATTTTTTTTTTTGTTCCGTCTGATTTTGCAGAACCATTCTGCAAAACAAAAACATACTAAACTTCCCCACCCCTGCAAGATTTCAGGGGAGTGTTTTCATATTATTATAATAATATTAATAATTAACAATAATTAATATGTATAAACAATTAATTAATCATATTAATTAATATTAATTAATTAATTATTTATCTAATTAATAATGGATTAATTATATATATATATATATTAACTAAATAAATATTTAACACTGAATTATTTATTATCAAAATAAAATCATATTCTAAAAGCATTTCTCTCTTGTAATTTGTAGTATTGTAATGTACATCTTATGCACATTATTTTTAAATTATAGTTTTAATATGAATCACATTCATAATAATTTTATTTGAATCTCATTCAAAAAATTTCTCTCATAATATATAGTTTTAATTTAGAATTAACTATATATTTATAATGTATCAATATACATATATATAATCCCTTGAGAAATTTGAACACTTCAAATTTTTCTAAAAAAAAAATTGATCATCGTTTTACCTGTTGTGAGCTAGCAAGGGGACCTAATGGACCTACAGATCAGAAGCTCCAACGATACGAGATTAATCGGTCAAACTCATTATCGAGTTAATCATCATTCATTAACTACAGCTCACTGCACTAAAGATCCTCATCTGCACTCTTCTTATTGCAGAATGTTTTCGTGTCCACGGACATACGACCATTAATGGCAAATCAATCCTTCACGAAAGCTCGTAACTCAAACTGGGTCAAATTACCGTTTTACCACTGAGTTACATCTTACTCTTTAAATACCACTGCTCCTCTAATGAACAACCCGGTTATGGTCCAACCAATAACCGAAAGTCCCTCTCGGGCCAGTGAGAGGGTGGGGCTCCTTGTTCAAGTCCCGGAGTCAGCATTTAATATAACACTCATCTACTCTCCGAAAGTCGGAGAGGAGTGAATTCCATCTCGTGAAGTTATGTTCCCAGCTCCCCACTTGGTGTCGTCCCCAACATGGTAGGAATATTGAGTCGGCGACTCGGACAACTCTCACCCATACAAATCAAAGGACGAGCCCTAACAGGCAGGAGTCCATAACTCACTCAAGATTGAGAATCAGTTGCCTAGTCATCCTATGAAATAGCAATCTATTAGTCAACGACGTTACATCTAAAGATCAGCTATTTCGTGGTTCGGTCTTATACAAACTCATTGTATATGATACCCCCATTCGCATGTCTCCACACGAACAACCTGGATCGGGTCGTTTGTAACATTTACAAAGTGGGCCGTATCCATAGTGTTGCTAGGATAAGGTACTTAGCCTTATCCATATACTATAGACCCTTTAGGTTATCCTGGGATATTATCCATTATATATCGATAGTATATCAAATATATACCTAGTATATATACTATCCCAGTTACATGATAATAACCTTGGATGTTTAGTCTATTGGATTTTAGACAATGCAATGCAACAAATTCAACAACAAATTGATTGAATAAAACTTTATTGAATATAAATTTATTTTTACATAAATACAAACTACCGAACACATGCCACTCAGATGCAACTTGATACATAGAACTTAATTCATCCATGAGCAAACCTGACCTATCAATCAACAAAATCCTTTTTTAGTTTTGGTTAAGTGGCGTGTCCAACTAAGTGGCATGCCTATATATGTTTTAATAAAACAATAATGTAATGACACATTAATTTTATAATAAATGTTAAAATTCCCAATTTTATTCTTAATATATTAAAAATTCTCCAATTAAGGTTTTCCATAATTTGTTAGCAATTAGGTTTTTTCCATAATTTGTTAGCAAAAAGTTAATGTATTATTAAATTATTAATTTATTAACATATATATATAAAGACGCCCACACAAGAACATCTTAATCACGTATAACTTGACATTAACACATACATACATACACGAGTTTAAGGCAACACACCCAACAAACTCCCACTTAAACTAAACTCGAGTGGGGTGTACATAATTATAAAGAAAAGGGATATACAATAAACTAGGGTATACACTATACCCGTTACATTTCTCCCACTTGCCCTAGACTAGTTGTACAATGCTCGTAGACCTAAACTTTCTAGAGGGCCCTCAAACACTTTAGTCGTGAGTGCCTTCGTAAAACGATCACATCCCCTCGTTGCACTATCTCCTGTATTAGGTGGTACTTCCTTTCTATGTGCTTGCCTCTCTTGTGGCTTCGAGGTTCTTTCGAACTTGTCACAGCACAACTGTTATCACAGTAAAGTGTGATGGGTAAGTTCATATTCGGAACGACTTCCAAATTGGTTAAGAACTTCCTAAGCCAAACCGCTTCTTTTAATGCTTCACAAGCTGCAACGTACTCAACCTCCATCGTGGAGTCTGCGATGCATCCTTGTTTGATGTTTCACCAAACTACCGTTCCTCCGTAAAGAGTGAATACTAACCCCAACGTGGATTTTTTTTAACCCTTGTCTGTTTGAAAGTTAGAGTCAGTGTATCTTGTAAGGATCAAATCCTTAGAGCCATACACAAGCTTGTAGTCCCTCATTCTCCGAAGATACTTGAGGATTCCCTTCACAGCAGTCTAGTGATCATATCCTGCGTTGGATTGATACCTACTGACCATCCCTAATGCGTAGCAAATATCAGGAGTAGTGCACAGCATAGCGTACTTTAGGCTGCCCACTACTGAAGCATAAGGTATGCATCTCATATCCTCAACTTCTTGAGGTGTCTTAGGACATTGTTCCTTAGACAGATGAATTTCATGCATGAAAGGTAATAAGCCCTTGTTGAAATTCTGCATCGAATATCGAACAAACATCTTGTCTGTTGGGTGTGTTACCCTAAACTCGTAGTTTGTATTTGTGTAAAAACAAATGTATATTCAATAAAGTTTTATTCAATAAATTTGTTGTTGAATTCATAGCATTGCATTGTCCAAAATCCAATAAACTAAACATCTGAGGTTATTTTAGTGTAACCAGGACAGTATATGTACTGGGTATATATTTGATATACTGGGTATATATTTGATATACCCCTGATATACGAGGTATATATTTGATATACCCTGATATACAAGTGGATAATGTCCCGTGAATAACCTAAAGGGTCTATAGTATATGGATAAGGTTGGGTACCTTATCCTGGCAACACTATGGATACGACCCACTATGTAAAGGTTACAGATGACTCGATCCAGGTCGTTCGTGTGGAGACATGCGAGTGGGGATATTCTATACAATGAGTTTGTATAAGACCGAACCACGAAATAGCCAATCTTTAGATGTAACACCGTTAACTAATAGATTGTTGTTTCTTAGGATGACTAGACAACTCATTCTCAATCCTGAATGTGTTATGGACTCCTGCCCGTAAGGGCTCGTCCTTTGATTTGTATGGATGAGAGTGGCCCAAGTTGCCGACTCAACATTCCTACCATTTTGGGGACGAGACCGAGTGAGGAGCTGGGAACATAACTTCACAAGATGGAATTCACTCCTCTCCGACTTTAGGAGAGTAGATGAGTGTTCCCTTAAATGCTGACTCTGGGACTTGAACAAGGGGCCCCACCCTCTCATTGGCCCGAGAGGGACTTTCGGTTATTGGTCAGACCATAACTGGGTTGTTCATTAGAGGAGCAGTGGTATTTAAGGAGTAAGATGTAACTCAGGGGTAAAACGGTAATTTGACCCAACTTGAGTTACGAGCACTCGTGAAGGATTAACTTGTCATTAATGGTCGTATATCCGTGGACACGAAAACATTCTGCAGTGAGAAGAGTGCAACTGCGGGTCTTTAGTGGAATGACCCGTAGTTAACGAATGTTGATTAACTCGGTAAATGAGTTTGACCGATTAATCTCGTATCGTTGGAGCTTTAGATCTGTAGGTCCATTAGGTCCCATTGCTAGCTCATAACGGGTAAAACGAGGATCAAATTTTGGAAGAATTTGAATTGTTCAAATTACTAAAGGGATTATATGTATATTGATACATTATAATATATAGTTAATTATAAATTAAAACTATATATTATTAGAGAAATTATTTGAATGAGATTCAAATAAAATTAATATGAATAAGATTCATATTAAAACTATAGGTTAAAAATAATGTGCATAAGATGTACATTAGAACTATAGATTATACGAGAAAATATGGTTTAATTAAATATGAGATATTTAATTAAATGTTAAATAATTAATTGTTAATTATTTAATATTACATTTAGTTAATTAATTATTAATTTGATTAATAATTATTTAATATTACATTTAATTAATTAATTATTAATTTGATTATTAATTATTTAATTTATTAATTATATTAATATAATTAATTAATATAATTAATTATTAACTCCCTGCATTATTGCAGGGGAGTGGGGAGTTATGTGACGTGGGGTAACTTGTTTTTTCTGGGATTGCAGAACTGTTCTGCATAGAAAAGAAAAGAACAGAGAAAAAAGCTCTCCCAGTTCTCTCAATCGATCTCTCTAAAAAATCCTCTCTTCTTCCAAACGAAACGCTCCCACAAGCGTGTTCTTGAGACCCAAGAGGATAGCACGGAAGACTCATTCGTAGTGTTGGGAAATTCATTGAAGAAAAGTTCTTCAAAGGTAATTTTTCCCCTGTGGTTTTCTTCTTGCAGTTTGTGATTTTGTTTCCCAAATGTCACGAACAACGGTCCGCTTCCGCTCCGGGATTCACATCCCTTCAAAGATAACCTATGCATTAGATTCATAGAACAAAGAACAAAGCTAAGAACAGTCGAATTGGGATGGCCTAATCTATCGTGCCAAACTGAAGAGGACGTGCGAGCTCCAACATGAGCAACATTAGGCCGAACTGTTCGGTTGGGACATGTTCGGGGGCTAGTGGTGGTTCTTCGAGTGGTTTGCCTCCTTGCGGCCCAGACTCTTGGTGTGGCCTTTTTGGTTCATCTTCTGGGGTGGCGTCTCGGCTTGAGTGTTTTCCTCTAGTGGTGATGGTTGGGGAGCTCGTTGCGGTTCCCTCTGATGATATTGTTGGGGAGGGGGAGAAGTTGTGGGCTAATTCTTTGGTGGGTCAGTTTCTGGACTCTCAGCCTCCTTATGCTGTGGTCTCCCGTATGGTGGCTCGGGTTTGGGCAAGTGTGGAGGAGTCGGTTATTACTTATCTGGATGACAGGCTCATTGTGTTCCAGTTCCTGCACGCTTCTTCCTATGATTAGGTTCTGTCCCATGGGCCGTGGCACATTGGGGGGAAGCCGCTCTTCCTCCGTCTTTGGACTCCTGGTATTGTTCCTCAGTCTTTTTCTTTTGCTTCTGTTCCAGTCTGGGTTAAATTGCCTAATATTTCGCTTGAGCTGTGGACTCCCCGGGGGCTTAGTGTTATTGCTAGTGTGTTGGGTGTGCCTCTATGTCTTGATAAGGCTACTAAGGATCGTAGCCGTCTGTCTTTTGCCCGTATTTGTGTTGAGATGCGGGCTGCTTCATCTTTTCTTTCGTCAGTTAAGGTGAAGGTTCGTAATGTCTTGTTTACCGTTGCTGTTGAGTATGCCTGGAAGCCATGGCGGTGTTCGAAATACTGTATCTTTGGCCATTCTGATTCGACTTGTCCCGTTGAGAAGGTCTGGGTTCTTAAGGCGCCTCGGGGTCCGGTCTTGCCGGTGTCAGCTCCTCCAGCTTCGGTTTCCCCAGACAATACTGTATCTTTGGCCTGGTCGGGCCCTTGCTGTTGTGGCTCCTGCTCGTCCAGTGGAGCTGGCTGTTTCTTGTAACTGTTTTGAGGTACGACTGGTCATGCCTCTGGTCCTTCGGGTCGGGATAGTGGTAAGGCTGTCTCGGATGGTCATTTTCCTGGCCCTTCGGGTCGGGATAGTGGTGAGGAGGTGTTTTCGCCGCTTTTTGGGGATGGTTTTTTCTCAGGTGATGATTAGGAGGGTTTCACTACGGTTGTCTCTCGTCGTCGTCGCTTGTCTCCTGTCTCTAGGGTGGGTTCTCCTTCCCCTCCTGTAGCCCATGACTAGTTGGTGCTCGTGGAATGTGCGGGGTTTGAATGCCGCCGCAAAGGGCCGTGAGGTCCGCTCGTTTCTGCGTAGTGTTCGTGCTGAGTTTTGTTGTCTTTTGGAGACTCGTGTTTTGAATCGTAATTTTGCCTCTGTCTTTCGCCCTTTCCAGGTGCATTGGCACTGCGTCAGCAGTTACTCTTCTTCTAGTGTTGGTAGGATTTGGGTGTTGTGGCGCCCGGGACATTATGATTTCTCCCCGATTATTATTTCTGATCAGTTTGTGCATGGTGTTGTTTTTTATCGAGTCTTTCAGCTTTCGGTGCAGGTTCTTTGTGTTTAAGCTTCTAATTTCACCTCTGAGCAGGCTCTGTTGTGGGATTCTCAAGTGTCCATTTGTTCGGCATGGTCTGGTCCTGGTGTGGTGATGAGTGATTTTAATGCTATTCGGCACTCGTCTGAGGTGCTGGGTGGTAGTCCTGTTTTGACAGATATGGAGCGTTTTGATGATGTTTTGTTACAGGCCGATTTGGTGGAGCCTCATGTTTCTGGGTCATGGTTTACTTGGACAAATATGCATTTGGGGGATGGTCTTATTCTCAAGCGCCTTGATCGTTTGGTCAATTCCGCTTGGTTTGGTTCCATGCCTGTTTTTTAGGTTCAGGTTCGCGAGTGGGGTGTCTCTGATCATTGCCCTCTTGTTTTTCTTGTTGGTGCTGTGGTGCATAGGTGCCGGCTATCTTTTCGGTTCTTTGACTATTAGGCTGCTGATCCCCTGTTCTTGTCAGTTGTTCGGGACACGTGGAAGGTTCATTCTCAGGTTTCTCCTCTTGTGAGTTTTGGTATGAATCTTCGTGCTTTGAAGCCTGTGTTGCGTCGTTTCGGTCATCATATTGATACTATTCAGAAGGGTGTGCAGGAGGCACGTTCTCGTATGCTTGCTGCTCAGGCTTTACTTTTGAGTGACCCTTCTTTGATAGGTGCTTAGGAGGAAGAGAGGGTCGCCTCTCGTGATTTCTGGGACTGGGCTGTGTTGGAGGAGGCTTCGTTGCGACAGAAGTCCCGGGTCCAGTGGCTTTCTTTGTGAAACCAGAACTCTGCTTTTTTCCACCGTAGTGTTCGAGGCCGGATTGTTCGTAATGATCTCGCCTCCTTGACGGATGATGCCGGTCGGGTTGTTACTGATCGTGCTGAGATTGCTCGTTTGACGGTTAGTTTTTATCGTCGGTTGTTGGGATCGGAGTGTGTCGGTTATCGTGATCTTACTGCTCGTCTGGCTGCTATTGTAGATTTTGTGTGGCCTCCTGAGTGTGGGGTGGAGTTGTGTCGTCCTGTTATTTCTCTGGAGGTGCGGGAGGTGTTGTTTTCGATGGCTAGTGGTAAGGCTCCTGGTCCGGATGGGTTCTCAGTGGGCTTCTTTAAGGCGGCTTGGAGTATTGTGGGCGATGACTTTTGTAAGGCAGTGTTGCATTTCTTTGATACTTCCTATTTGCCTTCTGGGGTGAATGCTACGTCGCTTACTTTGATCCCTTAGATATCCAATCCTTCGAGGTTAGGGGATTTCCGCCCTATCTCATGCTGTAATGTGTTGTATAAGTGCATCACGAAGCTTTTAGCTAACCGGTTGAAAGTCTGGCTCCCCAGGTTTATTAGTCAGAATCAGTCTGCTTTTGTGCCCGGACGCTGTATTGTGGACAATATTTTGCTTTGTCAGGAGCTTGTTGGGGGGTATCATCTTAATAAGGGTATCCCTCGTTGTGTGCTTAAGGTGGATCTTCAGAAGGCGTATAACTCGGTGTATTAGGATTTCCTGTTTGGTCTGTTACTGGCCATTGGGACCCCGACTCGCTTTGTTAATTGGATACGAGCTTGTGTTACGTCTCCTATGTTCTCCATTTCTCTGAATGGTTCGCTTGAGGGTTATTTTCCTGGTCGTTGTGGGCTTCGTCAAGGGGATCCTCTTTCCCCTTATCTTTTTGTTATGGCCATGGAAGTGTTGTCGCGTATGCTTAATCGCCCTCCGGCGGGGTTTCGATATCATCCGAAGTGTGATCGGATTGGTTTGACTCACCTGTGTTTTGCTGATGACTTAATGATTTTTTCGCATGGGGATGTTGGTTCTCTTTCCTTTCTTCGGGATTCTTTGGTGGAGTTTGAGGTGTTGTCGGGTCTTGTTGCTAATACTCGTAAGAGCTCTTTTTTTGGGGCCGGTCTTCCTCTTGAGGAGGTGCAGGGGTTGGCTTCTTTCTTGGGGTTTTCGGTGGCAACTCTCCCGGTGCGGTATCTTGGTGTTCCGCTCCTTTCTCGTCGGTTGTCTTTTCGAGATTGTAAGCCTTTGTTGGAGAAGATTAGTGCTCGTATTCGAAATTGGTCGGCTCGTGTGCTTTCTTTTGCTGGTCGTTTGCAGCTCATTCGCTCGGTGCTTCACAGTTTTCAGGTTTACTGGGCCAGTGTTTTTGTTCTTCCGGCCCGGGTGGTGCATGAGGTGGAGCGTATTCTTCGCTCGTTTTTGTGGAAGGGTTGTGAGGGTGGGTCCTCTTAAGCGAATGCGGCTTGGTCTGACGTCTGTCTTCCTCTTAGGGAGGGGGGGCTGGGTGTTCACCACTTAGCCTCGTGGAATTGTGCTGCTATTATGAAGCTGCTCTGGCTTCTTCTCAAGCGTGTTGGGTCGTTGTGGGTCGCTTGGGTGGAGGCTTATGCTTTACGGGGTTCTTGTATTTGGACTGTCCGGCCTTCGCCTCGGTTTTCCTGGTGTTGGCAGGATATTCTCGGTGTCCGGGATTCCCTCCGTCCTCTGGTGCGTATTGTTCTTGGGATGGTCGGCTTTGTTTTGTGTGGCACGATCCCTGGTTGCCGGGGGGTCCGATTCACCCGAGGTGTGGGGATAGGGTCATCTATGATGCTGCTAGCTCTTCTATGGCTAAGGTTGCTGACTTTTTGCTCCCTGACGGTTCCCGGCTGTGGCCTCGTGTTTCGATGGATCTTATTGAGCTTCTCCCGTAGGTGATGTCGGTGCGAGCCGTGGTTGGTCAGGAGGATCGCCTTGTCTGGACTCTTGCGGTGTCTGACCTTTTTTCGGTCTCTAGTGCTTGGGGGATTTTTCGTCCTCGTCGTCCCCCAGTTCCTTATTTTTCTTTGTTATGGTTTGGTGGGAATATCCCTAAACATTCGTTTATTTCTTGGTTGGCAATTCGTGATCGCCTATCTACGCGTGATCGTCTTCGCCAGTGGAATGCGTTGGTGCCTGCTACTTGTGTTTTTTTGTGCTGGTTTGGAGTCTAGGGATCATCTATTTTTTGATTGCCCTTATAGTAGAGCGGTTTGGGCTGGTATGATTTCGTGGGCAGGTTCGTCTCATCAGGTTTCATATTGGTCTACAGAGCTTTCTTAGATTTGTCATGTTGGTGCTGGGTCGCCTGTTCGGCGGCATGTATGGCGGCTAGCTTGGACTTCGACTGTCTCTTTCCTTTGGAGGGAGCAGAACCTTCGTATTCATGGTGGTCAGGGTCGCTTGTCGTCTGTGCTCCTTAGGGTCATGGTAAGGGAGTTGTTGTAGGAGCTCTGAGCCCATGATTGTCTCTGATTGGGACTTATTTTCGTGATTTCTATTGTTCTCTTTCCCTTTTTGTTTTGTTACCTTGATCTCGGGCTGTGAGATCCTCCTTATGCTTTTCTTGTTTTATATATTTTATTTACCTTCGCAAAAAAAAAAAAATCCCTTGAGAAATTTGAACATTTCAAATTTTTCCAAAAAAAAAAAAATTGATCATTGTTTTACCCGTTGTGAGCTAGCAAGAGGACATAATGTACCTACAGATCAGAAGCTCCAACGATACGAGATTAATCGGTCAAACTCATTATTGAGTTAATCATCATTCATTAACTATAGGTCACTGTACTAAAGACTCGCAGCTGCATTCTTTTTATTGCAGAATGTTTTCGTGTCCACGGATATACGACCATTAATGGCAAGTCAATCATTCATGAGTGCTCGTAACTCAAACTGGGTCAAATTACCAATTTACCCCTGAGTTACATCTTACTCTTTAAATACCACTGATCCTCTAATGAACAACCTGGTTATGGTCCAACCAATAATCGAAAGTCCCTCTCGGACCAGTGAGAGGGTGTGACTTCTTGTTCAAGTCCCGGAGTCAGCATTTAATATAACACTCATCTACTCCTCGAGAGTCAGAGAGGAGTGAATTCCATCTCGTGAAGTTATGTTCCCAACTCCCCACTCGGTGTCGTCCCCAAAATGGTAGGAATATTGAGTCAGCAACTCGAGCCACTCTCAGCCATACAAATCAAAGGACGAGCTCTAATGGACAAGAGTCCATAACTCACTCAAGATTGAGAATGAGTTACCTAGTCATCCTATGAAATAGCAATCTATTAGTCAACGACGTTGGTCGACTCGTATGCTTTCTTTTGCTGGTCATTTGCAGCTCATTTGCTCGGTGCTTCAGAGTTTTCAGGTTTACTGGGCCAGTGTCTTTGTTCTTCCGGCCCGGGTGGTGCATGAGGTGGAGCGTCTACTTCACTCGTTTTTGTGGAAGGGCTGTGAGGGTGGGTCCTCTGGGGCGAAGGTGGCTTGGTCTGACGTCTCTTCCTCTTAGGGAGGGGGGGCTGGTGATTACGCTTGTTTACATGCGTAAAAAGAAGGTTTTAGATGCTGTTTTTACAATGTTTCAGCTTTGTTTCGGATTTTTCTCGGTCGTTTGAGTTCCAATTCATGCAAAATTCATATATTATGGTTTGTGGTTGGCTTATATTGTATTTATGACATTTTAGGACCATTTAGGAGTGCAAATTAATCAAAAGAAGCAAAAAGACGGAAAAACCATCATGGGAGGCGCCAGGCGCCTGGGAAGCCTGCAGAAAAACTGTTTTTCTTCCAACTTTGCCCTTAATGAAACGCGTCTTCCAATGCGTTTTGGTGGTTCCAACCGATGCATACGTGTAGAAGAAGTGTTCCACTATCAGTTTGAGCACGATTTGGTCAGTCAAAAGAGTTGGAAATGGGTGATTCACCATCGTTTTAGGACCTACCTAACCAATTCTGCACAGCTATAAATTCCAGCAACTTCTCCACCAAAATCATCAAGCCTTGCTTCCTTCTCTTGATCATTTTTAGTGTTTCTTTGTTGCTTTCTAAGTACTTTTGAGTTGCTTTCATTAGTTGCTTTTGGTTTTTAAATCCCGAGTACTTTACATTCTTTTATTGAGCTTTGTTTTGTTTCCATTTGTACTTAGTTATTTACTACTTATTCAAATATATAAAAATCTAGCACTTTGCTTATCTTCCCTTTGCCTTTACTTTATTTTTAGTTAAGAGAGTTGTGTTTTTGGAGGAAAGAGCACGTGACACTCTCCCTTGCTTGAAAGAGAAGGGCGAAGCTCTCAATCCCGATAAAAACTCTCCGTTAGTTAACTTTTGTTTTTCACACATGCATTCCACATTCAACCGTTTTACTTGCTGTATTTTCTTCAATATGTCTTTCTAAATTCCCGTCTCTAGCCCGGTTATGGATAGTTAGCCTTTTATGTCTAAAAAGGGTTGCTAAGAGGTAGTGTTTTTGCTTTCCATTCATTACTCCACATGTTTTCCCAAAAAGTTAGGATTTAGAGAAGGCCACTGTAAGTCTTAACAAGTCAATACTGAAAAGGTTGCTTATTTGCATTGTTGAGTGGTTAAACCGAGGAGAGGAGCGCCTTAGACATAAGGGTTCCGCTTAAGTAGCCTAGACATAGGATCTTAACCCGAGGTTGCGACTATTTCCATCCTAAAACTAAGATATATCTCATAATAGACATATTAGGGAATGTCTTAGGACTTTGAACTTGCTTAGACATAAGTAAAGTGAGAAGCGTAGTCGTTAGTTTCTAAAGTAAAATGCATATTATCCTTAGCATGTCCTTGATTCTTTGTTGGCTAACTTGAAGTAAATCGGGCTAGGTTTTATTATTATAAGTCCAAATCCCAAATCCAAAACCATTATTTGTGACCACTTCCCATTTTACAAGAATCACTCATTTCAACATTCACTATTCTTTAAAACTTCAGAGTTTGGAAATTATTTAGAAGTCCTTGAGGATCGATACTTGGATACTCCATCCATTTTATATTACTCTGACAGGTGTGCGCTTGCATCTATATAATTGTTACCACGCTTAGTGCGTGCGTTCAGCATAAACACCCAGTCAGCTGGGTGTTCGCCACTTGGCCTCGTGGAATTGTGCTGCTATTATGAAGCTGCTCTGGCTTCTTCTCACGCGTGCTGGGTCGTTGTGGGTCGCTTGGGTGGAGGCTTATGCTCTACGGGGTTCTTGTATTTGGACTGTCCGGCCTTCGTCTCGATTTTCCTGGTGTTGGCGGGATATTCTGGGTGTCCGGGATTCTCTCCGTCCTTTGGGGATGGTCGGCTTTGTTTTGTGTGGCACGATCCCTGGTTGTCGGGGGGTCCGATTCACCCAAGGTGTGGGGATAGGGTCATCTATGATGTTGCTAGCTCTTCTATGGCTAAGGTTGTTGACTTTTTGCTTCCTGATGGTTCTTGGCGGTGGCCTCGTGTTTCGGTGGATCTTCTTGAGCTTCTGCCAGAGGTTATGTCGGTGCGAACTGTGGTTGGTAAGGAGGATCGCTTTGTTTGGACTCCCGCGGTGTCTGGCCTTTTTTCGGTCTCTAGTGTTTGGGGGATTCTTCGTCCTCGTCGTCCCCCAGTTTCTTATTTTTACTTGTTATGGTTTGGTGGGAATATTCCTAAACATTCGTTTATTTCTTGGTTGGCAATTCGTGATCGCCTATTTACGCGTGAACGTCTTCGCCAGTGGAATGCGTTGGTGCCTGCTACTTGTGTTTTTTGTGCTGGTTTGGAGTCTAGGGATCATCTGTTTCTTGATTGCCCTTATAGTCGAGCAGTTTGGGCTGGTATGATTTCGTGGGCAGGTTCGTCTCATCGGGTTTCATATTGGTCTACTGAGCTTACTTGGATTTGTCATGTTAATGTTGGGTCGTCTTCTCGGCGGCATGTGTGGCGGTTAGCTTGGACTTTGACTGTCTCTCTCCTTTGGCGGGAGCCGAACCTTCGTATTCATCGTGGTCAGGGTCGCTCGTCGTCTGTGCTCCTTAGGGTTATTAAAGCAGAGGTGTATTTTCGTTCCACTACTTGGCCAGGGAGTTGTTGTAGGAGCTCTGAGCCCATGCTTGTCTCTGCTTGGGACTTATTTTCGTGATTTCTATTATTCTCTTTACCGTTTTGTTTTGTTGCCTTGATCTCGGGTTGTGAGATTCTCCTTATGCTTTTCTTGTTTTTATATATCTTATTTACCTTTGCAAAAAAAATATATATATACCCAGCATATATACTGTCCCAGTGACATGATAATAATCTTGGATGTTTAGTTTGTTGGATTTTAGACAATGCAATTCAACAAATTCAACAACAAATTGATTGAAGAAAATTTTATTGAATATAAATTTGTTTTTACATAAATACAAACTACGAGTTTGGGGTAACACACCCAACACATGCCACTCAGATGCAATTTGATACATAAATATTCATCCATGAGCAAATCTGACCTATCAATCAACAAAATCCTTTTATTTTTTGGTTTGCCCTACTAAGTGGCATGTCTATATATGTTTTAATAAAACAATAATTTAATGACACATTGATTTTATAATAAATGTTAAAATTCCCAATTTTATTCTTAATATATTACTGCCATTAGAGTTTTCCATAATTTGTTAGCAATTAGGTTTTTCCATAATTTGTTAGCAAAAAGTTAATGTATTATTAAATTATTAATTTATTAACATATATATATATATAAAGACAGCACACACAAGAACATGTGAATCACGTACAACTTGACATTAACACATACACATGCACATACATACATACAGACGCATACATGTGAATCACGTACAACTTGACATTAACACATACACATACACATACATACATACAGACGCATACGTGTGAATCACGTACAACTTGACATTAACACATACACATACACATACATACATACAGACGCATACATACATACGTACGTACAGACGCATGCATACATACATACATAGATACATACATACATACATACATACATACAGACGCACACACAAGAACATGTCACTCACATACAACTTGACATATAAAACCTAATCCATCCATGAGCATAACCGTGCCAATCAATCAACAAAATCAATTTTTTTAAGTGGCGTTTTCACGGTGTCGTGTCTATGTGTTTAAATATGTGTTTAAGTCCCATTTACGTATGGGTTATCTCTATGCTCGAGAGTGGTACGGTTTTACTGGTAGGTGGCGACGTTCGATGGTTTCGTGAAGGAGAGGATGAATGAACTTGTTGATCTGTGGAAGGGTTTAGATCTTTCAGATGAGAAGAATGAAGTTGTACAGGTTGGGTATGAAAGCAATTTGTTATCTGCTGATAGTGTGGAGTTGTGTGCTGTGGCAAAGGTTCTTTTAACTCGGCGAATAAGTGCGGATGCTTTTCGATTAGTGATGAAGTCATTGTGGCGGGTTCTTCATGGAACCCAGATTGATCCGACGAGCGATAATATCTTTATCGTTCACTTACAGTCTTGATCAGATAAGCTTCGAGTTCTTAACTCTGATCCGTGGCAGTTTGATAAGAGTCTTGTTATCCTAGTTTCGTCAAATGCTGCTGACCGGCCATCTGACTTGCAGTTTACGACTGTCTCTTTTTGGGTCAAAATCCACAATGTTCCCTTTCAATATATGACTCGGGAGGTGGCTGTTCAATTGGACAGTGTTTTGGGTTTCGTCGAGGGATTCGATTGTGGCGACAGATTGAATTAGGTCGGTGCCTTTTTGCGAATTTGGGTGCAACTAGATATTCGTAAATCGCTTCGTCAGGGTGTAAAGCTTAGTCTGGTAACGGGTAAAGAAGTATGGTGTCCCATTCAGTATGAGCGGCTTCCCGATTTCTGTTATTGTTGTGGACTTCTCGGTCACACTCTCTGAGAGTGTAGTAGTGCACCTCTTTCTCTCTCAACATCCGACCAATCGTTCCAATATGGGGAGTGGTTGTGTGCCTCCGTTCTGAAAAGGGGTTCGACTACGACTTCTAAGACTCATCTTGTGCGATCGACCGATCTTATGGCTTTGGGTGAGAACGACGACAAAGAGGACGAACATACCCGCGGTGGGGGTTCTGGGCGTGAGCGGGCGATACCGCTTAACTTTGCTTTTGGGACGATGCCGGCGGTAGGTGGCTGATGTGCCGGCACCGGCGGTGCCGAATACTATGAGGGATGGCCCGAGCCAAGTGAGCCAGACGTGTTCAACAATTGAGAATGGTATTCTTCCATTGTTTGTAGAGATGGGCCTCTATCTAGTACATCCAAGGAACTGGGGGTTGGCTCTACGCCCACTTATGTGCAATTCGTAACAGACCCACACGAAGTCAAAATGGAAGCGTCCTGCCAAGGTCAAAGCTGCGGTCCATCTAGAGAATAAAATTTTGGGGAATACGCCTCTTAGTTATGAAGGATCTATCATGGCTCTGTCCCTATCTAAGAAGGTTCAATCAGGAAATGCGGTATTGTTGTTACTGGTATTCCTACGTCTGTTTATGAAGCTCCCCATGTTGTTATTGGTTTCGCGGAGGCTGGTCCCCAGTCCCACCGATCATTATGATAGGTCTATTCTGGAATGTTCAAGGGGTGGGGTCCCCTCAGGCATTTCGCAAATTGTACAAGGTGGTACAGACAACTAAATCCCAATTTGTGTTCTTATCTGAAACAAAAGCTCGAAAAGATCGTTTGGAGTTTGTGAAGCCACAGCTTGGGTTCTATGGTTTTGTTTCTGTGGATTGCGAGGGTAAGAGTGGTGGACTAGCTTTGCTTTGGGTACGTGATTTTGAGTTTCGACTTATCTTCTTCTCGACTTCACATATTGATGGGTGAGTCTGATATGAACCAAAGTGTCTTAGTCCTCAAGATTTAAAGGAAGTTGTTGGAGAATCTTATGTCCAAGATGACAACAAAGTGGAGTTGCATTAAATGCACTCTAGTGTCATTTATGGCAACCTCAAGTAGCATTGAATGAAGTCAAGAACAAGTCCAACTTTATTTACTACAAACTCAAGTTGCATTAATGGAAGTCTAAGTTAAACTCAAGATGCATTAAATGAACAAGACTTCAAAGTAGTTCAAAATCCAGTTCATTCACTCTTGGAGGGTTCCAACTTCTTGGTTTTATGGTGGAGGAGTTTCATTCTCGGATTTAAAGCATGTTTAATTGTATTTTCAATTTTTAAACATTTCATTTATGTGTTTTAAGTTACATTTGATTTAGTGGTGGTTATGGTATTGATCTAGTAGAGAGTTACAACCTTTACAATTCTTTTAGGTTACTTGAAGGGTTGTTTTGGAGGCTATCAATAGCCTAGCTTGTTCCCTTGGAAAAACAGATTTGAGATTTGAGTTTTAAGATAATGAAATTTAAGCTTATTGAGCCATGAGCGTTTCCCTTGCATTTCTTGTGTTTTAGAATTGCATGCTAGAATCATTCAAGTAGCCTTGATCAAGCTATCTTGTGGAGTGGTTCGAATCTTGAGTTTTGAAACAAGTTTTCTCTACTCTTGATCTTGATCATCAAGGTAAATCCGTTCTAACTTCTTCCTTGGGTTGACATCATCTCGATTTGGGGGTTTTAGCATTTGTGATCTAGGGGTTTGCATAACCATAAGGGTTCTTAGATCCAATTGGCTATTGTTTTCTTATCAGGGTCTCACACGGAATTATGAAGTGGCGTCTTACAGGGTTTTATGGTAATCCGACGGCACATTACCAGTCCTTTTCTTTGACCTTGTTGAAACATTTACGAGGTGGTGATGTGGTCCCCTAGTGAGTTGGGGGAGACTTCAATGAGGTTCTTAGCCCTCATGAAAAATGTGGTGGGAGACAGAAGTCAGATAATGCAATTTCAGCTTTCCGCGCTGCGGTTAATGAATGTGCTTTGATGGATATGGGATTTGGCGAGGATAGATTTACATGGATCAATCGTCGTGACTAGTGATTCTATTCTTGAGAGGTTGGATAGATGTTTTTGTAATGTGGCCAAGCGTACTATGTTCGGTGCATCATCTGGACTATTATTTATCTAATCACTGGCTGGTGGCACTCTACTTTGGGTCCGATCAAGCTCCTTTTAAGCACTACCGGGATTCTATCGGTCGGTTTGAGGAAGTGTGGTTACAACATTATGATGTTTCTAATGTTTTTGCCACCTCCTGGTGCTCGAATTCTTTGATGGTGGGCCAGTGGCTTTTGCCCAGAAGACCAACTCCTGCTTGGTTGCTTTGCGCAGTGGGGTCGGTCTGGAACAGGGGGCTATGGTCAACAGTTTAAGGCAGCCTCGCGTCAGGTCCAGGTGGCAATCCATGATTTTTCCATCGGGGCTCTCGAGACGCAGTTTTGTTGGTTGCAGCTTCCTTTGAGAATCTGCTCATGGAGGAGGAAATATATTGGAGATAGCGAAATAGGGTAAGCTGGTTAAATTGGGGGGACAAAAATACTAAGTGGTTTCATCATCGAGCATCTTTTCACCGACAGGTGAATTTTATTGATGGCTTGGAGAATGCTTCGGGGGTGTCGGTACTGGAGTCCGTGGGCCTATGTGGGATTGTTTCTGATTATTTTTCATAGTTTTTTACTTCAACAGTTCCCCCGCCTAGATCCTTCAACGTGTAATGGCAGTTGTTGATCGTAGAGTGAGCTCTGATATGAATCACCTTTTACTTCAAAAGTTTACAGAAGAGGATATTCTGACGGCGCTCAAGCAGATCCACCCGAATAAAACCCCAGGCCCCGACAAGTTACTTGAATTGTTCTACCAGTGGTTTTGGGATGTAGTGGGTCCGGATGTGATACAGTGTTGTCTTCAGGTGCTGAATGACAAGTCTCGCCACGAGATATAAATGAGACTCTTATAACTTTGATCCCAAAGATAAAGCATCCACATCGTCCATCGGATTTCTAGCCCATTTCCGTTTGAAATGTAAGTTATAAGTTGATTTCTAAAGCTTTGGTGAACTACATGAAATTTATTTTAAATGATATTATTTCTCCGTATCAAAGTGCTTTTATCCCTGGTAGATGTGTTGTTGATAATGCGATCCTAAGGTTTGAATGTAGCATTCGCTAAAAAAGAAAACTCTGGTAAGGTTGGCTGGGTTCAGTGGTTCATCCGGATGTCAGGTTAGGGGGGGCATGAATACAAATAAACATAATGAAAAATTATTCAACTTTAACTTAGCAATGTGTATCAATTTGTACCTTACATTTGGATAAGTGTGGTAATTTTCACTTGTGTCACAACATTTACCATTCGATAGATTTTCATTTGAAAAATTGTTGAAAATAATATTCTCATTTGTCAAATGAGTTAAACAAAATTAATGAAAAATTGATAGGATTTAGGCAAAGATAGCAACGGAGTTTTTTTTTAAATTTATTTGTAAGTTTTCACATAGTTATTTAATAGTAGATATTTTATATTACTCAAACTTCATTTTATAAACTTGATTTTTTTTTTTATCAATTAGTGAGTTTTTATTGAATAGATGAATAAACATTATGACATCTATCGAAGTTTAGGGTTATAAATTTAAATTTATTAAAAAATATATGTTCCATGATATAAACAAAATTACAAATATTTTATTAAAAAGAACTTAATTAGACATAAAAGTTAAAATATTTTATTTTAAACGAAAAATATTTTTAGAAAACTAACATAGGCTAAAATTTAGAATGGGTGACAATAAAAGTATATAAAAAAGTAAAATAGGTTGCAACGATAAAAAAAAATATTAAAACACAAAAATCAATATAAAAAAAGTATATTTAAAAACATAAAAGAATAAAAATATATTTAAAAAGATAAAAATCAATAGAAATATATTTAAAAAAAACAAAAAAAAAAACAAACAATGTGGTTGGATTGAGGACATGGAGGGTGTAAAAAACTGGAAAAAAAATACATGTGTAGAATCGATCCCAGGATGCAGAGGGTATAAAAAACAAAAAAAATAAAAAATAAAACAGAACGCAGAAGGTATAAAAGACAAAAAAAAAACAAAAATAAAAGAACGCAATCGGGGGTGGGAGACACACCCACGAGGAGTAGAAAACCACCAGGTTAATATGATTTTTTAGTACATAATGTACTTCGTATTAATATATATCTTAAATCGGGAGGGGGGGGGGGATGCACATGCCCCCCTAGTCCCAATGTGCATCCGCCCCTGGCTGAGCTGCCCTTAACCTCGATATCAGTAAAGTATGACAGGGTAGAATGGGTCTTCTTGGAGGAGATTATGCTAAAATTTGGTTTTGCCTCGGAGTGGGTGAGTTTAGTAATGTAGTGTATTTCGTCCATAACATTAATGGTCACCATGTGAGGTGTGTTCAACCGAGTCGGGGGCTTCATCAGGGGGAATCCTCTTTCTCCATATTTGTTATTGTTATGTGCGCAGGGTCTCTCTAGCCTACTTATTAAGGCTGGATCCCGACATTCCTTATCAGGTCTCTCGCTATCTAGATCGGGATCGTCTCTGACTCACCTATTTTTCGCTCGTGATAGCTTGTTATTCTTTAAAGCCTCCACGGTGGAAAGTCGTTTGGTGTTGGATTTACTCTCTTTATATGAGTAAGCTTCTGGGGAAACAATTAATTTTGATAAATCTGTGGTGTCCTTTAGTCGCAATACCCCACAGATTTGTAGGTTTTTATTAGTGATCTGTTCCGGGTTCCTTGTGTTGATTGCCATTAACAGTATCTTGGTTTCCCTACCTTTATGCCTCATAATAAGAGTGGACATTTTCAGTTTGTAAAGGATCGGACTTGGAAGCAGCTCCAAGGGTGGAAAGGTAAATTGTTTTCAGTGGGTGGAAGTGAGGTACTTCTTAAGTCGATTATCCAGGCCATTTCGTGCTACACGATGAATTGTTTTCGGCTACCGAAAAGCCTTATCCATGATATTCACATGATTATGGCCTGGTTTTGGTGGGGGTCGACTGGTGAGGATCGCGTTATTCATTGGGTTGTGTCTGCCTAAATGTTTTGGAGGTCTAGATTTCCGTGATGTTTATGCAAAGGTCTGCACAACGATGCTTTACGAACCAAGCTCGAACCCGGTCCCCGGCTCGACTTGAACTCAAGAGTGGACCTGCACAAGAGGGTAAGCACTTGTTCTTTCTCGCACCTAGCCTTCAAGGCTTCAACCTGAGCATCGAACTTGTTCTTTAGCTGGTCGAACTCCTCCCTTGTGATCACTCCCTCGGGAGTTATCGGGTTGTAAGAAGATTCGGCCTGCTGGTTGGAATTCTTGTGTGAGCAGGACGGAGATCGTCCCTTTCGGAGGGACGAGCTTCTCTTTCTATTGAGGTGCTCGCGAAGATCGCCTCTCTGATGAGTGTACTCTTCATATTCATCTCCTCCAGGGCGCTCTTCCTCGACTGGACCGAGGTGAAGACCTCTTTGCTCGCGCACCTCGTTGCGTGCCGCTCGGTCTTCAGATCGAGACCCAGCACCTGCGGCTTGCACCATCTCGTTGTACATCTCTTCCATAGTGCGCATCTGAGTGCGCATTGCCTCCATTTCTTTCTGGAGTGCATCAAAATTCTCCCTTGTAGGAGCTGGGGCTGGTCCTCGAGTGGTTCTCCTCGAGGCACCACCTCGGCCGCGATTGGCCTTAGACGGCTTTGGATGTGTCGGTGGCAGGACATGCGTGGTTATGCATGCCGACCTACGGAGAGGCTCGGTCCCAAGGCCTTCATGAACATGTCCCTCTACCCCGACCTCCCTCTGGTGGTCATCATTGGCAGCCAGAGCTCTTCGGTCGGCCGTGTTGGTTGAGTTTGCTGGCTGAACCATTTTTGTTCACGCTTTTAGATCGGGATGACTTAAATTGTCCTTTCCCACAGACGGCGCCAAATGTTTATGCAAAGGTCTGCACAACGATGCTTTACGAACCAAGCTCGAACCCGGTCTCCAGCTCGACCTGAACTCAAGAGTGGACCTGCACAAGAGGGTAAGCACACCGACGCTCAAGTCAGTATAGGTCAGACTCAGTATTTAACTCGAGATGAGATTCGATACCTGAGCGTGAAATGAGACCCTCTATTTATAGGTGGCAGGTCCGACAGTACTCACGACCGGCGGTTACCTTTGTCCTTTTTCATGTCGAACCTGTCGAGTTTGAGCAGATCGAACCCGTCCAGGTCGGACCGGGGCTTTTTACACTTAGCTCCCACGATGGGTAAACCCAGTCTCCTCGGCAGGTTCGAGGTGGACCTGGTGATACTTTATTCCTTAAACACCAATAAGTGTCCTCCACGTGTCCCAAGTATTTTTACCCCCAAACACGTGATTTAAAGCATTTCAACAGGGCATTGCTCGCAAAGCAGTGTTGCCGTATATTTAGTGACCCACATTCTCCCCTGGCCCGAGTGTTAAAGTACAAATATTTTTGGGATTGTGATTTCCTTGATGCGAAGGTGGGTAGTAATGCATGTTTTATTTGCCGTAGTCTGATGTGGGGTCGGGATCTTCTTCGTTCCGAGCTCCAATGGCTAGTAGGTAATGGGGAGCTTATCGGAATCTATTTGGATAAATGGGTGATGGATGGTGAGTCTTTCCGTGTGCAATCGAGGCCGACCCTCCCTCTTGATAGTTTTGTTTGTGCCCTCTGCTCCCCTGCTGGGTCTTGGGACACGGAAAAAGTTTACACCCGTTTTGGTTTGGAGGGAGCCATTTCATTCTGTCGATCCCCGTTAATGTTGGGATGCATGATCGTCTTATATGGAGTTGTGAGAAAATGAGGCTTTATACTGTGAAGAGTGGCTATTAGTTGGCCCAACATGCAGACATGTAGCAGTTTCCCTCCACTTCCTCCTATGATTTCGTGTCGTAGTGGTAGAAAAATTTTTGGAAGATGCAATTGCCTAGTAAAATCAAATCCTTTGTGTGGTGGCTTTCTTTTAATCGGTTGCCTACTGGGGATAATTTATTGCTCCGTGTAGTGGACATACCGAACATTTGTGTTTTATGTGGAATGAAATGGGAGACTACACTCTATATTTTTTGGTTTTGTACCCCCCGGAATTGCTTTCTGACTTTGGAGGCGGAGCCTCCCTGGGCAGTGACGAGTGTGTTAAATTTTCTTCGTGATTGGTTGGATCTGGTCAAGTGGTCTGATATGGAAGGCATCTCAGTTTTCTTGTGGGCTCTGTGGAATATTAGAAATCAGTGTTTGTTCACCTCTAGGGGTAGTGCTCCGCTTGCGGGTCTCCCTGATTGGGCTAGCCACACCTCAAATCATATAAGGAGCTGCAGGTGGTCTCATTTTCCCTTTCGACTCTTTCGCGGGGAGCGCGATGTGTCAATTTTTGGTCCCTGTCGGTTTGGGGTCTGACCAAGCTTAATGTTGATGCTACGTTTTGGGTGGACTCTTCGGTGGTTAGGCTCAGGTTCATAGCTCGCGACTCCCTGGGTCGGGTCCTATTGTTGGGTGTGCGGCAATGGCAGTATGTTTTTGAGGTAGATATGGCAGAGGCAATTGCGGTCCGGGAAGGGATTCTGGTGGCTCGGGAGGTTGGGTTTCTCTGGTTGTAGGTCGAAACAAATTCATCTCAGGTGTTTCACCTCCTCACCTCTGATATAGAGGATGAATCGGAGGTGGGTGGTGTTGTTTCTTCCCTTAAGGTGCTGCTCTCCGGTTGGGATGGCCGCAATCTATTTTAGCTTTGTGAGTCTCGAAAGTAATTCTGCCACTCATAGGTTGGCGCGTTTGGCTTTGGAGTTGTCCGATCTACAGGGTTGGGTGGAGGAGTGCTCACCGTCTGTTGCTCGTTGCATTGAGGAAGACTGTACTCGAATTCCTTCTTCTCTCTAGATAGTTTCTTTGTTTTTTCTGTTTGTTTAAAATAATAATAATAATAAAACAATAATTTTATGACACATTAATTTAATTTAATGTGAACAAATGTTTTTTTTTTTCGAATAACTTAAGAAATTTTAATAAATTAAAGGGAATTTTAAAATAGGATAGCCTTAAAATTTTTTATTAGGTTCTAAATTTTAAATTTTGATTTAAATAATTATTCTCATTAACAATATTTATTATATGATGATATGACATGTCTATTAGATAAAATCTGATTTATTTGGTTTGATGTATTAAACTGAAGACATGGTTCTGTAAAATTTATTGAGATGTTTCAAAAATGGAATTTGTTGTTGATGTCACTTTATTAAGTTCTCGACGTTAAAGAACAAAAACCTAAAATCACAATTTGAAGTTTTAGGGACAAAATTTTTAAAAAATAATTAATTTAGAAATCAAATAGACATTATCGTCAAATACACTAATTACATTTTTATTTTTGATAGTTTATTAATTAAAAACTTTTTTTTTTGGATAGGTAATTACAAAACTTATTGTCCTATGGAACTTTGCATTCTTTTCTACAAGTTTGTAACGAGTGCAACACACGAATAACTTTGTAACTTTATTTTACCATATAACAATAGAGTCTCGTTAATTTGATACAGCTTAATTGCAACATTCATAATGCATGTATTGAAAAACTAAGGCTGGTTTAGTAATCATTTATGTTTTTTATGTTTTGTAATTTGCATTTGTTTTTTTATTTTTTATATTTTTTGAAAAACAAAAACTATATGTTTGAACATAACAATTTTTTGTTTTTAATAAGGAAACCAAATATGTTTCAAATTGTTTTTTGTTTTTAATTTTTAAAAAGTTTTAGAATTTGAGGGATATGTTAGAGATAGAAAAATCTATGTAGAGGCATCGAAAGAAAAATTAAGGGGACGTTTATTTTTCGGGAATGTAAATGTCCGATATCTTCAAATGCCTGAAATTTGAGATGTCCGAAATTTTAGATGTTTGACATCTTCAGATTATCATGTTTGTTTTGTAAGAAAAATTATAAGGATATACAAAATATTTGATAGCCACAATTGTTTTGGAGTATTCATTATTGGAAATGTATTTAATGTATAGAATGTTTAAAAAATGCCCTTACGATTGATATAGATTATAAATTCGTTTAATATAATAGATTTATTTGAATTAATTTAATATTTTATTTTTTTCATATGTTATATTGTAGAACAAATTAATTCATCTAAACTTAATATAAATTTCATTTTCAACTTTAATATTTTTCCAAAAAGACAATGTGCTATCTTGGGTGAAATTTATTTATCTTGTTATAACATTATATTTTTGTCGTAAAAAAATATTACTTTAAAATTATATATCTATGATAATAAATATTATGAATAATGTAATTACTTCAAAATATTAAAAATAAATGGAGATATTATATATTTTAAATATAGTTTGTTTTATATGTAAATGTAAGGTACAAATATACTTAATTGCATAAAGTTTTTTTAAACCATTAGTATATTAATTTATTTAAATTATAAGTTTGAAAATAAAAGTAACAACTTTTTTTTTCAGAAAAAATTAAAGAAATTTGATGAATAAAAATATATGGAAAAGAAATGAAAGGCAAAAATGTAAAGAGTGAATGTCCTCAACAAGAGAATCTTGGAAACCTATGTTTCAAAAGGCATCTAAAGGGCATCTAAAACACATGAGATGTCTCTCCATGTACATCTTAGATTCCTACATGACCTTTTGGTCAAAGATAGATAACTTAACCACTTGAGCTATGCTCGGTTTGGTTAATTCACACTTTGTTATAAAATATGAATTAATAGGTATGAGTGGCACAAAAATTTTATCACCTTACAACAAATATTAATACTTAAGTCACTTGCCACTATTCCAACACCATAAGATGCCAACATTATTTTCTTCTAAAAAACAAAAGTTTTAATTTATTTTTTAAAACTAAAAAAAAGACTTACGAATTTTGTTAAATTAAAAAAAATCTTTTTATTTATTTCATAATTAAAGAGATTCTTTAAATGAAAAAACTTTTATTTAAAAGTTTAAGAAACTAAGATCAAATTTAAATTTGTTTAAAAAAAATTTTAGAAAGATGAGATTTTATTCTAAAAAGATTTTCTTTAGATACTCTTATTTTATCTCCTCAATTTTTAAAATCCTACAGTATAAAACTTTTTTTAATTAAAAAATAAAACAAAGTTGACCGAAAAAAAAGTAAATCTGGTTAACAAAGTTTTCCTTTCAAATAAAAACTAACTTTTAAACCTTGAATTGAAATTTTAAAAAATCCAATCTTTTTTAAACAAGATTTATTTTGTAAAACTTCTATTTTTTTCAACTTATTTTAACCAAAATTTTAAAGTAAAATCTTTTATTTAAACAAAATTAACTTTATATTTATTTTATTAAAAAAACTCAATCTTTATTCAAAAAAGAAAAATCTTTTTATTTTAAAGCAAATTTTAAAATATCAAAATCTTTATTTTCTTTTATAAACTTATTTAAACTTAATTTAATTTCTTTATCCTTTATTTTAAACTAAAACTTTATTTACTTTGCATTTTAAAAAAAATGTTTAAAACTGAAAACAAACTCTTTCCTTTTCAAACAATTTTTTTTGGCTATGAAATGAAAGTTTCTTTTCTTTAGAAACTTAAAAACTCACTCTACTTATCAATGGTGGAGGTCGTCGGATTGTTGGTTGTGGATGCACATAGATGGGTCGTCGGAGGCTGTCACTGTTGCGAATGTTGTGCTACCACCCGTTCGTGGGTGAAAAAAAAGGGAGTGAGAAGGAGGAGGAGAAGGAGATGGAGGAAGGAGACTTTGTTAAAGAGAGAAAAATGTAGAGGAGGGATGAAGATGATGGGTTTTAGAGAGAAAAAAATGAAAATAAATTTTTTACTAATGGGAAGGAAAGTGTTTTGGCCTCCAATTTCATCTTCCTTACTCTGCTGTGTTATTTGTGCAACCTATGTGTTGTGAAACCTTCTCTTAAATAAGTAAAAAAATAATAATAATGGTAAAAGAAGAGAGAAAAACGAGGGATGAGAAGAAGGTAAGGAGGACAGGCATTGGGTATTGACAAACGAAAAACCGGAAAAAAGAAACCAAATCTTTATTTTTAACCAAACAAAATCTAACTTTTTTTTTTAATTAAAACTTTTATTTAAAATAAAAACCATTTTCTTTTTTTAACAAACAAAATTCTTTAAACAAAATCTAATTAAATTAAATAACTTAAAAAAAACAAATGTAATAAACTTTTAACTTTTTAAAACAAAATAACTTAACAAAAAACTAAACCAAAATAAAATAAGATATAGAATAAAATAAATAATAATAATAAATGAACAAAATAAAAAAGAACCGGACCAAATACATTGTTTACAATGTAGAGTTCACCAAATTGGGGAGAGCTCAACGAATAAAATACAAATATAATTATTATGGCGGGACACTCCCAATTTATGAAACATAATCCTAAATTGATAAGAACTTTTTTATTTAATTTGTTTTTTTATTAATAAGATTTTTCCAATTAGTTACATAATCCTAAATTGATAAGAACTTTTTTATTTAATTTGTTTTTTTATTAATAAGATTTTTCCAATTAGTTAGAAATTCCTTATTAGAGATAATTTCTCTTTAAAAGAGAATAAAATTAATCCCGAGCCTTATTGGAAGATCATCATCCCAGTTTCAACGAAAAATTCTCTTCTCCTAAATTCAAGTTTTCTCCCTCTACCATTAGTGACTAAGCTTTAATTCGTCAAACTAAAGGGTGATTCAAGTCCGATTGTAAGTTTGGGGGCTCAAGTTAAATAGAGATATCTTCTTTTTTCAACTAGTCTTTGTTTCTTGTTCTTACCATTTATGAGCAATTTATATTAATTAAATTGACGCCTTAATTCATATTGTAGACCCCTAAATTTGAAAGTTTTGTTTTTATTTTATGGTCAATATTTTTTCCTTTTGTATGTTTTATCAAAAAATAAACAAAAAAAAATATTAAACAAAGTATTTGATTTCAATATTGCTTTCCTTTTCAAAATCAAATCTTTTTAAATAAAAAAAGCTAATAAAATCAAAAAGATTTTTTGGATTAAATGTTAATTTTCATGTTTTATCAGAATAAAATCTTTCAATAAAAATAAAATAAAATCTTACTCATATTAAATAAAAAAAGCTAATAAAATCAAAAAGATTTTTTTGGATTAAATGTTAATTTTCATGTTTTATCAAAATAAAATCTTTCAATAAAAATAAAATAAAATCTTACTCATATGGAAAAGTTTTTAATTTGATTTAGCATAATTTGGGTAAAAATCAAAATTTTTAATAAAATCATAAGATTTGATTGATTGTGTAATGAATGAAAATATTTTTCCTATCTGTAAATTAGAATTTTGAAAACACTAGGTGGTAGTGGCTTGGGTTAAGGGGAGATGGAGGAAACACATCACAAAAGAGGTCTATTAGTCTTGATTTTTATTTTTTGCTCTCTTCTAAAGTTTGCTAACTTTTGTTTTTATCTCGATTGATCACTTTATCATTCTCCCACAAACTTTTATCTCACCCCACCTCACTCGTTTCTCATATTCCACCACACGGTCTCTCTCTCATTCTTCATTTTTATTTATTTATTTTCTCCCTTCCACTCACCATAACTTTTTCATCCTCTTCCTTTCTTTATTTGGTTACTACTTTTGTTTTATTTTTTCCCCTCTCCTTATTCACTTTCTCTCAATTTTTGCTCTATCACTATTTTCTCCACAATTTTCTTCTTCATCGTTTATCTCGCACTGCAATTGAATGAGGAGGTAAGAATCGGAGTTTGTTTGCAAAATGGTAAGTTTTCATATTTTTGGTGAATAAAGTAGGTTGATGTACTTGGTCATATATTGTTTTTGCCCACCTATGTTCCAAGTACAAGTTTAATTCTTTCGATATTATTTTCGGGATATTTTTCTTCTCTTGTTTTATTTCGTCTTGTTTTTCCTTTTTCTCCATTGCCAATTTCGTATTATGGTTGCTTGAACTATTTGTAACATGATATTTTATTGATTATATTTCTAACATGTTCATTTAGATTATGTGTATGATATTTGACAAATGTACATATTATGTAATATTATACAATAAATGTTATTATTCTTAATTTTATTAAATATCTTTAACTCAAATTTTACAAAAGGGAACTTTCCGACGATGGAACCTTGAAATGTTAATATCTCGGGAGGCCAGTATTTGATTTTAAATACGTTTTCAAATGTGTAAGTTTAATCAATATAGTTTATCCCTATATTTTACAAAGAATGAATTGTTTTTGTACACATTTTTTTTCTATAAAAAAGGGTTTATTATTTTAAGCCAATAAATATCTGTTCTTTAAAAATTATATATATATATATATATGTTGTTCTTGTAAATCTTCTTTTTGTAAGGAATTTTGTTTGTAAACAAAAAAAACATTTAACTAAAAAAATATCTTTTACAAATGCATTTCGTCATAAAAAACTCAAGACTTTTAAAGCATTTATGATATTTCAAAAAATAACAAACCAAATCTTTGTCATTAATGTTTTTCCTAAAAAATTTTCCTATGACAAAAATTGGGGAATTCGAAAGGTCGATTCCCTAATATTCTTCAATGATTAATTTATTTTGGGAGGCTAAATTAAATTCAAATAATTAAAATTTTTTTAATGGCTTTAAGTCACTCATAATTATTTTTTCCTTATTTATCTTATGATAAGATCAATAAAACATGAGACATTTAAAAATAAAAACAAAATACTTTATCTTTGAAGGCGATATTTTAATTAAAATAATATAAAAAAATAAATTATCGTTTATTGAACGAGTGTTGCGGGGTGTTAGTACCTTTCCCATACACAAAAAACCACCGAACCTAAATCTTTTTGTGCAGATAAACTTATCCATGCATTTGGATGACCAGTCACACCCTACAAATAAAGACAGGTGGCGACTCCATTTTTCTCCTCTTTGGAGGAAAGTCGGCCGCTCCACGTCGCAAATCCGTAGCAACACATATTAATTGTTCTACTACTACTCATGAGTTTGTGATATGTAATTATCATGAATGATTCAAATAAGTAGCAAAGAGTTGGCTTATGTGTGTGTATTTATGACTTTTCTATGTTCACATAGCTTGCATAATAGATTTTAAGAAAACAAAGGGACTAAATTAATTAACTTGCAGCAATATCAAATTAATTGATTTTGGTTTAGTCATTGTCATCATCCTTTAACGCTATTCTTTGATTAATATGGAACACTATCGTGCCCAAGTTAATTAATTAATAAGATTTAATTTTCATGTTTGGTCTAAATTAATTAAATTAGGAGAATTAAAACTTACCACACCTGTTATGAGTAAGTAGACTAATGACGAAGATTACAATTGGATGAAAAATCACACATTTCATTTTCTTTGTAGTTTATCTTAAATTTTGATTTCACATGGTTGGGTCTCCACAATGCCTACCAGAATCCCATGGAACAAATGACCTAGAGAGAGAAACAAAAAGATTTAGGGGATAAAAGTTCGAGAGTGAGAGATATATGTTAGATAGAAAATTAGTTAGACGAAGAGAACTAAAAATAAAGCTATGGAAAAAAAAAGAGAAATTTAACAGAGGTAAAAGCTATAGACAATAATATAAATAGGGTAAAATCCATTTTTGATCTGTGAGGTGTTCCGTATCTATTATGTCGTGAAGTTTCGAAAGAGACACGTTTATTCTATGAAAAGTTCCAAAAATAATTCTAAATGGTCGCTGAGATCATTTGACTGGTTGTTGATTTAATAGAAAGATGACAAGACAATTAATAGAGATGACTGGATTTGGATAACTTGTAGTTTTTAAATGAATTGTAAAAAAGATTAATTTTTACGTTACTCTATTTTTTTTATGCGACATTTTCTCTTCTTCGTCTCCTAATTTTCTTCTCATTTTATTCTCTTCATCTTCATGCCACCAGCATCTGCTTGTAGTCGTCGTTGTCGCTGCCATCTACCTGCCGCCGTCACTATCGTCGTCTGCCCACCAACATTGAGAAGAGGACGAGATCTAGTCTAGAACAAAAGCTTCATTCCACACTGGATCATCCAGATCATATATGGAATCAAGCACTCAAGATCTAGTATAAATTAAAGCTTCATTACAGATCTAATATGAAACAAAGCTATTCGTTCCAGACTAGATCTAGAATGAAGAAGACCAAATCTGGTCTTTTAGACGGTTGCCCGTATGTTCAAGACAACAGTGAGCGTACGACAACCCCTAGCGTTCTGCAACGACGACGACATTGTGTAGACGAACGACAATAGCAACATCAAGTGTATGTCACTGGCGACAGCAAAGTGCAGGCAGCAGTAGCAGCATGCATACGACTATGGCGACAACAACAAGGGTGGACAACAAGGGCGATGTCTGGTGGAAGAAGAAGAGAGCACGGGAAGAAGATATGAGGAAAAAAGAGGGGGAGGAGGAAGGAGAGAATTCCAGTACATAAGAAAATAAAATAGTATAAAAATTAATTTTTATACAACTCATTTAAAAATGAAAAGTTAGTAAAGTTGAGTCACCTGAGGGTCAAATAACCTCAATAACCATTTAAAACTATTTCTAAACTCCGGGAACTAATAATGTTTTTTGACACTTCAAACTCAAACCTTAGACACAAAAAGTATATTTATCCTTAAACAGTTATTATTTAAGAGCCAAAGTTTTAGAGAGTGAAGACTTTTAGAAAGAGAAATTGAGAGAGGAAAAAATTTTAAAAAGAGGTAAAATTTTAGAGAGGGAAAAATAAAATGAAAGAAATTTGATAAAGAGGTATGTCAAAGGGAAAATGAAAAGATAAATAAGATTTTGAAAAACAAAAATATACTTTTAGAAACCACTTTCTAAAAAAACGCAAAATTGGAAAATGAATTGGTTACCCAAGCAACCATAATTTTCAAAAATTAAAAATCAAAAAACACAAAAAATGAAATGGTAATCAAAACGCTCTTAAGGGGCAACTGATATCCGATGTACGAGGTATCTGAGATTTTCGAAATTTCAGATGCCTCAAATAAAGAGTGACAAAAAAAAAAAAAAATGTTTTGAAAAATGGCCCAACGTATTTAATATTGTTAAGGTTTTATTCTCAATGTTATTTTGGATAGATACGCCCTTGAAATCAAATGGTCAAAAAGTATGTACAATTGTACATTTAACTAAAAAAAACAGTCAGCAGCTTGATTTTAGGAAAATTTTAAGGAAACTTATATAGGATAATAGTTTTAAGAGACCAATTCTACATAATCAATATTTAAAAAACTAACTTGGAGATCCTTTTCATTATTTGAAATTATAAATTCGAAAAAAATGCATAGAATATGGAGTATACACTTGATAAATATTTAATTTAAGTTATTTGAGAGGTAATTTAGTGTTAAATTATTCAAAACGACTAAAGAAAAATTTAGAAAAAGACGATGCAATAATACTAAAAAGGACATTGTTTATGCAAAGAATTGCACAACGTTAAACTTCGGTCAAACTCAAACTCGGTCCTCGCTCAGACTTGAATCTTAAAGGGAAGACCTACACAAGAGGGCAAAATCTCCGATGCTCAAGTCAGTAAGCAGCTCAGACTCAATATTAAGTTCGAGGAGAAATTCAATACCTGATGGTGGAATGAAGCCCTATATTTATAGGTTTAGGTCCCGACAAGGGTTGCGACAGGCAGTTATCCTGGTCGGAATGGAGGTCAAACCTGTCGGATTTGAGCAGATCAGACCCAAACTTAGATATATAAAATCAGAAATGATAATTAAGCCCTCCACCTCGAAAGTTGCAAAAAGTCTTATCAGGGGACATGCCTTTCAATGAATCATTGTCTTCCATGTGGCAACCTAGTTTCCATCCCCAAACATTGGCCCCCTCTTTGTCAGGTTCAAGCTCGATCTGGCAGAGAAGTTATTTTCTTGAAAACCAATCCACGTGGTGACTTTCAGACTCGAGATGCCAAATGTTACCGTTTGGAAACTTTGAAAACAGAACCGTCATTCGGTGCGCACTCGAGTACTTTTGACGTTCGAACTCCCTTTCGATCTAGATCGTTCTTTCGGGGACACGTGTTCGGTTGACACCACATGGTGGAGGTTAGAGCTGGCTTGTGGGGCAATCCTTTCGGAGGGCTGGTCGACGACCCTGAGGTGAGGATGAGCGGTACCTCGAACATCGAAATGAGGTTCAAGGTTGAACCTTCGAGTGTCGGGGTAAAGGAGAAAGCCATGGAGATGTCGATCTCGTGCTTCGACCGCTGCTACAGGAGGGCTTCCAAATTTGTCAGCGCTCCGGGCTCAGCTATCCAACGGTTGTTGGATTATACTGCCGAGTTAAGACCTGATCCACTGTCTTTTGGTCTCGAACAGCTTTTTATTGTGGACTTAGCTAATTCTTTTATCCTTCTTTCGCCGTTAGGCTCATGCTGCTGCTTGCCAGGCGGCCATCATGGTGAAGGCCGAGCTGGACAGTCGTGACCTCCTTATTATACGGGAGCGAGAGGCTTCTTCGGCTGAGCTAGAGACCACTGCTGCTCTGGAAGGTAAGCTAAAGGAGGCCCAAGCCGAAGCTCAAGCTTGGAAGTCCACCTCCGAAGCCGATAAGGCCGAGCTTAAGAGCGCGAAGGCCGAGGCTGACCACCACATAGAAGCTCTGAGGGGCGGCCATGCCGTGGCTAAGGGCTTAGAGAAGGAGAAATTTGCCCTCATGAAGCGCAACGACCAGCTCGAGCGCAGCGAGGCAGATCTCCAGGTGAAGGTGGAGAAGCCGAAAGCCGAGCTAGAACTTGAAAGGTCCAAGCTTACCAACGGGGTGCTTCTGGAGAAGACTTTCCACCAGCATCCAGACTTTGATGGATTTGCCAAGGACTTTAGTGATGCTGGCTTCATGTTCCTGATTAAAGAGTTAAAGAAGTGGCTCCTAAGGTCGACCTTGGACCCATCAAGCTACAATACGCTGAGAAGTGGGCTTCGGGTCCAAACAAAACTCCTTGTCCCCAAAGCTTGTGGACCAGTATTTGAGGATCTGGACTCCAATACTGATAAGCGCCAAGGTTGCTCGAGTTTACAAAGCTAGAGGTCATTCTAGAATCCTTGCAAACATTCACAAAAATGACTAACTTACCGAATGATTCCAACCAAGAGTAAGGTTAGAAGATGAATCACTCTTAGATCGGACTTAGAATCTAGGATGGTCACTCCTAGATCCTAAGACGACTCACTCCAGAATTAGCTTGATCGAGACTAATCCAATGAATCAGTTTAACATCAAACCTAAAGCAAGATTTGAAAGAAGCAACACCAAAAGTGTTAAGGAACAAAAGTTCTTGAATTTCAATATGTTTAATCTTAAGTTATCCTCATAACAAGAGCATTACAAGCCTTTAAATAGGCCAAATGGTCGTTCAACATAAGAACACCAAAAGTTTTTCAAAGTACTACTTAATGCAAATTGTAGAAAATAAGACATGCAAATTAAAACTTGATTGCACATCATTCTAGACACTTAAATGCGGATCAGAAAACGTAGTCACGCTTCAAATGGTCTTATCCATGTGCTGTAGGAGGCGCTTCACATTTGGATGACATTTGACAAGCTTTGACTTCACAAACTCCCAAGGGGTGCAATCTGCCAAGGCACCTGTTCACAATTATGCACACATTTTTTGTCCTCCGTGCCATCTCTCAAAATAGACAACTTTTCCGTGCCATCTTTGCTCCATTCTCTTCTTGACTCATTGAAGTAACATTATGAACAAATTTGGGCTCAAAACTCTTTGTTGATTATTGTGCATTAACAAGCTTTTGAAGGTGTAGTGTGAAAGCCTCTTGAATCTTCTTGTCTTGCTTCTTATAATTGCTCCTTTGGTACATGTAATTGGTCATAAATGGATTCGTATCAGATACCGAGCTGGAAAGAGAAGGAGGTGAAGACTTTTTGTCCCAGGAGTTCGACGGGACAAGCCTTCATGTCGCTGGCGTGGCCTCTTCCTAAGAGGTTGAAGTGCCGGACTTGCAAGAGCTTGACATCTTGGCTTCACAGGGCGAGCTCGGGTCACACCTCGGAAGCATCTGATCAGCTTCGACTTGTGGCTTCATCTTTCTCGCTTTCTCGAGTTATTTTGTCTTTCCTTCTTGTTTTTTCGACTTTAACCGATATAATTTTGATGAGTCTTGAGGTTTATACATCTCGGCCCAAACTTTTGGAAATTAATGAAGTTACTTTGACTTTGGCATTGCACCTCAAACTCGTAGGTTTAGAGGTTTGAATTTTCTTTTATCAATTTCGACACATCGCACCTCGAACTCGTAAGTTCTAACGGTTTGAATTTTTGCCTTAAATTTTAGTCCATAAGTGGCCCCCATTTAATTTCACATCGAACTCGTAGTCCTTAGTGGAGATGAAATTAAATAACGTGGAGACCTTTATTTGTACTAGTCCTTGAAAATTTTTACAAGTTCGATTAACCTTTGAACTATTTTGACATCTTAAGGATAGTAGAGCTTCAACTGCTCTCCATTCCATGAATGTAGGATCAATCTTCCTTCGAGATCGGCCAGCATGTACGTCCCAGGTCGGACTATGCCTTTAACTTCAAATGGCCCTTCCCAACTCGGTTCCAGTGTGTCGTCATGCTTCTATACTTTTCGGAGTACTAAGTGTCCAACTTGGAAGCTCCTAGGTTGGACCCCAGAGTTGTAATGCCCAGCCATTCGGTTTTGATACTCTGCTAAACGCATTTGGACCGCTTCTCTTTTCTTATCGATGAGATCGAGGCTAAGGAGCAGCTCTTCCTCATTTCCTACCTGCTCGAAGTATTCGACTCTTTTAGTGGGCATGCCGATCTCCACTGGCACCACAGCCTCAGAACCGAAGGCCATAGAGAAGGGTGTCTGCCTGTAGACTCACGTGGAGTACTTCGGTAGGACCAGAGGACTTCAGGTAGCTCCTAGGCCCACCTGTATTTCCTCGCGTCTAGGTTCAACTTGAGACCATGTTTAATGATTATTAATGGCCTCCACCTGTCCATTGGTCTTTAGGTGAGCTAGGGATGAGCTGAGATGACTAATTTCGAGCTTCTTGCAAAATTCTTCAAACTTCGCATTGTCGAACTGTTTGCTGTTGTCCGTCACGATGACGTTAGGTATACCAAAGCAGCAGACAACATTTGTCAAAATGAAGGACGTGACTCTGGCCTCTGTGATGGTGGATAGCGCCTCGGCTTCGACCCATTTGGTGAAATAGTCCACAACAACGACTGCGTACTTAGTCTGTCCTTTGCCCAATGGAAACAGTCTGATAAGATCAACTCCCCATTGTGCAAAGGGCCATGAGCTGAGATCGGAGTCAGCAACTCGGGGGGCTGGTGGATGATGTTCGCGAAATGCTGGTAATTATCACATGTTGTCATGAACTCCTTTGTATCTCGATCTATCGTAGGCCAATAGTAGCCCTGACGAATGACCTTGGCCGATAACGACCTGGCCCCAAATGGTTGCCACAAACGCCCTCGTGTATTTCTCTTAAGATGTAGTTTCCATCTTCCTTAGAAATGCACTTGAGAAGAGGTAGAGAAAATCCACGTTGGTACATAGATCCATCTCGGAGCACGTATTGAGCTGCTCTGCACGACATCTTCTTTGCTTCTTTTGGGTTTGCTAGTACGTTGCCTGCCAAAAACTCCCTAATTGGATCCATCCATAACGGGGGTTGGGAATCAACGTCCATCATGTCAGGCTCCATAATGGAAGGAGTATCTAATATTTTTACTGGGACTGATCTCGCCATGTTGGTCTCGTAGGCAGAAGCCAATTTGGCTAAGGTGTCAGCGTTTGAATTCTCGGATTTGAGAATTTGATTGATTTCATAAGTCTGGAATTGGCCGAGGTGCGACCTGACCTTGCCTAAGTACCTCTCCATTTGAGAGTCCTTTGTCTGTTACTCCTCCTTAATTTGAATCACAATTAGTTGAGAGTCCCTGAAATTTTGATGTGACAAGCTCCTAATCCTTTTGCCATGCGCAGCTCGGCCAAAAGGGCTTTGTACTCGGCCTCATTATTCAAAGTACGAAAGTTGAAGTGCTGGGCGTACTCAAAGTGCATGCTATCTAGTGCGAGTAGAAGCACACCCACACGCATCCTCTTTCGTTAGAGGATCCATCCACATACATGGTCCATGGCAAGTCGGATTCGGAAGCTTAAGTAGGTGGCGGCGTGAGTTCTGCTACGAAGTCAGCAACGGCTTGCCCCTTCATAGCTGTTCGAGGTTCGAACTGGATGTCATACTCACTGAGCTCCACTGCCTATTTCATTCAACGGCTAGATGTCTCTGGCTTGTGGAAGACCTACTTCAATGGTAAGTTCGTGAGCACGGTTATGGTATGGGCTTGGAAGTACGGCAGGAGTTTTCGTGCCGAGGTGACCAAGGTGAGGGCCAATTTCTTTATTTGAGGATACCTGGTCTCGGCCTCGGTCATGACATTACTTGTATAGTAAACTAGACTCTTACGCACTCCCTCTTGCTTGATCAAGGCCGAGCTGACTGCACTGTTCGACACGGCCAAGTACAAATGCAGTTTGTCTCCTAGTATGGGTTTCGCGAGCAACGCCGCCGATCGAAGGTAGTTCTTGAGTTGTTCAAGAGCTTCCTCGCACTCAGACGTCCATTCGAATGGTCCATTCTTCCTCAAAACTTTGAAAAAGGGGAGGCACTTATCGGTAGACTTGGAGACAAATCTATTCAAAGCGACAATCCTCCCATTCAGGCATTGCAACTGTTTAAGAGTTTTTGGGGCTTGCATCTCGAGCACAGCCTTATCTTCTCTGGGTTGGCTTCTATACCTCGGTTATTCACCATGAAACAAAGGAATTTTCCAGATGAAGCTCCAAAGGCACACTTGGCAGGATTGAGCTTCATCCGGTACTTTCGAAGGACATCGAAAGTCTCGGTCAGGTCTAGGTGCGACCTGGACTGCTTGCTCTTGACAAGCATGTTGTCTATGTACACCTCCATATTACCTCTGATCTGGTTGGCGAACATCTTGTTCACCATTCTTTGATAAGTCGCTCCTGCATTCTTTAGGCCAAACGACATGGCCATGTAGCAATACAAGCCTTGATCAGTTATACAGGAGGTGTGGACTTGGTCTGACTCGTGCATCTTTATTTGATTGTATTTGAAGTAAGCGTCCATGAAGGTGAGCAACTTGTGCCCGGCCGTAGCGTCTACGAGCTGGTCGATCCTCGGAAGTGGGAAGCAATCTTTTGGACATGCCTTGTTAAGATTGGTGAAGTCTACACACATTCTCCACTTTCCGTTGGACTTTTTAACTAAAACAACGTTAGGTAGCCACTCGGGATACAAAATCTCTTTTATATATTCAGCTTCAAGCAATTTGTTCACTTCCTCAATAATTACATCACTCCTCTCCTTATTTACAGGTCTTCCCTTTAAGATTCAAGTCCGAATGAGGATCGAGTTCGAGTTTGACCGAAGTTTGACGTTGTGTAATTCTTTGCATAAACAGACATATTTTGGGGTTTTGGAAGGTGGAGGAGGTAGTAAGAATAAGTATCGGTAGATTGAGAATGAAGGTTTTGTAATCATACCATGTCACGAAAATCGTCTTTCCTCTTTCTCCAAACAAGCATACGACGTCTTTCTTTCTTCCACTAGAAAACCAACAATAATCTTTCATTGCTGAAGACACCTTTTTCTTTTCTTAATTATCTAAAAAACGAATCTGCTGGTGCCATCGTGTATGAAAGCTTGTGTGTCTTTCGCCAGATATATGATTACCATTACAGAGTTTGTGCATGTTTTATGGATGAAATTTTTTAGGCATATGCGAGTTAGATTTATTTGATGTAGTTTCTGGGGCATAATAGATGTTGTTTATTTTAAATTCCTAACCTACTTCCCTTTTTTGGGATCTCCAACCTTGTATCTAGGATTTAAAATGTCATTGTTTTAATAATGTTTAGATGTGTCATATCTTTTTTACCTACTCCAAAATCTCTCTTTTAAAACAGCAATATGTATGTTGTATTTCACAAAATATGTTGCGTAGATATTGGATAAATCTAATTTCATATTATTTTAGAACCCTGCACAATTATGTAGGGAAATCTTTATTTTGAGTAAAATTTATATTTTTAAACTACACTATCCTCCCAGGACACTATTTTCATGTTCAATTTTGAGAATGTTGCTAATTTTTGTAATTAAATTTTGTGTCCATGTTTACTTCTAGTTGTTATTGGTGTTGCAATGAATGTTGTTCACATTATTTTACCGACCATGACTATGATTGAGGTGATACTACAAATTATTAGGGTAATAGCATGTATATACCCTGGATGCATGTTGTTTCATAAAAGGATAGATAGGAGAATATCTAAAGAGCCTAAGAATAATTTGATTTTTTTTTCTACTTTTTCCTTGAATAGAAACAACTAAATTCCAAATAATAATTAAAAGAACATTTTTTGGTTATTGTTCAACAGAAATTAAAAATTTATACCTAATTTTTCTTCAATTACTCTAACAACTATGATTATGGTTGAGGTAATAATACAAATTGTTAAGGTAATATTACGTATATACCCCATATAGATATAAAATTGTGTTGTTTTATATAAAGATGGACAAAAAAGTATCGAGAGACTCTAAAAGAATAATTAGAAAAAAATTATATTTATTATTGAATAAAAACACTAAATTCAAAATAACAATGAAAAGAAAACTTAATGATTATTGTTAAATAGAAATTAGAATTTCTACCTAATTATTCTTCAATTACTCCACCAACTATGATTAGGGTTGAGGTAATAATACAAATTTTTATGGCATTTTAATATAATGATGAACATAAAAATATCCAGATACTTTGAGAATAGTTGAAAGAAAAATTTATATCTATTATTGAATAGCAATTAAAATAAAAATTTAAAAAAAAAATCAACAAACTATTCTTCAACGTATCTTAAAACTAAAAAGATAAAATTAGAGCGTTAGCCCATAAAATTAGGTGAGGGTAAAAATGGAAATCGACGCTCCGTAAAACAAAGTGTGAGCCCATTTTTAAAATTATAAAACTTTTGGCCATTTTTAATTAGCTAGAATTTGGCAATTTCCCTACTTATTTTTTTTAGGAAATGATGTCTGAGAATATTTTAATAGTTATATTTTGTTTGCAAGATTTATCCAAAAAAGACCTTACCAATATTCATCTAATTTATACATTGACTTTTATCCTTTATTAATTTCATAGTTCTTTTTTACCAATTTAGTTTATATTAAATTTAAATGTTATAAATATATAATATTTTCTATAAATTCTAATTTTAACTTGCATTTTTCTTTTTATAATTGATGGCATTTTTATTGGATTATATTTTAACATTACCATTTTTTGAAAAAAAGAAATGAGGGAAATAATATTGGTTTCTATATAATATTTTAACATGTAAGATTAATATCAATTTTAAGAGAATCAGACCACCAAAGTAAATGAAGGTGTTATATAATCTTGTTGAAGTTTATTTTATACGTAAATGTAATATATAAAAACATAGTTGTTTACTAGTGAATGAGTATATTAATTTATTTTAATTGTAAAATAAAAATAAAATACAAAAAATTGATAAAAAATATGAAAAAATAAAAAAGGGAAATTGCATTGGGTAGCTAAATTTTTATATATATTTATAAAAATGTCAACCTATTTTGTATTTTGTAAATATAGCAAAATATTAAAATTTTTATTTTCGAAATTTTTATTATTCCGATTTTACCGTTATGACATATGATCTATATTCGACCTATATCTGATATACGTCCAATGTATATCTGATATTCGTCTAATGTATATCTACTATATCTGCTATACGCATGATGTATATTTGGTATGCGCCTGATGTATCGGATATACATCCGATGTATACCTAATATATGCCCAATGTATATCTCATGTAGTTCCGATCTAAATTTAATGTACATCCGATATACCCATGATATACATCAAATGTACATATTATACATCTAATATATATCTCATGTACCTCTAATTTATGATATATTAAATATATTTGTAACTGATATACCTATGTATATCGGGTACACATCCGATGTATAACTGATGTATATCAGGAGCATGAGATGTACCTCTAATTTATAATATATTAAATACATTTGTAATTGATATACTAAATACAATGTATATCAAATGTTTAATTTTCAGTGCATATCAGTTGTTTAAATTGTATTTTATCGCTGCGATTTGTTGATTGATATTTGTTAGATCACTACTATTTAATCTATATTAAAATTAATTAAATACTAAATATAAAGGATATCAGTTGTTCAAATTTATAAAGCATATTAAATTTTTAACTTGTTTTTTTTTTACGTCCATGGTCTATATCAATCTTTTATGCAATAACTTTAGATTTCATTTTCTTTGTTTGCACCATTTTTTCATCTAAAAAAAATTAGTGGATACATTAGTATTATATCAACACCGATACCATAGTTATACCAGTAGATATAATGGTTATATCAAAGATATATCAGTGGTAAATTAGAGGCATGTTAAGTTATAGCACAAATATATCAATGTTATATTAGTGGCAAATCATATAATCATATAAAAAGTTATATCAGTAGATATTATAGTTATATCAGTGATATATCAATAATAAATTAGAGGCATATCAAGTATATATCATATATATATAAGTGTTATATTAGTGTGGTAAAGAGATGGTAAATCATATAATCATATCAGAACTTATATTAACAGAAATCATAGTTGAAGGAACGTAAATCCTGCATCAGAAACGACGATCTTGTTCTTGAATTTTTTAGGAACAAAAACCACAAACGAAAAAGGAAAACAGGGGAAAGAACAACTCACTTTTGAAGAACCTTTCTTCTAGTAATTGCAAATGAACACCACCACCAAATATTCCCGACTATTCTCGGAGTACGGAGGAATGCTTGTGGGAGCACCAATTTATGAAATCAAAGGGGGTTCTTATTCAACCACTTGAAAGCACTACACCTTAGGAAAGAAATGCACGGGAAGAACAGGGAAAAAAATGCAGAAGTGTTCTACATCTATTACCCATGATGACGTGGGGAGTTACCCCACGTAAAATGAAACTTCCCACTCCCTTGCAATTTTGCAGGGGAGTATTTATTTTATTTTATTTTAAATTAATTAATATTAATAAGATTAATATTAATAATTAATATATATAATTAATTAATCATATTCATTAATTGATCATTAATCTAATTAACAATTAATTAATATATATATACTAATAAAATAAATAATTAAGACATAATTATTTATTACTAAAATAGAATCATATTCTAAAGCATTTCTTTCGTATAACCTATAGTTGTAATGTACATCTTATGCACATTAGTTTTAACCTATAGTTTTAATATGAATCATATTGACATTAATTTTTATTTGAATCTCATTCGAATAATTTCTCTCATAATATATAATATTAATTTGGATCTTCAGATCAGAAGCCAAACACAACTTCGAAGTTCTTATGATTGAGCCATTGATGAGGTACAACTTATTGGTATAGGTAATGATTATCAATTCATTATTTTCAGCCTTTCTTGACCATTTTTCCATGGTCTCAGGATCCCTCTCTTTCGGATGTGGTATCGATTCATTCATGTACCTCTCCTCTCTAATCGGGCATCACATGCCCACTAGCTTCCGCCTTGGTTCGTCTCCGAACCACATCCTACTGGGAGAGGTTCCGCTCTGATACCATCTATAATGCCCCAGGATTCAGAATCTAGATTCGGCACCTCAATGCCCCGACATTCCCTTGCGGTGGCTGCGCCACTTAGAAGAGCATAGGCTGCCCTTACAGACCAAAACGAGTCCTTCGAGCATGCTTTGTCCTCACTCACATGCTTCCTAGTAAAGCAACTAGGAGATCACCCAACCGAAGATTGCTCAAAGCCAAGCACGCTTAACTTTGAAGTTTTTATGATTGAGCCACCGAAAAGGAAAGTGCACCTTGTTGGTATAGGTAGTTGACTGAGGTTATGCTGAACGCACGCACTAAGCGTGGTAACAATTCTATAGATGCAAGCGCACACCTGTCAGAGTAATATAAAATGGATGGAGTATCCAAGTATCGATCCTCAAGGACTTCTAAATAATTTCCAAACTCTAAAGTTTTAATGAATAGTGAACGTTGAAATGAGTGATTCTTGTAAAATGGGAAGTGGTCACAAATAATGGTTTTGGATTTGGGATTTGGTCTTATAATGGTAAAACCTAGCCCGAATTACTTCAAGTTAGCCAACAAAGAATCAAGGATACGCTAAGGACGATATGCATTTTACTTTAGGAACCAACGACTACGCTTTTCACTTGACTTATGTCTAAGCAAGTTCAAAGTCCTAAGACATTCCCTAATATGTCTATTATGAGAGATATCTTAGTTTTAGGATGGAAATAGTCGCAACCTCGGGTTAAGATCCTATGTCTAGGCTACTTAAGCGGAACCCTTATGTCTAAGGCGCTCCTCTCCTCGGTTTAACCACTCAACAATGCAAATTAGCAACCTTTTCAGGATTGACTTGTTAAGACTTACAGTGGCCTTCTCTAAATCCTAACTTTTTGGGAAAACATGTTGAGCAATGAATGGAAAGCAAAAACACTACTTCTTAGCAACCCTTTTTAGAAATAAAATGCTAACTATCCATAACCGGGCTAGAAACGGAAATTTAGAAAGACATATTGAAGAAAATACAGCAAGTAAAATGGTTAAAATTGAAATGCATGTGTGAAAAACAAAAGTTAACTAACGGAGAGTTCAAGCAAGGGGGAGTGTCACGTGCTCTTTCCTCCAAAAACACAATTCTCTTAACTAAAAATAAAGTAAAGGCAAAGTAAAGATAAGCTAAGTGCTGGATTTTTATAAATTTGAATAGGTAGAAAATAACTATGTAACAACGGAAACAAAATAAAGCTCAATAAAGGAATGTAAAGTGCTCGGGATTTAAAAACTAAAAGCAACTAATGAAAGCAACTCAAAAGTACTTAGAAAGCAACAAGGAAACACTAAGAATGATCAAGAGAATGAAGCAAGGCTTGATGAATTTGGTGGAGAAGCTGCTGGAATTTATAGTTGTGCAGAATTGGTTAGGTAGGTCCTAAAACGCTAGTGGATCACCCATTTCCAACTCCTTTGACTGACCAAATCATGCTCAAACTGATAGTGGAACACTTCTTCTACACGTATGAATCGGTTGGAACCACCAAAACGCATTGGAAGACATGTTTCATTAAGGGCAAAGTTGGAAGAAAACCAGGATTTCTGCAGCCTACCAGGCGCCTGACGCCTCTAATGAAGGTTTTTCCGTCTTTTTGCTTCTTTTGATTAATTTGCACTCCCAAATGGTCCTAAAATGTCATAAATACAATATAAGCCAACCACAAACCATCATATATGAATTTTGTATGAATTGGAACTCAAACGACCGAGAAAAAGTCCGAAACAAAGTTAAAACATAGTAAAAACAGCATCTAAAACCTTCTTTTTACGCATGTAAACAAGCGTAATCACACCCCCAAACTTAACTTTTTGCTTGTCCTCAGGCAAAACTTAGCAACTTTAGTCAGCTTTCTAACACATGGACAAGGTAAAGCAAAAGCAACCGAGATGTTCAATCATAAATTGTCTCAGGGAAAAGATGTCAAAGCCTACCATTCTATTGGCTTTGTAAGCTTAGTCACTATAAACCAAGTTTGAAATGATAAAAACTCTCTCTTTCAAAATCCTTTTTCCTTTCAAAAACAGAAAACGTTTTCAAATACCCCTAAGGAATCTGCACACTCCCTTTTTACATTGAGACTTTTACATCTGAAAGACCGGCTACTAGCCCCTGAGATTTCCACACACTAACATCGGTTTCAACCACAGCTACTCGTAGAAAGACTTTGAAACTAACAGCTAGGTTAGGGAAACAAAATTTGAAGTATTTTTGAGTTTAAAGAGAGATGTGAAACTTAAATCACAAAGGATTAATGTTTGACCCAAAATAAAACCCATAAAATTCGAAAATGAAACCCAAACCACGAAGGAAAAAGATTTTTCGAAATGCTGGAAAAAACAGGGCAGGCGCCAGGCGCCTGCGTGATTTTTTTTTCGCAAAGGGCAGGCGCCAGGCGCCTGCGTAATTTATTTATTTATTTATTTTTCAATGTTTTCAAGAACATTCTCTTAATAAGCAAAACTTTTTATGATTAAACAAAAAGAATGTAAGAAACAAAAACTTCCTTCCTTTACTTTTGTTCTTTCAAAACGGATAAGAAGGAAAAACATTTTTCGCAAAAATTTATTGTCCTGAAAGTTGAATAGAGGTTTTTCCTCTATCCACTGGTTCTCCAAAATATGGCTTAAGTCTCCGCCCATTTACTTTAAAAATACTTCTCTTAGAGTCAACTAGATCCACTGCCCCATATGGGTAGATTTTAAAAATTTTAAAGGGACCAGACCATCTAGACTTAAGTTTCCCCGGAAAAAGTTTCAACCTAGAATTGAATAACAGAACCAGATCACCTTCTTGAATATTGTACGGCCGAAGACGCCTATCATGCCACTGTTTAGTTTTTTCCTTAAACAACTTAGCATTCTCATAAGAAAATTGCCTGTGTTCTTCTAATTCCAACAATTGTAATGTCCTCGCTTCACCTGCAGCCGACAAATCAAAATTTAATTTCTTAGTAGCCCAAAATGCTTTATATTCTAGCTCAAGAGGCAAATGACATGCTTTTCCAAAGACTAGCCTATAGGGGGACATGCCGAGGGGAGTCTTAAATGCTGTCCTATATGCCCAAAGTGAATCATCAAGCTTCAAAGACCAATCCCTACGGTTAAGATTTACAGTTTTTTCTAAAATATTTTTTATCTCCCTATTAGATATTTCGGCTAACCCATTCGACTGAGGATGATATGCTGTTGCAACCCTATGACACACATTGTATTTAGCCATCAACTTTTGCATAGACCTATTCACAAAATAAGCCCCCCCATCGCTTATCAGACAACGCGGGGTTCCATAACGCGTAAAAATGTGCTTTTGCAGAAAATGAATGACAACTTTAGAATCATTGGTAGCAGTTGCAATGGCTTCTATCCATTTCGAAACATAATCTACTGCTAACAATATATAAAGCTTACCATTAGAAGATGGAAATGGACCCATAAAATCTATACCCCACACATCAAATATTTCAATCTCAAGGATCGGGGTTTGAGGCATTTCGTGGCGTTTAGATATATTACCTGTCCGTTGGCATTTGTCACAAACCTGGGCAACTTATGTGCATCTTTGAACAGAGTGGGCCAAAAGAACCCACTTTGCAAAACTTTGGCTGTGGTTTTGTGTCCTGCAAGATGTCCTCCATATGGAGACATATGACAAGCGTCTAATATCGCCTCGTGCTCTTCTTCTGCTACACACCTGCGTAAGATATTGTCAGGTCCTAGCTTATATAAAAAAGGTTCATCCCAACGATAAAATCGAACTTCATTTAGAAATTTCTTTACCTGTTGCTTGTTAAACTCATAAGGAACTATTCGACTTACTAAATAATTTGCTATATCGGCATACCACGGAACTGAATCAACTCGCAAGAGTTGCTCGTCAATAACCTGTTCATGTATAACAGTTCCATCATCACAGAGCGGGGATTCCAATCTAGACAGGTGATCAGCAACTTGGTTTTCAGTACCCTTCCTGTCCCTAACTTCAATATCAAACTCTTGAAGTAACAAAATCCACCGTATCAAACGTGGTTTCGCATCTTTTTTAGCAAATAAATATTTTAAAGCAGAATGGTCAGTAAAAACAATGACTTTTGTGCCTATCAAGTAAGACGTAAACTTATCAAAGGCGAACACAACTGCTAACAGTTCCTTTTCAGTAGTAGTGTAATTGAGTTGTGGACCGGTCAGAGCCTTACTAGCATAATATACAGGATGCAAGATCTTGTTTTTACGTTGTCCTAACATAGCTCCTATTGCATAATCACTAGCATCACACATGAACTCGAAAGGTAAATCCCAATTAGGTTCGATAATTATAGGGGCTGAACTTAAAGCAACTTTCAACATTTCAAATGATTTTAAACAGTCATCATAAAAAACAAATGGTCTATCATGTTCTAACAATTGACACAAGGGTTTAGAAATTTTAGCAAAGTCTTTTACAAAGCAGCAGTAAAATCCCCCATGCCCTAAAAAACTTCTAATCCCTTTAACATTCGTGGGAGGAGGTAGCTTTGAAATGATGTCTATCTTAGCGTGGTCTACCTCTATTCCTTGCTTGGAAATTTTGTGACCCAAAACAATACCCTCTTGTATCATGAAATGACACTTCTCCCAATTTAGGACTAGGTTTGTTTGTTCACATCTCTCCAATACTCTCTCCAAATTAACTAAACATGCGTCAAAAGAATTTCCAAAAACAGAAAAGTCATCCATAAAAACTTCTAGAATATTTTCTACCATGTCAGAGAAGATGGCCATCATACACCTCTGAAAAGTCGCGGGTGCATTGCATAATCCAAAGGGCATTCGCCTGAAAGCGAACGTACCATACGGACACGTAAATGTTGTCTTCTCCTGGTCTTCTGGAGCAATAGTAATTTGATTATAACCCGAATATCCATCTAAGAAACAATAGAAATCCTTACCTGCCAGACGGTCGAGCATCTGGTCAATAAACGGTAGAGGAAAATGGTCTTTCTTCGTTACCTTGTTGAGTTTGCGATAGTCAATGCAAACTCTCCACCCACTCACAGTTCGGGTTGAGATGAGCTCATTCTCCTCGTTGGAAACCACGGTTATACCCCCTTTCTTTGGTACAAACTGTACTGGGCTTACCCAGCTGCTGTCGAATATTGGGTATATAACACCGGCGTCAAGCCATTTAAGAATTTCTTTCCTTACAACCTCTTTCATCTTCGGGTTCAACCGCCTTTGACTCTCAATAGAGTTCTTAGCATCTTCTTCCAATAAGATTTTGTGCATGCAAAAGGTCGGGCTTATCCCTCGGATATCTACTATCGTCCATCCAATGGCCTTTTTGTGATTCTCCAAAATCTGCAATAAAGAATATTCATTAGTAGGTGATAAATTGGAAGCTATAATAACTGGTAAAGTGTCGTTATCCCCTAGATACGCATATTTCAAATGCGACGGCAATGGCTTCTGCTCCAAAGTGGGTGGTTCCACTATGGACGAAAGTAACGACTTGCATTCTTCTTTTTGTATTTTTTCAACAGGATTAGTCACATCTTCCGGTCCTTCTGCTATCTTATCAAGCTCTTCTTCAATCTCTGTAACTAACAAGTCATAAAACTCATCAAACATAACACGATTCAAGCTAGTTATAGCAGAGCACTCTTCAAAGTCTCCTGGTAATTTCATGGCGTCTAGAACGTTAAATTTAACTTCTTCATTATTTACCCTCATTGTAATTTCTCCCTTCCTCACATTAAAAACTGTATCCCCAGTGGCTAGAAATGGTCTTCCTAAAATAATGGGAACGTCTAAGTCCGCCTCGCAATCTAGAATGATAAAGTCCGCAGGGAAAATGAATTTGTCCACCTGGACTAAAACATCTTCTATCTTTCCCTCAGGTCTTATGATAGATCTATCTGCTAGTTGGAGGGTAACCGTAGTAGGTTTAGCTTCTCCTATGCCAAAAGATTTGAAAACTGATAATGACATAAGATTAATGCTAGCGCCTAGATCACATAATGCCCTACCTAAGTTTTTCCCTCCTATGGAACATGGAATGGTAAAACTGCCAGGATCGTTACATTTCATGGGTAGCGGACTGTCTACAGCTTCACTACTACATTTTGTCATGGCTACCAGTTCATGCTCTCCTATATTTTTCTTCCTAGAAACTATATCTTTCAAAAACTTAGCATAATTTGACATCTGTTCTAGAGCATCTACTAATTGTATATTTATATGCAATTGTTTTAAAATATTTAACTAAACATGCACTATACACGTCAGACTCATCCTCACATCTTAACTCACTAGTTCTCTTTCTTGATTCATTCAAGACTTACTCCTTCGAGTTGTACCGACCTCTGACCTTGCATAGCCAAAGCATCGACACTTCTCTACGGTGCTCGACGTTGGACCTTGACATTTATCCCCAAGGCCTCAACTACTACTTAACGTATTGGTTCTTGGCCTCCAAGCAACTTCTAACCTATCACACTATGTTAGTCCTCCAAGTCTAACTCCTCGAATTGTATCGGTCCTTGCCATTTATCCCCAAGGCCCCGACACTTATCTACAGAAGCTTGGCGTTTGACCTTGCCATTTATCGTCAAGGCCAGAACTGTGCATCAACCCTTGAAATTTATCCCGAAGGCATCGACGACTACTCAACGTATTGGTCCTTGACCGCCACCACATCAAGACCCAATACTAATTCAACAATTAGAATCATTGTGCTGACCCCCGACCTTTGTACCCAGAGCCTCGACACTCATTTCTACCAAGTTGGGGTATCAATCCCCGACCTTTGCACCTGGAGCCTCGATACCCAACCAGTGACGTGCCAGCCCTCTGGTCCTGTTATTCATCCACACACTTCATTATATCCCGAAACTTTCACCACCGTCCTACATAATTCTGAGTCATGACACATGCAGAAATTATCCCATAACAATGCAACATGATACACGAAACATATGCAACTATCGTCCAGACATGGCCATCCAACATCACAAGAACACCTTTCTCTCAACATTCAGTATACTTTACACAACACAGTGTATATAATTCACAAAAGAGACGTAGCCGACATATATCCAGAAATGCATCCAACACTCTAAAAAGTTTCACTGTAATAAGAACACAACCAATTTGTATAAAGTAGTACCAACCGCAAGCAATCATGTTTCTAGGGAGGGGAATGAACAACAAATTTGTTAACGTTACCTCGAAAGTGATGTTGAAAGTTAGCGGCGTTACACTTTTTGTTCAGGCTCTGGAGCTGCTTCAGGTTGGCTAGTGATTTCATATCCATAATGGCTTGGATCTTCTCGGGATTCGTCTCGATCCATCACTCGTGCACTATGAAACCGACGAACCTGCCCAACTTCAACGAGGTCTACTATAGTCTGCAATGTGCATCATCATCTTATTGTAGCATGAGTAGCCATCCATGAACGTTAGTAATTTGTGCCTAGCAGTGGCGTCTACTAGCTGGTCGATCTGTGGTAAGGGGAAGCTGTCTTGGGACAAGCCTTATTTAGGTTGGTGAAATCGACGCACATTCACCACTTCCCATTGGCCTTCTTGACCAGGGCCACATTGGACAGCTAGTCGGTGTAGTGAACCTCTCGAATGAACTCGACTTTTAACAGCTTGTTAGGTTCCTCCACCGTGGCGATGCTTCGGCCAACATCCATTGTGCGTTTCTTCTACCTGATTGGCTTGGCCTTGGGTTGACATTCAGTCTGTGTATGGTGACTGAGGGACCGATTCCCGATATATCCTCATAGGACCAGGTGAAGACGTTCACATTGCTTCTGAGGAACCCTACCACTCGTTCCTTGAAGCCGCTAGGTAGTCCCGCACCCATGTTGGTAGCTTTCCCGGGCCCAAGATTTGAATGGTCTCTAACTCTTCCACTGGTGGAATGTTTTGCTCTTGCTCAGCTACTGTAACGCCCCGAGTCCCTCAGGTTAGTTAGTCTCGAATCAGGAGATTTTCATTTAATTTTAAATTAAACTTTAATTAAATTTATATATATCGGGCTCCGTGTGGTTGGTTTTATCTTAAGTTGGGATGAGTTTCTTTTCTCTTGGGCTTGGCTATGTTGGGCTTTTTGGGTTGGTTTGGTTTTAAAACAAAGGAAAAGAAAATTAATAAAGAGAAAAAAAAGAAAACACATAGGGTTTCCATCTTCTTCTTCCTTTCTTGCCCTAGCCACCGTCACCCCCCCCCCCCCCCCGTTGAGTTTCTTCTCCAAGCCGCCACCCCCTTTTTGTGTTCTCAGCCAGCCTCCCTCTCCGACGAGCGGACTTTCCCTTTTGCAACAGTGGCAGTTCGGCCACCACGAAAAATCCGGCGATTCTCGTGCGGCGGCGCGGCGTCTTTCCACGAACGACGGCTTCGAGCAAACACACGAACGACGCACCCTTGCTTCAGAATTGCCTCCGACCCGCGGCGGTAAGACCACCTTCGTCGACCTTCTTTGCAGCCACGAATAGTCACGCGCGCAGACCTCCAGTAGCGGTGTGTTCTCCACGGCAGCCTCGACGACCTGCTGCTACGACCTCATTCTTCGACGAACAGCAACTCCGGCGGCCACGAACGGTGACGATCCCTCAGCATTACAACAGCATTTTTAGGACGTTTGGCGGTGACCCACATCCGTTCAAAGCCCGATTTAGGCTACCCACACCTTGGCGAGTTAGATCTAAGTTACTCATACCTATACGAAGTCAATTTTGTGGTAATGAGTCATTTGAACCCTCTTAGAATTGATTTCGAAGGCTGAATAGTATATGTAACTTGCTGTTTTTTTTCTGTTTTAGTGCCTAGGTATGAGATCGACGCAAAACTTAGGGGCGCGGTTGTGGGTAAGTAGACAAGGGGCATGTGCGTGCGTTAATGTGTGCTAGGTTTAATATTGATTTTTATACGCTATTGTGCTAGGTAACTCTCGTTTGTGTTAATCTGTGTACTTGGTGTAGTGTTAAATATTCGTCGGTGATAATGGTGGAATTTTGCCTTGCTAAACTGCTGAAAATTGTTGTGGGATGATGTATGTTTACAAAGGAGGCACGTTAAAATAGAATTATTGTGATTATGCTTTCTTATGATGTGGGCGTGCTTGTATAGCTTATATAAAGGTTCATTTATGATATGAGCGTGCTGGTTGAGCATATATAAACGTTTCTTTATGTTGCGAGCGTGCTGGTCTTAGTCATATTATTTTCTTATGAGATGTGGGTGTAATAGAAGCATATTTTCGGACCCTGTTCACAGGCTAGGGGTTGATGTGGAGTTGGTTATGATAAGGAACGTTGGATTCTTGGGGAAAGTGAATGGGTGAGTGTCAGGGCCTCGGGTATAAATGGTCGGGGGCTGATACATCACTAATTGAGTATCGAGGCCTCGGGTAAAAATGGTCGATGCGATGAGTCTTTTTGGAAGGAAAACTATTGGGGCCTTGGGTAAAAATGGTCAAGGGCCGATAGATGGTGAAGTCATCGGGGCCTTGGGTAAAAATGGTCGAGGGCCGATGCAGTAGTGTCGGGGCTCTGGGTAAAAATGGTCAGGGGCCGACTCTATTCGAAGGAGTTAGCTGTGGAAGGCTAGGATAGCTGTGATAAGCGTAGAGGTGCTTGAGATGTTAGGGAGACTCGAGGTTGGTAACTAATTTGTTCATGGTTGTGGTTGTTGCCGAATCTTATAGAGTGTGTCTATGTTTGATTGCATAATGTGATGAAGAGCATGACTATGAATGTTTCATGATTTTGTTGAGCATGATGTGTGTGTGTTGTTGGTGAGGGCTACTTATGGAGTATATTTTATATACTCACCCCCCCACCCTCTACAATTATTGTTTCAGGTGAAGGATTCGTTGGCGACCATGGTGATGAGACGGAGGAGACATGACGAGCGAGGACCATAGGCTGCACAGTTACTTTTGCTTAGCTTAAGTTAGATGGTTAAGACCTTATGTTATGGTCAATAAACTATTTGTTCTTATTTGAATAATTGGGAGGTTCCCACTTGTTGTTTACTTTATTTCTGGATAGGTGTTTATTTTAGTTTTCTTCCATTCATTGAGTTTGCCTAGTTGGAATAATAAAGTTGCCTAATGAGGTTGTCCACGGATGATGTTTGATTGATATTCTATAGAGTTGATTCATTGTTAAATTGATGAGAGGTGAAGCTTTATTTTATATAATTATTTCACAGGGAGTTGTCATCTCATGTTTGGGGTTAAGTTTGGACAGGTGGGTAGTTAACGTGACCTAGAAGTGTGTGGGAAGTCCTGGGGCGTTACAGCTACACATGCTTCCGGGATCTCCTTAGCTGCGCCCCTGCTCGGGTTTCCCATGAGGGATAGCTCCCCTCCGGGACTTGATGCTGAAAAGCCACCGACGGCCATGTCCGAACGGTTCCGACAGTGCACAATACCTTAGGTTCGTTCATGGCGGTCGTATAGTATTCTCGCGAGGCTTGTTACTGTCCCACTACGAATCCTATTCCATTCGAAGTGGGGAACTTCATTAGTTGGTGGTAGGTTGATGGAGCGACCCTGAAATGGTGTACGGCCTCACCAGTATGCATTATATGGCAAGAGGCTATCTACCACCACAAATTATTCGACCCTAGTGACGACTTCGTTTCCCTACCCCAATGTCAGCAGTAGTTCAATACTACCTTTAGAGTAGAATTTTTTTACCCGAGAAACTGACAAGGGGAGGGGGACACCTTTTCAGCTTGGTAGGTCCCATCCGAGCGTTCACAGCATCCTGGAGGGAGGACAACGACCGAGCTTCCACTGTCTACCAATATTCAGTGTGTAGGCACGTGATTAGAACTTGTGCTTAGAACCTCCGCAAAGGTCATCTTTGGACCCGGCTCAGTTGTTCTTGTGGTTAGAACTTCCTGCACTTTTGAGCCGTTTCCGACCTACCGGGCTAGAGCTTTTTCACTTATTTCTTGAATAACCCCCTACTGAGCCCCCACAGATGGTAAGGATGGCCTGGGGCCGCTCGTCCTTCTTAGGGGACTAGGTTCAAAACCTCTACTCACAAACTCCTTCAGGTACCCATTATGGACCAAGGACTCGACTTGGTCCTTGAGGTCATGGCAGTCAGTAGTATTGTGCCAGTGGTCACTTATGGACCATTCCGACCACTGGAGCCAGTTGTCGACAGGTGTTCCATAGATCTAAGCTAGTATTTGGTGCAGTGAGATACGCGTGGAGGTTTATTTCCCATGCCTCGGTGGCCGGTCTATTTTAAAGTTGGGGAGAGTTCTGCTGGACTCTTTTATAGAGGTGGACTGCTCCGTCTAGTTTCCTTTGTCTAGCTGAGTTGAGTCATTTGGATTCTTACTCAAGGATTGGGCCTCAAACAACGTTTCTCCCGCTATATGTCGGTTGATCTAAGCCGTGAGCTCGGACATAAACTTCATTGGGTACTCGCCGAGTAAGCGAACAAGCTTCATTTATTTGATACACTATGAAAGCACACAGAGGGCTACGTTTTCGTTGCAGTTAGGTACACGCATTCCTTCAGTGGTGAAGCGAGCCACATATGCCTTCAGGTCTTCGTCGAGCTTCTGCTTGACGGACACGATTTAGGCCTCCGTTCGTTGGTTGATGTAGGAGTAGTGGAATTAGTCAACGAACATTTGTGACAAGTCTTGGTAGAGCAAGGTTTTGGGACCATTGCAAAGCAGGGCCTATATGGGTCCCAGAGAAGCCTTAGCACTACTCGGCGCCATTGTACCCCGACCTATTGTATAGCATTATGGTACAACGTGGCGTGGTTCGTGGGATCAGCTGACTCGTCATATCTGTCGACGCGGGCGCCTTTAAATCCCTTTGGGAGTTCCGCAGCTATGATATTGGTTATGAACGGCTCTTGAGCGATTTTTGAGGCTTTAAATTGGGTGTTGGGCTCGCTGCCGCCGACTCTGAGCTTAATTCTGAACTGGTTGAAGATCTCCTACTTTACTCGATCCAGCTCCTCAGGACTAATACAAACTAGTACCCACGTTTGAGCTGGTCGGTCGACGCTTGTAGCGACGCTTTATGAGCTTATCGTGAAGGTCTTTTGATCCTTTGGAGAGTCCTAGTCTTGCCAGGGGGTCCTCGTTCGTGAGTCCTCACCTCAGTGAGACTCGGAACTCCCCTTCAGCAATTTCCCTTTGACCGCGCTACCATTGTGAGGAGGAAGGGTCCCAGGAGTTCAGTCGCCTAGGACGACATCGATTAATTTTCCCATCTAGGAGGCCATGTGGGTATTAGCTACCTGTATCTCACTACGAAATCCCGAGCTCTTACGATGAGGGTGTCCCGCCTTTCGCTTGCCAAATGGCCAATCGAGCAAAGGGGTTAATAGTATCCCATGCTCCCTTAGTCTTTAACGGTGCTAGAGAAGTCGAGTGGGCTTATCAACCGATTTGTTACGTCGACGCTCCTCGTTGACGGTGTTCTCATACGATGATTCCATATCGGAAGTCATTTTAGTGATGTCATGGTGCGATAGCTATTTTTCGTCCTAGCTTGAAAAGTTGCTCCCCATAGATAGCGCCAACTATTGACGGTAAATTTCAGGAGGAGGCCCGTGTCATTCGGACGGGTAGGGTTGCCTGAGAACAAGTAGACTAGCAACAAACAACTTGACGCTTGTGGGGTGTTCCGCCTAAGGCACTCCGGCGATCAAGTCAACAATCATAGTAGGGAATAGGAAAAAGACACCTTAAGTGTGAGTGATAGGTTTTTCACTTACTTGATTAAGGCGAACGTCATTCCTTATATAGCCTCGGGGGGCCGACCTGAAAGGATGACGCTTTGGGATGGTAGGGGCAGACCGTGCGGTACTGTGAATGTCGTGGATGTACGATCCCATGAACTGACGGGTGGCGCTACCACCTGCAGATCTAAGGCCTCTTGTCTACAGTTGGGAGATGCACCACCCGTACCCGAAATGTGTGTCCCCTGCCACCAATTCACAAAGTATGTAACCATGTATGGTCCCGCATTCCTCTGTGGGAGGACACGTGTTCTGCTCGGTAGTGTCTCCATATAATATGTAATCGCATGGTCCCGTTCCCCTTCTAAGGTGGACAACGTCCTACTCAGTTTTCACCCTCAACAATATATATTTCTTGTTCGATTGTTACAAACACATTACCAAAGTCGGCAACATCTCACTTCATTTTTGTTCAACAATTTGTTCTTCGGAGGTCTTGGTACATTTTTTAACTCCCAGGGTGAACCGAGTATGCAGTATTATGAGCTTCAGTCATTATCTTCTTCTTAATAATTGGATCGTTTGGTACGCAAAGACGATCACTTATCCATAACACTGGATAACATGATACTGAAAAGTCAACCCTTTGAGCTTTGCTAACATCATCAATAATTTTCTTCAAAGCTGGATCAAAAAGTTGAGCTTGCTTGATCCTGCTAATCAAAGATGGTTCAAGTACCAAGCTAGCCAACAACGATGATACACTCTCTATAGTCACATCAATCACAAACTTCTCAAAATCTCTGATTAGATGCTCCTGAGTTGTGAGTAAGGCTGCTGAGTAACCTGAAGACTTTCTACTTAAGGCATCTGCCACCACGTTAGACTTACTAGAGTGGCAGCTAATAGTGCAATCATAATCCTTGACTAACTCCAACAAACGTCGTTGATGCATATTCAATCCCTTATGAGTGAATAATATTTTAAGCTCTTATGGTCGGTGAAAATCTCACAATGAGCACCATACAAGTAATGCCTCCAAATTTTAAAAGCAAACAAAACTGCTGCTAACTCCAAGTCATTAGTGGGGTAATTATGTTCATGGTTCTTGAGTTGTCGTGAAGCTTATGCAATAGCTTTACCATTTTGTATAAGTACACAACCTAGATAATTTATTGACGCATCACTATAAACCAGAAAACTTGAGTCTCCACAAGGTACAGTAAAAACTGGATCGGTAACAAGTCTCTTCTTTAACTCAAAAAGCTTTGCTCACAATCTCCTGACCACTGAAAATGTGCATTCTTTTCTGTTAATTGAGTCAAAGTAGATGAAATATTGGAAAAACCTTCCACAAACCTTCTATAATAGCCATATAAGCCAAACAAATTTCGAATTTCTCGTACATTGGTGGGTCGTGGCCAATTCATAACCACTTGAACTTTCCTTGGATCCAGCGAGATCCAATGTTTGGACACCACATGCCCTAGAAAGGTAATGCTCCTATGCCAAAATTCGCACTTTTTAAATTTAGAATAGAGTTTCTACTACCTCAATACTTCTAATAGTTGCCTTAAGTGCAACTCATGCTCCAGCTTTGTCTTGGAATAGACTAAGATGTCATCAATAAAGATAAATTTATCCAAGAAATTATTAAATACCATGTTCATCAAGTCCATAAAGACAACTACAACATTAGCCAGTCCGAAAGGCATGACCAAGAACTTGTAATGGCCATAACGTGTTCTAAATGCAATCTTTTGAATGTCACAAGCTTTAATCTTCAACTGGTGATAACCTGGCCTCAAATAAATATTTGAGAAAGCACTAGCACCTTAAACACGGTTAAATAGATCTTTAATCCAAGGGAGTGGGTATTTATTTTATATAGTCACGCGGTTGAGCTTCTTATAGTCAATGCACATACGAAGAGATCCATCGTTATTTTTAACAAAAAGGACTAGAGCACCCCAACGAGAAACACTTGAGCGAATAAAACCCTTGTCTAACAACTCTTAGATTTGTTCCTTGAGTTCTCGAAGTTCGGCATGGGCTATTCTATAGGTTGCTTTGGACAATGGTGCAGTTCCTGGTACCAAATCAACAGAGAATTCAATCTCTCTTTCAGGGGAAAGATTTGGAATATCTTCTGGAAAAACATCAGTAAACTCGTGCACTACATGAAACTTTCCAATTGGCTTACACGTCTTCTATGTGTTATCTATATTGGGTAGATACCCATAACAACCATTCTCAATCAGCTTAGATGCTTTAAGTGAATATATAATCTTTGGAAGGGGGCATACTTTTACTCCCTTAAAACGAAACTTTAGTTGGTCTATAAGGGAGAACAAGACCTATTTTTCATGGCAAAGAATGTTACCGTGATTTGCAAACAACCAATCCATACCAGAATTGCGTCAAAATCAGTCATCTCAATGATTGTCAAATCAACAATCAAGTTTCGATCGATAATACTTAATTGACAGGATTTAACTACCTTATCAGTATGTAGCACATTACTAGAAGGAGTGGATACTTCTTAAGTATATGCTCAAGTCTACAGGTAGTAACTTAAACCTCGTAACTGATTACGCTTGTTTACATGCGTAAAAAGAAGGTTTTAGATGCTGTTTTTACAATGTTTCAGCTTTGTTTCGGATTTTTCTCGGTCGTTTGAGTTCCAATTCATGCAAAATTCATATATTATGGTTTGTGGTTGGCTTATATTGTATTTATGACATTTTAGGACCATTTGGGAGTGCAAATTAATCAAAAGAAGCAAAAAGACGAAAAAAGCTTCATGGGAGGCGCCAGGCGTCTGCGTGCCTGCAGAAAAACAGTTTTTCTTCCAACTTTGCCCTTAATGAAACGCGTCTTCCAATGCGTTTTGGTGGTTCCAACCGATGCATACGTGTAGAAGAAGTGTTCCACTATCAGTTTGAGCACGATTTGGTCAGTCAAAAGAGTTGGAAATGGGTGATTCACCATCGTTTTAGGACCTACCTAACCAATTCTGCACAGCTATAAATTCCAGCAACTTCTCCACCAAAATCATCAAGCCTTGCTTCCTTCTCTTGATCATTTTTAGTGTTTCTTTGTTGCTTTCTAAGTACTTTTGAGTTGCTTTCATTAGTTGCTTTTGGTTTTTAAATCCCGAGTACTTTACATTCCTTTATTGAGCTTGTTTTGTTTCCATTTGTACTTAGTCATTTTCTACTTATTCAAATATATAAAAATCTAGCACTTTGTTTATTCTCTCTTTGCCTTTACTTTATTTTTAGTTAAGAGAGTTGTGTTTTTGGAGGAAAGAGCACGTGACACTCCCCCTTGCTTGAAAGAGAAGGGCGAAGCTCTCAATCCCGATAAAAACTCTCCGTTAGTTAACTTTTGTTTTTCACACATGCATTCCACATTCAACCATTTTACTTGCTGTATTTTCTTCAATATGTCTTTCTAAATTCCCGTCTCTAGCCTGGTTATGGATAGTTAGCCTTTTATGTCTAAAAAGGGTTGCTAAGAAGAAGTGTTTTTGCTTTCCATTCATTGCTCAACATGTTTTCCCAAAAAGTTAGGATTTAGAGAAGGCCACTGTAAGTCTTAACAAGTCAATACTGAAAAGGTTGCTTATTTGCATTGTTGAGTGGTTAAACCGAGGAGAGGAGCGCCTTAGACATAAGGGTTCCGCTTAAGTAGCCTAGACATAGGACCTTAACCCGAGGTTGCGACTATTTCCATCCTAAAACTAAGATATCTCTCATAATAGACATATTAGGGAATGTCTTAGGACTTTGAACTTGCTTAGACATAAGTCAAGTGAGAAGCGTAGTCGTTGGTTTCTAAAGTAAAATGCATATTGTCCTTAGCATGTCCTTGATTCTTTGATGGCTAACTTGAAGTAATTCGGGCTAGGTTTTATTATTATAAGTCCAAATCCCAAATCCAAAACCATTATTTGTGACCACTTCCCATTTTACAAGAATCACTCATTTCAACATTCACTATTCTTTAAAACTTTAGAGTTTGGAAATTATTTAGAAGTCCTTGAGGATCGATACTTGGATACTCCATCCATTTTATATTACTCTGACAAGTGTGCGCTTGCATCTATATAATTGTTACCACGCTTAGTGCGTGCGTTCAGCATAAACGCCCAGTCAGTAACAAATGTAGCTGATATGAAAGAAATTGTAGAACTAGATTCAACCAATACAAAAGCACTAATTCTAGTTATGATGATGGTACCTGAAACAACATTAGGTTCATCATTGGGCTCTTTCTTAGTGATCAGAAAGACTTTGCCCTATGTACTCGATTTCTTATCTTGTGCTTTTGAGTCATTGGTTGTTTGGCTCATAGGACAATTGTTTTGAGTCCTGTTTTTTCCAAAACGAAAGCAGGCTCCTATCGCTTTGTAGCATGTCCCAGTTTGGTTGTTGCCATATGTCTTACACTCGGAATGTTGTCCATTACTGCGAGAGCCTACCATCTTGGATGGACCTTATCAAGGAATTCATCCTGTGATAGGGTTAACCAACCTCCCTCTGAAGCAGGTCTTCCATAAACTCAAGATGTCTAGCTGGCTAATGAAATGGGCACTTGAACTCAGTGAGTAGTCCTCAAACAACATTGAAAGGGTAATTTATAGTCGATTACTACCTAATTGGGTAGATGTATTTCCTTTTATAATGCTTGTCTTTTCTTTGTTGTATTTCTAAAACAAAATTGAAGCACGAGAGTTTATGCACTTTCGCAGTGGGATTTTATCCCTTCAATCGATACCAGAGCAAGGTTCTGCTTTCCTTTTGAACTACAAAGAAAAGTATGATGGGTATTTTTCTCTACATTTGATGTATGTGGTTTGCGAGATAGATGTTTTTAGTATTTGGCATTAGACTTACAGTTTTTCCGTTGATTCGATAAATGTAAGGGCCTATTGTTTTGGGCATTTAATTTTGTAAATCAAGTATGTAAATCCATGTCATTCATGGCAATGAGATACTATGAAAGAGTACCAGAAAAATGAAGCAAAACTGGAGCTGCGGCCGTGCAACTTGAGAGGACAGCGTTGGGGCGGTGCCTAGGCACTGTTTATTCCATAGAAGACTATGGTGCTGATGAGCGGTGCTAGCGCCTAGGCACGTAGGAACTACTAGTGTGTAGCTTTTTCCCGAGATGCTGCAGTAGGACAACACGTAGGAGCCAAAATAAATTTTTTTTTCATTTTTTATAAGATGTAAAAAATCGGCCTATTTTGCTATTTAATTATTATGCATTGTGAATGTATATTCAATTAGTTATATATGTTGCATAAAGTATGCCATATAGTTTAAAATGTCACGACAGGTTAAGCATTCTCACGCATCATATATGTATAATTGTTGTAATATATAATAGCATGATTTAAAATTTTAATGTATAATTGATATAAGTGTTATGTTAATTAAATGAATATTGAAATGCATTGAGCATGACATTACTTTAGTAAATATGTGTTATATTCATGAATGTCATAGATTCATGATTATAGGTTAATTTCATTATTTTACAAGAGTTATAAAATTGGTTAATATAAATTAAAACCTATAATAAAATATTAATATAAAATATTACCTAGAAGGGAACTCTATCTAAGGAAGGTTTTGTCTAACGTGGAGGTACTTAAGCTGATTGTTCGCTTCCTCACAAATAAGAGAAAATTGGTGCAAGTATACACCAAAACAATCTGTTGTAGTATTAAAACAAGGTCGTCTCCATAGGGATTACAATTTTACTTGAAATAGTAAATTAGAATACCAAAAAGACAAATTAAAAATAAAATATTAAAGTTGTATGGATGCTGTAACAGTAAATCAGCAAAAAAAGATAGTAAATGAGCAAGAACAGAAATATTATGCGATTCTACTCTTGAGCATCCGAAAACGGAAAACAGACAGAGAATGCGAAATGAAGGTAATTCGAGGGGGAATCACTCTAATGCTCTCACTCATGTTTAGCTATGCTTTAGTAGACTCAAAATGCTGAATGCCCAAACCGATATGGCTCTCCCGAGATACCCAAACATGTTTAATCCCAACTCCCATTGTAAACTAAACAACCAACACGAACAATTTATGGCACGAAAGTGTGAGTCTCATCTCTAAGTACTCAACATTCTACTTCAAAGAGAGAAATCTTATGCAAATAGAGGCAAAGTAGCAACACAAGGACTTTCCCAAGCCTCAAGTGAGCATAGTAAACCAATAATGTTGGCCAAATAAAATCAGTAAGATCAAATAATAAAAACACCTCGATTAAATTAGCATAAATATATATGAGTTACTAAAACATAAATAAACAAGAGCTACAGCGAGTTCATCCCCCCCTGAAGGTGGGGTTTAGTTCATAACAAAAGAAAAGAGAAGAATAGATAGAAAAGAAATGTAGCTCATTGATGAAGAAGACAGTAAAGAAATGGAGACTTCCTCAATAGCAAAATAGTGACGCCAAGGAGAATCAGTCACGTCATTTAGCTCTTCTTCGATGAGAAAAGGTAGGGAATGTTCTCCATTTTTGATGCCCAAATGTTTTTTTTTCTATTATATGGCTCCCTGTGGCGGCTGGGCACTGTTCTTCTATCTATATTACGTCCTTAAAAATTAGGGCACCATCGGAAGGCTGTACGGACATGGTAAAGCTGGCGGAAATAAATTACTGCACAGTCACACGCTCTACAGCATCCTGAGCGGCTTCTAGCTCCAGCATAAATGCATTTTCTTGCCATATTCCAACAACACTTTCACAGGCTTGAAAGCACTTTGCTGCCCTCAACAAATTCTCCAATTCCTATACAAAATATTCATAATTAAGCATAATTCATTTAAAACGAGGGAAATGAGAATTCTAATAGCTTAGGGACCTAACTAAGTTAATCGGAAAAGTCTCTACACCGTACACGTGTAATGAACAAGCGGCTGGGATCATCTCGAAATTCGAAGCGTCGGAATACTCAAGTGCTCGGACAGCCTAGCAGATCGAAACATCTTCCACCTCCACAACAGTTATATTTATTCTACAAATCAAAAGTCGCCACGTGTCCTAGCTTGAACCAGGTAACTTCTCTGTCAGATCGAGATCGAACCTGACAGAGAGGGGGCCAATGTTTGGGGATAAAAATATCGTGAACACATGGAAGACGCTCATTGGTGCTTAGAAATAAAAGAGTATTCCAGGTCTACCTCGAACTTGCCGAGGAGACCGGATTTGTCTGTAAACAAGGCTAAGTGTAAAAAGCCGTGGTTCGACCTAGACGGGTTCGATCTGCTCAAACCCGACAGGTTCGACATGAAAAAGAACAAAGGTAACCGCCGATCGTGAGTACTGTCGGACCCACCACCTATAAATAGAGGGCCTCATTTCATACTCAGGTATCGAATCTCACCTCGAACCTAATATTTAGTCCGACCTATACTGACTTGATCGTCGGAGAGTTTGCCCTCTTGTGCAGGTTCACTCCATGGTTCGGGTCGAGTTGGTGACCGGGTTCGAGCTAGGTTCACAAACCCCGGTTGTGCAATTCTTTGCATAAACAGATGATTTATTTTATTTTGTTTGTTCAATTTTAAACTCATGGTGGGTGGCATGGGTTGTCTGTGAATTTTAATTATTCTTACTTTAGTGTTTCGCTTCGGCTTCTCTTTTGGAGAGTGTTAGTTGAAAGAAGAAATTTAGAGTTTAGTTTAATCCATGGGCCCATTTTTAATTTCGGCTTTTGGGGTTTAAATCAAGTGGCAAGGGAAACAAAATAAGGATGGGAGAAGGCAAGAAAGAGGAAAAACCCTAAAAGTAAACAATTTGTTTTTTTTTTCCCTCCATCACGTGAAATCCCTTCCCTTTCAACCTTCTTCTTCTTCATTCTCTTTCTTTGCATAGCCGCTAGCCTCCCCGACAATATCCGACGAGCGGCGGCGCTCTTTCCGATGACACACTCCGACGGACGAAGGTGCAGCAAGCAACTCGGCGGGCAGCGGTGTTCTTCTCTATTTTTCGGCAGTTCGAGGTGGGCGCGGCGGTCTGTTGTGTTGGGCGACGTCTCAAGGGTTCGATGGTAGCCAACGACCCATCTCAACTCAGTCTGGGAGACCCTCACACCCTTGTGGCGATGATTACGGTTGTAAAGACATTTTCGGTGCATTCTACTACTGTAAAAAACACAAACAGCTTGTTTTCTTGGTGTTTGGCGATTACCCATTTCCGTTTGAGGCCAAATTCACACTACCCACACCTATCCGTACTAGATCTAAGTCGCCTACACCTAAACAAAGTCGATTTCGTGGTAAAGGGACTTTTGAATCCCTTTATAATGGTTTTCCACGACTGAAAGTTGATAATGACTTGCTTTTTTTTTCCATTTTATTGTATAGGTGTTGAAAACGATGCAATAACTAGGAACGTGGGAGTGTGTAAGTAGTACTAGGGGCGGGTGTGTGTGTTTTTGTGGGCTGTTGGAAATGTTTTGACGATTTGTTTTGTTTATCATGTATCTCATGTATTTATGATTGTTGGAAGTGTTAGTTATGGTGATTAAACGCATGATTTGAAGTTCGTCGTTTGTACTAGCATTATGTTGCTGGAGATATTGGTTGAATTTGTGTAATGTTTTTAAGTGCTAAATGTATGTAATAGTTACCTATTGGGAAAGATATGTTTTAAGGCCTTTGAGAGTTGTGGTTATTTTTGTTACATTATAAAAAGCATGCTGAAGTTGTTTGCTAAGGTTTGATTTGAGCAAAGTGTCCTTGTCTATTTTTGTAAGTAGTTCTTACTTGTGGGGGTGAATGTTCTTTGAAGCATGAATTGCTTGTTGTTTGTGTGTGTGCGATGATTCGATTCTTTATAACTAATGCTATTGACCTATCGATGATGAGCTGTTGAATATATAAGTGGAATCTTGTATGTGAACAAGTTAGATATAGCATTGTTGTGTGAAACTGTTGGATGTATTTCTGAATTGAGTTGGATATGTTATAGTTGGGTGTGTTCTTAAAAGTTTTATAAATTGTTCTGTGAAAAGTCTATTATGTAAAGCATGCTAGAAGGTTATTTGTTGAACCTTTTGTGTTCTATATATTGTGAGCAGGTTAGTTGTTGTTAGATTATGTGTTATTGAGATTCGTGATGCATTAAAAATCATGCTGGATGATTTGTTCTGGATAGACATTGTGGTTAGTTTGAATAGGGAGCTGGTACTAGAATCTTGTTGGAGACTAGAAATGATATGTGGAGTTTGGATGTTATGAAAGAAGAACCAGTGAGTGTCAGGGCCCTGGGTACAAAGGTCGGGGGCTGATACGGCACTATTGGGTGTCAAGGCTCTGGGTACAAAGGTCGGGGATCGATATACCAGTCTCAGTACGGATGAATGTCGAGGCCTCGGGTACAAATGTCAGGGGTCGGCATGAAGGAACAAATCATTGGGCAGGCATTGCTAGTTGGGTGTCGAGGCTCCGGGTACAAAGGTCGGGGTCGATACGCCAACTTGGTTAAGATGGGTTTCAAGGCTCCGAGTACAAAGGTCGAAGATCGATAAACCAGTTTTGGTGGAGATGAGCGTCGAAGCCTTGGGGTACAAAGGTCAAGGGTCGAACGCCAAGGTTATGTGGAGGAATGTTGGGGCCTTGGGTACAAAGGTCAAGGACCGACACGAAGCGAAGAGTGAGATATGGAAAATTAAGGTGGTGACATGGGTTAGGAAGTGTTGTTGTCAGGAGTTAGCAGGCTAGGAGCTGTGAGTGGTGTTATGCGGAATGTTTGGCGTGTGTTGTTGACCTTATAACTTGCTGACTATCTTAATTGTTAGTTTGATATATATCGTGTTGCATATCGTATGTTTGGCATGCTGGTGGTTTGTAGTTAGTGAGTGCTAGTTACGGAGTATTTTATATACTCACCCCCCTCCTCTACAATTATTGTTTTTCAAGTAAGGATCTGAGTTACAACCATGGTGGTGACGTAGGGAAGGCCCGACTGAGGAAGGACCACTAGGCTGCATTGCACTCGTTTTCTTTCCTTCATTAGGATAGTCGTATTTCCTTTTAGCTTATGGACTTACTAGTTCAATGATGCTTAGGATGGCTTGTTTAGTGCGGTCTGAAGTGTCTCAACATTTGTAGCGCGTCAAGTCGATGTTATCTTTTGTGCCCTTAGATTTGCTACGAGTATTGACTATTGTTTAAATAGGATTAAACAGAATTTTATGTTTGTTTGGCCCACGGAGGGCGGGTTTGTTGGCTTTTTTGGCCTTAATCTCAACTTAATTAATTTTAATTAATTAATTAATTAATGTTTTGATGATAACAAACTTAATTTTATTTATTGACATTTTTTGTATTTTAAACTGTCCACAGTGTAGAGCTGGTTACAACGATTCCAACGACTGTTAGATCATCCAAATCGAAGCTCAAAGGCAGAAGTTACGATCGAAACAAATTGGAAGGAAAAATACCCGAGAAGATGACGTGGACAGTTCGTAAGCTCACACACACACACACACACAATTATATATATATATATAATTAAAATAACTTGTCACATCACTTTTTATATATATATATTTTTTATTTTATTATCATTATTATATATATATTATTCTTAATTTTTTTTTCCAAAATTATTTCAACCCTTCATTCTTAATGATTAAGATCTAACGGTTTAAAATTAAACTTGATTTTTTTACCATTTTCTTATTATTTCAACCCTTCATTCTTAATGATTAAGATCTAACGGTTTAAAATTAAACTTGATTTTTTTACCATTTTCTTCCCTCTATTTAAACTAAACTTCTCATTCAAAATCATACAACAATTCTCTTATTCTCAATCCTCCATAACTTCAAAATTTTCATTTTGCTAATCTCTCCAAGTTCTCAATTTTTCTTTCCATTATTTGTGAGAGAAATTTTATTCTTGTGAGGATTGAAATTTTTGTGAGCTCAAATTTGTATATTTACTCTATTTGAGAGTTTGTAAGTGTGTGTTTCAAAATCTTCAACTCATTGTAACGGTGTGATCCTCACTGTGGAGAGGATCGTCTTTGCTCTTGTGAAGAGCAGTGTACCGGTTTGACTCCTACCGTGGAAACAGTCAGAATTTCAATTTGCAACCCAAGAGGTGCTTGGGAAGTGGAGTAGGACAGTTGTGCCGAACCACTATAAAAATTCCCGGTGTCAAATTTCTCTAACCCTCTATCTTATTTATTTTTACAATTAATCTTAGAATTTGATTGTTTGCTTTAAATTTCTCTTGTTTGCCTTAGAATGTATTTTATCTTACTTAGTTGAAATTGCATATCTCAAAAAGTGTATTATTTTTGTTTAAATTGGGCCCATTTATTAAAAAGTTTATATTTTGTTAATTAAACCCTATTCACCCCCCTCTAGGGTTGCCATACCGATCCAACAGGGTTGATTTCTTTGGTTATTCGAATAATTTTGGACCTTATAGACTCTTGCTAGTTTACATTATGTGTTTTAAGTGTACGGGTGTATAGGTAGATGGTTAAAGTTACCCTAAGTGTGTTATTGAAATTCAGGGACGTTACATATCTCTTCTTTACCTATTTCATTTTCTCCCTCCCCCATTAGCTAACCCCATTTTGGGGGAGATTTTCATGCTGTAACTGCTGAACATCCAAAACTCTAACTGATTTATGTTTGCTTTTAAATAGAGTTGTGTTTATTTCTTCAATCTTACCGAACATTGATGTCCACCTTGTTCTGTATGTTAGCGTCTATATGATCCGGGAGGTTGTTCGCTTCCTCACAACTAGTAGAAAATTTGTGTCAGTATACACCAAAACAATCCATTGTAGTATAAAAACAAGGTCGTCTCCACAGGGATTATAGTTTTACTTGAAATAGTAAATTAGAATGCCAAAAAGTAAAATAAAAACAATTTGTTTAAAGTGATCTGGATGTTGTAACAGTAAATGATACAAATAATAAAATGCGCAAGAACAGAAATATTTTGTGATTCTACTCTAGAGCATCCGAAAATAGAAAAAATACAGAAAATGCGAAAAACATGCGATATGTGGGTAAATCGAGGGGGAATCACTCTAATGCTCTCACTCACGTCTAGATATACTCTAGTAAACTCAAAACGCTAAATGCCCAAACAGACTTGGCTCTCTCTCGAGATATCCAAACATGTTTAACCGCAACTCCCGTTGTAAACTAAACAAGCAATACATACAGTTGATAGGCACGAAAGAGTGAGTCTCATCCCTGAGTACTCACCATTCTACTTTAAAGAGAGAAATCTGATGCAAATAGAGGCAAACATGCAAAACAAGTATTTTTCCAAGCCTCAAGTGAGCATAACAAACTAATAATGTTGGCCAAATAAAATCAGTAAGATGAAAGAATAACAACACCTCTATTAAATCAGCATAAATATGAGTTACTAAAACATAAATAGATGAGAGCTACAGTGAGTTCATCCCCCCGAAGGTGGGGTTTAGTTCATAACCAAAAGAAAAAAGACGAGTGGGTAAAGAAGCTTCAGCAGCAGTGAAGATTCCTCCAGCTCAGTAAAGACGAGGTTCGACTTCTTCTTCGTCGACTTCTCCTCGAAATGGTTGAAGAATGTTCTCTAATTTCGATGCCCAAATGGATTTTCTGTTCTAGGGCTCTCTGTGGCGGTTGGACACTATTCTTCTATTTATATCGCATCCTTAAAAATTATGGCACCACTAGGAGGCTCTACGGATACGATAGAACTGGTACAAATAAATTATTGAGTAATCAGATTGATAAGGCAATCCTAATTCTCAGCCCAATGATCCAAGCTTTTGTTGAGCAAGAACCCTTGAATCAAAGAAATTAACACCTCCTTAAACAAGTTAGAATCAACCAAGAGAAAGGCTAGAAATTGATTACCTCTATGATCAAAGATCTAGAAGCAAGAATTGAGATCTTGTTCTAGAATGAGTCATTCCACAATCAAACTTGATCAAGGCTGGATTGAATGGCTCAAAATGCAATCTATCACAAGAATTGCAAGAAACCTTAGAAATGGCAATGGGATTTCTAAAGAAAATGTCTCTTGAGAGATGAAATTTCATTCAGCTAAAATCTGCCTTTTACATAGCTTGGATGAGACTTTTTATAGCCATTATATGATTGAAACCCCCAACCCTTCACTTCCCAAAATAAAACCCATAAGTAGTAATGACCAGAATTGGTCTACTTAATAACCTCTTAGAATTGAACTTTAAAGTTGAAACCATAATTTGGAAGACCAAAAACTAAAAAATTACAAGCAAAATTTGATGACTTAGAAACAACAATTGAATCTTTAAAATGTTGGCACAACGTCAATCTTGCAAACGTTGACCTTCACAACATCGTCCTCTCTTGGATTATTTTGCAGCATCTGAAATAAAGGTTGAACTGAGCCTATCCAATTTTGTACGTGAATAAGGAATGCTTGTTGAAGCTTCTTAGCCTTGGCTCGTGTAATAGGTCCAGTGGAGACGTGCGGAACACCATGATTCTTATCATCTTCCCCTCTTCAACAGGATTCGTCCTCGAATCAGATAAGTCATCACCTACATCAAAAGGACTCAAATCAGCAACATTGAAAGTAGAACTTACTGAAAAGTCACCTGAAAGATCAATCTTGTATGCATTATTGACAATTCTTTCAAGAACTTGATAAGGACCAGCCCCTCGTGGATGTAACTTTGTCTTCCGTTTCGAGGGAAAGCACTCCGTGCGAAAATGTATCCAAACCCAATCACCCGGTTGAAAAATCAGTTCTTTCCGTCCTTTGTTAATACGTGAAGCAACTTTTGAATTTTGTTTTTCAATCCTCTCCTTGACCTCTTTGTGTAAGGTTTTGATCAAATCGGCCTTACTTGTGGCTGCATCACTCACAAATTCATTAGATGGAATAGGAAGCAAATCAAGGGGTGTAAGTGGATTGAATCCATAAACAACCTCAAAAGGAGAACAATGTGTGGTACTATGAATTGCCCTGTTATATGCAAACTCTACAAATGGCAAACTTTCTTCCCAAGAGTTAATATTCTTAGAAATAATAGTTTTAAGTAATGCTCCCAATGTTCTATTAACCACCTCGGTTTGGCCATCAGTTTGAGGATGACATGTAGTTGAGAACAACAATTTAGCCCAACTTACCCCACAACACCTTCCAAAAGTGGCTTAAAAATTTAACATCCCTATCCCTAACAATAGTTCTAGGAATGCCATGCAACCTTACCACCTCCCTAAAGAATAAATCAGCCACATACTTTGCATCATCTGTCTTGTTACATGCTATGAAGTGAGCCATTTTACTAAATCTATCCACCACAACAAAAATACTATCTCTACCCTTTTTAGTTCGAGGCAAACCAAGAACGAAATCCATAGATATATTAGTCCAAGGTTCATTAGGTACATTCAAGGGAGTATACAAACCATTTGGTTGTGATCTAGACTTAGCCGATTTACATTTAAAACATTGTCTACAAACCTTATGCACATCATGTTTCATCTTAGGCCAAAAGAAGTGTTCATGCAACATATCATAACTTTTATGAATCCCAAAATGTCCCATCAATCCACCCCCATGGGCTTCTTTCACAAGCAAATCTCTTATAGAACATTTAGGAACACAAAGCTTATTTTTTTTAAACAAAAGGTCATGAAACACATAATAATCAGCCACAGCTTTCCCACCAAGACAAGATGCATAAATAGTTCCAAAGTCATGGTCATCTCTATATAACTCCTTCATATGCTCAAATCCAAGAATTTTTGCACTAAGAGAAGTAAAGAGATTGTACCTTCTTGATAATGCATCAGCAACCACATTGTCCTTACCTTGCTTATATTTGATAACATAGGGGAATATTTCAATAAACTCTACCCACTTTGCATGCCTACGATTTAGCTTGCTTTGACCTTTAAGATGCTTCAAGCTTTCATGATCGGTGTGGATCACAAATTCTCTCGGCCACAGGTAGTGTTGCCATACTTGCAATGTACGAACTAAAGCAAACAATTCTTTATCATAGGTAGGATAGTTCAACGAAGCCCCATTTAGTTTTTCACTAAAATACATTAAGGGCTTTCCATCTTGCATCAAAACAGCACCTATGCCCAAACCACGTGCATCACACTCGATTTCAAAAGTTTTATCAAAGTTAGGCAAGATAAGTAATGGTGCATTGGTTAATTTTCCCTTAAGTTCATTGAAAGCTCTCTCTTGCATTTCCCCCCATTCAAAAACAACATTCCTTTTCACTAAGTCATTCAATGGTGTAGCTATGGTACTAAAGTCCTTTATAAACCTTCTATAGAAGCTAGCTAGACCATGAAAACTCCGAACCTCACTGACTTTTTTTGGTGTCGGCCAATCCCTAATTGCCTTAACTTTCTCTTCATCAACTTCAACTCTATTTTTACCAACTATGAAGCCAAGAAAGTTAACCTTTTCCATGAAAAAGCAACACTTATTAAAATTAGCATAAAGCCTCTCTTTTCTAAGTGTAATCAAAACGGATCTAACATGCTCTACATGCTCAAGCAAATTCTTTGAATAAATCAAAATATCATCAAAATACACAACAACAGACTTCCCCAAGTATTCTATCAAAACATGATTCATTAAGCACATAAATGTACTAGGAGCATTAGTTAACCTAAAAGGCATAACAAGTCATTCGTACAATCCAAATTTAGTTTTGAAAGCTGTTTTCCATTCATCTCCTACATGCATCCTAATTTGATGATATCCAGATTTCAAATCAATCTTTGTAAATAGAGGGGTCAAATTGCTTCGAGAAAGAGAAAGCAAGAACCATGCAATTCATCAAGCATATCATCTAGCCTAGGAATAGGATGACGATACTTTACAGTGATTTTATTGATGGCTCTGCATCCACACACATGCGCCAAGTTCCATCCTTCTTTGGCACCAATATGATCGGTGATTACGCTTGTTTACATGCGTAAAAAGAAGGTTTTAGATGCTGTTTTTACAATGTTTCAGCTTTGTTTCGGATTTTTCTCGATCGTTTGAGTTCCAATTCATGCAAAATTCATATACTATGGTTTGTGGATGGCTTATATGGTATTTATGACATTTTAGGACCATTTGGGAGTGCAAATTAATCAAAAGAAGCGAAAAGACGAAAAAACACCTCAGGAGGCGCCAGGCGCCTGGGAAGCCTGCAGAAAACAGTTTTTCTTCCAACTTTGCCCTTAATGAAACGCGTCTTCCAATGCGTTTTGGTGGTTCCAACCGATGCATACGTGTAGAAGAAGTGTTCCACTATCAGTTTGAGCACGATTTGGTCAGTCAAAAGAGTTGGAAATGGGTGATTCACCATCGTTTTAGGACCTACCTAACCAATTCTGCACAGCTATAAATTCCAGCAACTTCTCCACCAAATTCATCAAGCCTTGCTTCCTTCTCTTGATCATTTTTAGTGTTTCTTTGTTGCTTTCTAAGTACTTTTGAGTTGCTTTCATTAGTTGCTTTTGGTTTTTAAATCCCGAGTACTTTACATTCTTTTATTGAGCTTTGTTTTGTTTCCATTTGTACTTAGTTATTTACTACTTATTCAAATATATAAAAATCTAGCACTTTGCTTATTCTCTCTTTGCCTTTACTTTATTTTTAGTTAAGAGAGTTGTGTTTTTGGAGGAAAGAGCACGTGACACTCTCCCTTGCTTGAAAGAGAAGGGCGAAGCTCTCAATCCCGATAAAAACTCTCCGTTAGTTAACTTTTGTTTTTCACACATGCATTCCACATTCAACCATTTTACTTGCTGTATTTTCTTCAATATGTCTTTCTAAATTCCCGTCTCTAGCCCGGTTATGGATAGTTAGCCTTTTATGTCTAAAAAGGGTTGCTAAGAAGTAGTGTTTTTACTTTTCATTCATTGCTCAACATGTTTTCCCAAAAAGTTAGGATTTAGAGAAGGCCACTGTAAGTCTTAACAAGTCAATACTGAAAAGGTTGCTTATTTGCATTGTTGAGTGGTTAAACCGAGGAGAGGAGCACCTTAGACATAAGGGTTCCGCTTAAGTAGCCTAGACATAGGACCTTAACCCGAGGTTGCGACTATTTCCATCCTAAAACTAAGATATATCTCATAATAGACATATTAGGGAATGTCTTAGGACTTTGAACTTGCTTAGACATAAGTAAAGTGAAAAGCGTAGTCGTTAGTTTCTAAAGTAAAATGCATATTATCCTTAGCGTGTCCTTGATTCTTTGTTGGCTAACTTGAAGTAAATCGGGCTAGGTTTTATCATTCTAAGTCCAAATCCCAAATCCAAACCATTATTTGTGACCACTTCCCATTTTACAAGAATCACTCATTCCAACATTCACTATTCTTTAAAACTTTAGAGTTTGGAAATTGTTTAGAAGTCCTTGAGGATCGATACTTGGATACTCCATCCATTTTATATTACTCTGACAGGTGTGCGCTTGCATCTATATAATTGTTACCACGCTTAGCGCGTGCGTTCAGCATAAACATCCCAGTCAAGTTTTTGGCGCCGTTGCCGGGGACTTTAGTTTTAAAATTATTTTCAAATTCTTTTAGTTTTTATTTTTGTGAATTGTTGTTGGGTGTAATTTCCATCCACCGTTTTTGTTCTATATTTTTGGTCGTTTATCTCACAAGGGTACGTTAAAGTGCATGAGCACAAGATCTTTTCTTCTACCCCTTGACCCTGAGATTGAGCGGACCCTTCGAAAAACTCGAAAGGAGCAAAGACTTCGAAAACAACTAGAAAAGCAAAAAGAGAGAGAAGGTGAAATCAGTCCTGAAAGTGAGGTAGAGAGTACGAGCACATCAATGGCAGATATTCCACCTCGTGATCCGGTTGATCCACCTGCTGTTAACGGTAATATGAGGGATCATGCGAGAAATGATGAATTCAACTATATCCAGATGGCGGACAACAGAGACGTGGCAATGCGAGAATATGCCGCCACGGCTTTTCAGAACTTTGATTCAGGGATAGTCAACCCTATTCCAGCCCATGCAAACTTTGAGCTTAAACCAATGATGTTCCAAATGTTGCAGACAATTGGACATTTTGGAGGGCAGGAACATGAGGATCCACATGATCATCTGAAATCATTCATTCAAATTGCAAATGCATTTCGATTACCTGGTATAACAGACGATGCTCTGAGACTAACACTTTTTCCATTTTCTTTGAAGGACCAAGCTAGAGCATGGCTCAATGCATTTCCACCGGGATCCATCACCACATGGGGGTCGTTAGTGGAGAAGTTCTTAACAAAATTCTTCCCACCTACTCGCCACGCTGATATCAGAGAGGAGATCATCTCCTTTAGACAGTATGATCGTGAACCTGTTCACGAGGCGTGGGAGAGATTTAAAGAACTAATCAGGAAATGTCCGAACCATGGCTTGCCGGCATGCATCCAGATAGAACATTTCTTTAGAGGCTTAGATCATCCTACTAAGATGATGCTAAACAATGCTGCCAACGGAGCCTTTACAAAGAAGACATTCAACGAGATAGTTGACATCCTAAATGACTTAGCTTCACACAACGAACTATGGTGTTCGCAAAGATCTAGGGCAGCACCAAAGAAGCAAGATCCAGCTGGAGTTTTGGCTCTGGACATTGCGACCTCGATGCAAAAAGAGATGGTTACAATGAACCAGAGGCTGAAAGAGATGGAATTGGGAATAAAAAATCCATTAGCCACGTCGATACAACCTGTGCAGTCGGATTATTGCACTCCTGCCCCTGTTTGCCAAGTCAACGATCTCATTTGTTCATTTTGCAGTGAAAACCATATCTATGATAATTGTCCACATAACCCTGCTTCCGTTTTTTATGTAGGACATGGGAACAATAGGAACTTTAACCCATATTCGAACACCTACAACCCAGGTTGGAGGCACCACCCTAATTTCTCATGGGGAGGACAAGGAGGTTCGAGCGGTTTTAATCAAGGGCAGAGCCAACAGAACAAGCAGCCCTATGTTCCACCTACACAGCAATACATCCCACCACCGCAACAACAGCAGTACAATCAGAGAACACAACTCCACCAGTTCACAATAACAACTCAAATCTTGAGAATATGATGAAGGAGTACATGGCCCGAACCGACGCAGTGATACAATCTCAAGCGGCATCAATGAGGAATTTCGAGACCCAATTGGGACAGCTCGCCAATGAATTGAAGAATAGACCACAAGGTTCTTTTCCAGGCCATACTGAATTACCAAAACGAGAAGGGAAAGAACAGTGCAAAGCTGTCACCCTCAGGAGTGGACTGGCATATGATGGACCAACAATGCCAACAACAGATGTACAGATTCCGTCCACTGAACCAATTGTAAAGATACCAGAAAATCCAACAACACCAGAAAAGAAAATATTAGAAAAGGTAATGAGGACACCCCGAGTGTTCCTCCACAGGTACAGCCTTCTTTTACTCCTATTCCCCGTTTCCACAAAGATTAGTTAAGAAAAATAATGATTCCCAGTTTAGAAAATTTTTAGATATTTTAAAACAACTGCATATAAATATACCATTAGTAGATGCTCTAGAACAGATGCCAAATTATGCTAAGTTTTTGAAAGATATAGTTTCTAGGAAGAAAAAAATAGGAGAGCATGAACTGGTAGCCATGACAAAATGTAGTAGTGAAGCTGTAGGCAGCCCGCTACCCATGAAATGTAATGATCCTGGCAGTTTTACCATTCCATGTTCCATAGGAGGAAAAAACTTAGGTAGGGCATTATGTGATCTAGGCGCTAGCATTAATCTTATGCCATTATCAGTTTTCAAATCTTTAGGCATAGGAGAAGCTAGACCTACTACGGTTACCCTCCAACTAGCAGATAGATCTATCATAAGACCTGAGGGAAAGATAGAAGATGTTTTAGTCCAGGTGGACAAATTCATTTTCCCTGCGGACTTTATCATTCTAGATTGCGAGGCAGACTTAGACGTTCCCATTATTTTGGGAAGACCATTTCTAGCCACTGGGGATACAGTTTTTAATGTAAGGAAGGGAGAAATTACAATGAGGGTAAATAATGAAGAAGTTAAATTTAACGTTCTAGATGCCATGAAATTACCAGGAGACTTTGAAGAGTGCTCTGCTATAATAGCTTGAATCCTATTATGTTTGATGAGTTTTATGACTCGCTAGTTACAGAGATTGAAGAAGAGCTTGATAAGATAGCAGAAGGACCAGAAGATGTGGCTAATCCTATTGAAAAAATACAAAAAGAAGAATGCAAGTCGTTACTTCCGTCCATAGTGGAACCACCCACGTTGGAGCAGAAGCCATTGCCGTCGCATTTGAAATATGCGTATCTAGGGGATAACGGCACTTTACCAGTTATTATAGCTTCCAATTTATCACCTATTAATGAATATTCTTTATTGCAGATTTTGGAGAAGCACAAAAAGGCCATTGGATGGACGATAGCAGATATCCGAGGGATAAGCCCGGCCTTTTGCATGCACAAAATTCTATTGGAAGAAGATGCTAAGAACTCTATTGAGAGTCAAAGGCGGTTGAACCCGAAGATGAAAGAGGTTGTAAGGAAAGAAATTCTCAAATGGCTTGACGTCGGTGTTATATACCCAATATCCGACAGCAGCTGGGTAAGCCCAGTACAGTGTGTACCAAAGAAAGGGGGTATTACCGTGGTGGCCAACGAGGAGAATGAGCTCATCTCAACCCGAACTGTGAGTGGGTGGAGAGTTTGCATTGATTATCGCAAACTCAACAAGGTAACAAAGAAAGACCATTTTCCTCTCCCGTTTATTGACCAGATGCTCGACCGTCTGGCAGGTAAGGATTTCTATTGTTTTTTAGATGGATATTCGGGTTATAATCAAATTACTATTGCTCCAGAAGACCAAGAGAAGACAACATTTACGTGTCCGTATGGTACGTTCGCTTTTAGGCGAATGCCCTTTGGACTATGCAATGCACCCGCGACTTTTCAGAGGTGTATGATGGCCATCTTCTCTGACATGGTAGAAAATATTCTAGAGGTTTTTATGGATGACTTTTCTGTTTTTGGAAATTCTTTCGACGCATGTTTAGTTAATTTGGAGAGAGTATTGGAGAGATGTGAACAAACAAACGTAGTCCTAAATTGGGAGAAGTGTCATTTCATGGTACAAGAGGGTATTGTTTTGGGTCACAAAATTTCCAAGCAAGGAATAGAGGTAGACCACGCTAAGATAGACATCATTTCAAAGCTACCTCCTCCTACAAATGTCAAAGGGATTAGAAGTTTTTTAGGGCATGGGGGATTTTACCGCCGCTTTATAAAAGACTTTGCTAAAATTTCTAAACCCTTGTGTCAATTGTTAGAACATGATAGACCATTTGTTTTTGATGATGACTGTTTAAAATCATTTGAAATGTTGAAAGTTGCTCTAAGTTCAGCTCCTATAATTATCGAACCCAATTGGGATTTACCTTTTGAGCTCATGTGTGATGCCAGTGATTATGCAATAGGAGCTATGTTAGGACAACGTAAAAACAAGATCTTGCATCCTGTGTATTATGCTAGTAAGACTCTGACCGGTGCACAACTCAATTACACTACTACTGAAAAGGAACTGTTAGCAGTTGTGTTCGCCTTTGATAAGTTTAGGTCTTACTTGATAGGCACAAAAGTCATTGTTTTTACTGACCATTCTGCTTTAAAATATTTATTTGCTAAAAAAGATGCTAAACCACGTTTGATACGGTGGATTTTGTTACTTCAAGAGTTTGATATTGAAGTTAGGGACAGGAAGGGTACTGAAAACCAAGTTGCTGATCACCTGTCTAGATTGGAATCCCCGCTCTGTGATGATGGAACTGTTATACGTGAACAGTTTATTGACGAGCAACTCTTGCGAGTTGATTCAGTTCCGTGGTATGCCGATATAGCAAATTATTTGGTAAGTCGAATAGTTCCTTATGAGTTCAACAAGCAACAGGTAAAGAAATTTCTAAATGAAGTTCGATGTTATCGTTGGGATGAGCCTTTTTTATATAAGCTAGGACCTGACAATATCTTACGCAGGTGTGTCGCAGAAGAAGAGCACGAGGCGATATTAGACGCTTGTCATATGTCTCCATATGGAGGACATTTTGCAGGACACAAAACCGCAGCCAAAGTTTTGCAAAGTGGGTTCTTTTGGCCCACTCTGTTCAAAGATGCACATAAGTTTGCCCAGGTTTGTGACAAATGCCAACGGACAGGTAATATATCTAAACGCCACGAAATGCCTCAAACCCCGATCCTGGAGATTGAAATATTTGATGTGTGGGGTATAGATTTTATGGGTCCATTTCCATCTTCTAATGGTAAGCTTTATATATTGTTAGCAGTAGATTATGTTTCGAAATGGATAGAAGCCATTGCAACTGCTACCAATGATTCCAAAGTTGTCATTCGTTTTCTGCAAAAGCACATTTTTACGCGTTATGGAACCCCGCGTTGTCTGATAAGCGATGGGGGGGCTCATTTTGTGAATAGGTCTATGCAAAAGTTGCTGACTAAATACAATGTGCGTCATAGGGTTGCAACAGCATATCATCCTCAGTCGAATGGGTTAGCCGAAATATCTAATAGGGAGATAAAAAACATTTTAGAAAAAACTGTAAATCTTAACCGTAGGGATTGGTCTTTTAAGCTTGATGATTCACTTTGGGCATATAGGACAGCATTTAAGACTCCCCTCGGCATGTCCCCCTATAGGCTAGTTTTTGGAAAAGCATGTCATTTGCCTCTTGAGCTAGAATATAAAGCATTTTGGGCTACTAAGAAATTAAATTTTGATTTGTTGGCTGCAGGTGAAGCGAGGAAGTTACAATTGTTGGAATTAGAAGAACACAGGCACTTTTCTTATGAGAATGCTAAGTTGTTTAAGGAAAAAACTAAACAGTGGCATGATAGGCGTCTTCGGCCGAACAATCTTCAAGAAGGTGATCTGGTTCTGTTATTCAACTCTAGGTTGAAACTTTTCCCTGGAAAACTTAAATCTAGATGGTCTGGTCCCTTTCAAATTTTTAAAGTCTACCCATATGGGGCAGTGGATCTAGTTGACTCTAAAGGAAATGTTTTTAAAGTAAATGGGCAGAGACTTAAGCCGTATTTTGGAGAACCAGTGGATAGAGGAAAAACCTCTATTCAACTTTCAGGTCAATAAATTTTTGCGAAAAATGTTTTTTTCCTTCTTATCCGTTTTTGAAAGAACAAAAGTAAAGGAAGGAAGTCTTTGTATCTTGTATTTTCTCTTTGTTTCATTATAAAGTTTTTCTTATTAAGAGAATGTTTTTGAAAACGTTGAAAAAAAAAAAGAAAGAATGAAAAAAAAAAAAAAAAAACATTGAAAAAAATTTTACGCAGGCGCCTGGCGCCTGCCCTTTGCGAAAATAAATCACGCAGGCGCCTGGCGCCTGCCCTGTTTTCCAGCAGTTCGAATTTCGTTTTCCTTCACGGTTTGGGTTTTAATTTTCGATAGCATGGGCTTTATTTTGGGTCAAACATTAATCCTCTATGATTTAGCTTTAAGAACTTCTCTTCAAACTCAAATTTTGTTTCCCTAATCCTATTTTGTATTCAATTTGTTTTCTTTTCCTTTTAGATTTAGGAAACTTAGTTGAACTTAAATGTCAATCTCTTTCCATTTAGGATTTAGTTTGGGGAAAGCTTTAAATAGACCCATTGCCTAAGCTTTACAACTCCACCAAAACCCACACAACTCTCTTCTTCCCCTTGTTTTTTTGGCAAAAACCCACTCCCTTCATCACCCTTGTTTTCGATTTTCAGCCACCACCAAAGAGAAGAAGAAATTTCCAGCATTTGCTTACATCTATGGCTTCCTCTTTTCAACATACTTCACTTCCTACCTCTTCCACTCAAGCTCCAAATGCCACAAGCATTCCTTTTCCACCATTGGAGAACTTCCAACACCACATGGGTTCAGATTCTAGGCTAGCTGCTGTGAGGGGAGGAAACCCGCTTCAAACATTTGAATGTCCTCCATCCCAAGCTCCTACACAACATCCTATAATGAGCCCACATGGTTATGTTAATTTTCAGCAACTACCCACCTTTAATATACCTCAAAACAGTGAGTTTAGGGCTGAAAATCCTCAACAACTTCCTCCAATGATCAATCCGGGTATGTACCAACCGTTTATGTTTAACCCGGTTCCTTCCTATCATTTTCCCTTGTCCCAAATGCAAATTCCAGCTAGTGTTCATCCTTATGGAATGCCAAACTTATCTACTCTATTTCCTAGCCTTCCACCTTATTATGGAATGGGTCATTGGGTACCTCCAACCAATTATGGGATGCTTTCACCTAAGGTTCCCCCACCAGCTCAACTTCCATTCCTAGAAAGAGGACCTCAAGCACCCCAATTGAACCCTAACATATCGAGTACTTTCAACATGGGACAACTAAAACCTTTAGAGCCTCCTAGGATGCCAACCCCAACCAATATGCCAATGGATGCAGGAGATGAGCATGGAGGAGAGCAAGAGAAGAGCCACAGCCATAGGCTAGAGCCCGGGGTTTCGATAGGGCAAAAGAGGAAGGGCAAGGAGGTGATGATAGACCCAGAAATTGAGGAAGATGGGAGTAGTAGGCGTCTGACGCCTAAGGATTCATCTATGGAGAACAGGGACGAGGAGCAGTTTTATTCATCTCCATTGATTATTACACCGGAAGATGGTAATGATGATTTTCTACTGGTTTCACGAGGACATTGTTCAAATATGCCAGAAACAGAGGATACCGAGAACGAAGTGGTGAGAACAGATACTCAGGAACCTTCCCCATTGGATACACCTGCAGAAGGAGCATTTTGTAGTCACCAAGAGTTGCCTACTGGGGCAACTGGATCTACTCCATTGGCAACGGATGAGTATGTCACACCGATGGCCACTCTACCAGGGGTAAGGGATGCTCACACTATTCCTTCTAATACAGTTAACCCGCTTGGGTGTGATACAGGTAGATCCAAGGTTGGGGAGAATAGTACTCAAGAACCTACCAGCGAAGAAGATCCTGAGGACACGCAGACGATAAGGGAAATGTTTCAATACAAGAGGCGGGAGAAAAAGAGTTCAAAACGTCGTGCAGTTCAGGCTAAGAAGCCAACAGTGCCCGCGAATGAACCTAAAACGAGAGCTGCGAAAGCTAAAGCAGCTGAAGCTAAGAAGAAGGTAGTGGCACCTGGGCCAGTTGATATAATTGAACTGGACTTGTCTGAGGGAGAGGAGGTCGAGACGAAATGGAACGCAGCAAATTTAGCCACTCGAAGTTCATTAATGAAATCCCGTAAGATTATGACAGAATTGGGATTTGATCTCACCCTAGGAGATGTGCCTGATGATTGGAGGGAGACCGCCAGAGACAAAGAATGGAGACCACTCATTCAGCCCATACAATGTGAGGCTTTGGAGTTAGTCAGAGAATTCTATGCTGCAGTCCATCCCCAGTCACATATAGCCATAGTGCGCGGGAAGGAAATACGGTTTGATGCCACTCAGATCAACTACACCTTCAACATTGAGAATATCAGAGATGCTGTGGGCAATAAGATGTTAGTGACTCCGACTCTGGAACAGCTTGATGAGGCTCTAGAATGTGTTGGGAAGCCCTCTGCCACTTGGGATTTGACTACTCATGGCAAGGTACGACTAAAACCCGAGGATGTTTCCCTAGCTGCTGCAGGATGGTTATACATAGTCAAAAACAGAATTCTGCCAACGGAGCATGATGAGCATGTCACTCAGGATAGGGCATTGCTGGTTTATGCCATGCTAAAGGGCATAGATGTGAATTATGGAGAATTGATCAATACCAGTATCCATGAGTGTGCCCACCGGACACGTGGTAAGCTTTATCACCCACGTTTGGTCACTTCTTTATGCTTGCGACAAGGTGTACAGCTCCCTGAGGATCAAATTAAGAGAGATGCCCCAATTGTGGAAGAGAAGAATATTCGGCGTATTATCGCCCATGCGTTACAAAGAAGGGAAGGTACTGGGATGTCTCCTACATCGGAGATCCGTCGTCTTCGAGAGGAGAACCACCAGCTGCGAGATCAGGTTCGAGAAGTCGTGCAACATATCTACAACTTAAGGGCTTCATTGGATTTTGCGGTTTTACCTTCATGGCCTCCAGCGCTAGCTGCTATCCTTGGTCATCCATCTCCCAGTACTGACACTGATCCTAGTCCACAACCTCCGACTTCATGAAGGGGAGGTTCCTTCTTTGCTATTTTTTTGTGTTTTCTTCTTTTGGTTAATGACGTAGTTTGCATATTCTAGCATTACTACGCATGTTTTTTTTTTTGTATTGATTATGTTTTGAGCTCAGTTGAAGCATGAATAAATTAGTATCGTTTATCTTCTGATCACTTAAAGTATGCCTTCACTTAACCTTAGTTTAGCTTTTCACATGCCTATTTTGAAGCATCTGTGCTGTGCATGTGATTTCATGTCGATGATGATTATAAGAGATTGTTGAGTTTTCTGTTCTATGCCTGACTAAGCTTGGAGCTATTTCCTTTGTTTATGTGATAAACTCATTTTCTTTTATGTCTTTTTGATCTTTACAAACTTTAAGCTTTTTCTTTGCCCCTATATAGGAAGTCCTTGTCCTTTTTATTGTTAAGCCTTTTTCATCCGATGCAAAAGTCTTTTCCCAGTGAGGACACTGTCTCTCTTAAGTTTGGGGGGACAGTCGTTGTGTGAGTCGTTGTTTCAGAAAGATAAAGTGTTATTTATATTTGAAAAATCATGCTATTTTCTTTTGAAAAAGAGTCAGTTGGAAAAACAAATGCTATTAAAAAAAGAAAGTGTTGAAAAGAAAAAAAAAAAAACACAAACAGAAAAAAAAAAAAAAAAAAAAATTTTGCAAAAGAGTAAAAAGAGTCTTGTTGAGAGAAAATAAGAGTGGGGAAAAGACTTGTGTTAGAAAGAAAAGAGTGGTAAAAACAATGAGAGTTAAAGAAAATGTAGTTATGATTTCCGAGTCCTACTGTAGACACCCATTTAGTTTTAGGTTGGGTGTTGACTTTGAAAATAGCAGTAAGGATGGTGATAAGTGACTTCGTGTTTCTCATTGTCGTCGTTTTATGACCTAGCTGTTAGTTTCAAAGTCATTCTACGAGTAGCTGTGGTTGAAACCGATGTAAAAGTCTTAGTGTAAGAAGGGAGTGTGCAGATTCCTTAGGGGTATTTGAAAACGTTTTCTGTTTTTGAAAGAGAAAAAAGATTTTGAAAGAAAAAGGTTTTATCATTTCAAACTTGGTTTATAGTGACTAAGTTTACAAAGGCAATAGAATGGTAGGCTTTGACATCTTTTCCTTGAGACAATTTATGATTGAACATCTCGGTTGCTTTTGCTTTTCCTTGTCCATGTGTTAGAAAGCTGATTAAAGTTGCTAAGTTTTGCTTGAGGACAAGCAAAAAGTTAAGTTTGGGGGTGTGATTACGCTTGTTTACATGCGTAAAAAGAAGGTTTTAGATGCTGTTTTTACAATGTTTCAGCTTTGTTTCGGATTTTTCTCGATCGTTTGAGTTCCAATTCATGCAAAATTCATATACTATGGTTTGTGGATGGCTTATATGGTATTTATGACATTTTAGGACCATTTGGGAGTGCAAATTAATCAAAAGAAGCAAAAAGACGAAAAACACCTCATGGAGGCGCCAGGCGCCTGGGAAGCCTGCAGAAAACAGTTTTTCTTCCAACTTTGCCCTTAATGAAACGCGTCTTCCAATGCGTTTTGGTGGTTCCAACCGATGCATACGTGTAGAAGAAGTGTTCCACTATCAGTTTGAGCACGATTTGGTCAGTCAAAAGAGTTGGAAATGGGTGATTCACCATCGTTTTAGGACCTACCTAACCAATTCTGCACAGCTATAAATTCCAGCAACTTCTCCACCAAATTCATCAAGCCTTGCTTCCTTCTCTTGATCATTTTTAGTGTTTCTTTGTTGCTTTCTAAGTACTTTTGAGTTGCTTTCATTAGTTGCTTTTGGTTTTTAAATCCCGAGTACTTTACATTCTTTTATTGAGCTTTGTTTTGTTTCCATTTGTACTTAGTTATTTTCTACTTATTCAAATATATAAAAATCTAGCACTTTGCTTATTCTCTCTTGCCTTTACTTTATTTTAGTTAAGAGAGTTGTGTGTTTTTGGAGGAAAGAGCACGTGACACTCTCCCTTGCTTGAAAGAGAAGGGCGAAGCTCTCAATCCCGATAAAAAACTCTCCGTTAGTTAACTTTTGTTTTTTCACACATGCATTCCACATTCAACCATTTTACTTGCTGTATTTTCTTCAATATGTCTTTCTAAATTCCCGTCTCTAGCCCGGTTATGGATAGTTAGCCTTTTATGTCTAAAAAGGGTTGCTAAGAAGTAGTGTTTTTACTTTTCATTCATTGCTCAACATGTTTTCCCAAAAAGTTAGGATTTAGAGAAGGCCACTGTAAGTCTTAACAAGTCAATACTGAAAAGGTTGCTTATTTGCATTGTTGAGTGGTTAAACCGAGGAGAGGAGCACCTTAGACATAAGGGTTCCGCTTAAGTAGCCTAGACATAGGACCTTAACCCGAGGTTGCGACTATTTCCATCCTAAAACTAAGATATATCTCATAATAGACATATTAGGGAATGTCTTAGGACTTTGAACTTGCTTAGACATAAGTAAAGTGAAAAGCGTAGTCGTTAGTTTCTAAAGTAAAATGCATATTATCCTTAGCGTGTCCTTGATTCTTTGTTGGCTAACTTGAAGTAAATCGGGCTAGGTTTTATCATTCTAAGTCCAATCCCAAATCCAAACCATTATTTGTGACCACTTCCCATTTTACAAGAATCACTCATTCCAACATTCACTATTCTTTAAAACTTTAGAGTTTGGAAATTGTTTAGAAGTCCTTGAGGATCGATACTTGGATACTCCATCCATTTTATATTACTCTGACAGGTGTGCGCTTGCATCTATATAATTGTTACCACGCTTAGCGCGTGCGTTCAGCATAAACATCCCAGTCAATCGGTACAGAACATGGACTCAAACTTTCGCAAACATAGCCTTTCTGCATGAGCTCCTCCACTTGCCTTTGAATTTCCTTTGTCTCAGTTGGATTTGCTCTATAAGCTGGCCTATTTGGAATGGTAGCCCTCGGTATGAAGTCTATCTGATGTTCAATATCTCTAATTGGAGGTATATCTTCTTGGAACACATCCTCAAATTCTTGCAAAAGAGTTTGAAACAACTCGGCAAAGGCAAAAGGTTATCGTTAGAAGCCAAATACCCTAATTTGTACATAAGTACAAATATGGGCTTTTGGGAAAACATTGCTCTTTCTCACCTCTCCCCTCACCAAACAACTGACTTTCTTTTCTTTCTATCAATTCATCTCTTTTTTCCGCATTCTTTTCTCTTTTCTCCACTTTTTCTTTCTCTCCTCTCCTTTCTCTCCATTTTCCTCTATTTTTTCACCCATCTCATTCTTTTCTTTCAATTCTTTTTCTTCAAACTCTTTTCTTTTCTTCTCCCACTTTAATTGATCAGCAATACATCTTCCAAACGCAAAGGTACAAGAGTTGTTTGTTTACCATCTTTTGTAAAAGAGTACCTATTCAAATAACCATCATAGATGACCTTCCTATCAAATTGCCAAGGTCGGCCAAGCAAGATGTCACCGGCATGCATAGGTACTACATCCCATAAAATCTCATCTGTATACTTTCCTAAGGTAAAGAAATTAAAGCTTGAGAAACAAACCTTCATTGGTCCACTATCGTTGAGCCACTGAAGCTTGTAAGGTTTATGATGGTGTTGAGTTGGAATTTACAGCCTTTTTGATCAATGTACTTACTACATTGGTGCAACTTCCACTGTCGATAACAAACTACAAAGAGTCTCATTAACTAAACACCGTGTGTGGAATAGGTTGTCTCTTTGGTCATTAACATCATCCCCCTTAACTTGAGTGTTAAGAAGTCTCTTTGTAACAAGTGCCAAATGACTCCCATCTTCCAATTCCTCCTCATCCTCCTGGAGCTTTTCTCAATTAGCTCATCTTGGTCACTTCTTCACCATCCGTACAACTTCTCCATTCTTAATGATCATGACTCTCTTGTTTTGCACAATCACGGCTAATATGACCAATCCCTTGACATTTCCAACATTTGATGTCCCTGTTTCTCTCTCGAACCTCTTTAGATCCCTCCACTTTTCCTTGCCCATGGAGCTCTCAGGCTTGTCCTTTTATCAAGCTCATACTTTCCTCTAGGTTTGAAATCTGCATTCTTTTTCCAAGTATTAGTAGAAAAAGAAGTTGACTTATAAGAAGTATACCTCTTGGAGTTCTCCTTCTCCCATGCTAATTGGCCTTCAATTTTGACGGCAAGGTGTAACAACTCTTTCATATCAAAATAAGTTTGTCTATCCACTTGATGAGCCAACGGTCGATTCAACCCGCCAAGGAACCTAGCCATTGTATCCTCCGCATCTTCATCAATTCCAGCTCTATTCATAAGGGTCTCCATTTCTTTGTAATAATCTTCCACACTTTTGGATCCTTGTTGCAACGCATAGAGTTTTTGCTTGAGTTCTCGAGAATAATGCTTAGGATGTACCTCTTCCTCATTAAGGCCTTTAATTCCTCCCAAGTTCAATTGGTTCTTCATAGTTTCTCCTCCATTCTGATTTCAAAGATGTCAACCAAATATTGGCATAATCACAAAATCAGCCACTGCAAGTTTCAACTTTCTTTCCTCACTAAAATTGTTGCAATCAAATACATGCTCGATTTTGCTTTCATATTGCAAATACTCCTCCGAATCTGATCTCCCATGAAAGGATGGAATTTAAGCTTCACTCCCCCGACCCCTCTCTCTTCCCTTTCATATTGGTATTGGTACTCCTATCAACCCTTCTTAGTGGTAACATTTCTCTTCCCACTCTTCTTCCCCTTCCTCTCCCCCGGCCTGCACCTTTTACTCCCCTCAGATTGTGCCCGGCTAAAAGGGTTACATTGTCATCTTCTTCTTCATTTTCAACTCCTTCATTAACTTCCCTTCCTTGATGATTTCCTAAAGCTACTTCAATTCGCTCCATCCGGTCTGCCAAGGTACTAATTACTTGGTTTAAACGAGTAATGGCCCCAGTTTGTGCTTCTCTCCACCTAGCTTCACTAATATCCGCTCCATTTCCCCCATCTGGATTCATGACGTTACAAACAGTAGTTAAATATGTTTAGGACCTCACACCTCAACTCACTGATTTTCACTCGGAACACTCGTGTCTATCACATACAAAGGTAGGCTATTTGGGAAAGTGACTAAATGTTGATGTTGATGGGTAGGCTAACTTGTGGTCCAAGCAATTCTTGTAATAGTGAACATTACAAAACAGCCAAGAAAAGATAATTATGAAATCTCAACTAGAACGAAGAAAACAACGATAGGATGCCTTATACGAAATTCAGAGATATATGCCACACAAATAAAGAGACAGCCCTAAATATGATGGAATTAGTCTTTATGAAGCAAAGAGAATAAATTTGAATGACAAATTCCTTCAATTCTGAAAAGAATAAAGTATAGAAGCAAAGCAGGATTTTTCCGTTAAAATTGCACACAGAGATGGAATTCCAAAAACGAATATATTACTTATGATTTTGACTAAATGGTCTTCTTAACTTTGAAAGGTAACATTCAGATCTAACGTTTCACTTCAGAAGAAACAATAAATTCGAACGTTATCAAGGAGTTTCAATAGGCATTACAATCATTAATGCTGTAGTTACGAATTTGGACAGTCACAACAATTTGATTATAACTATCAATGAACAACAAAGTTTCGTGCAATTTGAAACGGATTAAAGAGAAATATGAATGAACAACTCAAGAACACTACTTGAACAACTTCTGGATTTTTTTTTTTTTCAAGAAATCAACAATGAACAATTGAAATGAAAGATAGAATCAATTCTAGAGTAGACAACAAAGATGCAACCTATTCTCTGATACCAAATGATAAGGCAATCCTAATTCTCAACCCAATGATCCAAGCTTTGTGAGCAAGAACCCTGAATCAAAGAAATTAACACCTCCTTAAACAAGTTAGAATCAACCAAGAGAAAGGCTAGAAATGATTACCTCTATGATCAAAGATCTAGAAGCAAGAATTGAGATCTTGTTCTAGAATGAGTCATTCCACAATCAAACTTGATCAAGGCTGGATTGAATGACTCAAAATGTAATCTATCACAAGAATTGCAACAAACCTTAGAAATGGCAATGGGATTTCTAAAGAAAATGTCTCTTGAGAGATCAAATTTCATTCAGCTAAAATCTGCCTTTTACATAGCTTGGATGAGACTTTTTATAGCCATTATATGATTGAAACCCCCAACCCTTCACTTCCCAAAATAAAACCCATAAGTAGTAATGACCACAATTGGTCTACTTAATAACCTCTCAGAATTGAACTTTAAAGTTGAAACCATAATTTGGAAGACCAAAAACTAAAAAATTACAAGCAAAATTTGATGACTTAGAAAGAACAATTGAATCTTTAAAATGTTGGCACAACGTCAATCTTGCAAACGTTGACCTTCACAACATCGTCCTCTCTTGGATTATTTTGCAGCATCTGAAATAAAGGTTGAACTCAGCCTATCCAATTTTGTACGTGAATAAGGAATGCTTGTTGAAGCTTCTTAGCCTTGGCTCGTGTAATAGGTCCAGTGGAGACGTGCGGAACACCATGATTCTTATCACAGATGCTCTAGAGCATCATGAGTGGCTTCCGGCTCCAGCATAAATGCATCTTCCTGCCATGCTCCAACTACAATTTCACAGCCTTGGAAGCACTTGGCTCGCCCTCGACAAATTCTCCAATTCCTATACAAAACATCCATAATTAAGCATAATTCATTCAAAATGAGGGAATTGAGAATTCTAACAGCTTAGGGACCTAACTAAGTGTTTTTTTCTATTTTCCATGGTCTTTTGATAAGGACTCTCACATTTACACACCAAAATTGCCCAGATTATACCACAAAACACTCTCTTGTGAATAAATCGCCTTAGTCTTAGTGCAAGAGTTGTTTGATTCCTTCCTGGTCTAATTTGGAGTAGATTGAGAATAATTTAGCCACGGTAATATATGGATCATAGACAATTGGTGAAGTTGTTAGCATGCATAATTTGTCCGTTATATTAAGTGTAGAGGTATGATTAGCCTTACTTCGGGACAAGCAATAGTTCAAGTTTGCAGGTGTGATAACTTTCCAAAAGCGAGTTATTTTGTGTAAGAATTTCATATCAATTAGCTAAGGATAGCCACACAAACACCCACTCTACACTAGTTTTTAACAAAGAATGTTCTAAATTCGATGCCCTCTTTAACTTTGTTGACAATGTTGAAAGCTATAAAAAATGGCAAATTTTCGAGTGTTTTGATGTAGCATCGGAATCCAAAGGGAGCAGAAAATAACAAAAGCTGACAGTGACTGAGCTTTACCTTGGGAGATACCATAATAACTTGGAGAAACACCTGGAAGTGAGAGTTGGGGGCCCACTTTATCTGTTTTGTTGCCTTAAAAACAATGAGAGTATAAATACTTACATTTAAGGTTGGCTATACACATCCCCCAACCATCATTTCATTCTCACTTCAAGAAAGCTCCCATGGGTTTGATGAAGACTAGAAAAAGAATAAGTGGAGATTCGTAGAAGCTTTTGAAGACAGAGAGCATGTTTAAAGTTGATATTCCTCAGCTCCATCTTCTTCCCTTCAGCTTTCATTATGTATTGAACTCTTTGTAGTTTTCTTTCTTCTTTTATTTATGGTCGTGGTAGCTAAGTCTTATTTGTAAGGGGGAGGATGTTGTGAGCTGATTTTGGCCTGTAAACTTTGCTTAGGTTTTGAATGATGATATATATAATGAGTTGAAAGTTGTTTTTAATGTTTGAATTTCAACGTGCTTGATCAGCATATTGGGATATCTCTTTATTAGCTTTTGGAAAATTGTAATATGAAGTGTTTGGTTTTATCTCGTGATAGATCTACTTGAGTTAGAGTGTGGATACATAGGAATAAGACTCACCTAGTAAGGCTATACACTAAAGTGAAACGCTGCCATTTTTGCTTTAAAACTTGAATAGTATAAAATCTGGGAAGTCTAGGAAGACTCTATGTCTGTTTGGCCAGTATATCAACATCCTTAATGTTGTAGCATAGTTTACATTAGCCCAGAACAAGTCACATAAACTCTTCTCCGTACCTTTGTTACATCAGTAGTACCCTTCTTATTAAGCTCACTTCGCTTGATAATCGCTTTGATTTTACATTGTTGTCTTTATTTGTTTTCTTATTCAGCAAACACTTTATGCACTATTCTGTTTAAGTTCCATAGCTTTTTTATTGTTCAATATATATTGTAAGTTGTTTGTTTTCTTTAGTAAATAATGAAGTATTTAGTTATCAATCCCTGTCATACGATTTTTTTTATCACTTGCTACAACGGTTGTGTACACTTACAAAAAGGATTCTAAATCGTACAACAGGTGCAAAATTCGTTTGCACAAAATATTTTATTTTATTTTGTTTAGTGCTAATTAAAACCCAAAAGAAACAAAAGTAGGTCTACGTAAGTTTTAAAAAGTTAGTAAAAGTGGGTTCGATGAAATGTTTTTTATTTGGACTCGTTAAAACTTCAAAGTATCGAACTCGGTGAAATTAAGGTTCAAACAAGGAGCAAATTTCGTTTATAGGAAGTATTTTTAATTACTTTTTTGGTTGTTTAAAATAGAACAAACAATTGTAAAAAAATTTAGTACAAGCTAAGTTGTTTGGACGAATTTTTTATTTATTTTTGGACTCATTAAAACTACGAAGCACCAAATCTGGTGTAGTTCTCAAGGTTCAAACAGGGAGCAAAACTGGTTTGCACGAAAACTTTTTTTTTTTTTTAAAAAAAAAGTTTTGCAGCTGATTACAACATAAAAGAAACAAAAGTTTGTCTAAAAGTCGTTTGGAAGAAATACTTTTGTTTTTGACTCATTAAAACTAAAAAGTACCGAACTTGGTGTAGTCAAGGTTCACCCACAAAGCAAAACTGTTTGCACGAAATATTTTAATTTTTTGACTAATTAAAACTCAAAAGAAACAAAAGATTGTCTACATGAGGTTAAAAAGCTTCTATAAGTTATCTGGATGATTTCTATTTTTCTTATATATATATTCAATGAAACTACATAGCACTTATCCTGCTGCAGTCAGGGTTCAAACATAAAGCTAAGCCAAATTTCTTTGCACGAAATATTTTTATTTTTAGGACTGATTAAATTTCAAAATAAACAAAAGTTGTCTACTTAAAGTTCGAAAACTGAGTAAAAGTCGTTTGGGCAAATCAGATTTGTTTTGGACTCACTAAAACTTCAAAGCACCGAACCTTGTGAACTAAAGGATCAAACTAAAACTAGACGCGATACTTGTTTGCACGAATATTATCTTATTATTTGGACAAATTAAAACTCAAAAAGGAATAAAATTTGAATGGGCGAAATATTTTTATTTTGGACTCAATAAAACTACAAAGCCCAACCCTAGCGTAATCAAGGTTCAGACGGAGTAAAACTCGTTTACACGAACTACATGTTTTTGGGCCTAATTAAAAATGAAAAGTAAAAAACTTCGTCTGCTTAAAGTTCAAAAACTGAGAAAAAGTCCTTTGGACAAAATATTTTTGGTTTGGACTTATAGATTGCAAAGCATCGAACTTATTCCTTGGTGCAATTGAGGATGAACTATGGAGCCAAAATTGTTTGCACGAAATATATATATATATATATATTTTTCGTTTATGGACTTATTAAAACTCAAATGAAGCAAAATGTTGTCTACTTGAGTTTTAAGAAGTGGGTAAAGGTTGATTGGGCGAATTATTGAACTTACAAAATTGCAAAGCACCGAACCTGGTGCAGTCAAGGTTCAAACGGGGAGCAAAACTCGTTTGCATGAATTTTATTTTATTTTTTATTGGGACTGATCAAATCTGAAAAGAAACAAATGTTGGTTTACTTAAGGTTCAAAAGTGCGTAAAAGTCGTTTTGAAGAAATATTTTTGTTTTTTACTCACTAAAACTTTAAAGCACCGAACGTGGTGCAGTGAAGGTTAAAACACGGAGCAAAACTCGTTTGTATGAAATATTTTAATTTTTTGGATTGATTTAAAAAAACAGGTTCCAGTGGTCCAACAATACTAAGCTTACTTTTAAGGCAACAAAGTCTTGCTAGCCACACCTGAGCATAAACTTGAAGTAAGTGAACTATCTAAATATCTTACTTTATGAATGCTGATATACCATAATGATACAGTTGAATATTGATATACTATGTTTTACTTGAAAAAAAAAATTCATTTAGAATCATGGGTTAAAGTTCAGTTTTACTGATCAAAATTATACATTTTAGATAACGGCATATAAATTTTTGTCCCTAACCCAATTATAGTTGTCCAAATTAATGACTCTTTTGGACATTTTTTATCATTTGTTATTTAACAATTCTTATACATTTAATTACTTAGGTTATCAAATAAAGTTCATGATGTTTTAACATTAAAGGAAATATAGCAAGATTTGATCGAAAAGAATTATGTTTGATCACCGATCTAACTTGTGACAAATACCCTAAATTCCATGAAATTTATTAGGAAAATAAAAGAATTTCTCACATTAAGAACACATGTTTCAAGTATCGTGAATCAATTGATAGAAGTAATACCATAACAGCCTTATAACATAGGTCTTGAAAATGACGAAATCAGGGTCTTCAAAAAGATGTACTTCAAATTATGTATATCAAGTATATAATGATTTATATACTCCACATAATAAGTATATCAACTGATATACCTTTATATTACTTATACTATGTGTATTAGTTATAACTGATGTAATGTAAATCAATTACAATGAAATATATATAGTATGTATTACATCAAAGTATATCGGATATTCTTTGATGTACACATAAGGCATGTCAAGTATGTCACTAATATGCGAAGTATATCGGTGATATAGGATATGACGACATCAATAATAACGGTACTTAGTATGAAGTATATTAAGCTAGATGATAAGTTAATTAATGTTACCTTATATGTAATACATCAAGGCATATCATTTATAATGATATACCTTATATGAGTGTTGATATACCAATGATATACTTGATTTCATATACTATTGATATATCTGAAAGGATAAACTTGGAATAATAAAAATTTTAAAAGTCATATTTAAAAATTTTTGTCATTATTGTAATACTCAAAAGTTGTTGTTATATTTGTAAAATAGGACAAATATTTTAGTTATCAATTGCAAATTTCCCTTTTTTTTCTCTTCCATTTCCCTCTGGCATAGTTCATTCTCTAACATTTTTTTGTTTCAACCTTTGCTCGTTTTATCTAAAATTTTTTCTTTTTGGTTTAACTTTTCTATCACTACTCTCTAAATATATTGTCCCTAAAATCTCCTTTAAAATTTATTTTTATTTGTCTAAACTTTTATTTCATATTTAGGATGACAAATATCCCTGCAGGGATGGTACCTGCTAAGAGAAATGGGAAGTGTTTCCTATCATTCCCCCATCCCGTCACTCATTCCACTTTTTAAAATGATAAAAATATACTGTATTAAGTATCGTGCTAAATTAAGAATAAAATATTAAATATCTTTTTAAAACTAATTATTTATAGTAGTAAATAATAGTTTTATATATTTTTACTCATTTTTATTTATAAATTCTAAAAATAAATTGAAGAATTAGGTGAGGATGGGAGTAAAAATTTCCACAAGGATAAGGATTGGAGGGCATGCCCGACTTCCACGCTATCTCATTTTCATCACTACTTTACATAGATTTTTTTCTATATAATATATCTTTCCACGACTCTCTAACTTTTTAAAAACATAAAATAAAAAATGGTTATCAAACATGATTATTTTTTTTAAACCAGAAACAAAAACTAGTTGTAAAAATTTTAAACTAAGAACGGAGAAAACCAAAAAAAAAAAAAAAATCATCGTGTTATCAAATGAGTTCTTTAAGTATCATGTTAGGTATGGGTGGGTAGTAGTCATGTTTATTATTCACCAACTTAGAAATTACCATTTCAAAAAAAAATTAAAAAATTAAAAAAAAATTAAAAACCTTAGAAAGATATAATTAAAAAACGTTAAAAGTAGAAAGGCTATGACTTCTTTTCAAACAACAGTGAGTACAATGAATAGATACCAATCATTAGAACACCAATATTAATGATAGATGTTAAATATGTTACTAAGTTGTTATTAGTACAGTTAATTGGTTAGGCAGTTCGGTATTGTAATATGTTTATATATGCAAGCCTACATTATCATCAAATCAATGAGAAGAGTACTCCTAACATGGTATCAGATGGCTTATGACTCAGCATCTTGATCCTGTTTTCACGTTCTCTAGTGCATAAGTCATATGTGTTGTTTTTTTGCCCGAAATTTTTTTTTTTGCTTGCTCTCTCTCATTTGTATTCATGGCAAACTCTTCGCAACCACCTTAAGATCTTTCATCTCCCATCTTTTTGCTGTCTAACATCTATAATTTGGTATCTCTTCGACTCGATTCTTCCAACTTCGTATGTGGAAGTTTCAACTTGCAGCAATCCTTAAAGCCCATAAACTTTATGGCTTTATAGATGGATCGACACCGAAACCTGCTAAGTTCTTGGTTTCGTCTTCTGATAGTTTGTCATCTACTTCGCCTATTGTGAATCCGGCTTTTAGCGACTGGATCGCCAAAGATCATGCTCTCATGACTCTTCTGAATGCTACTCTGTCACCATCGGCTCTTGCATATATGGTTGGGTGTGATTCGTCTCAACAGGTTTGGCAAACCTTGGTGAAGTACTACTCATCCTCGTCCAGAACAAATGTGGTAAATTTGAAGTCAAATCTTCAGTCTATCAGCAAGAAACCTGGTGAATCCATTGATCTCTATATGCAGCGAATTAAAGAACTGAAGGACAAACTTGCAAATGTATCTGTTCTTGTTGACAACGAAGATCTGCTCATCTACACTCTCAATGGTCTACCACCCGAATTCAATGCATTTTGTACTTCCATGTGCACTCGCTCTCAATCTGTATCATTTGAAGAGCTCTATGTCCTATTAGTTTATGAGGAAGCAGCGATTGATAAACAGACCAAGCACGATGAAGTCTTTGTTCAGTCTTCTACTCTCCTTGCGAACATGGCTACGAAAGGTCAGAATTCTAACCCTAATATTCCACGTGTTCGAGGTTTCAATGGTGGTGGTAAAGGAAAATTCCCTAATCCTAATAATCGATCCAAAATATCCTCTCTGGGTACCACTGGTGGTAGAAGCCGTGGCTTTTCAGGTACTGCTATACCATTTGAAATTCAATCGAATCAGTCGTCTTCTGATACTTAACACCATCACATCGTTTGTCAAAATTTGTGGCGGCACTGGACATTGTGCTCTAGACTGCTACAATCGGATGAACTACAACTTTTAGGGCCGGCATCCTCCTATCCAATTAGCAACAATGGTTGCTGCCCAAAATCAGGCTGCTTATAATGTTTCTGGTTCGTCCAATGTTGGAAGTGGTGGTGCTTGGCTTACAGACTCAGGATGTAATACTCACATTACTTCCAATTATGGTCAGCTAACAGGTGCCTCTAAATGCAGTGGTGATGAGCAAATTACTGTGGGCAACGACCATTTTTTACCCATAACTCATTCAGGTTCTGGTCTTTTACACACCTCTTCTTCCTCACTTGTTCTCAAACATCTTTCTTACTCACCCGATATTTCGTCCAATTTAATTTATGATCATTAACTTTGCCTTGATAACGGTTGTTCCATAACCTCTAATGCTAATAAGTTTCTCATTCAAGAAAACTCTTGGAGTCGGATTCTCTTTCAAGGCCCTAGTATTAATGGGTTATATCCCATTCACTCTTATATTCTTCCATCACATGATCAAATTCTATCTCGGCCTAATGTTGCTCATGTCGGAGCTCGCACGTCCTCTTAAGTTTGGGACGATAGGCCATCCCATTTCGACTGTTTCTTAGCTTTGTTCTTTGTTCTATGAATCAAATGCATAGGTTATCTTTGAAGGGATGTGAATCCCGGAGGGGAAGCGGACCGTTGTTCGTGATATTTGGGAAACAAAATCACAAAGTGCAAAAAGAAAACCACAGGGGAAAAATTACCTTTGAAGAACTTTTCTTCAATGAATTTCCCGACACTACCAATGAGTCTTCCGTGCTATCCTCTTGGTCTCAAGAACACGCTTGTGGGAGCGTTTCGTTTGGAAGAAGAGGGGATTTTTGAGAGAGATCGATTGAGAGAACTGGGAGAGCTTTTTTCTCTGTTCTGTTTCAGAACAGTTGTGCAATCCCAGAAAAAACAAGTGATGTCAGGAGTTACCCCACTTCACATAACTCCACACTCCCCTGCAATAATGTAGGGGAGTTATTAATTAATTATATTAATTAATTATATTAATATAATTAATAAATTAAATAATTATTAATCAAATTAATAATTAATTAATATTAATAATTAATTAACTAAATGTAATATTAAATAATTAACAATTAATTATTTAACATTTAATTCAATATCTCATATTTAATTAAACCATATTCTCTCGTATAACCTATAGTTCTAATGTACATCTTATGCACATTATTTTTAACCTATAGTTTTAATATGAATCTTTATTCATATTAATTTTATTTGAATCTCATTCAAATAATTTCTTTCATAATATATAGTTTTAATTTATAATTAACTATATATTATAATGTATCAATATACATATAATCTCTTTAGTAATTTGAACAATTCAAATTCTTCCAAAACTTGACCTCGTTCTACCCGTTATGATCTAGTAAAGGGACCTAATGGACCTACAGATCCGAAGCTCCAACGATACGAGATTAATCGGTCAAACTCATTTACCGAGTTAATCAACAGTCGTTAACTACGGGTCATTCCACTAAAGACCTGCAGTTGCACTCTTCTCACTGCAGAATGTTTTCGTGTCCACGGATATACGACCATTAATGACAAGTCAATCCTTCACGAGTGCTCGTAACTCAAGTTGGGTCAAATTACCGTTTTACTCCTGAGTTACACCTTACTTCTTAAATACCACTGCTCCTCTAATGAACAACTCGGTTATGGTCCGACCAATAACCAGAAGTCCCTCTTGGGCCAATGAGAGGGTGGGGCCCCTTGTTCAAGTCCCAGAGTCAGCATTTAAGGGAAGACTCATCTACTCCCCTAAAGTCGGAGATGAGTGAATTCCATCTTGTGAAGTTATGTTCTCAGCTCCGCACTCGGTCTCGTCCCCAAAATGGTAGGAATGTTGAGTCGGCAACTTGGGCCACTCTTACCCATACAGATCAAAGGACGAGCCCTCACGAGCAGGAGTCCATAACACACTCAGGATTGAGAATGAGTTGTCTGGTCATCCTAAGAAACAACAATCTATTAGTTAACGTTGTTACATCTAAAGATTGGCTATTTCGTGGTCCGATCTTATACAAACTCATTGTATAGGATAGCCCCACTCGCATGTCTCCACACGGACGACCTGGATCGAGTCATCTGTAACCTTTACAGAGTGGGCCGTATCCATAGTGTTTCAGGATAAGGTACCCAGCCTTATCCATATACTATAGACCCTTTAGGTTATTCACGGGACATTATCCACTTGTATATCAGGGTATATCAAATATATACCTTGTATATCAAGGGTATATCAAATATATACCTAGTATATCAAATATATACCCAGTACATATACTATCCCGGTTACACTAAAATAACCTCGGATGTTTAGTTTATTAGATTTTGGACAATGCAATGCTATGAATTCAACAACAAAATTATTGAATAAAACTTTATTGAATATACATTTGTTTTTACACAAATACAAACCACGAGTTTAGAGCAACACACCCAACAATCTTTTCCTCGGTTACTGTGTCATTGTATCCTCTTGAATTACTTCATAGTGATGTATGGGGCCCTGCTCTTCAAACTTCAATAAACGACTTCAATTACTATGTGTCATTTGTTGATGATATGTCCAATTATACTTGGTTATTTCCTATTGCTCGAAAATCTGATGTTCATACTATTTTTCAGCATTTTAAGTCGTTAGTTGAAAATTTACTCTCCTCTAAATTTAAAATTCTACACAGTGATGGGGGAGGTGAGTTTGTTAATCACAATCTAAGTTCTTTTCTTGGTCTTCATGGCATTATGCATCAAAAGTCCTGTGCTTACACCCCTCAACAAAACGACACTGCTGAAAGAAAACACCGTCATATCATAGAAGTTGCTCTTACCTTATTTCGAAATCTTCTCTTCGTCTTAAATTTTGGCCTTTTGCTTTTTCCGCTGCTATTTTTCTTATTAATAGGCTGTCTTCTCCTTCTTTATCCCATAAATCTCCATATGAACTATTGTTTCATCGTTCTCCTGATTACTCCTCTCTTAAGGTCTTCGGATGTGCTTGTTATCCTTTACTCAAACCATATATATCTCATAAACTTCAACCAGAAACATCTCAATGTGTTTTCTTAGGTTATCCGCTAGACTACAAGGGGTATTTGTGCTACAACATGAGTAACGACCATATTTACACCTCTCGTCATGTCATCTTTGATGAATCTATTTTTCCCTTCTCTAATGTTCCCTTTTATTCTTCTACCGTGCCTTCCTCTTCTCCTTCTTCTTCCTATTCTATTCTTCATCTCTTATATTCTCTCTTCTGTCCTGATGTTTCCTCTGCTTCACAACCTTCAACTATATCTCCTACATCTCCTTTATCTTCTTCCTCACCCACTATGACTCATCATTCCAGTAATTTTTCTCAATCATCACATGCTCCTCAGACACCTCATGTTTCTGTCCATAATGAGGGTTCTTCGATACATTATGATGTCTTGCCACCTACAGCACCTACTTTATCCAATTTAACTATTGTTGCTCTACCTAATAATGTTCATCCGATGCAAACGCGAAGGAAATCTGGTATATCCAAAAGAAAAGCCTTTATGACCTCTAATTCTGTTGAGTCTATGGAACCTACTTCCTTTACAGCTGCTTCGAAATTACCTCAGTGGCAAAATGCTATGTCTGAAGAGTTTGATGCTCTTGTTAATCAACATACTTGGGTCCTTACTCCTTTGCCTATTGGGAAGACTACTATAGGTTGTAAGTGGGTGTATCGAATAAATCATAATCCAGATGGGAGTGTTGCTCGTTATAAGGCACATTTAGTACCAAAAAGGTATGATCAAGAATCCGAAATTGATTATGAGGAAACATTTAGTCCTATTGTAAAGAAACCAACCGTAAGGATTATCCTTTCTGTTGTTGTCCAATTTGGTTGGTCCCTTAGACAATTAGATGTTAAAAATGCTTTCCTCCATGGTGAGCTTCATGAAGAGGTTTATATGCAACAACCTCAAGGCTTTGTAAGTTCTTCTTAGCCTCAGTAAGTTTGTAAGTTGCTGAAGTCGTTTTATAGTTTAAAATAGGCACCTCATGCTTGGAATGAGTGTTTTACGTCCCACTTGCTTACTCTTGGCTTTGAAGCTTCTCATGCCGATTCTTCACTGTTTGTGCAACATTTAGATGATTCTATCACATATCTTCTTCTCTACGTGGATGATATAATTGTTACACGCAGCAACTTATCTTAAATTGATGATTTGGTCTCCCAATTCCGTCTTCGGTTTGATATGATTGACTTGGTACCTTGAAGTACTTTTTGGGGCTTGAGATTGGTTATTCTGCTATTGGAATTTCAGTCCATCAAGCCCAAATAATCTCGTGATATTCTTTCTAGGTTTGGTATGCTGAGTTCCAAGGTTTGTGCTACACCTATTTCACTTACTTCATCTGCTGCTGATTCTAATCCTTGCTCTGATGAAGATGGTTGTGTTTATCACGCCATGATTGGTGCTTTACATTACCTTATGTTTTTAAGACCTGACATTGTCTTTTATGTTGGAAAGTTGTCTCAATATATGTATGCTCCTCTACATTGTCATTTGGTAGCTGCTAAACGAATATTGAGGTATATTAATGGTACTCTATCTTCAGGTCTTTTATTTCGTAGGGATGCTTCAGTTCTTCGATCCTTGAATTTGATTGCTTACTCAGATTCTGATTGAGCGGGTGATTATTCTGATCGTCGTTCCACCACCGATCTTGTTATCTTCTTAGGCACTAATCCCATCTCATGGGCAGCCAAGAAGCAATCCACCGTGTCTCGTAGCTCCACAGAGGCAGAGTATAGAGCATTGGCTGTTACCACAGTAGAGCTTTGTTGGATTCGACAACTCCTCAAGGATCTGTGTATTATTGGAGCTCAACCCCCACTGCTATATTGTGACAATGTATCTATAATTTAGTTGGCGAGCAATCCGGTGTTTCATGGAAGAACTAAGCATGTGGAGATTGACTTTCACACTTTGTTCGTGAAAGAGTTGTTTGGAAGGAACTTGATTTGAAGTTTGTCTCTTCTACGCTTCCGCTGGCAGATCTGCTAACCAAGCCCCTCAATACTACTCATTTTCAATTTTTAAAATCCAAACTCATGTCTTCTCAAGACATCTGTTTGCGGGGTATATTAATGATAGATATTAAATCTGTTACTAAGTTGTTATTTGTACAGTTAATTGATTAGCCGTTCGGTATTGTAATCTGTATATATATGTAAGCCTACTTGTTATTAAATCATGAGAAGATCACTTCCTTATTTTGGAAGATTATAACAACCAAAACATATTGTTTATGCAAGGATATGCACAACAGTGTATTTCAGATTGCAGCTCGAACTCGGCCTCCGGACCGATCTGAACACTTGGGCGGACCTGCACAAAAAGGTGAGCACTCCGATGATCAAGTCAGTATAGGTCGGATTCCCAGTTTAGTTCGAGGCCAGAAATCATCGTACCTGATCGTGGAGTGAAGTCCTCTACTTATGGGTGGTAGTCCCGCTAATCTCGCAACGGTTACACTCTGTAATCTCGGGATCGTCAGTTACGTCCGGTAATCTCGGGACCGACGATTATGCCCGATAATCACGCCGCTGACAGTAATTCGCATCGGCCCCCACCGAGCTTCCCGGTAGGTCGGACCTCGGCCAGGTTCACCTCGGCCCTCATATTTAGCATCTATCAACGCTAGTAGTGGTGATCTCGGCCGTCCGAGCTGGGCATGACTCATGAGTCATCTTGGAGCACCAATAGGGGTCCTCCACGTGTCCAGGGTATTCTCTTCCCCAAACATTGGCCCCCTCTCTGTCTGGTCCGATCTCGACCTGGCAGAGAAGTTCACTCGATTTGCTTTGGACGCGTGGCGACTTCCTATTCGTGGGAAAATATAACCATCGCGGAAGATTTATCGTCGGAATATTCAAATATTCCGACGCTTCGGATCTTAGGGAGGATCCTAGCCGCTCGTTGATTACACGTGTACGGGGGGGAAATTCTTCCGACGGGCTATAAATGCCCCCAATCCTTCAGGTCATACCTTACGTTCCCTGAATTCTTGGAGTTCGATCTGAAGGCAGCTCGAACCCTTGGTAGGTCGGTCTCTTCCTCACTTCTCTTTCGAACGTAGTTGCCATGTCGTCCTCTTTTAGCAGCAACTTAGCATCCGATGAGGACTTAGCTCGTAGGTTAGAGTCGAGCTCGAGGAGATAGAAAAACTTTAGATTCTCCGATGACGGGGAGGATAGTGACGCCTCCACTTCAGGTCAGGGTTTGGAATACCCTTCTAAGATACCTGAGCACTACCTCGGATCCCTTCGTAGGGGTTCGCTATCCTGAGAACATCCTCCCAGGCTTCCGGAGGAGGGGGAGAGAGCTGACAATCCTCCAGAGGGATGGGTCACTCTCTACTTCAAAATGTTTGAGTACGGCCTCAGACTTCCCCTTCACCCTTTTGTCCAAGAATTTCTCTTCCGGACTGGGTTGGCTCCGGCTCAAGTGGCCCCCAATGGGTGGGGTGTCATTTTCGCTTTGGCCATCATTTTTTGGCTACGAGCTCGGGATAGTGAGGAGGCTGAGCTGTTGGACGTAGACCAGCTCCTCGCGTGCTTCGAAGCGAAAAGGATAGCTAAGAAGCCTGGTCGGTTCTATATGTGCGCAAGGAAAGGCGCAGACGGTATAGTTAAAGGGCCGACCTCCATCAAGGGATGGGTGAGGAAGTGGTTCTACGCTTCTGGGGAATGGCTCGCAAAGGACGAGTCAGGTCGTTCCTTCTTCGACGTCCCCACTAGGTTTGGGAACCTAGGTACGGAGTAGTTCTTGCTTTTTGTAATTTTCTTTTCTGTCATTCAGGTCTAACTCGGATTTTGTCTTCGTGCAGTTTCAATCCGACCAGTCCCCGAGCTTACGCAAGCCTCCTTCGACACGTTGAAATATTACAAGGAGCGCTTTCCGAGGGGTAGGAAGGTCGGAACCCTGGTGACCGACGAGCTGCTGCTTGAGTCCGGGCTGCTAGATTACAACCCTGCAGTTCGTCCCATCGAATCCTCAAGGCCGAACTCCGAACTTGGTATGCCGAGCTTGCCTTCCCCCTTTTTCCTCTAACCTTGTGTTGACCCCTGTTTTTATTTTGCAGCCATGGTTTGCGGATTTGCATGCAGCGTGAAGCGCAAGTCCAAGGGCCGAGCCCATGCTCTTGAGGCCGCCCAGAGTTCGAAACCTGCCACCCCTGCCGTGGCAGGGCCTGCCTCGGAAGATCCAGCCCCAGTGATCGAGCTGGAGTCTTCTGCGGGTCCCTCGAGGGAGAAGCGCCCAAGGGATCAGACCGAGGCGGTGGACGCCCTGCCTTTGGGCGAGGAGGTGAGGGAGGAAGCCCATCTGAAGCGAAGAAGGAAGAAAAAGAAGGCGATCTCCCCTTCGGAGGTCGGAGCTTGCGGGGTCTTGCCTGCAAGTTTCGCAGATCGGGTGGACGATCCTGCGGCCAGAATGGGCGGGACGTCCGACGTGACGGCACGGTTCAGAGTTCAGTCGTCAAGTGCCGGGGTGAGGGACCAGGTGTCCCGCATTTCGGCTGCAAGTTTGGACCGCTGCTTAAGAAGGGCGTCCAAATTTGTGAGCGACCCAGGGTCCGTTCTGCAGAGGACCATCGACTACGCCGCTGAGGTAAGACTGATGTCCATTTTGTCTCAATTTACCTAACAGGTAGCTCGGTCTAACTTTCTTCTTTGTACCTTTTCTCAGGCGTTTGTTGCTTCCATTCAATCGACTCTGGCTGTAAAGGCCGAGCTGGATGGGAGGGAAGTTCTGGCAGCGAGGGAGAAAGAGGAGTTCTCTGCTGCCTTGGAGGCTGCTTCCTCCACCATGAAGGATGAGCTGCTGAAGGCTCACTCTGAGGTGGAGATTTTGAAGGCCGAGGTGGAGACCCAGGCCGAGCTGCTGAAGAAGGAAGAGGACAGGTGCAAGGCCCAACTCCGAGCTGCCCACGCTATCACCAGGGGCTTGGAGAAGGAGAAGTTCCAACTCCTGAAGGAGAAGGACGACATGCTTCAGGCGCTTGAAGCGAAGGATAAGGAGTTGGAGCATGCGACTGCCGAGCTGGAGACGGCGAAGGAGCGCCTCAGCAATGGAGTCCTACTGGAGGAATCGTTTAGGCAGCATCCTGACTTCGATGGATTTGCCAAGGACTTCTCTGACGCGGGCTTCAAGTTCCTTATGAAGGGCATTGCTTCCGACATGCCTGACCTTCAGATCGATCTCAGCGGTCTGAAAAGGAGGTATGCCGAGAAGTGGGCGTCTGGGCCTGGCGGCACCCCTGGCCCCCAAGCGTTGGTGGATCAGTATGTTCGAGATCTGGACTCTGACTACTCCGATCTCGAAGAGGACCAGGTCGGCACCGCACAGGAGGGCGCTCCTCAGGCGGACTCTTAGGTGATCATCCTTCATGAGGCTTTTCTCTGTCTCTCTTCTCTTCCTTTTTTGTTTGTAAGTGTCAGGGCAGAGCTGCAAGGTCTATAAGCCTTGGCTCTACTCTCCATTCAATAAAGAGGCTCCCATTTGTTTCTACTTTGTTGTCGGCAACATCTTTTCTTTGCTTTTTCTTTGAACTGTCACCTCGCACCTCTTACTTTTGAGGTCGCGCCTTTAATTAAAATAATTTGAAAGTTTGAATTTGAATCTCTGTCTAGCATTCAATGCATTGCACCAACTCTGGATTTTTAACATCGCACCCTTAACTTGAAAACGTTAAAAGGCTAAAATCCTAAGTCCGTAGCTATTCTTCACATCGCTCCTCGTACCCCAAGTTCGGAGGTTGGACCATTTTGAACTTTTCACATCGTCCCTTTACCTTGAAGTAGGTGTTTACATCGTCCCTTTACCTTGAAGGTAGGTTTGAATTTTAAGTTCATCAACGGTTTTGGCATCGTACCTCGTACCCTTAGGCTTTGGAGGATTGAATTTGAACGACTGCTGGAATGCGATCGTGTGGGAGTCCGTGGCCCCCATTTAATTTCTGGTCGAACCCGGAATCATGAAATTAAATCATCACATTTATTCAGATCATAATTCTTTTGAAACAGTGTTTACAGATCCATTGAAAACCCTTCCGGCATTTCAAGGATAATAACGCTTCAGGTGCTCCGCGTTCCACGGGTGCGCGAGGACGTCTCCTTGCAGATCGGCCAATACGTACGTCCCAGGTCGGACTATGCCCTTGACCTCAAACGGGCCCTCCCAGGCCGGATCAAGGGCACCCACATGGTTTGGACTCTCCTTAAGACCAGATGTCCGACCTGAAAGGGCCGAGGTCGAACGCGGGCATTGTAATGTCTGGCCATTCTGCCCTGATATTCCGCCAGGCGTAGCTGGGCATTGCTCTTCTTTCTTCCAACAAGTCGAGTTGAGGAGCAGCTCTTCCTCATTTGCCGTAGGCTCGTAATGCTCTACTCTGTCAGATGGCATGCCGATCTCAACCGGGACTACAGCTTCGGAGCCGAAGGCCAGGGAGAACGGGGTCTCACCCGTCGATTCTCTTTGGGTGGTCCGGTACGACCATAGAACCTCTGGTAGCTCCTCGACCCACCTGCCTTTCTTGGAGTCCAGTCTAATTTTGATGCCTTGCTTGATGATCTTGTTGACTGCCTCCACCTGCCCATTTGCTTGCGGATGTGCGGGGGACGAGCTAAGATGACTTATGCCAAGTTTGCTGCAAAAGTCATTGAACTTGGCGTTGTCAAACTGCTTCCCATTGTCTGTCACGATGGCCTGCGGTATACCAAAGCGACATATGATATTCGTCCATACGAAGGACGTGACTCTGGATTCCGTTATGTGGGAGAGCGCCTTGGCCTCGACCCACTTGGTGAAGTAATCCACAGCAACCACAGCGAACTTGGTCTGGCCCTTGCCCAAAGAGAAAGGACCAATGATATCTACCCCCCACTGCGCGAATGGCCACGGGGCCGAGATGGGGGTGAGCAGCTCGGGAGGTTGGTGGATTATGGTTCCGTAGCGTTGGCAATTGTCGCAAGTTCTAATGAACTTCTTGGCGTCCTGGCTGAGGGTCGGCCAATAGTATCCTTGTCGGATCACTTTGGCTGACAACGACCGGGCGCCTGAGTGATTGCCGCACACTCCTTCGTGGATCTCTCTGAGGACGTACAGGCCCTCTTCAGGGGTTAGGCATCTCAATAGAGGCAAGGAAAAGGCACGTCGGTACAATGCTCCACCTCGGACCACGAACCGAGCTGCCCGCCTTGCCAACTTTCTGCGCTCCTCGGGGTCTTGTGGTGAGTTGCCCCTAATGAAGTCCGCGATCGGGTCCATCCATGAGGATTCTGGAGCGCCGATCTCCATCAGATCTGGCTCTAAGATCGAGGGATTATCTAAGATCTCGACGGGGATCGACCTGGCCAGGTCGGTCTCGTACGCCGATGCTAACTTGGCCAAGGCGTCCGCATTAGAATTTTCTGCTCGCAGAACCCGGCTTACTTCGTAAGTTCGAAACTGGGCGAGGTACGATCTGACCTTGCCCAAATACTTCTCCATCCGGGTGTCTTTGGCTTGGTACTCGTCCTTGATCTGGCTTACAACCAGCTGGGAGTCACTGAAGACCTTAACACAAGAGGCCCCCAATACTCTAGCGATTCGCAGGCCGGCAATAAATGCTTCATACTCAGCCTCGTTGTTAGAAGTCCGGAAGCCGAACCGCAAGGCATACTCAAATCGCTCGCCCCCTGGTCCGAGCAAGAGGACCCCAGCTCCGCACCCCTTCTCATTGGAGGATCCGTCGACATAGACTGTCCAAGGTAGGTCGGACTCGCTCAGCTCGGAAGGTGGTGTGAGCTCGGCTATGAAATCTGCCGCTGCTTGTCCTTTCAACGCAGTTCTGGGTTCGAACTGGATGTCGTACTCACTTAGCTCTATTGCCCACTTCATTAGGCGTCCAGAAGCTTCTGGCTTGTGGAAGATGCTTTTTAGGGGCAAGTTAGTGAGCACCACCACCGTATGAGCTTGGAAGTATGGTCTAAGCCGTCGGGCCGAGGTGACTAAAGCGAGAGCCAACTTTTCCATCTGAGGGTATCTAGTCTCGGCTTCGGTCATAGCCTTGCTTGTGTAGTAGACCGGGTTTTGCCGCGCTTCCTCTTGCCTGATTAGGGCCGAGCTGACAGCACTGTCAGACACTGCTAAGTACAATTGGAGCTTGTCCCCCGGCATGAGCTTGGCGAGCAAAGGTGCCGAACAGAGGTAGCTCTTCAATTGCTGAAATGCTTGTTCGCACTCCGCTGTCCATTCAAACGGCCCTTTCTTTCGTAGGACTTTGAAGAAAGGAAGGCACTTATCTGTCGATCTTGAAACAAACCGGTTCAGGGCCGCAATCCTGCCATTGAGGCACTGAAGCTGCTTCAGCGTCTTAAGTGCCTCCATCTCGATCATGGCTTTAATCTTTTCGGGGTTGGCCTCGATTCCCCGGTTGTTCACCATGAAGCCAAGGAATTTTCCCGAGGAGACTCCAAAGGCACATTTAGCGGGGTTTAGCTTCATTTGATATGCCCTCAGAACCTCGAAGGCTTCGGTCAGATCGGAGAGATGCGACTTAGACTGCTTGCTCTTGACAAGCATGTCGTCCACATACACTTCCATATTCCGGCCGATCTGCTTGGCGAACATTTTGTTCACCATTCTCTGGTAGGTCGCTCCTGCGTTCTTTAACCCGAAGGGCATGACCTTGTAGCAGTACGGACCTTGGTCTGTTATGAAAGCGGTATGACCTTCATCTGGGACATGCATCTTGATTTGGTTGTACCCAGAGTAGGCGTCCATGAAGGTGAGCAGTTCGTGCCCGGCTGTGGCGTCCACGAGCTGATTAATCCTTGGCAGTGGGAAGCAATCTTTCGGGCATGCCTTATTTATGTTCGTAAAATCTACGCACATTCTCCACTTGCCGTTAGATTTTTTAACTAATACAACATTGGAGAGCCACTCGGGATACGAAATTTCTCTTATATATTCAGCTTTCAAAAGTTTGCTAACTTCCTCAACAATTACATCACTCCTCTCATTGTTTATAGGTCTTCTCTTTTGTTTCACAGGTCGGAATGATGGATCTATGCTGAGGCGATGCGTTATAATTCGCGGGTCAATGCCAGGCATGTCCTCATGGGACCACGCAAAGACGTCCGAGTTGGATCTGAGGAAGTGGATTAGCTCCTCTCTGTCGGTGGCCCCCAGCTTGGTTCCTATGCTTACCTGCTTCTCGGGACTAAGCAGAGGAACAAGCTCGAGCTCCTCAGTGGGTGCGGCAAACTCCTTCCTCGGCAGGTCGGGCTCGAACTCGAGCGTCCCATCCCTACCGGCGAGAGTTTCGAGGGCGCAGACCGATGAGCCTTTGAGTGCGGAGGCATAACACTCCCTCGAAGCGGTCTGTTCTCCTCGGACCGTGCCCACGCCATTGGGGGTGGGATACTTCAAAACTTGATGAAGTGTTGAGGGAATGGCCCGAAATGAGTGGATGATGGGTCTCCCAAAGGAAGCGTTATAGGCCGATCTACCGTCAATTACCACGAACTCGGCCATTTGAGTGACCCGAGTTTGGTCCTGCCCCAGCGTGACCGGCAAGTCGATGCAACCCTCTGGGATGACCGATTCTCCAGAGAACCCAACCAGCGGTGTCGGGCTTTTCTTCAATTGCGACCTCGTCCATCCCAGGGCGAGGTAGGTCGGTAAGGACAGGATGTTAGCGGATGCGCCCCCGTCTACCAGCACTCTCCTGACCACCACATGATCAATCAAGGGAGCGATCACAAGTGCATCATTGTGGGGCAGGTGGACCTCCTCCAAGTCTGCACCGTCGAAGGTGATTGGGCAGGTCGGCCCCTGCTCCCTGATGATGCACACCTCGCGCCTGGCAGCACGACTGACCCCCGCTTGGCCCTCCGAAAATGGTATTGATGACCGCAGGTCGGTCAGTGCGCCGGGGCGGCGTCCTTGAACGCTTTCGCTCTTCCCTTTTTCTCTGCTGAGCTGGTCCTAGGCTTTCCCACAAATTTCTTGAAGTAGCCATCTTGAATTAGATCCTCAATTTGGCGCTTCAACTCCCAGCAGTCCGACGTGTTGTGGCCGTGCTCCCGATGGAAGCGGCAATACTTGTCCTTGCTGCGCCTCTCGGGGCTCCCCGAAGCTTCTCAGGACGCTTGAGTAGTTTTTCCATTCCACATTCCTCGATGTTCGTTAGGATCTCGGAAATTGGAATCGTGGTCGGGGTGAAGCGCTCGTAAGGTCGGCTCCTGGTAGGTCCGCTCTCCGCCCTTGATACTCAGCTCGGCCGCTGGAAAAGGATCCCTTGTCCTTGGACTTGGGATCTGCCCTTTCTACATCTTTTCCACTTCTGCCCCAGCCGATCTTTCGTTCCGGTCGGCCGGTTTTGGTTCGGAGGAGCTCCTGTCCATCGATGACTTTCTTCGCCTTCTGAAGCACCTCGGCGAAGGTGGCCGGGGCCTCCTCTCCAAGTTTCACCGTGAGGGCTTCGTCGGCTAGACCGGTGAGGAAATAGCACATGGCCGAGTCATCGGAGCAGTGTGCGACCTTCAACTGCTCCTCCTGGAATCTGGTGACATATTCCCGCAGCGTCTCACCCTCCTTCTGTCTGATGGTGGCGAGATGGGTCGCTGTCTTTTTGTCATAGTACCGAAAAGAGAACTGGGCGAGGAACTCCCTTCTCAGCTGAGAGTAGGTCGAGATCGACCTGGCTGGCAGTCTCCGATACCACAATCGCGCGCTGCCAGTAAGCGCGATCTGAAAGGCGCGGCATTTGATTGCGTCTGATGCCGCTTGGAAGTCCATGAGGCCTTCAAAGACCTCAACATAGTCCTTGGGGTCCTTCGTCCCATCATAAGGCTTCACGGTGCTTCCAAAACGTCCGAGGTGAAGGGCGATTCTCCCAAGTCGCCATCGTTCAGTGAATCTTCTTTCTGCTCACATTTAGCCTTTAAGGCCTCCACCTGAGCATCGAGCTTGCCCCTCAGCTGGTCGAACTCCTCCCTTGTGATTATCCCTGCGGGATTGTGAGAGGATTCAGCCTGCTGGTTGGAGCTCCTGTGTGAGCGGGATGGTGACTGCCCTTTTCGGAGAGACGAGCCTCTCTTTCTGTTGAGATGCTCACGGAGGTCTCCCCTCTGGCGACTGTACCCCTCGCTCTCGTTGTCTTCGGGACGTTCCTCCTCAGCTGGGCCGAGGTGGGAACCCCTTTGCTCGCGTACGTCCACGCGCGTCACTCGATTTTCAGATCGGGACCGTGCGCCTGCAGCTAGCATCATTTCGTTATACATTTCCTCCATGGACGGCATTTGTGTGCGCATTGCCTCCATCTCTCTCTGGAGTGCATCAAAGTTCTCGCTTGTTGGAGCCGGGGCTGGACCTCGGGCGCCCTTCTTAGAGGTCCCACCTCGACCACGGGTGGCCTTGGACGTCCTCGGGTGCGCAGGCGGTAGGGTAGGCGCGGTGATCCGTGCCGACCTGCGGAGGGGTTCTGTTGCTAGGCCGTCGTGACCTTGCCCCTCTACCGTTGTTGCTCCGACCTCCCTCTGGTAGGCATCGCTGGCAGCTAGGGTCCTTCGATCCGCTGTATTGGTCGAGTTTGGGGGTTGAACCATTTTCGCTCGCGTAATGGTTTAAAAAGATTGGGATGACTTAGATTGTCAGCTCCCCACAGACGGCGCCAAATGTTTATGCAAGGATATGCACAACAGTGTATTTCAGATTGCAGCTCGAACTTGGCCTCCGGACCGATCTGAACACTTGGGCGGACCTGCACAAAAAGGTGAGCACTCCGACGATCAAGTCAGTATAGGTCGGATTCCCAGTTTAGTTCGAGGCCAGAAATCATCGTACCTGATCGTGGAGTGAAGTCCTCTACTTATGGGTGGTAGTCCCGCTAATCTCGCAACAGTTACACTCGGTAATCTCGGGATCGTCAGTTACGCCCAGTAATCTCGGGACCGACGATTATGCCCGATAATCACGCCGCTGACAATAATTCGCATCGGCCCCCACCGAGCTTCCCGATAGGTCGGACCTCGGCCAGGTTCACCTCGGCCCTCATACTTAGCATCTATCAACGCTAGTAGTGGTGATCTCGGTCGTCCGAGCTGGGCATGACTCATGAGTCATCTTGGAGCACCAATAGGGGTCCTCCACGTGTCCAGGGTATTCTCTTCCCCAAACACATATGTTTAGTTTAAATTACACTACAAACTTCTTATTATAGTAGCTTCTCATAATTGCAATAAAATCTAACTCTAAATCTTTCATTATTTATTGCATATTTCGATTTTCTTAAATTAAGAATCTACTCATTTTAAATTATTTCCATCTCTGATGATTCCTAAGATATATTTTACAATTATCCTTCTTTGTTCCTTTACATTAATGCTTTGTGATCACGGTATAAGAAGTCGACCATGTCGACATGTCTGAGGGGATCAACATTTCGATAGGGAAAATTATTTCCCCCCTTGTCGATGATGATACATCTAAATGTCAACATGTCATTCAAATGTCATGTAATTTTTTTAAAAGTTTCTTATAGCAGTTATTTTCGCATCCAAATGTCGTGCAAATTGTGGCCTAATGCGGCGGTGGAGAGGAATGGCTAGATGGGGGTAGACATAAATGACTTTGATGCGACAAAATGGCGGAAAGGAGCAATTGGATGTAACGAACGAAGAGATGAGTGATTGGCTACAATGGAGAGCGGCGGAAACAAGATACAACAGAAATGGTGTGTGTGAGAAGGAAGGGGTAGGGCGGCTATCGAAGGGGTTGTGTCTGTTATTAGAGAAGGAGGGAGAGATGGGGCGGGTTCGCCCCATGAGAAGAAAGGGAAAGGGGAAAGGAAAAAAGAAAACTATATTAGAAATTCTAAGTTATAAAATACATTTATATTTTTTTTTCTTTGTTAATAACTTTAATTTTTTTTTAGCAAATTTTTTTTTAATTTCCTGGTAGCTGCTGTCTACCATATATTTTAGACCCACCCTAAATGCCTTTTACATGCCCATAAAATAGGTTTGTTATATAAAACACTTTTAGCATGGATAAATCTTCTAATGTATGACAAAACTAAAAGTATTTGGTCGTATTTGGTTTAAAAAGTCTTGCCATTTCCAATAATGTTTTTTTTATCAAAAGTGTGATCGGGTTGGTCTGACTCATTTATGTTTTGCAGATGACCTGATGATTTTCTCGGTTCTTTATCTATTATTAAGGATGTTTTGGCCTCTTATGGAAAGTAGGCGGGTCTTGTTGCGAATACTCAGAATAGCTCGTTTTTCAGAACTGGTCTTCCCGATGTTAAGGTGGAGCGATTGGCGGCTTTCTTAGACTTTTCGGTAGGTTTGCTTCCTTTGCGTTATCTCGGAGTTCTGCTCCTTTCGTGTGTCGGCTTTTTCATCGCGATTGTCAGCCTTTGCTTGAGCGAATCGTCTCTCGTGTTCGGATTGTTGGGTTTGGTGCCCTTAGCTTGTGTATTTGTAATTTATGAACATATTATTTATTCAATAAAGAGTTATCTTCTTATTTCTTTGTCTTACTCGTATTCCAATAAACTAAGATCCAAGGTTATTTAATGTAATTGGAATAATATATATTTGATATATAATATATATTTGATATACAATATATATTTAATATACAAGTGGATAATATTCCAGTAATAACGTAAATGGTTTAAAGTACATGGATAAGGTTGAGTACTTTATCTTGGTAACACTAGGGATACGACTCACTTTGTAACAGTTACAAACGACTCTATCTAGGTTTTTCATTAGTGACATGCAAGTGGGGGTATCTTATACAATGAGTTCGTATAAGATCGAACCGCGAAATCATTAATCAATAGTTGTAACACTGTTAACTATTTATATTAATATTTCACAGGTTGATGGTATAACTCTATGAGGCTTCGTCCTTTGATTCGTATGGGTCAGAGTGGCCCGAGTTGCCGACTCAACATTCCTACCATTTTGGGGATGGAACCAAGTAGGGACTCGAAAACGTAACTACACGAGATGAAATTCACTTATTCCCGACTTTAGGGAAGTAGATGAGTGTTCCTTTACATGCTGACTCTAGGACTTTAATAAGTGGCTAGACCTCTCACTGGCCCAAAAGGGACTTCTGGTTATTAGTCGGACCATAATGGGGTTGTTCATTGGAGGGGCAGTGATATTTAAGGAGCAAAATGTAACTTAGGGGTAAAATGATAATTCGACCCAACTAGAGTTAGAGCATTTGTGAAGGATCGACTTACCGTCAATTGTCAATTTCCGTGGAACATGAAATATTCTGCAGTGAGAAGAGTGCAGCTCTAGATCTTTAGTGGAATGATATGCAGTTGACGAACATTGGTCAATTTAGTTAATGAGTTTAATCAATTAACGTCGTATGGTTGAAGCTTCTGATCTGTATGTCCATTAGGTCCCCTTGCTGGCTCACAACGGGTAAAATGAGAATCAAGATTTTGAGAGAATTTGAAATGTACAAATTATATATCATCGAATTTATATAATGTATATTTTTATACATTATATATATAGTTTATTTTGAATAAAGATTCAATAATTAAACTATATGTTATTTAAGAAATATTTGAATAGGATTCAAAAAATTAATATGAATTGAATTCATATTAAAACTAAATATAGGTTTATATAAGAGAGATGAATTTGAATATGATTCAAATATATAGTTTTAATTAAATATATGTTATTTAATTAAAAGTTAAATAATTAATTGTTAATTAAATATTTATTTATTTAATATTTTGATTTAAATTAATTAATTATTAATTAGATTAATAATGTAACGCCCCAGGAATTTCACCATCTCCAAACAGGGACCGTTACTAAGCCTACCTAAAATTTTCACATAAACAAGAGAATTTTCTTCACAACAATACTAAGCAATAGAACTACCACGCTTCCGCTGCGCTACTCTGATTTTCAACACTCACGAGAGCTTGAACAATTAGAACAACAACACTAAAGTTTTAAGAGAAACTCAAATCCTATACAGATAAACCATTTAATATCGACTTCACGTTAACCAAACCCTTCAAGGAAACCTTTACTAACTATAAACCATCCACTAAGTGAATTTTAACATCTCGAATGGCATTGAAGCAAAAACTAATTCAAGTACGAACAACTTAAACGAATGTATACATAAATATCCTAAGTAGATTACAATCCCGTAGTTCAAGAGGCTAACAAAATTAATGCTCTAAAAGAATAATGGATCGGCAACCTTACAACATCCTTTAGACAATAGAACTAAACAAAACCAACCACTACCAACTCAACTACAGGATTAAATGGCCACCACTATCCTAACTAAAAGAAATTAATTGCACGCAGCAAAGCTAATGGTCCTTCCGATCAAATCTCCTCCTCGCCATCACCATCCCAAGAGCTAGCTCGATACCTGCAAACTGGAGGGGAAAAGAGGGATGAGTACAACCACAGTACTCAGTAAGCAGCCCTTATCTGAAGGGCCACGCACAAACAGCATACTTATCAAGGAACAACGTGTCATGCTTATTAAAGGATCAACACACACACATCATGCTCAACCAAATCATGAAACATTCATAGTCAAGCTTTTCATCACATTATGCATTCAAACACAGACACATTCTATAAAATTTGGTGACAACCACAACCAGGAACACATTAACTACCAGTACTAACCTCTAGTCTCCCTAACATCTCAAGTATCTTTACGCTTATCACAGCTACTCTAGCCTTCAACAGTTAACTCCTTCGAGCAGAGTCGGCCCCTGACCATTTATACCCAGAGCCCCGACCCTGCAGCATCGGCCCTTGACCATTTATACCCGAGGCTTTGAACTTTGTATCGACCCTCGACCATTTATACACGAGGCCTCGATGTCTTACAATCTATTGGCCCTTGACCATTTATACCCAAAGCCCCAATAGTTCTCCTTTCGAAAGACTCCTCGCATCGACCCCCGACCATTTATACCGGAGGCCTCGACGCTCATCTTTATCCAATATTGGCGTATCGACCCCCGACCATTTATACCCGAGGCCTCGATACCCAATTAGTGACGTAGCCCTCAACCATTTATACCCAAGGCCCTGACACTCACCCATTCGCTTCGTAACTTTCATAACTCCACATATCATTTCTAGCCTCCAACCAGGATTTCAGTACTACTTCCCTAATAACACCAACCACCACAAAGCCAACAACAAAACAACCACTGGTAAGATTTCAATGCATCACGGGTCTCAATAACACAAAGTCTAACAACAAACAACCTGCTCACAGCATAGCGCACACAAAGCTTCAACAAACACAACCCTATGACATTCTTCACATAACTGCTTTTCACAACATAACAAATCCTAATCACTTCCAACCAACCATACAATATCAGTAAGTTCCTAAAGTTGCAGACAACAAACATGAATACCAGTCATATACATATCCAATATATAAAATAACCGCAAGTTACAATAACAGCATCGACCTCACAAACCTGTCAACAATTAAAATAATAAGAGAAACATGTTTATAATGTAAAATCAGCAAGAACAATTTCTATTAACACACATCAACGCACACACATTCGCCCCCGTGCTACTTACTTTGTTATGTCCAAATTCTCATAAGAGTCCTACTTGCTACTACCATGCCTCATGCATCAACAATCTCATAACAGTCCAATATGCGATACACCGAAATGATCATATGTAAAAGCCAATCAATCTAAAATAGTCCAACATGATCCAACGGCTCCAGCAGGCATCGTTCACAGAAAAAGCACAATCTACCACTTAACCAAAATATAGTTGATAGATACCCAGCATTCATCAAACACTACTAACTTCTCATAAACATTCAACATGCTTTCGAAACAACAGATTATAGTACCGGTATACAAGTTTCATCATGAAAACCAATTAGAACATAACAACAATTCAATCATAGTGATCCAAGATTACTTGACTACAATTTATTCACACAACCACATAATTTTCCCAAGATATATCAACATTTTTTATCAACAATGACGTTCGCTAAATGATAACAACGACAAGCAACATGCAAATATCGCACATGGGCACACGAGCAAACAACCATATCATATCAGCACACAACAACCAACCCCTCCAGTAAGAAACTACTTACTACAAAGTTCTAATGCACTACCAAGTTCACCGAAGGGTTCCTAAATCCAAAAGCAAACCAAACTTGATTAGAATTCATGTTAGAAACACTTAGTTTGCATCGAAAGTGAGTTTAGATGATCCGTTACCTACTATCTCACCATAAAACCTCTTGGGTAAGGAGTGGGTCGACGCCGAGGAGGCTTGAGCTTTCAAATTCGACTTCGAATGGCCTTAGGCTTGCTGTCCGATGTCAAAAACTGATGGGTAACATAGATTTGGGTCCGATTGAAGGTGGGTCAATGCCGAACCGATGCCGTAAGGAGTGGGTAACACTAACCAAGTTCCGTTTGGGTGTGGGTCAACGTCGAACGTCATTGAAGGGCCGGAAAACGTCACCAAATCTGCTGGTCCTTGCAAAAACGGGCGCGGGGTCACCGAATTCGGTTTGCTACGAGTCACAGTGGTTGTCGAAGTTCGTGGTTTGCTGCAGCCACCGAAGGTAACGCATCACTGCTCGTGGAACTTGTGCGCCTCTCGTCGGACTTACCGTTCGCGGTGGACCGCCGCGGCTTTGCACGCAAAACGCCGAATTTACTCACTGTAGGAAGGATCGCCGGAGGTTCCGTGAGTCTGCTGCAGACGAGTCGTCGGCTGGAGGATGAAGCTGCTGTCGTGGGTGCCGTCGAAGAAGGAGAAGAACGAGAGTGGGTGGGGGTGGCTGGTTTATCGAAGAAGAAGAAGAAGTTGGGGGGGGGGGCGGCTCCAAAACGAGAGGAAGAAGAAGAAGAAAGGAAAAAAAAATAAAAAGAAAAAGAATAAGAAAAAAAACAAAATAGATTTAGGGTTTTTTTTTCTTTATTTTGTTTTAAAACCAATAGCCCAATTCCCTTAAATGAGGCCCAACTAAAACTACAATGGTCCAAAACAAAAGCCCAATAATTATGCTTTAGAAATAAAATAAACCCCACAACAACCCCAAATAAAATAGTTAACTTAAACTCTAAAACCCAAGAATAATAATTCAAAGAAAAGTAGAAATTAAGAGTAAAAAAAAACGATCAATTTAAGATTTAACTAAAAATCTCCTGAACAGGTCGAGAACTTAAATTATCTTAATGCAATGAAAATAAACTTAATTCTAATTTAGCCGAAAATTAGAATTTCGAAGTTAGAAGATCCAAGAATTAATGTTATCAACTTAGGGAAAGATCGAAGGCAGTATTTATCTCTGAAAATAAACGAGTCAGAGAACGTGAGGCATTACAGATAATTAATAATTAAATTAATTAATTATTAATTAGATCAATAATTAATAATTTAATTAATTAATTTGTTAATTGATTTTTTTATTATTAATTAAATTAAAAGAAGAAGATATCCTCATCGTTTTGGGATTTTTCGTAGATTCAGGAGAAGATATCCTACCTCCAAAAAGATATAACCTAATGGTCTTAGAATTTTTACTCTCTATAAATATAATAGTAAGCTGAACCCTAAATAAAAAGGCTTAAAAAATCTCTTAACTCTCTCAGTCCCTTGCAATTTGATCGCACAATCCGGATTCTCGACCGAGAGGTTTACCAAGGAATATCAAGTGGTGTCGTCTCATTGGGATTGCACGAAGAAGAGTCTTCAAAGGTAAAATCCAACATTCTTTCCTGTTTTATATTTTTCTGTGTTTTAAATTTCAAAAGAAATTCAAGAACACGTTCTCCTGCTTCCGCTCCGTGATTCACTTCCCCTTCATGGTGTTCATCAACTCAGGTGCTTTTTTTTGCTGGCCGATTGCAACTTATTCGGTCGGTTTTGTTGAGTTTTCAAGTCTATTAGGCAAGTGTGTTTATCCTTCTGATTCGGGTTGTTCATGATGTTGAGCGGATTATGCGTTCTTTCTTGTGGAAGAGTTCAAAAGCCAATGATCGGAGGCGAAGGTGGTTTGGTATGAGGTGCTATTCCTTTGCAGGAGGGTGGTTTGAGTGTGCGTCACTTGGCCTCTTTGAATTCTGTCGCTATAATGAAGCTGCTCTGGTTTCTCATTATACGGGTTGGCTCTCTTTGGGTGGCTTCGGTGGAAGCTTACATTTTTCGGGGGGGGGGGGGGGGGTATTTGGATCGTTCGTGCTTCGCCTCGGTTGTTTTGGTGTTGGCGGGATATCCTTTTTTTTCGAGATGTTTTTCGGCCTTTGGTTCAGTTTGTTATTGGAGATGGTCAGCGTTGTTTTGTGTGGCATATGACACTTGACTTTCGAGGGGTTTGATTTATCCGAGGTTTGGTGATCAGATTATCTATGATGCTGCAAGCTTGTCTTGGGTGAACGTTACTTATTTTTTGTTTCCTGATGGTTCGTGGTGCTGGCCTTGGGGGTGGGTTGTTTCTCTGCAGCTGGTCTTTGAGATTTCATAAGTGCAGGTTTTTGTCGGGTGGGTTGATGTGCCCATTTGGATTCGGGCGCCATTGGGTCTCTTCTTTGTTTCCAGTACGTGGGGTGTATTGTGGTCGGCCCAGCCTCATGTTCCTTGATTTTCTTTGGTTTGGTTCGGTGGGAAAATTCCAAAGCATTCTTTCATTGCTTGGTTGGCGATGCGTGATCGGCTTGCTACGAAGGATCGTTTATGTCTTTGGGACTCTTCTGTCCCTACTTCATATTGTGCTGGCATGGATTCCCTAGATCATCTATCTTATGTTCTGGCACGATTGCTTGGGATGATTCTTCTCACCGGGTTTCATATTGGTCTACTGAGCTTGCATGGGTTTGTCACATTAGTGTCAGGAAGTCTGCTTTTCATCGTGTGTGGCGCTTGGCATGGAGTTCGACTGCTTCTTTTATCTAAAGGGAGTGTAATGCTACAGTTCATGTGGGTGGGGTGGGTTGGTGGCCTTCTATCCTCTTGTGCACCATGAAAGCTGAGTTCTATTATTGTTGTACTACCTGGCCTAAGAGCTGCTATTTGAGTTCTGATCCTATGATTATCTCGACCTTGGATTTGTTTTCTTGATTTACTTTTCTTTCTTCTCCTTTTTTTGTTTAATATATTTATTTTTGCAAAAACAATGTTTTTTTTATCACAACCACTTGTATATAATAACATTTTATATTTCAAAATTTGCTACGATTACTTCATCTTTTATATATCGATATTTTAGATCTTCTTCTGAATTATCTAACTGCAGACTAGATTTGATTATAAATTATGAATAAAATATAAGCAACATTGAACTTTAATATACTAATTCAAATAATTTTCATCAATCTTCAATAATATTAGTTCGATATTTGACATTTATATACATAAGTTACTCCTATTTTTATATACGATGATTAAAAGTGATAAATTATAGTCTGATTAAGTTACAATTAATGTTTCATTTACTTAAACAACTTCCATTAATTTTCACAATTTATGTGATTTTTCTCGAAATATCCATGAGATTTCCGTAAATCGAGACCTTGATATTTCCACTGACATTGTCATTTCAAACGTTTGTTGTAATTTGAAATAATGTGGTTAATCTTTTAAAATTTCAATCATCCCTACTCATAATTTGATTTTTGATTTTTTTGCTAACATTTAATCTTTACTTTAATTTTTGTATAAATATTTAACTTACTTCAGGCATTACGTGTGTGTACATATATGTACTTATATATTAGACATACTATAATTATGTTGTTATTATGCATTATACAGTAAAATTGCAGCAAGTCTTAAGTTCATCAAATGTTAAAAAAAGAAAGTGTGGAATTGTTCATTAAATTGTGTGAAAACCGTCTCCTCCCGGTGGAAGAAGGTTAAGTTATAAATCAAAGGCAAGAGGGAGGCAATTGTTGGCCAAAAGCAGAACCCCTAGCATTAGAACAAATAGAAGTTGCCGGGCCACCACCATTGAAGGCAAGGTTAATGTCTTTCAGCACTACGCTTTGGCATGGAAAAACTTCACTGCAACCCAAATCTACTGCCACTTTTGTACTTGAAGTTCCCCTTATGCCTTCATACCTAACATCTCGAATCTGCACTCTCGACGTACTCTGCAACCATACATACTTCCTTATAAGCTGACATTATTTGCATAAAATAATCCAACAGATATCAAGCTTTCTTACCCTTTGATGAAGATTGCAGCCTTGTTCACAATAGCTCTGATCAATGATAATAGGATTTTTAACATTATTCATTTGGAGATTGATGTATACAATCTTGCTAACCACGCTTGACAATGAAGTTGACCATGATTTGATCCTCACACCGTTGGTTGTGCCGGAAAATATGGAATCTCTTACTGTGACTCCGATGACGTCTTCTTCATTTGGGTACCGTCCAAGGCTACCAATGCTAATTCCATGGCCCGGACCACATTGGACGTTGGTTACATTAATGCCTTTGCTTCCAGGGCCCAATGAGATGCAGTCGTCTCCGGTGCCGATCACCGAATGCATGATGTTGACACCAGTCGACTTAGAAATATGTATTCCATCTGTGTTGGGACTATTTGCTGGAGCTATCACTGTAACGTGATCAAATGTGATGTCATTGCCTCCGTGCACGGCAAAATGGAAGAGCTTGCTATTCACCGATGTTATATCTCTAATTGTCCCAGTGTTGATTGAAGTGAGTTTCAACGTCTACGTAGAATCAAACGTTATATTAATTACAAAAGGTACATTTGTTTGGGAGAACACTTATTTTAAATATTTTAATCCTAAGAAATTTAGTGGATACAATATAAGAAATCACTTGGCCGTTTCCTTGAAAGTATTTTTTTGTGTTTCTTGCTCGAGTACTCTTGACGAAAATTTTAAAAATGCTAGTTTTACGAAACTTCCAAACATAATAATTTAAGCGTGACGTGTTCTGAGTAACCATGGTAAAATACTCCGAAATATATTTGTATCATATGAATGAAAATGATAATGTTGTTAGTAGAAACAAAAGAAAAAGGACTTACGATTGGAAGGGTACCGCATCCTCCGCCTTTGAAGTGGCAAGGCCAAGCGGTAGGACCTTGGCCGTTCAACGAGCCGCCACCGTCGATGACTAGGTTGTTAACCCAATGGATATTGAGCCAACTGTCACCGGCGGCAGAGTTGCCGGTGGGAGCCAATAGAATGCCATTAATCCGTAGTTCAATGGGGCCTTTGCATGGACCTTGAAGCATCACTGGCCCAACCAAGAAGTTTCCATTTGGTACTAAAACCACGGCACCACCATTATTTCCACACGCTCCGCCCCATGCACTGCTCAAAGCCTACGAATAAAACAACACAAACCACCTCTTATATTTTCAATACTCAGTTTCAAAATGAGTTAAAAGTAAATTATTATCATTTATCCAATATAATTCAAAATCTTGTCGGTTACTTTTATCAACTGTATCAATGTTGTAGTTTAACCTATTTTTATGGTTAAAAACTATGATTACCTGTACTCACAAAAAAAAAAAAAAAAACACAAAACTGTGGTTACCTCTCATCTCATCACTCATCTCATTGTCCATCATTTGTAGATGGAACACTACAAATACCCAAAAGTTCAAACTAGCGTCTGGTAACAGATGGGATAAGCGGATTACTTGTCTTACTTTTTCAACTTAAGATCCTTAACATGCCTCATTAAGATGGTACCTACTTTGAGTTCACCAATCGTGACCCGAATCCTACTTTTAAACTAGATGCTTGTTTAAGCTTGTTTCGGTTCCAATACCATATCAATATTAATGCAGTTCTATCTCAATATCAATTAGCAATAAGAGGAATGACTCACTTATATTATAAATCTTTCTTGACTCTCTCTTGAAATGTGACACCCTTAATTAACATTAAACTTTTAATAATCTACTTTCAAGTTTAGTTTCAATAAATTAACTCATATTCAAAAACTTTAAATTGGTATTTAAAGACACATCTTCGGTTCTAAAATTTGGCTAAAATTTCAAAACTGTTATTGGAAAATGGAAAACTAAAAAACAAGTAAAACTTGGATGTATATAGTTTTTTGTAAGCTTACTTTTAAAATACAAGAAACTAAAACTAAAATCGTTGCTTAAACGATTTTAGTCATCCCAGCGTTTTGTAATCATCTAATTTTGAGTAAATAAAAGATATGCCAAATTTTATAATTAATTGATTAAAGTATTTGTGGTTTATTGAAAAAAAAAATACCTTACTGTTATCCGTTATTGCATCACCTCTGGCACCAAATTGCATAATATTGAACACTTTACTTTGGGCATAACATTGACATATGCAAAGTGATACCAAAATGGACATTACACATCCAACTGCTAATGAAAAACCCATTTTTCTGTCTCCTATATGTATATCTCTCCCTCTCTAAGATGGCTGGTTTTTTCTATGCTACTTGTGTTTGTTTATATAATAGAATTTTTTAAAAACTAAAATGGAATCACTCTAGTGTTTTAGATTTCATTCTTTTATTGGTCAATTATTTTGGTAAGAAAATCGCAATATAATAATTTTATGGCTAAATGATAAGACTGAGGTTAATGGGAATGAACTTTTTAAGGAGAGTCGGTTTATGTTCCACAAAATACTCTTCTGTCTTTGTTTTGTTGAAAAATAAATTTGAATTAATTTGACAGAAAAGATGAGGTTTGGGGGTTTAAAATTTTGCATTGAAATTAATTACGTTAGGTTTTCCATTTAATTTACCTTGCCAAAATAGAGATGTCACATGATATTTCTTCCCGCATTCTAGAAGTTCGGTTTGAAGGAAATGAATATAGAAAAACTTCCATGCGTGCTAGAAGATTTATTGTTGGGAGAGATTCAAAAAAGATATATTGTTGTCCAATATGAATTCGTTTTTTATCCCAATAATATATATATATATATATATATATATATATATATATTGCTTATTTCTAAATTATTTTTGAATCACACTTGCATCTTATTTTATTATAATAAAATTAAAATTAAATTGGTTCAATTATAATTTCAGTCCTAGACTTTTATTGTTGTAACTATTTATTTTGAATTCAAAGGTAAATGTTTGGATTGATGGAGCCAAAACAATGGAAGAAAAAGAGAAGAGGAATGTTGAAATGCTGAAAGGCTACTGAACCTAAGGGCGCAACGTCTCAACCCTATCCCAAATAAAAGAAAAGGCAGAGGCACACATTTTTCATTTTGACGCTGGGTGCTCGTAGCATTGAGATGCTACAGATAGCGTCTCAACGCTACAACGATAATATAAATTCCTCTTTTTACTTTTAGGTTTGTTTATGCAAAAAATGTGACGGGGTATGACCAGGTCAAGGTCGGCCACAGGGAAGAGCTCGACCTACTCCAAGTATGACCGTCGGGAGAGTATGACCTGCTTTTCAGATATGACTGCGGGAAGAGCTTGGGTTTCCTTGGAAAGGGATGACCAGCTCAAAGGGTCAAGGTCGGCTGACTGGGATGAGCTGGTGTCAGGAATGAGCTGAAAGGCCACTTGGCGAGGAAAGACCTGCACAAGGGAACAAACACTCCGACGCTCAAGTCAGTTTTGAGTCTGACCTTAGTATGGAGGCCGAGCTAGAATACGATACCTGACTGAAGAGTGAAGTGCCCTATTTATAGGTTGAGGTACCCGACAAGGAATCCGACCAGCGGTTGATCATGTTGGGACCAAGGTCGGTCTGTCGGGAGTAACTATTCCAGTTCATACTCTTGTCATCTGAAATTTGGCTAAGTATGGAAGGTCGTTCCTCTCATGAATGATCTTCAGGGAAGACCTTCAGATCGGCCTTTAGGGAAGGCCTCAGGTCGGCCATTAGGCAAGGTCTTCAGGTCGGCCCTCAGGGGAGCTCTTCAGGTCGGCCCTCAGTGGAGCTCTTCAGGTCGGCCCTCAGTGGAGCTCTTCAGGTCGACCCTCAGTGGAGCTCTTTAGGTCGGCCACCAAAAGGAAGATCTTCAGGTCGGCCACCAAAGGTAAGACCTCCAAAGTTGGACATTTTTTCTGTCCTCCACGTGGCAGTACGATTTTCAACCCCCAAACAAGGTTAGTTTTAATTGTTGTTGCACAAATAATTGAGAAGCAGATAAGATCGAGGAACAAAATAGTGGATGCAACGGGAGTGTATTGGTAGAGCGGAAGAGGTTGAGTTCACGAGATGTAATGCGTCATCGACAACTTGTTCTCATGAGTATTGGTGAGATTTTTCATTCCTATATTCCTAGGTTTGTATTGGTATAGTTCTTATAAGCTAGGTGGCTTTTGTCGAGGCCTCTAGAGATAGTATTGAGAGTTGTATCCCATTGTATTATCCCAATCATAGTAGAACCATCACATTGCGGAAGATTGGACGTAGCCTAGTTTGGGTGAACCAATATAAATCTCTTGTGTAATTTTTCTACTCTTTCTCATATTTCGTTTATTGTGATGGTGGGATATCGGAATTCGCTGAATAACTATGGAAGGAGAAAATGGTACTTAGATTATTTGGTTGAGGTGAATTAGGACTGTTACCTATTCTGTTGTGCGTATAGTAGCATGTATTTTTTCCCAACAAGTTGTATAAGAGCTCTTGGTTTAGAGTCATGGCATTCAGTGAGAAGTCCAGTTTTGAACGGATTGTGAATTTTTATAAACAAACCTTTGGGTTTTGGAAGATGCAGACTTACACGAAGATACACAAAATCTTGAATGCACGACAAGTCAAGATAACCGATAAAGAATGGACAGAGACTTATTAACAAGCCGCTGCAACTATCAGACATTGTTTATCGATGAACATGGTGAATCTCGTGGCGAGTGAGATAATGACAATAGGTCTGATGGAGACATTGACTAACAGATATGAAAAACACTCTGCAAACAACAAGGTATATCTCATCAAGACATATTTCAACATTCAAATGACCGAGAAGGCGTCGATCAATTCCCACATAATGTAAGTCACTAGTCTGATCAATTGATTGGCATCTGCAGGAGATTACGTATAATGATAAGATAAGCGCTATAGCATTATTGACTTCTTTCATAGATAGCTGAGAAACGATGAACGTGACTGTGTCAAATTCGTTGGGGGATAAAAACTTGAAATTTTATGAGATATATGACGCTGGGATTGTTGAGGAGATTCATAAAAGTGAAAGTGAAAAGAATTCTGCATTCGATTTAGGTACGAAGAATTTTATAGAATCAACCTTGGTAGTTCATGTAATGCCCCGCATTACCTATAAGGATATTTTCATGACTTTATATTATTATTGTTTTTTTAGGTAAGCTAGTCAAATCTAATTAGTTTAAAGTCAATAAACTTTAATTCATTCTAGTTAATAATTGTAGGCTTCTTATGCTCTAACTAATTAAACTCAAGTTAATTTTATTTATTTATTAAAAGAAACTTACAACAAAATTTAGTGATTTATCTTATCATTGTTTAATTAATTGTATATGATAATAAAAAATAAATATGCCTAAGAGATTAATAAGCTTAGCAAGTTTATAATTGTATTTAAGTAACAAAATTAGTAATAATACTTTAATAATTAAATAAATGTGGTGAATTGTGGTAATGGTAATGATGGAGTTATTTGAGTATTTATAAAGTATCATACATTTTACCCAAAGTTTTATTATATGATAATTAACCAAGTAAAACCTCAAATTACCTTTCTTTTACTATTTGTTTTTCTACCTTGATCAAATTAACTTAATTTGGGAAATATAGAGAGTTTTATTTAACTCATTGCCATAATTAGGCAATATAACCTACCTTATAACCTACCTTCCACCCAAGAGACACATTGATTAATTAAGTTTGTTGGGAATACAAAAAATTTCTACTTTTCCTCATTAAGTATTCGGTCATGCAAGGAGGGGAGGGGGGAGAGTTTGTTTCATGTTCCTAGTGTTTCCTCTTTTAAGTTTCATATGTATATTTCTTATATCTTCCTCCAAGAATATTTATAAACAAATCTGAAAATTTTCTCTTCATCATCTATCCTATGGTTTTAAATTACACCTTAGAAAAGTTGTGGTTGCTTTTCCAAGACCCTTCAAAGATCGTTCATCAATTTTGTCTTTTTGGTAATAAACAATTTCTTTTAGTATAATTTTGTAAGTAAATTTTTCCTAATAATTTTTACAGAACCTAAGCATGTCCATACCAATTTTTCTAAGGTCTTCATAATCATTTCAATCTCCCTTAGTTGCTGAAAATTTTTTTCATTCTATTCTTTACGGTAGAGAGGAAAAAACGCACCAATGGTGTAACGCCCCGCGTTCTCTAGTTTGTCAATTTTAAGATTTCAAGTGTGGCTTCATATTTTTCCCCCAAGCTGATAATTTAAATTCTTGGATTTTCTAAATTCAAAATTCTAATTTTTGGTAAATTAGAATTTAAGTTTAATTTCGCTCAATTAAAATAAATTAAATTTTGGAATTTTGGAATAGATTTTTAATTATATCTTATTCTAAGAGTTTGGAAATTTAATTTCCCTTTCTGATTTTTATTGTTGAACTTGAAAATTAAGTTAATCTCTTAATTTATATTCTCAGAACCTTTTTGAAGTGAGGTTTATTTTAAAAAATGATGAATAAAAATCTCTACTCTTTAGTATGGGTTTTAGCCTATTCCTTTGATTTATTATTATTATTTTATTTTTGGTTTATTCTTTTTTGTAAAAGATGACAAAGGAAAAGAAAAGGAAAATAACAAAAAGAAAAAAATGGGGCAAAACCCTAACTTCTTCTTCCTCTCTAGCGGCTGCCACCCTCCTCGTCTTCTTCTTCTGTTCTGGCGACCCACAGTGGTCGACGACAACGTCCAACGATGTGGGTGTTCAGCAGCGGTTCCCTCCACGAACCACCATTGTGACGATCCTCCCAACAGCTGCGTCAGCCTGAAACAGTTGTGATTTCCGCCTTGATTTGGCGCCCCTCAGACGAACCCACGACCGGTGGTGCCAGTCTTTAGCAGCCAACGGCTGTGCAAAGTTTGAGTGGTCTCCGACGTCATTTTGTAGCAGCAGTGGCGGCAGTTGGCGTGCGACAATGGCAACGGTTTGTGGTGATTTTTCGCCGGACTTGCTATGTTTTGTAGTGGATTCGGCATTCTTCGATGGATGGCGACCCCGTGCATGATTTTCCACAACGGCAGCAATGTCCTCGTCAGCTAGACCATGCAGAGTAGCGTCGGTACACTACAAGAATTTTAATTTGTTACAATCCTATAAAACGTTGGGAAAAGACCAAAAAACCGTTTTGAGTAGTTCCTCCCAACGATAAATATTCGTCGGCAAAAACATCGTCAGAAGTGTGTTGGGAAAACACATTGCCGACGTTTTTTAAAAAACGTTGGCAAAACAATACTTTTGCCAATGTTAAAAAAATGTTGGTAGAGCTGACTTTCCACCAACGTTTCCTAAACGTCGGCAGATCTGCTAATGTTTTCAAGAAACGTTGACAAATAGAAACTTCTGCCAACATTTTACAGAAACGTTGGTAGAGTTGTCAAAATTCTGAAAACGTTGGCAGAAGTTTTCATCTGCCAACGTTTTTCAAAATGTTGGCAAAAATTTCCATCTTCCGACGTTTTTCAAAATGTTGGCAAAAGTCTACACCTGCCATAAACACCGTATTTGGTCCGACTTTATTTTAGTTTTATTTTTAATTATTTAATTTTTATTTTATTAAATACTATAGGTTAACTTTATTATTAATTTTAAGATAAAGTTTAAATTACCTTAAATAAAATTTGTTTAAAGATTTCGATTTTATAAATAAGAAATTAATAATTGATTTTGTTTAGATTTGTTTAAATAAATTTGATTTTATTAAAAGATTTTATTTTTTTTACATGAAAAAATCTTTTTTTTTCCTAGTCAAAACCACCCACCAACGTAGCTTCCTTAAATTTTGTGTATTTAAGAAGAGCAGAGAGCATGCATGAGGGAGACCTGACACACAAAGAACACAACTTGAGAGCAGGGGCAGCACAAATCTCATAGAAATTCGCTTTGAAAATTCAAATTTCCTTGCGCATCACACAACTTCGAGAATTTGCTTGGGCGTCAAATCTAACTTTACTTCACTCTCATTGTGGAAATCTCCTCAAATTCCAATTCATATATGGTAAGTTCAATCATCTCACCCTATTTCGATTACATCAGTCAACTATGAAAGTTTTTTTTTTCCTTTCTTTTCTCTTATCCCAAGTGGATGATAAACCGGGGATGGGGGAAAGCATGAATCCCTGATTTTGCAACAGAATAGACAAGTTTCACAGTGGGACGAATTATTGAGTTTTCACCCCATTTAACAGAGAAATAGAGATTCTCCGTGATGGTCTAATGGCAGTCTCAATTCACGTCCTCTCTGTTTGCTTGTGTGCCTATGAATGTTGTTGCATGATTGCATGCGGTTGGTACTACCTTATACATATCGCTAATTGTGAGTTAGTTTGTGTTCTAACTATCATGAAATTTTGTTGGAGTCTTGGATGTGTTTCTGGATTATTGATAATTATATTATCATATTGTCCTGTTCACAAAAGCATACTGAGTTTTCCTGAGATTTATTACGTTGAGGAAGTACCTTGGTATATTGCTTCATGATTATCATGTTTGTTTGTGATTATGATAGCATGCTGAATTGTTGTGAGACATTTGATGCATGGGTCATGGCTTAGAAAGCATGTAGTGGGATTCTGGTAAGAGTTTTATTTTGTTATGAAGTGAATGGGTGAGTATCAGCCCACTGATACGTCACTAGTTGGGTATCGAGGCTTCGAGTATAAAGGCCGGGGATTAATACGCCAAATTGTGGACAAAGATTGGTGACGAGGCTTCGGGTACAAAGGTCGAGGATTGATGCAATGAATCTTAGGAGATGGCAAGTATTGGGGCCCTGAGAGGAAAGGACAACGACCAATATGTTGCAAAGTCACTAATGACTTAGCTATGCGTGGTCAGGGGTCGGTGAAACAGTACGAGTCCTTGAGTACAAAGGTCAAGAATCGAACGTGAAGCACTGTAGATAAGTGTAGTGGTCCTGGGTACAAAGGTCAGGGGTTGATACGACTTGAAGGAATAAGTCTTTGAGGAACAGGAAAGAGAACTAATGAGTTTAGAAAAGTGTCGAGGCCTTGGCTATGCATGGTCAAGTCTCGATGCAATAGTTCGAGGCCTTGGGTACAAAGATCAAAGATCGAATGCCAAGCACCGTAGTGAAGTGTCGGGACCCTAGGTACAACGGAGTCACTACTAGAAATTCGGTCTACCGTGACATTTTTTTGGCGTCACAAAAAGCTTTCGTGACGTTTTTAACACCGTCACGTATACGCCCATCATGAAAAGTATACGAGACGTTTAAAAAACGTCACAAAAATTAGCACCGTGACGGTTTATTAGCGTCATGAAAGACATGGACTTCCACGACGTTCATAAACCGTCATGAAAAATGATTTCGTGACGGTTATAGAATGTCACGGAAAGACCTTGAACAGGGGAGGAGATGTCACGCGACATCACCGTCACGAAAAGTGTATTTCGTGACGGTGTTTAAACGTCATGAAAAGTTTATTCCGTGATGTTTGATAATCGTCCTAAAAAATATTTTGGTGACGGTTTAAAAATGTCACTAATTATTTTATTTTGTGACGATAAAAAGAGGGTCACTGAATATGTATTTAATTTTGATTGCAGATGTGGCGGAATTAAATATCATATTGTCAACTTGTCGATCGAAGATGCAAATATATTAATTTTCCATAACAAAGTTGAAATATATTAAACATGAACAAGGAGGCTAATATATTAATTTAGAATGTACTAGTATTCTCAAACACAAATTACATAATTACAGAATTAAAATATATAGGTAAGATGAAGATGTAAAAAAAATTAAATTGTAATTATTTGGGTTTCAATATTTAAACAAATTAGCTTAAAAGAATTGCAATTAAATTACTTGTAAGTTAACTAATTTCTTTTTTTTTCTATTTTTTCTCAATGTTTTGTAAATTTACAAATTTCAAAAAATAAATGGTATTTTTTTTTTCGAAAATTTGCAACTCCAAATTGCAATCTTGGTATTGAAATGGTAAGCATTAATTAAATTTTTGGATGGAAGAAAAAAATCTATGAACAATTTTAGCCATAGGTAAAATGAAAAGTAAAATATAAAATGTAAAATTGTTTGGGAGTTAATATTTAAATAATATTTTGATTTAAATCTATTTTATAAAATCTATAAATTTAAGGGTCCTTTGATAGTGATCTCTTTTTCGTCTTTGGTTTTGCTGTCGTAAATTTAAAAATTGTCAATTTAATCATCAATTGATGATTATATTTTAATTTTTTTGTTATGAAAATTAAAATAACATACGTCACCAGAAATAATACGGCTAAATAACACACGTCATGAAAGTTTGTACTCACGATTTTTTTGTTAATTTAAATTAACAAAAAAATTTGTGAGCACAAATTTTCGACACATTTTCTTGCAAAATAACAGGGCTCAAAATCTCATGAAGTTTAAAAAATATCACAAATGGCGGCAAATTCGTTAGTCGTCATGTTTTCTTATAAAGAATATCGCTCCACCATTTCATGACGTTGTTAAACATCACTAAAAATATAGTTTTCCCACTTATAGAAAACTCTCTTTTTCTTGACGTGTTTTAAGTCTCAACCATAAGTTTAAATTTTCATATTTTCGTGATGTATTTTAAACGTTATGAAAAGCCAAAGATTCGGTTTTCCCGCAAAAAAAAAGGTCCTATCATTTCTAGGCATGTAAAAAACATCACCAAAAATTACTTTTTGCGAAATTTTTTACACATCATCGAAAAGCCGGCAATCCGAAGAACTACGTCTTTTCGCACCAAAAACGTGCCTCTTCATTTCGTGACATTTATTAAACGTTACGAAAAACATATTTACTTTCGCATTTTTTGTGATGGTTAGAAAAACATCACGAAAAGTCAATTCGGAACACTCCGTCGTTTCCCGGCAAAAACGCGCCTCAACCTTTCGTGACGTTTTTTAAACGTCACAAAAAACCAACTTTTTGACAATCTTTTAGTGACGGTTAAAAAACGTCACAGAAGGTAAAAAATCCAGAAATCTCCGTTTTTTCCCTCTAAAAAAGTGTTTTTTACCTTTCGTGACGTTATTTTAGAATGGTCAACAATAAAATACTGTTCATGAGCGTCACGAAAACCAATAATTCTAGTAGTGCTTACACACCAACCCCAACAACGATGCTCAGCCACCAATTAGTTGCATTCCTAATTGTCGACATCTTTGGGGTAAGAAAGACCTAATGAAAAAACAATACCCAAGTTAGATAAATGATTAAACAAAAACCAACGTACTTATCAACATTCATAGTCTTCCTTATCAAATTACTCGATAATATAAATAAAACAACCAAACAGAAGAAACACGATTCAAATAAACCACATGCCTACACTTTTTCTACATCCTTAAATTACATAGCATAAAATATCAGTACAATCATCCTGTAAGGAAAGTATCAATATGATATGATAACCAACAAAATGATCAAACAAAGTTCCAACATAACAGAAGAGGTTACAATAACAAAAATAACCAAACACTTCTTCTATATCCTTCAGCAGCATAGCACAAAATGAACTTAAACAATATAACACAAACTAGCTAGTATAGCAGAGGGATTGTAAACGTACATTCCTCGTCTATAATCAATATTCAGTATTCCTTGTAAACATACTCAATAATATAACTGTAGTCCCAACATATAACAAGTTCGATTCATAAGTATTTAATATTCAAATGCTATAGTATGAATGATGACGAAAAGCTTAAAATAGCTTACCTTTGTTATGATGGAACTTTGAATGAAACGGCCACAACATGCTTCAGCTCACCCGAACGCAGTTCGACAAGCATTTCAAACCTTTACAACTTCTTCTTCTAGTGCGAAGATTGCTCCTGTCATATAAACCAATAATAAGCAACTTAGGAAAATGAGCTTTCTAAAAAAACTTGACATAAATAATAACATCCAAACAAAGTTTAAAATAATATCGTACCACAACTACTCTATTTTGGTTGTTACTTTTGCAAGAGCCAACTCTCCGTCAAGTGTTTTCCTTTCTTCTTGGAGGAGACAGAAATAAATCTCAACTATTTTGGTAATGCTCCAAGAATTCACTACTACAATTAGGGCAGGGTATTTGCTTGGGGGTAGAGTAGAGATTAAAATATTGGATCTTCGATCAAAGAGATGTTATCCAAAAATAGTATAATAAATAACCTACAAGCCCTACTGTTGATAGGAAGTACCAAAACCAAGTTTATTTCAAAGGAAATCAGTGATGAGTACCCTCATTTAAACCCATGAAAATGTTGATTGCCACGTAAACCATGAACATGGTGACCAAGTTTATTTCAACTAAATTCAATTAAATGTACCAATTAACCAGACTTGGAAAGTCAAACCGAAAAAGTACACGATTTTTTTTTTCAATTAACACGTAAAACAACCACTAAAGCTTCCCACCAACATCAAGAATTATTAAAGTAGCCACATAAAACAAGACAACCAGTATAACATACAAATGACATGGAAAAAAGCAAGTAAAAGTAGAAATTAAATATATAAGGAAGAGCAAAGAAGACAAACAGACCTCTTCTTCAAACATATAGAACAAGGTGATCAAAAATCACGTTTCACATGAAATCATTAAAAAACGTATGGAAATAATTTGAAGAACTATTGAACAGCTACACGAAACAAGCAAGCAAAGATAAATAAAAACAAGAAACAAATAAACATTTCTCAAAATAAACCTAGCTAAAAGCTTCATGTCCCTTGCTTTATGAATTCTATTATACTTGGAAAAGTTTCATAGTAGCCAAATTAGAAGAACCCGGAAAGCAAATATAGCAATAATTATAATAAAAGTCAAACTAAAATCATACTAAAAAACAAGCATAATTTTTAAGATCAATCTCTCATACTGAAATGAAATTTAAGGTAGAACTTTCTACAATTCCAAAAAGGCATCATACTCATAACAAAAGAACAACTAATTAAATCTAACACACTAACATAACAACTTTACTTATATAACAAATAAACGAATAAGTCACTTATCGACGCACCAACCATAAAGAAGTTAGGTTTCATTGAATATTTCATATTTACAGCAACAATTAATCAAATCAACAACCAATACAAATTAGTTCACAACGTACCTTAAATAAAAGCAACAATGAAAGCCGGAATGCACCACGAAGGGCAGAAGATTCAGCTCAAGATTGATCAAAATAACTTAAAAACAAACCTCAAACAAGTCACAAGTTATTTTCTATAACATTAAAAAAAATTAGGAATAGTGATTAATCCAGTTTAATGAAAACCATGTCAATAGAAAGAATTCGTACGTTCCTCAAAAATTGAAGCGCATGTGAACTTGGTTAAAATTTCAAGGCTTGAGATATTCTCAAGAACCATTACATTATTATCCAAAGCTGCACAATTTTTTTGAATTTTCTCACACAAAATTAACTATGAATTTAATAGGGACACATCTTGACGGCTTAGTCTTTTACTAACCACCCAACTTCCTATTTAGGAAAGAAAATAAAATAAAATTAATTAAGCAAGCTGGAAGAACTAGGAAGAGTTTAAACAGGAATATTTGTATAATAGTTAAAAATAAAGGTATCTCTAGATTTCAAGTTAACAATGAAAAACTAACTGTTACACCTACAATATGCATACAACTAATTAGGCTCACCAATAAATTACACTTTATGGTCTCAAACCAATGCAAATATGCTTCATAATTACTAAATAGTCATCAATTAAATCTTCGGAGTAAAAGACTTTAACATGATGAATCAAAAGTCTACATCAATTACCTTCTTGTGCACTTGTTTTCATTTTGTGATCCAGGTACACAAAGGATTATTTACAACAATAAAAGTTAGTCTAACAATGGATGAGATACCATGAAGAAGTTAAAAACTAATCTTCTTAAGGACAAAACTTACCTACTGATTGCCCATTTTGGAGATTTTCAAATGTGTTTAAAAAAAGAAAAAGTTTTTGTCTCTCCCTCTTTAAAGTCTCAACTCCCCTATGTCAAAATCTCAAGAGTTGTGTCAAAATCTCAAGAGTTGGGCAGCATTGTATAACTCTTTTTTTTAAAACATATAGACCTTTAAATAAATGCAATACAAAAATCATTGCAATCAAAGTTGTCAATCAATCAATGGGGCAAAGCACGGAAGAGTCAAATGGAGATAAAAATTTGTTGATGAAACTAAATAAAAACTAAATGCAATGGGACAAAGCACCAAACAATCAAATAAAATATTTATGATGAAATGAATAATTACCAATTTCAAATGCAAGTTTAGAAAGAGTAGAGCAATCGGGTCCACCGATGAGCCAGAGAAGGAGAGAGTCGGAGTCTACAAAATAGTGAAACAACTGGACTTCCTCTGAATCCCCCACCCCACGTATATGTAATTTCAAGTCCAACAAAATTTTCCCTTCCTATTTCTCACTCAAACCCTAAAGAGAAGCATAAGAAATCAACTAACCCGGTTTCAAGTACAAAAGGAGGAGGAAAAATGTTTAAAGAAAATATTTACCTCACGAGCGACTGACGGCTAGGAGCGGCGGCCACAGATGGCGGATGGCGAGCAACGAACGAGGAACGACAATAGTAGGGAGAGGAAAGTCGATTTGGAGGGTGGGCGCGAATGAGGTAGAATGGTGGAGGGTGAAGAGCAGCAGCCACAGACGGCGGATGACGGATGACGGCGACAGTGAAGGGCTACGAACAGACGAACAGCGAGGAGCGGCTGTGCTTGGGTGATGGCGATGAAAAATCGATTTGGGGGTGGGAATGAATGAGAGAGAAATGAATTTGGGGATTATTTTTAAAACACCATCTTCCCCACGTATTTACCAAAATCTTTTAAGTTAATTTAACTCTTTTTCTCTATTCTTTTTCTATACTTTGTAATTAAATTTGAAAAAGAAAATTTGTATTTTCATTTTTCCAAGATTTGTAATTTCAAATTGCAATCCTTCATATTGAAATTATAAGCATTAATTAAATCTTTTTCGTTGGAAGAAAAAAAATGTATGAAATTCTCTTGATTAAAATTCTCTTGATTAAAATACTTGGTCTAGAATTGATTAAAATTCTTTTTGTAAAATTCGCTAACTTAATTTATTTTGGTCCAACAAAATTAAATTTAAACTAATTTAAATCCTAACTTACCTAAAAATAGAACCCTAAATTTAGAAAATTGAAGGATTTAAATTATGGGAAAATCCGAAAGCACAAATTAAATCTTAAAAGCAAATTAACCCGAGACCGCGGGTCGTCGTTACATTTAGGGTGAAAAATAATATAAAATAATGGAAATTGACCCATTCCTAAATATTTTTTCTTTTAAAATTAAATAGAAATACAAAAATAATATTTATTTTTAATGGGATTCAAAATTTACTTAGTGGGAATTTCTACCACCTAAATTTTAGGTTTTTATGTTTTGTTAACTTAAATCCTAACAATCCGTAAAAAAAAATAGTATATTTCATCAAATTAGCTTTAAAGATCTTTAAGTTAATTAATTACTTTTTTCTATCTATTTTTTCTCTATGTTTTTTAAACGTCACGAAAAACCAATTTTTTGACGACCATTTCGTGACAGTTAGAAAAACGTCACGGAAAGTAAAAAATTCGGAACACTCCGTCATTTCCCGACAAAAATGCGCCTCAACCTTTCGTGACATTTTTTAAATGTCACGAAAAACCAACTTTTTGACGACCATTTCATGACGGTTAGAAAAACGTCACAAAAAGTCAAAAATTTGGAACACTCCGTCATTTCCCGCAAAAAACGCGCCTCAACGTTTCGTGACGTTTTTTAATCGTCACAAAAAACCAACTTTTTGACCACCATTTTGTGACAGTTAAAAAATGTCGCGAAAGGTCAAATATCTGGAAATCTCCATTTTTTCCCTCCAAAAATGTTGTTTTTGCCTATCGTGACACATATTTTTATTTTGAACAGTATTTTACTGTTCATGAGAGTCACGAAAACCCAATTTTCTAGTAGTGAGTCGACACAACTCGAAGGAATAAGTCTTGGAGGAATAAGAATGAGAACTAGTGAGTTGTGATGTGAGGCTTGGGTCTGACATGTAGGTTGCATGTTAGGTCAAGCAGGTTTTGTAGGTAACGGGGTCACTCTTGGTAATGGTGATGACGAGGAGGCGACTTGACTGGAAGGACCATATAGACTGCGTTATTTATTTCCTTTTTGGTTTTTTGGTTAGGAGAGTTGGGGTGCTACTTTCTAGTGTGAGTTATTGCTTGGTTAGTGGATTTGTTTGTTTAGATTCCTATATAAAGAACATTTTAAAGTTTTTAGTTAATAATTTTGAGAACTCTAGTTTGATTATTTGTTTGAGTTGCGAGAGTTGAACTTTTGAGATTAACATTAATTAAATGATTAACCTTTTGTTCGTCAAGATTTGAGTATTAAAGATTATCTTAGTGGATAGGTCATAGTGGCAAAGGTTGATTAGGTTGCTTTAATTAAAGTTGTTGGATAAATTTGTAGTCATTCTCTATTGGTGGCGTTAAGTGAATAGAAGGTTTTAGTAACGTGTCCCATTGAGTTGTATGAAATTTGGGGGTGTTACAAACGGTAAGCATCATTTTTCCTTGTGTAAATTATTTATAGGATTCGTTATTAAGATAAAATAGCTACTGTTTAGGCCTTATTTTTTTTTTAAAATTTGAGGTCTAAATATTAAAATTAAAAAGATATTAAAAATGTTCATAAAATTGTTTCATAACAGTTTTTAATGGTTTACATTATTTTCATAGTTCTAGTTTGTTTAGTATGAAAAATCAGATTTTTTAATTCTTAATTTTGTGACCAGCACCTTTAAACTAGCCTAAAATGTATTTTAAATGTACTAAAATTGATTTTTATGATTAGTATTACATAAGGTTGAAAATTGTGAAAAACTAGGTGCTATGTGTTTTCTCTAGTTTTTTTTGTAAATTTGCAAAATATGTAAATATTTTTACGGGTTTTATAGTATAAAAATCAGAGGCTAATATATATGGAGATTTTAAATTACTTTTCACAAATTTAAATATTAATTTTATAATTACTATGAACTAGGTGAATTATTACGAGAGTTATACTAGTAGAATGATGAACCTATGAGAACTTATTGGAGAAAGCTTAGTTTAGGTAATTGAGTCCTAATTTTAGTTGTGTTAATTGTTATTAGGCAACTTTAAGAAATTACCTTTAGTTTACGAAGTTCAGGTAAGTAGATTATATCATAAGTTACCGCCATGTATGTTTTGTTGTATTATTGGTTGACTGTAAGTGAATTATGTTATTTGTTACCTTAGTTTGTCATTGAATTATTATTATTATTATTATTTAGAAAAAGTTTGTCATTGAATTATGTTAGTCATGTTGCTTAAATATATTATGTTATACAATGGTTGTTGTACTTAAATTTGATGTATTGAAAATCATGTTACGATTATGTGGTTTTATCATTTCATTCTAAGTATGTTCAATAGCAAATCATATTAAGGTAAAACATCACATATGTGTGACACATTGCATTCGTAATTAAGTTACTAGTATTATGTGTCGTAGATCTAGGTGAGATTAATGTCATGCATGAAATACCCAAATTAAGCAATTATGTTATGCAGCTAGATGCATAACATATATGGTTTACGATTGGGCTGGGCCGCAAGAAACAAATTATTCATGTTAATGATATTTATGGGGCGTAATTACCTTATAAATACTACATGCAGAATTGATGGTCATGGTATGGGGTATGTTTGCATATCATGGCGCCAAATTAAGGATTTAGATATAAAAATTTATCTAGCAAGCACAAGTATGTTAAGTTAGGTTGTTCAGTAGTTTATATGCTAGGTTGAGGTATGCATGCATTTGAGCATGATGCGTGTGTTTGTGCATAAAGGTTCCTTATGATGGGAACTACTTACTGGATATTTTTGTACTCACTCTATTTGGTTTCAATTTTTTTTACAGATAGTTATGTAAACGACAAGAACAATGCCGATGATGACCTTCGGATTGATGAAGAGGAGATATGAGATACACTTAAATTTTATTTATAATTTATACTTTTAATTATGACTAGACCACATTTTTACTTTGTTTTATTTAAAGATGACAATTTATGATTTCCACTACTAGAGATTTATAAGTTTTATTAAGTTATCGTTTTTTTAAATGAAATAACAAGTTTTTATCTTATTTTATTTTAATCAACTTATATTGTTATTAGTAATTATCTCAATTTGACATTATTAAATACATATAGAAAATTGGGGTCATTACAGTTTTCAGTCGGGTCGCAGGGGACACAGGGGAATGTCAGGATGATTAGGGCCAAATCTGAATTCCAAATCCTGGTTTGAATCCTAGGCCTAGGGCACTACAGAATGGTATCAGAGTGGAATCTCTTTTAGTACGATGTGGTTCGGGGATGAACCAAGGTGGAAGTTGGTGGGCTTGTGACGTCCGAATAGAGAGGAGGGGTACATGAATGAACAGATACCACTTTCGAATGAGAGAGATCCTAAGAGCATGGAAGAATGGTCAATAAAGGCATAAAGAAATGATAATCACTACCTATACCAACAAGGTGTACCTTCCTTTTCGGTAACTCAATCGTAAGAACTCCAAAGTTAAGTGTGCTTGACTTGGAGCAATCTTCGGTTAGGTAATCTCTTAGTTGCTTTAATAGGAAACATGTGAATGAGGACAAAGCATGCTGAAAGGACTTGTGTTGATTTGTAGGGATAGTCTACGTTCTTCTAAGTAGCTCAAAACTAGACGGTGGTGCAGCCAGGTCGTAGGAAACGCATGGGAATACCGGGACGATTAGGGCCAAATCCGGATTCAAAATCCTGGTCCTAGGCTTGGGGCGTTACAATTAAAAGCAAAGGCTAGAGAAAGATGAAATATTAAAATAGACAGCAGTGGTTTAGCTAGAAGAGTGGGAGTAGCGTTGTTGAATATTTTTACTTCCATAAGAATGGCAACTTCAAGAAACACTCTACAAAGCTTACGGTGGATCAGAAAATGGACGACACTACAAATTTCATGTCAGCAAAGGTGCAGACCAGCCATCTAAGTGAAATCAAATCATGGCACGATGATGATGGAAAATGGGTAGACTTTCAAAGATCAGAGGAATTGGGGACAATCTTCGTTCGAGGACCAACAGTAGGATGGAGCTAGTTTTGCATGGTGTTAGATTTATAACCATTTTCATAATGAATTAGATATATGTAGGGAAGCTGGAAGACGAAGGTTACAGAAGTGAGTTTGTAGAGAATATTTAGAAGCTAATGAGAGGATCTAAGGTAGTGGTTGTTTCCCACAAAGAAGCTTTAGTGTATGTACTGAGATTTGGTATTGCTGGAGGATAAGAGAGATGGATTATGCACAGGGCTACTAATGGTTCAAGGGGAGACATGATAGAACCAGCAGCAATGACAGTAAGAATATATGTGGAGAATATGCCATCAGTTCAGGTTCAATAGTTAAGACGTCGAGAAAATAAAAAGAATAATAGTTCAATGAGTTGTTTAATAGATTATCTGTTTATAACCACAATTGTCATACAGTTTAACAAGTAGATAAAGTTGCATGAGCGAAAGACTAAATTGAGGAGAATGACTACAATTGGCGCTGAAGTCGTGGGTGAAGTATGTACCTTGGCAACAGACTTGGGTGGGCTGGCCAAGTCATAAGTAAATAAGCCTTTCTTCAAAAGTCGTTGGGTGCGATCGAAGAAGGAAGCATTAGGGAGCACTTGGTTCGAGTGGGAGCACGTGGCGTTGTCTCTTACGTCTCTGAGACAAGACTATGTATGATTGTCAAGACTCAAGGCAATCACAGATTGAACCTTAGTTGTTGCTGAGAAGATGTTAGGAGCTGTCGTAGGAATCGGTGTAGAGCCTTTGCTTGTGCCAAGAAGATGTTGATCGATTATTTTTTGTGCAGTTAAAACTCAATCTTGGTGGTTTGCCAAGATGAGAATTCTGTTGTTGTAGTGGGAGGCAAACTTGTTTATTTGTTTCTAAGTAGAATATCGTTGGGATTTGTGGATCAAAACAATGGAAGAATGAGAGAAGGGGGATGTTGAAATGCTGCAAAGCCAGTGGACCTAAGGGCACAACGTCGAGACACTATGAGAAATGTCTCGCCGCTGTCTTAAATCAAAAGAAAGAACGTAGCCCGTGCATTTTTTGTTTTGATGCTAGGGTGCTCGTAGCGCTGAGGTATTTGTTCATAGTGTCTCAATGCTACAACAAAATTATAAATTCCTCTCTTTGCTTTTAGGTTTGTTTAAAGTGTTGTTGCACAAATAATTAAGGGGTGGTTTGTTGAGTGTGTTGTCCTAAGCTCATAGTTCGTAGTTATATAAAAACAAATTTATATTAGATAAAGTTATGGTTTCATATTCAATCAACTTTATGTTGAATAATTTATTGTCCAAATTCAATAAACTAAACATCCAAGTTTATTTTCATGTAACTGGGACAATATATATACTGGGTATACATTTGATATACCCTCGATATACAAGTGGATAATATCTGATTACGCTTGTTTACATGGGTAAAAAGAAGGTTTTAGATGCTGTTTTTACTATGTTTTAACTTTGTTTCGGACTTTTTCTCGGTTGTTTGAGTTCCAATTCATGCAAAATTCATATATGATGGTTTGTGGTTGGCTTATATTGTATTTATGACATTTTAGGATCATTTGGGAGTGCAAATTAATCAAAAGAAGCAAAAAGACGGAAACATCATCATGGGAGGCGCCAGACGTCTGTGTGGCTGCAGGAAAACTGGTTTTCTTCCAACTTTGCCCTTAATGAAACGTGTCTTCCAATGCGTTTTGGTGGTTCCAACCGATGCATACGTGTAGAAGAAGTGTTCCACTATCAGTTTGAGCACGATTTAGTCAGTCAAAGGAGTTGGAAATGGGTGATCCACCAGCGTTTTAGGACCTACCTAACCAATTCTGCACAGCTATAAATTCCAGCAGCTTCTCTACCAAAATCATCAAGCCTTGCTTCCTTCTGTTTACATGCGTAAAAAGAAGGTTTTAGATGCTGTTTTTACTATGTTTTAACTTTGTTTCGGATTTTTTCTCGGTTGTTTGAGTTCCAATTCATGCAAAATTCATATATGATGGTTTGTGGTTGGCTTATATTGTATTTATGACATTTTAGAACCATTTGAGAGTGCAAATTAATCAAAAGAAGCAAAAAGACGGAAACATCATCATGGGAGGCGCCAGGCACCTGTGTGGCTGCAGGAAAACTGGTTTTCTTCCAACATTGCCCTTAATGAAACGTGTCTTCCAATGCGTTTTGGTGGTTCCAACCGATGCATACGTGTAGAAGAAGTGTTCCACTATCAGTTTGAGCACGATTTAGTCAGTCAAAGGAGTTGGAAATGGGTGATCCACCAGCGTTTTAGGACCTACCTAACCAATTCTGCACAGCTATAAATTCCAGCAGCTTCTCTACCAAAATCATCAAGCCTTGCTTCCTTCTGTTTACATGCGTAAAAAGAAGGTTTTAGATGCTGTTTTTACTATGTTTTAACTTTGTTTCGGATTTTTCTCGGTTGTTTGAGTTCCAATTCATGCAAAATTCATATATGATGGTTTGTGGTTGGCTTATATTGTATTTATGACATTTTAGAACCATTTGAGAGTGCAAATTAATCAAAAGAAGCAAAAAGACGGAAACATCATCATGGGAGGCGCCAGGCACCTGTGTGGCTGCAGGAAAACTGGTTTTCTTCCAACATTGCCCTTAATGAAACGTGTCTTCCAATGCGTTTTGGTGGTTCCAACCGATGCATACGTGTAGAAGAAGTGTTCCACTATCAGTTTGAGCACGATTTAGTCAGTCAAAGGAGTTGGAAATGGGTGATCCACCAGCGTTTTAGGACCTACCTAACCAATTCTGCACAGCTATAAATTCCAGCAGCTTCTCTACCAAAATCATCAAGCCTTGCTTCCTTCTGTTTACATGCGTAAAAAGAAGGTTTTAGATGCTGTTTTTACTATGTTTTAACTTTGTTTCGGATTTTTTCTCGGTTGTTTGAGTTCCAATTCATGCAAAATTCATATATGATGGTTTGTGGTTGGCTTATATTGTATTTATGACATTTTAGAACCATTTGAGAGTGCAAATTAATCAAAAGAAGCAAAAAGACGGAAACATCATCATGGGAGGCGCCAGGCACCTGTGTGGCTGCAGGAAAACTGGTTTTCTTCCAACTTTGCCCTTAATGAAACGTGTCTTCCAATGCGTTTTGGTGGTTCCAACCGATGCATACGTGTAGAAGAAGTGTTCCACTATCAGTTTGAGCACGATTTAGTCAGTCAAAGGAGTTGGAAATGGGTGATCCACCAGCGTTTTAGGACCTACCTAACCAATTCTGCACAGCTATAAATTCCAGCAGCTTCTCTACCAAAATCATCAAGCCTTGCTTCCTTCTGTTTACATGCGTAAAAAGAAGGTTTTAGATGCTGTTTTTACTATGTTTTAACTTTCTTTCGGATTTTTTCTCGGTTGTTTGAGTTCCAATTCATGCAAAATTCATATATGATGGTTTGTGGTTGGCTTATATTGTATTTATGACATTTTAGAACCATTTGAGAGTGCAAATTAATCAAAAGAAGCAAAAAGACGGAAACATCATCATGGGAGGCGCCAGGCACCTGTGTGGCTGCAGGAAAACTGGTTTTCTTCCAACATTGCCCTTAATGAAACGTGTCTTCCAATGCGTTTTGGTGGTTCCAACCGATGCATACGTGTAGAAGAAGTGTTCCACTATCAGTTTGAGCACGATTTAGTCAGTCAAAGGAGTTGGAAATGGGTGATCCACCAGCGTTTTAGGACCTACCTAACCAATTCTGCACAGCTATAAATTCCAGCAGCTTCTCTACCAAAATCATCAAGCCTTGCTTCCTTCTGTTTACATGCGTAAAAAGAAGGTTTTAGATGCTGTTTTTACTATGTTTTAACTTTGTTTCGGATTTTTTCTCGGTTGTTTGAGTTCCAATTCATGCAAAATTCATATATGATGGTTTGTGGTTGGCTTATATTGTATTTATGACATTTTAGAACCATTTGAGAGTGCAAATTAATCAAAAGAAGCAAAAAGACGGAAACATCATCATGGGAGGCGCCAGGCACCTGTGTGGCTGCAGGAAAACTGGTTTTCTTCCAACATTGCCCTTAATGAAACGTGTCTTCCAATGCGTTTTGGTGGTTCCAACCGATGCATACGTGTAGAAGAAGTGTTCCACTATCAGTTTGAGCACGATTTAGTCAGTCAAAGGAGTTGGAAATGGGTGATCCACCAGCGTTTTAGGACCTACCTAACCAATTCTGCACAGCTATAAATTCCAGCAGCTTCTCTACCAAAATCATCAAGCCTTGCTTCCTTCTGTTTACATGCGTAAAAAGAAGGTTTTAGATGCTGTTTTTACTATGTTTTAACTTTGTTTCGGATTTTTTCTCGGTTGTTTGAGTTCCAATTCATGCAAAATTCATATATGATGGTTTGTGGTTGGCTTATATTGTATTTATGACATTTTAGAACCATTTGAGAGTGCAAATTAATCAAAAGAAGCAAAAAGACGGAAACATCATCATGGGAGGCGCCAGGCACCTGTGTGGCTGCAGGAAAACTGGTTTTCTTCCAACATTGCCCTTAATGAAACGTGTCTTCCAATGCGTTTTGGTGGTTCCAACCGATGCATACGTGTAGAAGAAGTGTTCCACTATCAGTTTGAGCACGATTTAGTCAGTCAAAGGAGTTGGAAATGGGTGATCCACCAGCGTTTTAGGACCTACCTAACCAATTCTGCACAGCTATAAATTCCAGCAGCTTCTCTACCAAAATCATCAAGCCTTGCTTCCTTCTGTTTACATGCGTAAAAAGAAGGTTTTAGATGCTGTTTTTACTATGTTTTAACTTTCTTTCGGATTTTTTCTCGGTTGTTTGAGTTCCAATTCATGCAAAATTCATATATGATGGTTTGTGGTTGGCTTATATCGTATTTATGACATTTTAGAACCATTTGAGAGTGCAAATTAATCAAAAGAAGCAAAAAGACGGAAACATCATCATGGGAGGCGCCAGGCACCTGTGTGGCTGCAGGAAAACTGGTTTTCTTCCAACTTTGCCCTTAATGAAACGTGTCTTCCAATGAGTTTTGGTGGTTCCAACCGATGCATACGTGTAGAAGAAGTGTTCCACTATCAGTTTGAGCACGATTTAGTCAGTCAAAGGAGTTGGAAATGGGTGATCCACCAGCGTTTTAGGACCTACCTAACCAATTCTGCACAGCTATAAATTCCAGCAGCTTCTCTACCAAAATCATCAAGCCTTGCTTCCTTCTCTTGATCATTCTTAGTGTTTCTTTGTTGCTTTCTAAGTACTTTTGAGTTGCTTTCATTAGTTGCTTTTAGTTTTTAAATCCCGAGCACTTTACATTTCTTTATTGAGCTTTGTTTTGTTTCCGTTTGTACTTAGTTATTTTCTACCTATTCAAATATATAAAAATCCAGCACTTTGCTTACCTTTCCTTTGCCTTTACTTTATTTTTAGTTAAGAGAATTGTGTTTCTGGAGGAAAGAGCACGTGACACTCCCCCTTGCTTGAAAGAGAAGGGCGAAGCTCTCAATCCCGAGCAAAACTCTCCGTTAGTTAAGTTTTGTTTTTCACACATGCATTTCAATTTCAACCATTTTACTTGCTGTATTTTCTTGAATATGTCTTTCTAAATTCCCGTCTCTAGCCCGGTTATGGATAGTTAGCCTTTTATTTCTAAAAAAGGTTGCTAAGAAGTAGTGTTTTTGCTTTCCACTCATTGCTCAACATGTTTTCCCAAAAAGTTAGGATTTAGAGAAGGCCACTGTAAGTCTTAACAAGTCAATACTGAAAAGGTTGCTTATTTGCATTGTTGAGTGGTTAAACCGAGGAGAGGAGCGCCTTAGACATAAGGGTTTCGGTTAAGTAGCCTAGACATATGACCTTAACCCGAGGTTGCGACTATTTCCATCCTAAAACTAAGATATCTCTCATAATAGACATATTAGGGAATGTCTTAGGACTTTGAACTTGCTTAGACATAAGTCAAGTGAAAAGCGTAGTCGTTGGTTCCTAAAGTAAAATGCATATCGTCCTTAGCGTATCCTTGATTCTTTGTTGGCTAACTTGAAGTAATTCGGGCTAGGTTTTACCATTATAATACCAAATCCCAAATCCAAAACCATTATTTGTGACCACTTCCCATTTTACAAGAATCACTCATTTCAACGTTCACTATTCATTAAAACTTTAGAGTTTGGAAATTATTTAGAAGTCCTTGAGGATCGATACTTGGATACTCCATCCATTTTATATTACTCTGACAGGTGTGCGCTTGCATCTATAGAATTGTTACCACGTTTAGTGCGTGCGTTCAGCATAAACGCCAGTCAAGTTTTTGGCGCCGTTGCCGGGGACTTTAGTTTTAAAATTATTTTAAAATTCTTTTAGTTTTTATTTTTGTGAATTGTTGTTGGGTGTAATTTCCATCCACCGTTTTTGTTCTATATTTTTGGTCGTTTATCTCACATGGGTAAGTTAAAGTGCATGAGCACAAGATCTTTTCTTCTACCCCTTGACCCTGAGCTTGAGCAGACCCTTCGAAAAACTCAAAAGGAGCAAAGACTTCGAAAACAACTAGAAAAGCAAAAAGAGAGAGAAGGTGAAATCAGTCCTGAAAGTGAGGTAGAGAGTACGAGCACATCAATGGCAGATATTCCACCTCGTGATCCGGTTGATCCACCTGCTGTTAACGGTAATATGAGGGATCACGCAAGAAATAATGAATTCAACCATATCCAGATGGCGGACAACAGAGACGTGGCAATGCGAGAATATGCCGCCACGGCTTTTCAGAACTTTGATTCAGGGATAGTCAACCCTATTCCAGCCCACGCAAACTTTGAGCTTAAACCAATGTGTTCCAAATGTTGCAGATAATTGGACATTTTGGAGGGCAGGAACATGAGGATCCACATGATCATCTGAAAACATTCATTCAAATTGCAAATGCATTTCGATTACCTGGTATAACAGACGATGCTCTTAGACTAACACTTTTTCCATTTTCTTTGAAGGACCAAGCTAGAGCATGGCTCAATTCATTTCCACCGGGATCCATCACCACATAGGGGTCATTAGTGGAGAAGTTCTTAACAAGATTCTTCCCACCTACTCGCCACGCTGATATCAGAGAGGAGATCATCTTCTTTAGACAGTATGATCGTGAACCTGTTCACGAGGCGTGGGAAAGATTTAAAGAACTAATCAGGAAATGTCCGAACCATGGCTTGCCGGCATGCATCCAGATAGAACATTTCTTTAGAGGTTTAGATCATCCTACTAAGATGATGTTAAACAATGCTGCCAACGGAGCCTTTACAAAGAAGACATTCAACGAGATAGTCGACATCCTAAATGACTTAGCTTCACACAACGAACTATGGTGTTCGCAAAGATCTAGGGCAGCACCAAAGAAGCAAGATCCAGCTGGAGTTTTGGCTCTAGCCATTGCGACCTAGATGCAAAAAGAGATGGTTACAATGAACCAGTGGCTGAAAGAGATGGCGTTGGGAATAAAAAATCCATTAGCCACGTCGATACAACCTGTGCAGTCGGATTATTGCACTCCTGCCCCTGTTTGCCAAGTCAACGATCTCATTTGTTCATTTTGCAGTGAAAACCATATTTATGATAATTGTCCACATAACCCTGCTTCCGTTTTTTATGTAGGACATGGGAACAATAGGAACTTCAACCCATATTCGAACACCTACAACCCTGGTTGGAGGGACCACCCTAATTTCTCATGGGGAGGTCAAGGAGGTTCGAGCGATTTTAATCAAGGGCAGAGTCAGCAGAACAAGCAGCCCTATGTTCCACCTACACAGCAATACATCCCGCCACCGCAACAGCAGTACAATCAGAGAACACAGACTCCACCAGTTCAAAATAACAACTCAAATCTTGAGAATATGATGAAGGAGTACATGGCCCGAACCGACGCAGTGATAAATCCCAAGCGGCATCAATGAGGAATTTCGAGACCCAATTGGGACAGCTCGCCAATGAATTGAAGAATAGACCACAAGGTTCTTTTCCAGGCCATACTGAATTACCAAAACGAGAAGGGAAAGAACAGTGCAGAGCTGTCACCCTTAGGAGTGGACTGGCATATGATGGACCAACAATGCCAACAGCAGATGTACAGATTCCGTCCACTGAACCAACTGTAAAGATACCAGAGAATCCAACAACACCAGAAAAGAAAATATTAGAAAAGGTAATGAGGACACCTCGAGTGTTCCTCCACAGGTACAACCTTCTTTTACCCCTACTCCCCCGTTTCCACAAAGACTAGTTAAGAAAAATAATGATTCCCAGTTTAGAAAATTTTTAGATATTTTAAAACAATTGCATATAAATATACCATTAGTAGATGCTCTAGAACAGATGCCAAATTATGCTAAGTTTTTGAAATATATAGTTTCTAGGAAGAAAAAGATAGGAGAGCATGAACTGGTAGCCATGACAAAATGTAGTAGTGAAGCTGTAGGCAGCCCTCTACCCATGAAATGTAACGATCTTGGCAGTTTTACCATTCCATGTTCCATAGGAGGGAAAAACTTAGGTAGGGCATTATGTGATCTAGGTGCTAGCATTAATCTTATGTCATTATCAGTTTTCAAATCTTTAGGCATAGGAGAAGCTAGACCTACTACGATTATCCTCCAACTAGCAGATAGATCTATCATAAGACCTGAGGGAAAGATAGAAGATGTTTTAGTCCAGGTGGACAAATTCATTTTCCCTGCGGACTTTATCATTCTAGATTGCGAGGCAGACTTAGACATTCCCATTATTTTAGGAAGACCATTTCTAGCCACTGGGGATGCAGTTTTTAATGTGAGGAAGGGAGAAATTACAATGAGGGTAAATAATGAAGAAGTTAAATTTAACGTTCTAGACGCCACGAAATTACCAGGAGACTTTGAAGAGTGCTCTGCTATAAATAGCTTGAATCCTGTTATGTTTGATGAGTTTTATGACTTATTAGTTATAGAGATTGAAGAAGAGCTTGATAAAATAGCAGAAGGACCGGAAGATGTGACTAATCCTGTTGAAAAAATACAAAAAGAAGAATGCAAGTCGTTACTTCCGTCCATAGTGGAACCACCCACTTTGGAGCAGAAGCCATTGCCGTCGCATTTGAAATATGCGTATCTAGGGGATAACGACACTTTACCAGTTATTATAGCTTCCAATTTATCACCTACTAATGAATATTCTTTATTGCAGATTTTGGAGAAGCACAAAAAGGTCATTGGATGGACGATAGCAGATATCCGAGGGATAAGCCCGGCCTTTTGCATGCACAAAATCTTATTGGAAGAAGATGCTAAGAACTCTATTGAGAGTCAAAGGCGGTTGAACCCGAAGATGAAAAAGGTTGTAAGGAAAGAAATTTTTAAATGGCTTGACGCCGGTGTTATATACCCAATATCCGACAGCAGCTGGGTAAGCCCAGTACAGTGTGTACCAAAGAAAGGGGGTATAACCGTGGTGGCCAACGAGGAGAATGAGCTCATTTCAACCCGAACTGTGACTGGGTGGAGAGTTTGCATTGACTATCGCAAACTCAACAAGGTAACGAAGAAAAACCATTTTCCTCTACCGTTTATTGACCAGATGCTCGACCATCTGACAGGTAAGGATTTCTATTGTTTCTTAGATGGATATTCGGGTTATAATCAAATTACTATTGCTCCAGAAGACTAGGAGAAGACAACATTTCCGTGTCCGTATGGTACGTTCGCTTTCAGGCGAATGCCCTTTGGATTATGCAATGCACCCGCGACTTTTCAGAGGTGTATGATGGCCATCTTCTCTGACATGGTAGAGAATATTCTAGAAGTTTTTATGGATGACTTTTCTGTTTTTGGAAATTCTTTTGACGCATGTTTAGTTAATTTGGAGAGAGTATTGGAGAGATGTGAACAAACAAACCTAGTCCTAAATTGGGAGAAGTGTCATTTCATGGTACAAGAGGGTCACAAAATTTCCAAGCAAGGAATAGAGGTAGACCACGCTAAGATAGACATTATTTCAAAGCTACCTTCTCCCACAAATGTTAAAGGGATTAGAAGTTTTTTAGGGCATGGGGGATTTTACCGCCGCGTTATAAAAGACTTTGCTAAAATTTCTAAGCCCTTGTGTCAATTGTTAGAACATGATAGACCATTTGTTTTTTATGATGACTATTTGAAATCATTTGAAATGTTGAAAGTTGCTTTAAGTTCAGCCCCTATAATTATCGAACCTAATTGGGATTTACCTTTCGAGCTCATGTGTGATGCTAGTGATTATACAATAGGAGCTATGTTAGGACAACGTAAAAACAAGATCTTGCATCCTGTATATTATGCTAGTAAGACTCTGACCGGTGCACAACTCAATTACACTACTACTGAAAAGGAACTGTTAGCAGTTGTGTTCACCTTTGATAAGTTTAGGTCTTACTTGATAGGCACAAAAGTCATTGTTTTTACTGACCATTCTGCTTTAAAATATTTATTTGCTAAAAAAGATGTGAAACCACGTTTGATACGGTGGATTTTGATACTTCAAGAGTTTGATATTGAAGTTAGGGACAGGAAGGGTACTGATAACCAAGTTGCTGATCACCTGTCTAGATTGGAATCCCCGCTCTGTGATGATGGAACTGTTATACGTGAACAGTTTATTGATGAGCAACTCTTGCGAGTTGATTCAGTTCCGTGGTATGCCGATATAGCAAATTATTTGGTAAGTCGAATAGTTCCTTATGAGTTTAACAAGCAACAGGTAAAGAAATTTCTAAATGAAGTTCGATTTTATCGTTGGGATGAACCTTTTTTATATAAGCTAGGACCTGACAATATCTTACGCAGGTGTGTAGCAGAAGAAGAGCACGAGGCGATATTAGACGTTTGTCATATGTCTCCATATGGAGGACATTATGCAGGACACAAAACCGCAGCCAAAGTTTTGCAAAGTGGGTTCTTTTGGCCCACTCTGTTCAAAGATGCACATAAGTTTGCCCAGGTTTGTGACAAATGCCAACGGACAGGTAATATATCTAAACACCACGAAATGCCTCAAACCCCGATCCTGGAGATTGAAATATTTGATGTGTGGGGTATAGATTTCATGGGTCCATTTCCATCTTCTAATGGTAAGCTTTATATATTGTTAGCAGTAGATTATGTTTCGAAATGGATAGAAGCCATTGCAACTGCTACCAATGATTCTAAAGTTGTCATTCGTTTTCTTCAAAAACACATTTTTACGCGTTATGGAACCCCGCGTTGTCTGATAAGCGATGGGGGGGCTCATTTTGTGAATAGGTCTATGCAAAAGTTGCTGGCTAAATACAATGTGCGTCATAGGGTTGCAACAACATATCATCCTCAGTCGAATGGGTTAGCCGAAATATCTAATAGGGAGATAAAAAACATTTTAGAAAAAACTGTAAATCTTAACCGTAGGGATTGGTCTTTGAAGCTTGATGATTCACTTTGGGCATATAGGACAACATTTAAGACTCCCCTTGGCATGTCCCCCTATAGGCTAGTTTTTGGAAAAGCATGTCATTTGCCTCTTGAGCTAGAGTATAAAGCATTTTGGGCTACTAAGAAATTAAATTTTGATTTGTCGGCTGTAGGTGAAGCGAGGACATTACAATTGTTGGAATTAGAAGAACACAGGCAATTTTCTTATGATAATGTTAAAATGTTTAAGGAAAAAACTAAACAGTGGCATGATAGGCGTCTTTGGCCGAACAATCTTCAAGAAGGTGATCTGGTTCTGTTATTCAATTTTAGGTTGAAACTTTTTCCTGGGAAACTTAAGTCTAGATGGTCTGGTCCCTTTAAAATTTTTAAAGTCTACCCATATGGGGCAGTGGATCTAGTTGACTCTAAGGGAAGTATTTTTAAAGTAAATGGGCAGAGACTTAAGCCTTATTTTGGAGAACCAGTGGATAGAGGAAAAACCTCTATTCAACTTTCAGGTCAATAAATGTTTGCGAAAAATGTTTTTCCTTCTTATCCGTTTTGAAAGAACAAAAGTAAAGGAAGAAAGTTTTTGTATCTTACATTCTTTTTGTTTAATCATAAAAAGTTTTGCTTATTAAGAGAATGTTTTTGAAAAGGTTGAAAATGAAAATAAAAAAAAAAGAAAAAAAAAGAAAATTACGCAGGATCCTGGCGCCTGTCCTTTGCGAACGAATAAATCACGCAGGCGCCTGGCGCCCGCCCTGTTTTTACAGCAGTTCGAAAATCCTTCTTCCTTCGTGATTTGGGTTTCAATTTCGAAATTTGTGGGTTTTATTTTGGGTCACACATTACTCCTTTGTGATTTAAGTTTTCAAATCTCTCCTTAAAACTAAAAAATACTTCGAATTTTGTTTCCCTAATCATATTTGGAATTGAAACTTATTTTTTCCTTTTAGGTTTACGAAACCTAGTTTGAACTTAAAACTCAACCCTTTTCCATTTAGGATTTAGTTTGGAGAAAGCTTTAAATAGGCCCATTGCCTAAGCTTTACAACTCAACACAAACCCACACAACTATTTTCCTCCCCTTTGTTTTTCGAAAAAACCACTCCCTCACCACCATTGTTTTCGATTTCGGCCACAACCAAGAAGAAGCAAAAATTTCTAGCCTTTATTTCTTTCTATGGCTTCTTCTTCTCAACACACTTCACTCCCTACTTCTCCTTCCCAAGCTCCTACACAACCTCCTATGATGGGTCCACATGGTTATGTAAATTTTCACTCATTGCTTTCCACTCATTGCTCAACATGTTTTCCTAAAAAGTTAGGATTTAGAGAAGGCCACTGTAAGTCTTAACAAGTCAATACTGAAAAGGTTGCTTATTTGCATTGTTGAGTGGTTAAACCGAGGAGAGAAATGCCTTAGACATAAGGGTTTCGGTTAAGTAGCCTAGACATCGGACCTTAACCCGAGGTTGCGACTATTTCCATCCTAAAACTAAGATATCTCTCATAATAGACATATTAGGGAATGTCTTAGGACTTTGAACTTGCTTAGACATAAGTCAAGTGAAAAGCGTAGTCGTTGGTTCCTAAAGTAAAATGCATATCGTCCTTAGCGTATCCTTGATTCTTTGTTGGCTAACTTGAAGTAATTCGGGCTAGGTTTTACCATTATAAGACCAAATCCTAAATCCAAAACCATTACTTGTGACCAGTTCCCATTTTACAAGAATCACTCATTTCAACGTTCACTATTCATTAAAACTTTAGAGTTTGAAAATTATTTAGAAGTCCTTGAGGATCGATACTTGGATACTCCATCCATTTTATATTACTCTGACAGGTGTGCGCTTGCATCTATAGAATTGTTACCACGCTTAGTGCGTGCGTTCAGCATAAACGCCAGTCAATATCCCGGGAATAACCTAAAGGTTCTATCGTATATGGATAAGGCTTGGTACCTTATCTTGGTAACACTATTGACACGATCCACTTTGTAAATGTTACAATCGAACTGATCCAGGTCGTTCGTGTGGAGACATGAAATTTGGGGTATCCTATACAATGAGTTTGTATAAGACTGGACCGCCAAATAGCCACTCATTAGATATAACGTTGTTGACTAATAGATTGCTATTTCATAGGATGACCAAACAACTAATCTTAATCCTAGGTGAGTTATGGACTCCTACCCATGAGGGCTCGTTCTTTGATCTGTATGGGTGAGCGTGGCCCAAGTCACCGAGTCAATATTCCTACCATTTTGAGGACAAGATCGAGTGAGGAGCTGAGAACATAACTTCACGAGATGGAATTCATTTCTCTCCAACTATCGGGTAGTAGATGAATGTTCTCTTAAATGCTGACTATGGGACTTGAAGAAAGGGCCCACCCTCTCATTGGCTCGAGAGGGACTTCGAGTTATTGGTTGGATCATAACTGGGTTGTTCACTTAGAAGAGCAGTGGTATTTAAGCAGCAAGATGTAACTTAGAGGTAAAACTGTAATTTGACCCAGCTAGAGTTACGAGCACTCGTGAATGATTGACTTGCCGCTAATGGTCGTATATTCGTGGATACGAAAATATTCTGTAGTGAGAATAATGCATCTGCAGGTCTTTAGTGGAACGTGTTGCGTGTGTTGCCCTAAACTCGTATAATTATGTAAAAACAAATTTATAATCAATAAAGTTGTGGTTTCATATTCAATAAATTTGTTGTGGAGTTTATAACATAGCATTATCTAAATCCAATAAACTAAACATCCAAGGTTATTATCATATAACTGGGACAATATATATACTGGGTATATATTTGATATACCCTCGATATACAAGTGGATAATGTCCCGGGAATAACCTAAAAGGTTTATAGTATATGGATAAGGCTGGGTACCTTATCCTGACAACACTATGGATACGACCTGCTTTGTAAATGTTACAGATGACCCAATCCAGGTAGTTCGTGTGGTGATATGCGAGTGGGGGTATCCTATACAATGAGTTATACAAGATCGGACCGCAAAATAGAGAATCTTTAGATGTAACGCCGTTGATTAGCAGATTGCTATTTCATAGGATGACCAGACAACTCATTCTCATCCTTGAGTGAGTCATGGACTCCTACCCGTAAGGGCTCGTTTTTTGATCTTTATGGGTGAGAGTGGCCCGAGTCGCCGGCTCAAGATTCCTACCATTCTAGAAACGAGACCGAGTGGGGAGCTGAAAACATAACTTCACAAGATGGAATTCACCCATCCCCGACTTTAGGGGAGTAGATGAGTGTTCTCTTAAATACTGACTCCTGGACTTGAACAAAGAGCCTCACCCTCTCACTGGCCCGAGAGGGACATCCGATTATTGGTCAGATCATAATCAAGTTGTTCATTAGAGGAGCAGCGGTATTTAAGGAGTAAAATGTAACTCAGAGGTAAAACGGTAATTTGACGTAGCTTGAGTTACGAGCACTCATGAATGATTGACTTGCCATTAATGGTCGTATATCCATGGACACAAAAACATTCTACCGTGGAAGAGTGCAACTGCGTGTCTTTAGTGGAGTGATCCGTAGTTAAGGAATGTTGATTAACTCAGTTAATGAGTTTGACCGATTAATCTGGTATCGTTGGAGCTTTTGATCTGTAGGTCCATTAGGTCCCTTACTAACTCACAACGGGTAAAATGAGAATCAAGTTTCTTTGAAAGAATCTGAAAGGTTCAAATTACTCAAGGGATTATGTATATTGATACATAATCATATATAGTTTATTAAAACTATATATTATGAGAGAAATTATTTGAATGAGATTCAAATAAAAATTAATATGAATATGATTAAAATTAAAACTATATGTTAAAAAGAATATGCATAAGATATACATTACAACTATAGGCTATATAAGAGAAATACTTTAGAATATGATTCTATTTTGGTAATAAATAATTGAATGTTAATTATTGATTTGATTAATATATATATATATATATATATATATATTACATATATATAATTAATTAATTAATTAATATGATTATAAATATATATATTAATTAGTATTAGTATTAGTATTATTAATATTAATATTAATTTAATTAAATAAAAAAAAGGGAAAACTCCCTTGCAAAATTGGAGGGTAGTGGGAAGTTTTTTTGATGTGGAATAATTGAAGGGGAGTGGGAAGTTTTTTTGAGGTGGAGTAACCTCCACATCATGGTTGGTTTTGTGGAAAGGTTGTACAATTTTAACAAGCCAGTTCTTCCCCTGCATTTATTCTCCAAGAAAATCCCTCTCCCAAAAGGACACAACAAAAAGTCCCTTTGGCTTCCAAGTTCATTGCTCCCACGAACATATTCTTGTACCCAGAGAATAACCAGGAAGATCGGTGGTAGAGAAACAGATTGATTAAGGTAGAATATTAAAGAAAGGTCTTCAAATGTAAGTTAATTTCTTCCCCTATAATTTTCTTAAGTATTGTGGTTTTGTTCCTCAAAATTCAAGAACAAAGATCTTTGTTTTCGTTGCGGGATTAACGTCCCTTCAGAATGACCCGCAGTTAATGAATGTTGATTAACTCGGTTAATGAGTTTGACCAATTAATCTCGTATCATTGGAGTGTCCGATTAAGTCCCCTTGCTAGCTCGCAATTGGTAAAACGAGGATCAAGAATTATGAAATAATTTGAAATGTTCAAATTATATAAAGCAATGTATATAATGTATATTGATACATTGTATATAAATATATATTAATTTCGGATAAAGATTCAAATTTAATAATATATATTATGAGAGAAATGTTTGAATAGGATTCAAATGATAAATATGAATTGGATTCATATTAAAATCATAAGTTATAGAAGAGAGATGTTTTTTTTTAAATATATTTCAAATATATAGTTTAATTAAATATGTGATATATAAATTAAAAAAATAATTAATGGTTAATTACCCCCAACACATGGGACAGTGGTGAGGTGGTACCGTGGGGAGTTACCCCACGTCACCTTTAGTTATCTGCAGAATATGTTATGTAGATCATATCCCTTGCTTCGTACCTGGAAAAACTAGAAATAGAGAAAATAAATTCTCTCTACTGTAAAGTCTCTCCATCACCAAAAAATTCCCTATTGGTTCTCACATAACCGGATCTTTTCCGGGGACATAGCAAGGTAATAGCATGTGAATCCCGAGCGGAAGCAGTAGAACACGTTCTTGATTTCTTTTGAAATTTAAAACACAATGAAGAATGTTGGATTTTACCTTTAAAGATTCTTCTTCGCATGATCCCAATGAGACAACACCACTTGATCTTCCTTACTATGTCACTCGTTCGAGAATCCAGATTGTGGGATCCAATTACGAAGATTGAGAGAGGAAGAAAGTTGAGAGATTTCAAGCACTTTTCATGTCTTTAGGGTTCAACTTAATGTTATATTTATAGCGAGGGACAATTCTAAGATCATTAGCATATCTTCTCGTGAATATAGGGGAAATCCCTTTATTCAAAATCAAACTATATATATAATGTATCATAATATACATTACAATATTCCTTGACATATAATTTGAACATTTCAAATTCTCTCAAAACTTGATGCTCGTTTTATCTGTTGTGAGCTAGCAAGGGGACCTAATGGACCTACAGATCAAAAGCTGAAACGATACAAGATTAATCAATCAAACTCATTAATCGAGTTAATCAACATTAATTAATTGTGGGTGACACCATTAAAGACCTGCAGCTACATTCTTCTCACGCAGAATATTTTCTTGTCCACGGATGTATGACCATTAACGGCAAGTCAATCCTTCACGAGTGCCTGTAACTGTAACTGGGTCAAATTACCATTTTACTACTGAGTTATATCTTGCTCCTTAAATACTACTGCTCATTTAGTGAACATCACGGTTATGTTCAAACCAATAATCAGAAGTCTTTCTGGGGTCAGTGAGAGGGTGGGGCCCCTTGTTCAAGTCTCGGAGTCAGCAATAAAGGGAAGATTCATCTACTCTCCTAAAGTCGGGGAGAAGTGAATTTCATCTTGTGAATTTATGTTCTCATCTCCCTACTCGGTCTTGTCCCCAACATGGTAGGAATATTGAGTCGGCGACTCGGGCCACTCTCACCCATACAAATCAAAGGACGAGCTCTAACAGGCATGAGTCCATAACTCACTCAGGATTGAGTTCGAGTTAACTGGTCATCCTATTGAAATATTAATCTATTAGCTAACGATGTTAGAACTAAAGATTAATGATTTTGCAGTGCGTTCTTATACAAACTCATTGTATAAAATACCCCCACTTGCATATCTCCACACGAATGACATGGATCAAGTCATTTGTAACTATTACAAGGTATGCCGTATCCATAGTGTTACCAGGATAAGGTTGAGACCTTATCCATATACTATATGTTGCGTGTGTTGCCCTAAACTTGTAGTTTGTATTTTGTAAAAACATGTCTATTTAATAAAGTTTTATTCAATAAATTTGTTGTTGAATCATAGCTTTGAATTTTCCAAAATCCAATAAACTAAACATCCAAGGTTATTTATGATGTAATCGGGACAGTATATATACTAGGTATATAGTTGATATACGGGGTTTATATTTGATATACCCCTGATATATGAATGGATAATGTCCCGTGAATAACCTAAAGGGTCTATAGTATATGGATAAGGCTGGGTACCTTATCCTGGCAACACTATGGATACGGCCCACTCTATAAAGGTTACAGACGACTCGATCCAGGTCGTTGGTGTCGAGACATGCGAGTGGGAGTATCCTATACAATGAGTTTGTATAAGACCGGACCGCGAAATAGGCAATCTTTAGGCGTAACACCGTTAACTAATAGATTGCTATTTCTTAGGATGACCAGGCAACTCATTCTCAATCCTGAGTGGGTTATGGACTACTGCCTGTGAGGGCTCGTCCTTTGATCTGTATGGGTGAGAGTGGCCCGAGTCGCCGACTCAACATTCCTACCATTTTGGGGACGAGACTGAGTGGGGAGCTGGGAACCTAACTTCAAAAGATGGAATTCACTACTCCCCGACTTTAGGGGAGTAGATGAGTGTTCCCTTAAATACTGACTCCGGGACTTGAACAAGGGGCCCCACCCTCTCATTGGTCGAGAGGGAGTTCCGGTTATTGGTTGGACCATAACCGGGTTGTTCATTAGAGGAGCAGTGGTGTTTAAGGAGTAAGATGTAACTCAGGGGTAAAACGGTAATTTGACCCAACCTGAGTTACGAACACTCGTGAAGGATTGACTCGTCATTAATGGTCATATATCCATGGACACGAAAATATTTTGCAGTGAGAAGAGTGCAACTGTGGGTCTTTAGTGGAATGACCCGTAGTTAACGAATCTAGATTAACTCGGTCAATGAGTTTGACCGATTAATCTTGCATCGTTGGAGCTTCTGATCTGTAGGTCCATTAGGTCCCCTTGCTAGCTCATAACGGGTAAAACGAGGATCAAGTTTTTGGAAGAATTTGAATTGTTCAAATTACTTAAGGGATTATATGTATATTGATACATTATAATATATAGTTAATTATAAATTAAAACTATATATTATGAGAGATATTATTTGAATGAGATTCAAATAAAATTAATATGAATGAGATTCATATTAAAACTATAGGTTAAAAATAATGTGCATAAATGTACATTAAAACTATAGATTATACGAGAGAAATGTTATAGAATATGATTCTAATTTTATTATAAATAATTAGGTGTTAATTATTTATGTATATATATATTTATTAATTATTAATTGGATTAATAATTAATTATATTTATTAATTCGATTAATTATTTATATATATATTAATTATTATATATATATATTATTATCTATATATTTTAATTATTGTTATATATTATATATATATATATATATATATTAATATTAATATTAAAATTAACTCCCCTGCAAAATTGCAGGGGAGTGGGAGGTTTTGTGACGTGGGGTAACTCCCCACGTCACCCTTCTTCTTCTTCTCCAAGTGTTGGAGAATTAGATAGAAGGTGTTACAGAACAGAACCAAGGAAGAAAAACCCACGAATTCTCTCAAAATTCTATCAATTTCTCCATCTCTTCAATCAAAGTGCTACCACAAGCACGATCCCGAGACCCAAGAGGATAGCGAGGAAGATCCAGTGGTGGTGTTCGAGGGGAATTCACTGAAGAAGCAATCTTCAAAGGTTTGAATTTCCTCTGTATTTTCCCTCTTTCAATTTCGATTTTGTATCCCGAAAATCAGCAACGAAAGTCCGCTTCCGCTCCAGGATTCACATCCCTTCACTATAGACCGTTTTGGTAACTATTGGAATATTATCTACCTGTATATCGAATATATACTTTTCTTGTTACATGACATAACCTTGGATGTTAGTTTATTGGATATGGGTTAATAAAATTCTAAGAGAAACATCAATAACAACTTTATTAAAGAAATATTTATTTTATATTTAAAAACCACCAGTTTAGGGCATAAAACCCAATAAACTCCCACTTGAACTAAATCCTAGTGGATTGTAATCTAAAAGCAACAGTGGGTTCTACGATAAAATAAAGTATAAATACAATAAACTACTTGCCCTAGACTTATTGTACAAAGCTCGTAGACCTAGACTTTCTAGATGGCTCTCGAACACTTGAGTTGTGAGAGCCTTTGTAAACTGATCAGCAATATTATGCTCTTGTAAGGATCAAATCCTTAGCACCATACACAAGTATATAGCTTCTCGTTCTCCTAAGATATTTGAGGATTTACTTAATGGCAGTCTAGTGATCATATCATGAATACTATTGATACCTACTGACCATCTCTACTGCATAGTAAATGTCAGGCCTAGTACACAACATAGAGTATATCAGGCTACCCACTGTTGAAGTGTATGTGTCCCGTATCCTCAACTTCTTGAGGTGTCTTGGGACATTGTTCCTTGGACAAATGAATTCAATGCTTAAAAGGCAATAAGCCTTTCTTGGAATTATGTATCAAATATCGAACAAGTATCTTGTCGATATAAGTTGTTTGAGACAAAGCTAAGGTTTTGTTCTTGCGATCCCTTAGAATTTGGATGCTACGGACATAGTGAGCTTCTCCCAAATCCTTCATTTGGAACTCAGTAGCTAGACGCTTCTTCCAGTAATATATCCTACATCATTCCTAATGAGTAGGATATTATCCACATACAATACTAAGAAGGCTACAGTGTTGTTGACGATCTTTTTCTATACACAAGGCTCATCAATGTTTTGGTCAAAACCATAAGATTTTATTGCAACCTTATGTTCCTAGATTGAGATGCTTGTTTCAATCCATAAATGGATCGTTTAAGCTTGCAAACCTTTTGATTTTGACCTTGTGATATGAACCCTTCGGGTTGAGACATATAAATACTTTCTTCAAGATGTCCATTCAGAAAGGCAGTCTTGACGTCCATTTGCCAAATCTCATTGTCATAATATGTGGCAATGAAAAAAAGTATTCACATGGACTTGAGTATAGCTACAAGGGAGAGTGTTTCTTCATAGTCCACTCTTTCCGTTGTGTGTAGCCTTTCACCACAAGCCTCGCCTTATAGTTTTGTACCTTTCCTTTGATGTCTTGCTTTCTCTTATAGATCCATCTGCACCCTACAGGTCTTACCCCGTCGGGTTGGTCTACAAGTTCCCAAACATAATTGAATTACATAGACTCCATTTTCAGGTCCATGGCTTTGACCCATTTGTCATTGTCCACATCCTTCATTGCCTGTTTATAGGTCAACGGATCCTCGACACCGTCATCGGGTACGCCAACATGGATTTCAATTAATCCCACGTAGCGGTCAGGTTGTGACACAACTCTCCCACAAGGTCGAGGCATCCTTAATTCTTGAAGTGGATGTGACTGACGTGATATGCTGGCTTCATCAACAACTCTTGTTGAAGTGTCAACTCGATCAACAACTCTTTTTGACGTGTTTCTAGTGATATGCTTCAAGCAACGAATATCACGCCATGAGGTTCAACTGATGAAGAAGGGGATCTCCACTTCAATATATGGATTATCAAGCTTCATGAGGAAGGAGAACAAGTGGAGAAAGAAACTTCAACGGAACATGAAACACAAAACACGAGATCTCTAACTTTTAGGGGTTATATAAAATTAGTGTTTTCATGTAATTAGAATTAAAACCTTCTTTGGATTTAATGTAAAATTTATGTAATAGCTCTTAGAGCCAACTTTAGGTTTATGTAACTTAATTAAGTCCCTTTGTAACTAGTTTAGTCTAGGTTTAGTTAAAGTCCTTTTCCTTTTATTTTAGGGAAATTCAAGATGCCTATAAATAGGCTTCTTTTTGTACATTTGAGGGGTGGATTATTGATGAATGAAAATAGCCATTGAGCTTTCTTCTTTGCTCCCAAAACCGTGAGCATTGGTGCTTCTTGATCTAGTTGCACAAAACCCTTGAAACATGCAAGTTTAGGTTGGTTATCAAACTTGTGGAGTGTTTCACTTTGGATCTAGAATAAGTTCTCTTCATCCAAAGCCTTGACCTTCAAGGTAAGTCCCTTCTTCTTCCCCTTGGGTGATTCTTTGTGTGTGTACTAGGTGTTACCGTGTGTGTTTAGGAGGTGCTTGTTCTTACAAGGGTTGCCTAAGCCACTTGTGGTAGGGTTGAGTACATCATTTGGTATCAGAGCTTTGGCTCAAGATCGGACATATCCCTATCTATCCATCTATCTTTACTTGCTTTCCAAATTTTCTTTCAAGCTCCAACCATTGCTTGCTAATCAAGAGGTGTTTCTTGAGCTTCTATGTTACTTGCTTTCTTGCATTGTGTTTCTGTTTTAAGCTTGTAGTTCAAAAAAAAAAAGAAAAAAGAAAAGAAAAAGAGAGTATAAGAAGAAGAACAAAAAAAAAAGAAAAAAGAAAAAAGAAAAGAAAAGAAGAAAACAGAAAAAGAAAAAGAAGTGTACTGCTACCAACCCAAAACACTGTTGTCTGACTTTAAAACGTTGTCCAGCCGTCCTCACTCAATTAAATTTAGTTGCAGCCTATCATAACCTTCCACTGTGAGTATAGTTTCATTTCCAATTGGTTTGAAACCAATCCCATTAAAGACCAGCTCACGCCATCAATAAAAGTGAACACTGTTCAGCCACTCTTTTCGAAAACAGTGTTTTTTCGGTTTTGACCTTCTGACCTTGCAAGGGAAATTTGTCCAAATCTATTGATCCAAACTGAGGTGCAGCCCTAGTAAGTGTTATTAGATCAATTACTTGTATGAATGTACTTTTAGTTTTGAAATGGCACGAGCCATTTGCTCACGCCAATAGTTACAAGTCAGATCATATGCTGAATTTCACTGTTACTTTGAACCTCTGAGTAGTCTGTCTTGTTTCTTAAATTCGTCATAAACCAGAATTGATCTCTTTTCGAAATTTTACATGCTTGAACTACATTTCATAAGCTTTCTGGATCTGTTTTTAAATTTAAATTTGCACGAGTGGATTGTTCACACTGATGCTTTGAATTTTGCCTCAATTCTGGAAAATTTTATGTTGACTGCTATTTGTAGTATTCGGTATTAGACTTGTCCTTGTTGTTTGTCTATGTTATTCAATGTGTATGTTGCCTTCTTTGTACTCTAACTTGTCCTTGGTTCATTGTGATTCGCCACAAGCAAAGCTCGGTGTTTGGAGGGAATTACTTGCTTAAAGACAAGTTTTCACACTCACAGTTACCTTATCATCTACAAATTGTTGTGTGTATGTGAATGAGAGACCTTCAACCTTTGAGTGCTAAACACGAGTGAACCCTTCATTCTTTGAGTGAATGAGAGAGGGAGGAATTGAATGGTGAGGTCCATCTTTGTTTTCTAACGTTCTTTTGCAGCAATGAATACTCAAAGATATTATGGACAAAGCAATCATAGGAGAACATCAAATGAAGATGTCATTCACAACTTTGGGAGTTTCAAACCTGCACATCCTATGTTTTATGGAAGCCACAATCCAAAGGAATATCTCAATTGGGAGAGAAAATTTGAAGGAAACCTTGAAAACTACCAACGTAGCGAGGAAAGAAAGGTACAACTCGCTATCTCTTGTTTTGAAGATTTTGCTATAGAATGGTGGGATTCTTTGATGTTGCATAGGTTGAGGAATCAATTGCCAAAAATTGCTTCATGGAATGAGCTCAAGCACATAATGAGGAAACACTTTGTTCCTAAGAAATTTCTCAAATTGAGAAAACCTTGAAGCAAGGGAGCAAAAGTGTGAAACATACTACCAACAGATGTGCTTGATTCTTGATGAGCTTGACCTTTGGGAAGATGAGGAGGCCAATATGAATTGGTTCTTTAATGGACTCAATGAAGAAATTTCTCAACAATTTGATCTTCAACCATGTGATACTTTTGAGGATGTGGTATACATTGCCAAAAAGATTGAAAGAAAAATCCAAAGGATGTCTACAAGGTATGCTAATCCTAAATCATTCTCTAATGATAATACACATTTAGAAAAGGTTAGTTTGCCTTCACTTGTTGTTGAGAATGAAAAAGAAATCATTTATGATGCTAAGCATGCCAAATCTCTTCAATTGGATAACCATGAAATGCATGATTGTATTTATAATGTAGAAATAGAATGTAGTGAGAATGAAAACAAATTAGTCTGTGATGCAAAGTATGCAATTCCAAATTCTTTAGCTATAACATCATTACATCCATGTGAGATCACTACTCTTGCACCACTCATGCATAAAGAACCATGTTTTGATGTTTATGATTTGAAAGAGCATGGTAACACCAAGACTAATGAAATTTATACACTTGGAGATGCATGTCCCATTGAACTCAAAATGCATAAAAAATCTTTTGTTGGTGTTTGTGAGTTAGAAGTGAATGAGAATGACGATAACAATGAAGTTGACTTGCATATGAGCATTAGTCCTAGTGATCAAATTTTGAGCTCATGTGACAAGGTTTGTGAAGTTAATTCCCAGCTCCTGTGACAAGGTTTGTGAAGTTAATTCCCTTGTACTTACAAAGCGTAATATACATGAACTTTTTCACATTAAGGAATGTTATCTAATGGGCAAACTCAAACCTTGTTTGCCTAGATTTTCCCTTGAGTTTTTGCAGAAAATTAAAGATCTAATTATGAGACATGACTTAAAAATCACTTGAAGATCTGTCCAACGCTACATGTACATGGATAGTCAAGAAAAAGACCGCCAATCTAATGTGTTGTGGAGGATTCGAAAGCCAAATCCCAAAAGGAGACCAAGGAAATCAAAACATAAAGTGAACATGCCACGAGGGTGGATTTGGAAATACTTTTGGAGAGACAAGTTTTTCAAAGGAGATTTCAAAGGAATGTTGAACGCTAGACTAAGATCCTCACAAGACTTCAAAGTTGCTTTACAAGGTGAGAATGTCATGATCTTTCCTATGAAGCTATTGTTGGGTAAATATACGCTGTATATATGAACTGTGTAGTACTGTCAAACGGATTACAACATAACTGGCTACAAACGATATAAATTTGAACAACTTGATGAACACCAAAACTTGATAAAAAAATAGTCGAGGCACGCTTCAATAGCGCTGACCTGAAGACAATTATTCGCTCTGCACAAGTTGCTAGCATACTACAGCGATCGTCTCAGCAGGATACAACGACTAACTCCGGTAGAACTGCAACCTCGAACTACTCGGATCTGGTAGAACTCTTAGATACTTGCTCTCAACATAAACAAGAAGAACAACTCAAAAGAAGAGAGAATTCTTGTGGGAGGAGGAGAATACCCAATTGTGGTATGCTTGGATATCTCAAAATGAACAAAACCACAACTATATATAGTTGTCCATAACAAGTAACATCTCACAAGCATCTTTAACACATATAAAGTTACAAATGGTAACTTTAACAAAATAAAGAAAAAACTTCTCATTTGAAGTATAACTTCAAGTTTAACAACATGTAACTTTAACAAAATAAAGTTGTTAAAGTTACATAACACAAAATTGAAACAAAAACAACTTCATGAAATAAATAATGAAATTGTTACAAATGTAAAATAAGTTTCAAATTCTTAATATACAAATTTAATTTTTGGATGTTAAATTTGTATACTCAACGGTTTTCTCACTTTCTTTCACATATTAAATATCCAACAGCTATTAATTTAATTATTTTCATTGTAGGTGACAAGTAGGATTCGAGGACGAATCCTTTTCAAGAGGGAGGGGATGATATGCTTCAAGCAACGAATATCGTGCCATGAGGCTCAACCGATGAAGAAGGAGATCTCCATTTCAACATGTGGATTATCAAGCTTCATGAGGAAGGAGAACAAGTGGAGAAAGAAACTTCAAGGGAACATGAAAACACAAAACATGAGATCTCTAACTTTTAGGGGTTATTTAAAATTAGTGTTTTCATGTAATTAGAATTAAAACCTTCTTTTGGATTTAATGTAAAATTTATGTAATAGCTCTTAGAGCCAACTTTAGGTTTATATAACTTAGTTAAGTCCCTTTGTAACTAGTTTAGTCTAGGTTTAGTTAAAGTCCTTTTCCTTTTATTTTAGGGAAATTCAAGATGCCTATAAATAGGCTTCTTCTTGTACATTTGAGGGGTGGATTATTGATGAATGAAAATAGCCATTGAGTTTTCTTCCTTGCTCCCAAAACCGTGAGCATTGGTGCTTCTTGATCTAGTTGCACAAAACCCTTGAAACATGCAAGTTTAGGTTGGTCATCAAACTTGTGGAGTGTTTCATATAGTATACGGGTAATCAATCACCTAGATACAACATTATGGTGGTTTGAAAACTTATTTCTGTATAAAATTCTCAATCTCATATACTGTTCTAAAATTCTTCTTTCTAAGAATTTTTCTTTCTTTCTCAAACCATTTCTAAAATATTTCTTTTTAACTTTCTCAAATCTTTCTTTCTAAGATCATTTCACAAAATTCTATAACATTTCTAAAATCTCAAACAACCAGAGTTATTTTCTAAATTCTCAAAACATTCATAAATTCTCTAATCATTTCAAAATTCTCAGAAACATTCATAAATTCTCCCAACATTTTTAAATTCTCAGCAAACATAATTTCTCAGCAAAAATGCTAAAACACACATAATATATGTACTTTCTTGAAATTCTATCATAATATATTTCTAAAAACATTTTTAAAATAAACCACCCACAAATTCCAATAATAATATCCAAAACATTTAGTAAAGTAACCACTCACAAATCCTTTAACCGAGTCGTACGCTATTCCAATTTCCGCTTGACCTGAAATATTGATTCAATAGCAAATTAGTTCACTTAAATCCAACATAAATCACAATAACTTTAAAATAACCCAATTATCCAAATTCCTCATTCTCTCTCTTCATTTAAAACCATGACTTTTCTCTTTCATATCACCTTACACATGTGGGACCCACAAACACAACTCAATTTTCTCTTTCCTTTCAACTTCACATTTTCCTTCTCATTTCTCTTTAAACCACACGCAACTACCCATTTCCTTTCCCAATTCATTTTACTCTTCTTAATTAAATTCTATTAAAAAATTTCTTTCTCCCTCTTCGAATAACTATTCATCTTCTTCTTCTTTCTTCTCCAAGGTCTCTTCTTTCTCCCTCACAATTCACATTTCTACCATTTTTCCTAATCAACACAAACACTCCCAAAACTTATGAAACAACCCACAAATTTACTCCAAACATTATGTTCCACAGAATTAAACAAATTAAATTCTTCTTTCCTCCCTTGAAATTTCTTAAGCATACCTAAAATCCACGAAACCAAGGATTTTAAGAGAAGGAAACCAACTGAGAACCACTGTCTTCTCTACTTAAACCTTTATTGGAGAACGAAAACTACTTCTTTTAAGTTTCAAAATGATTTCTTGAACACCACAGACCAAGTTTCAAAACCCTAACAAACCTCTATTTCTTTCTACATCTTTAAGGAAAACAAGTTTAGTTACCCAAATTTGTCGCTCTCCATGGTAGAGCTCTCAAAATCAAAAGCAAAATCGTGATTCCTGACCTCAATTTCTCAAAAAACCTTCGTTTCTCCTCTCTCCTGTTCATTCTTCTTCTCCTCCGTTGTCTCTCTCTTTTCTTCACATTTCTTTCTTTTCTTTGTTCTTTCTTCTTTTCTTTTCTTTTCTTTTCCTTTCTTTTCTTTTCTTTTGTTCCTTAAAACACACGTCACACACATCAAAACCCACACCACACACACATCACCTAAAACAAAACCCAAATTTCTTTTCTTTTCTTTTTTTTTCTTTCTTTTTTTTTTGGCCAAAAGACCAAAATGCCCGTAAAACCTTAAACTTCAATAATTTCAAATATGTCTATTTTTTTTTACAAAAAGACCAAACAGTCCTTACAAGAGTTGTATCCCATTGTATTATCCCAATTATAGTAAAACCTACACATTGCAAAAGAGTGGACCTGGCTCATTGTTGGATGAACAAATATAAATCTCCTATGTCATTTTATGTGCTTCATATTTTCTTTATTGTGGTGTTTGAATATTGAAATTCATTGAATAACTGTGATAGGGGAAAATGGTTCTTCCTTGAATAAACCTCGCTCTTAAAAGCCCAACGAATAACTAGAGGATGATAACCCAGGCAACGAATAAACCTCGCTCTTAAAGACTTTAGGCGATGAATTTTAGAAATCGTTCCTAAAAGCGGAATCTTTCAACGACGACTTAAGTCGTCGCCAAAAGAGATCCTTTGGCGACGAATTTAAAGTTTGTCGCCGAACGTTAGGTGGCCAAACACCCGCCAATTTTTTCCTAAACTTCCAGTGACGATATTTGGGACATTTGGCGATGAAATTAAAGTCGTCGCCGAAAGTCCCCCAAAATCCTCAAATCCTTATGTCTTTCATTTCACTATTTCCGAACACAGCCCCCCTTCCCTGCATCGTTTGCTCCGCCGCTGAGAACTCGCCAGCTTCTGTCTGTCGCCGCCGTCCGACAACACCTTCCGTTTGCTGCCGTCTTCCGACAACACCTCCCGTCTGCTGTCGTCGCCTGACGAGGCGTCCCGTCACCCGCCTCCACCTAAAAATACCTTGCATCGTCCGCCCCTCGTCTCGTCATCCACCGACGACACCTTCCGTCTGCAATCACCACCGCTTGACACCTTCCGTCTGCCACCGCCGCCGTTGTTGTCCACTAATTGTGCGACCAATTCTTCTATATGCAGGTGTACACAATCGTCGTAGCAAGTAGTAAAACTTCGAATCCACAGAGACTAAATGCTTAAACACTCAATAATCACTCAAGAAAGTATTGCAACAAGCAAGAGAATTTTCTTCCAAACAATAACTAAACAGTGTTGAGAATAGACTTTGAAACAAATATCGCAAAGCAAACACAAGGGGTAAATTCGTTAGAAGTACCCAACATCCACAATCACTCAGTAAGATCTTGTAAAAAAAAAAGTGTGCAAGGGGGAGATTAAGTTGACTCTTCTAGGCCACCCTAACTATGCTGTTGTTGGGTGTGTTGCCCTAAACTCGTAGTTTGTATTTTATAAAAACAAATGTCTATTTAATAAAGTTTTATTCAATAAATTTGTTGTTGAATCATAGCTTTGCATTGTCCAAAATCCAATAAACTAAACATCCAAGGTTATTTTTGATGTAATCGGGACAGTATATATATTGGGTATATAGTTAATATATGGGGTATATATTTGATATACCCCTGATATATGAATGGATAATATCCCGTGAATAACCTAAAGGGTCTATAGTATATGGATAAGGCTGGGTAACTTATCCTGGCAACACTATGGATACGGGCCACTCTGTAAAGGTTATAGACGACTCGATCCAAGTCGTTCGTGTGGAGACATGCGAGTGGGGGTATCCTGTACAATGAGTTTGTATAAGACCGGACCGCGAAATAGGCAATCTTTAGATGTAACACCGTTAACTAATAGATTGCCATTTCTTAGGATGAGCAGGCAACTCATTCTCAATCCTTAGTGAGTTATGGACTCCTACCCGTGAGGGCTCGTTCTTTGAACTGTATGGGTGAGAGTGGCTTGAGTCGCCGACTCAACATTCCTACCATTTTGGGGACGAGACCGAGTGGGAAGCTGGGAACATAACTTCACAAGATGGAATTCACTCCTCCCCAACTTTAGGGAAGTAGGTGAGTGTTCCCTTAAATGCTGACTCTGGGACTTGAACAAGGGGCCCCACCCTCTCATTGGCCGAGAGGGACTTCCAGTTATTGGTTGGACCATAACCGGGTTGTTCATTAGAGGAGCAGTGGTGTTTAAGGAGTAAGATGTAACTCAGGGATAAAACGGTAATTTGACCCAACTTGAGTTACGAACACACGTGAAGGATTGACTCGTCATTAATGGTCGTATATCCATGGACACGAAAACATTCTGCAGTGAGAAGAGTGCAACTGCAGGTCTTTAGTGGAATGACCCATAGTTAACGAATCTAGATTAACTCGGTCAATGAGTTTGACCGATTAATCTTGCATCGTTGGAGCTTCGGATCTGTAGGTCCATTAGGTCCGCTTGCTAGCTCATAACGGGTAAAACGAGGATCAAAATTTTGTATTTGAATTTGAATTGTTCAAATTACTTAAGGGATTATATGTATATTGATACATTATAATATATATAGTTAATTGTAAATTAAAACTATATATTATGAGAGATATTATTTGAATGAGATTCAAATAAAATTAATATGAATAAGATTCATATTAAAACTATAGGTTAAAAATAATGTACATAAGATGTACAAACTATAGGTTATACGAGAGAAATGTTTTAGAATATGATTCTAATTTTATAATAAATAATTAAGTGTTAATTATTTATGTATATATATTTATTAATTATTAATTGGATTAATAATTAATTATATTTATTAATTAATTAATTTGATTAATTAATTATATATATATTAATTAATTATATATATATATTAATTATGATATATATATATATATATTATATTATTATTTATTAATAATAATAATAAATATTATTATTATTAAACTCCCCTGCAATATTGCAGGGGAGTGGGAGGTTTTGTGACGTGGGGAGTTACCCCACGTCACCCTTCTTCTTCTCCAAGTGTTGGAGAATTAGAAGAGAGGTCTTACAGAACAAAAAAAAAATAAGGAAACTCCCATCACTTTTTTCTCTCAAATTCTCTCAATCTCTCCCTCTCTTCGACCAAGGTGCTACCACAAGCATGATCCCGAGACCCAAGAGGATAGCGAGGAAGATCCGGTGGTGGTGTTCGAGGGGAACTCACTGAAGAAACGTTCTTCAAAGGTTTGATTTTCCCCCTGTATTTCCTTCTTTCCATTTGGATTTTGTATCCCGAGAAACAACAACGAAGATCCGCTTCCGCTCCGGGAATCACATCCCTTCAATTGGTATCAGAGCCAGGTTGTAGTTCTGATTTTTTGGGATCAAAATCGCTGTGTTTGGTGGGTGATTTCATGTTTTCGAAATGTGGGTTTGCGGGTTGGAAAATTTCCAGTTTTGGCACTTAGATAGCGTTTTTCTTCGTGATTCGATCATGTAAGAGCCCGGTGTTTTGGGCATTATGTTTCTGCTTTGTTTCTGTAAGTATGGGTCGCTCGAAAGTCGTTCGTGGCGTCGGATTGGACAAAAAGTTGCAGAAAACAGCGAAGAAGACGAAGCAGACTGCGCAGACAGTGCCATGGCGCTGCGGGACAGCACACAGTGCCACGGCGCTACACTATAGCGCCGCGGCACTGTGCAGCGCCATGGCGCTACTGCTGCATCGTTTTGCTGCAGCAGCACCGTGGCGCTGCCCTTAGGCGCTGAGGCGCTGTCCCGGATGTTTTTCGGCGCGATTCCGAGGCTCCGGTTCGCGGTTCGATGGCGGATGCAGTCGGTTTTCTTATTTTTTATTATTTCGTTTTCTTAGGGTGCCAAAAACCGTTCCAAATTTGCTATTTAATTATTTTATGCATTATGAATGTGTATTTTAATTCAAATCATATTGCATATTGTATGCCATATAGTTTTAAAATCCCACCATAGGTTACATGCATAATATGTATGTTTGGTATATAGTATGTATGTATGGTCATGCATCATATAGTTATAAATGTTATAATGTATGTATGCATGTTTTATTCTCATAATTAATATAAGTGTTGTATTAATTAGATGAAAATAAAGTTGCATTGAGCATGACATTATTTTGGATAGTATAATTGTTATATTAATGTATGCTTTCAATGCATGTTTATAGTTTTAATTTCTTAAATTTTATAAGAGTTATAAAATGTGGTAGATAGATATTAAAATCTATAATAAAGAGTTGCATGCAAACATATGGTCTAAGTTAATTAATTTTAAAGGGGTTTAAAATTAATTAGACCTTAGGTTATATCTTCTAATGTGATTAGGGGGTAGTCTTTTATTTTGTTTTAACTAGGTTTAAAATGAAATAATAAAAGACTAAATATAAAATGTTGTCTATAAGGGAACCCTGTCTAAGGAAGGTTCTGTCTAGGTTGAGGTATTTAAGCTGACCGTAAGGGAACACTTCTACCTGGGAACCGACCTGGGGGTTGAATTAGTTAATATTTTATATACAAGCAATAATGTCGTTGGTTTATTAAAGTGTTTAACGAACTAAAACATTATTGTACAACTTCCGATATAATAGTTATATTGGCCGACTAAAAGTTCACTTAGTTAATTTCACTTAGTCGGGATTTATCTAAGTAATTTACCCTAGTCTTAGAATACTAAGTGGGAGCAAAAGAGAATATGTAATATACAGCGTATATATTTGATATACAAAGTATATATAACATACTTTACTCTCTCTCTCACGTTCTCCTTTAAATTCACGCTGTGAGTTCCATGCTCGACCTCGTGTCGCCCTGGCCGCGGCCTCCCTACGGAAGGTGTTTGTATGGTTCAATATCGAGGTGAATGGAGATAGTGTTCATAGTAAGTGGGAGAAGGACGTGTGACAACACATCCTGCGGTCTCCGCAATTGGTTTGCACCGTGAGGTTTCATACATGGCGTGCGTGTCGTCCTGGAGCGACCATCCATACGGACGGTTCATTGTATGGAAATCAAAACCAAGGCAAACTCCAGAAATGGATAGGAGTCTCTTAGGTTTTGCTCCAATATTTTCCTTCCCTATGGCAGGATTATTGGGATGGACCTCTGAGGTCCGAAAATGTTGGGTCACACTTACGAGGAGTTGTTAAGTTAGTTAGCAATTTCCTGACCAAATAAACGATGACTAAAATTTATAGGAATAAGAGTTATTCTGGTGTAAAATTTAGTTGAGAATGTCTCAATTCAGTGAAGGAGTACCTGTCCGCCCTACGGTGGCTGTTGGTCTAAATCACTGAAGCGTCGTTGCAAAACAATTTTGTTAGGGTGCTTAATTACTTTTGCTAAAATTTTGATTGGGTTTAAAAGGCTAATGCATGAAACTAATATAGATTTGTTTTTTACTTTGAGCATGTCTACTTCTATTATTGCACTCATAGCCGCGTAAAGACTTAATGGCGAAAATTACAAACAATGGAAGTCAAACCTAAACACTATTCTCGTGATAGATGATCTTAGGTTCGTCTTACAAGAGGATTGTCCTCAAGCTCCATCGCCTAACGCCATTGTGGCGGTGCGCAATGCCTATGACAGGTGGATCAAGGCCAATGACAAGGCCAAGGTCTACATCTTGGCGAGCATATCTCATGTGCTTGCTAAGAAGCACGAGGACACGGTCACCGCTAAGGAGATCATGGACTCGCTGCAAAGCATGTTTGGACAACCGTCCTCACAGGCTCGACATGAAGCCCTTAAGTCCGTTTACAACTCCCGCATGAAGGAGGGCTCCTCAGTGCGAGAACATGTTCTCAACCTGATGGTCAACTTCAACGTGGCTGAGTCAAACGGGGCCGTCATAGACGAGCAAAGTCAGGTCAGCTTCATTCTGGAATCTCTTCCGAAGAGTTTCCTGCCATTCCGCAGCAATGCGGTTATGAATAAGCTGGAGTACACTCTTACCACGCTCCTAAACAAGCTGCAGACCTACCAGTCTCTTATGAAATGTAAGGGACAAGAAAAGGAGGCAAATGTTGCCACCTCAAAGAGCTTCAACAGAGGATCGTCCTCTGGAACCAAGTCTGCGCCCTCTTCTTCTGGAAGTAAGACTTTTAAGAAGAATAAGGCTGCTGGTAAGGGATCTAAACCTGACTCAGCTGCTGCTGCCCATAAAGGCAAGGTCAAGGTTGCAGAGAAAGGAAAGTGTTTCCACTGAAATATGGACGGGCGTTGGAAGCGCAACTGTCTAAAGTACTTGGCCGAAAAGAAGAAATCCAACGAAGGTAAATATGATTTACTTGTATTGGAAACATGTTTAGTGGAGAATTATGACTCCGCCTGGATACTGGATTCAGGAGCCACTAATCACGTTTGTTCTTCATTTCAGGGAATTAGTTCCTGGAGGCCGCTTGACGCCAGAGAGATGACTCTCAAGGTCGGAACGGGAGAGGTCGTCTCAGCTGTGGCGGTAGGGGAGCTCAAGTTGTTTACAAACAAGAATATGTATATGTTATTAAATAATGTGTATGTTGTTCCTCAAATTAAAAGGAACTTAATTTCAATTCTTGTTTGTTAGAACAGATGTATTCAATTTCATTTCATTTAAATGAAGCGTTCATTTCAAGAAATGGTGTTAATATTTGTTCAGCTTTACTTGAAAACAACTTCTATGTGCTAAGACCAACCATAACTAAAGCAGGTTTAAATACCGAGTTCTTTGAAAATGCTAGAACTCAAAATAAAATGCAAAAAGTTTCTCAAAAGGAAGATACCTAGCTTTGGCACTTAAGATTAGGTCACATTAATCTCGATAGGATTGAGAGGTTGGTTAAGAATGACATTCTAAGTGAGTTAGAAGACGATTCTTTACCACCATGTGAGTCTTGTCTTGAAGGCAAGATGACTAAAAGACCTTTTACTGGAAAAAGGTTATAGAGCCAAAGAGCCCTTAGAACTTATACATTCAGACCTTTGTGGTCCAATGAATGTTAGAGCTCGATGAGGGTATGAATACTTCATCTCTTTTATCGATGATTATTCAAGGTATGGTTATTTATACCTAATGCAACATAAGTCTGAAGCCCTTGAAAAATTCAAGGAGTACAAGACTGAAGTTGAAAATCAATTAGGTAAAACCATTAAAACACTTCGATCAGATCGGGGTGGAGAGTATATGGACTTGAGATTCCAGGACTATATGATAGAACATGGAATCACGTCCCAACTCTTAGCCCCTGGTACACCTCAACAAAACGGTGTATCAGAAAGGAGAAACAGAACCCTGTTGGACATGGTTCGATCAATGATCAGTTATGCTTAGTTGCCTAACTCGTTTTGGGGTTATGCAGTGGATACTGCAGTTTATATTTTGAACGTAGTTCCATCAAAGAGTGTTTCTGAAACACCCTTTGAGCTATGGAAGGGTCGTAAACCTAGTTTACGTCACTTTCGCATTTGGGGATGCCCGGCACACGTGCTCATGACTAACTCGAAGAAACTGAACCTTGTTCAAAAGTATGCCTATTCGTAGGTTACCCTAAAGAGACGAGAGGTGGCCTCTTCTTCGATCATAAAGAAAACAGAGTGTTTGTATCGACAAATGCTACTTTCTTAGAAGAAGGCCATGTTCGAGATCATAAACCACAGAGTAAGTTAGTAATTAACGAGATTTTCGAAGAGGCTACAAACACGTCAACAAGAGTTGTTGATCAAGCTGGCGCTACAACAAGAGTTGTTGATGACGCCAGTACATCGCATCATTCACATCCACCTCAAGTGTTGAGGGTGCCTCGACGAGTGGGAGGATTGTGTCACAACCTGACCGCTACGTGGGTTTAACTGAAACTCAAGTTGTCATACCTGATGACGGCGTCGAGGATCCATTAACCTATAAGAAGGCAATGGAAGATACTGACAAGGACAAATGGGTCAAAGCAATGGACCTGGAAATGGAGTCGATGTACTTCAATTCCGTTTGGGAACTTGTAGATCAACCTGACGGGGTAAAACCCATAGGGTGCAAATGGATCTATAAGCGAAAACGAGACGCCGAAGGAAACGTACAGACCTATAAGGCGAGACTTGTGGCAAAAGGCTACACACAAAGGAAAATGGTGGACTATGAAGAAACCTTATCCCTTGTAGCTATGCTTAAGTCTATTAGAATACTTTTGTCCATTGCCACATATTATGACTATGAGATATGACAAATGGACGTCAAGACTGCTTTTCTGAATGGCAATCTTGAAGAAAGTATTTATGTCTCAACCCGAAGGGTTCATAGAACAAGGTCAAGAGCAAAAGGTTTGCAAGCTTAAAGGGTCCATATATGGACTAAAACAAGCATCTCGATCTTGGAACATAAGGTTCGATACTGCGATCAAATCTTATGGTTTTGACCAAAACGTTGATGAGCCTTGTGTATACAAGAAGATCGTCAACAACACCGTAGCCTTTTTAGTGTTGTATGTGGATGATATTCTACTCATTGGGAATGATGTAGGATACCTTACTCACATAAAGAAGTGGCTAGCGACTGAGTTACAAATGAAGGATTTTGGAGAAGCTCAGTATGTTATTGGCATCCAAATTCTAAGGGATCGTAAGAACAGAACGTTAGCCCTGTCTCAAGCAACTTATATCGACAAGATGCGTGCTCGATATTCGATGCAGAATTCCAAGAAAGGTTTATTACCCTTCAGGCATGGAATTCATCTGTCTAAGGAACAGTGTCCTAAGACACCTCAATAAGTTGAGGATATGAGACGTATACCCTATGCTTCAGCAGTGGGCAGCCTGATGTACGCTATGCTGTGCACTAGGCCTGACATTTGCTATGCGGTAGGGATAGTTAGTAGGTACCAATGCAACCTAGGATATGATCACTGGATTGTTGTTAAAGGAATCCTCAAGTATCTACGGAGAACGAGGGATTACAAGCTCGTGTATGGCGCTAAGGATTTGATCCTTACAGGATAAACTGACTCTGACTTCCAAACAAACAAGGACTCAAGGAAATCCACGTCGGGGTCAGTATTTACTCTTAACGGAGGAGCGGTTTGGCGAAGCATCAAACAAGGATGTATCGCAGACTCCACCATGGAGGCTGAATATGTTGCAGCTTGTGAAGTAGCAAAAGAGGTGGTTTGGCTTAGAAAGTTCTTGACAGATTTGGAAGTCGTTCCAAACATGAAATTGCCCATCACACTTTATTGTGATAACAGTGGTGCTGTGGCAAATTCTAAAGAACCTCGAAGCCATAAGAGAGGCAAACACATCGAAAGGAAGTACTACCTTATACGGGAAATAGTGCAGCGAGGAGATGTGATTGTCACAAAGATCGCTACAGAGCACAATATTGTTGATCCTTTTACGAAGGCACTCACGGCTAAAGTGTTTGAGGGTCGTCTAGAAAGTCTAGGTTTACGAGCTTTGTACAGTTAGTCTAGGGCAAGTGGGAGAAATGTAATTGGGTATAGTGTATGCCCTAGTTTATTGTATTTTCCCTTTTGCTTTATGATAATGTACACCCCACTCGAGTTCAGTTCAAGTGGGAGTTTGTTGGGTGTGTTGCCCTAAACTCGTACTTTGTATTTTTGTAAAAACAAATGTCTATTTAATAAAGTTTATTAAATAAATTTGTTGTTGAATCATAGCTTTGCCTTGTCCAAAATCCAATAAACTAAACATTCAACGTTATTTATGACGTAATCGGGACAGTATATATACTGAGTATATAGTTGATATACGGGGTATATATTTGATATACCCCTGATATATGAATGTATAATGTCCCGTGAATAACATAAAGGGTCTATAGTATATGGATAAGGCTGGGTACCTTATCCTGGCAACACTATGAATAAGGTCCACTCTGTAAAGGTTACAGACGACTCAATCCAGGTCCTTCGTGTGGAGACATGTGAGTGGGGGAATCCTATACAATGAGTTTGTATAAGACCGGACCACGAAATAGGCAGTCTTTAGATGTAACACCGTTAACTAATAGGTTGCTATTTCTTAGGATGACCAGGCAACTCATTCTCAATCTTGAGTGAGTTATGGACTCCTGCCCGTGAGGGCTCGTCCTTTGATATGTATGGGTGAGGGTGGCCCGAGTCGCCGACTCAACATTCCTACCATTTTGGGACGAGACTGAGTGTGGAGCTGGGAACATAACTTCACAAGATGGAATTCACTCCTCCCCGACTTTAGGGAAGTAGATGAGTGTTCCGTTAAATGCTGACTCCGGGACTTGAACAAGGGACGCCACCCTCTCATTGGCCGAGAGGGACTTCCGGTTATTCGTTGGACCATAACCGGGTTGTTCATTAGAGGAGCAGTGGTGTTTAAGGAGTAAGATGTAACTCAGGGGTAAAACGGTAATTTTATCCAACTTGAGTTACGAACACTCGTGAAGGATTGACTCGTCATTAATGGTCGTATATGTAACGCCCCGCGTTACTCAGGTTAGTTTACCCTCGAGTCTCGGGGCCTCCTTTCTTAGAAATTTCATTTTTATTTAATTTAATTGTTCCATTTCATTTTATTTCGAGCTGCTGCGGTAATTGTTATGAGTGTTGACGTATACTTACGTATCTAATTATTGTTTAACGAGGAAATTGTTTTCTCTATAATTGTTCTGGTTCGTTGGGCCCAAATTAAGTATCTAGGTAGTGGGCCTTCCTTGTTTTAAAACAAGAGGGAAAAGGAAAAACCCTAGCCCAAGTGGGTCCCTTCTTTGTAAAAACAAAAGAAAGGTAAGAAGAAAACCCTAGTCCCAAAAACCCCTCCCATTCGCGAAGCATCTCCCTTTTCCCCCCCGTTTTAGTTTTCGTTTTTCCTACCAGCGCCTCAACCCTCCCCGAATCACTCGACGGACGGCGACCTCCGATTGACAGCAGGAGGCGGCGCGGCAGGCAGCGGCGGCGGGGGACTCCGGGCAGCGGTGGTGCGCGGCGTCGGGCAGCAGCGGGTGCACGAATTTCTGGCAGCAGCAGACGTGCGCGGGCGTCGGACAGCAGCGGTGTGCGGGTTGTCGGGCAGCAGTGGTGGTGCGCGGATTCCGGTAGCAGCGGGTCCTGGCGCGGGTCCTTGCTGCACACAGCGTCGTGGGTATCGTTTTGGTGAGTTTTTACTGCTGAAATAGTCCGGACGGCAGCAGTTTTCGATCTCGGCGCCTACCCATAACCATTAGAGGCTCGATATACGCAACCCACATTTATTTGACTTAGTCCTGAGTTACCCGCACCTATACGAAGTCGATTTTTGCGGTAATGGACATTACAAGATCTCTTATAATGAATTTAGACGGCTGGAAATTTTGTATTAATTATTTCGTTTGTCTATTGTTGCTTAGGTGGTGAATCGACGCAAGATATAGGAGCATAACAGTGTGTAAGTAGCACCAGGGGGCGTGTGCGTGCGTTGTTTAGTGTTAACGGAGTAGTTTTGTGCTGATTTTTAATTAAAATAATTTATTTCGTGAATGTAGGAGTTGTTAGTCTTGGTTTTGAGGGCTTCTAGCGATTGTGTCGAGTTTCGTGATACTCTTTCATTGCTAGACGTAATAAAAAATTGCATGACTTATTATCGTTGGAGGGGGCTGGTCTTTTCTGATTGTAGTGGTTGGGAGTAATTGGCCTATGATGTTTGTAAACAGGTCGAAGATGAAATACACGTACTGAAAGCCTGTTATATAGTTTTATTGTTTTGTTATATTTTGTTGGAAGCTGTTGTGTTAGTGATCTGTTGGGTATGATGAAAAGCATGTTGGTAAAATTGTGCTGTGAATGATATACAAGTGCTGAAAGCCTGTTACATAGTTTTTATTGTTTGGTTATTTTTGTTGGAGGATGTTGTGTTAGTGATTTTGTTTGGCATAATGAAAAGAATGCTGGTAAATTGTGCTGTGAATTGAAGGGTGGGTGATGTGCTTATGGGTTGTCTTGGAGGGATTAGTAGAAATTGTCAGGTGTGATGTGATGGGTTAGTGGTTCGTTAACCGGGGGTCGTTTGAAGAGAAATTGCACACTAGTAGCTTGGTAGCTTGGTTACGCAAAGCCTTGAGTGAGTGCCTTGGGGATAAATGGCAAGGCCGAACCACAGTTTTCTGTACAGGAGTATTGGTGTCTTGGGGATAAATGTCAAGGACCAATACGCCGGGTAGTCATCGGTACCTTGGGGATAAATGTCAAGGACTGGTGCACAGTTCAAGGCCTTGGGATATATGGCAAGGCCGAACGTCAAGCTTCTGTAGAGGAGTATTGGTATCTTGGGAATAAATGTCAAGGGCCAATACACTCGAAGAGTTAGACTTGGGGGACTAATGTGAAGTGATGTGTATGGGTAATAATTCAAGGCCTTGGGAATAAATGGCAAGGTCGAGCACCAAGCGGGGTAGAAGAGGGTCAGTGCCTTGGGGATAAATGTCAAGCGCCGTTACGCCTCGAAGAGTTAGACCTGGAGTACCAACATAGGGAGGGTAGAGTGAGTGCTAGCTTAAGTGGGGCAATGGCTAGTGAGTCGTGGGTTTGGAGTCCCGACAATCCCGACGTTAGGCCGCTTGTACGGTAAGGTTAATCTGCTGTTATTATTCCTTGTTGCCTATCTTTGTTTCTGCTATTGTTTTGATGTGGATGTGATTACGAGCATGCTGTTGTGTTTAGTTAAGGAGGGCTACTTACGGAGTATTTTATGTACTCACCCCCCCCCCCTTTTTACCTTATTTGTTTCAGGTGTGAACAGGGCCGACCGTGGTGATGACGTGGAGGAGGTTTGACTAAAGAGGGATCACTAGTGTGTTGGTTAGGGTAGTGAATAATGTCGTGCATTGCCGACGTCGTTAAAAGTCTTATTGCTATGAAATAACAGGGGAATTAGACATTGGGTTAACTCATAGGACACTGTCTTTTGTTGCTTTACATATATTTTTACTATTCGAACTACTGATGTATTTTGGATTACTAGACTTTTTTTTATTGGATTCCTGACCACTGAGGCGGGTATGATTTTCTTGACATTCCATTATTGTGTACCTCCATTTTCTGTGTTGCATTAAGAGAACATTACATTTTTCGTTACCTTAAATAGGAGGGTTCAGTAAGCGTTATAGGGCTGTTACCTCGTCAAACGTATCGGAAATTCGGGTAGTTACAGTATATCCATGGACACGAAAACATTCTGCAGTGAGAAAAGTGCAACTGCGGGTCTTTAGTGGAATGACCCGTAGTTAATGAATCTAGATTAACTCGGTCAATGAGTTTGACCGATTAATCTTGCATCGTTGCAGCTTCGGATCTGTAGGTCCATTAGGTCCCCTTGCTAGCTCATAACGGGTAAAACGAGGATCAAGTTTTTGGAAGAATTTGAATTGTTCAAATTACTTAAGGGATTATATGTATATTGATACACTATAATATATAGTTAATTGTAAATTAAAACTATATATTATGAGATATATTATTTGAATGAGATTCAAATAAAATTAATATGAATAAGATTCATATTAAAACTATAGGTTAAAAATAATGTGCATAAGATGTACATTAAAACTGTAGGTTATACGAGAGAAATGTTTTAGAATATGATTCTATTTTTATAATAAATAATTGAGTGTTAATTATTTATGTATATATATATTTATTAATTATTAATTGGATTAATAATTAATTATATTAATTAATTTGATTAATTAATTATATTAATTAATTTGATTAATTAATTATATTAATTAATTTGATTAATTAATTATATTAATTAATTTGATAATTAATTATATATATATTAATTAATTATATATATATATATATCTTAATTATTAATATATATTATATATATATATATTAATATTAACTCCCCTGCAAAATTGCAGGGGAGTGGGAGGTTTTGTGACGTGGGGAGTTCCCCACGTCACCCTTCTTCTTCTTCTCCAAGTGTTGGAGAATTAGACAGAAGGTATTACAGAACAGAAGAGAAAAACAAAAATTCCCAGATCTCTCTTAAAAATTCTCTCGATCTCTCCCTCTCTTCTATCAAGGTGCTACCACAAGCACGATCCCGAGACCCAAGAGGATAGCGAGGAAGATCAGGTGGTGGTGTTCGAGTGGAATTCACTGAAGAAAAGTTACTTCAAAGTTTTGTATTTCTCCTGTATTTTTCTTATTTAAAATTCTATTTTGTATCCTGAAAATCAGCAACGAAAATTCGTTTCCGCTCCGGGATTAACATCCCTTCAGTTTTGAGGTTTGGAAGGAAAGGAAAACTTAGTCCACGCTTTATTGGACCATTTGAAGTCTTGGAGCGGATTGGCCCTGTAGCTTATCGGCTCACTTTACCGCCTTCTCTCTCCACAGTCCATAATGTCTTTCATGTGTCCATGATGCGAAAATACATTGCAGATCCATCTCACATCACCGACTACAAGCCATTGTGTCTAAGTGAGAGTTTTAGGTATGAAGAGAAGCCAAGCCGAATTCTTGCGAGATAATTGAAGACTCTTCGTAATAGGGAAATATCTCTCGTTAAAGTTCTTTGGCGGAATATAACCTTGAGGAAGCTACTTAGGAACGAGAGGATGAAATAAAGACTAAGCATCCAGAGCTTTTTCAAGACTAATGACTTTTGAGGACGAAAGTTCTTAAGGTAGGGAGATTGTAACGCCCCCATATTCTCATAAAATGTCCTGGAAGTTTAATGTGTATGGTTAGACAATTATTATTAGTATTGGGTGAATAAAATAAAATTAAAAAAAAAAAGTGAAAACATTGACTAAAAAGAAATGAAATTAGAAAAGAAAAAGGAAAATAAAAAAGAAATAAACAAAAAAAAGAGAGAAGTACACGGTTGGGAAAACAAAATTAATAATAAAAGATAGAAAAAAAAAGGTCTCAATTTTGACCTAGTCAAAATTGAATCACATGGGGAAAATTTCAGCCTTTGTTTTTTTTTTTGTTCTTTTAAAAAAAATCATAGGTAGTGATCAACACTATTCCTCCTCTCTCCTACTGTACCAAGTCCCTCACTGTCTAAGCGGACATTATTATTTTTTTTAGTTTATTCTCTGTCTCGCAAGCAATCAGACGCCAATTGTTGCTCAATTTTAAACAGTAAGCAAAAAGGTAAATTTGTGATTTTATATTTTCTTAGAATCATGTATTGTATAGGACAAGTTTCAAGGTTCAGGAAAAAAAATTTGTGATTTAATTTTTAGCTTGTGTCAAGAACTTTGGTAGATTGAACCGATAATTATTTTGGTTTACTGTTAAGGTAAGTGGCTCTGCTTTCAGAATGGCCTTAGGGCTAGGTTGGAAATTTTTATATGACGTTTTGAATGGCTATATGATGGATGATTTGTTTTTTATTTTTTGTGAACTGAAGGCTATGTTAAAATAGAATGTTTAATTATGGGACTTCATGCATGATATGAATGTGAAAATGTTTTTTTTTTATATAAAGCGTTTGTGGCAACTACCCGACTGTAATGCACAGACTATACTGAAATCGAGGCCCTAGGTTGGTGAGACTTGGCTCTACTGACTGGGTGCCAACTACCATCAGTTGGGGTAGAGTCTCCCAACAAACCCACCTATCTACCATAATGGAGATAATGGAGTTGGTATTGTTTGTGTAGGGTTGAATTGCTCACTTTTGCTGAAAAGAACAGGAAAAGGAAAAGGAAAAGGAAAAGAATTTGACTGAATAAAGATTTGTCCTTTGTGTATGCATGTCTGACCTATATAGCGGGGTTACTTACTGGGTATTTTTAATACTCACTCTTATTCTAATGTTTTTTTAGGTAATGGCAAGAACATATGAGGCGAGTGACAGACCGTTTGCTGGGTGTACCATGTGGACCGTGTCAGCATAATTCTATTTCTGCATTCCATACTAAATTATATTCAAGTGTTTTATTTTAAAATTTAGCGACAATGATTTCCTTTTATTAATAATTTAATTACTATTGGTATTATTTTTTTTCTCTTTTTAGAAATTGTTTCGTTTCGTTTTTTTATGCCAAATAAAGGTTTCTAACTATTTAGTAAGTTATGAAATTTTTGCTACGACGTTCTTGTTCGTTACCATTTTGTTAAATTTAAAAAGTTGAAAGCATGCACGTAGTAACATCCTTAGTTAGTCTAAGTCCAAAAAGTCGGGTCGTTACATTAATGACCAAGGTGAAGTAGGAAGGTCATTACCAAAGAAACAAGCATTGGCAGGAATTTTCGAACTAGACATAACAGCTTCAATGTAAGCCGAGATAGCGGCTATGCATCAGATGTTGAGACAACTAACAATGGAAAGGACACCAAAACCGCTACTCAGCAGCGATTCTTAAACCCTATCTTGTTTTTCAAATTTCTGATATATCTACTCATAAAGTTGAGCGTGCGAAGGTCCGTGGGTGGGATAGCTCATTGTTAGTGTGCAAGTTCGAGTTTCGAGTCGTCATCGAGACAATGCCGAATTTATGTGGGGGAGAGTATTACAATCCTAGCTATTATCTTTGGATTGTACCCCACGAGTTTGTCATCGAGGACGATGATAGTTTAAGTGGGGGAGAATATCACAACCATACTAGTAGAGAGTAGGTTGTGACGCCCACGTAGTGGACAAGTGGTGGCGACACTCATGTGTCGCCCATCGGGTCATGTTGAGGGACGAGAGAGAAGTGTCGTGATGCGACCAAGGAGAATGGTGCATCACCTATCACACCCCAAGGATGTGCACAAGAATGCCTAGAGAAGGCGTATGCAGAATGCAAGGTGAAGGTGATGTCAGTGGTGTCGGTGACAAGCTTAACGGGAGCCAGTTGGGGCCCTGAGTCATGACCTTAGAAGTCGGGGTTCGGTCGAGAGTTTGGACGAGCGGCTTTATAGTTGTATGCATATAAGTGAGATATGCAAGCACGCCAAGTTTCGTGTCAATCGGAGTTAGACGTGCGCTCTATGTTGGCGAGTGACTCCTAACCACTTTGCACGTACACGCTTGCCAGACCAAGAATGCCTTACAATGTACCTTAGGGGCAGGCATGGTGTTGGCTCTCCACCACCCCTAGGCCATGTCAGGGCCTAAGTGCGCCACCCCATGACATATACGTGTGTCATGGTGTGGGCGAGCGTCTACAAGACGACTGTCTTGAGTGACTTCCTTTGAGGATAGAAAACTCGAGGACAGTGTTGGGTGGCACGGGTGTGCCGGCATTGCGCCTCGATCTATGTGTCGGAGGTTGCACCACGGGGTCCTTATGCGGTACGGTATGCTTGAATCGCACGGGCGCAAGAGTCATCGTGCCTCGATAGTGTCTGGATGGCTAGATGTCCAAAAGGTTCCGATCATAAACACAAGTACATGGGTAGGTTCTCAGTATGCGTGTCCAAGTGAGCAGCGAAGCTCGATGACATCCCGATGGTCGAGGTGTCATCCCATAGTACCAGTGGGCACCTGGTAAGTGAAAAAAAGCTACTCTTGGCCCGCTAAGCAGCAAGACTCATACCGGTTGCCAAGTTTAGTCATTCCTTGTTCAGATCTTGGTGGGAATCATCCCTGTAGTTCTCGGTAATGTCTTTTAGCTCATTATTGACTAGTTTCTCGGTAGGAATGGTCTTAGAGGCGTCTGATGGGTCCGATAAGCTAGTTTTGACATAGTTAAGTGGCAAGAATCTCCCGGTTGTACACGGTTGGCGTTTTAAGCTCGTTCTCAGCCCGTTATAGGTCAGAACACATCCTAGTAAGGTCCTGGCTCAGTGTAGGAGCGGGACGACCTAGTGGCCGAGAACCAAGATGGTTGGAAAATAGTTGCGATGTCGTGTTTAGAAGACCTTAGCCTAGAGTAGAGGCAAGGTAGAGCCGTGGGGCTTGGCCTAGCATACAGGCAAGTCGACTACAGTCGTGATAGAGTTGAAATGCACGTACATGCGACGTGTATTGTCGAGACAAGTTAGAATTCAGCATACAAGTGAAGCTCGGTCGAGGAAGAAAGAACCTCGCCTAAGGTCCAACGAAGCCACAAAAGGCGTGAAAAGTGGATTGGGGCTACAGTTCCCTTTAAGGATGGGCATGGTCGAGCTTAGATCATGGCGCCGCACGGTTTAAAAATGTATGATTGTGAGACGGTGCATACTGGCGTGGGCGTTAGTAGCAGTAGGGGCGCTTATGGGAGTGTGGCACGTGCGGACGTGGGCGCTGGTGGCGGCAGGGTCGCTGATTGGCATGCGACGCGTGCGAACGTGGGTGCTGGCAGGGGCACTACTGGGCGTGCAGCGCGCGCGAGCATGGACGCTGGTGGCAGCAGGGGCGCGCGGGCGCTTGAACGTGCAGGGGTGTTGGCGTGCAAGCGCGAACGCAGTTGTCAGGCACTGTGAGGTTACCAAGGTGTTTGCCCACGTGTTGGGGCATGCGCGGGCTTAGTGGGCTTGTGGGTGCTGTCATGTGTGAGCGCGCGATGGCGCTTGCGGCAGGAGATGATGTCGCGCGTGCGGAGTGGTCGCCTTGTGAGGTTAGCTCGTGACGACGGGGTGCGCCGTGTAGTCAATGTGCGTGCGGTGGGCTTGTTCTCCGTGAAATCAATCCTCTTTTTAGGGGGCTTCCCATCTTTATCTTCCCTTCACTGTCGTAGGTTGATTCTTGGATCTCTTGCCCGAATATGATCACATCATAGAGTTAACACTCCGACACTTTAGTCAGTACACAATTTGACCTATATTCGACAGAGTATATATTTTGTATACTTTATACGAGAGGTGAGACTCTCTACTTACAGCGACAGGCTCCCGACAAGGCTTCTGATAACCTCGGACCAAGCTGTCATGTCGGAGAACATTTCTTCAATTTATACTCATTTGCTTACTCTGTAACTTCGGCTCGTACCTAACATAGGTCGGCGAATATGTAGAATGTAGCTCGGCTCAACTCCGGATATCGAGTTGAAAGAACTTGTTTTCGTTGAATCTTCTTATCTGATTCCTCTGATCATGGTGATAGCTAATGATATTCGTTGTTGACACGTGGCAGCTAATAAATCGCCAGTAACAATTTATTCTTTATAGTGAAACGACTTAGTTCTTCCTACTGTGAATATTATTGTTTATATTTAATAGGGTTTGTTGAATATATAGATAAAGGATCAAATTTGTTTGTAAACTACAAATACTACATCACTGCACAATTTAAAAAAAAATTAACAATTCAGTTCCATGAAAATGTTCACCATAAATAATAAATTGTTACAAATTTTAAACTAAATGAATTAAATTGTTACACACTAAACAAATTCACGTCTAAATTTTTACAAATTTGAAAATACGCAGGTTTTTAATTCAAATATGACTGACTAGCTGGTTACTTTCATTAAAGTACATGGATCAAAATTTGTTTTAACCATTATTTTATATACTTGACCTCTTTACTTGTTGCATGTCATGCTAAATCATCACTAATTAGTCTAAATCATCACTAATTAGTCTAATCAATGTGCTATGTCAACCAATAAGCAAACAACATTAATGGAAGACTTGTTGGAATCGATATGAAAGTTGATAATTTATGGCCCATAACAATTTCAATTTTCTCTTTTTGGGTTTTCTATTTTTTGTTTTCTATGTTTAGTTTTCTATTTTTTAAAAATAAAAATCATATATGTTTGATAGTTGTTTTTGTTTTCTGTTTTTCAAAAACTCGAAGTCAAACACATGTTTGATATCTATTTTTGGTTTTCTGTTTTTAAAAAGTTTGAAAATTGAAAATATATATTAGATATATAAAAAATATATGTAAAATAAAAGAGATGACAATAGTATGTGGTAGGAGTCACGATGCCCTCTTCCACGAAATGTTTAATTCTCGTCTCCAACCCATTCTCGGATTTCGAAAATCGAGATACTTGTTTAGGAATTCTCATTTGGCGCCGAGATGTTCACGAGAAAAATTATTCGTTTAATAATTAATTTTAATTATTTTTATAATAAAAAATAAAAAACAATAAAGATATATAATTTATATTATTTTACTCAATTTATTATTTACTCGTATAAATAATTAGATTAATATTTATTCATAATTTAGTAAAAAAATCAATAAAATATATATTAATTATTTAAAAAATAAAACGGGAGACGGAACATGATTGGAAATACATTCACTGTTCTTAAAGCAGTGACTCGACCCTACGACAATTTTTGTCATCTCTAATTTAGAGACATTAAAATAAAAGTTCAGAGAGAAAAAAAAGCTTTTTCAAAGAAATTGTAGAGAGTAAATTTTAGAGACTTAGAGAAAAGTAGGAACAACAAATTAGTGGAAAAAAGTTAAAGTCAAAAATAGAAAATTCTAGAGGGAATAAGGTTGAGAGCAAAAGACATGTTAAATGAATAAAAAAATTAGAAAGAAAAAGAAAAGTTATAGTGAGAACTAAATTTGGACAAGAAAGTTCTTATCCAACAAAAATAATAATAATAATAATTGGACAAGAAAAAGTGCAAATATATTTGTTATAGAAAATAAATAAATAAAAGTAGAAAGAAAAGTTATAAGCAAAAGAAAATTGAACGATAAAACATTTAGTTAGAGAAAAGTTGAAGATATATTTCTTAGAGAAAAAATAGACTAGACAGAGAAAGAAAAGTTATAAAATGTGAAATTTTAGAATGAGAAACATTCGAAAATATATAAAAGGTTAAGAGAGAGAAAAAAGAACATGATATATTACAACAAAATCAATGAAAAATAAATATAAACAAATGAAAATTTTGGTGACAGAAAAAGATATTTAAGAGATGAAAATTTTGGAAAGAGAAAGATAAATTTTGTTAGACACATACGCGAAAGCTAGACACAAAAGATAAGGCCACCATGTCTTTACGGTTTCAAAGCCAAAGAGGAAGTTTCTTCAAGGTTTCTGCTATAACAGTAAAGAAGAAGAAAATTTTTGTTTGGGCCTGTTGGGATTTTCTCTACCTTTAAAAAGATTAGAGACTCGTGCAAGCGCACACGGTCACAAGTAATACTCGGAAGTAATCCAAGGTCGAATCCTCAGGGACTTGTTGCTTTTCAAAATCAAGTAATGCAGTGAAATAGTTCAAATATGCAATTGTGATTTAGGAAGAAAATAATGGTGAAATGTTGTTGTTTGGGGTTTTAACTATAAGGCAATTTAATGAAACTCGACCTCCTTGTCTCTTACCTTAGTTTTGATGCAAAACATGGAAAACACACTATGTTGGGAAAATGCACCAGGCGCAATTCCTGACTTTTCTTGGGATTTGAGTTCTACTCTTTCACTACCACTTTTGGTTGCTGCAGAGACTAGGGTAACCTACAATCACATTCCTATGTGTGATTACAATCCTAGATAATATCTACGAACTCATTTGCATTATGGGTCAGATGGCCTATTCCTAGGACCATATTTTATGCGCTTATTCCTAAGTCACATCCCATATTGGTTTCCTATTATTTTACCTAACTCACCTTTCCCAAGGTCGGGCTTTGGTGTATAAATCAAGTTCCCACTGGCCAAATGAAAAAAAGATGTAAAGAGAAGTTTTTAGAAACCAACCCAAAAAAGTGCCAGGCGCAATCTGGCCAAAATCCCGAGCGTGTTGAAAATCAAATCTTTTGACTAAGGCATTCCACAAGGAGGTTGATAACTAATTTAGAGCATAATTAAATGAAAGTAAATGCACGAAAACATAAAGAAAGTATTTTTCATTGAATTTAAATGAATAAATAAGCCGTACAAGAAGTTCTAGCTTAACCCTCTTCTCTCTCGAGCGTGAAGGGAGTTGAAACTCACTAAAGAACTTTAAAATAACGGAATGAACAAAGAACGAAAGTAAGAAACTGAATTAAAAGCACTACGAAAGGTAAAAGCGTGAAAAACAAAGAAATGAACAACTAGAACATGAACATAAACCCTAAAAACGTGTTCTACAACTAGAGAGCATCTAGAAGAAGATGAAATGAAGCTTGGAAGGGATGATTTGCTGAGGGATGGATGACCTCCTTTCATAGCACCATAGGTTGGTTGAAACTCCCCTCCATTTTAGGTGGAAAAGGGTTGAGATTCACCTAACCACCTCTCTTGGACTTGGACTCACGGTTTTGAACATGTGGGAAATGTCCTCCTTGCCCTTCATTAATCAAAACGTGCGTTTTGACAAATTGCCCTCCAAAAATGTGCCAGGCGCAATTCTGCAAAAGACAGAATTCTGTTAGTTTCTTCCAATTTTGACCGTATTTATCTCATATTTTTCCTAAAGTACCATAGTTTGACTTTTATTCATAAATAATCGATGTATGTTCTACTTTAAGAATATATGGTCCTTTTTGGCAAATAGTAATGGGAAATGGGTAAAAAACGTGGTCAAACAGGGCTACCGACACATGTTTTTGCAGTAAAAAGTCAACCCTAACACACCCGTAAACTTAGCCATTTGCTTGTCCTCAAGCAAAAACAACAACAACAAGTCTAAAACAATCAACATGCTAGAAATATGAATGATCAACAATCCAAATGTTCTAAGTAAATGAATCATATAAGTGTCAGGAAAGGCTCCACAAGCTAAACGTCCTAAATTTACTCTCAAGCCAACAACCATAAACCATCCTTTGTTTTGAAAAAAAAAACGATTCTAAATCTTCTTCTTTTCTAAAACACAAAACTCTTTTACAAAACCATGGAATATGCACACTTCCGTTTTTATTCAAAAATTTTAACATCAAGCGGACTGGCTACTAGCGCCTGAGGTTTTCAACACACTAACATCGATTTCAAACCACAGCCACTCATAGAAACTTGTTAGGTAGCAACCCGGCATAAAATGATGTCGGCAATGGTTTTCACGAAGTCACCTTAATATGTAGGCTACAACCCTCCAAGATGTTAACGCCACCCATTTAAACAAAATGAATGTCTATAGTGGGACTCGTGAAAAGTAAGTGCATTTTCTTTCCTCTCATGTTTCTTATCACTCTTTTCTTACTTTCACTTTTATTTTTCTTTCCCCCACTCTTATTTTCACTCACGACACTTTTTTTGACTTGCTTTTCTTCTTTTGTACTCTTTTCCATACTCTTTCGTTCGAAAAAAATTTCCTTGCATATGACTCCTTTATTACTTGCATTTTCTTTCTTGAAACAGAAAGACACACACCGTCTCCCCCAAACTTAAGGGAAACAGTGTCCTCACTGGGGAAAGAAATTTTTAGAGATGCAAAATTTTGGCACAAAAGGGACAAGGACTTCCAAAGCAATGAAAAAGTTAAGGTTTCAAAACAAAAAGAAGCAGAACACAGTTTTATAATCAAAACAAAAAGAATGGAAAATGACTCATGGCTTGATCATAAAACTAGGAAATCTAACCTATTCATGCCTTTAAGAATCCTCATCGACAAGATACAGAAACAAAGAACAAAGGAAAGCATTTCATTAAAAAGATGAACATGTTGATAGCTTAGAAAATATGCATTAAAGAAGCTAAGGACAAGCTAGTAGCTACAACAAGGAAGCATGCAAGCTTGAACTCTAAACAGATGCAAAAACACAACATGTATACCTTCCTAACAGCACAACATCCCAACACTAACCTAAAACAAAAAATAAACTAAACAACCTATCATGCAAACTAAAAGAACAAAAACAACCTACACAACCTACACAACCTAACATGCAAACTAATCTAAACAACCTAACATACAAAATCAAGATCAAAATATCAAAACAAAGAGAGTGAGATACTCCCCTATTCATCATCGGAAGACTCATCATCGGTGGAATCGGTAGGAAGACGGGAAGAAGATGGTAAATCGGCCATCAGCTCATCGGGGAAAGAAGGTGCTTCATCACCATATATCTTCTTGAGGAAAGCACATGTGGCACGTTGAGTAACTAACAGAAGCTCATACTTGTGCCTAAGCTCATCATACTGCTCCCTAGTCACCACCCCTCGGGTCTCGGGATCCGCGGCGGTAATGGGAGAATCTTCCTCTCGAATAATGGAATACCCCCGAACTCTTCTTAGAGATGTGAAAGGCTTCTTGGGCATCATAACATTGGCATCATCGGCCTCCACTCCCGCCTGTAAGCATAACTCAGTTATTAATCCAGGAAAAACAAGTGGGCCTACCATTTTCTCCGAGCAACTCCGTATCTCATTTCTTATGAGTTCCCCCAAAGTTGAACTCAACGCCCTTCATGAGAATGTACACCATCATCGCCCTATTGCGCTTAATGGAGGAATCGTGAGAAGTGGGTATCAACCGGTTCTTCACCACATACATCCAAATTGTCGCGTGCTCATTAATGTCAAGGGGCTTTAAGGAAAGCTTCCCCGTGGTTGAGATAGTCCATGTCTTATGTGGTCTACAAATATGTCTACGCGCCTCCTCCACTTGCTCGTCCGATGGATGCACCAAAATTTCATTACCTATGGCATTAAAAACATCGAACAAACCATAATGAGTATTAATAATGGAAGGCGAGAATTTTACCACTTTACCCGATACTCTCACTACATCCCCTCGGTGTGGGTTGATGGCAACGTAAAACTCTTTCACCAAGTCCTCTGATACACGTGTAATGGGGGCAAACAATGTCTCCCAACCATTTTCCACAAGCCTCCTCCTAACATATTCCGGCACCGGCTCTTGAGCCTCATCAAAACCTTTCTCAAGGAGGATATCACGTGTTGTGAAATTGGGCTTTCTCACCTCCAATCTCACCCTTTTTACTCTTGATGGTGTCTGCTCGGTAGAATCGGTATCCTCTTCATTAGCCTCCTCAAGTGGCTCTTTTGCCCCTCTCTGCACCCTAGCCCTCTTGGCTTTTTTAGATGGACCGGCCTCGGCTTCTTTTTGAGCAGCCAAACGTGCTACAGCGGCGCGGGTCCTAGGCCTAGAAATTGCGCCTGGTGCAATTTCCGCCACTTTTTTCTTCTTTTGTGTTTTCTTCACCACTTCGGTCAAGCTCACCTCCTCATCTGAAGTCTCTACATTAGCAACAAAGTTTGGGTCAGAAACATTCAAACTCGATAAAGAAGGGGTCTTACCTTGTGAAGAAGAGGAAGATGATTCCGCCATGGCCTCACTAGGGACATCCACAAGACCGGATGTTCCTTCTTGCTCTTTTGTAGGGGGCTCCTCATCAACTTGCTGAGATTCGTGCACCGGAGTTCGTACTCTCACTTCATATTGGAAGATATCGTCATTGTCTTCCTCGTCCTCAAACTCGTCTCCATGCACTTCTTGGGGTAATTCTCCAAAATCTTCATCTTCTCTATCAGCATTCAATTGTTCTTGTGCTGCCCCATTGTTTCCATCATCCTCCAATGGATCATCTCCCCTTGCTTCATTCAACGCCACCAAAATCTCGGCAATTTTCGACGTTGTCCTTTCCTGTTCTAAATCATAAAAAACTAGGGGCTTTTTAGTCAAGATAGGATCTGGAAAAGATGGAGACAAAATACCTTGTAGAGTGGCCGGTGGAGTCTCATCCATAATTGCACCAGGCGCAATTTGGCATTGAATTTCGACCGTGGCTGAATCTGAATGCTCCAAGGGCTCCGTGTCGTGTTCTGAATCCCCACTACCCTGTTCTTGACCTTCAACATGCACAGCAATAGTAGTGGAAAGAGGGGGAGGGATAAACAGTTCTAAAGACTCGGAAACGGGGTTATCTTGAGAAAGATTCATCCTACGACGTATACTCATGCTATTTAACTCAAGTTGAATCTTCTCACTCACTTTCTTTGAGTTTTCCAGGAATTCTTGCCATTTTATGTTTAGTTCCTCAATTTTCGCATAAACCCTTTCATTCTCTTTGTCCCTAATTTCGTTATTTTTACTGAACATCTCCGCCCTCTCTTGAAGTTTAGCTATTTCTTCATCTAAAACAGCACCTTTTTCCTCTAAAGATTGATTTTTTCGAAGATAGACTTTATTAACTCCTCCTAATTTCTTCTCACTATGACCCTCTTTATTAACCCTATTTCTCCTAGGGTTCATTCTTATAGCTTCTTCATATTTTCTTCTTTGTTCCCTAGGATCAAAAACTAACTTTTCATGAGAAATCCTAGGAGGTTCAAGAGGAAACATACCTGGTTTGGTTGGTGGAGGCAACAACACTCTCTTCTTTTCCTTCTCTTTGTCGTGTGGCTTGGAGGAAGATGAACCTTCCATGGTTCTTGAGTTTGCTTCACGATCGACAACGAAAATCCCTCCAATAAACCCTAAAAGTGCCGAAAAAGAGAGAGATGAAAGAGACTTTGAGAATCTTTGAGATTTCTTGAGAGAAGATTTGAAAACAAGTGAGAAAATTATGGTAAAAATCGTGAATGGGGTGTTTTCAAATTCTAGGGCTTTTTGTTTTATGTTTTAAAAGCTATTAAAGACATAATTGAGTTTAAAATTGGGCCTCTTTTTGATTTAAAAACAACCCAAAGCCCATTTAAACATAACCCACATAAAGCCCACGAAAGCCCTAATCCATAACTCAAAAAAATCGAAATTGTCTCTTAAATTGCGCCTGGCGCAATTTTGACGTGGGTCGGATCTTGATCCTACAAAATTCAAATGCAAAAACAAAAATTAGATTTAGAATCTACACCAAAAAGCCTTAAAGAAAGTGTAAAAATTTTGTAAAAATAAAGCAAAAAAATATTTTACATAAAAACGCCCCCAAACTGTCCGAGGGATTGTTTCCACTGTTTTCTTATGGGTCTTTCAGTATTACAGAGGTTTTACCTCTGTCAATATACTCGCCATAATATTTCTTGACCCGATGCCCATTTACCTTAAAGATATTACCTTTAGAACCCTTTAAATCCACCGCTCCATGTGGATAAACATGTTCAACTACGAATGGCCCTGACCATCTAGACTTAAGCTTACCTGGAAACAACTTTAATCTAGAGTTAAAAAGCAAAACTAAGTTTCCAGGTTCTAAATTCTTGTCCATTATCTTTTTATCATGCCACTTCTTAGTTTGTTCTTTGTACATCTTGGCATTCTCATAAGAAAACTGACGAAATTCATCCAACTCATGTAACTGGAGCAATCTCGCTTCACCTGCAGCAACATAATCAAAATTTAGTTTTTGCGTAGCCCAATATGCTCTATGTTCTAATTCTAATGGAAGATGACATGCTTTACCAAAAACAATGCGATATGGGGACATGCCTAATGGAGTTTTATAAGCAGTTCTATACGCCCACAAAGCATCATCAAGTTTAATAGCCCAGTCCTTCCTATTTACATTCACAGACTTCTCTAAAATTGATTTTATTGCCCTATTTGATACCTCTGCTAGTCCATTAGTTTGTGGGTGATATGCAGTAGCAATCTTATGGTGAATGTTATACTTTTTAAGCAAATTACTTACTGCTCTATTCAAAAAGTGTGTACCCTCATCACTAATCAAGCATCTAGGTGTACCATATCTAGTAAAAATAAACTTTTGCAAGAAGATAGAAACTACCTTGGCATCGTTAGTAGGGGTGGTCAAAGCCTCAACCCATTTCGAGACATAATCAACAGCTAAGCGAATGTAATTCTTACCGAATGAAGGTGGGAACGGACCCATGAAGTCAATGCCCCAAACATCGAAAAGTTCAACTTCCAATATTGGGTTTAAGGGCATCTCATGCTTCCTTGTCAAGTTACCTGATCTTTGATAGCGGTCACATCCTTGAGTGAATATATGAGCATCTCGAAATAGAGACGGCCAAAAGAAACCACTTTGGAGGACCTTTGCTGCAGTCTTACGTCCAGCAAAATGCCCACCACATGGTGATTTGTGGCATGCCTCTAGAATCTCCTTCTGTTCATGCCCAGCAACACACCTACGAAGAATATTATCAGGTCCTAGTTTAAACAGGAAAGGTTCATCCAATCTATAAAACCTGACATCATGAAAGAACTTCTTTATTTGGTGCTTACTCAAATCATTAGGAATTATTCCGCTCACCAGATAGTTCACATAGTCAGCATACCAAGGGACTTCAGAAATAGCTAAAAGATACTCATCCACAAAATGCTCTTTAATCTCACAACTATCATGCTGCAAAGAAGACTCTAGCCTAGATAGATGATCCGCTACTTGGTTTTCTGTTCCTTTTCTATCTTTTATCTCTAAGTCAAACTCTTGTAACAACAAGATCCATCTAATCAACCTAGGCTTAGCTTCTTTTTTAGCAAACAAATATTTAAGTGCAGAATGATCGGTAAACACTATCACTTTTGTCCCAATCAAATATGAACGAAACTTATCAAATGCGAAAACAACAGCCAAAAGTTCTTTCTCAGTCACCGTATAGTTCAACTGACTACTATTCAAAGTTTTACTTGCATAATAAACAGGATGAAGAATTTTACCTTTCCGTTGACCCAACATCACACCTATAGCAAAATCACTTGCATCACACATTAGTTCAAATGGCAAGTTCCAATCTGGTTCAATTATGATAGGTGCTGAGCTAGGTGCTTTCTTAAGTGTCTCAAAAGCTTTCAAACAATGTTCATCAAAAACAAAGGGTCGATCCACTTCCAACAACTGACACAAGGACTTAGAAATTTTCGCAAAATCTTTTATAAAACGGCGGTAGAAACCCGCGTGTCCTAAGAAACTTCTAACACCTTTTACAGTTGTAGGAGGGGGTAGTTTAGCAATCACATCTATTTTACCCCTATCGACCTCAATTCCTTTTTCTAAAATTCTGTGACCTAAGACTATACCTTCACGTACCATAAAATGGCACTTCTCCCAATTAAGCACAAGGTTAGTCTCTTCACACCTTTTTAAAACATTCTCTAAGTTCTCTAAACAAACATCAAACGACTCACCAAACACAGAAAAATCATCCAAAAAATCTCTACCGTGCTTTCTATCATGTCTGAAAAAAATAGCGGTCATGCATCTTTGGAAGGTAGCGGGAGCATTACAAAGACCGAACGACATTCTCTGGAATGCAAATGTCCCATAGGGACACGTGAACGTGGTCTTTTCTTGGTCCTCCGGAGCTATAGTAATCTTGTTGTAACCCGAATACCCATCGAGGAAACAATAACATTCCTTCCCTGCAAGACGATCAAGCATTTGGTCAATAAAAGGTAATGGAAAATGGTCTTTTCGAGTTGCCTTGTTTAACCGACGGTAGTCCATACACACTCTCCAACCAGTCACCGTTCTAGTTGAGATCAACTCGTTGTCGTCGTTTGTAATCATCGTCATACCACCCTTCTTGAGAACGCATTGAACCGGGCTAACCCAACTGCTATCTGAAATGGGGTAGATCACTTCAGCATCTAACCATTTTATGATTTCCTTTTTGACCACCTCTTTCATTTTCGGGTTAAGCCTCCTTTGGCACTCGATAGAATTTGTGACTCCGTCCTCCAGGATGATTTTGTGCATGCAAAATGTAGGGCTAATTCCTCTTATGTCCACTATGGTCCATCCAATAGCCCTCTTGTACTTTGATAAAACCTGCAAAAGCAAAGATTCATGTTCATTAGACAAATATGAAGAAATGATAACGGGCAAAGTATCGTTTAAACCCAAATAAGCATATTTTAAATGAGAAGGTAGGGGTTTCTTTTCCAATTATGGAGGTTCAATGATGGAAGGTTGCAAGGCCTTCAAATCCGCTATTGTCGGCGGCAAAAACTCAAAACGCTCAAGTTGGGGCAAAATTGCACCGGGCGCAATTTTGGATTCTTTTTCTGCGGCCTCAAAATTTGCTTCAAAGTCTTCCACCATCATTTGCTGGAGTTCCTCCATGATTGCTCCTATTGTAGAGCAGTCCTCGACTTCATTCGGGAGACGCATCGCATCGAGGACATTGAAGGTTACCTGTTCATCATTGACCTTAATCGTGATCTCTCCTTTCCTAACATTGAAAACTGTATCTCCAGTTGCTAAGAATGGCCTCCCAAGAATGATCGGCACCTCAAGATCTGCTTCACAGTCCAAAATTATGAAATCGGCGGGAAAAATAAACTTATCAACTTTAACAAGCACATCTTCTATTTTTCCTTCCGGTTTCTTTATGGATCTATCAGCTAGTTGTAAAGTGACAGTAGTGGGATGAGCTTCTCCTATATTTAACTCTTTAAAGACAGAAAGAGGCATAAGATTAATGTTTGCTCCTAAGTCACACAATGCTCTTCCTAGGTTCTTACCTCCTATTGAGCAGGGGATGGTAAAACTACCTGGGTCCTTACATTTAACAGGCAATGGATTCCCTAGAGCATCACTACTACACTTTGTCAAGGCTACCGTTTCATGCTCACCTAACTTCTTACGCCTAGATATGATGTCCTTTAAAAACTTAGTGTAGTTAGGCATTTGTTCTAAAGCATCTATGAGAGGTATATTGATATGCAACTGTTTTAGAATCTCAAAGAACTTCTTAAAATGACCATCCTGATTCTTTTTAACTAGCCTTGGGGGGAAAGGTGGAGGAATCTTAATATTACCTACCTGTGGAGTAGTGCTGGGCACTACTTGCTTACCTTTATCCGCCTTCTTATCTTTTTCTTTTGAACTTACAGGTTCTGCTTTCTCTTCTTGTTGTGGATTAGAGGTGGATGCAGGAACAGGTGTAACTACATGAGTTCCTTCGTCTGGAAGTGAAGGTCCTTCATAACTTAATCTGCTTCTTGTGATAACCGCCTTACAGTGCTCCTTTCCCTCACGATCTCGCTTCGGGTTTTCTGTGTATCCAGGCAATGTACCTTGGGGTCTAGATTTCTGGTCATTTGCCATCTGCCCCACTTGCATCTCCAAGCTTCTTATCGCAGCATCAGTTCTTGTCATGAACTCTTTCATCATGGCCTCCAAACTTGCGTTGTTACCACTTTGTTGAGTAGTATTTTGACCTCTTTGCTGATTGTATTGTTGAGGCTGCGACGCCGGTTGAGTTGGAAAACCAGGAGGAGTATAGTTTTGCTTGTATTGTTGAGCGGGTGCTTGTGCACTGCTACTAGCTACTCCTTGGTTACTCCAGAAAAAGTTTGGATGGTGCCTCCAGTAAGTGTTTGAATACGGGTTGAAATTCCGCTGGGCACCTTGACCTACATAAAAAATAGACGCTGGATTAGCTGGAGAGTTTTCATACAAGTGGTTATCACCACAATAGACACAAGATATATCTGAAATTTGCAAAATAGGAGAGGGTTCAGGTATCGCCGAAGTGACGGTTTTGGATTCCTTCTCCATTGTCAACTACTTTAACATTTGGTTCATAGCCGCCATTTGGGCTTGCATTGAAGCTACTGTGTCTAACTCAAAGATTCCAGCTGATACTTGCTTCTTTGGTAATGACCTTCCTATTTCGCCTTGGTCATTAATGTCTGTCATCTTATTCAAGATATCAACGATCTCATTTACCGACTTCTCTAACAATGAGCCATTGGCTGCGGTGTTCAACATCATCCTTGATGAACGATCCAATCCTCTATAGAATTGTTCAATCTGGGCAATCCATGGCTCGGGCATCTTCTAAGTAACTCCTTAAAACGCTCCCAAGCTTCTTAAACTGCTTCGTTCTCTTTCTGTCTAAAAGACACAATGTCCTCTCGGAGGTCTGCGTTCCTGGTCAAAGTGTGGTACTTTGCCAAAAATTTCTCTGTCAGTTCTGCCCATGTGTTGATAGAATTTGGTTCTAACGCGTTTAGCCAAGCCCTTGCACCATCCTTGAGAGAAGAAGGAAACATTTTTAATCTTAGTGCATCCTCAGAAACACCAGGAAGTTGAAATGTATTAGCTATTTCAATAAAGGATTTGAGATGGGAGTAAGGATCTTCATTAGTCAATCCTCCGAACTGGCCCATCGTCTGTAACATCTGGAACATGACTGGCTTGAGCTCGAACTGTGCAGCTTGGGGTAAAGGATTATTTATCCCTGAATTTAGGTTGTGGAACGCATGAGTGACATAATTCCGCATGGCTACATCTCGATTATCTGCTAAAAGGATCAGATTAAAAATTTCTTCTGCTCGGTTTGGTGCTCCTTCATCTGCCATATCTCCATTCACAGGTGGATTTTGTGGCGGTGGAGGATCTTGTGCATTTCTATTCATCTCGATGGTCTCTTCTTCTTCAACTTCTTTCTTTTTTTTACTTTCTTTCTCTTTTCTCAACCTCTGCTCACGCCTTCTTCTCTTAAGGGTTCTTTCAATCTCTGGATCAAATGTCAACCAACCAGACCCTGTGCTCATACACAACTCCCTTAATGGTTAGATATAACAGTTAATTCCAAGGACAGAGGTATGCAACAATCACACAATGAAATAATTCACTTGAAAAGAATATGATTTGAAACTCAAGTCCCCGGCAACGGCGCCAAAAATTTGTTGGGATTTTCTCTACCTTTAAAAAGATTAGAGACTCGTGCAAGTGCAAACGGTCACAAGTAATACTCGGAAGTAATCCAAGGTCGAATCCTCAGGGACTTGTTGCTTTTCAAAATCAAGTAATGCAGTGAAATAGTTCAAATATGCAATTGTGATTTAGGAAGAAAATAATGGTGAAATGTTGTTGTTTGGGGTTTTAACTATAAGGCAATTTAATGAAACTCGACCTCCTTGTCTCTTACCTTAGTTTTGATGCAAAACATGGAAAACACACTATGTTGGGAAAATGCACCAGGCGCAATTCCTGACTTTTCTTGGGATTTGAGTTCTACTCTTTCACTACCACTTTTGGTTGCTGCAGAGACTAGGGTAACCTACAATCATATTCCTATGTGTGATTACAATCCTAGATAATATCTACGAACTCATTTGCATTATGGGTCAGAGGGCCTATTCCTAGGACCATATTTTATGGCTTATTCCTAAGTCACATCCCATATTGGTTTCCTATTATTTTACCTAACTCACCTTTCCCAAGGTCGGGCTTTGGTTTATAAATCAAGTTCCCACTGGACAAATGGAAAAAAGATGTAAAGAGAAGTTTTTAGAAACCAACCCAAAAAGGTGCCAGGCGCAATCTGGCCAAAATTCCGAGCGTGTTGAAAATCAAATCTTTTGACTAAGGCATTCCACAAGGAGGTTGATAACTAATTTAGAGCATAATTAAATGAAAGTAAATGCACGAAAACATAAAGAAAGTATTTTTCATTGAATTTAAATGAATAAATAAGCCGTACAAGGAGTTCTAGCTTAACCCTCTTCTCTCTCGAACGTGAAGGGAGTTGAAACTCACTAAAGAACTTTAAAATAACGGAATGAACAAAGAACGGAAGTAAGAAACTGAATTAAAAGCACTACGAAAGGTAAAAGCGTGAAAAACAAAGAAATGAACAACTAGAACATGAACATAAACCCTAAAAACGTGTTCTACAACTAGAGAGCATCTAGAAGAAGATGAAATGAAGCTTGGAAGGGATGATTTGCTGAGGGATGGATGGCCTCCTTTTATAGCACCATAGGGTGGTTGAAACTCCCCTCCATTTTAGGTGGAAAAGGGTTGAGATTCACCTAACCACCTCTCTTGGACTTGGACTCACGGTTTTGAACATGTGGGAAGTGTCCTCCTTGCCCTTCATTAATCAAAACGTGTGTTTTGACAAATTGCCCTCCAAAAATGCGCCAGGCGCAATTCTGCAAAAGACAGAATTCTGTTATTTTCTTCCAACTTTGACCGTATTTATCTCATATTTTTCCTAAAGTACCATAGTTTGACTTTTATGCATAAATAATCTATGTATGTTCTACTTTAAGAATATATGGTCCTTTTTGGCAAATAGTAATGGGAAATGGGTCAAAAACGTGGTCAAACAGGGCTACCGACACATGTTTTTGCAGTAAAAAGTCAACCCTAACAGGGCCCACGCACAAACTCTTATCGAAAAGCTAGTAAGTAGCCTTTTTGTTTCTATAGCTTCAAAGCCAAAGAGGAAGTTTCCCCAACTCCCTAACCTAATGCGGCACCGGGTTCGAACCGCAAGGAATCGTAGTATGGGGGGACGTAATCCTTTTGCCGTTGCAAGGTTGGTTAATTGTATGCATCAGACACACAGACCTCGTGTTCTGTAAGGCACATGAGTCCGAACGTGGCGACCTAAGGGGCAGACACCTTTTTTGTTATCTAAAGGCTAAAACTCTGAAGTGGGCGAACACTCGGCCCAATGGGCGAACATGGCGGGCTCCGACTCCGCACACCTGCTGCAAGTTTTGAAGCATAGTTCTTCACTACTGATACAGGAATGAGTCTCTTTTCATCTGGATGGAATTCTTTTTTCTCAATCAAGAATGCCTCAATTGGATAAATTGACTTAAGGGCATATCGGTTGAAGTAGATTCTTCTCTTTGATCAATCAAAACCCCTTCCCAAACTGTACAAGCTTCTTCAAAAGCATACAACTTTCTTAGAACTGATTGACTTCTGATATACCATTGAATTACTTCTGATATACTAATGTTGTCAGATATACTCCTGATATATATGTGATATATGTTTGATATATAATAACGAAGCGATAACTGAAAAGGGTAATTTGGGAATACTGAAAATTTTAAAATCAGGATTTAAAAAAAAAATGCTATATTTCAAAATATAAAAAATGCATGCTATTTTGTTAAATATAGAAAACTTATATGCTACCCATTACAAATCCCCTTTTAAAAATTATTCTGTTTTTCTATTTAATGATCTTAAAAATTCATAAATTGAAAATTGAATTAGTTATGAAACAAGTTTATTTTTCAAACACTACAAACTGAGAACGAAATAATTAAATGAATCACACAAAAGTTTAGGGATTGAAGCTGTAATTCAACCATATAAATTTTATTTTTATTACAAACAGATAATATTTGACTAAAAAAATTAGAAAAAGAGATATTTTACTTGTGATAAAAAACTAATTCAAATTTGACAACAATATTTATTTTTTTGCATCTATCCAAAAAAAATCTAGTAGTACACATCGAAGATTTTTATATTTTCTTACCAAAACTTCAAAACTACGGGTAGAGGCATCATGTGACAACTCTACTTTAATTTTAACAATCTTATTCAATGAGCCAAAGCTAGAATAGTTCAACTGTAATTGATATATATCTCCAAATGCTGTGAGTTTGATCTCCACCCAACATCTTGTACTAAAAAAATCTACTTTAATTTGAACAATCTTATTCAATGAGCCAAAGCTAGAATAGTTCAACTATAATTGATATATATCTCCAAATGCTGTGAGTTTGATCTCCACCCAACATCTTGTACTAAAAAATTCTAATTCAATGAAAACAAAAGTAATTAATTTCAATGCTACGTTTTGAAAAAAGAAAATAATAATAATATTCCAACGCAAGATTTTGACTCCAAACGGAACCTTTTCTCTCCAACCAATTTTAGTTCATTTTTCAACAAATCAAACACAAAAGATCATTTTAAAGAATATAAACTTGACTCTCCTTAAAATGTTCATTCCCCATTAACCTCAGTTTTGCTATTTAGGAACAAAATTATTATTGTTAGTTTCTTGCCAAAATAATTGACCAATAAAGGAATAAAAACTAAAATGCTGAGAGTAATTCCATTTTAGTATGTTAAAAATTTTATTATATAAACGAAAAAGATAACCATATAGCTACCAAAAATCAGTTCTCTTATGCCTATTTGGAGTTTTTTATATACAAAGTCAAACATTTGTCGGTGGCAACATTGAGAGGAAAAATGGGTTTTTCGTTAACAGTTCGATATATAGTGTTGATTTTGGTATCGCTTTGCATTTTTCAATGTTACGCCCAAAATAAACTATTCAATATTATGCAATTCGGTGCCAGACCTAATTCAACAATGGATAACAGTAAGGTAAGCATAGTTTTTTTTTCCTTTTTTTTTTTTAGCTTAAATTACAACATTGTTTCTGAAGTTTTGAGAGGGTTTTGTATCTAAATCTAAATTAAATAAAAATGTAATAAGTCAATAAACTTTTATTATCTATTTAATGGGTCCTGAATTTTAAAACGTACCGAGTAAAATTTTAAATTTTCAATTGGTCTAGTACCTAGATTTTTTAACGCCTCAAACGTATCTAATGAGTTAAAAGATTTATTAGGAAAAATATTCAAAATTTAAAATTGAAGCCAAAAGATTAAAATAAAAACATTGATAATAAATAAAAAATGAGAGGTGGTTTGTGTTGTTGGATCTGTAGACTTTAAGCAGTGCATGGAGCGAAGCGTGTGCAAATAATGGAGGTGGTGTGGTTTTAGTACCGCATGGGAAGTTCTTGGTTTGGCCAGTGAGGCTTCAAGGTCCATGCAATGGCCCCATTGGACTACGGATTAATGGCATTCTATTTCCTCCCGCCGGCAACCCTCTCTCCACCCTTGACGATTGGCTCAGTATCCGTTGGGTTAACAACTTGGCCATCGATGGTGAAGGCTGGTTGAACGGTCGAGGTTCTACTGCTTGGTCTTGCCACTCCAAAGGCGGAGGATGCGGTAACCTTCCAATCGTAAGTATATTTTCGTTTGTTTCTAGCCCATAAATTATCACTTCATTTATGATCTAACTATATATGTTTGGGGTACTTTTAACATGGCTTTTAAGAATAACCATTCATGTTTAAAAACACTATGTTTTCATGTTTTGCCAAACTTAGCACTTTAAAATTCCTCGTGAGAAGTACTTTTGGTGTGTACAAAGTTGCTCAAACAAATTGATCAGACCGATTGAATTGATGTCGATAAGTCGATTTTTAACCCTTGTCGATCCGAGGACAGTTTTATTCCACATATATATATTAATTATCTATATATTTTAATTGTCATTCAGGTGATTGTGGTGAATGACTCATTTATTATTATTTTTTTAATTTAATTATTTTGAATATTTACAACCTTTTTTGATTGTTTTATGTTTTATCTATTACCTTTCATTTTTCTATCTAACTCTTTCTTAACTTTGTCCATCTTCTCTATAATTTCTTTTTCTTCCGTCCTGTTTTATCATTCGTGTTTCTTATCCTTCAAAGGTTCATATATATTTTATTTTCAAGTTTATTTTCTTACCCTCCCCTCTCCTCTCTCCTCCTCTCATTATCTTAACTTCAACTTTTTTTTTCCCTCGACATCTTCACAGCAAATGACAAACGGATATGACTTTTTTTTATTTTATTTTATTTTCGATTGATGTACACCCCTTGTATGTAGAGTGCTTTTGATCGAGGTGTTTCACCGGAAAGCACTCATAAACACTTGAAAGGATATGAAACCAAACGTCAAATTGATATCTTTTATTATCCACTAAAGTTTCTCAGGATTAAAAATATTATTTTGAATGCTCTCCCAAACGACATACCAACTTGTAATTAATGTAACGGTTTTGTTCTATGTAGACTTTGAAACTCACTTCAGTGAACACCGCGACGATAAGGGACATAACCTCGATCAATAGCAAGCGCATACATTTCAATGTGCACGGATGCCATGATATCACGTTTGACCACGTGACAGTGATAGCTCCAGACAAAAGTCCCAACACAGACGGCATACACATTTCCAGGTCGACTGGTATCAACATCAAGAATTCGGTGATCGGCACTGGAGACGACTGCATCTCCTTGGGCCCTGGAAGCAAAGACATTAACATAACCAACGTCCACTGTGGTCCTGGCCATGGAATTAGCATTGGTAGCCTCGGACGGTACCCAAATGAAGAAGACGTCACCGGAATCACAGTGAGAGATTCCACATTTACCGGGACGACCAACGGTGTAAGAATCAAATCATGGTCCACTTCATTGCCAAGCGTCGTTAGCAAGATTGCATACATCAATCTGCAAATGAACAATGTGAAAAATCCTATCATCATTGATGAGAGCTATTGCATTGATGGCTCTTGCGATCCCAATAATAAAAGGGTACGAAACTTGAGATCCGTTGGATTTTAGCTAATGATGGAATTATTATGAATCACTATTCTCAAAGTCAAATGTGTGTGTGATTGCAGAGTACGTCGAGAGTGCAGATTCGAGATGTAAGGTATGAAGGCATAAGGGGAACTTCAAGTACCCAAGTGGCAGTAAATTTCGGTTGCAGTGAAGTTTTTCCATGCCAAGGCCTAGTGTTGAGAGACATTAACCTGAGCTTCAATGGTAGTGGGCCTGCAACTTCTTATTGTTCTAATGCGAGGGGTTATGCTTCTGGCCAACAATTGCCTCCTTCTTGCCTTTAATTTAGTCAATGTGTTGTGCCTGGTTGGAAAAATGAGATGGAGAGGAGAGGGTTTTCAAAAACAATAAATATCAAAACCCACTGCAAAATTTCACACAATATATTTCTCTTTATCATTTTATGAACTTGAAAATGGCCATCGCAATATTAGTGTATAATGTGTAATAACAATACAGTAGTATATATAATATGTTGCAAGGTGATCCTGATACGGAGTGGTCCATGATCATTTCTTAAAATAAAAGAATTTGGAGTTGTCCACCTCATTAAATGAAAAGAAAAATTAGTTTACATAAATCATATTGCGATAAGGAGTCGTGTAGAGGGAATGTGTTAGCACCATACAATAGTTGTGGAAACAGTGGTTATAGGTATTTTACATTTTACTATCAAATTTATTAAATTATTCAAGATCCATACAAGATTAATTTTATTTTAATCCATAAAAGATTAATTTTACTCTATGTTTAAATTACCCAGTTTATCAATAGCAGCATTTTAAAAGGAAAACATGAATTAGTAATTATTAGTAATTATGGTAACATAAATAAATGCCATTGAAAAAATATGGAAATTTATTTTAGAATTTTAATATAATTTTCCTCACTTCAAGAATATAATAAAATTAAAAATTTTATTGTCGAATCTCCGTCGTTGGATATTTGGAAAAAAAAAATTATTTGTATTTAAGGAAATTTCGTAAATTCCATGAAGAGAACAGTAATCAATCTCTATTTGTTGTTGTTTTTTATTCTGTTCATAATTTTTAAAATTCATTTTAAAATCTTTAATGAAAACTGTTTTGAATTATATAAATTAATTTTTAATGGAAAATTTAATGTATTTATGAAATTTATAAAGATACATAAAGAGAACACTATTTTTCTTTTAAATTTATGAAAAGTTATGTTTTTTTGTTTGCTTGAGAATTTTTGTACACTTATAAATTCTAGAAAAATCATAACACTACTAATATAATTCTCAAACTTGCACTTTTTTTTTAAATTTTTGTAAACAAATTTCTTATAATTTATTTTGAAATTAACTTTAATAGGGAATTTCATGCATTTATGTGATTTCTAATTTTTTTTTCTATATTATTTTTGGATGCATGAGATTCCTTGGATTTAGGGAATATAAAAAAAAATAAAGATATACAACTTGAAATTAGATAATATTATTTTGAGTCGAATATGTGGGGGTGAGAGATCAAACTCACAACCTACAACTTCATGGTTACAAGTATATGTCAATTACGATTGAGCTATGCTCACTTTGGCTGAAATTAGATAATATTTTTATTTAATTCCTATACGAATGTAATAATTAACTTTACAATAAATGACAACTAATACATGTTTAAAAAATTAAAAGATGGCAAACTACTCCGTTCCAAGACTAAGTTCGATTTAAACAAATTGAGAAAAGATGAAGAGGAAGAGAGTTATGAGAAAAAAATAGGAGGTTGAGGAAGAACGAGAAACGGGTGGAAGAGAGAATGTGGCTAAAGAAAAAGACCGATAATGAAATGGAGAAGTATAACTTCAACCTCAACTCTAGGATTTGGTTTTAAAATAACGTTTGAGAAATAGACTTCGACCCTCGAGGGCGGAGGTCAAAAAATTTGGACTTGGATATATGGATGCGAGTTTCAACCTCAATTTCAGGAGTTTTTTTTATTTAATTAAAATTTGAGAACTAGATTTTAACCTTAGCTCTAAGGCAGGGCTTGCAAACGATTATACTTCGATCGGCTAAGGATTCAACCACTGTTGGAGGGTCAAACTGTAGACACCCGACTTATTCATGGAATTTCTGCGAGGAGCGAAGCCGCTTTACCGAGTTTACGAGGGGAAGGAGCGATAACTTCCAGAATAAGCATGACGCAAGCCTCCGTCTATGTATCGACTATCGGGAGCTATACACCCAAAAAAAGTAAAATAGGTGGTGGATGAGGCTTTTAACCTAATGGTCGCAGGTTCAAGTCCTGCTATACCCAAACCTACCTTACACGAGACTATTTTGAAGGATGCGTAGTAGCGTTCAAAGATCACTCTTTGGCCTTTAGATTCACTTCTCTATTTGGGCGAGATCTTGGAATGTAATATTTCAGCGCGGAGGCACATCCGGAACAGGTTTCGAGATAAGCCAATCGGTCTGCAAACAAGAGTTGGACAGCTTGACCCGCATTGCCTGATGGCTCGAGTAAGAGAGGCTCGATGAAATTGAGTATGGCACAATCCTATCCTATCTGAGTCCGAGTTTACCCTTGCACTTCGGACAGCAAGCCGAAGAAGTTGACCTAACAGGTCGGCCTTGGTCACTTAGCAGGAGAAGGCAGGTGCTAAATCTCACCTGAGGTGGCGGGGAATGGACTGGTCAATATCAAGGACTGGAGGTCGCTTAAGGGAGCCTAGCTCGAGCAAGGGAATCCCCGGATGGGATAGCTACCTGCCTCATTGACCGCTATAAATACACCACCCCACCACAAGTCCAGGTATGAAAATTTGTCTGATGTTGATCTATTGAGCTCGGATTCTATATTCACTTGGATGTTGAAGTGGCTTACCTCCTTGCAGATACCTCCTGAAGCATTCTAAGTGTCACGTCCCGACCTCCCATATCACTCTTCGTGCCTCGACTGATTTTTGAATCAATAGTTGGTGCCGTCTGTGGGAAGCCACTATCGCAACCAAACGAAATAGATCGCTCAACCGCTAGCCATGACGGAAGGTGTTGGGACTTTCTCTACCTTGACTCGTGCAAGCACACACGGTCACAAGTAATACTCAGAAGTAATCCAAGGTCGAATCCTCAGGGACTTGTTGCTTTTCAAAATCAAGTAATGCAGTGAAACGGTTCAAATATGCAATTGTGATTTAGGAAGAAAAATGTAATGAAATGTTGTCGTTCGGGGGTTTAACTAACAAGCAATTTAATGAAACTCAACCTTCTTGTCTCCTACCTTAGTTTTGATGCAAAACATGGAAAACACACTATGTCGGGAAAATGCACCAGACGCAATTCCTGACATTTCTTGGGACTTGAGTTCTACTCTTTCACTACCGCTTTTGGTTGCTGCAGAGGCTAGGGTAACCTACAATCATATGCCTATGTGTGATTACAATCCTTGATAATATCTACCAACTCATCTGCATTATAGGTTAGAGGGCCTATGCGCAGTACCATGTTTTATGTGCTTATTCCTAAGTCACGTCCCATATTGGTTTCCTATTATTTTATCTAACAATCTTTCCCAATGTTGGGCTTTAGTGTACAAATTAAGTTCCCACTGGTCAAATGGAAAAAAGACGTAAAGAGAAGTATTTAGAAATCAACCCCAAAAATTGCCAGGCACAATCTGACCAAAATCCCGAGCGTGATGAAAATCAAATCGTTTGACTAAGGCATTCCACAATGAGGTTGATAACTAATTTAGAACATAATTAAATGAAAGTAAATGCACGAAAATATAAAGAAAGTATTTTTCATTGAATTTAAATGAATAAATAAGTTGTCCAAGGAGTTCTAGCTTGACCCTCTTCTCTCTCGAGCGTGAGGAGAGTTCAAACTCGCTAAAGAACTTTAAAATAACAGAATGAACAATGAACAGAAGCAAGAACTCGAATTAAAAGCAATACAAAAGGTAACAGCGTGAAAAACAAAGATATGAAGAACTAGAACGTGAACATAAACCCTAAAAACGTGTTCTACAACTAGAGAGCATCTAAAAGAAGATGAAATGAAGCTTGGAAGGGATGGGATTCTGCTGGATGGATGGCTCCCTTTTATAGCACCATAGGTTAGTTGAAACTCCCATCTATTTTAGGTGGAAATGGGTTGAGATTCATCTAACCACCTCACATGGACTTGGACTTGGACTTGGACTCACGGTTTTGAACATGTGGGAAATGTCATCCTTGCCCTTCATTAATCAAAACGTGCGTTTTGACATTTTGTCATCCCAAAATGCGCCGGGCGCAATTCTGCAAAAACATAATTCTGTTATTTTCTTCCAACTTTGACCGTATTTTTCTCATATTTTTCCTAAAATACCATAGTTTGACTTTTATGTCGAAATAATCTATGCATGTTCTACTAGAAAAATATGTGGTCCTTTTGGCAAATAATAATGGGAAAGGGGTAAAAAACGTGGTCAGACAGGGCTACCGACACATGCTTCTAGAGTAAAAAGTCAACCTTAACAGAAGGTTCCCAAACGTTAAGCAACCACCATTTAGTTATTGTCCCCGCTTGGGATGATGGAAATTCTAGGGCGTTACAGAACTGCCTAGGTCAGTAGCAGTTGAAATCCTGGAAGCACCTTCTGTTTAAGAACTAGAGGCGATGAACGTAGAAACTACGGTACCGACTTGGATGGATCCTACCGAAGCCTTCCTCCGAGGAGAAGGACTACTAGAACAGGCCAACCTGAAGAAGGCGTGGTGCAAGGCAACGGGGTACGTCCTTTGGGACAACATGATGTATAAGCAAGGATTGTCCCTTCCCCTGTTTAGGCATTTAGACTCGGAAGAGGCAGAATATGCCCTAAAGGCTATCCATGAAAGGGCATGGAGTTCTCTCGCAAGTGTGATCAGTGCTAAAGGTTCGGAATGGCTATAAATTCGTCGCCCGACCTCCTCACGCCGATCTCGAGCCCCTGGTCATTCGCCCAATAGGGGATAGACCTCATTGGGCCCGTTCCACTTGGAAATAGTCAAATGAAGTTCGATGTGGTAGCAGTAGATTACTTCACCAAGTGGGTGGAGGCCGAGCTATTGGCTACCATCATCGAGGCCAAGACACCCACTTCATGTGGACAAGCCTCATCTACAAATTTGGCATACCCCACGCCATCATATCTGACAACAAAAAACAATTCGACAATCCCATGTTCAAGAACTTTTGCGCACAACTCGGGATAAAGCATTTTAGCTCTTCCCCAGATCACCCACAAGCCAATGGCCAAGTTGAAGTCATCAATAAAATCATTAAGCGCGACCTAAAGATAAGGTTAGAGGACTACAAAGGCAGATGGGCCGAGGAGCTACCGGACGTGTTGTGGTCGTACTGGATGACCACTCAGAACTCCACTAGAGAAACTCTATTCGCCTTGGCCTTTAGCTCAGAAGCTGTAGTGCGATCGAGATTAGTCTACCAACAGCTCGAACCGAAGCCCTCGACACACCGACAAACAACGAGGAGCTCCACTTGAACCTTGACCTCCTTTAGGAGAGGAGGGAAACCTCGCAGCTCGAGCTTGTCGAGTACCAGATGTGAGAAAAGCGACATTATGACGTGAAAGTAAAACCGCGCCATTTTCGACCTGGAAACCTCGTCTTGTGCACAGTTCTCGAGAAAGGTGGAGCCCTAGGGCTCATATGGGAATGCTCATTTAAGGTGAAGTGCGAAAAGCGACCTGGGACCTACACCTTAACCGACCTAGCAGGAAAACAGCTACCCCACCCTTGAAACGCACAACACTTACTCATCAATTATCACTAAGTACTATTGAACGAGTTGTTTAGGAATTCTGTGTACCTAGCAACAAATTTAAATGTAACTCACTTTTTTCAATAAACCGAGATACATTTAAATGGGGGCCAAAGGCATGCAAGTGTAGGGGTACGAGCTGTCAAAGAAACGAGTTGCAAAAAAATAAAAATAAAAAAAATATCATAATAATAAAAAATAATGAGCGTATAGAGAAGCGAATGAGGAAGGTTCAACTCAGAGTGCAAAGTAAAAGGTGTCGAGGTTCTTATTAATGTTATCGAGAAGAAGGCCTTGGACCTTGGTACAAAAAGAGAAGATAGAAGATTACAAAGTTGCAGCAGAAAAGAAGCAGCAGGATCATTGGTCCAGGAGGTTAGACTGGGCAACATTTGACAAGGGATCATTCTCCACAGGGGCAACAGGGGGCAAGTTCATCCAACTTCTTCACCTCAGCATGGTACCATCAGCAGAGATCGTCCAAGACTTGACATAGGCGAGCTTCAGGGGTGTCAGGTCGACCTCCTTGTGGTTCGTCTCTAAGAAGGCAAGAGCGAACTAGAAGCCATCGTTCGCCCAGCTTTTGTTGAAGTCCACATAGCTCGGTAGCTACTGGAACATGGCATTCAAGAAGGTTTCACACTCTTCAAGTTTGCAGTCGTTGCTGCTTCAGCTCGCCACAGCCCCTCCAGCTCAATTTCCAGCTTGAGGGTCCCAACCTCAGAGGTCGCTTTTCCAATTGAGATTGAAGCGAGCTCGCTTCCCCCTTTCAGCTCCTCATTGTCAGTTTCCAAGGTGACCACCTTCTTGGTCACCTCGGAGAGCTTAGTCCTGACATCCTCGAGCTCGGCCTTGGCAAGGTTGGCCTCCTCTATGGCCTTGGCATGGGCACTTGTCTCCTTCTTAGCCCACTGCTCGCGCTTAAGAAGTTCAGCTGCCACGAAGGCACTGATTTGCACATGAGGGCGTGTGCCTATAAAATGCACAAAGTAAGAAAGAGTCTTGGAAGAATACCTCAGTTGCGTGATCAGTGGCCAGCTGAATAGTCTCCCTAGTTGTCCCAAAAGGAGAGCTGGCGTGCCCTAGAGCTCTGTCCGAGCTCACATGCCCAATCCTATGCATCTGGTCGATGATATTACCAAAAGTGGGGAAGGTCCTGAACCGGAGGTCGCAGTCCCTCACTTCTCCGGTTTTCCTCACAACACCTAACCTGCCGGAGTCAACCGTCACTTTGGGGTTTCTAACCCCATTATATAACCTATTTGGATTTTGACCCTTTCTAAAAAAACATAATTTGTGACCTCTACCATTCTAATTCGTGACCCTTTTCCACTTTTTATCTTTGTAAAATTACCAAAATATCCATGTTTTTTAAGTAAAATTCTCCCGATTCCGTCCACAAATATCTCCTTAAACCTCACAAATTCTTTTAATTTGAATTTAATATAGAAAAATATCAACATTTTAATTTGAGAATCACTTACCAATTCAACAAATCCACAAAAATCCTCCCATAAGTAATTAAACAATCCTACCATATATAACTTAATCTTTCAATAACAGAATTCATGCAAATCTTCTCAAAAAATGGAAAAAAAAAAGAATTCACCTAAATCAACTTAAATGCTCCACATAAATGCATTGATATTTAAAAAAGAAAAAGAAAAACTGAAACTGTTATCCCCACTAATATTTAAAAAAATAAAACTGCAATCTCGGTCCATGATAGCACAATCACAGACCGGGATTGCATAAGCCCGGACCAGAACACTAGCCCGGTCTGGGATTAAGCAGTCCTGATCTAAGATTGTTCAATCCCGGTCTGGTTTGTGCTACAGGACCATTCCATTTTTTTCCTTCTCCCTCCTTTTGGCCCTCTTATTGTCAATTAAATATCGTGCATTTAATGCAATATTGACCCGAGATTATGAAATCTTTATTTTTTTTGTAATTAAATTCGGACAAATCTTATGTAATTATGTACACTCGATTTTCCATATTAAACAATTAAATATCAAGTATTTCATTTCGTAATTTCAACTTTTTTTTATCGATTTTTTCCATATTAAAATTTTAATTAACTTTTTGAGTTAAATTGTTTTCTTTTTGTAATTGATTTTTCAAGTTTAAAAGTTAGATTTTTTAAGTTTGTAATGGATTATCGCGAGAGATTTGTGGAAGGAATAAAGATTGAAAAGAAATTTGTTTTTTTATAATGAAGGGGGAAAGATTGTTATTTTGAAATGTAAGGGTACTACAATAATTTCACATTTAAAAATTATGAGAGGGGTCAAAAAATATGGGCAGTGGGGTCACAAACTAATTTTTTTTCAAAAGGAGGTCATAAATCCCAATTTCCCATGAGTCTTCCTCTTTTTCGTCTTTTTCTCAGCAGGTGGAGAAGTGTGACGCCCGAGAGGAGGGGTACATGAATGAACCGATACCACATCCGAATGAGAGAGATCCTGAGATTATTGAAGAATGGTCAATAAAGGGTTAAAAAGAATTGATAGTCACTACATATACCAACAAGGTGCACCTTCCTTTTCGGTGGCTCAATCGTAAGAATTTCAAAGTTAAGCGTGCTTGGCTTGGAGCAATCTTAGGTTGAGTGACCTCCTAGTTACTTTACTAGCGCTGGAAGCATGTGAGTAGGCAACATGCCTACAACACCACACCCTCACACACTTAGACTCAACGAGGAAGACGACATATCCTTAGAGATGGAGACAGAAGGGAATAGAGATACTTGGAGGGGCTTGATGTGCACATGTTTAAAGCGACCTCCTCTGGTGCAACTTCCTCAGGCGCTTTCTCTGGCATGACCTCTTCAAGTACTTTCTCTTGTACGACCTCATATGGCGCAACCCACTCAAGAATCTGCAAGCCGAGCTGCCCAACAGATTTTGGGAAAGACTTCGCGGAGGATGACACGTCGGAGGCCAACCTGCTCCTCAAGGAAGCTAAAGGAGGGGACCCTTCCAAGGGCTGCTTGAAGCACTCATTCGAGCTACCAGGCTTTGACACTACTGTGAAGGGATGAGAATCCCGGAGCGGAAGTGGACTGTTGTTCGTGATATTTGGGAAACAAAATAAATTTGCAAAGAAGGAAAACACAGGGGAAAAATTACCTTCGATGAACACCACCACCGTGTCTTCCTCGCTATCCTCTTCGGTCTCGAGACCGTGCTTGTGGGAGCACCTCGTTTTGAATGAGAAGGAGTATTGAGAGAGATGAGAGATCCAAACTTTTTCTCTGTTTTGTGAAAAATATGCAGAACCATTCTACAACACCCTTGACAAAGAAAAAGAAGAATGACATGGGGTAACTCCCCATGTCATACCAACTTTCCACTCCCCTGCAATTTTGTAGGGGAGTTTAATATTAATATAAATATAAATATTAATAATATATAATTAATATATATATATAAATATATAATATATATATATATATATATAATAATTAATTAATCATATTAATTAATAAATATTAATTAATTATTAATCTAATTAATAATTAATTAACATATATATATATCAAATAATTAACACTTAATTATTTATCACAAAAATAGAATCATATTCTATAGCATTTCTCTCGTATAACCTATAGTTTTAATGTACATCTTATGTGCATTAATTTTTAACCTATAGTTTTAATATGAATCATATTCATATTAATTTTATTTGAATCTCATTCAAATAATTTCTCTCATAATATATAGTTTTAATTTATATTTAACTATATATTATAATGTATCAATATACATATAATCCCTTAAGTAATTTGAACAATTCAAATTCTTCCAAAACTTGATCCTCGTTTTACCCATTATGAGCTAGCAAGGGAACCTAATGGACCTACAGATCCGAAGCTCCAACGATACGAGATTAATCGGTCAAACTCATTTACCGAGTTAATCAACATTCGTTAACTACGGGTCATTCCACTAAAGACCCGCAGTTGCACTCTTCTCATTGCAGAATGTTTTTGTGTCCACGGATATACGACCATTAATGACAAGTCAATCCTTCACGAGTGCTCGTAACTCAAGTTAGGTCAAATTACCGTTTTACCCCTGAGCTACATCTTACTCCTTAAATACCACTGCTCCTCTAATCAACAACCCGATTATGGTTCGACGAATAACTGGAAGTCTCTCTCGAGCCAATGAGAGGGTAGGGCCCCTTGTTCAAGTCCCGGAGTCAGCATTTAAGAGAACACTCATCTACTCCCCTAAAGTCGAGGAGAAGTGAATTCCATCTTGTGAAGTTATGTTTCCAGCTCTCCACTCAGTCTCGTCCCCAAAATGGTAGGAATATTGAGTCGGCAACTCGGGCCACTCTCACCCATACAGATCAAAGGACGAGCCCTCACGGGCAGGAGTCCATAACTCACTCAGGATTGAGAATGAGTTGTCTGGTCATCCTAAGAAACAACAATTTATTAGTTAACGGTGTTACATCTAAAGATTGGCTATTTCGTGGTCCGGTCTTATACAAACTCATTGTATAGGATACCCCCACTCGCATGTCTCCACACCAACGACCTGGATCTAGTCGTCTGTAACCTTTACAGAGTGAGTCGTATCCATAGTGTTGCCAGCATAAGGTACCCAGCCTTATCCATATACTATAGACGCTTTAGGTTATTCACGAGACATTATCCACTTGTATATCAGGGTATATCAAATATATACCTCGTATATCAGGGGTATATCAAATATATACCCAGTATATCAAATATATACCCAGTACATATACTGTCCCGGTTACACTAAAATAACCTCGGATGTTTAGTTTATTGGATTTTGGACAATGCAATGCTATGAATTCAACAACAAATTTATTGAATAAAACTTTATTGTGATGGAAAAAATACATACATGCGCAGCGGAAGTGAGCAAGTATCGAAATAACAATCTAGATGCATAATACAACGTAGGATTAAACATGCATGATCATACATTATGATGCTTAGAGATAAGTAGAGAAAAATACAAACCTTTGTAGCTTTCCAAAAATCTTCAAATAGCTCCAATGAAGGACCACCAAGAGATCTTCCTAGCTATTCTCAAGGCTTGGAATAGAGTGGTAGGACTCTTTTTAGAGAAGGAAAAAATTAGCGAAAAGTGGAGCTAAAAGGAGTTATGTAAGCTTTTTGAAAACACATCAAATGGCCAAAGGTTCCAAGAGATTTTGATGTTTGAACAAAAGCCTTCTTAAATAGGCAAATTACATGCAACTCTTGCATGTCCAAGTTCACCAAAAGCTTACAACACATATTCCACTCATGCATGGCATGACTAAGTGTCAAAATGCATGTCTAAGTTCACCAAAAGCTTACAACACACATTCCACTCCTGCATGGCATGACTAAGTGTCAAAATGCATGTCTAAGTTCACCAAAAGCTTACAACACACATTTCACTTATGAATGACATGGCTAAGTGTCAAAATGCATGTTTAAGTTCACAAAAAACTTACAACACACATTCCACTTATGCATGCATGACTAAGTGTCAAAAAGTGGATTTTTGAGATTATTTAAATGTTCCACTCAACAAGTTAGTGGAATTTTCCACCAACTTGGTTAAAAACATTATTTTAATCTACTTTAGTCAACCTTTGACTTTCTTTGGTCAAAGTCAACTATTTGACTTTTTCCAAAGTCCGATGTTTGATGAAATCCATGCCTTCGATTATGAATCCGCATTCATAATTTTAATATTTAAATCCTATTTAAATATTTTGTCCAAATTTCTCAAATTGATATCATATATCAATTACTTAATCATATCTCATATGATTAAACTAATTCGTACGATTTGAATTATTCCTTCAAATTATTCCATGTTTATTCCTATATGAGCTAGCCAGGGGACCTTATGGACCTACAGATCATGAGCTCCAACGATCCGAGATTAACCGGTTAAACTCTTTAACCTAGTTAACCAACAATCGTTAACTACGCGGTCACTCCACTAAAGCCCGTAGCTGCACTCTCCTCACTGTAGATATATTATGTCCATTTGATATAACCATGATTAGTAAGTCGACCCTTCACAGGTTGTTCGTAATTACAGCTGGGTCAAAATACCTTTACCCCTGTAATTACCTCTTGTTCCTTAAGTCCCACTAATCCTCTGATGAACAATGATTTGTAGTCCAACTATCAAATCAAAAAATCCTTCTTGCACCCTATGTCGCTAGCTATCTACCGGGTCTTACCCCTGAAATGGGAGGCTTATTGAGCCAGCGCTGTTGAGCTGCTCTCACCCATGCAGATCTAAGGATAATCCCGAGTAAACAGAAGTTCATAGTTAGCTCAGGATTAAGATCGAGTTACCTAGGCCATCAAAGTTGAGATAGTCAGTTTCAAACAGTAAACGGTGTTATAAAGTAAAAGTGACTATCTCATGGTCCGGTCTTATGCAAACTCTTTGCACGGGACACCCCCACTCGCATGTCTTCACATGAACGAATTAGGATCACATCGTTTGTACTAGCTACAAAGTGGGCCGCATCCATAGTGTCCCCAGAATAAGGCGCCCAACCTTATTCCTATACTATAGACCATTTAGACTGTTAACTCAAACTTGATCCATATTTATGTCTCTTACATAGAGTTTGAGTCTCAGGTAACAGTCTAGGATTCTTTATTTTATTGGATTTAGATATAGTAAGAACATTTTATTGGAACAATAACTACTTATTGATTAAAACCTTCAATAACAACTTTATTGAATGATAAAAGTATATCTGCCATTTTCAAACTATGAGTTTTAGGACATAAAACCCAACAAACACTTTAGCCGAGAGGGCCTTAGTAAATGGATCAGCAAGATTCTCTTCCGAGGCTATCTGAGTGACGACCACGTCTCCCCGGTTTACTATATCCCTTATGAGATGGTATTTCCGCTCAATATGCTTTGCGCGCTTATGGCTTCTAGGTTCCTTGGAATTTGCAACTACTCCACTGTTATCACAAAAGAGAGTGATGGGCAGATGTATGTCTGGAACGACTTCCAGATCAGTCAAGAATTTCCTGAGCCACACTGCTTCCTTTGCTGCTTCACAAGCAGCTACGTATTCAGCTTCCATTGTGGAGTCTGCAATGCAAGTTTGCTTTACACTTCTCCACACTACTGCTCCTCCATTCAAAGTGAACACTGATCCCGATGTAGATTTTCTAGCATCATTATCGGTCTGAAAATCAGAGTCAGTGTATCCAGTAAGGATCAGATCCTTAGCACCATACAAGAGCATATAGTTCCTCGTTCTCCTAAGATACTTGAGGATATTTTTAACGGCATTCCAATGATCATATCCTGGATTAGACTGATATCTGCTGACTATCCCTACTGCATAGCATATGTCAGGTCTAGTACATAACATAGCATACATTAAGCTTCCAACAGCTGAAGTGTAGGGAATATGTCTCATCCCCTCAATTTCTTGAGGTGTCTTAGGACACTGTTCCTGAGACAGGTGAATTCCATGTCTAAAAGGTAATAAACCTCTTTTGGAATTCTGCATCTTATATATAGACAACATTTTGTCCATATAAGTTGCTTGAGACATGGCTAGTGTCTTGTTCTTTCGGTTCCGAACTATTTGGATCCCTAGAACATGCTGTGCATCTCCCAAATCTTTCATTTAGAATTGCTTAGCTAGCCATTTTTTAACGTCAGACAGAAAACCTACATCATTCCCAATGAGTAGGATGTCGTCAACGTACAAAACTAGAAACGCTACAGTGGAATTGACGATTTTCTTATATACACAAGGTTCGTCAACATTTTGCTCAATGCCGTAAGATTTGATCGTAGTATCAAATCTTATATTCCAGGACCGAGATGCTTGCTTCAATCCATAAATGGATCTCTGAAGCTGACAAACCTTTTGTTCTTGGCCCTGTTCAATGAACCCATCTGGTTGGACCATATAGATACTCTCTTCAAGACTTCCATTTAGGAATGCTGTCTTGACATCCATCTGCCAAGTTTCATAATCATAAAAAGTGGCGATGGACAAGAGTATCCTAATCGACTTGCAATAGGAGAGAAAGTTTCCTCATAGTCAACTCCCTCTCTCTGGTTGAAACCCTTTGCCACAAGTCGAGCCTTGAAAGTCTGTACTTTTTCGGTATGGTCTCGTTTTCTCTTGTAGATCCATTTACAACCAATTGGCTTTACGTCATTTGGCTGATCTACAAGAACCCAGACCGAATTGGAATACATTGATTCCATTTCAAGGTCCATGGCTTTTATCCATTGGTCTCGGTCCACATCATTCATCGCCTGTTTATAGGTTGATGGATCATCTATGCCGTCATCTGGTATGACGATTTGAGTTTCAGTTAACCAAGTAACGGTCAGGCTGAAGAACAACCCTCCCACTATGTCGAGGCATTCTCAACTCTTGAGAAGGATGTGACTGACCATAAATGTTAGTTCCATCAACTACTTTAGTTGATGAACTAGCTCTTTCTGCAGTGTTTTTGGACATTTCATTCAATACTAGCCTACTGCGAGGTTGATGACTCATAATGTGGTCTTCCTCTAAGAATGTGGCATTTGTCGACACAAATACTTTATTCTCTTGAGGATTATAAAACAAACCACCTTTTGATTCTTTTGGGTAACCTACAAATAGGCATAATTTTGAACGTCGTTCCAATTTCTTAGGGTTTTGCACCAACACGTGTGCTTGATTACGCTTGTTTACATGCGTAAAAAGAAGGTTTTAGATGCTGTTTTTACTATGTTTCAGCTTTGTTTCGGATTTTTCTCGGTCGTTTGAGTTCCAATTCATGCAAAATTCATATATTATGGTTTGTGGTTGGCTTATATTGTATTTATGACATTTTAGGACCATTTGCGATTGCAAATTAATCAAAAGAAGCAAAAAGTCGGAAATACCTACATAGGAGGCGTCAGGCGCCTGCGTGCCTGCAGAAAAACTGGTTTTCTTCCAACTTTGCTCTTAATGAAACGCGTCTTCCAATGCGTTTTGGTGGTTCCAACCGATCCATACGTGTAGAAGAAGTGTTCCACTATCAGTTTGAGCACGATTTGGTCAGTCAAAAGAGTTGGAAATGGGTGATTCACCATCGTTTTAGGACCTACCTAACCAAGTCTGCACAGCTATAAATTCCAGCAACTTCTCCACCAAATTCATCAAGCCTTGCTTCCTTCTCTTGATAATTTTTAGTGTTTCTTTGTTGCTTTCTAAGTACTTTTGAGTTGCTTTCATTAGTTGTTTTTGGTTTTTAAATCCCGAGTACTTTACATTCCTTTATTGAGCTTTGTTTTGTTTCCATTTGTACTTAGTTATTTTCTACTTATTCAAATATATAAAAATCCAGCACTTTGCTTCTCTTCTCTTTGCCTTTACTTTATTTTTAGTTAAGAGAGTTGTGTTTTTGGAGGAAAGAGCATGTGACACTCCCCCTTGCTTGAAAGAGAAGGGCGAAGCTCTCAATCCCGTGAAAAACTCTCCGTTAGTTAACTTTTGTTTTTCACACATGCATTCCACATTCAACCATTTTACTTGCTCTATTTTCTTCAATATGTCTTTCTAAATTCCCGTCTGTAGCCCGGTTATGGATAGTTAGCCTTTTATTTCTAAAAAGGGTTGCTAAGAAGTAGTGTTTTTGCTTTCCGTTCATTGCTCAACATGATTTCTCAAAAAGTTAGGATTTAGAGAAGGCCACTGTAAGTCTTAACAAGTCAATACTGAAAAGGTTGCTTATTTGCATTGTTGAGTGGTTAAACCGAGGAGAGGAGCACCTTAGACATAAGGGTTCCGCTTAAGTAGCCTAGACATAGGACCTTAACCCGAGGTTGCGACTATTTCCATCCTAAAACTAAGATATCTCTCATAATAGACATATTAGGGAATGTCTTAGGACTTTGAACTTGCTTAGACATAAGTCAAGTGAGAAGCATAGCCGTTGGTTTCTAAAGTAAAATGCATATTGTCCTTAGCATGTCCTTGATTCTTTGTTGGCTAACTTGAAGTAATTCGGGCTAGGTTTTATCATTATAAGTCCAAATCTCAAATCCAAAACCATTATTTATGACCACTTCCCATTTTACAAGAATCACTCATTTCAACATTCATTATTCTTTAAAACTTTAGAGTTTGGAGATTATTTAGAAGTCCTTGAGGATCGATACTTGGATACTCCATCCATTTTATATTACTCTGACAGGTGTGCGCTTGCATCTATATAATTGTTACCACGCTTAGTGCGTGCGTTCAGCATAACCACCAGTCAGGAAGCCACCTGGGAAAGGGAGGACGAAATTAGAACCCGGTACCGTGAATTATTCGAACGACGAACTTTTGAGGACGAAAGTTTCTAAAAGGGGGAAGTCTGTAACGCCCCGCGTTACTCAGGTTAGTTATCTCGAGTCTCCGGACCTTTTTTTTTTCTTAGAAATTTCTTTTTATTTAATTTCATTGTTCATTTCATTTTATTTCGAGCCGCCGTGGTTATTGTTATTGTGTCGAAGTGTACTTACGTATCCAATTATTGTGTAACGAGGAAATTGCTTTCTCTATAATTGTTCCGGTCCGTTGGGCCCAATTTGAGTATCTATGTAAGTGGGTCTTTCTTGTTTTAAAACAAGAGGGAAGGAGAAAAGGGTCTAGCCCAAGTGGGCCGTTCTTGTAAAAAAAAGGGGAACAAAAAGAAGGCAAGAGGAAACCCTAGCCCCCAACATCCCTCCCCCTTTTCGTGAGCATCTTCTCTCCCTCCCCATTTTAGTTTTTCTTGTTCCTTCTTCTACCGGTGCCTCAACCCTCACTGAAACACTCGACGGATGGCGACCACCAGCGACTTGACAGCAGCAACGGTAGGCGACGGCGAGGCGGGTGGCGCGGCAGGCGACGGCGGCGGTGACTTCGGGCAACGGCGGCGTGCAGCGTCGGCAGCAACGGGCAGCAGCCGGGCGCGGGTGACGACGGCAGCAGCGGTGCACGGGCGGCGACAACAGCGTCGTGCGGGTTCCGGGCAGCGGCGGAGCTGCACGGCGTTCCGACAGCAGCAGTGGGCACAGGTTTTTACAGCAGCAGATGGTGGCGCGGGTTCTTGCTACGCGCAGCGTCGTGGGCATCATTTGACGATTTTTACTGATAAATTAGTCCGGACAGCAGCAGTTTCCGATCCCGGCAGCTACCCATACCCATTAGAGGCTTGATTTACGCAACCCACAACCATTCGAGTTAGGCCTGAGTTACCCACACCTAGACGAAGTCGATTTTTGCGGTAATGAACATTGCAAAATCCCTTAGGATGAATTTAGATGGCTGGAAATTTTATATTAATTACTTCATTGCTTATTGTTGTTTAGGTGGTGAGTTGACACAGGATACAGGAGCATAACAGTGTGTAAGTAGCCCGGGGGCGAGTGCGTGTGTTACCTTGTGTTAACGGAATGAATTTTGGTGCTGATTTTTATGTAGTTGCATGGTGTTGGTGCTGATTTTTAATTAGTTGAAGGGATTTTAGTGCTCATTTTTATTTAGTTGTATGGTGTTGGTGCTGATTTTTAGTTAGTTGAATGGTTTTGGTGATGATTTTTATTTGAAATAATTTATTTCATGTCTTAGAAATATAGTTAGCCGTGGTTGTGCACTCACAGTAATTATCGTTGTGTTACGTGTTGTCCTTTCATTGCTAGACATTATGAGAATGCATGATTTCTTGTTGTTGGTTGTGCGGTTGGTCCGGATTATTGTAGTTGGAAGTTGTTACGTATTGTCGTTTCATTGCTAGACATTATGAGAATTCATGTTTTCGTGTTGTTGGTTGTGTTTGGTTGGGTCTTGATTATTGTACTTGGAGGTAGCTAAACCATGACGTTGTAAACGTGTCGGGGATGAAATGCATGTGTTGTTAGCCCGTCATATAGCTTTATATTACTTTGTTGCAAGCTGTTCAGTTGATGTATTGTTGGTACGAAGGAGAGTTTGCCGGTAAAAAGAAATTTGAGATGTGAATTGAAGTGTGGAAGACTTACTTATAGGTTGACCTTGGAGGGTTAGTGGGGATTGACACGAGCGACGGGTCGGGTTAGTGGTTTGTTGATCTGTGAGGTGTCTGAACTGGTGATGCTGGTTAGTCGTATGGTTGTTCAAAGCTTGAGTGGATGCCTTGGGAATAAATGGCAAGGCCGAACATCAGGTTTCAATGGAGGGGTATTGGGGTCTTGGGAATAACTGTCAAGAACCAATACGCCGGGTAGTCATCGGTACCTTGGGAATAAATGTCAAGGACTGGTGCATAGTTCTAGACCTTGGGAATAAATGACAAGGTCGAACCTTAGGTTGTGAAGAAAAGTATTGGGGCCTTGGGAATAAATGTCAAAGGCCAGAACGACTCGAGGGGTTAGACTCGAAGGACTAACGCGAAGGGGGTGCTAAACGGTAATAGTTCTAGACCTTGGGGATAAAAGGCAAGGTCGAGCACCAAACGTGGTGGAGAAAGGTCGGTATCTTGGGAATAAATGTCAAGAGCCGTTACGCCTCGAAAAGTTAGACTTGGAGTACTAACATAGTGTGGGGGTCCCGGGAGTCTAGGCGTTAGGTTCCTTGTATGTATTGTTAATTCATTGTTATTGTCTCGTGTTGCCGATCTGTTTGATCAGCTATTGTCTTTGATGTGGTTGTGTTGACGAGCATGTTGTGATGTCTAGTTAGGGTGGGCTACTTACGGAGTAATTATGTACTCACCCCCCCTCTACCTTATTGTTTCAAGTGTGAACCGGGCCGGCCGTGGTGATGACGTGGAGGAGGTTTGACTGAGACGGGATCACTAGCTGTGTCGGTTAGACTGGAGAATGGACCACTAGCTGTGTCGGTTAGGCTAGGGCATAATGTCGTGCAATGCAGACATCGTTAAGATTCCACCACTATGAAATAAAAAGGGGAATTAGACATTGGGCTAACGCAAAGGACACCTTCTCTTATTGCTTTATGGGTATTTGTTTCTTTTTTTTTTTTATTTCTGTCGTGTTGGCATTACGAGTCAAAATGATTATATTATTGATTGGAGACGTGACCACTGAGGCAGGGTTTATCACCTAGTTATTCTAGTATTGTGTATCTCCATTTTTTTACGTTGTATTAGAGGAACATTACTTTTCATCACTTTAAACGGGAGGGTTCAGTAAACTATATAGGACCGTTACTTCGTGGACCGTGCCATAAATCTTGGCCTTTACATGTTGGAAAGAGATCGACAGTAAAATGTGGTAGATGTGGTCGGTCAGGGCACAATCGGAGACGGTGTAAAAACGCAGTCTGACATTAGCTTTGTTCTTTGTTTTTTTTATTATAATCTTCAATGTCTTTTTGGTAATAATCAGTGAGAGGTATTTTATTATTTGTTTTCCAGTCAACATTTACATCATCACCAATTTCAGTCAACATTTACAATCAATCACCTGATATATGGCATTTTTTGATAATGTAGTATTACACAGTATATATATGTAACTACTCTAAGGTCAAAAGGAAGCATATAAAATTATCATAATAGAATCCAACATCTGGTCATGAAATCCAATCAAATATAGAATTAAACTGCCAAACAGTGTATAAGTACGTCGTTACGTCATTTTTAAAAGAAATCATAAACAAGTTACAGCAAGTGGTAACTTCATGATCCTGCAAGTCAAAAATAGGCGCCAAGATAAAAAGCAAATAACAAACAAAAGTTGAGAAGAAAGCATAAAAAATTACCATAAGAGAGATCCTACCTATGGTTATCAAAATGCAACCACATATAGGATTAATCTAACGATACACAATATAACTAGTTACCATATTTTCAAAAGAAAACATAAAGAAAGTAACTTGTTTGTTCATACATTGTCTAAGATAGCGGCTCAAACAAACCACATATGTTGAGCCTCATTAGTTTTGCTATTGTTGCTTGTGTGTGTTTTTTCTTTCTTTTGTAAGCCTTTGGGCAGAGCTACAAGGTATACAAGCCTTGGCTCTGTCCTTTTAGTCAATGAAACTTCCATTTTTCCATTTCCGTTGGTTCTTTTACTGCTCTTTCCTTAAGCTTTTTCCTTTTATTGTAAGTCAGAACTCATATATGAATATTTTCATTTCGCACTTCTAACTCGTGAGTTTAAAGGATTGAGTGTGGGACAACTCTTTTCACATCGCACCTCTTATCCGAGGTTTGAATTTGAGAGTTTCTTTTACTGACTTTTGATATTTCTCCTCGAACTCGGATGTCCGAAAGATAATATTAAACAATCTGAACTTTCTACATCTCGCCTTTAAGTTAAACGTTCAAAGGGTTGAATTTTGAGTCCACATTTAATATTCACATTGCACCTCGCACCCATGGGTTGTAAAGGATTTAATTTTGCCTTATCGGAGTCCGTGGCCCCCATTTTATGAAATTAAATCACTCGATTTATTAAAAGTTCCGCCCCTTGAAAATTTTTACAAGTCCATTTTAGGACCATTTTGTCATTTCAAGGGTAATAGCGCTTCAAGTGCTCCGCATTCCATGGATGTGCAAGCACTCTTCCTTCCAGATCGGCCAGCATATACGTTCCAGGTCGGACTATGCCTTTAACCTCGAACGGTCCCTCCCAACTTGGGTCAAGGGTGCCCACATGACTCTGAATTTTCTTTAAGACCAAATGTCCAACTTGGAAGCTTCGAGGTCGAACTCGGGCATTGTAATGTCTGGCCATTCTGTTTTGATATTCTGCTAGGCGTAGCTGAGCCATTTCCCTTTTTTCTTCCAATAAGTCCAGGTTAAGGAGTAGCTCTTCTTCGTTCTTCGCTGGCTCATACTGCTCTACTCTATCTGTTGGCATGCCGATCTCAACTGGTACAACAGCTTCGGAGCCAAAGGCTAGCGAGAATGGAGTTTCACTAGTTGACTCCCTTGGGGTGGTCCGATATGACCATAATACTTCAGGTAGCTCCTCGGCCCACCCTCCCTTTCTGGAATCCAGTCTTAGCTTGAGTCCCCGCTTTATGATTTTGTTTACTGCTTCGACCTGCCCGTTGGCCTTCGGACGAGCAGGGGACGAGCTGAGATGACATATTCCCAAGTTACTGCAAAAGTCCTTGAACTTCGCGTTATCAAACTGCTTTCCGTTGTCCGTCACAATAGCATTTGGTATACCAAAACGACATACAACATTTGCCCATATGAAAGATGTGACTCTGGACTCTGTGATGTGGGATAGTGCCTCGGCTTCGGCCCACTTGGTGAAGTAGTCCACAGCGACAACGGCGAACTTGGTTTGTCCTTTGCCCAGGGGAAAAAGACCTATGATATCTACCCCCCACTATGCGAATGGCCATGGGGCCGAGATGGGGGTAAGCAGTTCGGGAGGTTGATGAATAATGTTTGCAAAGCGCTGGCAGTTGTCGCATGTTTTCACAAATTGCCTTGCATCCAGTTCGACAGTGGGCCAATAATACCCTTGTCGAACCACCTTGGCCGACAACGACCTAGCGCCTGAGTGGTTTCCACACACCCCTTCATGGATTTCTCTAAGAATGTAAAGGCCTTCTTCTGGAGTCGCACACTTAAACAGAGGCAGGGAGAAGCCACGTCGGTACAACGCTCCTTCTCGGAGTGTGAACCGAGCTGTTTTCCGTGCCATCTTCCTTTGCTCCTTCGGATCTTGCAGTGGATTTCCTTTGATGAACTCCACGATTGGGTCCATCCAAGAGGGTGATGGAGTGTCAACCTCCATCATATCTGGCTCCAAGATTGAAGGGCTGTCCAAGATCTCGAGCGGGACCGATCTAGCCCGATCGGTCTCATACGCTGATGCCAATTTGGCTAAGGCATCCGCATTGGAGTTTTCAGATCTTGGAACTTGAATAACCTCGTAAGTCCCGAACTGGGCGAAGTGCAATCTGACCTTGCTCAGATATTTTTCCATTCGGGGGTCCTTCGTTTGGTACTCCTCCTTAATTTGATTTATAATTAACTGGGAGTCACTAAAGACCTTAATGTGGTTGGCCCCCAGTCCTTTGGCAACGCGCAGGCCTGCCAGGAGTGCTTCGTATTCGGCCTCATTGCTTGAAGTCCGAAAGTTGAATCACAGAGCGTACTCAAATCGCTCGCCACCCAGTACGAGCAAGAGAATTCCTGCCCCGCACCCCCTTTCATTGGAAGATTCATCAACATAGACCGTCCACGAGAGGTCGGACTCGGTCGACTGGGATGGTGGGGTAAGCTCCGCAATGAAGTCCGCCACTGCTTGCCCTTTTAACGCGGTTCTTGACCCGAACTGGATGTCGTACTCGCTTAATTCCAATGCCCACTTCATCAGACGCCCTGACGTTTCAGGCTTAAGGAAGATATTCTTCAGGGGCAAGTTTGTAAGTACTAGAACCGTGTGTGCCTGGAAGTACGGCCTAAGTCTTCGGGACGATGTGACTAAAGCGAGGGCCAGCTTCTCCATTTGGGGATATCTGGTCTCGGCTTCAGTCATGGCCTTACTAGTGTAATAAACGGGACTTTGGCACGCGCCCTCCTGCTTGACTAGGGCCGAGCTAACGACGCTATCAGACACTGCCAAATAGAAGTGGAGCTTCTCTCTTGGCAATGGTTTTGCGAGTAGAGGTGCCGAGCAGAGATAGCTTTTTAACTGCTCCAGTGCTTGCTCACACTTTACCGTCCATTCGAATGGTCCCTTCTTCCTAAGAACCTTGAAGAAAGGAAGGCACTTGTCCGTTGATCTTGACATGAACCTATTCAAGGCTGCAATCCTGCCATTGAGGCACTGAAGCTGCTTTAGAGTCTTGGGTGCTTCCATCTCAAGCACGGCGTTTATCTTCTATGGGTTAGCTTCGATCCCACGGTTGTTTACCATAAAACCAAGGAATTTTCCCGAGGAGACTCCAAAGGCACACTTGGTCGGATTGAGCTTCATTTGGTACTTGTGCAGTACTCCAAAGGCTTCGGTCAGATCGGAAAGATGCGACTTTGACTACTTGCTCTTGACAAGCATGTCGTCCACATATACTTCCATATTCCGACCAATCTGCTTGGCGAACATTTTATTCACCATCCTTTGGTAGGTCGCACTCGCATTCTTTAGGCCAAAAGACATCACCTTGTAACAGTACAGACCTTGGTCTGTTATGAACGCGGTATGATCTTTGTCTGGCAAGTGCATTTTAATTTGGTTGTATCCGGAGTAGGCATCCATGAAGGTGAGCAGCTCGTGCCCGGCTGTTGCATCCACGAGCTGATCGATCCTTGGCAAAGGGAAGCAGTCTTTGGGGCATGCCTTATTTAAATTTGTGAAATCCACGCACATTCTCCACTTTCCGTTGGATTTTTTAACTAACACAACATTAGAGAGCCACTCGGGATACAGAATTTCTTTTATATATTCAGCCTTTAAAAGTTTGTTAACTTCTTCAACAATTACATCACTCCTCTCCTTATTTACAGGTATTCTTTTTTGCTTTACAGGTCGGAATGATGGGTCTATGTTGAGGGGATACACCATGATCTTTGGGTCAATGCCTGGCATGTCCTCGTGAGACCATGCGAAGACGTCCGAGTTAGACCTGAGGAAGTTGATCAGTTCCTCCCTGTCAGTGGCCCCCAGTTTGGTTCCTATACTTACCTGTTTTTCAGGGCTAAGTAAGGGAACAAGCTCGAGCTCCTCTGTTGGCGGGGAGAATTGCTTTTTGCCTTCCCTCGGTAGTTCGTCTTGATTGGTTTTCTCTTCCAGGGCGCATACTGACGACCCCTTAAGCGCGGATGCATAACAATCCCTTGAAGTCTTTTGCTCACCTCGGACCGTGCCTACTCCATTAGGGGTTGAGTACTTCAGGACTTGATGCAGCGTGGAGGGGATGGCCCGAAATGAGTGGATAATGGGTCTCCCGAAGATGGCGTTGTTGGCCGATCTACCGTCGATCACCACGAACTCGACCATCTGCGTTACGTGGGTGGCATCTTGTCCGATCGTGATCGGTAGGTCGATGCACCCTTCAGGGGAGACTGACTCTTCATGGAATCCAACCAAGGGGGTTGGACTATTTTTCAACTGTGACCTGGTCCACCCCAATGCTATTGGGAGAGACAAGATGTTGGCAGATGCACCTCCATCTACCAGTACTCTTCGGACCAAGACGTGATCAATGAGAGGAGCAATCACCAGTGCATCATTATGAGGCAAATGAACTCCCTCCAGGTCGGTATCGCCGAAGGTAATGGAGCAAGTAGACTTCTGCTCCCTAATGATGCATACCTCGCGCCTGGCTTCGCGAGCTAGTTCTTTCCTTTTGTTTCCAGACTGTCCCCTACTAGGACCCCCGAATATTGTGTTGATGACCGCAGGTCGGTCATCTCGACGAGGTGGCGTCCTTGAACGCTTCCTCTCTTCTGTTTTCTCTACCGAGTTGGTCCTCTGCTTTCCTACGAACTTTTTGAAATAGCCATCTTGAATGAGATCTTCAATTTGGCGCTTTAGTTCCCAGCAATTCGTCGTGTTATGGCCGTGATCGCGATGAAAACGGCAATACTTATCCTTGTTACGCTTTTTCGGGTCTCCTCGGAGCTTCTCAGGTCGCTTGAGGAGCTTTTCCATCCCGCTTTCCTCGATGTTCGTAAGTATCTCAGAGATGGGGATGGTGGTTGGAGTATAACACTCGTAAGGTCGGCTTCGATTATGGCCGATCTCCGACTGACAATACTCTGTTCTGCTGCCAGAGGGGGACGATCCCTTGTCTTTAGACTTAGAATCGGCCTTCCTCTTCTCCTGGCTTAGCTTCTTCTGGTCGATTTGATTTTCAGGTTGGCCAGTTTTGGTTCGGAGGAGCTCTTGCCCATCAATGACTTTCTTCGCCTTTTGCAGAACTTTAGCGAAGGTTGCTGGAGCCTCCTCTCCGAGCTTCACGGTGAGGGTCTCGTCGGCCAGGCCGGTGAGGAAGTAGCACATGGTCGAATCATCAGATCAGTGCGCGACCTTTAGTTGCTCCTCCTGGAACCTCGTGACGTATTCTCTCAGCATCTTTCCCTCTATCTGTCTGATGGTGGCGAGGTGAGTCGTTGTCTTTCTATCGTAATGACGGGAAGAGAATTGGCTAATGAATTCTTTCCTCAGCTAAGAGTAGGTCGAGATAGAACTGGCCGGCAGTTTCCGATACCACAGGCGCGCGCTGCCGGTGAGAGCGATCTGGAAGGCGCGGCATTTTATCGCATCTGTTACCGCTTGAAAGTCCATGAGGCCCTCAAAGACCATAACATAATCTTCGGGTCTTTAGACCCATCATAAGGTTTCTTAGTGGGAGTTTTGAACTTTGGATGGATTGGGGCCTCCAGGATGTCCGAGGTGAATGGCGATTCTCCCAAGTCGCCATCGTCAAACGATCACTCTTTCTTCTCGTACCTGGCCTTGAGCGCCTCGACCTGCTCGTCGAACTTGTGCTTCATCAGGTCGAACTCTTTCCTGGTGATCACAGCTTCTGGTGTTAGAGGCTTATACTTTGATTGAGCCTTGAGGTCAGAATTGGAGAACTCTCAGGAGTAGGACGGAGAGTCTTCTGGCTCCCGAGATGCTCTCTTCTTCTTATCAGTGAGCTGCTTTCTCAGATCGTTATCCCGCAAGCTGTAATCCACCCCCTCATTGTTGGGAACGGGCTCGCGGTCACCAGGGTGGAAAGATGGAACCCGGTCTTCCCTCTCTACGGGTGCGCTTGGGACCCTCGAGGGAGACACTGTTCGGTTAGCTCACGTCGCCTCGACATACATTTCTTCCATCGTGCACAACCGATGGCGCATATCATCCAACTCGCGCTAGAGAGTAGACAAAGCCTCAAGGTCCGCTGTCGGGTTGGCCCTTCGGGAGGCCTTTCTGGAGGTCCTTCCTCGACCTCGGTTGGTTTTTGAGGGTTTAGGGTGAGCAGGGGGTAACTCCTGGTTCGCATGGCGGGCCGATCTCCGTGGAAGATCTCCCTCTTGCCCTGCTCGAACCTGGTGCTCGACCGCTCCAGCGTTAAGATCTCGCTGAGGGCCGTTATCAGCATTCAAACCTTTCCGTTCTGTCCTATTATTAGAGTTTGCTGTCTGCACCATCTTTGTGTATGTTTCTTAGATCGGGATGACTTAAATCGTCCTATCCCCACAGACGGCGCCAAATGTTTATGCAAGAGTTTGCACAACAGTTTTTTACGAATCGAGCTTGAACCCAGTCTCCGGTTCCGACCTGAACACTAGAGTAGACCTGCACAAGAGGGTAAGCACTCCGACGCTCAAGTCAGTATAGATCGGATTCTGTATTTAGTTCGAGGTGAAATTCCTTACCTGAGCGTGAAATGAAGCCCTCTATTTATAGGTGATGGATCTGACAGTACACACGACCGACGGTTATATGTCTTTTCTCATATCGCACCTGTCGGGTTCCGAGCAGGTCGGGCCCCAACCAGGTCGAACCTTGACGCCCATACTTAGCCTTTTATAATGGGCGAACCCGGTCATCTCGGCAAGGCCAAGGTGGACCTAGGCAATCCCTCTTATTTAGTTTCTTCAAACACCAATAAGGGTCCTCCACGTGTCCTGGGTATGTTTACCCCCAAACAACTTTATTGGCCACTTCAAATGGATCCACTATCGTGAACACGTCGCGTGTAATTTGCCCTAAAAATATTTCTATCTATAATACATAAGACTTTTAGTACAAAATATTGATGATATAATGACTATAGGTATTTAGTAGAATATGTAATCACTTATGTAATATATACAAATACATATGGGCCTGATACTTGAACTATCCCAAAAATGTATAATATCTTATGGAAAGAGTGATATTTCCTTACATTCACCAAACACTTCAGCATTGATGGCGACCCGAATATAATCATCTTTCAAAGTACGTTGGGCAAAGCGATAAAGAAAATTTGTCGGAGGAGAAACATTCCATACGATTAGGATATGAGTGCATAATATTTTTTGTTTTCGATTTAAACCCCTATCATTAACACAATATGATATAATTATGACATAATTACTATTTATGTGAAGAATTATAAATATATTAAAATGAAAAAAATATACCTCATCGTCCTTCGTGACTGTCTAAAGTTTACGAGACCGTGCAATATAATAAATGAATGGTTTTTTTGGTGAAGTGTTGAGACTTTTCTCTATATTAAAAGATAAGAGACATGTGCAAGCGTACACGGTCACAGGTAATATTTGACAGTAATTCAAAGGTCGAATCCTCAGGGACTCGTGATTAAGGAATGCAACTGTGCGTTATGTTAAAAATAGTGACAAAATTTGTTGTTTGGGCTTGCAAATATCAAGCTTTTTTTTATAAAACACAACATTTTTGCGTTTTACCTTAGTTTTGATAGAAAATACGGAAGATACATACTTTTGGGAAAATGAGTTAGCCACTATCTGGCTAATTATGGAAATCTGAGTTCTACTCTTTCACGGACCGCTTTTGATTGCTGAAGAGGCTAGGGTAACATACAATCATATTTCTATATGCGATTACAATAGTAGAATGCATTTATCGACTCATTTTCAACTATGGGTCAGAGGGCTTATGTCCAGGACTGTGGTTTATGCGCTTATGTCTAAGTCACATCACATATTGGTTTCCTATTCTTTTACCTAATTTAATATTCTTAAAGTTAGACTTTGGTGCATAAATTAGTTTCTCAGTGGCCAAATGAAAAAAAGACGTAATAGCGTACAAGGAGTTATAGCTTAACCTTCTTCTCTATCGAGCTTGAATGGAGCGTAAACTCGCTTAAGAACTTTAAATAAATAGAATGAATGAAGAACAAAAGACAGAACTTGAATTCAATGAAGAACGACAAGTAAAAGTTCGAAAATACAAGTAAATAACAACTAGAAAATTAACTCCAATGATTCTCTAACCTAAAACAGAAAACTACAACTGAGAGTGAATGAATTTGAGAGCAAATAGAGATTGATAAACTGCTAGGGAGAGGCTCCCTTAAATATGACTTCAAAATGGTTAAACTCCCCACCAAAATAGGAGGAAATTGGTTGAGATCTTCTAAACAAACTCAAATGGACTCGGGCTGGGCTGTTTTCGATCCACCTAACCAGTTCGGAATTGCCCTCCATAAGTAAAACACACTTTTTGGGAATTTTTGCAAAAAACCACCAGGCACTTTTTTTCTGCACATGAGAAAATTGTGAGTTTCTTCAAAATTTGACAACGTTTTTCTTCCATTTTTCTCAAAATACAATATATTGGAAATTACCCATAAGTGTTCTATGCATAATCTAGTTTAAGAATATGTAAAAATTTTTAATTAAAAATAAAGGGGAGTGGTTTGTTTTTATGGTCAAACAAGCCTAGCTAGTCACATTTGCGTAGCAAAAAATCAACCCTAACATGAAGAGTCTCAATTTCAACCTTGGTTTGAATACGAATACGAAAATTTTATTTTCCAAGGATGACATTGACAATGACTCGAACATTATCTTGTCCCAATTCAACTCCATAGATTGTAGATTGTGTGGCCCCCTCAACTATTGTGTCGATAGCAACAATAATTTTCTCAATTTACCCTATAGCTAACTCGAAAGTTTTTCCTTTCAAACAAAATATTATGAATGATACAAATATTATATGAACAAGATTGTCTTAATGTTAAATAATATTTAATCTAACCTTTGAACGCAACCCTACATAACCATTAAATTTGTGATGATATTTCTCAACATCATTGTTCTTTGGAGTCATTTTTCGACTAGCTTTTGATGACTGTAGAGTTGGTTGACTCAGGGGAGTTTGTTGACAAGGTCGAAACGGGGGAAATAGGTTGACTTGGTTTGCCTGCTGAAGTTCCTACTATATTTGTTGAATTACTCTTTACGATGTTAAAATAGTTGGAAGATTAAACAAAATCACCTACACACCCACATGTTCACAATGCTCCAACATTCCTAGTTTTTGAGTTAAAATATCACAACTTCCATGTCAAGTTTATAACTCATCCTAATATGCAACGTATAGCTCACTATAAATGATATATAGAAAATTAAATTATATCGATCACTATTTAAAAAACAACCTTCCAATTTTTCTTTCAATTTCTTGGGTCACAATGTCATGATAATTGTTTGTTATTCTTTTCAAACGTGCAGGTTCCCGTAAACATGCATGATTTGTTGACTTACCAACTTATTTCTACATGACAAAAAAAACATAGAGTATATTTGCATAACTTTTACATGATAACATATGTAGTAAATAACATAAAAAAGAAAGAAATTGCTAGAAAGACTTGCCACCTTTTCATAATCTGTGATGATTATACTTCTTGTAAGCTCTCTTTTCTTGTTGTGCCTCACTGAGATTGTTCATAATAATGGAACGCACACTTTTAATATAAATATAATTGATACACTTATACTTGTATTTAATCCAATCGAATTACCTAAAACATATAGGTAAGTTTGATCCAATTGTCGTTTTCCTAATTTGATATGAGACGCAGTTGATAACTATCTTGTTACGGTAGCTTGCTTGTTGGTATATGTGCTGGCATAGAGAAGTTAATTGTTAAGAGGTCGAATACTATTAGTTAATTATGATTACTAAATCCTTAAATATTTTTTTTTGTAATAGGGGAAATTGGGTCAACGACAGTGACACAAGTATGTAGAATAGAGGGATACTACTTCTCTTTTATATTTCATAGCGACTGTAGTCCATGTTTCAAAAAACGTCTACAACATATCATTATCCGAGTTTTGTAGTAAATAACAATTATTTATTATATTACATTCAAACTATATGCTCGATCAAAACTAAGGTTTTGTGACAATTGACAATAGGTCCCGGTAGTGCAAGAAAAATACTGTTCTCAAACATTTGCTAATTTTTGGAAAATACGCATTGGTTTGGTTATTGTTATTTTTGGAAGTGCCCTGAATATCTTAGTTTATTACTTTAAGTTTGATTCAACGGTATTCCAAGTATCCTAAATATCTTCAAAATAATATGATATTGTTCGCTTTGAGCATAACCATCATGACTTTACTTTTGGTTTCACCAAAAGGCCTCGTACCAATGAAGATAATTGTCCTCTCTTATATACTAAAAATCATGCTCGCTCTTAGCCTATGTGGGACTTTGTTTGCATTAATCTTACAAACCCAATATACAGGATCTAAGTTTTATGTTCTTTGTTCATATTACACTATTTTTTATTGAAACAATTTCTACTCATTGAAAGTTTGTTTGATCACTTCAGTGTTGATATCATTACTTAAAATAATCAAGCTTCCATTTCATTGTTTCTCAAACAACTTCCTTAACATTAGTTGTTAGCACATAGCAAAAAATTTTAGGACCTTATTAATGCACACAAGGAGATGGCTGGTGCTCAAGACTTGAGCTTTATAAGTAGTTCTTACCATTTACCATTCTGCTGAAGTTGGACTAGAACGTTTCTCCTAGTATTTTTGTTTTGGAATGTTACCCATTTATACGTGTTAACTACGATTTATGACTTAGTTATCAATTCACAATTTGTAAATAATGATTGAATACTATAATGATGCCAATTTTTCGTAAAATGGACTTTTTTTTTTCTTTTGTTGATGTAACCTCTAGAATTCTTTGTTTTATATGATATAAAGGTTTCTCAGTAAGATGGCTCTATAAGCATTTCCTTCACCAGTACAAAATATTATTGAAAATACTTGTTTATGCAAGGATCTGCACAACAGTGTGTTCCAGATTGTAGCTCGAACTCGGCCTCCGGACCGACCTGAACACTTAGGCGGACCTGCACAAAAAGGTGAACACTCCGACGATCAAGTCAGTATAGGTCGGATTTGAAGTTTAGTTCGAGGCCAGAAATCGTCGTACCTGATCGGGGAGTGAGGTCCTCTACTTATGGGTGGTAGTCTCGCTAATCTCGCGACGGTTACATTCGGTAATCTCGGGACCGTCGGTTACATCCGGTAATCTCGGGACCGACGGTTACGCCCGATAATCACGCCGCCGACAGTTGCTCACATCAGCCCCTACCGAGCTCCCCGGTAGGTCAGAGCTGGGCCAGGTTCACCTCGGCCCTCATACTTAGCATTTGTCGACGTTAGTGGCGGCCATCTCGGCTATCCGAGCTGGGCATGACTCATGAGCAATCTTGGAGCACCAATAGGGGTCCTCCACGTGTCCAGGGTATTCCCTTCCCCAAACATTGGCCCCCTCTCTGTCTGGTCCGATCTCGACCTGGCAGAGAAGTTCATTCGACTTGCTTTGGACACGTGGTGACTTCCTATTCGTCGGAAAATACAACCGTCGCGGAAGATTTATCGTCGGAATATTCAAATATTCCGACGCTTCAGATCTCAGGGAGGATCCTAGCCGCTCGTTGATTGCACGTGTACGGTGGGGAAATTCTTCCGACGGGCTATAAATGCCCCCAATCCTTCAGGTCATACCTTACGTTCCCTGAATTCGTAGAGTTCGATCTGAAGGCAGCTCGAACCTTTGGTAGGTCGGTCTCTTCCCTCTCTCTTTCGAACGTAGTTGCCATGTCGTCCTCTTTTAGCAGCAACTTAGGATCCGATTTAGCTCGTAGGTTAGAGTCCGAGCTCGAGGAGATAGAAAACTTTAGACTCTCCGATGACGGGGAGGATAGTGACGCCTCCACTTCAGGTCAGGGTTTGGAATACCCTTCTAGGATACCTGAGCACTACCTCGGATCCCTTTGTAGGGGGTTCGCTATCCCTGAGAACATCATACTCAGGCTTCCGGAGGAGGGGGAGAGAGCTAACAATCCTCCAGAGGGATGGGTCACTCTCTACTTTAAAATGTTTGAGTACGGCCTCAGACTTCCCCTTCACCCTTTTGTCCAAGAATTTCTCTTCCGGACTGGGTTGGCTCCGGCTCAAGTGGCCCCCAATGGGTGGGGTGTCATTTTCGCTTTGACCATCCTCTTTTGGCTACGAGCTCGGGATAGTGAGGAGGTCGAGCTGTTGGACGTAGACCAGCTCCTCGCGTGCTTCGAAGCGAAAAGGATAGCTAAGAAGCCTGGTCGGTTCTATATGTGCGCAAGGAAAGGCGTAGGCGGTATAGTTAAGGGGCCGACCTCCATCAAGGGATGGGTGAGGAAGTGGTTCTACGCTTCCGGGGAATGGCTCGCAAAGGACGAGTCAGGTCGTTCCTTCTTTGACGTCCCCACTAGGTTTGGGAACCTAGGTACGGAGTAGTTCTTTGACTGGGTGTTTATGCTGAACGCACGCACTAAGCGTGGTAACAATTATATAGATGCAAGCGCACACCTGTCAGAGTAATATAAAATGGATGGAGTATCCAAGTATCGATCCTCAAGGACTTCTAAATAATTTCCAAACTCTGAAGTTTTAAAGAATAGTGAATGTTGAAATGAGTTATTCTTGTAAAATGGGAAGTGGTCACAAATAATGGTTTTGGATTTGGGATTTGGACTTATAGTAATAAAACCTAGCCCGATTTACTTCAAGTTAGCCAACAAAGAATCAAGGACATGCTAAGGATAATATGCATTTTACTTTAGAAACTAACGACTACGCTTCTCACTTTACTTATGTCTAAGCAAGTTCAAAGTCCTAAGACATTCCCTAATATGTCTATTATGAGATATATCTTAGTTTTAGGATGGAAATAGTCGCAACCTCGGGTTAAGGTCCTATGTCTAGGCTACTTAAACAGAACCCTTATGTCTAAGGCGCTCCTCTCCTCGGTTTAACCACTCAACAATGCAAATAAGCAACCTTTTCAGTATTGACTTGTTAAGACTTACAGTGGCCTTCTCTAAATCCTAACTTTTTGGGAAAACATGTTGAGCAATGAATGGAAAGCAAAAACACTACCTCTTAGCAACCCTTTTTAGACATAAAAGGCTAACTATCCATAACCGGGCTAGAGACGGGAATTTAGAAAGACATATTGAAGAAAATACAGCAAGTAAAACGGTTGAATGTGGAATGCATGTGTGAAAAACAAAAGTTAACTAACGGAGAGTTTTTATCGGGATTGAGAGCTTCGCCCTTCTCTTTCAAGCAAGGGAGAGTGTCAGGTGCTCTTTCCTCCAAAAACACAACTCTCTTAACTAAAAATAAAGTAAAGGCAAAGGGAAGATAAGCAAAGTGCTAAATTTTTATATATTTGAATAAGTAGTAAATAACTAAGTACAAATGGAAACAAAACAAAGCTCAATAAAAGAATGTAAAGTACTCGGGATTTAAAAACGAAAAGCAACTAATGAAAGCAACTCAAAAGTACTTAGAAAGCAACAAAGAAACACTAAAAATGATCAAGAGAAGGAAGCAAGGCTTGATGATTTTGGTGGAGAAGTTGCTGGAATTTATAGCTGTGCAGAATTGGTTAGGTAGGTCCTAAAACGATGGTGAATCACCCATTTCCAACTCTTTTGACTGACCAAATCGTGCTCAAACTGATAGTGGAACACTTCTTCTACACGTATGCATCGGTTGGAATCACCAAAACGCATTGGAAGACGCGTTTCATTAAGGGCAAAGTTGGAAGAAAACCAGTTTTTCTGCAGGCTTCCCAGGCGTCTGGCGCCTCCCATTAAGCTTTTTTCGTCTTTTTGCTTCTTTTGATTAATTTGCACTCCCAAATGGTCCTAAAATGTCATAAATACAATATAAGCCAACCACAAACCATAATATATGAATTTTTCATGAATTGGAACTCAAACGACCGAGAAAAATCTGAAACAAAGCTGAAACATAGTAAAAACAGCATCTAAAACCTTCTTTTTACGCATGTTAGCAAGCGTAATCATTCTTGCTTTTCGTAATTTTCTTTTCTATCGTTCAGGTCTAACTCGGATTTTTGTCTTCGTGCAGTTTCAATCCAACCAGTCCCCGAGCTTACGCAAGCCTCCTTCGACTCGCTGAAATACTACAAGGAGCGCTTTCCGAGGGGTAGGAAGGTCGGAACCCTGGTAACCGACGAGCTGCTGCTTGAGTCCGGACTGCTAGATTACAACCCTGCAGTTCGTCCCATTGAATCCTCAAGGCCGAACTCTGAACTTGGTATGCCGAGCTTGCCTCCCCCCTTTTTCCTCTAACTTTGTGTTGACCCCTGTTTTTATTTCGCAGCCATGGTTTGCGGATTTGCAAGCAGCGTGAAGCGCAAGTCCAAGGGCCGAGCCCATGCTCTTGAGGCCGCCCAGAGTTTGAAACCTGCCACCCCGGCCGTGGCAGGGCCTACCTCGGAAGATCCAGCCCCAGTGATCGAGCTGGAGTCTTCTGGGGGTCCCTCGAGGGAGAAGCGCCCCAGGGATCAGACCGAGGCGGTGGACGTCCCGCCTTTGGGCGAGGAGGTGAGGGAGGAAGCCCCTCCGAAGTGAAGAAGGAAGAAAAAGAAGGCGATCTCCCCCTCGGAGGTCGGAGCTTGCAGGGTCTGGCCTGCAAGTTTCGCAGATCGGGTGGACGATCCTGCGGCCAGGATGGGCGGGACGTCCGACGTGACGGCACGGTTCAGAGTTGAGCCGTCAAGTTCTGGGGTGAGGGACCAGGTGTCCCGCATCTCAGCTGCAAGTTTGGACCACTGCCTAAGGAGGGCGTCCAAATTTGTGAGCGACCCTGGGTCCATTCTGCAGAGGACCATCGATTACGCCGCCGAGGTAAGACTAGTGTCCCCATTTTTGCTTAATTTCGCCCAATAGGTAGTTCGGTCTAACTTTTCCCTTGTACCGTTTCTCAGGCGTTCGTTGCTTCCATTCAATCGGCTCTGGCTGTAAAGGCCGAGCTGGATGGGAGGGAAGTTCTGGCAGCGAGGGAGAAAGAGGAGTTCTCTGCTGCCTTGGAGGCTGCTTCCTCCACCATGAAGGATGAGCTGCTGAAGGCTCACTCTGAGGTGGAGACTTTGAAGGCCGAGGTGGAGTCCCAGGCCGAGCTGCTGAACAAGGAAGAGGACAGGCGCAAGGCCCAACTCCGAGCTGCCCACGCTATCACCAGGGGCTTGGAGAAGGAGAAGTTCCAGCTCCTGAAGGAGAATGACGACATGCTCCAGGCGCTTGAAGCGAAGGATAAGGAGCTGGAGCATGCGACTGTCGAGCTGGAGACAGCGAAGGAGCGGCTCAGCAATGGAGTCCTATTGGAGGAATCGTTTAGGCAACATCCTGACTTCGATGGATTTGCCAAAGACTTTTCTGACGCAGGCTTCAAGTTCCTCATGAAGGGCATTGCTTCCGACATGCCCGACCTTCAGATCGATCTCAGCGGCCTGAAAAGGAGGTATGCCGAGAAGTGGGCGTCTGGGCCTGGCGGCACCCCTGGCCCCCAAGCGTTGGTGGATCAGTATGTCAGAGATCTGGACTCTGACTACTCCGATCTCGAAGAGGACCAGGTCGGCGCTGCACAAGGGGGCACTCTTCAGGCGGACCCTTAGGCGACCATCCTTCATGAGGCTTTTCTCTGTCTCTCTTCTCTTCCTTTTTTGTTTGTAAGTGTCAGGGCAGAGCTGCAAGGTCTATAAGCCTTGGCTCTGCTCTCCATTCAATAAAGAGGCTCCCATTTGTTTTTACTTTGTTGTCGGCAACATCTTTCCTTTGCTTTTTCTTTGAACTGCAGCAAATGTCACCTCGCACCTCTTACTTTTGAGGTCGCGCCTTCAATTAAAATAGTTGTAAGTTTGAGTTTGAATCTCTTAATGTGCAATACATTGCACCAACTCTGGATTTTTAACATTTCACCCTTAACTTAAAAAAGGTTAAAAGGCTAAAATCCTAAGTCCGTAGCTATTCTTCATATCGTTCCTCGTACCCCCAAGTTCGGAGGCTTGATCATTTTGAACTTTCCACATCGCTCATTTGCCTTGAAGGTTTGAATTTTAAGTTCGTCGGTGGTTTTGGCATCGCACCTCGTACCCTTAGGCTTTGGAGGATTGAATTTGAACCAACTGCTGGAATGTGATCGTGTGGGAGTCCGTGGCCCCATTTAATTTCTGGTCGAACTCGGAATCACGAAATTAAATCATTACATTTATTCCGATCAGAATTCTTTTGAAGCAGTGTTTACAGATTTATTGAAAATCCTTTTGGCATTTCAAGGATAATAACGCTTCAGGTGCTCCGCGTTCCACGGGTGCGCGAGGACGTCTTCTTTCAGATCGGCCAATATGTACGTCCCAGGTCGGACTATGCCCTTGATCTCAAACGGGCTCTCCCAGGCCGGATCAAGGGCACCCACATGCATTTGGACCCTCCTTAAGACCAGATGTCCGACCTGAAAGGCCTGAGGTCGAACGCGGGCATTGTAATGTCTGGCCATTCTGCACTGATATTCCGCCAGGCGTAGCTGGGCCATTGCTCTTCTTTCTTCCAACAAGTCGAGGTTGAGGAGCAGCTCTTCCTCATTTGTCGTAGGCTCGTAATGCTCTACTCTGTCAGATGGCATGCCGATCTCAACCGGGACCACAGCTTCGGAGTCGAAGGCCAGGGAGAACGGGGTCTCACCCGTCGTTTCTCGTTGGGTGGTCTGGTACGACCATAGAACCTCTGGTAGCTCCTCGGCCCACCTGCCTTTCTTGGAGTCTAGTCTAAGTTTGATGCCTCGCTTGATGATCTTGTTGACTGCCTCCACCTGTCCTTTTGCTTGCGGATGTGCGGGGGACGAGCTAAGATGACTTATGCCAAGTTTGCTGCAAAAGTCTTTGAACTTGGCGTTGTCAAACTGCTTCCCATTGTCTGTCACTATGGCCTGCGGTATACCAAAGCGACATATGATATTCGTCCATACGAAAGACGTGACCCTGGATTCCGTTATGTGGGAGAGCGCTTCGGCCTCGTCCCACTTGGTGAAGTAATCCACCGCAACCACAGCGAACTTGGTCTGGCCCTTGCCCAAAGGGAAAGGACCAATGATATCTACCCCCCACTGCGCGAATGGCCACGGGGCCGAGATGGGGGTGAGCAGCTCGAGAGATTGGTGGATTATGGTTCCGTAGCGTTGGCAATTGTCGCAAGTTCTAACTAACTTCTTGGCCTCCTGGCTGAGGGTCGGCCAATAGTATCCTTGTCGGATCACTTTGGCTGACAGCAACCGGGCGCCCGAGTGATTGCCGCACACTCCGTCGTGGATCTCTCTGAGGACGTACAGGCCCTCTTCAGGGGTTAGGCATCTCAATAGAGGCAGGGAAAAGCCACGCCGGTACAATGCCCCATCTCGAACCACGAACCGAGCTGCCCGCCTTGCCAACTTTCTGCGCTCCTTGGGGTCTTGCGGTGAGTTGCCCCTAATGAAGTCCGCGATCGGGTCCATCCATTAGGATTTTGAAGCGCCGATCTCCATCAGATCTGGCTCTGAGATCGAGGGATTATCTAAGATCTCGACGGGGACCGACCTGGCCAGGTCGGTCTCGTACGCCGATGCTAACTTGGCCAAGGCGTCAGCATTAGAATTTTCTGCTCGCGGAATCCGGCTTACTTCGTAAGTTCGAAACTGGGCGAGGTACGATCTGACCTTGCCCGAGTACTTCTCCATTCGGGTGTCTTTGGCTTGGTACTCTTCCTTGATCTGGCTCACAACCAGCTGGGAGTCACTGAAGACCTTAACACAAGAGGCCCCCAATGCTCTAGCGATTCGCAGGCCGGCAATAAATGCTTCATACTCAGCCTCGTTGTTAGAAGTCCGGAAGCCGAACCGCAAGGCGTACTCAAATCGCTCGCCTCCTGGTCCGAGCAAGAGGACCCCGGCTCCGCACCCCTTCTCATTGGAGGATCCGTCGACATAGATTGTCCAAGGTAGGTCGGCCTCGCGCAGCTCGGAAGGTGGTGTGAGCTCGGCTATGAAATCTGCCGCTGCTTGTCCTTTCAACGCAGTTCTGGGTTCGAACTGGATGTCGTACTCACTTAGCTCTATTGCCCACTTCATTAGGCGTCCAGAAGCTTCCGGCTTATGGAAGATACTTTTTAGGGGCAAGTTAGTGAGCACCACCACCGTATGGGCTTGGAAGTATGGTCTAAGTCGTCGGGCCGAGGTGACCAAAGCGAGAGCCAACTTCTCCATCTGAGGGTATCTAGTCTCGGCTTCGGTCATGACCTTGCTTATGTAGTAGACCGGGTTTTGCCGCGCTTCCTCTTTCCTGATTAGGGCCGAGCTGACGGCACTGTCAGACACCGCTAAGTACAATTGGAGCTTGTCCCCCAGCATGGGCTTGGCGAGCAAAGGTGCCGAACAGAGGTAGCTCTTCAATTGCTGAAACGCTTGCTCGCACTCCGCTGTCCATTCAAACAGCCCTTTCTTTCGTAAGACTTTGAAGAAAGGAAGGCACTTATCTGTCAACCTTGAAACACACCGGTTCAGGGCCGCAATCCTGCCATTGAGGCACTGAAGCTGCTTCAGCGTTTTAGGTGCCTCCATCTCGATCACGGCTTTAATCTTTTCGGGGTTGGCCTCGATTCCCCGGTTGTTCACCATGAAGCCAAGGAATTTTCCCGAAGAGACTCCAAAGGCACATTTAGCCGGGTTGAGCTTCATTTGATATGCCCTCAAGACCTCGAAGACTGCGGTCAGGTCAGAGAGATGCGACTTAGACTGCTTGCTCTTGACAAGCATGTCGTCCACATACACTTCCATATTCCGGCCGATCTGCTTGGCGAACATTTTGTTCACCATTCTCTGGTAGGTCGCTCCTGCGTTCTTTAACCCGAAGGGCATGACCTTGTAGCAGTACAGACCTTGGTCTGTTATGAAAGCGGTATGACCTTCATCTGGGACATGCATCTTGATTTGGTTGTACCCAGGTAGGCGTCCATGAAGGTGAGCAGTTCGTGCCCGGCTGTGGCGTCCACGAGCTGATCAATCCTCGGCAGTGGGAAGCAATCTTTCGGGCATGCCTTATTTAAGTTCGTAAAATCTACGCACATTCTCCACTTGCCGTTAGATTTTTTAACTAATACAACATTGGAGAGCCACTCGGGACACGAAATTTCTCTTATGTATTCAGCTTTCAAAAGTTTGTTAACTTCCTCAACAATTACATCACTCCTCTCCTTGTTCATAGGTCTTCTCTTTTGTTTCACAGGTCGGAATGATGGATCTATGCTGAGGCGATGCGTCATAATTCACGGATCAATGCCAGGCATGTCCTCATGGGACCACGCAAAGACGTCCGAGTTGGATCTGAGGAAGTGGATTAGCTCCTCTCTGTCGGTGGCCCCCAGCTTGGTTCCTATGCTTACCTGCTTCTCGGGACTAAGCAGAGGAACAAGCTCGAGCTCCTCAGTGGGTGCGGCAAACTCCTTCCTCGGCAGGTCGGCCTCGAACTCGAGCGTCCCATCCCTACCGGCGAGAGTTTCAAGGGCGCAGACCGATGAGCCTTTGAGTGCGGAGGCATAACACACCCTCGAGGCGGTCTGTTCTCCTCGGACCGTTCCCACGCCATTGGGGGTGGGATACTTCAAAACTTGATGAAGTGTTGAGGGAATGGCCCGAAATGAGTGGATGATGGGTCTCCCAAAGATGGCGTTATAGGCCGATCTACCGTCAATTACCACGAACTCGGCAATTTGAGTGACCTGAGTTCGGTCCTGCCCCAACGTGACCGGCAAGTCGATGCAACCCTCTGGGATGACTGATTCTCCAGAGAACCCAACCAGCGGTGTCGGGCTTCTCTTCAATTGCGACCTCGTCCATCCCAAGGTGAGGTAGGTCGGTAAGAACAGGATGTTAGCGGATGCGCCCCCGTCTACCAGCACTCTCCTGACCACCACATGATCAATCAAGGGAGCAATCACAAGTGCATCATTGTGGGGCAGGTGGACCTCCTCCAAGTCTGCACCGTCGAAGGTGATTGGGCAGGTCGGCCCCTGCTCCCTGATGATGCACAGCTCGCGCCTGGCTGCACGGGCTAACTCCTTTCTTTTATGTCCGGACTGACCCCCGCTTGGCCCTCCAAAAATGGTATTGATGACCGCAGGTCGGTCAGTGCGCCGGGGCGGCGTCCTTGAACGCTTTCGCTCTTCCTTTTTCTCTGCTGAGCTGGTCCTGGGCTTTCCCACAAATTTCTTGAAGTAGCCATCTTGAATTAGATCCTCAATTTGGCGCTTCAACTCTCAGCAGTCTGACGTGTTATGGCCGTGCTCCCGATGGAAGCGGCAATACTTGTCCTTGCTGCGCCTCTCCGGGGCTCCCCGAAGCTTCTCAGGACGCTTGAGTAGTTTTTCCATCCCAGATTCCTCGATGTTTGTTAGGATCTCGGAAATTGGAATCGTGGTCGGGGTGAAGCGCTCATAAGGTCGCCTCCTGGTAGGCCCGTTCTCCGCCCTTCGATACTCAGCTCGGCCGCTGGAAAAGGATCCCTTGTCCTTGGACTTGGGATCTGCCCTTTCTACATCTTTCCCACTTCTGCCCCGGCCGATCTTTCGCTCCGGTCGGCCGGTTTTGGTTCGGAGAAGCTTCTGTCCATCGATGACTTTTTTCGCCTTCTAAAGCACCTCGGCGAAGGTGGCCGGGGCCTCCTCTCCAAGTTTCACCGTGAGGGCTTCGTCGGCTAGACCGGTGAGGAAATAGCACATGCCCGAGTCATCGGAGCAGTGTGCAACCTTCAACTGCTCCTCCTGGAATCTGGTGACATATTCTCGCAGCGTCTCACCCTCCTTCTGCCTGATGGTGGCGAGGTGGGTCGCTGTCTTTTTGTCATAGTGTCGAGAAGAAAACTGGTCGAGGAACTCCCTTCTCAGCTGAGAGTAGGTTGAGATTGACCTGGCTGGCAATCTCCGATACCACAATCGCGCACTGCCAGTAAGCGCGATCTGAAAGGCGCGGCACTTGATTGCGTCTGATGCCGCTTGGAAGTCCATGAGGCCTTCAAAGACCTCAACATAGTCCTTGGGGTCCTTCGTCCCGTCATAAGGCTTCACGGTAGGAGCTTTGAACTTCGGAGGGATTGGTGCTTCCAAAACGTCCGAGGTGAAAGGCGATTCTCCCAAGTCGCCATTGTTCAGTGAATCGTCTTTCTGCTCACATTTGGCCTTTAAGACCTCCACCTGAGCATCGAGCTCCCCCCTCAGCTGGTCAAACTCCTCCCTTGTGATTATCCCTGCGGGATTGTGAGAGGATTCAGCCTGCTGGTTGGAGCTCCTGTGTGAGCGGGATGGTGACTGCCCTTTTCGGAGAGACGAGCCTCTCTTTCTGTTGAGATGCTCACAGAGGTCTCCCCTTTGGCGAGTGTACCCCTCGCTCTCGTTGTCTTCGGGACGTTCCTCCTCGGCTGGGCCGAGGTGGGAACCCCCTTGCTCGCATACGTCCACGCGCATCACTCGATTTTCAGATCGGGACCCTACGCCTGCAGCTAGCATCATTTCGTTATACATTTCCTCCATGGAGCGCATTTGTGTGCGCATTGCCTCCATCTCTCTCTTGAGCGCATCAAAGTTCTCGCTTGTTGGAGCCGGGGTTGGACCCCGGGCCCCCTTCTTAGAGGTCCCACCTCGGCCACGGGTGGCCTTTGACGTCCTCGGGTGCGCAGGCGGTAGGGCAGGCGCGGTGATCCGTGCCGACCTGCGGAGGGGTTCCGTTACTAGGCCGTCGTGACCTTGCCCCTCTACCGCTGCTGCTCCGACCTCCCTCTGGTGGGCATCGCTGGCAGCTAGAGTCCTTCGATCTGTCGTATTGGTCGAGTTCGCTGGTTGAACCATGTTCGCTCGCGTGTTGGTTTAAAAGAATTTGGATGACTGAGATTGTCGTTCCCACAGACGGCGCCAAATGTTTATGCAAGGATCTGCACAACAGTGTGTTCCAGATTGTAGCTCAAACTTGGCCTCCGGACCGACCTGAACACTTAGGCGGACCTGCACAAAAAGGTGAACACTCCGACGATCAAGTCAGTATAGGTCGGATTCCAAGTTTAGTTCGAGGCCAGAAATCGTCGTACCTGATCGGGGAGTGAGGTCCTCTACTTATGGGTGGTAGTCTCGCTAATCTCGCGACGGTTACATTCGGTAATCTCGGGACCGTCGGTTACACCCGGTAATCTCGGGACCGACGGTTACGCCCGATAATCACGCCGCCGACAGTTGCTCACATCAGCCCCTACCGAGCTCCCCGGTAGGTCAGACCTGGGCCAGGTTCACCTCGGCCCTCATACTTAGCATTTGTCGATGTTAGTGGCGGCCATCTCGGCTATCCGAGCTGGGCATGACTCATGAGCAATCTTGGAGCACCAATAGGGGTCCTCCACGTGTCCAGGGTATTCCCTTCCCCAAACAATACTTATTAGGCTATATAAGCTCCCTCCCTTACCGATCTATGACAATTAGCTTGGGTGTACTTCACCTAAAATACTTTCATACCAATATTTTATTGGAAGACATTTAAGCCCTTGTTTGGTAACCTTATGGTTTCCTATTTCTGGTCCATATTTCTCCTTTTCTTTTTAGAAATAATCATAGTTGGTAATCAATTTCGTTTCTTGTTTCTCGTTTATATCAAAAAAAAAATTAATTAAAAATCTCGTTTCTCGTTTCTAAATTTTGAGAAACATTTCCAAAAAAAGACCAATTCTTTAAAATTTCAAAAAGTAGTTTCATTTTTTTCCATTTATGTTTCTAGGCGCTGTGTAGATAAATAATAAAGCGTGCGCTATATTGTATGCGATAAAACTTTAGACCGGTGGCACTACCATATATTTTTTCACTCTCAAATTCATAATTTATTTTTTTGTTTTCTATTTAAAATGTTTTTAAATTTTATTTGATCATATTGTCTAAAACAAAAATGGTATACTTTTCAAATTAAAAGTATTTTAAAATTTTATTCTTTCTTTAAAGCTAATAATTTATTCTTTTATATGAAAAAATATTTACTAAATTTTATTTTGACTAAAAATAAAAGTAAGCCAACATTATTTAAGATACATATTCTTGGTTAAGAATTAAGGGTTTGAATCCTGACCTTCACAAGTCGTTGTACTAAAAAAATTAGAAATAGAATGAAGAAACACGAAATAATTATCAAACATATTTTTGTTTTTATTTATTTTTTTCAACAAACGAGAAACATAATTATTTATCAAAGATATTATCATTTCTATTTGAAAAAAAAAAAGAAACAAAAAACAGAAAATAGAAAATAGGTAACGTAAAATAAAAAAACGAGAATGTTACCAATCGAGTCCTAAGGACCCATTCTCATATTCTTATTGGCCAACTTTGATGCCATACTTGGATTTGACTATAAAGAGATCTCAGTTGGAAACTATCTAGATTAAATGCGTTGTTGAAATGATTGTTGTACTACTTGTGAGTTTTACGATGATAGTTCAGATATTAAGTTGAATGATTGGAAATATTTTATACATTAAAAATACTAATATTACATATCACTTTCGTTATTGCATTTCAATTTAAAAAGGTCATATACACCGTTTGAAATCAACAAGGTATGAGATGAGTAGGCTAGATGCATGTGTTCCATAGTTCATTTAGATAGATTGATCAATATAATTTTTTTTACTCTAAGATTTATTTTGTACAACTTTGAACAATGTGTTGTTGTATCAATGCGCTACTTGTCATTTTGCTCCTTTAACTTAATTAAATAAATTTTTGTTACTTAATGAAATTTTGTAGTTTATAAAACATCTGTATAAATATTGTTTATGCAAGGAGTTGCACAACGTTAATCTAGCTCGAACCCGATCTTCGCACCTGAAACGCTAAGGTAAGACGTGCACAAGAGGGTAAAATCTCCGATGCTCAAGTCATAAGTAGCTCGGACTCAATATTAAGTTCGATGAGGAATTCGATACCTAATGGTGAAATGAGGACTTCTATTTATAGGTCAAAGCTCCGACAGGGGTTGCGATAGACGGTTACCTTGGTCGGATTTGAGGTCGGATGTGTCGGGTTCGACCAGATTGAACTCGGACACTTTCTCGAAAACGACAAGTTGATAATCGATTGGAAATGACAAATCTTTCATCTCAGAAGGTTCAGAGATAGAGCTCCGTAAGTCTGCCCTTTCGGATCTTCTTTCGGTAGCGAATCCTCGTCCTCCACGTGGCAATTGGATATTTCATCCCCGAACATGGACCCCCTCTCTGCCGAGTTCGATCTCGATCTGGCAGAGAAGTTTATTATCTTTTGGGAAACCAATCCACGGTGTGACTTCCGAGGCCGATACAATTAATATTATCGTTGGAAAATCTCGAAAACGGTACCGGTGTTCATCGCACACTTGATTACCTCTGACGTTCGGACTTCCTCAGATCTGGGTCCAGATTAAATTTCGGGGTACTATAAACAACCCCACGGCTTTGTTTCCGTTTTTTACGCTTTCTGAAATCTTGGAGTCCGACCTGAGTAGCTTGGAATCTTTCTCTAGGTTAGTCTTGCTCCTTCGTTTTTGTATTTTCAATTATTCAAGTCATGTCGGCGCTTCGAATTCCCCAAGTTCATCTAGTAGTAGTACGTCTAGTAGTGCAGCTTAGAGTCGGGACTCTTTCCCTAAGAAAGTCGATTGCGTGGAAGAATTTGTGAGTAGGTTAGACTCCGAACTGGAGGAGGAAATAGATAACTTTAGATTTTTTGAAGATGACGAGGATGATTGCTTGGAAGAGGCCAAGAACGACAAAATTCGAGGGGTGGTCAAGGTTTAGAATACCTTTCCCAAATGCTTGAGAACTACCTCGACCCTTTTCGTTTGAGGTATAGCATACCATATGACATCCTTCTTTAGGCTTCCCCAGGAAGGAGAGCGAGCTGATAACGCGCCAGAGAGGTGTGTGACCCTTGATTACGCTTCTTTACATGCGTAAAAAGAAGGTTTTAGATGCTGTTTTTACTATGTTTTAGCTTTGTTTCGGATTTTTCTCGGTCGTTTGAGTTCCAATTCATGCAAAATTCATATATTATGGTTTGTGGTTGGCTTATATTGTATTTATGACATTTTAGGACCATTTGGGAGTGCAAATTAATCAAAAGAAGCAAAAAGACGAAAAAACCTACATGGAAGGTGGCAGGCGCCTGCGTGCCTGCAGAAAAACTGGTTTTCTTCCAACTTTGCCCTTAATGAAACGCGTCTTCCAATGCGTTTTGGTGGTTCCAACCGATGCATACGTGTAGAAGAAGTGTTCCACTATCAGTTTGAGCATGATTTGGTCAGTCAAAAGAGTTGGAAATGGGTGATTCACCATCGTTTTAGGACCTACCTAACCAACTCTGCACAGCTATAAATTCCAGCAACTTCTCCACCAAATTGATCAAGCCTTGCTTCCTTCTCTTGATCACTTTTAGTGTTTCTTTGTTGCTTTCTAAGTACTTTTTAGTTGCTTTCATTAGTTGCTTTTAGTTTTTAAATCCCGAGTACTTTACATTCCTTTATTGAGCTTTGTTTTGTTTCCATTTGTACTTAGTTATTTTCTACTTATTCAAATATATAAAAATCCAGCACTTTGCTTATCTTCCCTTTGCCTTTACTTTATTTTTTTTAAGAGATTTGTGTTTTTGGAGGAAAGAGCACGTGACACTCCCCCTTGCTTGAAAGAGAAGGGCGAAGCTCTCAATCCCGAGCAAAACTCTCCGTTAGTTAACTTTTGTTTTTCACACATGCATTTCAATTTCAACCACTCTACTTGCTGTATTTTCTTCAATATGTCTTTCTAAATTCCCGTCTCTAGCCCGGTTATGGATAGTTAGCCTTTTATGTCTAAAAAGGGTTGCTAAGAAGTAGTGTTTTTGCTTTCCATTCATTGCTCAACATGTTTTCCCAAAAAGTTAGGATTTAGAGAAGGCCATTGTATGTCTTAACAAGTCAATACTGAAAAGGTTGCTTATTTGCATTGTTGAGTGGTTAAACCGAGGAGAGGAGCGCCTTAGACATAAGGGTTCCGCTTAAGTAGCCTAGACATAGGACCTTAACCCAAGGTTGCGACTATTTCCATCCTAAAACAAAGATATCTCTCATAATAGACATATTAGGGTATATCTTAGGACTTTGAACTTGCTTAGACATAAGTCAAGTGAAAAGCGTAGTCGTTGGTTCCTAAAGTAAAATGCATATCGTCCTTAGCATATCCTTGATTCTTTGTTGGCTAACTTGAAGTAATTCGGGCTAGGTTTTATCATTATAAGTCCAAATCCCAAATCCAAAACCATTATTTGTGACCAGTTCTCATTTTACAAGAATCACTCATTTCAACATTCACTATTCTTTAAATCTTTAGAGTTTGGAAATTATTTAGAAGTCCTTGAGGATCGATACTTGGATACTCCATCCATTTTATATTACTCTGACAGGTGTGCGCTTGCATCTATCTAATTGTTACCACGCTTAGTGCGTGCGTTCAGCAAAACGCCCAGTCAAGTTTTTGGCGCCGTTGCCGGGGACTTTAATTTTAAAATTATTTTCAAATTCTTTTAGTTTTTATTTTTGTGAATTGTTGTTGGGTGTAATTTCCATCCACCGTTTTTGTTTTATATTTTGTGTCGTTTATCTCACAAGGGTAAGTTAAAGTGCATGAGCACAAGATCTTTTCTTCTACCCCTTGACCTTGAGATTGAGCGGACCCTTCGAAAAACTCGAAAGGAGCAAAGACTTCGAAAACAACTAGAAAATCAAAAAGAGAGAGAAGGTGAAATCAGTCTTGAAAGTGAGGTAGAGAGTACGAGCACATCAATGGCAGATATTCCACCTCGTCATCCGGTTGATCCACCTGTTGTTAACGGTAATATGAGGGATCATGCGAGAAATGATGAATTCAACCATATTCAGATGGCGGACAACAGAGACGTGGCAATGCGAGAATATGCCGCCACGGCTTTTCAGAACTTTGATTCAGGGATAGTCAACCCTATTCCAACCCACGCAAACTTTGAGCTTAAACCAATGATGTTCCAAATGTTGCAGACAATTGGACATTTTGGAGGGCAGGAACATGAGGATCCACATGATCATCTGAAATCATTCATTCAAATTGCAAATGCATTTCGATTACCTGGTATAACAGACGATGCTCTGAGACTAACACTTTTTCCATTTTCTTTGAAGGACCAAGCTAGAGCATGGCTCAATGCATTTCCACCGGGATCCATCACCACATGGGGGTCGTTAGTGGAGAAGTTCTTAACAAAATTCTTCCCACCTACTCGCCACGCTGATATCAGATAGGAGATCATCTCCTTTAGACAGTATGATCGTGAACCTGTTCACGAGGCTAAAAGAGATGGTTACAATGAACCAGAGGCTAAAAGAGATGGCAATGGGAATAAAAACTCCATTAGCCACACCGATACAACCTGTGCAGTCGGATTATTGCACTCCTGCCCCTGTTTGCCAAGTCAACGATCTCATTTGTTCATTTTGCAGTGAAAACCATATTTATGATAATTGTCCACATAACCCTGCTTCCGTTTTTTATGTAGGACATGGGAACAATAGGAACTTTAACCCATATTCGAACACCTACAACCCAGGTTAGAGGCACCACCCTAATTTCTCATGGGGAGGTCAATGAGGTTCGAGCGGTTTTAATCAAGGGCAGAGCCAGCAGAACAAGCAGCCTTATGTTCCACCTACACAGCAATACATCTCGCCACCGCAACAGCAGTACAATCAGAGAACACAGACTCCACCAGTTCAAAATAACAGCTCAAATCTTGAGAATATGATGAAGGAGTACATGGCCCGAACCGACGCAGTGATACAATCCCAAGCGGCATCAATGAGCAATTTTGAGACCCAATTGGGACAGCTCGCCAATGAATTGAAGAATAGACCACAAGGTTCTTTTCCAGACCATACTGAATTACCAAAACGAGAAGGGAAAGAACAGTGCAAAGCTGTCACCCTTATGAGTGGACTGGCATATGATGGACCAACAATGCCAACAACAGATGTACAGATTCCGTCCACTGAACCAACTGTAAAGATACCAGAAAATTCAACAACACCAGAAAAAGAAAATACTAGAAAAGGTAATGAGGACACCCCGAGTGTTCCTCCACAGGTACAACCTTCTTTTACCCCTACTCCCCCGTTTCCCCAAAGATTAGTTAAGAAAAATAATTATTCCCAGTTTAGAAAATTTTTAGATATTTTAAAACAATTGCATATAAATATACCATTAGTAGATGCTCTAGAACAGATGCCAAATTATGCTAAGTTTTTGAAAGATATAGTTTCTAGGAAGAAAAAAATAGGAGAGCATGAACTGGTAGCCATGACAAAATGTAGTAGTGAAGCTGTAGGCAGCCCGCTACCCATGAAATGTAACGATCCTGGCAGTTTTACCATTCCATGTTCCATAGGAGGAAAAAACTTAGGTAGGGCATTATGTGATCTAGGCGCTAGCATTAATCTTATGCCATTATCAGTTTTCAAATCTTTGGGCATAGGAGAAGCTAGACCTACTACGGTTACCCTCCAACTAGCAGATAGATCTATCATAAGACCTGAGGGAAAGATAGAAGATGTTTTAGTCCAGGTGGACAAATTCATTTTCCCTACAGACTTTATCGTTCTAGATTGCGAGGCAGACTTAGACGTTCCCATTATTTTGGGAAGACCATTTCTAGCCACTGGGGATACAGTTTTTAATGTGAGGAAGGGAGAAATTACAATGAGGGTAAATAATGAAGAAGTTAAATTTAACGTTCTAGACGCCATGAAATTACCAGGAGACTTTGAAGAGTTCTCTGCTATAACTAGCTTGAATCCTGTTATGTTTGATGAGTTTTATGACTTGTTAGTTACAGAGATTGAAGAAGAGCTTGATAAGATGGCAGAAGGACCGGATGATGTGACTAATCCTATTGAAAAAATACAAAAAGAAGAATGCAAGTCGTTACTTTCGTCCATAGTGGAACCGCCCACTTTGGAGCAGAAGCCATTGCCGTCGCATTTGAAATATGCGTATCTAGGGGATAACGACACTTTACCAGTTATTATAGCTTCCAATTTATCACCTACTAATGAATATTCTTTATTGCAGATTTTGGAGAAACACAAAAAGGCCATTGGATGGACGATAGCAGATATCCGAGGGATAAGCCCGGCCTTTTGCATGCACAAAATTCTATTGGAAGAAGATGCTAAGAGTTTGGAAATTATTTAGAAGTCCTTGAGGATCGATACTTGGATACTCCATCCATTTTATATTACTCTGACAGGTGTGCGCTTGCATCTATATAATTGTTACCACACTTAGTGCGTGCGTTCAGCAAAACGCCAGTCATATATCTGCAGGTAAAAGCCCACATGTCCAACGGGAGGCTCTTCCAAGATTTCGTCGCGCCTAGGATACCTAAGGCCTATGAAGCTTGGAATGTCATACCTAGCCCTGAGGACATCCAACCAGCCATCCCCAAGCTTTGAAGGACAGTCATCCTCCCTATGGATGATGATCTGACCTCTAGGAATTAGATCAGGATCTACGCTAGAATAACTCGACCACAAGCTACTAGCCCTACCACTCCCCGAGCTATGTCTACATCTATCTATTATGGACATGCTAACAAGAAATAACGAAAAGACTAAAAAGAGAACTGACCTCTAGAAAAAAAGGGAGCGACTTGAAGCTCAAATCGGCGCAAAGCAAGAAATTTTTCAAAGCATGAAAAGTGAAGACCTGGGGGGTACCTTATTTATAGCTTCAAGAAGAGATCGTAGCCATCCACGTATCACTAGCCAGCGGATAGGATTCTTCCTCGAAGCACGGAACACGCGTGCACCTCAAGGGAAACTTGTCAGACTGGCATTTGATATTCTGTCAGGCCAACTGGGAAGCTCAACTCAACTCGCGCAATTACAGGTCATTTCGTAATTTCAATAAAATGCCTTCTTTTCTCTTCTCTACCAAAACGCAGGTCGATTTGCCATAGAAGGGGCCAGTGTTGGTGGTAAAAATGGAGTTTGACACGTGTCATCCCATTAAGCTCAGCTCGGAATAAAGGAGACCTAAGTAGCACACACCAAGCTAAGGAGAGTACCCGACCTGAGGAATCCGACCTTAGGCACGACCACCGACCTGGGGGCCTAACAGCGACAATCGCCGATCGTAACTATCCAACAACCCTAACTCCCCCAGCCTACCTATAAAAAGGGACACTCCACCCTTCTGAAAGGTATGCAATTTTATCCGAGAACGACTTGAACTTACTGAGCTTGTCATTGACTTGGGCGTCGGAGTGTTTGTTGCCTGTGCAGGTTCTCAGGCGAGCATCTCGGCAGCCCGCCCACGACATCCCATTACCGACCTGCGAGCCCAGTTCAGAAATTTGCATCAACAGCTTGAAAGAAAATTTAAACTACTTGAAGGAAAATTGGAAGAAAGAAACATAACAAACAATGGAAAAAAAAATAAACTTCCTGGTAAAAAAGCCTCCCCAACCACCTTTCTTTTGTACAACAACCAAACTAGGGTAAAATTGTAGCGGCCCAACCAACAAAATCAACGATTTGCAGCCGCTAAAGGAATCCGACAGTGGACATATTCTTCTTACAAAGAACGAAAAATAAATTAAAAAAAAAAGGGTCTTTCCGGGTGAGGTAGAATTCGAATGATATTAGATTAAGAAAGGAAAGATTTAGAAATTAGTTTTGATAGGTGAAAAGAATTAGATTTATTCGTTTGGGGTAAGAGAGAGTTCTTAAAAACTTTGTATGTATTGTATTAAATAAATTGAATTCAAATATGGAAAAAGTATGATAAAAATCAAATCTAATTATTTAGAGAAGTAACAAACAAAATTAAATATAAATGCAATAATGGAGGGCAATCTTGCTATTTATATTAAATTTTAAATCACGGAATCGAACTATGTAAATTTTGAAAAGACAGGCTATTTGTGAAGTATAGTTTCTAATATGACACATGAAAGATAATTCTTCAAAGGAAAAAAAAAAAGATGAGTACATTGATAACCTATTTAGGAATCATAATTACGTAAACGGGTTGAAATGTATAAAATTTACCCTTTTGTCATTAAACAACACTAATTAGGATGGGACCCATCACACAAATTAATAGTATATCATTTTAAAAATCCACCTCAATTCTAAATAATTTTTTAAATTTAGAAATGGTAAATTGGAAGGTTACAATTTAAACCCCTTAAAATGTACTTAATTATACTTTCCAAAATAAAAAAATCTTAAAACCCTAAAAATCCTCAAAACCATCCATTTTCAAAATCCCTTTCTTCTTCCTCCGATCGTCTATTTTTCTTTTCTTTGTCCAATCGTCCGTTTTTCTTCGTCCAACCGTCCGTTATTCTTCCTTCAACCGTCTGTCTCTGTCTGCCTTCCTTTCCGACCGAGTCCGTTTTTCTCCGTCGCCCGTCTCTGTTTATCCCGTTCGAAAGGAGATTTCCGTCATTCCTTCTTCTCCGATCGTTTTTGCCTGCCTACGTCTCCGGCCACCTCCGTTTTTCTCAGTCGCCAGAGCAGTTCATTTTCCTTATCCCGATCGAAAGGTTTGCATTCCAACGATTATTTTTTATTTTTTATTTCGTGTGAACTATTGTATATATGAGGATGTATATTATAGTGAGTTTGATGAGAATATAGCTTATAACTCAACTTGTATATATGCGGATACTCGGATATATACTATAGTGATTTTGAATGTATATATGTGGATATACAAGTGGATATATACTGTGATTTTGAATATATTTTTTGAATATATATTTATTGAGTCGTCAAGAAATGTTTCTGAGATTTTGAATTGTCCTTAAAGATTGAGCACCAGTGTGAGAGTGAATTAAGGAAAAATCAGTCTTTTTGAAGGAATAAATTAAGGTTTTGAAGTAGTGAATTAACAGATTTGTGTTGCAAATTAGTATGAGGCCCACAATAATTCAAGGATTATGATAATAATTTATGAAAATAAATCTTTTATATTTAAAAAAAACAAATAACTATAATAAATGCAAATGCAATAAATAAGGGTAAAATCGAAATTAAAATAAAATCCTACGTGCAGAAATCTAAAAGTGTAAATAATTATAAAGTTTTAGACATTTATGTAAATAAGTTTCTAAAACAACCCTCCGAAAACATTATCTAAAAAAAAATTTAAGTAGGCAAGCCCGTCAAAACCGAGCCCACTATCATTTACATATTAGGGCCATGTTTCGTTCAAGGAATGAGAATCAAATTTTTCATTCTCTTTCATTTCATGGTGCTTACCAACATGCACAAATGAGAATCAAATGGTGGGATCCACACAATTTTTTCATTCTCGTTTCCTAAAAAGGGCAATCTCATTCGTGTCGAATACCCTCGTTAATACCATTAACCTTTCTTTATTACATGAGCCTCACATTTATTGCAATTATTTTTCTATTTGTACCCTTTCTCTCTCATGTATTGATGAGACATATAATTAATTATTTTATAATTTTATTATTATTTTTATTTATACAACTAATAATTTTATTCTAATAAAAAATGATACTACTTTTATTATTTGACATGATTTTATTATAAAATATAATAAATTTATATAAATTTTACGTTGTTATTATTAATTAATATCAATAGATTTTTTTAAATGTAATTCATTATTATTAAATATTATAATAATAAAATTTAAGAATATTTTATATTAACTAATGATGTTTCTAATAAAAGAAGTTTTTTAGTTGGTGTAATTTATTTTAATTATTCAGTATTCATTAATATTAAATAAATTGTTATAATAAAAAATATCTACTATCAATAATTAGTAATAAAGTTAATTGAAACTAATTATTATTGTAATTAAAAAAAGATTAATACTTGTAATTAACGGGAAAGAAGAATAGGGTATACTATTAACTCTTATATATCTGACTCTGATTTCGATTACAGACAATTTTAGTAAATAACATGAAAGAAATCGTGATTCCGATTCCATCAAATTTCTGATAAATAGTATCAAAAGAATAAGATTCTCATTTCGATTGATTCCGATTAATTTTCATTTAGATTCGTACCCATTCCGATTCTTCGTAAGTAAACATGGCATGGGAGACAGGGATGGAAGGAGGGCTTTTATAGAGGGTTGTTTCCCCTCCACCTCCCTCAAACCTTCAGACGTGGGATTAGTCTACCAGAGCGTTTTTTTTTCTTTTTTTTTTTAATTTTGTTTGGGTTATCTGTTTTTTTTTTTTTTTTAACATGTTACATATTAAGTTTAAACTTCTTCTTTTTAGATATCCCTACTTCTCTCTGCAGCTATTTCCTCTATTCTATATCTCTCTTGAATTATAAATTCAATTTATTCCCTTATTTTAATTAAGTAGTTTATTGTATTTATGTATAAAATCTAAATAAGCCACCATTAAACTCTCATTTACACATTCAAACATTTTCGCACCAATTATTATGTGTGTCATGGTTATCTGTCAAATTTCACCACTTGTAATTATCAAATTCATATTTGTAAATTTCTACAACTATTTCATCTTATATATCGATATTTCATCTTTTATTCAATTATGTAACTAGAAACTAGAGTTGATTAGAAATTGTCATCTATTAGGTAACTAGAAACTAGAGTGGATTAGAAATTGTCAGTAAAACATAATTAAGCAACAATAAACTTTAATTTACAAATTCAAATAATTTTCATCAACCTTCATTATTTTGTCATTATATTTCCATCAGCGTAAACGTTTTCAACAGTAAATTACACATACTTTTAGATATGAATGTTAAAAGTGATCAATTATAGCCTACATAAGCTATAATTAAAATTTTATTTACTAATTCAAACATTTTCCATCGATGTTTTTTCTCGAAATATCCATTCACACAGACATTTATGTAAAATCAAGACGTCAAATTTCTTTAAACATCAACATTTCTCACCTTCATTTAATTAGAATATATATTAAATAATTAAATTTATCATAGATTTAATAACTTATTACATAATTAACCAGTATATAAATGTATTGTACAATAATACGGTTTTTAAAGATATTTAATTAAACAAAACGTAACATTAGTAAAAAATTTTCAAATACTTTACCCACTACAAAGGTGTCAATATATTAGGGCGTATTTTTAAATTTTAATGTTTGTTTCATTACATGTTTAATATAGGATCTTGTTTGTTGTCATCCTAAAAGGATCTTTAATTTTTGCGTTTGATAGGTTTCTTTTTTAACTTTGTCATTTGAATTAATGCTTATACGGCATGTTTATGGTGTGTTAGTTACGATATGAAAGGATAGTTTCGGAATGATAAGTATTTATGATGGGCCGATCACGGAATGAGGTGACTTCAATGTTTTCTCTATGTGCTGATATTGCTAGTCTGCCCTAAAAAAAACATTATTAAACATGTCAAATTCTTTCACAGTTCTATCAACTGCCTAAATCTACTAAAAAGAACACATCAACTTAATGTATTCTACCACTAGAAGAAATGAGGCTTTTAGCGAAGAAAGAAAAACTTCGTTGAAAGCGAAAAATCGTCTCTTTTTAGTTTTAGCGAGGAAGACTGTTTCGACACATCACTCAACCTTGGAATGCGGTTGCTGAAAATTTACAGTGACGAAAAAGTTGTATGAAAAAGTTACTCGTACAATTTACATACAACTTAGAGATCCATAACATGCAATTGTTGAAAATTGCTCTTTCATTCACATATATGTTTTATCCCTCGTCATTTACGTATTCACTTTATTTTCTCTCCTCTACTAAAATTAACACACTAAATTTCAAGATAGTCTTCATAATCCGTGATATACAAGGAAGGAGTTTCTGGAGAACGTTTGTTGATATTAAGGATAACATTTATCAGTATTAAGTTGAACTTTATTTAAGTCTAGGTTGTTGTACTTTTACGAAGTGGAGACACCATCCAGAAGCGTTAGAAAATCCGACACATTCGGGTCATGCTAAGCTAAATGGGCCATCAACGTGCGCATTTAAAGCTGCCACCTAGGCTTAAAGCAGCACTACCTCTGATAAAGGTGAAGAAATTGTCCCCAAGTGGAGTCCAATGATCATCATGCGATGGGGTTGACTTCGTGCGACGAAGCTTGTTGTTCGAAGTTACTTGCACCACCCCTTCAGGTTACTAGAAACCCCTATTGAACAAAACACCAACAAGAGAAAATATCTAACTTGAGTTTTAAAAAGAATCACGAATCTTTAAAACATCCTTTTAACTTGAGACCTCAACAAACCAACTTATTAATCAAATAACAAACTCAAACTAAAACGAAACAACTCCAACTATCCTATCTAAAGATGAAAATAAAATGACGCAGCGCTATGTGATCTTTCTGGTCAAGTCTCCTCCTCTCCATCATCACTCGCGTGAGTTACCTCGTTACCTACAAAATCTGGAGGAAAGAGGGGAGGGGGAGTGGGTACATCAACTAGTACTCAGTAAGCAATCTTTATGTAAAGGGTCACGCACAAACAACATGTTACACAATAATAAAACATCATGTTTATCATTAATATCATGCTTTGAATAAAAAGAAACAGTTTATGCGTATGCTTGACTAAACATGCATCCTACATACCGAGCCCAAGCCTCACATCACAATTCACTAGTTCTCTTTCCTATTCCTCCAAGACTTACTCCCTTGAGTTGTATCGACCCTTGACCTTTATACTCAGGGCTTCGACACTTCTCTATGACGCTTGGTGTTCGACTGTTGACCTTTGCACCCAAGGCCTCGAACTTTTGCATCGACCCCTAACCATGCATAGCTAAGGCATCAATGACTCTGCGACATATTGACCCTTGTCCTTTCGTCTAAAGGCCCCAATATTTGCCTTCTACTAAGACTCACAGCGTCGACCCCTAACCATGCATAACTAAGGCCTCGACACTCATCTTTGTCCAAAGTTGGCGTATCGACCCCCGACGTTTGTACCCGGAGCATCAATACCCAACTAGTGACGTATCTGACAAATACTTTAAGAACAGATGCTGAGGCAAATGCTTTTGCAAAACAAACTAAACGCAAAAATAGACAATGATATGAGTACATGGGGATCGATATATGGCTTTCACTCGCTTATAGAAGATGCTTCAACATAAAATCGATGTTGATGCTCAAACCGACGCGGTTTCCTTTCGAGACACCAAAAAAATTATGAATATCTACAACTTTCATTGCTAAATACCAAAGCATAAATTACAGTTTATAAACATGGTTAGGTGAACCTTATCCCTAAGCATCCACAATTAACTAAAAAAAGTAACTAATCACAAATAGAACTAGACACGCTACCTTTATACCCTTCCGAGTCATACAAGAGCCAACAAACTGATAAATGTGGCCAGCATAGATTAGTAAGATGAAAATATTATATCAACTATATTTAATAGTAGCAAAGATATGCTAGAAAGCCTCTGTTCACAAGCTACAAGAAAGTATCTCCTAAAAAATGGGGTTTAGTTCACAGGAAATGGAGAAAATACAATGGGTAAAGAAAAGAAACAACTCATTCCGTGAAAGAGCACTCTTAAACCTACCTAAGACTTTAGCTAAATGAAGAAACCAGCAACTCCAACTTCCTACCGTCAGCTCTTCCTCAAAATAGGTGCAGAATATTATGGGTTTTAGCTCCCTTTTGGCTTCAACACTTAATTTGGAGTGATTTCCTCTCTTGAGATCTATTTCCCCCTTACGGATTGATGATGAGAAATCCTCATCTTGTTGCTTTTATACCTCTCCTAAAAATTAGGGCAAAACTCAATAAAATGTGCGTTGTATGAACATAAGTAAAAATTCTGCATGTTACCAGTTTGCCCACGAATTTCTGCAACAAGAAATGCTCCTGCGCAACATGATCTAGCTTGGTAAAGCTCCGACATTTCTCCTCTAATTCTGCTGTTTCTTAGCAACTTCTCTAGATTATGCACAATTAATCCAAACTAGGGAAAATAAGCAGGAACTTGCGTAAATTTCAACAACATGAGGATTTAAAATGTGGTAATAAGCTTTTCCACTCAATTCCTCACTTAAGCATGTGATTTATACAAAGACCCTTGCATTACGCACAAATTAACCCAATTATTTACTAAAATAATACTCTTTTGGAGACTTATCACCTTACCAAATACTAGACAAAAAGGAGACATACCAAAAGGAGTCTTGAATGCAGTTCGATACACCCATATGGAATCATCTAATTTAATTGCCCAATCTTTCCTATTTGTATCAACCGTTCTTTCCAAGCATGCCATTTTTTTTGTGGGTGGTAAGTAGTAGTAACCTTATGTTTAACATTATATTTTGCTAACACTTTGCCTACTGCCCTATTTACAAGTTTGTTCCTTCATCACTAATTAAACACCTTGGAGTACCATAGCGAGTAAAAATATTTTTTTGTGCAAAAGTTTAATGACAACTCTAGCATCATTTACTGAAGTTGCTATAGCTTTTGTTGACGACGAATTTCGGTAGAGAGCCACATGGTGTCTGGACAAACAGTCGGACCCTGAATCCACCGGACCTGCAACCAAAGAACTCGACGTCGGTGTGGTGTCTCGCCTAATACACCCTAACGCCTAAGTCAGTAATCAGAGTAAAGATATGAATAAGACACCGGAGATTTATGTGACAGATTTTTCACTTACATGGTGTGGATGATCGTCCTTTCTTTTATAGCATGGAGGGCCAACCAAGAAGGACGACGGTTAGAGGTGGCAGGGGCGTAACGCGTAGTACGATTTGACAGAGAGGGGCGCATCCTCAACAGTGCAGGCTTGCTCTGTGGCCTGCACCGTCTGGACATATCGCCCAGCTGCGGCCACGTACGAGGCGTAATCGTTTGTAGTCCTTCCTCCCGTCGACACGTCTTCTACTCGGCGCGACTAGAGCCCGCGCCTGCGGAGGGACAAACACTTGTCCTGTCCGAAAGCTACCCATAACAGCTTCTATTCATTTAGACATATAGTCGATGGCTAACAAAATTTAAATTTTACCAAATGACGGTGGAAAGTCAATGCCACATACGTCAAAAATCTCTACTTCTATAATGGGATGGAGAGGCATCTCATTTCCATGGGAAATATTACATACCCGTTGAAACTTATCACATACCTAGGCAAACTTGTGGGCATCGAGAAATAAAGTGGGCCAAAAGAACCCACTCTGTAATACCTTAGCTGCTATTTTGCGACCAGCAAAGTGCCCACCATACGAAGATGGATGACATACCTAAAGAATTGTTGCTTTGTTCTTCTTCAACTACATGCATGCATAAAATATTATCAGGACCTAACTTATAAAGATAATACTCATCCCACCTACATTACTTAACATCATGTAAAAATACCCTTACCTGTTGTGAGTTAAACTCATAAGGAAAGATACGAGTTACCACAAAGTTTGCAATATCTGCATACCATGGGATGTTACCAATACGGATGATTTACTCATCAATACAGTGTTCCTTGATTTTTGACAAGTCTTATGGGTTAGTGGACTTTACTCGATACAAACCGTCTGCCACCTAATTCTCTATGCCTTTTCGATCTCGAATCTCTAAGTCAAAAATTCTTGAAGAAGTAAAATTCATCGAATAAGCCTCGGTTTCGCGTCCTTCTTAGTAAAATCCATCTAAGCATGCGATTTAGATAGATACTTAAAGGCGTAATGGTTAGTAAAAACAATAACTTTAGAACCTATCAAATATGATCTAAATTTGTCAAAGGCAAACACAACAGCTAATAATTCTTTTTTCTTGGTATAGTTAGGTTGTGTTGCAATCAACGTTTTACTGGCATAATATATTGGATAAAAAACTTTATTTTTTTTTTCTCTACCCTGACACTGCTCTTAACGCGTAATCACTTGCGTCACACATCAATTCAAATGGTAAATTCTAGTCAGGTTGTACTATGATAGGTGCCGAACTCAATGCCTTCCTAAGAGTTTCAAATGAATTCATGCATTCCGCATCAAATTCAAATGGCCTATCAATTTCTAGCAAACGATATAAAGGCTTTGATATTTTGGCAAAGTCTTTGATAAAACGCTGATAAAATCCAGCATGGTCCAAAAAACTTTGGATACCTTTAAATGATGAGGGTGGTGGAAGTTCTAAAATCAATTCAATTTTAGCTCGACTTACTTCAATTTCTTTTATTTTAGATTTTGGTACCCAAAACAATACATTCTTTTACCATGAAATAACATTTTTCCCAATTTAAAACAAGGTTTGCTTATTCACACCTCTAAAAACTTTTTAAAAATTTTTCAAACAATTTTCAAATGACTCCCCAAACAACTAAAAATCATCCATAAAGATTTCAATCACATTTTCAATCGTGTCAGAAAAAATCGCCATCATACAATGTTGGAATGTGGCAGGTGTATTGCCCAACCAAAAGGCATTATCGGAATGCGAATGTTCCATAAGGGCACATGAAAGTTGTTTTCTCCTAGTCCTCTAGGGCAATTGTGATATGTTTATATCCTGAGGATCCATCGAGAAAGCAATAGAATTCCTTACTTGCGAGACGATCAAGCATTTGATCAATAAAGGGAAGAGGAAGCTGATCCTTTTTTGATACCTTGTTGAGTTTGCAGTAGTCCATACAAACTCTTTAGTTTGTTACGATTTGAGATGGAATCAATTCGTTATCTTCATTTTTTATGATCGTCATGTTTTTTAAGCACACATTGAATTGGGCTAACCCAACTACTGTCTGCTATTGGGTATATCACTCTCTGTCTAGCCACTTCAAAATTTCTTTTTGAAAGGATCAATCCTGCAGTGGAAGCGCACGAACGTGTGTGCTTCGATCTTGTTTCAGAATTACAACGAAGAAAAGACATAAACATGAATAAAAGGAAGTTAGAGAAACATACCTTTGAAAACCTCTCTTCAAATTAGACACCAACGCCACCAAAATGTCTTCCTCGCTATCCTCTGGATGTTAAGAACTCGGTTTGTGGGAACAATCTTATAATTGAAATGGAATTCAAGAGATCGATAAGAGATTTTCTTGTTGGACTTTCAGAAACTCAATAACCGAGGATCGGGGAACTGAAAGGAAAAGTAGAACCTCTCTTTTTATAATGGACAAAGAATGGTGGGAAGTGGGAGGTTTTCCTCCCATTTCCTTCCCTTTTTTTTTAATTAAAACAATTTAAATTAAAATAATAATTAATTAAATCTAATTTTATTAATTTGAAAAAAAGAATTATTAACTTAATTAAATTAAATCTAATTTCATTAAACCAAATTAATATATCACATTAATTTAAGTAAACATAAATTAATCAATCGTCTTAGAATCAAATTCTAATATTCATCTCTCTCATAATTTTATATTGTACTAATTGCATCTCATACAATTAACCTTAATTTCCTTTAACGCATTTGAACAATTCAAATTCTTTTCAAGACTAAATGTTCTTAACTATCCTTTACGAGCTAGCAATAGGACCTAATGGACTTACAGATCAGAAGCTGCAACGTTACGATATTAATTGATTAAACTCATTAACCATATTAATCAACATTCATTAACTGTCGGTCACTCCAATAAAGACCCATAGTTGCACCATTCTCACTGTAGAATATTATGCGTCCATGGATTTTGACCATTAATGGTAAGTCAATCCTTTACGAGTGTTCGTAACTACAGTTGGGTCAAATTACCATTTCACCCCTATGTTACATCTTGGACTTTAAGTACCGCTGATTCTCTAATGAACAACTTAGTTATGGTCCAACCAATTACCAAAAGTCCCTCTTGGGCTAGTGAGAGGGTGTGGCCCCTTGTCCAAGTCCAAAAGTCAGCACTTAAGAGAACACTCATCTACTTACCCTAAAGTCAAGAGGAGTGAATTCCATATTGTGTAGTTATGTTCCCAGTTCTCCACTCGGTCTCGTCTCCAAAATGGTAGGAATATTGAGTCGGCGACTCGGGCCATTCTTACCTATACAAATCAAAAGACGAGCCTTAACAGGCAGAAGTCCATGACTCACTCAAGATTGAGATTGAGTTACCTGGTCATGATCCTATTGAAATATAAATCTATTAGATAACAGTGTTACAGCTAAAAATTAATTATTTCGCAGTCGGTCTTATACAAACTCATTGTATAGGATACCCCCACTCGCATGGTCTCCATACGAACAACTTGGATCAAGTCATTTGTAACTATTACAAAGTGGGTCGTATCCATAGTGTTACTAGGATAAGGTACCCAACCTTATCCATATACTATAGACCCTTTAGGTTACTACTGGAACATTATCCAGCTGTATATCGAATATATACTATATTATACACACTGTATATCAAATATATACAATACATATTAAATATATACTGTATATCTGTTATATAGTATTCTAGTTACCTGACATAACCTCGGATGTTAGTTTATTAGACTTGGATTAATATAATTCTAAGAGAAATATCAATAACGACTTTATTGAATGAATATTTGTTTTATATTTACAAACCACGAGTTTAGGACATAAAATCCAACACTTTCTTCACGACTTCTTGCATTTTGGGATTCAACCTTCTTTAATAGAATTGCTTGCACCTTCTTCCAAATGTATTTTATGCATGCAAAATGATGGACTAATCCCTTTGATGTCTGCTATAGTCCATCCAATGGCTTTCTTGTAATTTGACAAGACTTGTAATAACAAAATTTCATGCTCATTAGATAAAGTTGCAGATATGGTTATAGGTAAAGTTTCATTTTCTCCTAAGTATGCATATTTTAAACGAGCAAGAAAGGGTTTTTGTTCCAATTGATGCGGCTCGAATGGTCGATGGTTGCATTGCCTCAAATTTTTCCTTTCTCATGTCTCCAAACTCAAAATTTTCCATCCATAATGAGGAAGTGTCTGGACCTCCTTCTTTCTTGGCTGCTTCTAACTCCTTCTCTAAACCTGCAGTCGTTAAGTCACAAAATTATCCCAAAAAATGGTTGTTTTCCCTCCTTCTATGTATCCTCAATCCTTTCTAACATAGTGTTGGCATAAATTGAACAAAGCAACATTGTTAATATACACGAAGAACTCATTATACAAAAATATATACATGATTTATCAAAACTCTTGCATCTTAATTCTAAAAAATCCTCATCGTTATCTCCATCCATTCTAGTTGTATGTTTGCCTCCCAATTTATCATTAGAGGTATCCCAGAAGATACATATTTTTTATATGTTGTTTTGTCTGTCGAAAGTAATGGTATCAGATAATCCAACAAGTGATGCATCAGGATTTATTTATTTATTTATTTTTTTCGCTTTTTTTGGCTAACTTGATCGTTGTGTTAAAGGAAACACACCTCTCGTGATATTTTTCAAATTGTTCATCGTCATCCAGTAGCTTTATGTATTCTACTTCAATCCATATTTTTGTTTGTTTCCCCAATATGAAATTACCCAATACAAATAGTTTAGCCATCTTAACCATATCATTTTTCTCTACTCCTTCTATTCCATTCAAGATATATTTTTTGATTTGTCAAAATATTTCTCCAAGAATCTCCCACTGAGTTTTTTTGAAGTTTACTGAAGTTAGTTCTCAAGAATTAAGTCCAATAGTTTTCTCGAATTATCTTATTCCAAAGTGTAAGACTTTCCTACAAAGGTACAATTTATATCATCTACCGGTAAAGGACTACATTGTCACCTGATCAAATGACTAAGTAGTTGGCTAAGATTTTTTTTTTCTTTACGTTTAAGAATCTATCAAAACATGTATTTCTAAACTTGCTTTAGATGTTTTTCAGACAACATTTGCTTAATATTTCCCAGAAATCTAATCTTCCATATATTTTAATTTTTTTGGCTATTTAACCACACGCTCCCTTGAAATTAAAAATGGAGCATCTTGAATTTAAAAAATCTACTTGTCAATATGTACTTATAATAAATGTTTTATTATAATTGGAGTATATATAATAGATACCACATAAACCTCAGCTCGTTTTCCTCCCAAAAACTCCCCTGTCATATTTTCCTTTTTTCTTCATTCACGACGTCCACACTCTGCACTATCTGTAAATCAATCGATTTTCAAATAAAGATCCATGTTAAAAAAGTCTATAACAAAGATAAAAGTATATGTAGTATTTTTTCGTATTCTCTTCCAATTTCTTCCTCACCAGTTTTCATATCTTGTTTTCTTTGTTCTTAACGCGTCGTTCCTTTCTCAATTTATTAATGTTTTCTATAATTGGAATCTTGTACGTCCTCCTGCAATTATAACTTTTAAATATACTACTATTTAAAATCATATTCAAATAATAAGATTTTATTACCTCATATTCTTCACTTCATTTCCTTCCTCGTCTTGCTTCGTTTGTGTCATCGCGTATTGCTTCCTCTTCCACAATTTTCTCAATACGAGGAACATCATCCTATGCCTAATTTTATCATTTTTATTCATTATGCAATATGTATGTCTAAAAAGTATATAGAATATTTAATATATACCTAAATCAGAATAAGGAACCATTTGTGTTCCAATGATCTCTGTTTGGGGGTAAAATATACTCAGGACACGTGGAGGACTATTATTGGTGTTTGAAGAAACTGAATAAGAGGGATTGCCTAGGTCCACCTCGGCCCTGTCGAGGAGACCGGGTTCGCCAGTTATAAAAGGCTAAGTATGGGCGTCAAGGTTCGACCTGGCTTGGGTCCGACCTGCTTGGAAGCTAACAGGCTCGACATGAAAAAAGACATATAACCGCCGGTCGTGTGTACTGTCGGATCCATCACCTATAAATAGAGGGCTTCATTTCACGCTCAGGTATCGAATCTCACCTCGAACTAAGTACGGAGTCCGATCTATACTGACTTGAGCGTCGGAGTCTTTACCCTCTTGTGCAGGTCCACCCTAGTGCTCAGGTCGGAACCGGAGACCGGGTTCGAGCTTGATTCGTGAAGAACCGTTGTGCAAACCCTTGTATAAACATTTGGCGCCGTCTGTGGGAACGAAAAACAACCTAAGTCATCCCGACCTAAGAAATATACGGTGCAGCCAGCAAACTCTGCTAACACGACAGAACGGAAGGGTTTGAACCCTGATAATGGTACTCAGCGCGACCTTGACGCAAGAATGGTCGAGGACCAGGTCCAACTTGTTACCACGCTTAGCGCGTGCGTTCAGCATAAACATCCCAGTCAGGTAGCAAGGTGAGTCGTTGTTTTTCGGTCGTAATGCCGAGAAAAGAATTGACTAATAAACTCTTTCCTCAGCTGAGAGTAGGTCGAGATCAACCTAGCCGCCAATCTTCTGTACCATAAGCGCGCGCTGCCGGTCAGCGCGATCTGGAAGGCGCGGCACTTTATGACATCTGATGCTGCCTGAAAATCCATGAGGCCTTCAAAGACCTCTACATAATCCTTTGGATCCTTAGACCCATCATATGGCTTCATAGTGGGAGTTTTGAACTTTGGAGGAATTGGAGTCTCCAAAATATCCGAGGTGAACGGCGATTCTCTCAAGTCGCCATTATGAAACGCGGTCTCTTTCTTCTTGTACCTTGCTTTCAAGGCTTCTACTTGAGCATCAAACTTGCTCTTGAGCTGGTCGAACTCCTCCCTTGTGATCATTCCTTCAGGAACTATTGGGTTATAAGAGGACTCGGCCTGCTGGTTGGAGCTTTTGCGCGAGCATGTTGGTGCTCGTCCTCCTCGGTGGGACGAGCTTCTCTTTCTGTTGAGATGGTCGCAGAGATCGCCTTTCTGGCGAGTATACTCCTCATCTTCATTGCCTCTAGGGTGCTCTTCATCGACTAAGTCAAGGTGAAGACCCCCTTGTTTGTGCACTTCGTCGTGCGCCGCTTGGTCTTCAGATCGAGACCCGGCACCAGCAGCTTGCACCATTTCATTGTACATCTCTTCCATGGTGCGCATCTAGGTGCGCATTGCCTCCATTTCTTCTTGAAGGGTATCAAAATTCTCCTTAGTAGGAGCTGGGGCCGGAGCTCGGGTGGCTCTCCTGGAAGCACCACCTCGGCCATGACTGGCCTTAGCTGGTTTTGGATGTGCTGGTGGCAGAACAGGTGCAGTGATACGTGCTGACCTACGGAGTTGCTCGGTCCTTAGGCCTTCCTGAATCTGACCCTCTGCCACCTCCGCTCCGACCTCTCTCTGATGGCCATCGTTAGCAGATAGAGCTCTTCGGTCTGCTGTGTTGGTTGAGTTTGCTAGTTGAACCATCTTTGTATATCTTTCTTATATCAGGATGACTTAAATTGTCCTTTCCTACAGACGGCGCCAAATGTTTATGCAAAGATTTGCACAACGGGGTTTGCGAACCTAGCTCAAACCCAGTCACCAACTCGGCCCGAACCGTGGAGTGAACCTGCACAAGAGGGCAAACTCTCCGACAATCAAGTCAGTATAGGTCGAACTCAATATTAAGTTCAAGGTGAGATTCGATACCTGAGTATGAAATGAAGCCCTCTATTTATAGGTGGTGGGTCCGACAGTACTCACGACCGGCGATTACTTTTGTTCTTTTTCATGTCGAACCTGTCGGGTTTGAGCAGATCGAACCCATCCAGGTCGAACCACGGCTTTTACACTTAGCCTTGTTTACGGACAAATCTGGTCTCCTCGACAGGTTCGAGGTGGACCTGGAATACTCTTCTATTTCGAAGCTCCAATAAGCGTCCTCCACGTGTCCACGATATTTTTATCCACAAACAAGATTTACAGTTTTTCAGTTGATTTAATCCCTGCATTCCTTTGCTTAAGACTTTTCATATGGCATGCTAGGATGACTATATATATAGCCTTAAGGTTCCTTTTGGTAGACGCAATTAAAGTTGAATGAAAATGGAGTTTTTTCATTAGCTTTGTTGAGAGCTTAATCCCCCGTTTCTGAATTGGTGTTAATCGTACTTCTTGTAGACTGATTCGAATCACGAGTTTAGAACCCAGAGTTTCTTAACAAATAAGGAGAAGATGAAGATAAGAGACTGGTAGAGAAGGGATTACAAAGAAAAAAAATAAAAAAGACAAAACCTGAAACCATGGCATGCTTGAAAAGCTTTCGATTGTCAGAGTGGAAAGAAGACACAAATGGAGAAAATGAAAGAGTTGAAACCCCATTGTTTATCATAAGAGAAGAAATCGTGTTGGCCTAAAAGTTTTGTTTTGTGTTTTTTAATTTTATTTAACCAAGTAGTTGTAATGTGAAGTGATTTTTTTCTTTTATTTAACCAATAATAAAGTTATGGATACTTTCTTAAGGCTCTGGGCTACGCAAGTGAATTTTTTTATTTATTTTCGCCATAACTAATTAATTCAAAGTGTTGGGATTTGTGCACTTAGTCTTATTATTTTTTTTTTCATGTCAGAAAGCTATTATTGTTGAAGGGCTCCGGCTTTAAGCAGTTTGTTCGAGCTGAATCCAAAGCCGACTGATTAACGTTGGTTTTAAGCATGGACTAAATCGAAATCAAAAACTGAACCGTCTTGAAACCAAACCACCATTCCGGTTGGTTCTCTCGATTTAAACAGTTTGGTCGATTTTTCCTTGCACTCCTAAGCAATATTACCAAGAGACCTAAGCTCTTGTCTATCGAACTGCCCCTTTAACGACGAAAGTGACACTGCTCTTGAGAGACCAAAGGAATCAAATTTGAAACTCAAAAAAAGTTAATAAATAGATGCAAAGCAACACAAAGAAAAACTTGAAGCTACATATATATAGTTCAGCTTCCAAAGTAAGTAATTTCACCGGCTACAACGCCACAGCAAGTAGAGTCTAAAGCAATTACTAGTACTAACCATAAACAACGAAACAAAAATGCTCCCAAAACCCCATGCCCATTTTTAGAATCTATTTTTCCCTAAACTCAAAATTCATATCCAACACAAAGAAAAAGACTGTTGAATAGTATTTGTGGCATGATTATGCGCATAAGGGTAGTGGGTAATAGGCTAATAGTGATGGTATGGATGATAAGAATTTGGGAGAGGGTAATAATGGGGCGTTGGTTCATATGGATTGTGAGGGTAATAGGAATTGGAATAGTATCCTTGACGATATGGAGACACTGATGGCTGTGGTTCTGTTCCAAAATTGTAGTGGAGATTGTTGTTATTTTCATTTCCAGCCATCACCCAACAGAGCTCTACATGTTTTCCAGCATCCATGATAATGGCCAGAAGCTTGCTTGGATCTACTCTCCCTGAAACATATGCCATACCTCCTTCTACGTCAATGTTGTATGACACTCCTAAAACCACACAAACACAAACACAAACACAAACTTCAAATTAGAGCATTTGTAATGGCCTCTTTTTTGGTTTCAAGATCAGTTTCAACTGCGTGAGTTTCAACTGCGTACCTTTGATTTCCCTCAACATTCTGGTCATCTTTTTGTGCCATCCCTCGGATCGCGTATCGATTTTCAGCCCGCACGTCTGCAAACACAACACAACCAATAATTTCAGCTTTAACGGAAAAATGGCGAAAAACTCGAAACAAATATTATCAGATTTTTGTCATTCCCACCATGTTTGATTCCATAGGCGGTGGCGTCGCACGACTTTTCTTTCCGTTTACTTTATAGTTCACGCGGTGAATGAATGAATATTAGACGTTGAGAGAGGGTTTCTGATTCTGAAACAAAGGCGCACAACACAAAATAGGATTTACGCTGTTCGGTACCATATTTTCATAAATCAAATAGTGACATATCAACCCTACGGTCATGATATGATACTCACCAATTCACTTGACAATATTTACGACTCTCCACACTTGTCCTACAACATTTACAACTCCCACACCCACAGGAGTCCTACGACATACTTTCTAAATCATTGCTCATGCATCATTGACTCACAAATAAGAGGTATTCGAGAACATAATGCACTAGCTTACAATGTTCATAGCCAGTCTATACATTTACTCAAACAAAGCATCGCCAAGAACCATCTATAACTCATCCTAATCGGTCATAGTCATGGACTAACATTCATAAAGAAATAAGGATTCCTGCTTACAAAAGAGATAATGTTTCACGGTTGGAATCCATTTCAAACACTTAATTAAGACGACAAAGGGGTTTATTATCTATTGAACCTTACTGAAACCTCTTGGGTTAAGGCTGGATGAGTGCCAAAAGTAGTCGGAAAGGGAAGGGATCTGAGCTCGAGGTTGCAGATCTGGTCCTGTTCTCACCGCCGCAGGACTTCGCCGTTGGCGAAGTATGGTCGCGCCGCCGCACGAGGATGAAAGGCTGGGGTTCTCGTTCGCTGCCGTTCGTGGGTCTCCGCCGGAGTCGTCGGTCGTAGAAGGTTGCGCCGCCGCGAATCGTCACCGGCGATGGAGGGACTGGGCGGCTGGTTTCTCACGAGGGTGCGGCTCAGCTTAAGATGGAGAGAGAAAGCTAACCTAGGATTTTTCCTTCTTCACGAAGAAGAAATGATGTTTAATGACCTAGTAAAGGGAAAATTTTAATCTTCCTCCTAAAAATCTTCTTTCCTTAAATTTAAAATACTCTTTTTAGTACCTTTTTTAGCACAACGTGTGTGAGGCGAGAGAATTCAAATTCATCGTATTTTGATAGAGCATATGTCGTTTAACATGAAAATTATAGAATTTTCTAATTTTAAAAGAAAACCAAAAGGCTAAGATTTTTAAAAAAGGAAAAAAAAAGAAAGAAACTAAAAGGTTAAATATGAAACTAAATTTCTAAAACTCGGAACGACTTAAAAAATTCAATTTCCAATTGAATTTAGGTCATGTTTACTACCAGAAATCGGAATAGAAATTAATTGGAATCAAAATTCTAATCAATCGAAATGAGAATATTATTGAAATCAGAATCAGAATTCATTTGATGTGGTTTACTAAAACTGTCTGGAATCGAAATTAGAATCTATGACAATTACTACTATACCTACTATATTCTAACTAATCACAAATGTGTTAATTTTTTTAATTACAATAATAAAAAATATTTTTTTACCAAAACAATTCATTTAATATTAATATTAATAAATAATAAATAATTAAATAAAATTACATCCACTAAAATAATATTTTATTATAACCATCATCATTATTATAATAATTAATAATAATGAATTATATTTTAGAAAATTTGACATTAACTAATAATAACGAAATTAAGTTAAAATATTTTATAATAAACCTTGTGGATATTTCAAAGAATGATTCTAGAATTCGATGGAATCCAAGATATGAATAATTGGTTTACGTTAGGGAAGAAACACACGTATATGTTATATTAGATATTAACTAGTTATGCGAAGCGGTAGCGAAGCTCTGGTGGTGATGAACAACTGGTATTATGCATTCATCTTCCAAGCGTCATTCTCAATGGTTTTTTTACATTTACACTAGGGCTACCCATCATATATGACGATCAATCCGGCAGCATTTGTCTCATCCTCACCGTACCAAGGCAAAAGTGTTGTCTTCACTGGGCCGTCTCGCGAAGATCTTCGATCTGAACCTTCGTGTTGGAAAGACTCGGCTTCAAAACCGTACGTGGAGCTTCCGCCTCATACGGCTCCTCTAAAGCGCGAAGGAAAGGGCTAGGGTTTCCTTTTCTTTTCCTCAGCCAAAACGAATTCGGTTGGTAGGTTGCTGTGAGGAGATCCTTGTGCCAGTGAAGATTGCTTCCAGTGATCGGGAAATAAAAAATAAAAAAACCATTGATTTATTTCCAACACTCCGGATAGGCAGGGTCATAATTTGCAGGAACATTCTATGGGGAGGTAGAGTGAAAGATTCACCAGGTGTGAAATCCCAGACTTGTTAAAGATCTCTTCTATGTTGAGAATCATCTGTGAATCCCCATTTTGATTGACCCTGACCGGTCATTGCCATCCGCCAACCGAACAAGTAAGGGATTCCTCGCCCGGTGTGCTGGCTTGGCTCCTACTTTGACTTCTTGATTGGCTATTGTCAATCACATTAACTAATAAAAGTGATATAAATTTTTACTAAAAGAAAAATTATATTAGTAGTATAAATGAAAAATAAATAAAAAAGTATAAAACAATTAAATAAAAAGGTACGACTCTCATTAATCCTAAGAGAAAAATGGTAAAAATGAAAAGTGAAACCAAATAAATATGTGGGACCCACGGAATAAGGAATGAGAATGAGATTGAGGAGGGTGTACGAGAGGAATGTGATTTTCCCTCTTTAGGAAATGAGAATGAAAAAGGTGGGTGAGTCCCACCATTTAATTCTCATTTGGTAAACACCGAATAAAAAAATTGATTCGCATCCTCGAAGAAACATGGCCTTAGTCTCTTTAATTCCCGAGCACAATCTATATATATATACACACACACTAAAAAGTATGGATGTTTAATAAATGGTTTTTCGGACAATATATTAACCTTCATTTTTTATTAAATACTTAGTATATCCTTTTACTGAATAATAAATTATATTTTGTATTTTTAGTGTGATTTATGCGTGGTCTCACTAGAAAGAAATGAAAAATATAATGGAAAAGTGAAAGGAAAAAAGAGAGAAACAAAAAAAAAATTTAATGACAAAAAATTAGGTAAGGAAGAAAGAGGGAAAGAAGATGATGATTATTAGAAAATAAAACTAATTATAATCCTTTTTTTTCCAATTTAATACCAATGTATCCTTTTACTAAATAGTATATCTATGTTTTCTTTTTTATTTTATTATTATTGTTATTTATTATTTATTATTAATTATTATTATTGTTATTTATTATTTATTATTATTATTATTATTGTTTTTAAGAAAGTGTTTTATTTGTTGTTTAGTATCACATGTGTGGGCTAAAATAAAAAATAAAAATAAAAATAAAAAAGAAAAGGGGAAAGTGTAGGGGAAGAGAGAGTGTCAAAGAAAACCTAAACTAACCTAAACTACTACTCGATATACTTGTAAGGGGAGAAGTTGAATTTTGACTAGAATTTAAGGTACCATAATATGGGCTAATTTTTTAAAATTAGATTTAGTTTAAAATTTAAATGTTCATAAGATTTTGTTAAATTGATTTTGCTTTTTTTTTTAGATTTAAATTTAATTTAAAGTCTGTTTTCTTTAATCAATTTTTTATAATCAGAATTAGGGTAGGTTTCAAAATAATTACAAAAATAGAATAAATAAATCATAGAAATGGGATGCAATTTGATCACAGTGGCAGGCGTGAGCTTGGATTTTTCCGTAAATCATAGCCATCGTCCAAAACTCATGCCAAAATTGTCGTCATTGACATGGCCTGCTGATGGAAGTCTCCTACAGTATACGTGACTTCCAAAATAAAAAATAAAAATTGGTCTGAAGGAAGCCGGCCCGACTTCCCACTTCCCTTTGTTTTTTTTTATTATTATTTTAAAAAACTATAATTTAATAAAAATACTAAATTGTATAATCTTAATTTTCTTCGTATTTGGAAAATAGGTCATGTCTTACCTACCATGGGCCAACTTTAAATTTCCTCCATATTTTAGATATGATGTTGGATAGGTTTAGATAATAACCTTGTTTGTTTTGTAGGTAAATTTATAATGATGTTGGAGAATATTTAAATAGATATGTTATTGACTTTCTTAAATGCTCGAAAATTATATATTTGTTCCAAAAATAGTTGTTACTTATATTCATGCAATTTATACGTTGATTTTTATGTTTTAATTAATTTAATAATTTTTTATCGATTTAGTTTATAATAAACTTAAATGTTATTTTATAGAACATATCAAGATAAAGCACAAGAAGCTGAAAGGCATTTTAAGCATCGAATTGGTTTTAATCTAATTTTAAACTTTCAGACTTTAAATGACATTTTAATCAAAATTTAAAATTTAGTAACAAAAATAAAAAATTTAATCTCATCTTAATTAAATTTTGCAATATTAATAAAATAACAATAAAAAATAAAAAAATAAAAAGGTTGAAATCGCCTACAATGTAGGCAACTTCCAAAATTAAAAAATAAAAAATAAAAAGGTTTACACGTTTACACGGAAATTGCAGACATTGTAGGCTAGTTTTGAGTTTTACTTTGACCTAACATATTTTTGTCAATAGTTTTGAAAACCCAACTTTCTCTTGAATTTATTTATTTAAATTATTACATTTATTTTGTTATTATTTTTACACTAACATTACTATTAGTAATTTATTTTTAAAACTACATTATTTAAAACTTTGTCCCTTCTTTAACAGATTTTAAATTTGTTTAAAAAAAACTGTTTTTATATGTTTTTTTTTTTCTAATTTGTTAGATATTTTATACCTAATATTAGGTGTTGGATTTAACGTTTGATATCTTTTTTTAAAACAAAAGTTTGATATCCTTTGTTCGCATTATTTAATTGTAGCATTGTATTCAAATGGAAGATGAAGATATGTCAATAAAACAATCCCAAACATGAAGATATGTCAATAAAATAATCCCAAACACAAGTACCAAGTTCATCTACGTTTTTCTTAAAAAAATTCAAAACAAAACAAAACAAAAAGTCTACCTCCGTTTGTTATAAAGTTCCTTTATAATTGAAAAGAACTAATTTTATAAATTTTTTTTTCTAAAACTTAATTCATGACCATAAATTTTTAATTTATATAGCCCTACTACTTTACAATTTCTACCTACGTACATCACACGTGTTAGAAAAATTAGTTAATTAAATTAAAAGTCTTTATAACTATGCTAAGTTAGTACAAATCAAAGCTAAATTCACACAACCAAGAAAATATTCAAAGTAATAAACCACGAGATAAAATTAGCGGGCGTTACAACTATAGTATTGAAGTTTTGTTTGTCAATTTGTCTTTGTTGGCTTTTTGACCCTTAATCTAATTAATTAATGTTTTGATGATAACAAACACACTTAGTATTAATTGTTTTTGGTGTATAATAATTATTGTTATAAAGCATAAATTTATTATCAGCTTCAATAATATTATATAATTTACTGATAAAAGTTTAACAAAGAGTTTTTAATATTTTGAAGTGTCCACAGCGTAGAGCTCGTTACAACGACTCCAACGACGATTGGATCACCCAAATTGGAGCTCAAACGGAGAAATTATGGTCGAATGAAATTAGAAAGAAAAATACCCGAGGTGGATGACGTGGCGGCTGACTCAACTAAGTGGACCAATGAGAAAGCGACATGTGGCATTATTTGAAATGAAAATTGATGGGATGTGAATCCCAGAGCGGAAGCTCATCAATTTTGAAAAACAAAATCAAACGTTCAACAATGAAACACATGGGAAAAGTTGTTTTACCTTTGAAGAACTTTTCTTCAATGGATTAAACAACGAACACCACCAAACGATCTTCCGTGTATCCTATTGGGTCTCGAGAACACACTTGTGGGAGCGTTTGTTTGGAAATGAGAGGGAGAATTGAGAGAGTTTGAGGGTGAGAGAGTATCCTTACTCTTACCATGGAAGAAAAATTGTATAGAACTATTCGGTACAGATTAAGCAAATGTGGTGTGGGGTAACTCCCCACGCACAACTTCCCACTCCCTGCAATTTTGCAGGGAGTTTTTAATCAAAATTAATAATTAATTAATAAAATAAATTTAATTATTAATTATTAATCTAATTAATGATTAATTAATTAAATCTAATATTAACTAAATAAATAATTAACAATTAATTATTTAAAATTTAATTAAATATCACATATTTAATTAAACCTATATATTTGAATCTTATTCAAATGCATCTCTCTCGTATAAGCTAGAGTCGTAATGTACATCTTAAGCACATTATTTTTAATCTATAGTTTTAATATGAATCTTATTCATATTTAACTTTTATTTTAATCTCATTCAAATGATATCTCTCATAATATATAGTTTTAATTTAAAATTAACTATATATTATAATGTATCAAATATATATATATATATATATATATATATATATATATATATTCCCTTGAGCAATTTGAAAAGTTCAAATTATTCCAAAAACTTGATCCTCATTTTACCCGTTATGAGCTAGCAAGGGGACTTAATGGAACTACAAATCAGAAGCTCCAACGATACGAGATTAATTAGTCAAACTCATTAATCGAGTTAATCAACATTCGTTAACTACGGGTCACTCCACTAAAGACCCACAGCTACACTATTCTCACTACATAATATTTTCGTGTCCACAAATATACAACCATTAATGACAAGTCAATCCTTCACGAGTGCTCGTAACTCAAACTGAGTCAAATTACCGTTTTACCCCTGAGTTACATCTTTCTCCTTAAATACCACTGTTCCTCTAATTAACAACCCGGTTGTGGTCCGACAAATAACCGGAAGTCCCTCTCGGGCCAGTGAGAGGGTGGGTCCCCTTATTCAAGTCCCGGAGTCAGTAATTAAGAGAACACTCATCTACTGCCCTAAGTTCGGGAAGGAGTGAATTCCATCTTCTGAAGTTATGTTCCCAACTCCCCACTCAGTCTCATCCCCAAAATGGTAGGAATGTTGAGTCGACGACTCGGGCCACTCTCACCCATACAGATCAAAGGACGAGTCCTCACGGGCAGGTGTCCATAACTCACTCAGAATTGAGAATGAGTTGCCTGGTCATCCTAAGAAATAACAATCTGTTAGTTAACGGTGTTACATCTACAGATTGGCTATTTCGCAGTCTTGTCTTATACAAACTCATTGTATAGGATACCCCCACTCGTATGTCTCCACGCGAACGACCTGGATCAAGTCGTCTGTAACATTTACAAAGTACGCCGTATCCATAGTGTTGCCAAGATAAGGTACCTAGCCTTATCCATATACTATAGACCCTTTAGGTTATTCACGGTACATTATCCACTCGTATATCAGGGGTATATCAAATATATACCTCGTATATCAGGGGTATATCAAATATATACCTAGTATATCAAATATAAACCTAGTATATATACTGTCCTGATTATATAATAATAATCTTGGATGTTTAGTTTATTGGATTTTGGACAATGCAATGCTATGAATTCAACAACAAATTTATTGAATATACATTTGTTTCTACATAAATACAAACTATGAGTTTAGGGTAACACATCCAACAAAAATAAATAAAAGAAAAGAGAAAAGAAAATAGAAAAGAAAAAAAAAGTTAAAAAAAAAAGTATAGTTACCATTGAAGGTAACTTGAGAGAAAAAAAAAAGAAAACAAAAAAATAAAATAAAATCGCATTAAATGCATCGACAAGTTTTGATTGATTAAAAAAAAAATGGAAAGGAGGAAATGTACAAAGTTACCGTTGGAGGTTTTGAGTTTTATTTTTATTATAATTATATATTGTTTTATTCAACTTAAATCACATTCCTTCGTTTCTTTCATTTCTTATCTATCCTTAGTCTAATGGTCCAAATTGATTTTGGTTTCAAATCAATTTTAAATCTCCTCTTTTTTATTTAAACAATTCTTCTCTCCCAAAATCTATAACAATTTCCTCCACAATTTTCTCTCCAATCTTTTCATCTTTTTTTCTCTAAAATTTGAATGTTGTTCTAATTTTTAGTGAGAGAAATTTTTAATTTGAGAGATCCTTGAGCTTAAAATTTTATTTTTCTAAGGTATTTATGGGCTTTATTTTGTAAAAATTTTTCTTACAAAATTGTGAGTGAAAAATTGTGTATCCACTCTTTTTAGAGAGTTTGTGAGATTCTTCTTCAAATCTTTATTCATTTTTAAGGGTTGCCCTTGAGCCCGAAAAAGATCAGTTGTAACGGTTTGATCCGGTTTGACTACTACCGTGGAAAGAGTCAAGTTTCTTAGTGGAACACCTAAGATGAACTTGGAAGGTGGAGTAGGTCGATTGTCGCCGAACCACTATAAATTTCCAGTGTCACTTTCTCTAACCCTCCTCTATTTTATTTTTGCAATTAATTTTCTTTACTACTAATTGCATGAAATTAATTGTTCGAATTTGTTATTCATGTTTATGGTTAATATTTATATTTGAATTATTTGGGTGATGAAATTAATTAGGGTGTTTATATTTCTAATTTGTTGTTTAATTTTGTGTTAAAATCATTTGTTCATAAAAAGTTTACATAATTGTTTAAATTCGGCCCACCGTAGTAAAAAGTTCAAAAAGTTTCATTAAACCCTATTCACCCCCTTTATGGTTGTCATACCGATCCAATAGTCTTTTCGGTTTTATTAAAATCTAAACCGAACTATGAATTTAGTAATTGTTTCAATCGGCTAGTTTGAACATAGCAAATAATTTGTCTATCTATACTTCTATACTATATATAAAAGTGGCAATAAGGAGAAACTTTCTCTCTCCATTTTGCCCTTTTAATTTCAACACGTTCATTATTATTTTCATGGTAATTTGGTCATCCAAATCTTTCAACTCCCTTCCAACTACATTGAAACCTTCATTGAATGAATTTAAAGTCTATTTGACTCGTCATTGTTCATTATTTAATTGCGAGAAGAGAAGACAGTCACATGTCGTCTTCCAATCATTTCATCTTCTTACCCTCATCCAATCCATATATAAATATGTGTCATCTCTTTCTCATGGCAACAAAAAAACGAAGAGGTTGTGGATGGAACAAAGTGAAAATTTTTTCAAGTGGTGTGGAAGTATATGGGTATTATTCTCTTGCCTTAGCACCGACAACGACAATGAACATATTAGTGTCGAGAGAGGAATTGAAGAGAAGCGAACTCAAGGAATTAAAACATTGAAAGATTAATGGAAATTTGATAGCAGTAGTTGGCTTTTCCCAAATTTATCATTGTTTAGATCGGAAGAAATTTTAGGGTGCGTTGTTTTGAGACGATGGTCGATGGAATCGAGATAAAGCAAAGTTTGATCGTTCTCATGACTGGATAATGAGGATGCGGCAAAAAAATCAATTTGTATCTCTCTCAATTTCATCCGTTGAACTAGAGAGAGCTTTTTTATGGTTTTTTCTTGCTCTCTAACCTTTATTTTTCATTATAAAATGAACAAACTTAGGGATTTAGCGTCACATAAATTTAAAAGATTAAAATGTAATACAATAATCAACAATCAAAAAAATTAGCCGAATTTATTCAAGGAATACTTTTGGAAAGGAGAAAAAAAAAATCCCCCAGTTTAGAAATTTTTTTCAAAGAAGAGTATTGAAAGAATAATCTTTTTTTTGGCTTAATTTAGTAAATTAATACAAATATAGAAAAATTCAAAACCTACAAAATCTATGAATTTCAGTAAAAATCTTCATTAAATCTTGTTATGGGTAGCTTCCAAATAGGACATGTGTCCGCCCCTCCACGGGCGCAGGCATGTGCTGTCGGCATGACAGGCACATCCAACTGCCTTGGGCGACATGCCCAGGCGACGCAAGCAGTGAGACTACTCTGCACTGTCAGGGATGCACTGCTCTCTGTCCAACCGTACCGCGCGCGACGTCCCTGCCATGTTCAACCGTCGTCTTCTTGGTAGGCCTTCTAGGGCTATGAAAGGAAGGAAAATCCTTCACACCAAGCAAGTGAAAAACCTGTCACTGTTCTGGTATCTTCTTTCTATCTTTACTATAATTACTAACTTGAGCATCGAAGTATATTAGGCAGGATACCGCACCAACGTCGAGGTCTTTGGTTTCAGGTTCAATGGATCCACGGTTGGACTGCTCGTCCGAACATGCCACGTGGCCCTCAGCCAAAAGTCGGCGTCAACAAATCTAATTTTTTTAAACGGAAAAATTAGGTGCGAAACTTTGTGTCTATTTTACCCTTTCATTTTTGTTCTCTTTCCTCCCTCAGTTTTCCTCTGTCCTTGATCAATACTTGCACGTTGATGTTTTCTAAGAAAAAAATAATAATAATAAATAAATACTTGCACGTTGTTGCAGCTTTTTCATGTTTCATCTTACTCTACAATTTTGTGCTTGATTTCTATACTAATATTTCATCTTCTTCTTTTATTGTCATAATATTTTTTTGGGTAATTTAAGTCAATAGCTAAATTTTAGCAACTATTTAAAAAGTAGCCATTAATTTTAAATTTTGCACACATGGCCAAAGGGCATTTTAGGAGTCTTACAAAATATGGTGATTTTCCAACAATACCTTTTTTAGTTTTTTGGGTTTTTCTTATATTGAACTACATAACAACCTTGTTTTGAATTCAAATTGTTTTCATACATTAAAGAGATTTTAAATTAATTATTTTAATTATTTTGTTTTGACTTTTAGTTAATTTAAATGATTGTCATTTTTCTACTGTCTCACATCTCATCGTTCTGCAACTGTTCTGCTCTATCTTCTTCTAAGCTCCCCTTCTCTCTTTGCAACAATAGATTGTGTGGACTAATTATTTGAGTGCATATCATTATCAAATTAAGTTTCTAAATATTATTTCAACGTTGATTTATTTCTCTTTTCTTCATTTCTAGACTCATCATTCACCATTTTATTCTCATCAAACTTCCTGTCATCCTTTTAAACATTTGTTGAATTATTAAAAATTGAATGTCAATAAATATATATACCAATTGAATAATTATTAAACTTAGAAGGGCCAAACATGTATATATCATTATGCAACTCAATTATCAAAATTAGAAGGTCGATAAATGTACATACCAATGGAAGAATTATTAAATTTAGAAATACGTGTATATATCACTATGCAACTTAATTACTAAATTAGAAGGTCAATACATGTAAGTACCAATTCAAGAATTATCAAAACTAGGATGTCAATACATGTATATATCATAATGCAACTCAATTATCAAAATTAGAATGCAACTCAATTATCAAAGTTAAGAGGTCAGTATATGTATATATCAAAATTCAACTCAATTATCAAAATTAGGATGTCAATACATGTATATCACAATGCAACTCATTATCAAAATTAGGAGGTCAATACATAAATATGCTAATTGAAGAAAGATCAAAATTAGGAGGTCAATACATGTATATACTAATTGAATAAATATTAAAATTAGAAGGTCACCAATAACATCTATATACTATATAAAGTAGTTGGACTTACGTAGATATACTTCACAAATTTGATTTTAAACGACACATTCATGTGGTCGGTCCCACACATATTTTTTATGTTAAAATTCTTCCTAAATTACATGAAGGCAAAAAAAAAAGTTTTATTTTTAAATTCTCCCTAAATTATGGGAAGGCAAACAAGCTTTTAAACCTTTCCTTTCTTCGTTTCCCATCGTTCAAAGTCTCAAAATCAAAACAAAATACTAAGCTGTTGAAGAGGCAACTGGACTACAGTGGACTGTTGGTCGATGTGGGCAGATCTCAGCGGTGACGGCGCGTAAAATGTTGGGTGGCGGCGCGCGAATCAGAATTGGGCTACGAGTCATATACTGACGATCAGAGTGCTAAACGAAATGGGGAGAAACTAATCGGAATGGGACGGAACTGATCGGAATCGGACAGAGGCAACTGACCGAAACATGATTGACCAATGGCTTGAGTGGGGCGGTGGAGGACTATAGGTGAAGATGTAACTGGGAGGAGACATTATATGGACTGGATTAAAAGGGTCAGTCATGCTAAAATTAGGATTCATTTCTCGTCGCAAATATTCACTTGTAGCATTGATAAGACTTGATTAAAGGCTAAAAAGAGTAGTTTTACATGCTTAGTTGGGAGTTAATTATGATGGAAAATGTATTTTAATGCATATAATTCATGGAAAATGTGCATATTTCGTTATTAAGGACTTAGACAATTAGTTAGAAGAAAATAGACGCTAATTGATGAAAATTTGTTTATTTTGTAAGAAAAATTAAAAATTGATAACTGTAATGTGTCAGGCACATCGCACCACAAGTATTTCCAGATTATTAGAAGGATGCGCCAACCAATTGTTTTGGAAATTCCAGCTTCACAATGCGCCAGCCACATTCCATGCATAGATTGTCAAAACGGGAATAACAACTTTTGACCAATTTATTGGTCCAAGATTTGGTTTTACTCCTAATATCTCTACAACAACTAGTGGTTGCCAACCCTCTTTGAATTTCTCAATCCTTGTTACTCCCATGGTCTATAAAAGGAGTCTCCAAGCATCACTTCTACACATCTCATTTCCATGCTTGTTCTTCCTTTATTGCTTTTACAACTATTCCTTGCTTATTTTATCGCAATTCTAGTCACTCTAATTTGTGTTCTTATTTCCTGATTAAATGAAAATGCATTATTTTGTTATCTTTTTTTCCTATTGCATTTATTTTAATTCCATGAGTAGCTAAATTAATTTTTCAACCCTCATACGAATGGTTTAGTCATCTATTTTAAATTACATCTATTAGTGAGCACGGCGTATTACGCTCTCTTATCTTAAATTGATTGATACAATTTATCCAGTTGATTTTCTTGTTGACCACTTGTTTAAATCACACTAGTTTGAGTTTAATTCTGAGAAGGTTAGAGTCAAACGGATCATCAAGGTAAAACGGGAAGTTACTTAGAAATAAGAACTAAAACAAGATCCTAGACATAGGCTCTCTTACCCGTTAAACGTAAGTTGACATTTAATTCATTTAGGATTCTAGAGTTGCATAGACATATGTAAACACTAGCCTTAAATTCTAAACAAACCAAAAGCGGTATGAAATAGGAGTTGAACCAGTTTGCATAAATTGAGCGTAATTACGGGCACATTTGATAGGTGTAAGTCGTCATTTTAGAACTAAACAGAAGTAAGGGGATTGACCTTTTAAATTCTATTATTTTCGTGTGTTTTTTGTGTTCAACCAATCTCACCAATTTTTATCACAAATCTGATTGCTCATTCAAATAGTTTTCAAATTCAATTTTAAAAGAAAAACTAGTCCTTGTGAAGACGAACTTGGAATATTTCCAGATTATTACTTGTGACAGTGTCACTTGCACTTATCCTCTAAGTAGAGGCACAATAAGCATACCCTACAAACCCTAAATCCAACTTGTTCCAACACAAGTTAGGATTCTAAATTTTCATAATTTTCCCTATAAATATTCATATTTACCTTTCTTATTTAGGAATTTTAGATTTTCAATCTATACATTTAGAAATCAACCTTAACAATTTTTTTATAATTTTTAAATCTATTTTCAGTATCGCATTTCAAAATATAGAGTATCACTTTTAAATAGTTTAAATTTGATTTATCAATTGTTTTCTTAGATACGGTTGATTCCTTTCCTATTCGTTCTATCAAATAAATTTCTGTATACTTAATTTTTGTTACAGGAGTATATTGGTCTAAAATATTTATTCAGTATTTTAAAAAAATTTGATTTAGTCATTTATGCAATATCTCATATGTTTGACCATTTTTTAAAATGCGTTATTTATTTTAGCGAGTTGCCCCTATTTTTTTTTTACAAGTAATTTATTGCTACCATCTTCTTCCACTCATACAATTCTATAAGAGCCATTTCTTTTACTTTTTTTTTTTTCAAAAACAAAATGTCCCTAGCTTCTATTCTTGGACTTTTTTTTTTTAAATAATTTTTTTCTTAAACTATTTCCAAAAATATCCTATATACCAGAACAAAAATATTTGGTGCTAAAGGTGGTGCCACATCAATCTCAAGAGACGGTGATGTTAGGTGGCAGAATGCAGGTAATGTCTTGAAGAGATGATCACATCTTAGACTTTTTTTTAATATAATACTTGCACATTGATGTTTTCTATAAAAAATAATAATAATAATAATGATAATAATAATAATAAAATAAATAAATAATTGCACGTTGTTGCTGCTTTGCATCTTTCATCTTACTATTTACAATTGTGCTGGCTTTTTATGCTAATATTTCATATTCTTCTTTTATTGCCATAATATGTTTTTTACAAGTAATTTATTGCAACAAGATTGTACCTTAAATTCATACTATAATTTATATATATCTAAAAATTATAGGTTATTATTTAATTCTTTAGAGTTAAAAGAAACAAACTGTCTTTCTTTTAAATGATAATATTGTAAACTTAAAAAATACTGTTTAGTTTACTTTAAATTAGAACTACAATATTTCATGTGCATGACATGTGTTTCTTACTAGTCTAGATAAAAAAATTGTGGATTATTAGTTGTTTCAACCAAACCAAGACGGTGCAAAAACTAAATTAATGGCCCCATAGAATGTAGGAATATGGTAACCAATTAGATTGCCAATTCTTAATTTAATTAACAAGAAAGACATAAAATTCATAAAAAAAATAAAAAAATAAAAAAAATAAAATTGAAATCTAATAAAATCGAATTAGAGATACATAATTCTCTTAGATCTTCAAAATTATATTTACCTTGAATAGAGAAACGTAATCTTGTCAGAATATAAGGGGAGTGATTTTAGAGATTCTCATCTCACCACATTTTTTTTATTACAAAGATTCTCACCACATTTACTTAAATGGGAAAAGGCTCTAATTATTTTGAAAACAAAAGAGAGCAGAAAATCAATAGGCGTTAATCAGATCAAAGACTTTCCATTTCCAATAACTAGTTGATTCTTTTCCTTGACAACTTCGCTGTGAATTTTATAATTTTCAACTTGGACCAGGCTTTCATTTAATATATTTAATCAAAATAAAAAAAATTCTTAGGAAAAGATAATAATAATAACAATAATCTTTAGAACTTAATGTAAGTTACAAAAATAGAATAATATAATAAATTACTGGGAGAATGTAAGAACTTCCATAACCTGAATTAACCATAACAATTGACCGCCAAAGCGAGTATAACTCAGCGCTAATTGACATATACCTCAATAATCCCAAAGGAAAACTCTTATTTTCCTTTGTGTTTGTTTCCCATCAAAATTTTTTTTGCTGCCGAGAAAAGAAAACAGAAACAACAACGACAACGATCGTATACTAAAAGCTAAGTAGCCATATTACACAGTAGAGGGAATGAAATCCAATGGTTTCATGGTAATTTTTTTGGAGTTCATAGCTGTTTCTCTCTCTTGTTTTTTTAATCTCTCTCCTCTTCTTCTTCTTGTTGGCTATAAAAACTTTGTTTTGTGAATCTGCAGAGCTGTCAACTGAAAGTGGATACGCAGTCTGAAGGTTGGCATAAAACAATCACCAAAATTTTTTCCACTGTCGAAGGTCCTCTCTCTCATATATATCATTCTACTTTTGTTTTCCTTTTAATCATATTATTATTTCTTAATAATTTGCCTTTTTTTTGTGGAAAAAAAACATAGTTAAATTTTAGAAACGTAAGAAAAGTTGTAAAATAATATTATTAATTTTAATTTTTTTTTAATATTGTCAAAGATTTCGAATTGTGTTAAAAATAAATGAAAGATTAAACAAAGAAAACCTATGTTGATATTAATCTTTAGAAACAGAAAGCCGACACTGGAATTGTAAATTATAAGCGTGGCTAACTTTCTAACATGATAAAAGGATTTTTAGGCAACAGTAGCCAGACTTGATTTTTACGAAAGTCCAAGTTTTGTAACCGCTTTGAAATTATGTACTTTTTGTTCCTCACATTACTTCTTTTTGTCTCTTTTCTCTTGTATATATCTAACAAATCAAAAAACATCTCTCTCTCTTCCGGCATTTATTCTTCCTCTCTCCTAATTTTTCTTCTTATATTCTCTCTATTTTTTCAAAATCATAAATAAAATTGAGTTCTCTAACAGAAAAATATTGCCTCAACACACTCATTATGAAACCCAATCAAACCCAAATGATGTGATGTGATTTGATTTGATAAAATTATTTTACAATAGATAAATGCAAAGATCGAGAGAGATTTAAGCAAGAGTAAGAGAGATTTGAACAAGAACGAGAGATATCTAATCGAGAGCAAGAGAGATCAGACAGAGAGCAAGAGAAGCCTGGGCGAGAGCGAGAGAGATATGACTGAGAGCGAGAGAGATCTTTCAAGCTACTCTGCGGTCGTAGGCAGGACATAGCGTAACAATGTGGTTTTCAACTTCACCGTCGCAGGCCTTCATAACTTTGACCATCACCGTGAATCGCGAGAGGAGGTACATGTACGGAAAAGGGATGAGAAGAATGAAAATGGGAAAGAGGGAAGGGAAAACACCAAATCTAGAGAGGGAAAAAACATGTTTTTTTTTTTCATTGTAAGCACTCAATAGTTTTTCTTTGTATTATAAAATAATTTTATGATTTAATCAAATCAAATTAAAGCCCATCACATAATTTGGGTTCAGTTTTAAAATGAGTGTTTAGCCCAGATTGTTTAGCGAGTCTATTATAGATAACCTAGTTTTGTTAACGATTTTAGAAAAATTTCAAGGGAGCTAGAGAAGAAGAAGAAAAATCAACATTTCATATCGTATAGAGAGAATGCACAACCAAATGAGATTTTCAATTATATCAAAATCCTCACGTATTAGACAGATGATAAAGGTCTTTTATAGACACTTGGGCCTTTAACTAAAAGTAAAACTAATTATAACCATTTTGTTATTTCATACTAACAGAATAACAACAGCCCACATAATTGAAGCCCACTTAATGATTAATCTTAACAACCTTAAAAGTGACATAAGCATAAAATGTTAGAAAATTTAGTTTGGGGTAAAAATAATTCCGTTTTGAATAAATGCCACTCGGCCCAACCAAAGATAAAAACCAATACTTGAAATCTGTAGGCCAATTTGGTAACTATTTTCTTAGGTTTTTTTTTATTATTATTTTAAAATCATAGCTTATAAACATAACTTACACTTTTGATATATATTTTTTCTTAACATTTTCAAAATGTAAGCTAAAATTAAAAAAAAAAGTAGTTTTTAAAAATATTATTTTATTTTTGAAATTAGACTAATAATTATAATAATGTTTGACACATAATAGGAAATAACTCTTTATAAAGAATATTTATGTTTCAAAGCACACTAATATTTGATGTGAATTATATATATAATTTTACAAACTCATTTTTTTAACATTTTTAGGAGTTTCATATTAGATTCACGTGGAGAGAGTAGTGGCAAGTGTGAGTGGAAATGTAGACCTTCAAAGCTTCTTGAAGATGCTTTCAAAATCAGGCAAACGCGTAGAGCTTCTTCTTCTTCAGCTGGAATCAGCTGCCGCATCTTCAGCATTTGATCATGGCCACACATCATATCACAATACATATGATGATCTTCACAGATACAGCAACCATCATCCTGACATGTACCCCACCGCACCGGATCACTACCCACTGTCCTATCAGCCTCCGCCACCATCTCCGGTGAGGGCTCGCCGCCCTTGCTCCACTTGCTGCATCATGTGATGAGAATGAATTCTACCCATCCATGTTTCGACTTTGATGTATGAAACTATTAAACAGGCTAAATATACCCTAATTTCGAAAACTTATTAACAGAAAATTGATGTAGCTAATATTATTCTTAGGTCAGTTGAAAAAATAGATTTTGTTGATGGGTGGGTCGAAATCTTTTAATGTGTGGGTTGTGCTTTGTGTGTCAAGTACTGTAACGCCTCAGGATTTCCAATCTTCCAACAGGGATCGTTACTAAAACCATCTTAAAAGCACCACTCGTACTAGAGAATTAAACAACAATAAATTCCCATCACGCTTCCGCTGTGCTACTCTATTTAATAACACTTACAAGTGTTTATACAAAGTAACCAACAACACTCAAGATTTAATCAAAACTCAATACTGTACAAATAATCCATCTAATAAAAACTTCACCTTATCCAAACTTCTCAAAAAAACCTTTACAAACCATAAACTATCCACTAAACGAATATTAAGATCTCGAATGGTAACGAAACAAAAGCTAATTGAATATCAACATGACCAAATGTATTAATAATTATCCTTAATATATTGCAACCCCACAGCTCGAAAAGCTAAAAAAAACTAATAACCCCAAAGAGTAGTGAACTGACGACTTAAAAATCTTTTAAACCATAAAAGTAAACAGAACCAATCACTAACAACTCAACTACAGGAGGGAATAATTGCAACTAGCCTAACTAAAAGAAATTAAATGCACGCAGCACAACTAATGGTCTTTCTGATCAAGCCTCCTCCTCGCCACCACCATTCCGAAGAATAACCCTGTTACCTACAAAATCTGGTGAGAAAAATAAGGGGTAAGTACAACCACGGTACCCAATAAGCAGTACATACCCGAAGGGTCACGCACAAACAACATGCTTATCACAGAAAGTTCAAGCGACATGGATATAACAAATCGTCATGCTTTATAAAATAAAAATATACACATACATGAACATGCAACTTACATGCCAAACTCATCATCGCACCTCAATTCACTAGTTTGTTTTCCTGTTTCTCAAAGACTTACTCCTTCGAGTCGTATCGTCCCCTGACATTTGTACTTAGGGCTTCGACACTTCTCTACTGCACTTCACATTCGATCCTTGACCTTTGTACCCAAGGCCTTGAACTGTTGCGCCGACCCTTGACCACGCATAGCCAAGGCATCAATACTTCTCTAAACTCATTAGTTTTTTCCTATTCCTCCAAGACTTATTCCTTCGAGTCGTATCGACCTCTGACCTTTGTACCCAGGGCCTCGACACTTCTCTTCAGCGCTTAGCGTTCGATTCCTTGACCTTTGTACCCAAGTACTCGAACTGTTACACCGACCCCTAACCACGCATAGCTAAAACATCGATGACTTTGCAACATATTGGCCCTTGTCCTTTCCTCTCAAGGCCCCAATACTTGCCTTCCTCTAAGACTTATCGCATCGACCCTCGACTTTGCACTCGAAGCCTGGACAATTGTCTTTGTCCAAAGATGGCATATCGATCCCCGACCTTTGCATCCGGAGCCTCGATACCCAACTGTGACGTATCAGCCCTCTGGCTCTAATATTCACCCATTCACTTCATAACAGAACCAAACTCTCACAAGAGTCCTACATACTTCTAATTCATTGCCCATGCAACTCCCACCAATCCAGTATATAGCATACAAATCAATATTCACCTCACAACAATCCAGCATGTGATATACATTAAACATATAAGTCCCACAAAAAAACTCAGCTAAACATAAGCAACATAATCAACATGCTTTACATACAACCAATCATGGCACCAGAACAACTATCCATTATTTTCTCTAATCACATCCCAGGCATAATACGACATCAAACTCGACGTTGCCAATCATGCTTACTAATTCATAACACATTTCATGACACAACAAGCTTATGGTTCTAACAGTTGATCAATAATGATGATAATAATAAGATGTATTTATCAATAAACTAAAAGCATACAAGCAGACAACAACCATCGGCACACAAGCACATGACAAACTATTCACCAACCATACTTCAGACATCCCCTCCAGTAAAGTCTACTTACCCAACAATTGGTTTCACCGTGTCGACCCTCGACCTTTGTACTAGGAGGCTCGACCCTCATTCTTACCAAGGCTGGTGTATCGACCCCCGACCTTTGTACCCGAAGCCTCGATACTCATCTTATCAAATTTGGCGTATCTACCCCGACCTTTGTACCTAGAGCCTCGATACCCAACTTATGACGCATCAACCCCCAACTTGTGTATTTGGGGCCTTGACTCTCACCTATTATTCTTCCATAACATCCAAACTCTACATATCATTTCTAGCCTCCAACCAAGATTCCAGTACCAGCTCCCTAATCACAACGTCTATCCACAACAAATCATCTAGTATGATTTTAATGCATCACGGGTCTCAATAACACATAATTTAACAACAACTAACTTGCTCACAACATAGAGAACACATAAGCTTCAACAAATAACTTTTCAGCATGCTTTACATAACAGACTTTTCACAGAACAATTCACAAAACTTTTAAGAACACGCCCAACTACAATATATCCAACTCAATTCTGAAATACATCCAACAGTTTCACACAACAATGCTATATCTAACCTGTTCACATACAAGATTCAATCTATATATTCAACCGCTCATCATCAATAGATCAATAGCATTAGTTATAAAGAATTAAATCATCGCACGCACAAACAACAAGCAATTCATGCTTCAAAGAACAATCACCCCCGCAAGTAAGAGCTACGTACTGCAAGGGTCCCTAAGCCTTGCTGAAAGGTTCCTAAAACAAATGAGATTACAATTGCGTAAGAAATCTATTGGAAACACTTAAAATTAATTGAAACCAAGCTTGGGGTGATTCGTTACCTACTAACTCACACTAAAATCTCTTGGCTTAGGAGTGGGTCGACGTCGAGGAGGCTCGGGCTCCCACAACCGAGTTTGAAAGGCCTTAGACTTACTAGGCTGAAGCCGAAAACCGATGGGTAATGCTGATTTGAGTCCGAACATGAGTTGGTCGACGCCAAATCAAAGCCGGAGGGGGTGGATAACTCAAATCAAGCTTGAATGGGTGTGGGTAAGCGCCGAATATCGCATGAAGAAAAATGCCACAAAAAATGTTGCTGAAATGTCGCCGCGCCTGCAGACCGTCGAAACTGACGCGAGCCATGTATAACCGCCGCCAGAAAGGTTGTGCCGCCGCTTGAAAGCCGTGGGTTCATCGGGTCTGAAGCCAAACTCGCCAGATCTACTCGTAACTTGCTGGATCTAGGCTCGAAAACATGAAGCCGTCACACCGGATAGCTGTAGGGAGTTGCGCGATGCTGATTGAGAGAAGGAAACGCCGAAATCTACTGCTGAACGCCCAACCCGCCGTTGCTGCCTCGTTGTGTCGCTATTTCCATCGCCGACATGTGCTTCAGCTGCAAGTCCGCCGTTCACAGTCAATTTTAGGGACACATCGTCGGTAAACACTAGTACGGTCGCCGGCGATGAAGGCTGCTGGGGCGGTGGGCGGCGGCGGCCGGGGGTTGGGGAAGAAGATGAAGAAGAAGAAGAAAGGGAGGGGAAACCTAGAGGGAAAATGGCATAGATAACCTAAAAAAGTTCTTAGTTTACTCAATTGTCCTCAATTATAAAAATTGACTCAACTGACCCAATTTTAACTTTTCAGACTTTTCAAAGAGTATGTAATTACGAATATATGCTCTAATTTCAAGGCCACAACCATGGCCGTGGTACGACCATGAATTTGGACAGAACGTAAAGTACATCTAATTCACGGCCGTGGTCTTAACTTTCAAGGCCATGATAAGCAAACAATTTAACCACGGTCAAACCTTGCCCATTAGTTGTCTTTCATGAACACCACGGCCGTGGTGTTATTTTCATGGCCATGGTCAAGCTAACAATGGACTAGGTTTTCATGGCCATGGTCAAGCTAACAATGGGCTAGGTTATTTTCATGGTCATGGTCAAGCTAACAATGAACAAGGTTTTCATGGCTACGGTTAGTGTTAGCTTGACCATGGCCATGAAAATAACCAAACCCATTGTTAGCTTGACCATGGCCGTGAAAAATAGTACCACGGCCGTGGTGTTCATGAAAGACAACTAATTGGCTAGGTTTGACCGTTGTTAAATTGTTTGCTTTACCATGACCTTAAAAGTTAAGGCAACGGCTGTGAATTAGATGTAGTTTACGTTCTGTCCAAATTCATGGTCGTACCACGGCCATGGTTGTGGCCTTGAAATTCGACAGAATCAATATCCTCGTTCAATTTGCACCGAGATTAAAATTCGATAGAATCAAATTCACGGTTGTACCACAGCCATGGTCGTACCATGGGTATTGACTTACGTAACTTTTGACCCGCAAAAATACTCATAAAAGTTCTGAAATTTCATTCACTCCAACTACATACATCATATTCCGGACGAATCAAAAACAATATTATGAACCAATAAAAAACTAACCTCGTTCAAGATGTGAAAGATGAAAAATTTACTTCCTTCAAGGTATTTATAAGATGTGAAAAATGTTGGCAAAGGTGTGGAAGTTCTTCAAAAAAACGTGAAAGATGTGCATGAGGACGATAAAGACTGAAACCTACTTTTATTCTTTGCAATCTGTGCGAATGTGTGAGTATATATTAAATGATAGTACAAAATAATTGGTGGGAAATTAATAAGTTAGTGGTACTTTACTAAATTTATGGCCATGAATCAAGTGGATCTCGCCCATGGTTTTAATTACATCAACCTACGTGATTCCTTATCAGATTCATTGTAGTTTAATTAAATCGGGGGTATATTCGTAATTACATACTCTCTGAAATGTCAGAAAAATTAAAATTGGGTCAGTTGAGTCAATTTTTATAATTGAGGTCAATTGAGCAAAGTAGAAACATTTTTAAGTTATATATGTCATTTTCCCAAATGTAGAGTTCTCTTTTGCTTTGTTTCATTTAATTATTATTATTTTTCTTTTTCCCTTTTGATTCCCTTTTTCAAACTTTTTTCCACTTATTTTGTTTTGAAAATTATAAAGCCTAATAACCCACTAAAAGGAAGCCCAAAAAATCAAGCTTTAGTAACGAGTCTAATACTCGCAACCACCCATAACAAAATAATTAACTTAACCTCTAAAATGCAAGAGTTAAATCAGAAACATAAAAATTAAATTTCCAAAACCTTGGATTTAAGATTTAATTAAAATCTCTTCCAACGTTTGAAAACTTAATTTATCTTAGGTCTTAAACTTAATTCTAAATTTTCCCAAAATTAGAACTCCAAGATTAAAAAATCCACTTAGGGGAAAATCCAGAGGCACAAATTCAATCTTATAATAAAACTAACCCGAGAACGCAGGGCGTTACAAGTACTCTTTTGTTAAAGGTCGTTCGAGCGTTTCCTAGATATCGCATAGGTTATTTCAGTGTCTAGTACGTGACGTGTCTATGTGTCCAAATTTATTAACAAAATATAATAATTCATTGATACATCAACTTTTTTTTGAAAAACTTATAAATTGACAATGTTATTTAAATTAAAAGTAAAATTAAACATTTTAAAATATTAACCACTAAATTGAGTGTTAGTTTTGTTTGAAGATAGATGTTTTTCCTAGAAATTTAGAATTTTTGGTATGACTAGTGGCCAATTTGAGAGTTAAATATAACAAGACCATTTCACTCCTATATTTTGAATGATGGTTGGGTGAACATGTTCATGAATTGGGTTTGTGATCGAATGAGAACAGTACTCGAGGGACGGGTTAATCCAAGAATATCAAGTAATTAGACACGCCAAGCAAATACTAATTAACATGTATAACAATTATTTTTTATGCAAATAGTCAAGTAATCCTATCGTTCGATCTAGTAACTAATTCAAGGTAATTTAAATTGCATAAATTAAAATCGTAAGGGAAGAGAGCACACTGAAAATTTTAATGTAGTGGTTCGACGATGTCTATTCTACTCCACTCCCCAAGATTCGATTTTGGATATTTCACTTGAACGACCTTTTCTTATAGGTAAGAACGAGACTGATCAACCATCTTTCTGACATAAGCTGCACACCTAAAAATCCTCAAGTGATTCAATATTGGAGGTTATCATTATTTAAGTAACAACCACGCTGTCATACCCAATACAGTGGAAACACTGTTCATTAATTAAGTAACAAGTTGTTGGTTGGTCAAAATAAGAATCGACATATGTAAGCATCTACTCAATTCAGAGTCATCAGAAGGTAGAAATGGATCCTCCGTACCCGCCGACCTGATCCATGTCAAGCTGAGATGAGTAAACTATACCAGTTGACTTGAGGAATCCGATCTCATATCCGACCACCAACTAGGGGGCTCGACAATCGTAACCGTCGGTCGGAATGGCTCCAACGACTTTGTCTCCCCCGACTGCCTATTAAAGGGACACTCTATACCCTCGATTCAGGGACGCAATTCCTCCGAGAACGACTTGATACAGCTCGAGCTCACTCTAACTTAAGCATCTGAGTGTTTGTTTCTTGTGTAGGTTTCATTGAGATAGCAACTCGGAGCTCGTCCTTGTTAGCTCGTGATCCGACTTGTGAGCTCGACGGAAAACAATATCAACTCAAGCTATCATGACTGATTCACTCCAAAATGGTTTCGAGAAGTAAGGTGTGAGGTTAGAATACAATGGACTCTCTTTATGATTGTCCTATTTACTATTTTGCCAAGACCATTATGCTGTGGGGTGTACTTGTATGTGACTGTCAATTGGCTTATTATTCTTTATTCTTTGCGGAAGGTGTTGAACTCATGACTTAAAAGCTCTAAGTCATTGTCCCGTCCTTGCCTTCTTTACCTTCCTTTCTATTTGATTTCGTACTAACTTCACCCATTCTTTAAATTTCAAAAAGATATCACTTCTACCTTTGAGAATGTAAATCCAAATTTTGATTGAGAAGTCATTCACAATTCAGAAAGTACTTTGGCACACTGCAAGAAAAAATGGATAGGATAGCTTACGAAAAACTCTATAAAAACTTTTTATAGCATTTTTTTAGAGACGTGACAGCCGATGCTATTAAAAGTCTATGACTTTTAATTTATAGTATTTTTAAATAGCTATAACTGAAGCTATAATAAATGAAGAAACTATTGCATATTTATGTTGTTATGAAAACATTTAATAATGTTTTATTTTAACGCTATTATATATTTAGATAGCTCTTTTTTTGTGCTATCTTAGACCTAGCTCTTTTATTGTGCTATTTTAAACCTATAATAGCACTTTTCTTGTGCTATATTCAACAATTTTTTGTGCTATCATATGACTACTAAGTAGTCATTATAGCTCATATTTTGTGCCATCTTAAGATTATAATAGCTTTTTATTTATGCTATTATGTTGTGTATATAGCTTTTATATGATGGAAAATATACATACATGCGCAGCGGAAGCAAGAAAGAATCGAAATAACAATCTAGATGCATATTACAACCTATGATTAAACATGCATAATCATACATTATGATGCTTAGAGAAAGGTAGAGAAAATTACATACCTTTGTAGCTTTTCAAATTTCTTCAAATAGCTCCAATGAGGACCACCAAGAGATCTTCCTAGCTATTCTCAAGGCTTGGAATAGAGTGGTGGGACTCTCTTTAGAGAAGGAAAAATTGAGAGAGATATGGAGCTAAAAGAAGTTATGTAAGCTTTTTGAAAAACATTAAATGATCAAAGGTTCCAAGAGCTGTTTGAACAAATGCCTTATTAAATAGGCAAATTACATGCAACTCTTCCATGTCTAAGTTTACCAAAAGCTTATAACACATACTCCACTCATGCATGATATGACTAAGTGTCGAAATGCATGTCTAAGTTCACCAAAAGCTTACAACACACACTCCACTCATGCATGCCATGGTTAAGTGTCAAAAAGTAGATTTTTTGAGATTATATAAATGTTCCACTCAACAAGTTAGTGAAATTTTCCACCAACTTAGTTAAAAACATTATTTTAATCTTCTTAGTCAACCTTTTACTTTCTTTAGTCAAAGTCAACTATTTGACTTTTTTTCGAAATCCGACTGTTTGACTAAATCCATGCCTCTGATTATGAATCCGCATTCATAATTTTAATATTTAAATTCTATTTAAATATTTTGACCAAATTTCTCAATTGATATCATATATCAATTACTTAATCACATCTCATATGATTAACCTAATTTGTACGATTCGAATTATTCCAAGTTTATTCCTATATGAGCTAGCCAAGCGACCTTATGGACCTACAGATCGTGAGCTCCAACAATCCAAGATTAACTGGTTAAACTCTTTAACCTAGTTAACCAACATTCGTTAACTACCGGGTCACTCCACTAAAGCCCGTAGTTGCACTCTCCTCACTGTAGATATATTATGTCCGTTTGATATAACCATGATCGGTAAGTCGACCCTTTGATATAACCATGATCGGTAAGTCGACCCTTCACAGGTTGTTCGTAATTACAGCTGGGTCAAAATACCATTTTACCCGTTTAATTACCTCTTGTTCCTTAAGTCCCACTGATCCTCTAATGAACAATGATTTGTAGTCCAACTATCAAATCAAAAAATCCTCTCAAACCTTTTGATGAGGGTGGCGCCAATTGTTCAAGACCTGGATTCAGCCCTTAAGAGAACAACATCTCTACTATCCCATAATTGGGTAGTATGGGAGGAGTGAATTCCTTCTTACACCCTATGTCCCTAACTATCTACCTGATCTTACCCCTGAAATGGGAGGCTTATTGAGCCAGCGCTGTTGAGCTGCTCTTACCCATGCAGATCTAAGGATAATCCCGAGTAAACAAAAGTTCATAGTTAGCACAGGATTAAGATCGAGTTACCTAGGTCATCATAGTCTAGATAGTCAGTTTTAGACAGTAAACGGTGTTATAAAGTAAAAGTGACTATCTCATGGTCCGGTCTTATGCAAACTCTTTGCGCATGACGCCTCCATTCACATGTCTTCACATGACCGAATTAGGATCACATCGTTTTTACTAGCTACAAAGTGGGCCGCATCCATAGTGTCCCCAAAATAAGATGCCCAACCTTAGTCCTATACTATAAACCATTTAGATTGTTAACTCAAACTTGATCCATATTTATGTCTCTACCTAAAGTTTGAGTCTCATGTAATAGTCTAGGATCCTTAGTTTTGGATTTAGATCTAGTAACAACATTTTATTGGATCAATAACTACTTATTGATTATAACCTTCAATTTACAACTTTATTGAATGATAAAAGTATATCTGACATTTACAAACTATGAGTTTTTAGACATAAAACCCAACATTATATTACGTCGTAATAGATTTTAGTACCTTTTTCCCATTGGTATAGTTATAATGGCCGACTTCTTATAGCATTTACTTAAAAATTTGTTAGTAGTTAAATAAACATACACAAACACTAACTTGACACATTAAATAACCATCACATCTTTTTTCTAAATGAAGTATCCGTTACATCACAAAATAAAGCATTCAAATATTTTACAAGAGAAACAAAGTTATATAAGAAAAGTAACTTCCAACAATTGAGTTCACACACTTACAAAATTTTCACCAAGTTTTAAAGAATAAAGCCACATGGAGTACAAAATGCATTGTCATATTTGATCTATCTGCATTAGTATACAAAAATATTTCAAGAAAATAGAAAAAATTATGTGAATACCAATGGTGAAATAAATAACAACATTCATTATTACATGCTCATATGTAAACCTTGGAAATGTTTATACGAATAGTCATGCAACTATAGTACTCAAAACATCTTCGATGCACGTCATTTCTAATCCCCAAAAGAGAAACAAGAAAGAAGTTGAGTCTGTTTAACTAAAGGCCCAAGCTCTATAAAATACAAAAACATCCAAATAATAAGCTTAATCTTACCCATAATTTAAGAAATATATCACATCATGCTACTAGTAAACCTATTAAAAGTAACAATTTTATTCCCTTCATCTTTGCTATTCGAGATGAAGCAGTTAAACTATTCATCATCAGGATAAGACATGCTACCGCTATAATATTTAGATATAATAAGAAGAAATTCGTTAGGAGCATATCTGTATCGCATATGTTGTAAAGTTATATGAGTTATCAAGCAATTGGGAAAATAATTATATCAAATAAGATCTAGTTGATAACAATAAAATATTGTGTAAATAATATAAACAGAAAAAGTCAAAATCTAATTAATGTTATTCCAACAATAACTAATATTATGAGATGCAGAAAAATGGGTCTAAAGGTAATGTAGATAAATCTATTTCAATATAACCTGTGAAGTGGAACAGGTCGATCGCATCCCATAACACACTAATTTGAAGTATTTGGAACAGTCAAACCGCAGTTAAGCACAAATGCAAAAGCAAGCAAGAGTTACAAAATTCAATTGCTAGTAATTAGTGAAAACCAAAGGTAACAGGCAAAAGGAAGCCGTGAGACATCACTTTACACAAACTATGCTGCAAAAACATGAAACATGAGTGTAACAACTAGAAACAATGGAAAGTAACTGAACAAAAACAAAAAGAAACCGTCATTATCTCTTAGAAATGAATTAATTTACTGCAATATTTGAATCCAGTTCACACAGCATAAATAACCATCACAACTAAAATTAAAAAGCAAAGCTAGAATTGGAAAGGTGAATCTAAGATAAGGCATTTGAACTCCACACCTAATGAAAAGATAGGAAGAACTGAACCAATGATAAGAATTAAAGGAAATCAAAATGGCTCGTACAACAGAACTGATACATAATTTTTTACCAAATACAAGAATTAAAGAAATATTAAAAGAATTAGATGGTAGTGAGTGTTAAACCTCGCAAGGGAGCAAAGTTCGAGTGAGATTATCACCATAACAGAAACCATATCTTTCTAAGAAATTCCTAAATCCTTCTTGCAGTAGTGTCCTAGATAGTAATTTTAATTGTAACTTGGAAGTACAACACGTTTGCTTCTTTTTTTTTTTTTTTATCTCTCAAATAGAAACTTGTGAGGGATCCTACAAAGATAAAATGAAAATTATTAGGTGGTGAAATGAAGAGAACTCAAACTAAAAATTTAAACAACTACTAAAAACCAATTGACGTTATCAGAGAAACATATAACATTATGACTAAGTCTATAATACATAGTTAAACAAACAAATAAACTAGGGATTTCAAAATAATGCCCAAGAAAAAAACACAAACAAAGCCTAAGTTAAACAAACAGAAAAGGGGTCCAATCTTAGAATAAACAGGCTAATCTAGAAAGTTAAATAAGTTTATCTTATCCTCATGAGAAAGTCACAAAAACTAAACTTGCAAAAGATCACAACAACTAAATTTCAAGTATACATGCAAAAGATCACAACAACAAAATGACAAGGTTAAGTCTCCTAGACCTTTCAACCCCCAAGTAAAAATTTTAGTCAAAAGGCATTGCATTATATGCATCTCAATTGAATACAAAAAGGCACAGACAAGTCCCTTACTCCCTTGGTTTGTTGGAAAACTTTTTGGATACAGAACACAAACAAACAAGATTTATACACTTTAAAAAAATTTTCAAAATAAAAAATTCTTATGCAAGAATGACTGAAAAGTTTGGCATGCGGAAGTACAAGAACAAGGGTGCTCTTTTTATGAGTTTTTCGAATAAGGGAAAAAATAAAGACAAAGACAGAAATTTAAAGATAAGAAAATAACATATATCCCGATCTCGACAACCCAAGCATATTAGACTACTCGAGCCACAAGCCAGTTGAATCCAATCGTATAAGAGGTTCAATTCGAAAGGCTAAGGGTTAGATGAATTACCTTCGTCGTTGTTACCTTGAGCAGAAAAAATATTCACTATACTCGAGGTCGAAAACACTCTATGTGTTTATGCAAGAGTTTGCACAACGATTTTTCAGGAATCGAGCTCGAACCCGGTCTCCGGCTCCGACCTGAACACTAGAGTGGACCTGCACAAGAGGGTAAGCACTCCGACGCTCAAGTCAGTATAGATCGGATTCTTTATTTAGTTCGAGGTGAGATTCGATACCTGAGCGTGAAATGAAGCCCTATATTTATAGGTGATGGATCCGACAGTACACACGACCGGCGGTTATATGTCTTTTCTCATGTCAAACCTGTCGGGTTCCAAGCAGGTCGGACCCAAGCCAGGTCGAACCTTGACGCCCATACTTAGCCTTTTTATAATGGGCGAACCCGGTCTCCTCGGCAGGGCCGAGGTGGACCTAGGCAATCCCCCTTATTCAGTTTCTTCAAACACCAATAGGAGTCCTCCACGTGTCCTAGGTATATTTTACCCCCAAACATTGGCCCTCTCTCTGTCAGGTTCGATTTCGACCTAGTAGAGAAGTTCATCCGAATCCATTCTGGACACGTGGCGACTTTTCATTTGTAGAGGGAATATGACCGTTGCGGAAGACGTTTCGATCTGCCAGGTTGTCGGAGCACTCAAGTATTCCGCCATTGCGTATCTCGAGAAGATCCTAGCCGCTCATTGATTACACGTGTACGGCGCAGAGACTTTTCCGATTAGCTATAAATAGTCCCGAGATTTCAGGTCAAACCTCACATTTCCTGAATTTCTGGAGTTCGATCTGAAACCAGCTCGAACCTTCTGTAGGTCAGTCATTCTTGTTATACTTCTTTTTCGAATATGGTGGTTTTCTTGTCTTCCCCTTCCAGTAGTGATAGCCTAGGTAGTGCGGGTCGTATCATAAGTACTTCGCCCCCAAAACCAAGTGATTCTGGGGAGGGCTTAGCTCGTAGGTTAGAGTCCGAGCTGGAAGAAATAGAGAACTTTAGGTTCTCAGATGATGGAGAGGATAGTGATACCTCCACCTCGGGCCAGGGCTGGAGTACTCTTCAAAGATGCCCGAGCACTATCTCAGACCCCTCCGTAGGGGGTCTAAAATTCCGAACGATATCCTTCTTAGGATTCCTGAGGAAGAGGAAAGAGCTGACAATCCTCCAGAGGGATGGGTCACTCTTTATTTAAAGATGTTTGAGAGACTTCCCCTTCATCCTTTTGCTCAGGAGTTCTTGAACCGAACTGGACTGGCTCCTCCTCAAGTGGCCCCCAATGGATGGAGTGTCATTTTTGCTTTAGCCATTCTTTTTTGGTTGCGAGCTCGAGATGAAGACGAGGCCGAGCTACTAAGTGTTGATCAGCTTCTTGGATGCTTTGAAGCCAAAAGGATAGCTAAGAAGCTTGATCAGTACTACATGTGCGCAAGGAAAGGCGCGGGTGGTATAGTCAAGGGGCCGACCTCCATCAAAGGATGGGTAGGTAAGTGGTTCTTTGCCTCTGGAGAGTGGCTGGCAAAGGACGAGTCTGGTCGTGCCTTCTTTGATGTTCCCACTAGGTTTGGGAACTTAGGTATGGAGTCTGTCTTGTTTCTTTTCCTTTTAATTTTTTGCCTTTCACATCTAACTCGAACTTTTGTTTTTTTTTGTGCAGTATCGATCAAACTGATTCCCGAGCTTGTTCAAGCCACCTTCGATACTCTCAAACATTACAAGGATCACTTCCCCAAGGGTCGGAAGGTCGGAACCTTGGTCACCGACAAGCTACTCTTGGAGTCGGGGCTACTGGACTACAACCCTTTGGTTCGTCCTATTCGAGCTTCAAGGCCGAACTCCGAGCTCGGTAAGCCATGTTCAATCTTGACTTTAATCTTAACTTTCCTTTGATCTCTAACTTTCTGCTTGTTTACCTTGCAGCAATGGCGTGCGGATTCACTGGAAGTGTGAAGCGCAAGTCCAAGGGCCGTGCTCACGCCCTCAAGACCGTGGTGGGTACGGAACCAGTGACGCCTACGGTGCCGCGGACTGAGGCCCATGGTAACTCTGGGCCATCTTCTGAAGTCCCCACCCCCGTGATCGAGCTAGACTTATCTGGGGATCGATCTGGAGAGAAGCGTCCAAGGGAGGAGTCCGAGGTGCTTGACGTATCTCCCCTGAACGAGGTGAGGGGAGAATCTCCTTTGAGGAGAAGAAGAAAGAAGAAGAAGACTTCCTCCTCCTCGGAGGCTGGGGCTCGTGGGACTCTGCCTACGAGCCATGCTCATTTGGTGGATGACCCCAAAGCTCGGATGAGGGGAACATCCGATGTGAGAATGCGGTTCAGGATGGAACCGTCAAGCTCCGGGGTGAAGGACCAGGTGTCCCGCATCTCGGCCATGTGCTTGGACCGCTGTCTGAGGAGAGCATCCAAGTTCGTGAGTGATCCTGGGTCCATATTGCAGACGACCATTGACAACGCTGTCGAGGTAAGACCTGCTTTTGTGCCATTTTTTTACCATTTTTTACTTTCTCAATTCTCAGCTTAGTCTAACCATTGTGCTCTTTGATTTTCGCAGGCGTTTGTCGCTTCCATTCATTCAGCGGTTATGATCAAAGTCGAGCTGGATGGAAGAGAGGCTTTGGCAGCGAAGGAGAGGGAGAACTCCTCTGCTGCCTTAGAGGCTGCCACCACACTGAAGGGCGAGCTGCTAAAGGCCCGGGGCGAGGTGGATATTTTAAGGGCCGAGGTGGATGCCAAGGCCGAGCTTCTGAAGAAGGAGGGTGAGAAGCACAAGGCCCACCTCCGAGCAGCCCATGCTATCACCAAAGGGCTGGAGAAGGAGAAATTCCAACTCCTGAAGGAGAAGGACGACCTTGCTCAAGTCCTTGAGGAGAAGGATGCCTCAATTGGGCGCCTTACGACCGAGCTCAAAGACCTGAAGGAGCGCCTTACCAATGGAACTCTGTTGGAGGAGTCGTTCAGGCAACACCCAAACTTCGATGGGTTTGCCAAAGACTTCAGTGATGCCGGCTTCAAGTTCCTGATGAAGGGCATTACTGCCGACATGCCTCATCTTCAGATCGATCTCAGCGATCTCAAGAAGAAGTATTATAAGAAGTGGGCTTATGGGCCCAACGGTACTCCTGGCCCCCAATCACTAGTGGATAAGTACGTCAGGGAGCTGGACTCTGACTACTCCGATGTGGAGGAAGATGATGCTCCTAGCCAAGAGCATAATGAGGTCGGCACGACGCAAGAGGAGGTTCCTTCTCAGCAAGGCGGATCCCAAGAGGTCAACCTTCTAGGCTTCCAGGGCGAGCTGTCCTCCCACCTCGGAAGTAGCTGAGGCTCTCTTTCTCTCTTTTTTTCTTTTTTATTTTCCTTTGTAAGTCTTTGGGCAGAGCTGCAAGGTCTATAAGCCTTGGCTCTGTCCTCCAATCAATGAATTCTTCATTTCTTACATTTGATTGCGATTCTGCATCTAGCTTTGATTCTTTCTTCCCTTACTTTTTACTTAAACTTTTTAGATTTGCTTTTGTAAGCTGGAACTTATCTATGAATAATTTCCATTTCGCACCTCTTAACTCGTAAGTTTGAAGGATTGAGCGTGAGATAATTTTTCACATCGCACCCTTAAGGTTTGAATCTAAGAGTTTTTTTAATTGGTCTTTAATATTTCTCCTCGAACTCAGAAGTCCAGAAGATAATACTAAGCAACAATTTGAACTTCCAACATCGCACCTTTAACTTGAACGTTTAAAGGGCTGAATTTTTAGTCCATAATTAATATTCACATCGCACCTCGCACCCATGGGTTGAGAGGATTGAATTTGATCAATTTTCAGCTTTACCTTGCCGATCTTAAGTCTTATGGGAGTCCGTGGCCCCCATTTAATTTCTGATCGAACTCGGAATCACGAAATTAAATAACTTCGTTTATTAAATATTTCGTCCCTTGAAAATTTTTACAAGTCCATTTTAGGACTATTTTGACATTTCAAGGGTAATAGCGCTTCAAGTGCTCCGCGTTCCATGGATGCGCAAGCACTTGTCCTTCCAGGTCGGCCAGCATATACGTTCCGGGCCGGACTATGCCTTCAACCTCAAACGGTCCCTCCCAACTTGGGTCAAGGGTGCCCACATGACTCTGAATCTTCCTTAAGACCAAATGTCCAACTTGGAAGCTTCGAGGTCGAACTCGGGCATTGTAATGTCTGGCCATTCTGTTTTGATACTCTGCTAGGCGCAGTTGAGCCATTTCCCTTTTTTCTTCCAATAAGTCCAGGTTAAGGAGTAGCTCTTCTTCGTTCTTCGCTGGCTCGTACTGCTCTACTCTGTCTGTTGGTATGCCGATCTCAACTGGTACAACAGCTTCGGAGCCAAAGGCTAGCGAGAACAGAGTTTCACCAGTTGACTCTCTCGGGGTGGTCAGATACGACCATAATACTTCAGGTAGCTCCTCGGCCCATCGTCCCTTTCTGGAATCCAATCTCAACTTGAGTCCCCGCTTTATGATTTTGTTTATTGCTTCGACCTGCCCGTTGGCCTTCGTATGAGCAGAGGACGAGCTGAGATGACGTATTCCCAGGTTACTGCAAAAGTCCTTGAACTTCGCGTTATCAAACTGCTTTCCGTTGTCCGTCACAATAGCATTTGGTATACCAAAACGGCATACAACGTTTGCCCATATGAAAGATGTGACTCTGGACTCTGTGATGTGGGATAGTGCCTCGGCTTCGGCCCACTTGGTGAAGTAGTCCACAGCGACAACGGCGAACTTGGTTTGTCCTTTGCCCAGGGGAAAAGGACCTATGATATCTACCCCTACTGGGCGAATGGCCATGGGGCCGAGATGGGGGTAAGCAGTTCGGGAGGTTGATGAATAATGTTTGCAAAGTGCTGGCAGTTGTTGCAGGTTTTCACAAATTGCCTTGCATCCTGTTCGACAGTGGGCCAATAGTACCCTTGTCGAACCACCTTGGCCGACAACGACCTGGCGCCTGAGTGGTTTCCACACACCCCTTCATGGATTTCTCTAAGAATGTAAAAGCCTTCTTCGGGAGTCACACACTTAAGTAGAGGCAGGGAGAAGCCACGTCGGTACAACGCTCCGTCTCGGAGTGTGAACCGAGTTGCTCTCCGTGCCATCTTCCTTTGCTCCTTCGGATCTTGCGGTGAATTTCCTTTGATGAACTCCACGATTGGGTCCATCCAAGAGGGTGATGGAGTGTCAACCTCCATCATGTCTGGCTCCAAGATTGAAGGACTGTCCAAAATCTCGACCGAGACCGATCTAGCCAGATCGATCTCATACGCTGATGCCAATTTGGCTAAGGCATCCGCATTGGAGTTTTCAGATTTTGGAACTTGAATCACCTTGTAAGTCCCGAACTGGGCGAGGTGCGATCTGACCTTGCTCAGATATTTTTCCATTAGGGGGTCCTTCGTTTGGTACTCCTCCTTAATCTGATTTACAATTAACTGGGAGTCACTAAAGACCTTAATGTGGTTGGCCCCGAGTCCTTTGGCAACGCACAGGCTTGCCAGGACTGCTTTGTATTCGGCCTCATTGTTTGAAGTCCGAATGTTGAATCGCAGAGCGTACTCAAATCGCTCGCCACCCGGTGCGAGCAAGAGAATTCCTGCCCCGCACCCCCTCTCATTGGAAGATCCATCAACATAGATCGTCCACGAGAGGTCGGACTCGGTCGACTAGGACGGTGGGGTAAGCTCCGCGATGAAGTCCGCCACTGCTTGCCCTTTTAACGCGGTTCTTGGCCCGAACTGGATGTCGTACTCGCTCAATTCTAATGCCCACTTCATCAGACGCCCTGATGTTTCAGGCTTAAGGAAGATATTCTTCAGGGGCAAGTTTGTAAGTACTAGAATCGTGTGCTCTTGGAAGTACGACCTAAGTTTTAGAGCCGAGGAGACTAAAGTGAGGGCCAGCTTCTCCATTTGGGGATATCTGGTCTCGGCCTCAGTCATGGCCTTACTGGTGTAATAAACGGGACTTTGGCACGCACCCTCCTGCTTGATCAGGGCCGAGCTGACGACGCTATCAGATACTGCCAGGTACAAGTGGAGCTTCTCTCCTGGCAATGGTTTTGCGAGTAGAGGTGCCGAGCAGAGATAGTTTTTCAACTGCTCTAGTGCTTGCTCACACTCTACCGTCCATTCGAACGGTCCCTCCTTCCTAAGCACCTTGAAGAAAGGGAGACACTTGTCCGTTGATCTTGACACGAACCTATTCAAGGCTGCAATCTTGTCATTGAGGCACTAAAGCTGTTTTAGAGTCTTGGGTGCCTCCATCTCGAGCACGGCCTTTATCTTCTCTGGGTTAGCTTCAATCCCACGGTTGTTTACCATAAAACCAAGGAACTTTCCCGAGGAGACTCCAAAAGCACACTTGGTCGGATTGAGCTTCATTTGGTACTTGCGTAGTACTCCAAAGGCTTCGGTTAGATCGGAAAGATGCGACTTTGACTGCTTGCTCTTGACAAGCATGTCGTCCACATACACTTCCATATTCCAACCGATCTGCTTGGCGAACATTTTGTTCACCATCCTTTGGTAGGTCACACCGCATTCTTTAGGCCAAAAGGTATCACCTTGTAGCAGTACAGACCTTGGTCTGTTATGAACGTGGTATGATCTTGGTCTGGCAAGTGCATTTTAATTTGGTTGTATCCGGAGTACGCATCCACGAAGGTGAGCAGCTCGTGCCCGGCTGTTGCATCCACGAGCTGGTCGATCCTTGGCAGGGGGAAGCAATCTTTTGGGCATACCTTATTAAATTCGTGAAGTCCACGCACATTCTCCACTTCCCGTTGGACTTTTTAACTAATACAACGTTAGATAGTCACTCAGGATACAAAATTTCTCGTATATATTCAGCTTTTAAAAGTTTGTTTACTTCCTCAACAATTACATCACTCATCTCCTTATTTACAGGTCTTCTTTTTTGCTTTACAGGTCGGAATGATGGGTCTATGTTGAGGCGATGCACCATGATCTTTGGGTCGATGCCTGACATGTCTTCGTGAGACCATGCGAAGATGTCCGAGTTGGACCTGAGGAAGTTGATCAACTCCTCCCTGTCAGTGGCCCCCAGCTTGGTTCCTATGCTTACTTGTTTTTCGGGGCTAAGTAAAGGAACAAGCTGGAGCTCTTCTGTTGGCGGGGAGAACTGTCTTTTGCCTTCTTTAGGCAGGTCGGCCTCGGACTCTTGCAGCTTGTCGCGATTGGTTTGTTCTTCCAGGGCGCATACTGCCGACCCTTTAAGCGCGAATGCATAACACTCCCGTGAGGTCTTTTGCTCACCTCGGACCGTGCCCACTCCATTCGAGGTTGAGTACTTCAGGACTAGATGCAGTGTGGAGGGGACGGCCCAGAATGAGTGAATGATGGGTCTCCCGAAGATGGCATTGTAGGCCGATCTGCCGTCAATAACCACGAACTCGGCCATCTGAGTTACATGTGTATTATCTTGCCCAATCGTAATCGGCAAGTCGTTACACCCTTCAGGGGAGACCGATTCTCCAGAGAATCCAACCAAAGGTGTTGGACTTTTCTTCAACTGAGACCTGGTCCACCCAAGGCAAGATATGTCGGGAGGGACAGGATGTTGGCAGACGCGCCTCCATCTACCAACACTCTTCTGACCAGGACGTGATCGATCAGAGGGGTGATCACAAGTGCATCATTATGGGGCAAGTGGACCCCCTCCAGGTCGGTATCACCGAAGGTGATGGAGCAAGTAGGTTTCTGCTCCTTGATGATGCATACCTCGCGCCTGGCCTCGCGAGCTAGCTCTTTCCTTTTGTTTCCAGACTGGCCCCCACTTGGGCCTTCGAAAATAGTGTTGATGACCGCAGGTCAGTCCTCCCGTCGAGGCGGCGTTCTTGAACGCTTCCTCTCTTCTTTCTTTTCGACCGAGTTAGACCTCGGTTTACCCACGAACTTTTTGAAGTAGCCATCTTGAATGAGGTCTTCAATCTGGCGCTTCAGCTCCCAGCAACTTGTCGTGTTATGGCCGTGATCGCGATGAAAACGGCAATATTTATCTTTGTTGCGCTTTTCTGGGTCTCCTCGGAGCTTCTCAGGTCGCTTGAGGAGCTTTTCCATCCCGCTTTCCTCGATTTTCGTGAGTATCTCGGAGATGGGGATGGTGGTTGGGGTATACCATTCATAAGGGCGGCTCCGGCTGGGGGCGCTCTCCGACCTACGATACTCGGCTCTGCTGCCAGAAGAGGACGATCCCTTGTCCTTAGACTTAAAATCAGCCTTCCTCTTTTCTTGGCTTAGCCTCTTCTGGTCGATCTGCTTCTCAGGTCGGCCAGTCTTGGTTCGGAGGAGTTCTTGTCCATCAATGACTTTCTTCGCCTTTTGCAGAACTTCGACGAAGGTTGCTGGAGCCTCCTCTCCGAGCTTAACGGTGAGGGTCTCGTCGGCCAGGCCGGTGAGGAAGTAGCACATGGCCGAATCATCGGAGCAGTGTGCGACCTTCAGCTGCTCCTCCTAGAACCTCGTGACGTATTCTTTCAGCGTCTTTCCCTCCTTCGGCCTGATGGTGGCGAGGTGAGTCGCTGTCTTTCTATCGTAATGATGGGAAGAGAATTGGCTAATGAATTCTTTCCTCAGCTGGGAGTAGGTCGAGATCGAATTGGCCGGCAGTCTCCGGTACCACAGGCGCGCGCTGCCGGTGAGAGCGATCTCGAAGGCACGACACTTTATCGCATCTGTTGCCGCTTGAAAGTCCATGAGGCCCTCGAAGACCTCAACATAATCCTTCGGGTCTTTAGACCCATCATAAGGTTTCATAGTGGGAGTTTTGAACTTTGGAGGAATTGGAGCCTCCAGGACGTCCGAGGTGAATGGCGATTCTCCCAAGTCGCCATCGTCAAACGAGCACTCTTTCTTCTCGCACCTGGCCTTGAGCGCCTCGACCTGCTCGTCGAACCTGTGCTTCATCAGGTCGAACTCTTCCCTGGTGATCACAGCTTCCGGTGTTAGAGGCTTATACTTTGATTGAGCCTTGAGGTCAGAATTGGAGAACTCTCGGGAGTAGGACGGAGAGTCTTCCGGCTCACAAGATGCTCTCTTCTTCTTATCAGTGAGGTGCTTTCTCAGATCGTTATCCCGCAAGCTGTAATCCACCCCCTCATTGTTGGGAACGGGCTCGCGGTCGCCAGGGTGGAAAGATGGAACCCGGTCTTCCCTCTCTCCGGGTGCACCTGGACCCTAGAGGGAGACACTGTTCGGTTAGCCCGCGTCGCCTCGGCGTACATTTCTTCCATTGTGTGCAACCAATGGCGCATATCATCCAACTCGCGCTGGAGAGTAGACAAAGCCTCAGGGTCTGCCGCCTGGTTGGCCCTTCGGGAGGTCTTTCTTGAGGTCCCACCTCGGCCTCGGTTGGCCTTTGAGGGTTTCGGGTGAGCAAGGGGTAACTCTTGGTTCGCATGGCGGGCCGATCTCCATGGAAGAACTCCCTCTTGCCCTGCTCGAACCTGGTCCTCGACCGCTCTAGCGTCAAGATCTCGCTGAGGGCCGTTATCAGCATTCAAACCCCTCCGTTCTGTCGTATTGGCAGAGTTTGCTGGTTGCACCATCTTTGCATATGTTTCTTAGATCGGGATGACTTAGATCGTATTCCTTCCCACAGACGGCGCCAAATGTTTATGCAAGAGTTTGCACAAAGGTTTTTCACGAATCGAGCTCGAACCCGGTCTCCGACTCCGACCTGAACACTAGAGTGGACCTGCACAAGAGGGTAAGCACGCTGGTATAGGTGCGTGCAGGGCGTGCGAGGGCGTGCGGCAGGCTGGTGGGGCACGCTGAGTAGGCAGGTGGCACGTGTTGGATCGGTATGGCAACCCTAGAGTGAATAGGGTTTAATTAACAAATATAAACTTTTTAATAAATGAGCCTAATTTAAACAAAAATAATACACTTTATGAGATATGAAATTTTAACAAAGTAAGATAAAATAAATTCTAAGGCAAACAAGAGAAACTTAAAGCAAACAATCAAATTCTAAGATTAATTGCAAAAATAAATAAGAGAGAGGGTTAGAGAAATTTGACACTGGGAATTTTTATAGTGGTTCGGCACAACTGTCCCACTCCACTTCCCAAGCACCTCTTGGGTTGTAAATTGAAAATCTGACTCTTTCCACGGTAGGAGTCAAACTGGTACACTGCTCTTCACAAGAGCAAAGACGATCCTCTCCACGGTGAGGATCACACCGTTACAATGAGTTGAAGATTTTGAAACACACACTTACAAACTCTCAAATAGAGTAAATATACAAATTTGAGCTCACAAAAATTTCAATCCTCACAACAATAAAATTTCTCTCACAAATAAGATGGAAAGAAAAATTGAGAACTTGGAGAGATTAGCAAAATGAAAATTTTGAAGTTATGGAGGATGGAGAATAAGAGAATTGTTGTATGATTTTGAATGAGAAGTTTAGTTTAAATAGAGGGAAGAAAATGATAAAAAAAAAATCAAGTTTAATTTTAAACCATTAGATCTTAATCATTAAGAATGAAGGGTTGAGATAATTTTAAAAAAATAAATTAAGAATAATATATATATATATATATAATAATGATAAAATAAAATTAATATATATATATATATATATATATATATATGTATATATATATATGTATATATATATAAAACAGAGATGTGACAAGTTTTTTTTAATTATATATATATAAGAATGAAGGGTTGAGATAATTTTAAAAAATAAATTAAGAATAATATATATATATATAATAATAATAATGATAAAATAAAATTAAAAAACAAAATATATATATATATATATATATAACAGAGATGTGACAGTTGATGTGACAAGTTTTTTTTAATTATATATATATGTGTGTGTGTGTGAGAAAATACGGTAAACTTTTCAATTTTTTTTTTTAAAAAAAAACTGACACTGCATTTAATGTGAAGTGATTTTTTTTTAACAAAGTTACCGTTGGTAACTTTTGATTTTTTTTAATTTTTTTCTTTTCTTTTTCAATATATATATATATTTTAAAAAGAAGCTTGTCACTTGTTAGCTTACGAACTGTCCACGTCATCTTCTCGGGTATTTTTCCTTCCAATTTGTTTCGATCGTAACTTGTCCGTTTGAGCTCCAATTTGGATGATCTAACAGTCGTTAGAATCGTTGTAACGAGCTCTACACTGTGGACACTTTAAAATACAAAAAATGTCAATAAATAAAATTAAGTTTGTTATCATGGAAACATTAATTAATTAATTAATTAAAATTAATTAATTTGAGATTAAGGCCAAAAAGCCAACAATCTCCCCCTTTTTGATGATGACAAACTTCCAAAGAAAAATACATAGACATCACAGTAAATCCAAAATATCATACTTACTTAAAAAACATTCAAAGATTAATTTCTCCCCCTCAATTGATACATCCATGGATTAATAAACCAATAAATCATGAAACATTTTTAGAACAAATTTTTCTTAAACTTCTCCCCCTTTGGAATCATAAAGAAAATAATTAATAACATAAAAAGCTCCCCCTAAAAATATGAACACAATTTTGCATAAATGCTCTCCCTATCAATATGCATTTTAAAAAAATAACAAATACAAAATCAAGATGCATCACAACGAATAATACCAAGTTCAAGCCTAATTTTGCAAAAGCATTCTTCATTTAAAGGCTTGGTAAAAATATCCGCTAATTGATTATTTGAGCTTACAAATTCAAGAGTAATATGACCGTTTTGCACATGCTCTCTTATAAAGTGATGTCTAATATCAATATGCTTAGTCCTACAATGATGTATAGGATTTTTAGTCAAATTTATGGCACTTGTATTATCACAAAATATAGGTACATTTTCAAACTTTAATCCAAAATCACAAAGAGTTTGTTTCATCCAAAGAATTTGAGAACAACAACTAGCAACCGCAATATATTCCGCTTCGGTAGTTGATAAAGCAACCGAATTTTGCTTTTTACTAAACCAAGAAACTAAGGAACTACCAAGAAATTGGCAAGTCCCACTAGTACTCTTTCGGTCAAGTAAACTACCCGCAAAATCCGCATCAGAATATCCTACCAAATTAAATTCAACATTTCTAGGATACCACAAGCCTAAATCAATAGTTCCAAGCAAATATTTAAAAGTTATTTTAACGGCATGCACATGAGATTCTTTAGGACAAGATTGCAATCTAGCACAAACACATACACTAAACATAATATCGGGTCTACTAGCGGTTAAATAAAGTAAAGAGCCAATCATACCTCGATAAGTCTTTACATCCACACATTTACCTTTCTCATCATTGTCAAGCTTAGTGGATGTGCTCATAGGAGTTTTGGCAATTTTACCTTCATTGAATTTGAACCTTTTGAGCAAATCCCTTGTGTATTTCTCTTGACTTATGAAGATACCATCCTTGAGTTGTTTGATTTGGAGTCCAAGGAAGAAACTAAGTTCTCCCATCATACTCATTTCAAACTCATTATGCATGCATTTAGAAAATTCTTCACACATAGAAGGATTAGTAGAACCAAAAATAATATCATCCATATATATTTGCACTAGAAGCATATCATTTTCTTTAGACTTAATAAAGAGAGTAGTGTCAATTTTACCCATTTTAAAACAATTCTCAATAAGAAAATTACTAAGTCTATCATACCAAGCTCTTGGAGCTTGTTTTAAACCATAAAGAGCCTTTTTCAACTTAAAAACATGATTTGGAAAATCAAAACTTTCAAATCCCGGAGGTTGTTCCACATAAACTTCTTCCATAATATAACTATTTAAAAAAGCACTTTTCACATCCATTTGGTACAAAATAAAATTCTTATAAGAAGCAAAAGCAAGTAACATTCTAATGGCTTCTAATCTAGCAGCGGGTGCAAAAGTTTCCTCATAATCTATTCCTTCTTCTTGACAATAACCTTGAGCTACAAGTCTAGCTTTATTTGTAATGATATTTCCATTTTCATCCATTTTATTTCTAAAGACCCATTTAGTCCCAATTATAGAAGCATTAGAAGGCCTAGGGATTAATTCCCAAACTTTGTTTCTTTCAAATTGATTTAATTCTTCTTGCATAGCTAAAATTCAAAATTCATCACTTTTGGCATCTTTAAAATTTTTTGGTTCAATTTGAGAAACAAAAGCAATGTTATGAAACATATTAAGGGAAGAACGAGTTTTCACACCTTGTTCGGGATCACCAAGAATTAAATCCTTAGGATGGGATGGAGCATACTTCCACTCCTTAGGCATGGATGAAAAACCATCCACCTTATTTTCGTTGATGCTCACTTCTTGCTTACTTGAAGCAATCTCTTTGCTTTTGTCACTAACATGTAAATCTCCAAAATTTCTTTCTAAAGAATCACTACAAAAAGAATCATTAGAAACAACATTGCAAGATTCATCAAATACCACATGCATAGATTCCTCAACTATCAAAGTTCTTTTATTGAAAACTCTATAAGCTTTACTAGTAGAGGAATAACCAAGGAAAATACCAAAATCCGTCTTAGAATCAAATTTTCCAAGCTTTTCTTTGTTATTCAAAATGAAACATTTGCAACAAAAAACTTTGAAGTACCCAATATTTGGAATTTTGTTATGCCAAAGTTCATAAGGAGTTTTATCTAAAGAAGGTCTAATTAAAACTCTATTTAAAACATAACAAGCGGTATTAACAGCCTCCGCCCAAAAAAAAGAAGGTAAACCATACTCATGTAACATTGACCATGCAAAATCTTGCAAAGTACGATTTTTCCTTTCAACCACACCGTTTTGTTGAGGAGTTCTTGGAGTGGAGAAGTTATGAGAAAATCCATTTTCTTCACAAAAATTTTCAAAAGCATTTCTATCAAATTCTCCTCCATGATCACTCCTAATTTTAGAAATCAAAAATCCTTTTTCATTTTGAACTCTTTTGGCAAAACTAGAAAAACTTTTCAAAGCATCATTCTTATGTTTTAGCATCAAAACCCGAAGTAAATCTTGAAAAATCATCAACTATCACAAAGGCATAATAGTTCCCTCTAAAACTTGCAATTTTAGAAGGGCCAAATAAGTCCATGTGTAATAGTTGTAGGGGTCTTGTAGTAGAGATCATATTTTTAGATTTGAAAGAAGACTTGGTTTGCTTACCCATTTGACAAACATCACAAACTTTATCTTTTTCAAATTTAAACTTGGGAAGACCTCTAACCAAAGAATTCTTGGAAATATTTGAAATTAAGTGCATGCTAGCATGTCCTAATCTTCTATGCCATAACCAAGAATCATCATGCAAGACCGATAAACATTTATCACTAATAGGACAATCATTCAAATCAATAGTATACACATTTTCATCTCTACTTCCAACAAATAAAACTTTTCTATCACTAGCATTTTCAATGATGCAATTCTTTTTATCAAACACAACTCTAAATCCTTTATCACACAATTGACTAATACTAAGTAAGTCATGCTTTAAACCATTAACCAAAAGTACATCTTCAATCAAAATAGAAGATTCATTACCTATACTACCCTTACCTATTATTTTACCTTTCTTGTTATCACCAAAGGTTACAAAACCTCCATCCTTTTTGGAGAAGGTGACAAACTTGGATTGGTCTCCCGTCATGTGCCTTGAGCAACCACTATCCAAGTACCACTTACTTTTCTTGGAAGCTTTCAAACAAACCTACAAACACAAAAATTTAAATTTGATCCTTTGGTACCCATACTTGTTTGGGTCCTAGAAGGTTAGCATTAAAAAACTTGGGGATCCATTTCATTTTTGCATTTTTATTGAAAGCATAAGATTTAGACAAGTAACAAGAATAAGATTTATGTCCATACTTGACACATGAAAAACAAACAACATTATGCAATGAATTATCTTTTACAACAAATTTATGCATTTTACTTTTCTTGGAGAAAATTTTTCTTGGAGCATTGTGAAACTTTGCTCTTTGAGAAAAATTTCTTCTAGTAGTTTGAGGATATTATAATTTAGAGCACTTAGGTCTTATATGACCTTCAACACCACAATAATGACATATAGGCACAAAGTTAATTTTAGTATGTTTAGATACAACTTTAGGAGCAACAAGCTTAGGCATATTAGGAGATGCTTTAACAAAGATAGTTTTAGAACTTGAGGGAGTAGAGCATTCATCAATATAGCATAGACCTCTTTTATCACCATAAGGTCTACCTACTTCAATAATCTTGTCCAACCTTTGAGCACCTATTGTTAATTTTTTAATAGAATCTTTAGCCTTATCAAGTTCCACTAAAGCATTTGATTCATTTTTCTTAAGCAATTTAATCAAATTATCTTTTTCACAACCATCATGCTCAAGAAATCTAATTTTATCAAGTAATGCATTTTTCTCATCACAATCAAGAACATGCTTATCACAAGAGATATTTACAACATCATGCTCATTTTTCTTTAAGCAAGCAATATCATCAAGTAAAGACTTATTTTCACTAGTTAAGACATTGTATTTCTTTTTAAGCATAACATATTTAGAACCAAGCTTTTCTAAATCATTTTGCATATTCTCAAAAGCTTCAAACAACTCATCATAAGAAAGGGGATCAAGAGTTACCTCATCATCTTGTTCATCCTCCTTGTCACTATGAGCCATGAAGCAAAAGTTGGCCACTTCTTCATTCTCACTTTCACTTCCACTTTCATCACTATCATCCCAAGTAGCCTTCATTGCTTTCTTCTTGGATTTCTTGGATGATTTAAGAAGAGGACAATCGGTTCTAATATGACCCGATTTTTTGCATTCATAACAAATTACCTCATCCTTTTTGCTCTTTTCACTTTTTGACTCTTTTTAGTTGGAGAAATTCTTCTTGAATTGTTTCTTTCTCTTGATGAAATTTTTATACTTACGTGAGAGATAGGCCACATCATCTTCATCAAGAGCATTCTCACCTTCGGAGTCAACTTCCAAGGTGATGGCCTTTAATGCTATGCTCTTCTCTTTCTTTTTCTTCTCATCCTCCATGTTTTTCTTGATCTTTATCTCATGCGTCATCAACGAACTAATGAGTTCGTCCATGGAGAGAGTCTTGAGATCCTTTGCCTCTTGAATGGCAGTGACTTTAGGCTCCCATTGTTTAGGCAAGGACCATAAGAGTTTCTTTACCTTCTCAAGATTTGAATATTCTTTTCCAAGTCCTTCTAAAGCATTGACAATGTTAGTAAATCTAATAAACATATCGGAAATAGCTTCATTTTCATCAATTTTAAACATTTCATATTGATGAACTAACATGTCAATCTTTGTTTCTTTTATTTGACTAGTTCCTTCATGAGTAATTCCTAATTTATCCCATATATCCTTAGCGGTTTTACAAATCGACACCCTATTATACTCAACTTCATTCAAAGCACAAAACAAACAATTAATAGCTTTAGCATTTAAAGAACATGCTTTCTTTTCAATTATAGACCATTCTTCTTTAGGCTTTACAACTCTAACACCATCAACATCTTTTGTTGGAATTTTAAATCCTTCTTCAACAACATCCCACAAATCATAGTCAATAGAAAGCAAGAAAAATTTCATTCTATTTTTCCAATAACTATAATTATTACCATTAAAGAAAGGAGGCTTAGTAATAGATTGACTATCGGTAAAAGGGATGAAACCTAAAGTTGCCATAGCTCAAAAACAATTAAGTTTATCAAAGAAGAGCAACCTCGCTCTAATACCAATTGTTGGATCGGTATGGCAACCCTAGAGGGGGGTGAATAGGGTTTAATTAACAAAATATAAACTTTTTAATAAATGGGCCCAATTTAAACAAAAATAATACACTTTTTGAGATATGAAATTTTAACAAAATAAGATAAAATAAATTCTAAGGCAAACAAGAGAAACTTAAACCAAACAATCAAATTCTAAGATTAATTGCAAAAATAAATAAGAGAGAGGGTTAGAGAAATTTGACACCGGGAATTTTTATAGTGGTTCGGCACAACTGTCCTACTCCACTTCCCAAGCACCTCTTTGGTTGTAAATTGAAAATCTGACTCTTTCCACGGTAGGAGTCAAACCGGTACACTGCTCTTCACAAGAGTAAAGACGATCCTCTCCACGGTGATGATCACACCGTTACAATGAGTTGAAGATTTTGAAACACACACTTACAAACTCTCAAATAGAGTAAATATACAAATTTGAGCTCACAAAAATTTCAATCCTCACAACAATAAAATTTCTCTCACAAATAAGATTGAAAGAAAAATTGAGAACTTGGAGAGATTAGCAAAATGAAAATTTTGAAGTTATGGAGGATTGAGAATAAGAGAATTGTTGTATGATTTTGAATGAGAAGTTTAGTTTAAATAGAGGGAAGAAAATGGTAAAAAAAAATCAAGTTTAATTTTAAACCATTAGATCTTAATCATTAAGAATGAAGGGTTGAGATAATTTTAAAAAAATAAATTAAGAATAATATATATATATATATAATAATGATAAAATAAAATTAAAAAAAAAAAAAATTATATATATATATATATAAAACAGAGATGTGACAAGTTTTTTTAATTATATATATGTGTGTGTGTGTGTGTAAGAAAACGGTAAACTTTTCAATTTTTTATTTTTTTTTAAAAAAAACTGACACTGCATTTAATGTGAAGTGATTTTTTTTTAACAAAGTTACCGTTGGTAACTTTTGATTTTTTTTTAATCTTTTTCTTTTCTTTATCAATATATATATATATTAAAAAGAAGCTTGTCACTTGTTAGCTTACGAACTGTCCACGTCATCTTCTCGGGTATTTTTCCTTCCAATTTGTTTCGATCGTAACTTGTTCGTTTGAGCTCCGATTTGGATGATCTAACAGTCGTTGGAATCGTTGTAACGAGCTCTACACTGTGGACACTTTAAAATACAAAAAATGTCAATAAATAAAATTAAGTTTGTTATCATGGAAACATTAATTAATTAATTAATTAAAATTAATTAATTTGAGATTAAAGCCAAAAAGCCAACAATCTCTGGAGGGGGTGGGTGCTGGTGGCGGGCGTTGGGCACGTGGTAGGGGCGGAGTGCATGGGTGCTGGCGGCGGCAGGGCACGCTTGTGAGGTTAGCAAGGCGTCGAAATGCGCGCAGTTGGGCCGCGCGTGTAGGGCCATGAGCTCTGGAGGGGGCTTGTGGTTGAGACAGTAGGCGAGTGACTGCTCGAGCGTGTAAGCAGGGGACATACGTTGGGATTGAAGGGTGCAGACGTGCGCAGGCTCAATGCTGACGGGCGCGTGCAGGGCCATGCCTTGGGAGGTTAGCTCGCCGTTGGTTGCGTTGGCGTGCGCACTGTGGGCATTTTGTGTGCGGTCGAGCTCTCTTCTTTACTTGACTTGGTTCAAAGGACTTGAGGCCAATTATGATTATATCAATTGGCCACACAAGTCATGGACCATCTCGACAACAGATAAGCTTTCATTAAAACCGCTTGATATCAATGAACAAGGCATGATGTTGAATTATGTGGTGAAGAACCAGTTGATCCGCACTTCCCATGGTTCCTCCATCAAGCATAATAGGGTGATGATGGTGTACATTTTGATGAAGGGCATTGAATTCAACTTTCGTTGATAAAGGAACTATCTCAATTATGCTTGAGATCAACTCATTTATTCAAGGTGAACCCCCACAACAATAATAAGAATAACCCCAATAACAAGACCATAAACCGACCCCAAGAAAGTTAAACAGATTTATGCTTGGTAAGATGATCACAATGATCAAGAAGAAAAGAGAACTTGTTCATATCTTCAAGATTTCAAACTCTCAACAACCTAATTGATCAAACTAGATTGAAAGCTCTATACATGTATTATAAACACAAGAATACGAAGAAAGCTTAAAGCTTGAGAGAGATTCAACTCAATCTGAAATTTCATTAATCAAATGTTGTGTTCCAAAAGCAAATATACATTTGTATATATAGTAATTGAAAAGACACAATGAAGAGACACAACCCTTGGTTAACTAGTCTAAATTCAGCCTACAACCCTTTCAAATTATACATAAACTGTATTAAAGGCAAATACATGAATTTGTAAGATACATAATGCATTAAATATGACAATGAATCTGGATTATCATATTCATTAAGCTTCTTTGATGAAAAGGTGTCTTATCTTGCATGAATCGATGTAACTCTTCACCAAGTGTGAACATAGCTTGAATATTTATATCATCGCGAACTCATAAGGAACGAGGTTCGGAGTTGCTCGGAGAAGATGGTAGGTCCACTTATTTTTTCTATGCTTATAACAGAATTATGTTTGAAAGCAGGTGTACAAGCCAATGATGAAGATCTGGTGACACCTAAAAGGCCGGTCACGTCTATAAGGAGAGTTCGGGGATACTCGGTAGTTCGTGAGGAGGATTCTCCTATTACCGCTGCGGATCTCGCCACCCGATGTGTGGTAACTACTGAACAATATGACGAGTTAAGGCGCAAATATGATCTTCTCTTGGCTACTCAACACGCGACGTGTGAGTTTCTCAAGAAGCTATATGGTGATGGTGCATCCTTTTTCCCCGACGAGCTAAATGCCAATTTGACGTCTTCTTCACGACCTACCACCGTTGATGATTCTTCAGATGACGATGATTAAGGGAATACTTGGATCTTGACCTTGTGTGCTTTTGTGATTTTAGTTTGTTTGTTAGTTTAGTTTTAGGATAGTTTTTGTGGGACGTTGTGCTATTTGTAAGAAAAATTGGTTGTGTTTCTGCATATCGCTTTAAGTTCAAACTTGGCATGCTTCCTTGTTCTAGCTATAAGTTTGTCCTTAGCTTCTTCAATAGCATGCATCTTTTCTAAAACTTTCAGCATGCTCATATTTTCAATGAAAAGCTTTCCTTTGTTCTTTGTTTTGGTATCATGTCAATGAGGATACCAAAGGGCATAAATAGGTTAGATTTCCTAGTTTTATGATGAAGCCATAAGTCATCTTTCACCTTTTGTTTTGTTACTATAAACATGTTTTTCTTCTTTTTTTTTTGTTTTAAAACATAAACTTTTTCATTACTTTAGAAGTCCTTGTCCGTTTTGTGTCAAAATTTTGCATCTCTCAGAATTTCTTTCCCCAGTGAGGACACTATTTCCTTTAATTGTGAGGCGCATAGTTTGTGTATTTTTGTTTTAGAAAGAACATGCTTTTTACGTTTCGAAAAAGAGTCAGAAAGAAAATGCAAGCAATACAAAAGAGTCTTATTCAACAAAGAGTCATATTGATGTGATCATATTTGGCCCAACACTCCAAAATGTCATCTACACCAACAATAAAGAAGAGCTTGAGGAAAGACCCCCCAAATGAAGGAGACTTCATTGGACACATCAACAAATTTTGACTATTTTGAAAGCCAATGAAGAACCCACTAGGGTCAAGAGGAAGCATGGAGAAGAAAATAGGTCAAGCGAGTGGCCCCATTTCAAGGACATGTCAATCGAGATGCCACTCGCAGATGCCCGCAAGCACCGCCAGATGCACACCCCTGCGCGCGTCGCTCCTGCAGTGCATGCCAATGTGCCGCTAACCTCACAGCGCATGTGCCATGCGCACTCTGCCAGCCGCCCACACCTACACTCCTATGCCTGCCTTCTTCACCCGCATTCCAACGCCCTTACACGCTCAAGCGCCCGCGTTCCTATGCTGCCACCAGCGCCCATGCTTGCGTGCGCCGCACGCTCACCAGCATCCTTGTCGCCCATCGAAGCGCCCTACAGCCCATCGCCCAACGCACTTGCCAGCGCTCTGCCGCACATCGCCCAGCGCACCTGCCAGCAGTCTATCACCCATCGCCTAGTGCGCCTCCCTCAGCAACCAGCGCCCAGCGCCACAACACCCAGCACGCCCGTCCCAACGCCCAACGCCCATGTCGCATGCTAGCACGCCCACCCCAACGCCCAGCGCCCACGGACACACGCCCAGCGCACCCCACCTCAACGCCCACGCGCGCACCCGTCATGCCAGCCTTACCCTCCCGCGTGCACCTAGCCAGCTTTGCCGTCCACTCTTCCCCAAATAAGGAAAAGATCTCCTTATTATTTTGGATTATTTGATGGGATTTTATCTTTGTTTTATTTCTTTTTATTTAACAAATTTAAATTTCATCTTAGACAAGTTTTAGACATTTAAGGAATTTGTTATTTATTATTTTGTTATTTTCTTTAAAAGGCCAAGGGCCTTGACCTATAAATAGGCATGTACCCCTCTCTTGTTAAAGACCTTAGAATTTTTTAATATTGAATCAATAGAGTTGAGAGTTTCTCTCATTGCCTTGTGCAAATCCCTTATCAAATTTCGAATCCCTTTGTGTGGTTGAACTTAGGCCTTCGTATTTGAACCCCTCGGAGCATGCTTGTTTGATTGGTCATCAAACTCGTGGAGTGTTTCCGGCTTCGAGCATAGTGAGTAATCTGTCTACTCAAGGTAACGACTGCAAAGGTAATCCCTCTAACCTTAACCTTTTGGGTTGAACTAGCTCTACGATTGGATTCAAGTGGCTTGTGGCTCGAGTAGCTCAATATGCTTGGGTTGTCACGTATCACATATGTAAGGAAAAAAATGAAAAAGAGTCAAAGAAAAAGAAAAGAAATCAAGTAAAAAAAGACTCTTGAGAGAAAATAAGAGTGAGGGAAAGAAAAGAAAAATAAAAGTGAGAGAAAGACAAGAGTGGTAACAAACACGAGCGGCAGGAAAATGCAGTTACTTTTTCGTGAGTCCCGCTGTAGACATTCATTTATCTTTACATGGGTGACGTCAGAATCTTGGACGGTAGTAGCCTACATATTAAGGGGACTTCATGAAATCCATTGTCGATATCATTTTATGCCGGGTTGCTACCTAAAAAGTTTCTATGAGTGGCTATAGTTGGAAACCGATGTTAGTGAGTGGAAAACCTCAGGGCTAGTAGCTGGTCCACATGTCTTCTTGATGTAAACTTTTGAATAAAAACGAAAGTGTGCATATTCCTTGGTTTTGTAAAAGGTTTTGTGTTTTAGAAAAAAAGGAGATTAGAATCATTTTTATTTCCAAAACAAGAATGGTTTGTGGAATATTGGCTTGAAATTAAAGTTAGGAGGTTTAGTTTGTGGAGTCCTTCCTGAGACGAATAAGATTCATTTACTTAGAATATTTGGATTGTTGATCAGCAATCTTTCTAGCATGTTGGTTGTTTTGGATTTGTTGCTGTTGTTTTTGCTCAAGGACAAGCAAATGGGTTTGGGAGTGTGTTAGGGTTCACTTTTTACTACAGAAATGTGACTCGGTAGGCTTGTTTGACCATAAAAACGAACCATTTCCCATCATTATTAGCTAAAAAGGCTTCATATTTTTAAAGTAGAACATGCATCGAACATTCATGGATAATTTGCAATATATGGTACTTTGAAAAAAATATGAGAAAGTTTTGGTCAAAGTTGGAAGAAAGTCACAGTTTTCTATTTTGCAGAAATTGCGCCTGGCGCAATTTTGGTGGTCAACCTCTCAAAAGGGAGCCTCTCTCTCACCACTTCATCATCCCTTTCCATCCCATTTTCATCTTCATTTATTGCATTTTTAGCTTTAGTTTTCGTTCATTAGCTTTAAAGTTCGCTGAAGTTATGTTTTAGTTGTTATTCTTTTGTATTTTCAACTTTTGTTTGTTGTTTTACATTTAATTTAAGTTCATACTTTCATTCTTCATCTATTTTGTTCTTTTAAAGTTCTTAAGCTAGTTTACACTTCCCTCATGCTCGAACGAGAAGAAGGTTAAGCTAGAATTGCTTGTACGCCGTTATGTTTAATTTAAATTCAATGGAAATTACTTCTTTTATGTTTTCGTGCATTTCCTTTCCTTTAATTATGCACTAATTTATTTATCAACCTCTTTGTGAAATGTCTTAAGCCAAATGATTTAATTTCGAACATGCTCGGGATTTGTCCAGATTGCGCTTGGCGCAATCTTGGGTTGGTTTCTAAAAAATTCTCTTTACTTCTTTTTTCCATTTGGCCACTGAGAAATTGATTTATTCACTAAAGCCCAACTTTGAGAAGGGTGGGTTAGGTAAAATAATAGAAAACCAATATAGGATGTGACTTAGACATAAGTGCATAAAACACGGTCCTAGACATAGACCCTCTGACCCATATATGCAAATTAGTTGATAAATACTTTTCAGGATTGTAATCACACATAGAAATATGCTTGTAGGTTAATTTAGCCTTTGTAGCAACCAAAATCAGTTCGTGAAAGAGTAGAACTCATATTCCCAAGATTAGCCAAATTGCAGCTGGCACAATTTCTCCAAAGTGTGTATCTTCCACATTTTCCATCAAAGCTACGGTAGGAAGCAAAGAGGTTATGTTTTATAAAATTGCTTGATATTTGAAACCCCAAACAACAACTTTTACCACCATTTTCTTCATAAACCACAATTGCATTTTTTGAACCATTAACTTCCTAAAATTCGTTTTGAAAGCATAAGTCCATGAAGATTTGACCTTGAATTACTTCCGAGTATTACTTGTGACCGTGTACGCTTGCACGTATTCCTTATCTTTTAAAGGTAGAGAAAGTCCCAACACTGGCCAACCTAAGTAGAAAGATGTGGAAGCACGTGCAAATCTACTACAAATAAATGTAAAAGAACCATTCTCAAAGATTTTGTAAAAATGTTCTTAAGTAAGTTCAATCAAACATAATCTACCTATTTGAGCAAAGCTCTTAACACGAGCTGGTCTATGATCGAGCCTCATTAAAATGGGGCCAGAAACTAAACTGCGTGCTACTTGATTGGACAAGCTATCGCAACGCTTAGTGTAGCTTGAATTTAATTTACGTTATCTACGATTAAGTACTTAGTGCACTCAACTATCCAAGTTGTCGCAAAGCAGTTTAAGAACTCACCTCACACAAGCTTAACTAAACTTTAAGGATTCCTAAATTCTTAGAGTATTAGAAGTAAAAGTACGTGGAAGTTGAAATATAAAGATTATTATTCTAAATCATTTATAGATGACTTTGCTCGTTAGCTGTACGTTGGCCCAATTAAGTTATGCAAAAAAACTTCAAATAGATTATAATTAAATTTGAAGTAAAGGGACATCTTCATTAATTGATTAGATCGAGGTATATAGGCCTCGATTCTTACAGTTACAAATTCCCATCGCAAAAGCAGCAGATCAGAAAAAGGGAAAAATGACAAATGAAAGAAACTAAGTTATACGACATTTTCTTGAGCAGAGCACACAGAAACAAGCTCATCCAATTTCGATAGGTAGGCTTAGAAAACCTCTTTAGGGGCCTCAAACCCATCATCCATCATTGCATAAATTTTGACATAAGCGCACTTCATGTTAGTTATGTTGACGTCGCTACGGAAAATCTCTATATGGGCAAGCCCGAGCTTCGAGCCATCGTTCAAGCTATTGTTGAAGCACATATATGAGGGAAGTTTTTCGAATGTGGTATCGAAAATCTTCTCACTTTAGAGGTTCTCTTCCACTTGAGTTCGGGCCTTTTTGAGCTCAGAAATTTTCAGCTTGTGTTCAACAAGCTCGTCTTTCGCTTTCTGAATCTGCTTCTGGGCTTTTCGAAGCATGTTCTCGTCACTCTTAACCTTAGCGAGCGAGTTAGCTAAGCTATTTTCTAGCCCTTCCAACTTGGTTTGGGGCTCCTTTTTCTAGGCCCTATCCTGTTCAAGCTTGGCAAGGACCTTGTCGATTTCCTTTACAAGCCTTTATTGAAATTCTACACTCACGCTCCCTCCATCCACGAGATCGATCATGATCTGACCCATGGCTTTACAAAAGTAAACATGTGGCTGAAAAATGAAGTTAGTCAAAGTACAATGTAAGCAAAGTTTGAAGTAAAGAGAACGAGATGTCTTACCTTAGCCATAATCCAAGACATGTCGTAAGTCACTCCTCGAAGACAACGACATCGGCTTTCAGCTTGCTAACACCTTATCAAAGTTTGTGCAGACATGTGACACACTTATTTGTTGATTCATTCCTCTCTAGCTCGGACGCAGAAGAGGAGCTTGAAGTCGTAGGTCTCTTCAACTTTAGGATGTTCGAGGGCACGAACAAGTTTATCATGGGCGTGTCAGTCTAGCCTTTCTATGCCCTCTCCTTCTTCCTCGTTTTGGGACGAGTGGTGTAGGCCGTTTGGATTAGAGTGTCTTTAATCGATTAGTCGATTTTTGCCCTTTTTTAGGCAAGTGAGTCTACTCATCTGCTCTAGTAGGATGAGTAGTATTAGGGGTCAAGCTAGATTCCTCCTCAGTGGACTTTCTCTTACACCCGACTAGAAAGTTTGGAAACACATCTCTGAAATAAAACTGAGTTTGTTAGAATAAGCTATAAAGATCGTTAAGATACAACTTAAATGTTTAACTTTGTTGTGGTGGGAGATAGAGTTTTGGCTTGTTTTTGTCGATTCCTTGGCCTCGATATATATAGATTCTTTTTTATGTTGTTTCTCAAAGATAAATCTTTTTGATTTAAAACTTAATTTTTAAAAGATAATTTATTCTTAGAATTAAAAAAAAAGAGTTTTATTAAACCTTTATCTTTTTAGATTTGCAGTTAAAAAAAAAGGTTTCATTAGGGTTTGTTTTAAAAGCCCTTAAACTCTAGGTTTTATTTTCTACTAGACCTAGTTTTTTCACCAGAGAAAAAGAAAAGAAGAAGAAGAAGAAGAATTTTTGTATTTTTTCTTAAAGATCAGTAAGTTTTCTTCCCTATTGTTTTTGTTTTATTTTTCTTGATTTGTAGTTCTTTAATTTAGTTTTAATTGAGGTCTTTACTTTAGAAGAAAAGATTCTAACCAAGGACTTTTTGCCCTAAAAATTTTCTAGAATTCTTTGGTTTGAATCTTGTTATTTATGAGATTATTTTTGGGCTATTTTGAAACTCTGTCTGCATAAAAAATTTACCTATTTGTATCCCATAAACTATAGCTCTTATTGTTCTGACTTTTACATTAAAAATTGTAAGTTTTTACCAAGTTTTAAAGGTTTACTATACAGTTTTCAGATATGATTTTTCAATAAAAATTAGTTATTATTAATTGTTTTGTGGAAAATTCTTGGAAGTTTTATTTTATAAAATAGAAAAATTTTCAGATTTAAAATCCCCAAATTTTCAATTAATTAGAAGATTTTTAAGCTTGTTTTGTTGAGAAACTTTTTGTAAATTTAGTCCATATTGATTCTTGTAATTTTAAAGTTTGTTATTTTTGAATTTAGAGGCTTTTTAACCCAGTTTTCGGATCTGATTTTGTAGTCCTAAATCCATGTTTTTCTAATTATTTTTGCATAAAAAAGTGTTTAGAATGGAAAATTTGGGTAGATAAGATTTGCTTAGTAATTGGTTGAATTTTAAATCTATAATTGGTTGTTTCTAGGCCTCTAAGTTGAAAACTACCCAATCAAGAAGTTAATCAGATTTATAGGATTTCCGAAAGAGGTAAATGATTTGACATATCCCTTGGAACTCTTTTAAGTAATTTGTTATATCCTTTCGAAAAATTTGATATTATGTTTATTTGTAAAATATTTTAAGCATGTTTTGTATGAATTGATAAAGTTTTGTTTGAAATTATTTAAATATTTGAAATTCATTCTTGGTTTATTTGTGAAATATTTGAAATTAAGTTTTTTATGACTTCTTAAAGTTTGTTTGAAATTATTTATGTAACGCCCCGAGTCCCTCAGGTTAGTTAGTCTCGAATCGGGAGATTTTTCTTTTAATTTTCAAAGTGAACGTTAATTGAATTTATTTATTTTTATCGAGCTCTAAAATCCAATTAAATTAATAATTACTGGATTCCGTGTGATGTGTCTCGTTTAGGAGAGGGGTAGATTTCTTATCTTTGGGCTTGGACTTATTGGGCTCCTTTGGGTTATTTTGTTTTTAAAACAAAGGGAAAAAGGAAGGAAACAAAGACAAAATCCTAGCCCATTCCTTCATTTCTTCTTCTTTTTTTCCCTTTTTTTTCTTCTTCCCCATTCCTAGCCCTAGCCGACAGCCCCCCCCCCCCAAACTTCTTCTTCTTCTTGGAGCAGCCCACGCTGGCGGCCCCTTTCTTCTCCGGCGAAGCGGCACAACAGCTCCACGCCGGCGGCCCGACTCCGCGAATAGCAGCGCACAAACCGGCTCTCCAGGGCGGCGCGGCGTCTTCGCACGAACCACGGCGCGGCGACGACTCCACGATCGGCCGGCGCTCCACGAACCACGAACGGCGGCAGCAGAACAGCCACCGGAATCCGACGCCCAGCAGCACTCCCTTCGACGTGAACAGTAGCCTTCTGGTGAAGTTCGACGCTGCCTCACACGCAACCAAAGCTCAATCTAATTACCCACTCTTTTCGGCATGGGTACAGCGTTGACCCACCTCTAATCGGACCCAAATCAGCATTACTCATCACTTTTAGACGTCGGGACAGCAAGCTTAAGGCCTTTTGAACTCAGATTGGGAGCCCGAACCCCTTCGACGTCAACCCACTCCTAACCCAAGTTGTTTTAGTGTGGGTTAGTAGGTAACGACTCTACCTAAACTCGGTTTCGTTTATAACTAAATGTTTCTAATTGGTTACTAACCTCGAGATCATGCTCTTTTGTAGTAGGAAGTGCTCAACGAGCTTAGGAGCTTTAGGACAAGTGTTTGTAAGTAGCACGGGGGCGGGTGCGTGCGTTGATGTTTGTTATTTGGTTGCCGATGTACTGTTTATGATGTGTAATATTGGTTCTGATGCGTGGTTGTGCAGTGTAACTCTTGTTTATGTAGTTTTGTATGTCTGGTTAGTGTTGAATGTCCGTCGGTGATAATAGTGTGAATTTTGTGTTGTTGAGCTACTGAGATCTGTTGTAGAATGATGTATGATTGTAGGGAATGTTCGTTAAAGTGAATCTGTTTTGGAAATGTTCGTTGTCTGAATTCGTATGGAGTGTTTGGCGTGTCTCATGAATATTTATTATATCTAGCAGTGCTTATTGAATTTGGACGTTGGGTATTAAGAGTTTGGATGAACTGGGTCGGGCTCCAATCGTTTGAAATTTGTTGACTATGCTCTGTTATGACTAAACTCACTGTGGCGTTGTTGTTAAGATTTGGTATGTTGTGAAAGCATGCTTGATTTATTGTTTTGCTATTAGAATGATGTTTATGTTGTGAAAGCATGTTGAAATGTGTTGGTGAGTGTGAGATGCATTGAAATCATACTAGTGGTGGTGTTGTTGATGGGCGTTGTGGTGGTTGGTGTTATTAAGGGGTTAGTACTGGAATCTTGGTTGGAGGCTAGAAACAATATGTGGAGTTTTGCAATTTATGAAGTGAATGGGTGAGTGTCAGGGCCTCGGGTATAAATGGTCGGGGGTCGATACGCCAATATTGGATAAAGATGAGTGTCGAGGCCTCGGGTATAAATGGTCGGGAGTCGATGCGAGGAGTCTTTCGGAAGGAGAACTATTGGGGCCTTGTGTATAAATGGTCAAGGGCCAATAGATTGTAAGACATCGAGGCCTCGGGTATAAATGGTCGAGGGTCGATGCACTAGTGTCGGGGCTCTGGGTATAAATGGTCAGGGGCTGACACTACCAAAAGAATGGTTTCGAAAAGCTCGAACAACTGAGGTGATCATAGTTGTATTTGAAGTGTTAGGAAGCCAGGTGGACGGTAATTGTTTTTATAAAGTTGTGGTTAGTATGGGGTATTATAGAGCATGTTTATGGATGAATATATATGTACCAGTAAAGCATGTCTATGGTTGTTCGCATACTGTAATGATAGGGCATGACAATGCATGTTTTTCCTTTATGGTTATGAGCATGATGTTTGTGAGTGCTTGGTGAGGGCTACTTACGGAGTATATTGTATATACTCACCCCCCCTTCTACAATGATTGTTTCAGGTGAAGGACTCGAGGGTGACCATGCTGATGGGACGGGGGAGACCTGACAAACGAGGACTATAGGATGCTTAGTTTTTCTTATTTAGTCTAATTCTTTTGTTAGGGCCTTATGTTGTGGCCAATAAACGGATTATGTACCTTTGAATAATTGGGAGAATTTTTCCTTGTTGTTAGTTATGCCTCGGGTTAGGTGCCTATTTGAGCTTTATCCCATTTGCTTAGAATCATTTAGATTGAATAATAAACTTGCCTCGTGAAGTAGTTCACGAACGTTGTTGCATGTTTTTTTTTAGATTGGTTTATCGTTAATTTGATGAGGTTTGGAGCTTGATTTTATAAGTTTATGTTCATAGGAAGTTGGCAGGTTGTAATCGGGGCTAAAACTGATTAGTTGGGTAGTTCATGTGACCTAGAGGTGCGCGAAATTTCTGGGTTGTTACAGTTTAAATGTTTTGAATTGATTTCATATTCAAAGTATGTATTTGTTTTGCTTATTTATTTGAAAGATAGTTTGATTGATTTAATAGAGCTATCCGGATATACCATTTTTTGTTTTGTTTTGAGGAATGTTTTGCTTATTTGGGGTAGTAGCCTAATTTGTAATTGATGGATTTTTATTCTACCTTATTTGTAGAGAAGGCACTTTTGTGCTTTGGAATTACTTTGGAATGAAGATTCATATGTGTGTTATTCACTCGCGTGGCCTCATACTTAAGTAATCGCTCTGTTTGTTCTTGTCGATATTATTTCGGTAACTCTGTTCTAGCCGATATTAATTCGACAACTCTAAGCTTCTGATTGATTGGTGTTACTGACGGGTAACCACATATGTTCTGTAGGCTACCTAAATAATGCAACATCCCACTCTGATTTTGAAAGTTAGAACAAATGTAAGATTGTTTTGAATGTTTGAATAATTTAGTTTATTCGAAAGTTTGAAAGTTGTACGGAATGTTTTAGAAGGACTTTTAAAAGTTTTGACCTGTTTGTATTTTTGTTACAAATGTTTTGAAAGGAAAAATTAATTTCAATGTTTGACATGGAAATTACATATTGAGTATTTTTGTACTCCTTTTTCCGTTTTCTAAATCTTTTCAGATGAAGGTTTGAGTGACTGCTCAGATCGTGATTGAGGAATACCGTTATGGCATGAGGAGTCGAAAGTCTATATTATTTTCCCTTTTTTTAGCTTATGAGAACTTCGTTAGTTCTGCTAGTTATTCTTTAGTTTTGTTATAGTATAGGTTTTTGTTTCAAAGTTGGACTTGTCCCTATTTTTTTGTCATAGTATCAAATTAAATAAACAAGTTTTTTCTTTGATATAGTGTTCATTTGTTTACGCTTCCGTATTATTGTTAGAATGATCGTATTAGAAAATATGGGTTGTTACATACTCGCTTTGTAAGAATAGCGAGATGCAACCAATTGTCAACGTAACACAAGAAAGCACGAGCTTAAGTGGGAACATTAATGGGATTGAATCCCCAGCGGAAGCGAGTTATCGCCTCGTTCGATTTTACTTTTTGAAATTTTAAAACACATAAAACAAAATTACAAAGGAAGTGTTTTTCCTTTGAAGAACTCTTCCTCACGATTGAAACCAATCAACACCTCCACAGGGTCTTCCTTGCTGTCCTCTTGGTGAGAATCCGGTTTGTGGGAACCGAAAAAAAAAGAGATTGGAGAGACTTTTTTCTGTAAAAATCACAACAGGGGAAGAAGCAACTGTGCAGAATAGCTTATGCACCTTTTACCAGAAACTGACATGGATAGTTACGCCACGTCACAACTCTTCACTCCCCTAGATAAGGGGAGCTAAAATTAATATTAATTATTAATTATTAATCCAATTAATATTTAATTAATTTAACTACTAATTATTAATCTAATTAATAATTAATTAATTAAATCCAAATATTAATTAAATAAATAATTAACAATTAATTATTTAACTTTTAATTAAATATGTGATATTTAATGAAAACTATATATTTGAAGCACATTCAAATGCATCTCTCTTATATAACCTATAGTTTTAATATGAGTCTAATTCATATTAATTATTTGAATGTTATTCAAATATTTCTCTCCTAACATATAGTTTAGTTGTTTATTCAAAATTATACTATATATATATATATATATATACACAATGTATCAATACATACATTATATACATTCCTTTATATATAATTTGAACGTTTCAAATTCTTTCATAATTCTTGATCTTTGTTTTACCCATTGTGAGCTAGCAAGGGGACCTAATGGACCTACAGATCAGAAGATCCAACGATACGAGATTAATTGATTAAACTCATTAACCAAATTAATCAATATTCGTTAACTGCATACATTCCACTAAAGATTCGCAGCTGCACTCTTCTAATTGCATAATATTTCGTGTCCATGAAAATTGACCATTGACGGCAAGTCAATCCTTCACGAGTGTTTGTAACTTCAGCTGGGTCAAATTACCATTTTACCCCTGTGTTACATCTTGTAACTCAAGTATAGCTGATCCTGTAATGAACAACTCGGTTATGGTCCGAGCAATAATCGGAAGTCCCTCTCGGGCCAGTGAGAGTGTTGGGCCTCTTGTTCAAGTCCTAGAGTCAGCATTTAAGGGAACACTCATCTACTTACCCTAAAGTCAGGAAGAAGTGTATTCCATCTTGTGTAGTTATGTTCTTAGCTCCCCACTCGGTCTCATCCCCAGAATGGTAGGATTATTGAGTTGACAACCCGAGCCACTCTCACCCAACAAATCAAATGACGAACCTTTATAAGCAAAAGTCCATAACTCGCTCAGCATTAAGATCGAGTTACCTAGTCATCCTAAGAAATATTAATCTAGTTAGTTTACAGTGTTATAACTAAAGATTAATTATTTCACGGTCCAGTCTTTTACAAATTCATCTTATAGATACTCCCACTCACATGTCTCCGCATGAACGACCTGGATGAAGTCGTTTGTAACTATTACAAAGTCGGTCGTATCCATAGTTTTACCAGGATAAAGTACTCAACCTTATCCATGTACTATAGATCCTTTATGTTATTGCTGGAACATTATCCACTTGTATATCGAATATATGCTGTATATTTATTATATAATGTATATCAAATATATACAATGTAGATTAAATATATATCGTATATCAGTTATATACTGTTTCGGTTACATAAAAAACCTTGGATCTTAGTTTATTGGAATACGAGTAATGCAAAGAAATAACTCTTTATTGAATAAATAATTTTTCTTAATTACAAATACACGAGCTAAGGGCACAAAACCCAACAATCACCCACTTGTCCGTAAGCGAGTGGGATGTACTATTATTACAATGAACTATACTCAATAACATTTCCCACTTGCCCTAGACTAAATGACACATGTCTCGTAAACCTAGACTCTCTAGATGGCCATCAAACACTTTAGCCGTGAGAGTCTTTGTAAACGGATCAACACTATTGTGCTCAGAAGCAATCTTCGTGACGATCACATCTCCTCATTGCACAATCTCCCTTATCAGGTGATACTTCCTCTATATGTGCTTGCCTCTTTTGTGGCTTCGAGGTTCCTTCGAATTTTACACTGCACTAGTATTATCACGATAGAGTGTGATGGGTAGGGACATATTTAGAACAACTTCCAAGTTCGTTAGGAACGCTCTAAGCTCGACAACTTCTTTAGCAGCTTCACAAGCTGCTACATACTCAAATTCCATTGTGGAGTCCACAATGCACCCTTGCTTAACACTCCGCCAAACCTTAGCCCCTCCATTGAGAGTGAACATTAATCTTGATGTGGATTTCCTTAAATCCTTGTCAGTCTAAAAATAAGAGTTAATGTATCCTGTAAGGATCAAATCCTTAACACCATACACAAGCAAGTAGTCCCTCGTTCTCCGAAGATACTTGAGAATTTTTTTACTACAATCCAGTGACAAAGTCTTGGATTAGACTGATATTGGCTGACAATCCCAACTGCGTAGCATATATCAGGCTTAGTACACAACATAGAATACATTAGGTTACTGACAGGTGACGCATAGGGAATACGTCTCATATGCTCATATCCTCAACTTCTTGAGGTGTCTTAGGACGTTGTTCCTTAGTCAAAGAAACTTCATGCCTGAAAGGTAAAAGCCCCTTCTTGGAGTTTTGCATCGAATATCTGACTAATATTTTATCAATATATGATGCCTGAGACAAGCTAGCATTTTGTTCTTGTGACTTCTGAAAATTTGAATCCGAAGAACAAACTGAGCTTCACCCAAATCTTTCATTTGAAATTGAGTTGCTAGCCATTTTTTAACATCTGTCAGAAAGCCTACATCATTCCCAAGTCCATGTATAATACCAGGAATGCTACAGTACTTTTGGCGACCTTCTTGTAAACACAAAGTTCATCAACATTTTGGTCAAAACCATAAGATTTGATCGCAGTGTTGGTTCTTATATTCCAAGATCTAGAAGCTTGTTTCAACGCATAAATGGATCTTTTAAGCTTGGAAAGTCTTTGCTCTTGACCTTATTTTATGAATCGTTCTGTTTGAGTCATATAGATGCTCTCATCAAGATAGTCATTCAGAAAAGCAGTCTTCACATCGATCTGCCATATTTCATAATCATAAAATGTGGTAATAAACAAGAGAATATGGATAGACATCAAGATGACAATAGGAAAAAAAATTTATTCATAATCAACTCCCTCCTGTTGGTTATAACCCTTTGCCATGAGTCTAGCCTTGAAGGTATGTACATTTCCATTTGCAACTCTGTTCGGTTTGTAGATCCATTTACAACCAACAGGTTCAACCCCATCAGGTTGATCCACAAGCTCCTAGACCGAATTGGAGTACATAGACTCCATTTCCTAATCTAGACCCACTCATCTTTGTCAACATCCCTCATTGCATGTTTATAAGACAATGGATCCTCAATGACATCATTAGATATGATGACTTGGAATTTCATTAATCCACATAACGGTCAGGTTGGCTCACAACCCTCCCACTACGTTGAGGCTCTCTCAAATCTTGAGAAGAGTAATGTTTGTTGGGCGTGTTGTCATAAACTCGTAGTTTGTATTTATGTAAAAACAAATTTATATTCAATCAATTTGTTGTTGAATTCATAGCATTGCATTTTCCAATCCAATAAACTAAACATATAAGGTTATTATCATGTAACTGAGTCAGTATATATACTGGGTATATATTTGATATACCTTCGATATACAAGTGGATAATGTCCCGGGAGTAACCTAAAGGGTATATAGCATATGGATCATAATGGGTACATTATCTTGGCAACACTATGGATACGGCCCACTTTGTAAATGTTACAGATGACGCGATCCAAGTCGTTCGTATGGAACATGCCAGTAGGGGTATCCTATACAATAGTTTGTATAAGACCAGACTATGAAATAGTCAATATTTAGATGTAATGCTGTTGACTAACATATTGCTATTTCATAGGATGACCAAACAACTCATTCTGAATCCTGAGTGAGTTATGGACTCCTGCCCATGAGAGCTCGTTCTTTGATCTGTATGGGTGAGAATGGCCCGACTCGCCGACTCAACATTCCTACCATTTTGAGAATGAGACTGAGTGGGGGCTGGGAACATAACTTCACGAGATGAAATTCACTCTTCCCCGACTTTAGAGGAGTACATGAGTGTTCTCTTAAATGTTGACTCCGGGACTTGAACAAGTGGTCCCACCATCTCACTGGCCCGAGAAAGACTTCCGATTATTGTTTGGACCATAATCGGGTTGTTCATTAAAGGATCAGTGGTATTTAAGGAGCAAGATGTAATACATAGGTAAAACGGTAATTTGACCAATTTGTGGTTACTAACACTCATGAAGGAATGACTTGCTGTCAATGGTCGATATCTGTGGACACGACAATATTTCATAGTGAGAAGAGTGCAGCTGCGGGTTTTAGTGGAGTAACCCGTAGTTCACTATATTGAATAAGTTGGTTAACAAGTTTAACCAATAAATCTCGTAACGTTGAAGCTTCTGATCTATAGTTCCATTAGATCCCCTTGCTAGCTCGTAAAGGTTAATTAAGAACATTAAGTCTTGAAAGGAATATGAATTCTTCAAATTTAATTAACGGGAATTTGAGTTAATTGTGAGTGACACAATTTAATATAATGTATGATGATACATTATAAAACTATATATTATGAGAGAATAATATGAATATGATTCATATTAAAACTAGATGGTAAAGTTTAATGTGAATTAGATTCATATTAAATACTATAGGTTACGAGGGAAATGTATATTTGAATATGATTCAAATATTTATTGGTTTAATTAAATATGATTAAATTAAATTAATTAATTAATTAAGATTTAGTTAATTATTAATTAAATTAAAATAGTTTTAATTAAATTAATTATTTAATTTATTTATTAAATTATAAATTAATAAATAAATAGTATATTAATTAATTTAGTTAATTAATAAAACTTACCACATCCTATAATTTTTGCTTGGAAGTGGTGAGGTGGAGAGTGGGAGGTTACACGCTCCCCTCTCTCCTCCCTCTTTGAATAAAAACATAGAGTTAATACTGTGTTTTGTCTTTTTGTTCTTCCTTTTACAAAAGTGGGAGAGAACTCAAAAGCTCTCACTCTTTTGTTGGCTTTTCGAGTTTCAATCATACCATATGTTTTGATAATAACAAACATAATCTATTGATGATTTTATGTGTTTCAAAGTGTCGATAGTGTATAGCTTGAAAAGACGAAATCAACACAATTTGAATGGATCAAATCAGAGTTCAAATGGAGAAGTTATAATTGAAACAAGTCGAAAAGAAAATACCCGAGAGGATGACGTCGGCAAATCATATGCTGACACATGGAGCTGAATTATTCAAAAAAAAAAAAGGAAAAAAGAAAGAGAGAGAGAAAAAAAAAGAAGAAAAAGAGGAAAAAGAAATTAAAAAAAAGGAAGAATTGAAAATTTCATGTGACCATTGGGATATATAAATATATATATATATATATGTAATGCACCGAGTTTTCGAGTTATTTTTATTTTAAGATTTAAATTGTGCCTTTCGATTTTTCCCTAAACTGATAATTTAAATTCTTGTATTTTCTAATTTGGAGTTCTAATTTTAGGTAAATTAGAAATAAGTTTAATTTTGTTAGTTATGATTAATTAAGGTTTCAAATTTTGAAAAGAGATTTTAACTAAATCTTAATTCACTGTTTTTTAAATTTAATTTTTCCTTTTGGCTTTTATTTTTGAGTTTTAAATTAAGTTAATCTCTTAATTAAATTATCCAAATCCTTTTTAAAGTGAGTCTTCTTTTTCAAAATTGATTGAGGGAAAATCTCTTTTATTTAAAGACATTAGTTACCTTTTTTTGTTAATATCATTAATTTTCTTTTTAGTTTTTTGGTAAAAAGAAAAGGAAAAGGAAGAAAACAAAAGAGGCACTTGCAAATATGGTAAAAAAATTTAGTAAAATAAGCAAAATAGCAATCACATTTAGTTTTTTCAAATATAGCATTTTTTTTATAGAAAAAATGGAGGTCCAATTATAAAATTACTAATTCACCCTTTAATATATCTGATATATATTTGTAATATATATGACCGCTGATATATATCTCTGATATACCACTGATATAATAATGATATACAATTGATTTACTTTTTGGTATAACCATGATATCTACTCAACTTCTAACATGTCTTACCATTGATATACATATGATAACCATTGATTTACCACGTTGATACAACACATATATATGTGATATGTATCTAATTTACCATTGATATACAAATGATATACTACTAATATAACTTCTTATATGAAATATAACACTGATATATATATTTGATATATACTTAATATGCTTCTAATTTTCCACTTATATACCTCTGATATAACCATTATATCTACTAATATATCTATAATAAATGTGTATTGATATAATACTATTATATCCAATATTTTTTTCAGATGAAAACAATGATGCAAAATTTTTTATTTTTTATTTTTGAAATATAAAGTTATTATATAAAAGGTTTGCGTGGACCATGCACGTCCAAAAAGACAAGTTCTTTATAAATTTAAAGAGTTTATAGCCCTTATATTTAGTATCTAATTAATATTAATATTGAATAAATAATAGTGATATAGTAATCAATATTATTGATAATATTAGTATATTAATCAATAAAATGAAATGGTAAACTAGAATTTAAACAGCTGATATACCACTAAAAATTAAACATTTGATATACCTTATATTTAGTATATCAGTTGCAAATGTAGTTTATCATAAATTAGAAATACATCAGATATATATATTATATGTACAATACGTACATTTGATGTATATCAGTGGTATATCTGATAATGTATATCATGGGTACATTTAATACTGTATATTACGGGTACATCGAATATATATCGGAAGTATATCAGAGTTAGATCGAATGTATATTAGATACAGATTGGATGTATATCATATACAAATTTACATCAAATGTATATCAGATATAGATATACACCATATATATATAATATATCATGAGGGTAAAATTGGAATAATAAAAATTCCGAAAATAAAAATTCAAATTTTTTGCTATATTTGAAATTTTGAAAAGCTGGTGACATTTTCTTAAATACATAAAATATTTTTGCTATCCACTACAATTACCCAAAACAAAACAACAATTAAAATAGAAAACCCTAGCTTTTGTCTCTCTCTCTTCTTCTTCTTCCCCAACACTCCCCAGCCGCCACCCCCCCCCCATCGTTTTCTGACATCCTTCAGCTCGCCGGCGACGTGTTGTTCAAGATATGACAGCCCTAGATCCAACATCTCGAGACGGCACGACCCACGACTGCAATTCCTGTTGGCAGCAGCGACATCAAATTTGTGGCGGGTTGGGCATTTGGAGCAAGATCCGACGGAAATTTTCATTTTTCCTCACGGCGGCGCGATCTCTATGGTGGCGTAAGGTCAGGTCTGGTGCAGCGATGTGTTTCCGACAAGTCTAGAAGTGGCAATGGTGGTGGTTTGCGACTCCAGCCCCTGTAGTAGTGTTCGTCGGCGGTCCGAGCATTGACCGAACATTTTGGTGACGTTCCAGCTACCAATGCGTACTCCAGTGACTCTAAATAGCCCATATTCCCGACGTTCCCTTCCTTTCCGGTAGCGACCTGCAGCCAGCACGCGTTCTAGTGCTCCGGTGACTCGTTTTTGCAAACCTGACGCGTACAGTAGCGATTTCGAAGACATTTGGTGTGGACCCACCCGTGTCCGGAGCTAGATTTGCGGTACCGACCCCTGCTTGGACTCAAACTGGCGTTACCAATCACTTTTTGGCATCAGACCAGAAAGCCTAAGGCCATTCGAACTCGAATTTGGGAGCTCGAACCTCCTCGACGTTGACCCACTCCTAACCCAAGAGATTTTAGTGTGAGTTAGTAGGTAACGACTCACCTATATTTAGTTTTGATGCAAATTAAGTGGTTTTAGTTAGTTCTAACATAAGTTTGGTCACCTTTGATTTAGGGAATCTTTCGGCAAGCTTAGTAGCATGTTAGGACCCTTGGTGTAAGTAATTCTTACTTGTGGGGATGTTTGTTGTTTGAATATGCATGAATTGGTTCGTGTGTTCTCTGTGATGGAGAAAATACATACATGCGCAGCGGAAGTGAGCAAGAATCGAAATAACAATCTAGATGCATAATACAACCTAGGATTAAACATGCATGATCATACATTATGATGCTTAGAGATAAGTAGAGAAAAATACAAACCTTTGTAGCTTTTCAAAAATCTTCAAATAGCTCCAATGAAGGACCACCAAGAGATCTTCCTAACTATTCTCAAGGCTTGGAATAGAGTGGTGGGACTCTTTTTAGAGAAGGAAAAAAATTAGAGAAAAGTGGAGCTAAAAGGAGTTATGTAAGCTTTTTGAAAACACATCAAATGGCCAAAGGTTCCAAGAGATCTTGATGTATGAACAAAAGCCTTCTTAAATAGGCAAATTACATGCAACTCTTGCATGTCAAAGTTCACCAAAAGCTTACAACACATATTCCACTCATGCATGGCATGACTAAGTGTCAAAATGCATGTCTAAGTTCACCAAAAAGCTTACAACACACATTCCACTCATGCATGACATGGCTAAGTGTCAAAAAGTGGATTTTTGAGATTATTTAAATGTTCCACTCAACAAGTTAGTGGAATTTTCCACCAACTTGGTTAAAAACATTATTTTAATCTACTTTAGTCAACCTTTGACTTTCTCTGTTCAAAGTCAACTATTTGACTTTTTCCAAAATCCGATGTTTGATGAGATCCATGCCTCCGATTATGAATCCGCATTCATAATTTTAATATTTAAATCCTATTTAAATATTTTGTCCAAATTTCTCAAATTGATATCATATATCAATTACTTAATCATATCTCATATGATTAACCTAATTCGTACGATTTGAATTATTCCTTCAAATTATTCCAAGTTTATTCCTATATGAGCTAGCCAGGGGACCTTATGGACCTACAGATCATGAGCTCCAACGATCCGAGATTAACCGGTTAAACTCTTTAACCTAGTTAACCAACAATCGTTAACTACGCGGTCACTCCACTAAAGCCCGTAGCTGCACTCTCCTCACTGTAGATATATTATGTCCATTTGATATAACCATGATCGGTAAGTCGACCCTTCACAGGTTGTTCGTAATTACAGCTGGGTTAAAATACCGCTTTACCCCTATAATTACCTCTTGTTCCTTAAGTCCCACTAATCCTCTGATGAACAATGATTTGTAGTCCAACTATCAAATCAAAAAATCCTCTCAAACCTTTTGATGAGGGTGGCGCCAATTGTTCAAGACCTAGATTTAGCCCTTAAGAGAACAACCTCTCTACTATCCCAAAATTGGGTAGAAGTGAATTCCTTCTTGCACCATATGTCCCTAGCTATCTACCGGGTCTTACCCCTGAAATGGGAGGCTTATTGAGCCAGCGCTGTTGAGCTGCTCTCACCCATGCAGATCTAAGGATAATCCCGAGTAAACAGAAGTTCATAGTTAGCTCAGGATTAAGATCGAGTTACCTAGGCCATCAAAGTTGAGATAGTCAGTTTCAAACAGTAAACGGTGTTATAAAGTAAAAGTGACTATCTCATGGTCCGGTCTTATGCAAACTCTTTGCACGGGACACCCCCGGTATCAGAGCATCTAGAATAACATTCATTTGCATATGGTGGGTACAAATTCATTTGATGAATGTTGTGGTTGAATTAAATTGGATATATTACGGTTTTGGCAATCCTCTTAATTTTGGCTTGTAATTATGTCCTTTTATTTATCATTATTTTTTTTTCCGAAGTCATTAGAGTTGGAATTAGGTTGTAATATTGGTCAAATTCAAAGAGATAAAGGCTGAAATTTAGCTTCAAACCCGCCTGCGACAAAGCTTTCGACCCGGTTCGGTTTTCCTCCCTTTTTGGTCCGGTTCGTGCTGTTTCAAGCCGGTTTGGGTTCTTGGAGGTCCGGTTTGAAGAGGTTCAAGGCCGGTTCAAGTTTCTACAAAATTGTTTTGTAATAATTTAGTTTAATTTAGTTGTAAGGATGCCAAAACCGGTCCAATTTAATTGTTGATTTAATTATGCATTATGAATGTATGAATTAAATGTTTTATATTGAATGTGCATAATGTATGCCATTTAGATTTAAAATCCCACCATAGGATTAATCATGTATCATGCATGAGATATCTTATAAGTAGTTATAATGTATAGTATGCATGATAGATTCAAATTATGATTTGAATGTATGGTTATGGAGCATGCCTATAGTTTATAAGTGTTATAAAAGAGGTAGACATTAAAATCCATAATAAAAATAATATGCATGCTCACTTAGGGTTAAATGGCCAATGCAAAAGTTTTCATAGGCAAAAACTAGGTCGTTACTCATAAATTGGTAAAACATGAACACTCACCCGATAAAATCTTGTCTAAGGCTGGGGGTATTTAAGTTGACGGTTTACGGAACACCCCCTACCTGGAGATTGAGTCGGTTCTTGAGTTGTGTTAACCAATTTCATGAGCATGCGTGAGCGGTGTGAGGTAATAAAATTGGTTTATCACCTAGACATCGTAGGTTTAAATCCAATATAAGAGTTATATTTGGATGAATCACCTAGATTTAGGATATGTTTATTTAGCCTGAATATATGCCTAAAGTGAAAATATACCCTAAAACCGTCTAGAACACTTCAGCTGGAGATTAGTAACGTACTATTAGCTCTAGCGTCCCTAAGAGTTCACAGCGTGAGATCCATGCTTGGCTTCGTGCCGCCCTGGGAGCGGCCTCCCTTCGGAGAGTGTTTGCATGGGTTATGAACAGGGTGAATAGGGGAAATAGTTCATAGTAAGTGGGTGAAGGATTAGTGTCAACAAAATCCTACGGTCTCTTCCATTAGGTCGCACCGTGAGAGTCCTATAATGCGCCTGCATGTCTGCACTGGAGCGACCTTACCAATCGGAGGGTGGTATTATAGGATTCGGAACACCGCGAACTCCTAAAAGGATAGGATTTCTTAGATTCGTTTTCAATCTTGACTTTCCAATTTCGGGAGCATATTGATCCTAATCTTAGAAGTCTAAAAGTGGAAGGTCACACTTACAAGAATTACTAAGAGTTAGTGTATTCTTGACCAAACCAAACGATAACTAAAGGCTATAGGAATAACAGTTATTCTGGTATTAGCATTTAGTCAAGATTGTCTTAATTCAATGGAGGAATGGTTGACTGCCTCTCGGTGGAGGCTGTTCTAAACCATTGAAGTATCGTTGCAAATATAAATAAAAATTGGGTACTTTATTAGAATTTGCTAAACTTAAAATTAGATTTAGAAACTAATATAAAGTATGTTTGTTTTTCAGCATGAATAGCTCAATAGTTCAACTTTTAGCTTCGGAAAAACTAAACGGGGTTAATTATTCAACGTGGAAAAACAATCTCAATACGATACTAGTCGTCGATGACCTACAATTCGTCTTAACTGAGGAATGTCCACAAACCCCTGCCGAAAATGCCAACCGAAATGTTCGGGAAGCATTTGATCGATGGGTCAAGGCCAACGATAAGGCCCGTGTCTACATTCTTGCCAGCATGACTGATGTATTGGCAAAGAAACATGAACCCTTGATGACTGCAAAGGAAATCATGGATTCATTAAAGGCGATGTTTGGGGAACCTTCATCGACCTTGAGGCACGAGGCACTTAAATATGTTTACAATGAGCATATGAAGGAGGGGACCTCTGTTAGAGAACATGTCCTGGACATGATGGTCCACTTCAATACTGCTGAAGTGAACGGGGCCACCATTGATGAAGCAGCAGAGAAAGCAACGACAGGTAAATACGATTTACTAGTTGTTGAAACATGTTTAGTGGAGTATGATACTTCCACCTCGATACTGGATTCAGGAGCCACTAACCATATTTGTTTCTCATTTCAGGAAACTAGTTCCTGGAAGAAGCTGGAAGAAGGCGAGATAATTCTCAAAGTTGGAACTGGAGATGTTGTCTCAGCCAAAGCAGTGGGAGATTTAAAGTTGTTTTTTGACGATAGATACATTTTACTAGAAAATGTTTTGTATGTTCCTCTTATGAAAAGGAACTTAATATCTATCTCATGTTTATTAGAACAAATGTATAGAATATCCTTTGAAATTAATGAAGCGTTCATATTCAGAAAAGGTATTCAAATTTGTTCTGCTATACTCGAAAATAACTTATATAAGTTAAGACAAATCAGAGCAAATTTTATCTTTACGACTGAGATGTTTAGAACTGTCGAAACTCAGAATAAAAGTCAAAAGGTTTCTTCTAACGCTTTTTTATGGCACTTAAGACATGGACATATAAATCTCAATGGGATTGGGAGGCTGGTTAAGAGTGGACTTCTAAATAAGTTATAAGATGACTCATTACCACCGTGCGAGTCCTGTCTTGAGGGAAAGATGACTAAAAGATCTTTTACTGGAAAAGGTCTTAAAGCCAGGATACCCTTAGAGCTCGTTCACTCAGACCTTTGTGGACCGATGAACGTAAGAGCTCGAGGTGGGTATGAATATTTCATCAGCTTCATTGATGATTATTCTAGGTATGGTCATATTTACCTAATGCATCACAAGTCTGAAACCCTTGAAAAGTTCAAGGAATATAAGGCAGAAGTTGAAAACCAATTAGGTAAATCAATAAAGACACTTCGATCGGATCGAGGTGGAGAGTACATGGACTTGAAATTCCAAGACTATTTGATAGAACATGGAATTCAGTCACAACTTTCTGCACCTAATATGCCTCAACAGAACGGTGTATCTGAAAGAAGAAACCGAACCTTGTTAGACATGGTTAGCTCTATGATGAGCTATGCTCAATTACCTGATTCCTTTTGGGGACATGCGTTAGAGACCGCTGTCTACATTTTGAACAATGTTCCCTCTAAGAGTGTTTCTGATACACCTTATGAGCTATGGAAAGGGCGTAAAGGTAGTTTACGTCACTTTAGGATTTGGGGCTGCCCAGCACACGTGTTGGTACAAAACCCTAAGAAATTGGAACGACGTTCAAAATTATGCCTATTTGTAGGTTACCTAAAAGAATCAAAAGGTGGTTTGTTTTATAATCCTCAAGAGGATAAAGTATTTGTGTCGACAAATGCCACATTCTTAGAGGAAGACCACATTAGGAGTCATCAACCTCGCAGTAGGCTAGTATTGAATGAGATGTCCAAAAACACTGCAGAAAGAGCTAGTTCATCAACTAAAGTAGTTGATGGAACTAGCATTTATGGTCAGTCACATCCTTCTCAAGAGTTGAGAATGCCTCGACGTAGTGGGAGGGTTGTTCTTCAGCCTGACCGTTACTTGGGTTTAACTAAAACTCAAATCGTCATACCAGATGACGGCATAGATGATCCATCAACCTATAAACAAGCGATGAATGATGTGGACCGAGACCAATGGATAAAAGCCATGGACCTTGAAATGGAATCAATCTATTCCAATTCGGTCTGGGTTCTTGTAGATCAGCCAAATGACGTAAAGCCAATTGGTTGTAAATGGATCTACAAGAGAAAACGAGACCATACCGGGAAAGTACAGACTTTCAAGGCTCGACTTGTGGCAAAGGGTTTTAACCAGAGAGAGAGAGTTGACTATGAGGAAACTTTCTCTCCTGTTGTCATGCTAAAGTCGATTAGGATACTCTTGTCCATCGCCACTTTTTATGATTATGAAATTTGGCAGATGGATGTCAAGATAGCATTCCTAAATGGAAGTCTTGAAGAGAGTATCTATATGGTCCAACCAGAGGGGTTCATTGAACAGGGCCAAGAACAAAAGGTTTGTAAGCTTCAGAGATCCATTTATGGATTGAAGCAAGCATCTCGGTCCTGGAATATAAGATTTGACACTGCGATCAAATCTTATGGCTTTGAGCAAAATGTTGACGAACCTTGTGTATATAAGAAAATCGTTAATTCCACTGTAGCGTTTCTAGTTTTGTACGTTGACGACATCCTACTCATTGGGAATGATGTAGGTTTTCCGTCTGACATTAAAAAAATGGCTAGCTAAGCAATTCCAAATGAAAGATTTGGGAGATGCACAGCATGTTCTAGGGATCCAAATAGTTCGGAACCGAAAGAACAAGACACTAGCCATGTCTCAAGCAACTTATATCGACAAAATGTTGTCTAGATATAAGATGCAGAATTCCAAAAGAGGTTTATTACCTTTTAGACATGGAATTCACCTGTCTCAGGAACAGTGTCCTAAGACACCTCAAGAAATTGAGGGGATGAGACATATTCCCTACGCTTCAACTGTTGGAAGCTTAATGTATGCTATGTTATGTACTAGACCTGATATATGCTATGCAGTAGGGATAGTCAGCAGAAATCAGTCTAATCCAGGATATGATCATTGGACTGCCGTTAAAAATATCCTCAAGTATCTTAGGAGAACGAGGCTATATGCTCGTGTATGGTGCTAAGGATCTGATCCTTACTGGATACACTGACTCTGATTTTCAGACCGATAAAGATGCTAGAAAATCTACATCGGGATCAGTGTTCACTTTGAATGGAGGAGCAGTAGTGTGGAGAAGTGTAAAGCAAACTTGCATTGCAGACTCCACAATGGAAGCTGAATACGTAGCTGCTTGTGAAGCAGCAAAGGAAACAGTGTGGCTCAGGAAATTCTTGACTGATCTGGAAGTCGTTCCAGACATACATCTGCCCATCACTCTCTTTTGTGATAACAGTGGAGCAGTTGCAAATTCCAAGGAACCTAGAAGCCATAAGCGCGCAAAGCATATTGAGCGGAAATACCATCTCATAAGGGAGATAGTAAACCGGGGAGACGTGGTCGTCACTCAGATAGCCTCAGAAGAGAATCTTGCTGATCCATTTACTAAGGCCCTCTCGGCTAAAGTGTTTGAGGGTCACCTAGAGAGTCTAGGACTACGAGTTTTGTAAACTAGGATAAGTGGGAGAATAATTCGGCGTGTATCTGATGTATGCCCAGTCTTCTTGTATTTTCTCACTTAAACTCAATAAAATGTACCATTGGAGTTTTAGTCCAAGTGGGACTTTGTTGGGTTTTATGTCCTAAAACTCATAGTTTGAAAATGACAAATATACTTTTATCATTCAATAAAGTTGTTATTGAAGGTTTTAATCAATAAGTAGTTATTGATCCAATAAAATGTTCTTACTATATCTAAATCCAATAAAATAAAGGATCCTAGAATGTTACCTGAGGCTCAAACTCTATGTAAGAGACATAAATATGGATCAAGTTTGAGTTAACAGTCTAAATGGTCTATAGTATAGGAATAAGGTTGAGCGCCTTATTATGGGGACACTATGGATGCGGCCCACTTTGTAGCTAGTACAAACGATGTGATCCTAATTCGTTCATGTGAAGACATGCGAGTGGGGGTCTTATGCAAACTCTTTGCACGGGACACCCCCACTCGCATGTCTTCACATGAACGAATTAGGATCACATCGTTTGTACTAGCTACAAAGTGGGCCGCATCCATAGTGTCCCCAGAATAAGGCGCCCAACCTTATTCCTATACTATAGACCATTTAGACTGTTAACTCAAACTTGATCCATATTTATGTCTCTTACATAGAGTTTGAGTCTCAGGTAACAGTCTAGGATCCTTTATTTTATTGGATTTAGATATAGTAAGAACATTTTATTGGATCAATAACTACTTATTGATTAAAACCTTCAATAACAACTTTATTGAATGATAAAAGTATATCTGTCATTTTCAAACTATGAGTTTTAGGACATAAAACCCAACACTCTGTGTTTTATTATCCAATAATATGTATGTTGATTATCTATTTGTGAATGTTAGTGATTATGAGTATTTTGGATAAAATCATGTTGGTTCTAATTGGATGTGATTGATTAGCTTTATGTTGTTGGACTCAATGCTTAATTGTAGTTATGAAAGCATACTGGAATAATTTTTGAGAAATTTGTTGAACATATCGTTTAATTATTAGCTTGTTGTTTTTTGTTCTAGATGCATGCTGAACTTGGTTGTGAGTTGAATGTTGCATGGGTCATGGCTTAGTAAGCATGTAGTAGAACATTGGTGAGAGTGTTTTGTTATGAAGTGAATTGGTGAGTATCAGGGACAGATGGTTGATACATCACTAGTTGGATATTGAGGAGTCTGGTACAAAGGTCGGGGATCGATACGTCAACTTCGGACAGAGATGAGTGTCGGGACTTCGAATAAATGGTCGGGGGTTGATGCGATGAATCTTAGAGGGAAGGCAAGACGTTTTGTTGATGTGTAAGCATGCCGTTTGTGCGTGACCCTTCAGGTAAGGGTTGTTTACTGAGTACTAGTTTTTGAACTTGCCCCTTCCCTTTTCCCCTCATATTTTGCAGGTAACGAGGTCACTCACAGGAATGGTGAAAGCGAGGAGGGGACTTGACTAGAAGAACCATATAGCGTTGCGTCATTTTATTTAAAATAGGATAGATGGAGTTGTTTCTTTTAGTTGATTTGTTATTTGATCAGTAGGTTGGTTTGTTTAAGTTTTATGTTTAAAGGATGTTTTAAGATGTCAGCTCGTTAATATTTTAAGAACTCTAGATGTTTTTAGATATTTTGGTTGTGGTATTGGAACTTTTAGAGTTAATAAAGGTTTCTTTTATGAAAAAATTGAGCAAAATGTAGATATTTTATTTTGTTGATGTTGAGCTGAATATAATGTTTTAGTAACGTGTCTCATTTTATGTTGTTGAAAATTTGAGGGCGTTACAGTTGGTATCAGAGCGGAACTGGTCCTATAGACTGACCTAGAACCTAAGTCGTTTAGTGTTATGGTCTTTCTTGGTCTCCTCTCCATCACTAGGTACGTGGACTTGTTATCTTATATTCGATTGATTTATGGATTTATCGTTCTTTTATGTTGACTTCATTGGCTTGTGCTTCGTATGTTTGTTTTATGAATTGCAATGATTGATGCTTAGTTAGGCATAGGATGCTCCCTAGTTAACTAGATAGTTCTTGTGCTTAACTTTGTGATGCTTTTGCTAGTATGCTTTCTGACTCAAGGTGAGTCATTCCCTTATTTATTGTTGCTTATTGGCCTGTGAGCATAGAGCTGGAAACTGTTGGATTAAAAGTTCTAGTATCAGAGTAGACGATATGTTTACTCAGTTTATTAACATTATAAATGCCTTGAAGGGTCTTGGTAAAGAATATACAACTTTGGAAAATGTTAGGAAAATTCTTAGGTCCCTTCCTAAGACTTGGGAAGCAATGGTGATGGCAATCCAAGAAGTGAAGGATCTCACCAAACTTTTTTTTGGAGGAACTTATTGGCTCACTCATGACTCATGAGATTACCATAAGGAGCACTTGGAGGATGAGTCCAAAAAGAAGAAAAGTATTACTTTAAAGTTCACATCCACCCAAGAGGAGTCCAATGATGAGTTTGAGCCCAACGAAGAAGAATTTGCTTATCTCACGTGGAAATTCAAAAATTATTTTAAGAAGATGCATTTCTCAAGAAGAAATTCCCACTAAGAATCAAGAGGAGAAAAGAGCAATAATCATGATAGTATTATATGCTATGAGTGTAAGAAAGCGGGGCACGTAAAGTACGATTGTTCTCAACTAAAATCTTCTTCAATGAAATCCAAAAGGAAGGCGTTTAAAGCTACTTGGGATGACTCCGATGAGAGTAGTAACGAAGATGTTGAAGAAATTGCAAATATGTGCTTTATGGCATTTGGAAATGAAGAACAGGACAACAATGAGGTAAATCTTGAAAACCCCCTGATGATGAGCTTATGGATGCATATGAGGAAATTAGGGTTGAATTTGAAAAAGTATGCTCAAAATACATAGCTTTCAAAAAGAAATATGATAGCATGACTAATGAGATTAGATCTTTAAAAGATGAAATAGATACCTTGAATATTGAAAATAATTCTTTTGTTGATGAAAATGCATGCTTGAAAAATGATATTGTGAAGCGTGATGTGATTGAAATTTCATGCAATGAGAAGCTTGCTTTATTAAATTAAATTAAATTTCTCGAACATGATATTTTTGATAGAGATGGACTTGTTAAAGCTATTAGTTAAAAAGAGGCAAATATTATAAATGAACTTGAATGTGCTAAAGAAAATACAAATAAATTGACAATAGGTGCACAAAAATTAGATAAAATTATAGACATTGGCAAATCTTGTAATGACAAAATAGGATTAGGTTATGTTGATGAGAGTTCTATTCCATCTACTTCAAAAACAATTGTTGTGAAGGCTTCTCTATTGTGCATAATGAAATTTGTCTAATGTTGTGCCAAAGTGTGATGTGCATAAGCATGATATACCTAAATTTGTGCCTAATCATTTTCATGCTAAATCTAAATTTGTGCATAATGCAAAATTTGTGCCTAAACGTCATTATTGTGGAGTTAAAGGTCATATTAGACCAAATTGCTATAAACTGAAAAATGTTCCTATTTTATATGGAAAAAGAAATATATTTCATCGACCAAAATCTTTTCATGCTTATAGAAAGAATTCCTATGTGAAAAATAATGTGCACAAATTTCTTGTAAGAAGAAAATTCATGCATATAATATCTTGTATTTTTCTTGTAGCAAATTTATACATAAATCTTATACTTGTTATTTGCCCAAATTGAATGTTATGAAAAATTGAACTAAAAAGAAATGATTTCCAAAAGTTAATTGTACAAACCTACATGGACCCAAGAAAGGACGGGTACCAAATAAAATCTTTTATAGGTTGGCTCCAAAATTCAAATTTGAATGGTTGCTTGTTCAAAAATAAAATTATCAACTCTATGACTATCTTTTTGTGCTTCAAATATAAAATCACTTTATTTGGTAACTTTGTTTAAGATTATTTTTAATATATTATGACATTGAAAATATTTTTCTGATATTTCTTTAATGGATATATTGATATTTTTTTTTAGTTATTATTGGAGTTTAAATAAAAATTTGAAATTATCTTTGTTTTGTTCTTGATGGAGTTTGTTGGGTAGTGATGATTGAAATATTTTTTTATGCAATAATTATTTTTTAATTTATAGATTGTTACGTGGTATGAAAGTTTAATAAATCATTTATTTTGTTTAAAATTTTATGAAAAGCCTCCATATTTAATAATTTTTTTGATACTTGAAATTGCTAGTTGAACTCTTTTTTACATGGTGAGTTCTAATGGTTTTTTTTTTAACCCCTGTTGGTTGATTAATGAAATTGTTTGTTTTCATTGGTTAAAATTAATGTTGTTTTTATCTCAACAAATTTTTTTTTAGAACAGTTGGTATTTTTTTCAACAATTGCTTTAATTGGATTGAAATTGATATATTCTTGAATGAAACAAAATTGGTATCTTGTTCAAAGTCATTTGAGTGTCTAACATTTGGCATGTCCTTTTAAATTTTATCTCTTGAAGTTGGTATCCTTGAGTTATACACATTCATTACTATTTCTTTGAGCTATTGAATAATATTTGGTTTTTAACATTATTTTGAAAATATTGAAACATATTGATATTTTTTCAGTATGCTTAGTTTTAGGGGGAGTTATGTCTTTTAAAAATATGAAGGTTTGTTTGTAAGTCTCTTAAAATTTTTTTATTGAATGAAATTTGAAGCTTTATATGGAGATTCTGGTGTTAAATTGTTTGATAATTTATTATATCCCTCGTGTGCATTTATTATATGATTGATTTATTTAGGGGTAACCTCATGCTTTATTATTTAATTATGATATGTTTATTGATTTATGTTAATTGCATTTTTATTGAAAGTGAATTATTGAATTTATATGTTTTTTATGATTTGTGGTTGTTACAATTGGTATTATTATATGAAAATATTTGTTTATCATTTTTTTATTGATTCCAAAAGGGGGAGAAAGTAGAAGAAAAATGAAAATTTATTGAATATGTTTATTATGCCACTTTGAAGATAATTTTCTTAAGTGGTTTGTCATCATAAAAAAGGGAGAGATTGTTGGTTTTTCGAGCTTCAATCGTCCATATGTTTTGATGATAACAAACAAAATCTATGGATGTTTTTTGTGTTTAAAAGTGTCCACAGTGTAGAGGTTGAAAATACAAATTCAACGCAATTTGATCGATTCAAATCAGAGTTGAAATGGAGAATTTATGATATAAACAAGTCGAAAGGAAAACATCCGAGAGGATGACGTGTGCGAATCATATGCTGACACATGGTGAGCTGAACTATTGAAAAACAAAAAAAAAAGAAAGAAAAAAAAGAAAGAAAGAAAAAATAAAGGGAAAATAAATAAAAAACAGGAAGAAGTTACCGTTGATAAAAAAAATTGAAAATTTCATGGGACCATTAGGATATATATGTATATATATATGTATGTATATGTATATATATATGTGTATGTATGTATGTATATATATATATTATATAATATATTGTAATATAATGTAATCATTACTTTTTCAAATCCATTATCTCCACCCTTCATTTTTCATCATTAAGATCTAATGGCCCACTTTTATTCTATTTTCAAACCATTTATTTAACTTTTTTTCCTCTCCTATTTAAACTCCTATCCTCTCCTAAATTAAAATATCAAGTTTTTCAAATCCTCCATAATCAATTGTTGGTCTCTTGAATCTCTCAATTTGACTTCCATTTTTATTGTGAGAGATTTTCTTGTTGTGAGGATTGATGTATTTGTGAGCTTAAACTTGTACGTGCACTCTATTTGAGAGTTTTAGTGTGTGAAAAATCCTTGTTTCTACAGGGTTTTGTTTTTGAGCCTGGTAAAAGGAATGAAGTGGTGGGTTTTGATCTTTGTCCCTGAAAAAGGTTGGGTTTGGTCTAGATGTCGTAAAAAGAGCGGTTTGTAAGGTTTGGTCTTGATCCCATAAAAAGATCGGGTTCCGATCTTGAACCCGTAAAAGGGTCCTGTTTAGTGGAAATCTCGAGAGGTGCTCGGGAGTGGAGTAGGCCAATAGTTTGTCGAACCACTATAAATCTCTTGCGTGACGTTTTCTCTATCCTTATACTTTTTATTTATTGCAATTTAAGTTTCAAGCATCTTCTATTGCAAATATATGTTGTCCTCGTCTTTAATATTTGTTTTATTATATCTTGAGTTGTTATAAATTATTGCATAAATTATTATGTCTTAAAAAGTTCACTTAGCTATTTGATTTATGCTTAAAATCGAAAAAGTTTATTTTTAACCTATAGTTCTACTTTGAATCATATTCATATTAATTTTATTTGAATCTCATTCAAATAATTTCTCTGATAATATATAGTTTTAATTTAGAATTAACTATATATCATAATGTATCAATATACATATATATAATCCCTTGAGCAATTTGAACATTTCAAACTCTTCCAAGAAACTTGATCCTCGTTTTACCCGTTGTGAGCTAGCAATGGAACCTAATGGACCTATAGATCAGAAGCTCCAATGATACGAGATTAATCGGTCAAACTCATTAATCGAGTTAATCAACATTTGTTATCTACGGGTTACTCCACTAAAGACCTGCAATTCCACTTTTCTCACTGCATAATATTTTCGTGTCAACGGATATACAACCATTAATGGCAAGTCAATCCTTCACGAGTGCTCGTAACTCAAGTTGTGTCAAATTACCATTTAACCACTGAGTTACATCTTCCTCCTTAAATACCACCGCTTTGCTAATGAACAACCTGGTTATGGTCCGACCAATAACTGGAAGTCCCTATCGGACCAATGAGAGGGTGGGGCCCCTTGTTCAAGTCTCGGAGTCAACATTTAAGAGAACACTCATCTACTCCCCTAAAGTCGAGAAGGAGTGAATTTCATCTTGTGAAGTTATGTTCTCAGCTCCCCATTCGGGCTCGTCTCCAAAATTGTAGGAATGTTGAGTCGGCGACACGGGCCACTCACATCCATACAGATCAAAAGACAAGTCTTCACCGACAGGAGTCCATAACTCACCCAGGATTGAGAATGAGTTGTCTGGTCATCCTATGAAAGAACAATCTGTTAGTCAACGGCATTACATCTAAAGATTTACTATTTCGTGGTCCGGTCTTATGAAAACTCATTGTATAGGATAGCCCCACTAGCATGTCTCCACACAAACGATTTGGATCGGGTCGTCCGTAACATTTACAAAGCGGGCCGTATCCATAATGTTGTTAGGATAAGGTACCCGACCTTATCAACTTGTATATCGATGGTATATCAACTATATACCCAATATATATACCGTCCCGGTTACACAATAATAACCTCAGATGTTTAGTTTATTGGATTTAGAGAATGAAATGCTTTGGATTCAATAACAAATTGATTGAATATAAATTTGTTTTTACAAAATTACAAACTACGAGTTTAGGGCAACACACCCAAGAAACTTCCACTTGAACTAAACTCTAATGGGGTGTAAATAATCATAAAACAAAGAGAAAATACAATAAACTAGGGCATACACTATACCCATTACATTTCTCCCATTTGCCCTAGACTAACCATACAATGCTCCTAGACCTAGACTTTAGCCGTGAGCGCCTTCGTAAAAGGATCAACAATGTTGTGCTCCGAAGCGATCTTTGTGACGATCACATTCCCTCGTTGCACTATCTCCCGTATAAGGTGGTACTTCATTTCAATGTGCTTACCTCTCTTGTTGCTTCGAGGTTCTTTAAAATTTGCCACAATACTATTCTTATCACAATAAAGTGTGATGAGCAAGTTCATGTTTGGAACGACTTCCGAATTGGTCAAGAATTTCCTAAGCCAAATCGCTTCTTTTGCTGCTTCACAAGCTGCAATGTACTTATCCTCCATGGTGGAGTCTGTGATGCATCCTTATTTGATGCTCCGCCAATCTATTGCTCCTCCGTTATGATTGAATAATGACCCTGACGTGGATTTTCTTGAATCCTTGTCTGTTTTGAAGTTGGAGTTAGTGTATCCCATAAGGATCAAATCCTTAGAGCCATACACGAGCTTGTAGTCCCTCGTTCTGCTAAGATACTTGAGGATTCCCTTAACAACAGTCCAGTGATCATATCCTGGGTTAGATTGATACCTACTGACCATCCCTATTGCGTAGCAAATGTTAGGCCTAGTACATAACATAGCGTAGATCAGGCTGCCCACTACTGAAGCATAAGGTATGCGTCTCATATCCTCAACTTCTTGAGGTGTCTTTGGACATTGTTCCTTAGACAGATGAATTTCGTGCTTCAAAGGCAATAAGCCCTTCTTGGAATTCTGCATCGAATATCGAACAAGCATCTTGTCGATATAAGTTACTTGAGATAGGGCTAGCATTTTGTTCTTGCGATCCCTTAAAATTTGGATGCCAAAAACATACTGAGCTTCTCCCAAATCCTTTATTTGGAACTCAGTAGCTAGCCACTTCTTTATGTCAGTAAGGTATCCTACATCATTCCCAATGAGTAAGATATCATCCACATACAATACTAAGAAGGCTATTTTGTTTGTTGATGATTTTGTTGTATACACAAGGCTAATCAATATTTTGATCAAAACCATAAGATTTGATCACAGTATCAACCCTTATGTTCCAATATCGAGACGCTTGTTTCAATCCATATATGGACCATTTAAGCTTGCAAACCTTTTGCTCTTGACCTTGTGCTATGAACCCTCCGGGCTAAGACATATAAATACTTTCTTCAGGATTGCCATACTGAAAAGCAGTCTTAACGTCCATTTGTCAAATCTCGTAGTCATAATATGTGGCAATGAACAAAAGTATTCTTATGGACTTGTGCATAGCTATTGGGGAGAAAGTTTCTTCATAGTCCACCTCTTTCCTTTGTGTGTAGCCTTTTGCCACAAGCCTCGTCTTATAGGTTTATACCTTTCCTTCGGCATCTCGTTTTCTCTTATAGATCCATTTGCACCCTATAGGTCTTACCCTGTCGGGTTGGTCAACAAGTTCCCAAACGGAATTGAAGTACATAAACTCCATTTCCAAGTCCATGGCTTTGACCCATTTGTCCTTGTCCACATATTCCATTACCTGTTTATAGGTAATGGATCCTCGACGCCGTCATCAGGTGTGACAACCTAGGTGTCAGTTAAATCCACGTAGCGATCGGATTGTCACACAATCCTCCCACTACATCTAGGCACCCTCAACTCTTAAGGTGGATGTGACTGACGTGATGTACTGGCTTCATTGACAACTTTTGTTGAAGTGTCAGCTTGATCAACAACTCTTGTTGACGTGTTTGTAGCCTATTTGGAAATCTCGTTTATCACTACCTTAATTCGTGGTTTATGATCTCGAACGTAGTATTCTTCCAAGAAGGTGGCGTTTGTCGATACAAATACTCTGTTTTCTTGAGGATCGGAGAAGAGACCACCTCTCATCTCTTTAGGATAACCTACGAATAGACGTACTTTTGAACGAGACTCCAGTTTCTTTGGGTTAGTCACGAGCACGTGTGCCGAACATCCCCAAATTCGGAAGTGACATAAACTAGCTTTACGACGCTTCTATAGTTCAAAGGGTGTTTCAGAAACACTCTTCGATGGAACTACGTTCAAAATGTAAACCGTAGTCTCCACTCAGTAACTCCAAAACGAGTTAGGTAACTGAGTATAGCTCATCATTGATCGAACCATGTCTAACAGGGTTCTGCTTCTCCTTTCTGATACACCGTTATGTTGAGGTGGTCACTACAAGAAAAGTAGGCTAAATATACGGTATATATAATTAGCAACAATACATTCTATCGTTGCTAAATAACACTTTTAGCAACGATAAAGTAAATTAGTCTCCAAAAAAGTTATTTGTCATCCCGATGCGTTAAAGTGGCGTTGCTAAAATAGATATTAAGAGATGCTATATATTTACCGTTGATAAAAGAATATAGTATAAGTAAGAACATGACATATTTAACAATGATATCATTTACCATTGCTAAATATCTTTTAGAGATAGTAAAGTAAAATGAAAGTAAAATAATAAAACTTATCAAATTCAAACTCTTAAAAATGCAATAACATTTCCTAAAAAAGAAACTATTATATTTCAATATGTCTAATTCATAAAATTTAATTTTTGTTCAATATGATGATAGGTTTCTAAAACTATTTGCTCTTTTCCTTTTAAATTTATTTATTATAATTGTTTTGTTTTTTAATTTTCTGTAGATTTTACTTTTTTTATTGTTTTATTTTCTTAAATTTTTTTTACCAATGAATTAATTAAATAACAATAAAAAATTTAAAATAATTATTTTTTTCAATTGAATATGTCATCTTCCATAAATTAAGAAATTTGTAGCAAATGTTAAATCTATTTGTTCATTCTGAGTGAATAATTGTTTACTTTAAAATCGCGAAATTAAAGTTAATTTAAAATTTGAATGGTACTAATTGTTTAAGTAAATATTTTACTATATATTTTTTTTAAATTATAATAGATTTGCAATCTTTTATATATGTTCTCTTTTTATTGTTTTAAAATTTAGGTCGTGTTAAAAAAGAAAAAAATATTTATTTGTATTAAAGAAAAACCTTTATTTAATACGTATATTAATTTGTAAGATTTTCAATATAATTGCTTATTACTGATTTTATTGTTATAAAGTTTCAATTTTTAACAAAATTTACAACTTTTGGATGATCTTTATTCATCATATAATATTTTAATTAATAAGTAATTTCTAATAAGTAATTGTTTACTTAATTGTATCCTAAAATTATTCTAAGATATGATTTTAATGATTTTGAATGTATATTATGTACGAAGCTTGATGTATGCTCTAATTTTAACATCCCTAAATTTTATTTTTGTGTTAACCATTATGGGTGGCTTATTGGTTCAAAGTGACTAGCGCTAATTAAGAGGGAATGAGTTCAAATCTGTCCACATAAACCATATATTATCTTTGAAGTTGAAAATGATTTCAAACTATCTCACGTGTCACAACCTGTTGGAGGGAGATATATGTCAATTATAAGATAGCTAACTTAATCCATATAGGATAAAATTATATTAATATATAATTTTAAGCCTTTAATATCAATCCATCATGAGATAATTTCTTAAAAGTCAATATAAGTTTAGCTCATTAGATAATATATCTATTATAGTTCAAAAGGTTCATGATCTGGTCCTGCATTGGCAATTGTGTTGAATGAAAAATAAATCATTAAAAATGTTAATAAAATTTTAAAATTTAATGCATTGATATTAAATGTATAGATATTTTAATACTCAAATATTCCGTTACTGCAAATAGTTTGGTCCAAAAATTAAAACTTATACGTCCATCCTTGAAAGGCCGGTGAATTACACATTATAATTTTATAAAATAAATATAGAAAAAAAGAATAAGAACAATAACTTCAACAGTTTTCTAGGAGCAAATATAAAAATTATGAAAATGGATCCATAACATAAATGCAATATGTATTTTTAAAAAAATGTAACAACATTTTATCTTTTTTCAAATATAACATGAGGTGGACTATTTATGACTATGTTTTATATTATATTTAAGTTTCAAAATTTTAAATTTTTACTATATTAAAAAAAACATATATATATATATATATATATATATATATATTTTCGTACTATTTATGTAATTGCCTAAAAAATTAATGCAATTTACCTTTCTATATTTGTATTTTTTCCCTTTTAAAAAATATATAAAAAATAAAAATATTTTTTTAGTTAAAAGGAATCATTCCTATTATAGATATTAAAAAGAAAAATACTAAATTTTCACTTGTCTGATTTTCCGATTTTGACCTAAGAGTGTTCAACTCCATTACCTCCTAATTTTTAGTTCCCTCGTTACCTCCATTTCCTTCTTTCCCATCCTTTCTAATTTTTAGTCCCAAAAGTCTTCAAATTGCAAAAAGAGAAATTGGAATTGAGATTGGTTCTTGCTTTCTTTGAAATGTTGAGTCTTGTTTGATGTGCAATCCTACTGGTATGATGTGTTTCGTCTTGCTTTATTTTATTTTATTATTATTTTTTTGTTTCAAATTATAACCTCTCTTTTCTTTTGTTCTAACTACTGTATACCACCGTCCCTGGATTCTTAAAGTATTTCATATAAGAATACAAACCTTCACCAATTAGAGAAAAAGTAAAATGAATAATTATTTTATAGCCACACTAAGTGTTGGATGAAATGCTTCAATGTTCATGGGCTTTTAATGAGTAATTTTTATCCTCTTTCCATATCTTCTATTGGAATTTGATCCTCTCTGTTGCTATTTTCAGAGAAGACATAAAAGGCTACTAAAGATAGAGATATATCTAATAGTTTCCTTCTCTCTATTAGTTTATTCTAATTTACGACAAATAGTATTTTTATTTTTTCTACTCTCATAATTTCTTCTCTTGATTTGCTTTTTATTTTAGTTTTTCATTAGCAATGTTAACTCAATTTGTTGATTGGAGGAGAAAAAAGTATTATTTAGTTGTGTCAAAATTTTAGTATTAGGCTAGGGAAAAAGGAAAGAAGCTTGTGTTCATTTGCTAATTAATGTTAACTCAATTTGTTGATTCCAAAGGAAAAAAAGTACTATTTAGTTATGTCAAAATTTTATTATAATAGCTTAGGCTAAACTAAGGAAAGAGGAAAGAAATTTGTGTTTTTTTTATTGATTTCAAAACGTACAGCAAATTGGTTTATATGCTAGTTATGCTACATTACAAAATCATCTTTAGCAAAATAAGCACAAAGACTTAGTAACCATTAAGAAAATAAACTAAAGATAAAAATTCAATAGATCAAGTATGGAAACTAAAAAAAAGGTTCCATTTTACCAGGTGTGTAGAGGATTATTAAGGATAAGATTTGAGTAAAATTTCAAAGAGTGATAGCAATGGATTGCTATTATATTAAGGAAATGAGAACAAGAGGATTGCTTTCATTTGATTAAATTGAGGAGCTGCTCAAAAAGGAAATAACAGAGGATTGCTATCATTAGTTTTGGTTAAAATAAGCTAACAAGACAGTCTGTTAAGGATGGAAAATTGACAGAACATGGGGGCTATTTTAAGCTATTTTAATATTGAGCTCCTCTTTATGGATTTTAGTTAAACTGTTTCAAACTTATGCTTTGCCTTCTTCATGAATTTTAGTTAAGTTGTAGTAACCTTGAGTTTGCATTATTGATGAATTTTAGGTTATTTGTAAGTTTGTCTTCTCCAAGATTTTAGTAAGTTGTTTGGTTTTATTTCACAGATCTAGTCTTTTGGATCTCCAAATCCCTTCCTATAGATGTGGATAAATTGTCAACTAGAGAAAAAATGAGTTAGAATATGATACATTAAGTGAATACAATGATGATTCTGGAGATAAGATTTCAGAAAATGACTACGACACCGATATAGAATAATAATAGTATGGAAGTACATATTTATAGTTATATACATATAATAAACAATACGTAATTTTAATGATATCATTTATTAATATGTTTGTTATTATGTGTTGTAGATATAATGGGTGGACCAGGATCACCCAAATATACAAGGGGTGATCAGGTACATTTTTTATTATATATTTTGAAATTTTGAAATTTTGAAATTTTAAAACTTCAATATATTTTAAATATTTTAGAGCAACAAAAGAAAAAGAAGGTTGGAGGACGTACAAAAGGAATTGGACTAGATAAACATGTTCAAGTTCATGGTAGAAGACTACTTCATTGGACAAAAAATGAAGGTGCACTTTCGTCTGCAAACTCACAATCTTTCAATCGAGAGATAAACGTACAATGGGTGATGCACCTACACTCGATGGTTAATCAGGTACATTTTTTATTATATATTTTGAAATTTTGAAATTTTAGAACTTCAATGTATTTTAAATATTTTAGAGCAACAAAAGAAAAAGAAGGTTCGAGGACGTACAAAAGGAATTGGACTAGATAAACATGTTCAAGTTCATGATAGAATACCACTTCATTGGACAAAAAATGAAGGTGTTCTGCTGTAACGCCCCGCGTTCTCTGGCTAATTTACTTTAAGACTTAATCTGTCCCTTTGGATTTTCCCCTAAGCTCATAATTTAATTACTTGATTTTCTTTATATTTGGAGTTCTAACTTTGGGTAAATTAGATTTAAGTTTAATTTCGTTGGATTAAGATAAATTAACTTTTCGAACTTTTGATTAGATTCTTAATTAAATCTTAAATCCAAGGTTTTTGGAAATTTAAATTAATTTATTTTCTTTTTTGATTTAACTTTTTGGTTGCAGAGGTTAAATTAATTATTTTGTAGTTGGGTTACTAAAGTTTAATTTTGGGCCTTCTTTTATTGGGTTATTGGGCTTTCTAATTTTTCAAAACTAAATAAGTGAAAAAAAAATGTTGATAAAATAAAACAAATAAAAGAAAACAAGGAAATAACCCAAAAGTAACCCTAGGTCTCTTCTTTTCCATTCCATTCTCTTGTAGCCGCCATCCCCCCCTCCCCCCCGGAATTCCTTCTCCTCAGGCCACGTTCCGGCGACGATCCAAGAGAGCAACACCACCACTTGCATAGCAGCAGAAGATTCGACATGTTTGAACCAACCGTGGCGGCGATTGGAATTTTTCGACGACCCCCTTGCGACACTCACGGCTCTCCATCGTCGAATGCATTAGACGGCTTGGCTTCGTGTTTTTCTTGTCAGCTCCGGCGGTCTCGACTGCGGCTTATCTTTTCCACCGTGCTTCATTCACGACGGCGACATCACCACGGCGGCGCAACCCGTAGAGCAGCGACGCAATCTGTTTTCGTGGTGGCATGTCTTCGCCGAATTGCCCGATTCAACTTCTGTGACCGGCGACGCGATCCCTCCGACGACTTTAAACATCCTAGATTTGTGAAGTCCAGCAAGTTTCGTGGTGTTATTTTGTTCCGGCGACATTCGGAGTTGACCCATTCCTTTTCGGACTCGAATCGGAGTTCCCATCGTTTTTCTTCATCGGGCTAGCTAGCACAAGGCAATTGGAGCTTGGTTTTGGGCGCCTGAACATCCTCGGCGTCGACCCACTCCTAACCCAAGAGGTTTTAGGGTGAGTTAGTAGGTAACATATCACCTAAACTTAGTTTTGATGCAAGTTAAGTGTTTTTCAGTAGGATTCTAACCCAAAGATTGGTATCTTTTGTTTAGGTGTCGATTATTAAGGTGTTAGTGACGCGTTAGGACATTTGTGTAAGTAGTTCTTACTGGAGGGATTGGTTGTCGTGTGCTGATATGATATGGTTGTTTGCTCGTGTGCCCATGTGTGATATTTGCACGTTGCTTGTCGTTGTTATCATTTAGTAAACGTCATTGTTGATAAAATTGTTGATATATCTTGGGAAAATTATGTGGTTGTGTGAATCAATTGTAGCCAGGTAATTTTGGATGACCATGATTGAATTGTTGTTATGTTCTAATTGGTTTTCGTGAAATTTGTATACCAGTACTATAATCTGTTGTTTCGAAAGCATATTGAATATTTATGAGAAATCGGTTGTGTCTGATGTATGTTGGGTACTTATCAATTATATTTTGGTTAAGTTGTTGGTTGTGCCTTTCTGTGAACGATGCCTGTTGGAGCTGTTGGATCATGTTGGACTATTTTAGATTGATTGGCATTTACATATGATCATTTTGGTGTATCGCATATTGGACTGTTATGAGATTGTTGATGCATGAGGCATGACGTAGTAGCAAGTAGGACTCTTGTGAGAGTTTTGGGACAAAACAAAGTAAGTAGACAAGGGGCGTATGCGTGCGTTAATGTATGCTAAATGGACTCTAATGTGCTGGTTTTGTGGCGTTTAATGCTAATTTGTTACGTCATTGTGCTAAATAATTCTCGTTGTGTTGGTCGAAATACTTGGAGTAGTGTTGGATGTTTGTCGATGAAAATAGTGAGATTTTTGCTTTGCTAAACTGTTGAGTATTGTTGTGGTAATGTTTGTTGCCTGGATATGCATGAATTGTTCGGCGGGTTTTGTGGGTTATTATACTTAGTAATGCTTGTTGAATAATGATGTTGGATATTAAACATGATTGGGTTATTATCTCATTATTAGAAAGTTGTCTATGTTGTGGAAGCATGCTGGATTGTATTTGTGAGTTGAAAGATGCAGGGGTAGTGGCTTAAGAAAGTATATAGTAAGACTCTGGTGAGAGTTGGATTCTTGGAGAAAGTGAATGGGTGAGTGTCAGGGCCTCGGGTATAAATGGTCGGGGGCTGATACGTCACTAATTGGGTATCGAGGCCTCGGGTAAAAACGGTCGAGGGTCGATACACCAAATTGGATAAGGATGAGTGTCGAGGCCTCGGGTATAAATGGTCGAGGGTCGATGCGAGGAATCTTTTGAAAGGAACACCATTGGGGCCTTGGGTATAAATGGTCAAGGGCCAATAGATGGTGAAGTCATCGGGGCCTCAGATATAAATGGTCGAGGGCCGATGGAGCAGTGTCGGGGCTCTGGGTATAAATGGTCAGGGGCCGACTCTATTTGAAGGAGTTAACTATGGAAGGCTGGGATAGCTGTGATAAGCGTAGAGGTACTTGAGATGTTAGGGAGACTAGAGGTTGGTAGTTAATGTGTAAGGATGAGTTTGACATGAACGGTACATGTACGGTTAAACATTTGCATAAACTGCTTCTTGTGATATGTTTCTATTTATTCAAAGCTTGAGAGTTGTAATAAGCATGATATGTTGATTCTTTAATAAGCATTACACGTTGTTACCTTGATAAGTATGCTGTTTGTGCGTGACCCTTCAGATAAGGGCTGCTTATTGAGTACTGTGGTTGTACTCATCCCTCTTTTTTCCCTCCAGTTCGCAGGTATCGAGCTAGCTCTTGGGATGGTGATGGCGAGGAGGAGGCTTGATCGGAAAGACCATTAGCTATGCTGCGTGCAATTAATTTCTTTTAGTTAGGATAGTTGTGGCCATTTAATCTTGTAGTTGAGTTGGTAGTGGTTGGTTTTGTTTAGTTTTATTGTCTAAAGGATGTTGTAAGGTTGCCGATTCATTATTCTTTTAGAGCATTAATTTTGTTAGCCTCTTGAACTACGGGATTCTAATCTACTTAGGATATTTATGAATACATTTGTTTAAGTTGATCGTACTTGAATTAGTTTTTGCTTCATTGCCATTCGAGATGTTAATATTCATTTAGTGGATGGTTTATAGTTAGTACAGGTTTTCTTGAAGGGTTTGGTTAATGTGAAGTCGATATTAAATGGTTTATCTGTATAGGATGTGAGTTTCTCTTAAAACTTTAGTGTTGATGTTCTAATTGTTCAAGCTCTCGTGAGTGTTGTAAATCAGAGTAGCGCAGGAGAAGCGTGGTAGTTTTATTGCTTAGTATTGTTGTGAAGAAAATTCTCTTGTTTATGTGAAAATTTTAGGTAGACTTAGTAACGGTCCCTGTTTGGAAATGGTGAAATTCTTGGGGCGTTATATCTACAAACTCACAATCTTTCAATGAAGAGATAGGAACTCTTGTTCGTCTATTCATATCTCCAACATATAGTCATTGAGATGATGTGCCAATAGAACTCAAAGACAATGTGATTGAACGCTTATTGGTAAGACATGTAATTACGTAACATTTTTCATATTATAAATTAATTGACGTTTATTTTAACTAATTTTTTTTTTCATGAGTATAGGTGTATTTAGATGTTGATATCACACCAGAGCACATAACAGAATACATATTATCTATAATGAGTCTTAGACTTAAGCAATATCGATCAAAGCTAGATTCTTATCATAAGAAGTTTGACTCTCCTAGGAGGCAAGACAAAATCGACATCTATGTGTTGCTTCACAAGAAGAATGGGAAAATATGTGTACAAAATGGGAGACTCTTGAATGGAAGGTAAAAATTTAATAATGATATGTTGCAATTTTTAAATTAAAAATTTGATTCCTTATATTTTCTATTTATAAACAGAAATGGTCGAGAGGAATTGGTAAGAACTTTATACTATGATTATTTTTAGTTAATATTTATTTTAATTATATTTCGTAGTTGATGGCTAGAGAAATGAAACTGGAAAACCAGAATTATTTAAAGAAGCACATTACTCCACAGAAAGAGACGGGATAAATGAGGATGCTTAAATGAAATTCGTAAGTATGGATATATGTATAAATATGTATTATTTGTATACTTATTTAAGCAATACCATTTATTTATGTCATATTTTACTAGATTGTTTATTTTTGTATTTTAGAATAAAATGCAAGAAATGTTGGATGCTCTTATAGTAGATGATAAACAACCACTAACTAATGCATAAATATGAGAAATATAATTATAACAAAAGACTTGGTTTTGGACCTAAGCGAAGTTTTTCTAAAGTATCTGCATGTCTTCGACAGAATGAAAAGTTGCATGATGTTGTTGAATATCAACGAATAATCACTGAAACAACAGAAACAAAGCTACAAGAAACACGTGAAGAGTTGCTTCAGGCAGAGTTGAAAGATACCTAAACTCGTATACAAAAGTTGGAGGATATGTTTGGTCGTTTGTTTGATTGCGTTTAGAATTTTATTTTCTTACTTTTAGTTTGGCCTACCCTCTTTAAATACATTTCATAGCAGAACAACATAATTTATTATTGTTTTTTTTTTGTTTTGGTTGATTTTAATTAAATGAATTATTTGTGTTAGTTTTACTATTTGACAAAAATTAAATAGTTCTAGTTGAATTTAGAGGTTATTATTTTATTAATCTTAGAAATGTATGTTCAAAATAAAAATTAATATTTTTTTTAAAGTACACTGTTGCAAAAAATAAAAATAAAAAATGCTTTCAACGGCATTATTTTTGTCTTTAAGAACCACGTTTTTATAAATCATGATTCATATATTAAATAAAATTAAAATTGAATTAAAATGGTATCTTGAGAGACAAAATTATTTAGTCTCTAAAAAGATAGCTTTAGCAACGTTCTTTTTTCTTCTCTAAAAAACAACCTTCAACGACCTTAAATTTTAGTCTCTAACAAATTATTCAACAACCTTACAATTTCGTCTCAAAAAATAATATTAAGCAACACCAATTTTTCCTCTCTAAAGAATAGATTTAGAAACGATACTTTTGTCGTCTCTTAAATAAACATTCAACAAGCCTACTTTTTCGTCTCTAAAATCAACATTCAGCAACATTACTTTTTCGTCTCTAATACAATCATTCAACAACCACACTATTTCGTCTCCAAAAACATCATTGAGCAACTCCACTTTTTTGCCTCTGAAAAACAAAGTTAGAAACGATAATTTTGTCATCTCTAAATATCCCAATCAAAGACACCCTAATTAGACGTTGCTAAATAATTGTAATCAGATATGCTAGTAAAATGTTTCTCTAAAGATCAACAGAGAATAGCTTTTAGCAACGGCATAAGCAACGACGGTTTAGGTGTCTCTTATTACATACGACAACAATGAAGCTAATTATTAGAGGCGTTTCATGTGTGTTGCTAAAAGCATAATTTGTTGTAGTGTACCAGGGGCTTAGAATTAGGACGTGATCCATTTTCTATCATATAGTCCTAGAATCTCAAGTCCATATACTCTCCACCCCCATCAAATCGAAATGTTTTAATGATTTTACCTAATTGATTTTCAACTTCAGTGTTGTACTCCTTGAACTTTTCAAGGGCTACAGACTTGCTTGAATAATCATCTATAAAAGAGATGAAGTATTCATACCCTTCTCGAGCTTTAACATCTATCGGACCACAAATTTTTGAATGTATAAGTTCTAAGGGCTCATTAGCTCTGTAAGTTTTCCAGTAAAAGATCTTTTAGTCATCTTGCCTTCAAAACAATATTAACATAGTGGTAAATAATCGTCTTCTTACTCGATTAGAGGGCCATTCTTAACCAACCTCTCAATCCTATTGAGATTAATGTGACCTAATCTTAAGTGCCAAAGATAGGTATTTTCTTTGGGAGAAACTATTTGCCTTTTAGTTTGAGTTTTAGCATTTTTGAATAACTCAGTATTTAAAACTGCTTTAGTTGCGGTTCATCTTAGCACAAACAAGTTGTTTTCTAACTTGGCAGAACAAATGTTAACACCATTTTTGGAATTGAACACTTCATTCATAGAAAATGAAACATAGTACAATTGTTCTAATAGACAAGAAATAGAAATCAGGCTACTCTTAATTTTAGGAACAACATTGTAACGCCCCAGGATTTTATATATATCATCATAGGCAACGCTAAATAATTTACCTGACTAGCTTTAACTCTAAACACGCGATAAGCAACTCCCTGGGAAAATAATTTAAACGAAATAAAACTTCGACTCCCATACGTTCTGTCAGAAATACAAATGCCACAAACTGTCAGGACTTCGCCCTCCGTAGGCAATTTAAAAACAGAAACATCTCATATCCGCCTTAGTGGCAAAAATTCATAAATAAATAAAACAACCGTACACCTAAACTCCAACGACGACAGTGACGCGTTTACCAGCAACATCCATAACAAATAAAGTAGTTCTAAAGAATACAAAATTTCCTCCGCGGTTCACACCTAGCAATAACATAAATCTCAATGCTACTCGTACCCAACGACCCTTCCCTCTATCCTCACTAACTAAGCTAGTGATCCTTCCTCGGTCAAGCCCTCTCCACGTCATCACCGCGGTCGCCCCTGTTCGCACCTGAAAACATATAAGGGTAAAAAGGGGGGGTGAGTACATAAGGTACTCCGTAAGTAGCACTTCCTAACTAACACAAAAATCATGCTCATAGTCACGACATAAAGAATAAAGCGATAGCAAGGCAATCAAATAAGCAGTGAGAGATAGCAAACAATAACTAGACATTTACATACAACAACCATGCGTCGGAACTACCAAGACCACAACCCATGATTCACTAGCTCTTGTCTCATGGTACTAAACCTTCCTCTACACCCCCTGTGTTACTCCCCGCTTAACTTCTCGAGGCATGACGGCTCTTGACATTTATTCCCAAGTCACCGTACCCCCTCCTTTTCCAGTACTTGATGTTCGACCTTGCCATTTATTCCCAAGGACAAGCACCACTACTTCGCAAACACCACTCTACTTTTATCCCTCAAGCCTAACTCCTCGAGTCGCATTGACCCTTGATATTTATCCCCAAGGCCTCAATACTCCTCTACAGAGACTTGACGTTCGACCTTGCCATTTATTCCCAAGGCCTGAACTGTGCACCGGTCCTTGCCGTTTATTCCCAAGGTACCGATGACTTCCCAGCGTATTGGTCCTTGACATTTATCCCCAAGACCCCAATACACGTTTACAGAGATTTGACGTTCGGCCTTGTCATTTATTCCCAAGGCCACTACTCAGGGCTTTGAACCTCCAAGCGATTTATATGCATTTTTCCAGGTCAGAACACCCGTGGTTAACGGACTATCAACCCGTCCCTTTACCCTTCACCCTTCACCACTTCACTAACCCTTCCATGACCACCTACAAGTAAAACTCCCACATTCTAAATCACTACACCGTTTACAAGCAGGCCGTTCCACGTAATAAACAAAATACATCCAACAGCTCACAACCAGAGCAATATGAATGAAATTATCGGTATAACCATGCTAGCATTTCATTTACATCCCATTTGCAAAACGTCATGAGCCAGTTGCTTCTAACTACAACAGTTCAGAACCTACTAGTCACCTACAACAATAAGAACAGGAAGCATGTTTCCTCAAAAGTATTCAATAATAGAAGACGGCAACAAGATCGCTAGAAATCCACAAATCAAACTAACAAGCCCTACATGCTCATTTAAATGATTTTAACAAGAAAAAGAACAGCATCAAAACCATTCCGTTAACGCTAAATAACGCACGCACTCGCCCCCTGGTGCTACTTACACAACCACGTCTTTAAGTTTGCGTCGATCTCACACCTAAGCACCAAAAACAGAAAAATACAGCAATTTAAATGTACTGTTCAGCCTTCGAAAAACGACTCTACGAGGGTTCAAAGGGCTCATTACCGCAAAACGACTTCGTGTAGGTGTGGGTAAATTAGATCTAGCTTGCAAAGGTGTGGGTAGCGTAAATCGGGCTTCGAACGGATGAAGATAATCGCCGAACACCACCAAAACACTGCTGTCCACATTTTTGCAGCAGCGAAAAGTGCCCAAAACGACCTCCAACGGCTTCGTTTTGATGTCCGTTACTACAAAACAACTTCGGTTAGGTGTGGGTATTCCAAATCGATTTCGGTTGGATGTGGGTAATCCAAATCTAACTTCGAACAAATGTGGGTCAAAGAAAAGTTACCGGGTTTCACGGATCTAAGCTATTCGAGGTTATTAGGCTCGTTGGATCGGAGAAGGGACGCCGCGAAAACAGCCTCACGTGTATCGATGCCGCCTGCAGCAGCCCGAACGTCACGCGCCGCTGCTGCCCGTCGCACGCTGCCGCCGTCTGCCGCTGCCCAACGCCACGCGCCGCCGCTGCCCGTCGCACGCCGCTGCTGCCCGTTGCGCGCTGCCGCCGTCTGTCGCTGCCCGACGCCCGCGCCAGCTGCTGCCCGACGTCGCACCTGCTGCTGTCCCGTCATCGGTGCTGCTTCGTCGGAGAAAGAAATCCGGATGGGGGGGGGGCTGACGGCTTCAAACGAAAGGGAAGGGTGGAAGAAGATGAGGAAGGAGAACAAGATGGGCTAGGGTTGTTTTGTTTTAAATTTCCCTTTTTCTTTTGTTTTGCAACATAAACTCACTTGGGCTAGTTTCTTTTGTTTAAGGCCCATTTACCCAATCACTTCTTGTTAACAAAACCAATAATATAATTTCGTAGTTGGTCCAATGGCCTAGAGCAAGTGTCACATAGCGGAATCCGTACTAAACCATAACTTAATAAATACTACACGCTACTAACTCACCACTAACTCTGTAGCAATACACACTAGCCGAGATGCCACACTTAAATTAAATAAAGATCACTGATGAGTCAAATAAAATAAAAAAATAAAAAAATGAAATAAATAAATAAATCAATAAACAAAATCTATTTTGTTATAAAATTTTCCGGAACTCGGGGCAAGCTAACCTGAGTAACGCGGGGCGTTACAAACATATACAATATTTAATAAAATATATGATTTATTGTCTTAAAACAACATAAGCTCTCCTACTGCCACCGTTGAGACGACTTCTCCCATTTCGACCTTGAGAGTCATCTCTTCGGCTTCAAGCTCCCTCCAGGAACTAATTCCCTGAAATGAAGAACAAACATGGTTAGTGGCTCCTGAATCAAGTATCCAGGTAGAATAATCATTCTCGATTAAACAAGTTTCCAAACAAGTAAACCATATTTACTTTCGTTGGCTTTCTTCTTCTCGGTCAAGTATTTCAGGCAATTGCCCTTCCAATGCTCGTCCACGTAGCATTGAAACATTTTCCTTCTTTTGCAACCTTGGCCTTGCCTTTCTTGGCAGTGGCAGCAGCGGAGTCAAGTGGCAACGTTTGCCTCCCCTTCCTGTCCCTTCTTTTTCATAAGAGATTGGTAGGTTTGCAGCTGGTTTAAGAGCGTGGTAAGGGTGTACTCTAGCTTATTAATAACCGCATTGCTGCGGAATTGCAGGAAACTCTTTGGAATAGATTCCAGAATAGTGGTTAGGTACGATTTCCATTGTTTTTAGTTATTGCCGTTAAATTTTTCCGCAGCTAAGAGTGCAATTATCGAAGTAGACATGCTGAAAATAAAAACAAACCTATATTAGTTTCAAGCATTATCCTTTAAATCCAATTAAATTTTAGCAAAAGTAATTAAGCACCCTAACAAAATTGTTTTGCAACGATGCTTCAATGATTTAGAGCAACAACTACCGTAAAGCAGACAACTTTCACTGAATTGAGACGTTCTCAACTAAATCTTACACTAGAATAACTCTTATACCTATAATCATTAGTCACCGTTTATTCAGTCAGGAAATTATTAACTAGTTTAACAACTCCTCGTAAGTGTGACCACCATTTTCAAACCTGAGAGGTCCGCTTCAATAATCCCGCTATAAGGAAGGAAAATATTGGAGTCAAACCTAAGATACCCTTATCAATTTCTGGACTTTGCCTTGGTTTCGATTGCATACAATGGACCCTCCGTAGGGATGATCGCTCCAGGACGACACGCAGGTCATGTATAAAATCTCACGATACAAACTAATGGTGGAGAACGTAGGAAGCATTGTCACATGTCCTTCTCCCACTTAATATGAATACTATCTTTACTCACCTCGATATTGAACTATGCAAACACCGTTCGTAGGGAGGTTACACCCAGGGCAACACGAGGCCGAGCATGGAACTCATAGTGTGAATATTAAGGAGAAACGCGAGAGAAAAAAATGTTATATATACCTTGTATATCAAAAATATATATGATATATTACACATTCTCTTTTGCTCCCACTCAGTATTCTATGACTAGGGTATATTACTTAGGTAAGTGAATTTTTAGTCGGCCCAATATAACTATTTATATTGGAAGTTGTACATTAACGTTTTAGTTTATCAAATGTTTTAATAAACTAATGACATTATTGCATGCATATAAAATATTGAATAATTCAACCCCCAAGTCGGTTCCCAGGTAGAGATGTTCCTTACGGTCAGCTTAAATACCTCAACCTAGACAAAACCTTCCTTAGATAGGGTTCCCTCATAGACGATAATTTATATTTAGTCTTTTATTATTTGATTTTAAACCTAGTTACAACAAAATAAAATACTACCCCCTAATGAACGACCTGAAACAAGACCAGTAGTGCCCTTTGAAACATAAAATATAAATCACTATGACTCCTCGACAACTCAAAATAAAATAAAGTAAGATAAAAACAAAATAAAATAGATTATGTCATCATAAATTTAAATAAGTGTGTGGTAGAACCTCGAGAGTCGAGATTAAATTTAACCTAAGTAACGAGGGGCATTACATCGAATCTTTTCGAACATAGTTTTGAAGTGTCAGACTTATTCGACATTGACCCACTCTCAACCCAAGTGGTTTTAGCGTGAGCGTGTAGGTAACGACTCGCCTAAACATAGTGTCGATTCACTTTAGATGTTTCTAATCGGATTCTAACCTGAAACGTAATCTCTTTTGTTTTATGAACCTTTCGGCGAAGCTTAGGAGTGTTAGGTTCTTTGTTTATAAGTAGTTCTTACTTGAGGGGATTGTTTGTTGTATGCTGTTATGAATTGGTTGCTTGTGTGTGTGCCTTTAAATGTCATTTGCATGATTGTTTGAGATTGATGTTATCTTATAAATGATGTTGATGATATAATTGCTGAGTAAATGTAGTTGTGGGATATATTGTATTATGAGTGTAGAAATGTTGTGATGTGATCATGTTTGACCCAACACTCCAAAATGACACCTACACCAACAAGGAATAAGAACTTGAGGAAAGACCTCCCAAAACGAAAGAGGCTTCATTGGACACATTAACAAATTTTTACTATTTTGAAAGCCAATGAAGAACCTACTAGGGTTAAGAGGAAGCGTGGAGAAGAAGAGAGGTCAAGCTAGTGACCCCATTTCAAGGACAAGCCGATCGAGAGGCCACTCGCACGCAAGCACCGCCAGTCGCACGCCCTTGCGCGCGCGCCCCTATCGTGCACGCCAACGTGGCACTAACCTCACAGCACCCCTGCCATGTGCTCGTTGTTGCCAGCCCACGCCTATGCCAGCCGCCTCCGCCCGCTCACCAACGCCTCCTACACGCTCAAGCGCCCGCGCGCCCTGCCGCCACTCGCGCGCCTATGCCGCCACCCGCGTCCATGCCCGCGCGTGCCGTATGCTCTCCAACGCCCATACCGCGCATCACTAGCGCCGCTGCCGTCCAACGCCAACGCCCTGCCGCGCACGCCCAAGGCGCTTGCCCCAGCGCCCAGTTCGCATGCCACATGCCCAGTGTCACAACCATACTAGTAGAGAGTAGGTTGTGACGCCCACATAGTGGACAAGTGGTGGCGACATGCATATGTCGCCCGTCGGGCCATGTTGAGGGCCGAGAGAGAAGTGCCATGATACGACCAAGGAGGATGGTGCATCACCTATCACACCCCATGGATGTACTCAAGAATGCCTAGAGAAGGCATATGCAGAATGCAAGGCGAAGGCGATGTCAGTGGTGTCGGTGACAAGCTCAGCGGGGGCCAGTTGGGACCCCGGGCCACGACCCTAAAAGTCGGGGTTCCGTCGAGAGTTTGGACGAGCGACTTTAGAGTTAGATGCATATAAGTGAGATATGCAAGCACGCCAAGTTTCGTGTCAATCGGAGTTCAGACGTGCGCTCTACGTTGGCGAGTGACTCCTCGCCACTTTGCACGTACACGCCTGCCAGACCAAGAATGCCTTAGAATGTACCATAGGGGGAGGCATGGTGTCAGCTCTCCACCACCCCTGGGCCCTGTGGCCTAAGTGAGCTACCCCATGACACATGCGTGTGTCATGGCGTGGGCGAGCGTTGCAAGACCAAGGTCTTGGACGTCTTCCTTTGAGAATGGGAATCTCAAGGTCAGTGTCGGACGGCACGGGTGTGCTGGCATTGCGCCTCGTCCCATGGGCTGGAGGTTGCACATAGGGGCCATTATGCGGTACGGTATGCTCGAACGACAAGGCACGGTCGCGGGAGTCGACGTGCCACGATTATGTCCTGATGGATGGATGTCCGAAAGGTCCCGATCATAAATACAAGTACATGGGTCGGTTCTCGGTATGTGTGCCCAAGAGTTCAGCGAAGCTCGATGACATCCCGATGCTCGGGGTGGCATCCTACAGTACCGGTGGGCACCCGGTAAGTGAGAAAAAGCTAGTCTTGGCCCGGTAAGCGGCAAGACTCATCCCGGTTGCCAAGTTTAGTCATTCCTTGTCCGGATCTCGGCAGGAATCATCCCGGCAGTACCCGGTAAGGCCGTTTAGCCCGTTATTGACTAGTTTCTCGGCAGAAATGGTCCTAGAGACGTCTGATGGGTCCGATAAGCTAGTTTTGACATAGTTAAGCGGCAGGATGTCCCGATTGTACCCGGTTGGCGTTTTAAGCTCGTTCTGACCTCGTTATGTGTCAGAACTCATCCCGGTAAAGTCCTGGCTCATTGTAGGAGCGGGACGACCGAGTGGCCGAGAGCCAAGATGGTTGGAAAAGTGAAATGAAGCTGAGTCGAGGAAGAAAGAACCTCGCCTAATGTCCGACGAAGCCACAAAGGGGCTCGAAAAGTGGATTGGGGCTAGAGTTCCTCGTAAGGCTGGCCATGGTCGAGCTTAGATCATGGCGCCGCGCGGTTGAAAAATGTACGACCGTGACACCCAGCGTGCCCCACATCGACGCCCATGCGCGAGCGCCACCCGTGCCAGCCCTACTCCCGCGCGCGCCAGCCATGCCTTGCCCCCCACTCCTCCCAAATAAGGAATGCCTCTCCTTATGATTTTGGTTTATTCAAGGACAAGACGATCGAGAGGCCACTCGCACGCAAGCACCGCCAGTCGCACGCCCTTGTGCGTGTGCCCCTATCGTGCACGCCAACATGGCACTAACCTCACAGCACCCCTGCCATGCGCCCGTTGTTGCCAGCCCACGCCTATGCCAGCCGCCTCCGCCTGCTCACCAACGCCCCCTACACGATCAAGCACCCACGCGCCCTGCCGCCACTCGCGCGCCTGTGCCGCCACCAGCGTCCATGCCCACGCGCGCCGGATGCTCTCCAACGCCCCTGCCGCGCATCACCAGCGCCGCTGCCCTCCAACGCTAGCGCCCTGCCGCACACGCCCAGTGCCCATCGTGCTTGCCCCAGTGCCCAATGCCCATGCCATATGCCCAGCGTGCCCCACTTCGATGCCCATGCGCGCGCGCCACCCGTGCCAGCCTTACTCCCGCGCGCGCCAGCCATGCCTTGCCGCCCACTCCTCCCAAATAAGGAATGCCTCTCCTTATGATTTTGGTTTATTCAAAGACAGGCTGATCGATAGGCCACTCGCACGCAAGCACCGCCAGTCGCACGCCCTTGCGCGCGCGCCCCTATCGTGCACGCCAACGTGGCACTAACCTCACAACGCCCCTGCCATGCGCCCGTTGTTGCCAGCCCACGCCTATGTCAGCCGCTTCCGCCCGCTCACCAATGCCCCCTACACGCTCAAGCGCCTGCGCGCCCTGCCGCCACTCGCGCGCCTATGCCGCCACCAGCGTCCATGCCCGCGCGCGCCGCATGCTCTCTAACGCCCCTGCCACGCATCACCAGCGCCATTGCCGTCCAACGCCAGTGCCCTGCCGCGCACGCCCAGCGCGCTTGCCCCAACGCCCAGTGCCCATACCACATGCCCAGCGCGCCCCACTTCGATGCCCATGCGTGCGCGCCACCCGTGCCAGCCCTACTCCCGCGCGCGCTAGCAATGCCTTGCCGCCCACTCCTCCCAAATAAGGAATGCCTCTCCTTATGATTTTGGTTTATTATTGGGAGATTTGATTTAGGATTTACTTTTGATTTATTGTTTTATTTATCAAATTTAAATTTCATCTTTAGGCAAGTTTTAGACATTTTAGGAATTTATCAATTTAAATTTTCTTTTTAATTTTGTTATTTTCCTTAAAAGGCTAAGGGCCTTGGCCTATAAATAGGCTTGTACCCTTCCATTGTAACACACCTTAGAATTTTCGAATTGAATAAAATAGAGTGAGTATTTTCTCTCAATTGCTTTGTGCAAACCCCACCCCCCCAAATCTGGTTGAACTTAGGCCTTCGTGTTTGAACCCTTTAGAGCATACTTGTTTAATTGGTCATCAAACTCGTTGAGTGTTTCCGGCCTCAAGCATAGTGAGTATTCTGTCTGCTCAAGGTAACAACTGCAAAGTAATCCCCCAAACTCTTACCCTTTCGAGTTGAACAATCTCTACTATTGGATTCAAATGGCTTGTGGCTCGAGTAGCTCAATACACTTGGGTTGTCGCATATCATTTGGTATCAGAGCTTATGCTCTAGACCGGGATATATGTTTATTTTATGTCTTTAAGTTCTTGTCATTGTCTTTACATTCCTTTATTAAAAAATCTCATAAAAAGTTCCACTGTTCTTGTCTTCCACGTGCCATCGATCTATCATTCTTGCAAGAGAATTTCTGATTTCGAAGATTTCATTAAAGTGTTCAAAACTTGTTTGTTTGTGTTCTACACTTCAAAATCTTTCCAACAAACCAAGTTTCACTTTAATCCGAGCTCTATAGCCAAAGTTATCAACTATTCTTCGAACCCCAGAAATTGAGAGAAACCTGCAGAGAGCATAAAACCCAGACCCGACTTCTAAAATCCATAACTTTTTGCTAAGAATTCTAAATTGAGTGAAACCTGTGTCATTCGAAATATCTATGTGTTAACTTTATATAGAGCTAAGAATCAATAATTTTAGATAAATGGTTTGGAAGTTATCATTTTTTCGAAAACACTGTGTAATCTGGAAATCTTGCAGACACCGAAGAAACAGTGTCCCAAATTCGACGAATGATATCTTGCTTACCTTTTTGCTCAATATAGTCACATCAAGTACCAAATTAAAGATCTTTGAAAGAGCTTTCCAGGAACATATAGATCGTCATCAACGGAGGTCTGTGGCCAAAGTTATCGATGAAAGAAGAGACAGTGTCCAAGTAGAAAACTTTCCATATTTGAAGCTGGACGTTTTTGGAAAAATTATTTGGGCCATCAAATTTTGTCCAAATCGATTTCTTTTTGGCAAGTAATCCTAATACTGATTATATCTTGTTTTAAAATTATTGTTGGATTATTTTGGCCTAGTTGAACAGCCCAAAAGGAGGACAGTCGCCACCCCCACTGGGCCACCCGAGATAGACCATTTGTGCAGCCCCAGAATTTTCTTTGAGAGAGCAGCCCCTCCAACGAATTCCAAACCTTTTGGCATCCCATGTATTTTAAGTACACTTGTTGTGCTAACATTTGCCACTGGTTGGAGCCCCATCCGTGTTGTATACATCACACACCCTTCACCCAAAGTCACCCTATTTACCGCAAAGTCCACTGTTTTGTTGGTTAGTCTATTCTTTGTGTGTGTTTGCACTACAAATTGGATTTGTACATCATTTTAGTTCATTTTTTTATTTCAATAATTTTATTTGCATTGTTTATGCAGGAATTTGCACAACGGTTCTTCACGAATCGAGCTCGAACCCAGTCTCCGGTTCCGACTTGAATACTAGAGTGGACATGCACAAGAGGGTAAGCACTCCGATGCTCAAGTCAGTATAGATCGGACTCCTTATTTAGTTCGAGGTGAGATTCGATACCTGAGCGTGAAATGAAGCCCTCTATTTATAGGTGATGGATTCGACAGCACACACGACCGGCGATTACATGTCTTTTCTCATATCGGACCTGTCGGGTTCCGAGCAGGTCGGACCCCAGTCAGGTCGAACTTTGGTGCCCATACTTCATCGTTTAAGGGGCAAACCCAGTCACCTCGGCGGGGCCGAGGTGGACCTAGCAATCCTTTTTATCTAATTTCTTCAAACACGAATAAGGGTCCTCCACGTGTCCCGAGTACGTTTACCCCCAAACATTGGCCCCCTCTCTGTTAGGTTCGATCTCGACCTGACAGAGAAGTTCATTCGAATCTATTTTGGACATGTGGCGACTTTCCATTTGTAGAGGGAATATGACCGTTGCGGAATACATTTCGACCTGCCAGGTTGTCGGAGCACTCAAGTGTTTCGCCGTTGCGTATCCCGAGAAGATCCCAGCCGCTCGTTGATTACACGTGTACGGCGCAGAGGTTTTTCCGATCAGCTATAAATAGTCCCGAAACTTCAGGTCAAACCTTACGTTTCCTGAATTTATGGAGTTCGATCTGAAAGCAGCTCGAACCTTTCCTGTAGGTCAGTCGCTTTTCCTTGCTTTTACTCTTCTTTCAGACATGGTAGTTTTATCTTCCCCGTCCAGTAGTGATAGTCTGGGTAGTTTAGGTCGGACAATAAGTAGTTCGCCCCCCAAACCAAGTGACTCTGGGGAGGTCTTAGCTCGTAGGTTAGAGTCCGAGCTGGAAGAGATAGAGAACTTTAGGTTCTCGGATGACGGAGAGGATAGCGATACCTCCACCTCGGGCCAGGGTCTGGAGTACCCTTCTAGGATGCCCGAGCATTATCTTGGACCCCTTCGTAGGGGGTTTAACATTCTGAATGACATCCTCCTTAGGATTCCGGAGGAAGGGGAAAGAGCTGACAATCCTCCAGAGGGATGGGTCACTCTTTATTTGAAAATGTTTGAGTACGGCCTCAGACTTCCTCTTCATCCCTTTGCTCAGGAGTTCTTAAACCGAACTGGACTGGCTCCTGCTCAAGTGGCCCCCAATGAGTGGGGTGTCATTTTTGCTTTAGCCATTCTTTTTTGGTTGCGAGCTCGGGATGACGACGAGGCCGAGCTGCTAAGTGTCGATCAGCTCCTTGGGTGTTTTGAGGCTAAGAGGATAGCCAAAAAACCTGGTCGGTACTATATGTGTGCGAGGAAAGGCGCAGATGGCATAGTCAAGGGGCCGACCTCCATCAAGGGATGGGTAGGAAAGTGGTTCTTTGCCTCGGGTGAGTGGCTGGCAAAGGACGAGTCAGGTCGTCCCTTCTTTGACGTGCCTGCTAGGTTTGGGAACCTAGGTATGGAGTCTTTCTTGTTTTCTTTTTTCTTTCAGCTTCTTGATATTCGCATCTAACTCGAACTTTTTGTTTACTTTGTGCAGTATCGATCAAGCCGATTCCCGAGCTCGATCAAGCCACTTTCGACACCCTCAAGTTCTACAAGGAGAACTTCCCCAAGGGTAGGAAGATCGGAACCTTGGTCACCGACAAGCTTCTCTTGGAGTCGGGGCTTCTTGACTACAACCCTCTAGTTCGGCCAATCGAAGCTTCAAGGCCGAACTCTGAACTCGGTAAGTCGTGCTCGACCTAGGTCTTAATTTCATCTTTCCTTTGATCCCTAATTTTATGCTTGTTTATTTTGCAGCAATGGTGTGCGGATTCACTGGGAGTGTGAAGCGCAAGTCCAAGGGCCGTGCTCACGCCCTCAAGACTGTGGTGGGGACTGAACCGGTGACGCCTACGGTGCCACGGACTGAGGCTCAGGGTAACTCTGGGCCGTCTTCTGCAGTCCCCACCCCTGTGATTGAACTAGACTTGTCTGGGGGTCGATCTGAAGAGAAGCGCCTGAGGGAAGAGTCCGAGGCGCTTGACGTATCTCCCCTGAACGAGGGGAGGGGAGAGTCGCCTTTGAGGAGAAGAAGAAAGAAGAAGAAGGCCTCCTCCTCCTCGGAAGCTGGGGCTCGTGGGACTCTGCCTACGAGCCATGCTGATTTGGTGGATGACCCCGAAGCTCGGATGTGGGGGACATCCGACGTGCGAACGCGGTTCAGGATGGAACCGTCAAGCTCTAGGGTGAAGGACCAGGTGTCCCGCATCTCGGACACGTGCTTGGACTGTTGCCTGAGGAGAGTATCCAAGTTCGTGAGTGATCCAGGGTCCGTACTGCAGAGGACCATTGACAACGCTGCCGAGGTAAGATCTGCTTTGCATCACTTATTATTATTATTTTTTCTTTTCTTGATTCACAGCTTGATCTAACCACTGTGTTCCTTGATTTTCGCAGGCGTTTGTCGCTTCCATTCATTCAGCTATTATGGTCAAGGCTGAGCTGGATGGAAGGGAGGCTTTGGCAGCAAAGGAGAGGGAGAACTCTTCTGCTGCTTTAGAGGCTGCCACCACGCTGAAGGGCGAGCTGCTAAAGGCCCAAGGCGAGGTGGGTATCTTAAAGACCGAGGTGGATGCCAAGGCCGAGCTTTTGAAGAACGAGGGTGAAAAGCACAAGGCCCACCTCCGAGCAGCCCATGCGATTACCAAGGGGCTGGAGAAGGAGAAATTCCAACTATTGAAGGAGAAGGACGATCTCGCTCAGGTCCTTGAGGAGAAGGATACCTCAATCGGACGCCTCACAGCCGAGCTTAAAGACCTGAAGGAGTGCCTAACCAATGGGTCTCTGCTGGAAGAGTCGTTCAGGCAACACCCGGACTTCGATGGGTTTGCCAAGGACATCAGCGACGCCGGCTTCAAGTTCCTGATGAAGGGCATTGCTGCCGACATGCCCCACCTTCAGATCGATCTCAGCGATCTCAAGAAGAAATATTCTGAGAAGTGGGCTTCTGGGCCTAATGGGACTCCTGGCCCCCAATCGCTGGTGGACAAGTACGTTAGGGAGCTGGACTCTGACTACTCCGACATGGAAGAAGAGGATGCCCCTAGCCAAGAGCCCAATGAGATCGGCACAACGCAAGAGGAGGTTCCTTCCCAGCAGGATGGATCTCAGGAGGTTAACCTTCTAGGCTCCCAGGGCGAGCTGTCCTCCCACCTCAGAAGTATCTGAGGCTCCCTTTCCTTCTATCTTTATATATTTTTTTGTAAGTCTTTGGGTAGAGCTGCAAAGTATATAAGCCTTGGCTCTGTCCTTTTTAATCAATGAAACTTCCATTTCTCCATTTCTATCTGTTCTTTTACTACTTTTCCCTTTAAGAATCTTTTTAAACTTGCTTGTATAAGTTGGAGCTTATGAAGGTACAGATTCATATCGCACTTCTAACCCATAACTTTTGTAAGTTTAAAGGCTTGTGAGATAACTCTTTTCACATCGCACCTCTTTCCTAAGGTTTGAATTTGAGAGTCTCTGTAACGCCCCAAGATTTTATATATATCATCCTAGGCAACGCTAAATAATTTACTTGGCTAGCTTTAACTCTAAACACGCGATAAGCAACTCCCTGGGAAAATAATTTAAACGAAATAAAACTTCGATTCCTATACGTTCTGTCAGAAATACAAATGCCACAAACTGACAGGACTTCGCCCTCCGTAGGCAATTTAAAAACAGAAACATCTCATATCTGCCTTAGTGGCAAAAATTCATAAATAAATAAAACAACCGTACACCTAAACTCCAACGACGACTGATTACACTTGTTTACATGCGTAAAAAGAAGGTTTTAGATGCTGTTTTTACTATGTTTCAGCTTTGTTTCGGATTTTTCTCGGTCGTTTGAGTTCCAATTCATGCAAAATTCATATATTATGGTTTGTGGTTGGCTTATATTGTATTTATGACATTTTAGGACCATTTGGGAGTGCAAATTAATCAAAAGAAGCAAAAAGTCGGAAATACCTACATGGGAGGCGCCAGGCGCCTGGGAAGGCTGCAGAAAACAGTTTTTCTTCCAACTTTGCCCTTAATGAAACACGTCTTCCCATGCGTTTTGGTAGTTCCAACCGATGCATACGTGTAGAAGAAGTGTTCCACTATCAGTTTGAGCACGATTTGGTCAGTCAAAAGAGTTGGAAATGGGTGATTCACCATCGTTTTAGGACCTACCTAACCAATTCTGCATAGCTATAAATTCCAGTAGCTTCTCCACCAAATTCATCAAGCCTTGCTTCCTTCTCTTGATCATTTTTAGTGTTTCTTTGTTGCTTTCTAAGTAATTTTGAGTTGCTTTCATTAGTTGCTTTTGGTTTTTAAATCCCGAGTACTTTACATTCCTTTATTGAGCTTTGTTTTGTTTCCATTTGTGCTTAGTTATTTTCTACTTATTCAAATATATAAAAATCCAGCACTTTGCTTCTCTTCTCTTTGCCTTTACTTTATTTTTAGTTAAGAGAGTTGTGTTTTTGGAGGAAAGAGCATGTGACACTCCCCCTTGCTTGAAAAAGAAGGGCGAAGCTGTCAATCCCGAGAAAAACTCTCTGTTAGTCAACTTTTGTTTTTCACACATGCATTCCACATTCAACCATTTTACTTGCTGTATTTTCTTTAATATGTCTTTCTAAATTCCCGTCTCTAGCCCAGTTATGGATAGTTAGCCTTTATTTCTAAAAAGGGTTGCTAAGAAGTAGTGTTTTTGCTTTCCGTTCATTGCTCAACATGTTTTCTCAAAAAGTTAGGATTTAGAGAAGGCCACTGTAAGTCTTAACAAGTCAATACTGAAAAGGTTGCTTATTTGCATTGTCGAGTGGTTAAACCGAGGAGAGGAGCGCCTTAGACATAAGGGCTCCGCTTAAGTAGCCTAGACATAGGACCTTAACCCGAGGTTGCGACTATTTCCATCCTAAAACTAAGATATCTCTGATAATAGACATATTAGGGAATGTCTTAGGACTTTGAACTTGTTTAGACATAAGTCAAGTGAGAAGCGTAGTCGTTGGTTTCTAAAGTAAAATGCATATTGTCCTTAGCATGTCCTTGATTCTTTGTTGGCTAACTTGAAGTTATTCGGGCTAGGTTTTATCATTATAAGTCCAAATCCCAAATCCAAAACCATTATTTGTGACCACTTCCCATTTTACAAGAATCACTCATTTCAACATTCACTATTCTTTAAAACTTTAGAGTTTGGAAATTATTTAGAAGTCCTTGAGGATCGATACTTGGATACTCCATCCATTTTATATTACTCTGACAGGTGTGCGCTTGCATCTATATAATTGTTACCACGCTTAGTGCGTGCGTTCAGCATAACCACCAGTCAACGACAGTGACGCGTTTACTAGCAACATCCATAACAAATAAGGTACTTCTAAAGAATACAAAATTTCCTCCGCGGTTCACACCTAGCAATAACATAAATCTCAATACTACTCGTACCCAACGACCCTTCCCTCTATCCTCACTAACTAAGCTAGTGATCCTTCGTCGGTCAAGCCCTCTCCACGTCATCGCCGCGGTCGACCCTGTTCGCACCTGAAAACATATAAGGGTAAAAAAGGGGGGTGAGTACATAAGGTACTCCGTAAGTAGCACTTCCTAACTAACACAAAAATCATGCTCACACTCACGGCATAAAGAATAAAACGATAGCAAGGCAATCAAATAAGCAGTGAGAGATAGCAAACAATATTTAGACAATCAAATAAGCAGTGAGAGATAGCAAACAATAACTAGACATTTACATACAACAACCATGCGTCGGAACTACCAAGAACACAACCCATGATTCACTAGCCCTTGTCTCATGGTACTAAACCTTCCTCTACACCCCCCTGTGTTACTCCCTGCTTAACTTCTCGAGGCATGACGGCTCTTGACATTTATTCCCAAGTCACCGTACCCCCTCCTTTTACAGTACTTGATGTTCGACCTTGCCATTTATTCCCAAGGCCTAGCACTACTACTTTGCAAGCACCACTGTACTTTAATCCTTCAAGCCTAACTCCTCGAGTCGCATTGACCCTTGACATTTATCCCCAAGGCCTCAATACTCCTCTACAGAAAATTGATGTTCGGCCTTGCCATTTATTCCCAAGGCCTGAACTGTGCACCGGTCCTTGCCGTTTATCCCCAAGGTACCGGTGACTTTCCAGCGTATTGGTCCTTGACATTTATCCCCAAGACCCCAATACTCATTTACAGAAATTTGACGTTCGGCCTTGTCATTTATTCCCAAGGCCACTACTCAAGGCTTTGAACCTCCAAGCGATTTATATGCATTTTCAGGTCAGAACACCGATAGTTAACGGACTACCAATTCGTCCCTTCACCCTTCACCCTTCACCACTTCACTAACCCTCCCATGACCACCTACAAGTAAATTTCCCACATTCTAATTCACTGCACAGTTTACAAGCATGCTTTTCCTCGTAATAAACAAAATACACCCAACAGCTCACAACTAAAACAATAAAACTAAATTATCAGTTTAATAATGCGAGCATTTCATTTACATCATATTTGCGAAACGTCATGAGCCAGTTACTTCTAACTACAACAATTCGAAACCTACTAGTCACCTACAACAATAAGAACAGGAAGCATGTTTCCTCAAAAGTGTTCAATAATAGAAAGACGGCAACAAGATCACTAGAAGTTCACAAATCAAAACTAACAATCCCTACATGCTCAATTAAATTATTTTAGCAAGAAAAACAGCATCAAAACCATTCCGTTAGCGCTAAATAACGCACGCACTCGCCCCCTGGTGCTACTTACACAACCACGTGTTTAAGTTTGCGTAGATCTCACACCTAAGCACCAGAAATAGAAAAGTACAGCAATTTAAATGTACTGTTCAGCCTTCGAAAAACGACTCTACGAGGGTTCAAAGGGCTCATTACCGCAAAACGACTTCGTGTAGGTGTGGGTAAATTAGATCTAGCTTGCAAAGGCGAGGGTAGCGTAAATCGGGCTTCGAACGGATGAAGATAATCGCCGAACACCACCAAAACACTGCTGTCCACGTTTTTGCAGCAGCGAAAAGTGCCCAAAACGACCTCCAACGACTCCGTTTTGATGTCCGTTACTACAAAACAACTTCGCTTAGGTGTGGGTATTCCAAATCGATTTCGTTTCGATGTGGGTAATCCAAATCTAACTTCGAACAAATGTGGGTCAAAGAAAAGTTACCGGGTTTCACGGATCTAAGCTATTCGAGGTTGTTAGTCTCGTTGGATCGGAGAAGGGATGCCGCGAAAACAGCCTCACGTGTAACGATGCCGCCTGCAGCAACCCGAACGTCACGCGTCGCCGCTGCCCGTCGCACGCCGCTGCTGCCCGTCGCACGCTGCCGCCGTCTGCCGCTGCCCAACGCCACGCGTCGCCGCTGCCCGTCGCACGCCGCTGCTGCCCGTTGCCCGCTGCCGCCGTCTGTCGCAGCCCGACGCGGCGCTGCTGCTGCCCGACGCCCGCGCCAGCTGCTGCCCGACACCGCACCTGCTGCTGTCCCGTCATCGGTGCTGCTTCGTCGGAGAAAGAAATCCGGATGGGGGGGGGGGCTGACGGCTTCAAACGAAAGGGAAGGGTGGAAGAAGATGAGGAAGGAGAACAAGATGGGCTAGGGTTGTTTTGTTTTAAATTTCCCTTTTTCTTTTGTTTTGCAACATAAACTCACTTGGGCTAGTTTCTTTTGTTTAAGGCCCATTTACCCAATCACTCCTTGTTAACAAAACCAATAATATAATTTCGTAGTTGGTCCAATGGCCTAGAGCAAGTGTCACATAGCGGAATCCGTACTAAACCATAACTTAATAAATACTACACGCTACTAACTCACCACTAACTCTGTAACAATACACACTAGCCGAGATGCCACACTTAAATTAAATAAAGATCACTGATGAGTCAAATAAAATAAAAAAAATAATAATAATATAAAAAAATGAAATAAATCAATAAATCAATAAACAAAATCTATTTTGTTATAAAATTTTCCGGAACTCGGGGCAAGCTAACCTGAGTAACGCGGGGCGTTACAGTCTCTTTTTTTAATATTTAATATTTCTCCTCGAACTCGGAAGTCCGAAAGAACACTAAGCAATTGGAACTTTCTACATCGCACCTTTAACTTGTACGTTCAAAGGGTTGAATATTGTGTCTATAGTTAATATTCACATCGCACCTCGAACCCGTAGGTTTAGAGGATTGAATTTCTTGAACTTTCAACATCGCACCTTTAACTTAAGCGTTCAAAGGATTGAATTTTGGTTCGTAATTGATTTTAACATCGCACCTCGAACCTGTGGGTTTCGAGGATCGAATTTGATCAATTTTTGCCCTTACTTTGCCGATTTTAAGTCTTATGGGAGTCCGTGGCCCCCATTTAATTTCTAATCGAACTCGGAGTTATGAAATTAAATAACCCCATTTATTGAAAGTTCTGCCCCTTGAAAATTTTTACAAGCCCATTTTGGGACTATTTTGACATTTCAGGGGTGATGGCGCTTCAAGTGCTCCGCGTTCCATGAATGCGCAAGCACTCTTCCTTCCAGGTCAGCCAGCATATAAGTTCCAGGTCGGACTATGCCTTTGACTTCGAATGGTCCCACCCAACTTGGGTCAAGGGTGCCGACATGACTCTCAATTTTTCTTAAGACTAAATGTCCAACTTGGAAGCTTCGAGATGGAACTCGGGCATTGTAATGTCTGGCCATTCTGTTCTGATACTCTACTAAGCGCAGCTGAGCCATTTCCCTTTTTCCCTTCCAATAAGTCCAGGTTAAGGAGTAGCTCTTCCTCATTCTTTGTTGGCTCGTACTATTCTACCCTGTCTGTTGGTATGCCGATCTCGACTGGTACAACAGCTTCAGAGCCAAAGGCTAGCGAGAACGGAGTTTCGCCAGTTGATTCTCTTGGGATGGTTCGATATGACCACAAAACTTCAGGTAGCTCCTCGGCCCACCTTCCCTTTCTGGAGTCCAACCTTAGCTTGAGTCCTCGCTTTATGATCTTGTTTACCGCTTCGACTTGTCCATTCGCTTTTGGATTCGCAAGGGACGAACTGAGGTGGCTTATACCAAGTTTTCTGCAAAAGTCCTTGAACTTTGCATTGTCAAATTGTTTTCCGTTGTCCGTCACAATAGCATTGGGTATGCCAAAGCGGCACACAATGTTTGTCCATATGAACGACGTGACTCTGGACTCTGTGATGTGGGATAGTGCCTCGGCTTCAGCCCACTTAGTGAAGTAGTCCACAGCGACCACGACGAACTTTGTTTGTCCTTTGCCCAGAGGAAAAGGACCTATGATGTCCACCCCCCATTGCGCAAATGGCCATGGGGCCGAGACGGGGGTGAGCAGTTCGGGAGGTTGATGGATAACGTTTGCGAAACGCTGGCAGTTGTCACAAGCTTTCACAAACTGCTTTGCATCCTGCTCGACACTGGGCCAATAGTACCCTTGTCGAACCACCTTGGCCGATAACGACCTGACGCCAGAGTGGTTTCCACACACCCCTTAATGAACTTCCCTAAGAATGTAAAGGCCTTCTTCGGGAGTCACACACTTGAGGAGAGGCAGGGAGAAGCCACGTCGGTACAACATTCCTTCTCGGAGTGTGAACCGAGCTGCTCTTCGCGCCATCTTCTTTTGCTCCTTCGGATGTTGCGGTGGGTTTCCTTTGATGAACTCCACGATTGGGTCCATCCAAGTGAGTGATGGAGTATCAAGCTCCATTACATCTGGTTCCAAGATTGAAGGAGTGTCTAGGATTTCGACCGGGACCGATCAAGCCAGGTCGGTCTCGTATGCTGATGCCAATTTGGCTAAGGCATCATTAGAGTTCTCAGATCTTGGAACTTGACTTACCTCGTAAGTCCCGAACTGGGCGAGGTGCGATCTGACCTTGCTCAGATATTTTTCCATCCAGGGGTCCTTCGCTTGGTACTCCTCCTTGATCTGATTTACAATTAGCTGGGAGTCACTAAAGACCTTTATGTGATTGGCCCCCAGTCCTTTGGCAACGCGCAGGCCTGCTAGGAGTGCTTTGTACTCGGCCTCATTATTTGACGTCCGAAAGTTGAACCACAGAGCATATTCGAATCGCTCACCTCCTGGTGCGAGCAAGAGGATTCCTGCCCTGCACCCCCTCTCGTTAGAAGATCCATCAACGAAGATCGTCCACGGGAGGTCGGACTTGACCAACTGAGGTGGTGGAGTGAGCTCTGCGATAAAATCGGCTACTGCTTGTCCTTTCATCATAGTTCTGGGCTCGAACTGGATGTCGTACTCGCTCAATTCCAATGCCCACTTCATCAGACCCCCTGATGTTTCAGGCTTAAGGAAGATATTCTTCAGGGGCAAGTTTGTAAGTACTACGACCGTGTGCGCTTGGAAGTACGGCCTAAGTCTTCGGGCCGAGGTGACTAAAGCGAGAGCCAGCTTCTCCATTTGGGGATATCTGGTCTCGGCCTCGGTCATGGCCTTACTGGTGTAATAAACGGGGCTTTGGCTCGCACCCTCCTGCTTGATCAGTGCCGAGCTGACGACGCTAGCAGATACCACCAGGTACAAATGGAGTTTTTCCCCTGGTAATGGCTTTGCGAGTAGAGGTGCCGAGCAGAGATAGTCTTTTAACTGCCCTAGCGCTTGCTCACACTCTTCCGTCCATTCGAACGGTCCCTTCTTCCTAAGAACTTTGAAGAACGGAAGACATTTGTCCGTCGATCTTGACACAAACCTATTCAAGGCTGCAATCCTGCCATTGAGGCACTGAAGCTGCTTTAGAGTCTTGGGTGCCTCCATCTCGAGCACGATATTTATCTTCTCTGGGTTCGCCTCAATCCCACGTTTATTAACCATAAAACCAAGGAATTTTCCCGAGGAGACTCTGAAGGCGCACTTGGTCGGATTGAGCTTCATTTGGTACTTGCGTAGCACTCCAAAGGCTTCGGTCAGATCGGAAAGATGCGACTTTGACTGCTTGCTCTTGACAAGCATGTCGTCCACATACACTTCCATATTCCGACCGATCTGCTTGGCAAACATTTGTTCACCATCCTTTGGTAGGTCGCACCCGCATTCTTTAAGCCAAAAGGCATCACCTTGTAGCTGTACAGACCTTGGTCTGTTATGAACGCGGTGTGATCTTGGTCTGACAAATGCATTTTAATTTGGTTGTATCCGGAGTAGGCATCCATGAAGGTGAGTAGCTCGTGCCCGGCTGTTGCGTCCACGAGTTGGTCGATCCTTGGAAGGGGGAAGCAATCCTTTGGGCACGCCTTATTTAAACTAGTGAAGTCCACGCACATCCTCCACTTCCCGTTGGACTTTTTAACTAATACTACATTAGAGAGCCACTCGAGATACAAAATTTCTCGTATATATTCAGCTTTTAAAAGTTTGTTTACTTTCTCAACAATTACATCACTCTCTCTTTATTTACAAGTCTTCTTTTTTGCTTTACAGGTCGGAATGATGGGTCTATGTTGAGGCGATGCACCATGATCTTCGGGTCGATACCAAGCATGTCCTCATGAGACCATGAGAAGACGTTCGAGTTAGACCTGAGGAAGTTGATCAGTTCTTCCCTGTCAGTGGCCCCCAGCTTGGTTCCTATGCTTACTTGTCTTTCGGGGCTAAGTAAAGGAACAAGCTCGAGCTCTTCTGTTGGCGGGGAGAACTGCCTTTTGCCTTCCTTTGACAGGTCGGCCTCTGACTCCTGCAGCTTGCCACGATTGGTTTGTTCTTCCAGGGCGCATACCGCCGACCCTTTAAGCGCGGATGCATAACACTCCCGTGAGGTTTATTGCTCACCTCAGACCGTGCCCACCCCATTCGGGGTTGAGTATTTCAAGACTTAATGCAGTGTGGAGGGGACGGCCCGAAATGAGTGGATGATGGATCTCCCGAAAATGGCATTATAGGCCGATTTGCCATCGATCACTACGAACTCGGCCATCTGCGTTACTTGAGTAGCATCTTGCCCGATAGTTACCGGCAGGTCGATGCACCCTTCAGGGGAGACCGATTCTCTAGAGAATCCAACCAAGGGTGTTGGACTCTTCTTCAATTGTGACCTGGTCCATCCCAATGCAAGATATGTTGGGAGGGACAAGATGTTGGCAGATGCGCCTCCATCAACCAATACTCTTCGGACCAGGACGTGATCAATGAGAGGGGCGATCACGAGCGCGTCATTGTGGGGCAAATGGATCCCCTCTAGATCGGCATCGCCGAAAGTGATGGAGCAAGTAAGTTTCTGCTCCCTGATGATGCATACCTCGCGCCTGGCCTCGCGAGCTAGCTCTTTCCTCTTGTTTCCAGACTGGCCCCCGCTCGGACCTCCGAAAATAGTGTTGATGACCGCAGGTCGGTCATCCCGGTGAGGCGGCGTTCTTGAACGCTTCCTCTCTTCTTTCTTTTCGACTGAGTTAGACCTCGGTTTGCCCACAAATTTTTTGAAGTAGCCATCTTGAATGAGATCTTCAATCTGGCGCTTCAATTCCCAGCAACTTGTCGTATTGTGGTCGTGATTGCGATGAAAACGACAGTACTTATCTTTGTTACGTTTTTCTAGGTCTCCCCGGAGCTTCTCGGGTCGCTTGAGGAGCTTTTCCATCCCAGTCTCCTCAATGTTTGTAAGTATTTTAGAGATTGGGATGGTGGTCGGGGTATAACGTTCGTAAGGTCTACTTCGGTTGGGGCCACCGTCCGACCTGCGATACTTAATTCGGGTACTGGAGGAGGATGGACCCTTATCCTTGGACTTCACATCAGGCCTCCTCGTTTCCTAATTCAATTTCTTCTGGTCGATCCGCTTCTCAAGTCGGCCACTTTTGGTTCGGAGTAGCTCTTGTCCATCAATGACTTTTTTCGCCTTCTGCAATACTTCGGCGAAGGTGGCTGGAGCCTCCTCTCCAAGTTTTACTATCAAGGTCTCATCGGCCAGGCCGGTGAGGAAGTAACACATGGCCGAATCATCGGAGCAGTGCGCGACCTTAAGCTGCTCCTCCTGGAACCGTGTGACATATTCTCTCAGCGTCTCTCCTTCCTTCTGTCTCATGGTGGCGAGGTGAGTCGCTGTTTTTCCATTGTAATGCCGAGAAGAGAACTGGCTAATGAACTCCTTTCTCAGCTGAGAATAGGTCGATATCGACCTAGCCGGCAGTCTCCGGTACCACAGGGGCGCGCTGCCGGTAAGCGCGATCTGGAAGGCGCAGCATTTTATTGCATCCGTTGCCGCTTGAAAATCCATGAGGCCCTCGAAGACCTCAACATAGTCTTTGGGGTCTTTAGACCCATCATAGGGCTTCATAGTGGGAGTCTTGAACTTCGGAGGGATTGGGGCCTCCATAATATCCGAAGTGAATGACGATTCTCCCAAGTCGCCATCGTCAAACGAGATCTCCTTCTTCTCGCACCTGGCTTTGAGTGCCTCGACCTGCTCATCGAACCTGTGTTTCATCAGGTCGAATTCTTCCCTGGTGATCACAGCTTCTGGTGTAAGAGGCTTGTATTTCGATTGAGCCTTTAGGTTCGAGTTACAGAATTCTCGGGAGTAGGAATGAGAGTCTTCCGGCTCCCGAGATGCTCTCTTCTTCTTTTCAGTGAGATGCTTTCTCAGATCGTTATCCCGCAAGCTGTAATCCACTCCTTCATCGTTGGGAATGGGCTCGTGATCGCCAGGTTGGATAGATGGAGCTCCCTTTTCACCGGGTGCGCCCGGGGTTATAGAGGGAGACGCAGTTCAGTTAGCAGGCGTTGCCTCGGCGTACATCTCTTCCATTGTGCGCAACCGATGGCGCATATCATCCAACTCGCGCTGGAGAGTAGACAGAGCTTCAGGGTCTGCTGCCTGGTTGGCCCTTTGGGAGGTCTTTCTCGACGTCCCTCATCGGCCTCTGTTGGCTTTTGAGGGTTTCGGGTGAGCAGGTGGTAGCTCTTGGTTCGCATGGCGGGCAGATCTGCACGGCAGATCTCCCTCTTGCCCTGCTCGGACCTGGTCCTCGACTATTCTTGCACCGAGGTCTCGCTGAGGGCCGTTATCAGCGTTCACACCCCTCTGTTCTGTCGTATTGGCAGAGTTTGCTGGATGCACCATTTTTGCGTATATTTTTTTTTTAGATCGGGATGACTTAAGATGTCCTCCCCACAGACGGCGCCAAATGTTTATGCAGGAATTTGCACAACGGTTCTTCACGAATCGAGCTCGAACCCGGTCTCCGGTTCCAACCTGAATACTAGAGTGGACCTGCACAAGAGGGTAAGCACTCCGACGCTCAAGTCAGTATAGATCGGACTCCTTATTTAGTTCGAGGTGAGATTCGATACCTGAGCGTGAAATGAAGCCCTCTATTTATAGGTGATGGATCCGACAGCACACACGACCGACGGTTACATGTCTTTTCTCCTATCGGACCTGTCGGGTTCCGAGCAGGTCGGACCCCAGTCAGGTCGAACTTTGGTTCCCATACTTCATCTTTTAAGGGGCAAACCCGGTCACCTCGGCGGGGCCGAGGTGGACCTAAGCAATCCTTTTTATCTAATTTCTTCAAACACGAATAAGGGTCCTCCACGTGTCCCGGGTACGTTTACCCCCAAACATGCATAGTTTTTCTTTATTTAGCTTTAACTTCAATTTGTATATAGTTGTTAAGTATCCTTAGAACCAAGAGCATTAGGCTGAAGGTTACTCTTTCTTTTGTTTGACGTCGCTATCATTTGGTATCATTGTAACTATCGTTGATATTCTTTTGAGTTTTGTTTTTGGTGTCTTCTATACCATTGTCACCTAGTAAAAAAAAAGGGGATATTTTTGCAAGTTGCTTGTAGGCTTATACTCACTTGCTTCAAGACCGATTCACCACGAGCATTCAAGCAAGCATCTCCAAAGGGTATCCACAACAACATCCACCTTACCAAAAGAGAGGAAGCCAAGAGGACAAGTAAGGGAGTGAAAGTGAAATTGTATTGTTTATCCTAACCTTTTACTTGTGTAGTAATGGCATCAAGAGGAAAGTCTCATGACTCACAAGAAGAAAGAGACAAGACCAATGTGAGCGATGAAAAGCTTAAGGAAGCTCAAATCCAAACCTTTGCAAGGTTCACACAAAGGCTTGAAGACCTAATCGAATCCTTGCAAATGATGAACACACGAGTTCAAGGATTGGAAAGGCCACAAAGAATGCCACACCGAAGGAAACCAATGAGTCCAAGAGAGATATCCGATGGTTCTCAAGAAGATGAGGTAGGTACTTTAAATGAATATTTTGCTAATAAAGATCCTTTTGATGTAGGTCCTCCAAGAAGAGCATACAATTGGCCAAGGAAGAGGAAGATTCCAACAACACCAAGAGAGGCAAAGAAGGGAAAACTACCTTGGGATGAGTTAGTGTTTGTTTGCCACATCTATGATGATGGCAAGAAGGTAATTCTCGCAATCACTCATTTTAAAAATTATGCACTAACTTGGTGGGATAAAGTGATGGCTCATAGAAGGAGGAACCATGAACGACTCATAGCTTCTTCGATAGAGTTCAAGGAACTCGTGAAGAGAAGATTTGTGCCGCCACACTACCATATAGCAAATTCAATGAAACTTAATAAGCTCTATCATGACACCAAGGGAGTTGAAGACTACAACAAGGAGATTAACATGTTGATGAGTCGATTGCAACTAGAGGAAGATGAGGAGACCACTATGACTCAATTCCTAGATGGCCTTAATCCAGACATAGTCGACAAGCTTGATTTGCAACACTATGAAGACATGGAGGAACTTCTACACCTCGCCGTCAAAATAGAGGAGCAAAACCAAAGGAGAGCTAAAAACTATGTCAAATCTACTCCTAAAACCACTATTAGCAAAACGGAGAACAAATCCCTAGAGTCAAAGCTGAAAGTTAACTATGAAAGGGGAGAGTCATTCAAGTCCAAAGCCCAACCCAAAATCTCCAAGACAATGACTAGTGACATCAAATGTTTCAAGTGTCATGGAGTAGGCCACATAAGCCGAATTGCCCTAACCAAAGAGCCATGATACTTAAAGAGGGAGAACTAGTCACGGATAATGAGGAAGAAGAAAAAGTAGAGGTTAAGGAGAGGAAAGATGAGAGTAGTCAAGAGGAGGAAGTAGAAGAGGATTCCAAGGACATAGCCTTAGTGGCTAGGAGGAACCTCAACGTGCAATTTAGGGAAGAACCCTTAGAGGCACAAATAGAGAACCTATTCCATACTAGATGCATAGTAAACTCCACCCCAGGAAGCATTATCATTGATAGTGGGAGTTGCACTAATGTTGCTAGTAAGGATATAGTTGAGAGGTTGAATTTAGCCACCACACCCCACCCACGACCTTATAGCCTACAATGGTTGAATAATAGTAGGGATGTAAAGGTCCAAAAGCAAGTTCAAGTTCCATTCCACATAGGTAGGTACAAGGAGGAGGTAACTTGTGATGTCGTACCTATGCATGCTACTGATTTCTTGCTAAGGAGACCGTGTCAATTTGATAAAAGAGTGAATTTCGATGGTTTTCTTAATAAATATTAATTTAAACATCAAGGTAACAAAATCAAACTTGTACCTCTTTCTCCAAAGGAAGTACACATTTATGAGTTAAAATTGGAGGAAAGAAGGTTGGAGGCCGAGAAAAAGGAAGTTATTGAACTTCAAAATAAAAAGAAAGAGAAGGCTCCAAGAAAGAAAGGGAAAGCCGTGATCCTCATGGCTAGAAAAGATGAGATAGAGCGAGCTCTATGTGCTACACAATTGCTTCTTCTATATTTTGATGAAGGTAATGATCTCCTAACTCAAGAAACAACAAATACGTTGCCTAGTACTTGTGTTGAGTTTTTACAGGAAATTGAGGAGACAATCCCGAAGCCATGCCCAATGTGGAAGGACAAATGGAAGAAAAAGAAGGAAAAGGAAGCAACTTCGAGCCACCCACTCAAGGATCCCAAATACCTCAAGAGGCCAAGCCACATGAGGAGAGCGCAAATGACAATCAAGTGGAGATCTTTGAGAAGAAGGAAGAAAATGAAGTTTTTCAACTTCATCAAGGTAATAGTCCTACTATAGATGCATATCATTGGACTAACTTGCTTCGTTTTGATGTAGGTAAACAACTTGATTCGAGGACGAATCCAATTCAAGAAGGATGAAATGATGTGATCATATTTGACCCAACACTCCAAAATGACACCTACACCAACAAGGAAGAAGAACTTGAGGAAAGACCCCCCAACCGAAGGAGGCTTCATTGGACACATCAACAAATTTTTACTATTTTGAAGGCCAATGAAGAACTCGCTAGGGTAGAGAGCAAGCATGGAGAAGAAGAGAGGTCAAGCAAGTGGCCCCATTTTAAGGACAAGCCTATCAAGAGGCCACTCGCACGCAAGCACCGCCAGTTGCACGCCCTTGCGCGCTGTGAGGGTTGACTTTTTACTGCAGAAACATGTGTTGGTAGGTCTGTTTCACCACGTTTTTGACCCCTCTCCCATTATTATTTGCCAAAAAGAACCACATATTATTAAAGTAGAACATGCATAGATTATTTCTGCATAAAAGTCAAAGTATGGTACTTTAGGAAAAATATAAGATAAATGTGGTCCAAGTTGGAAGAAAATAACATAATTTAGTTTTTGCATAATTGCGCCCGGCACATTTTTGAAGGACAAAATGTCAAAACACAGGTTTTGATTAATGAAGGGCAAAGAGGACATTTCCCACATGTTCAAAATCGTGAGTCCAAGTCCAAGTGATGTGGTTAGGTGAATCTCAACCCTTTTCCACCTAAAATGGAGGGGAGTTTCAACCAACCTATGGTGCTATAAAAGGAAGTTGACTGGTGGTTATGCTGAACGCACGCACTAAGCGTGGTAACAATTATATAGATGCAAGCGCACACCTGTCAGAGTAATATAAAATGGATGGAGTATCCAAGTATCAATCCTCAAGGACTTCTAAATAATTTCCAAACTCTAAAGTTTTAAAGAATAGTGAATGTTGAAATGAGTGATTCTTGTAAAATGGGAAGTGGTCACAAATAATGGTTTTGGATTTGAGATTTGGACTTGTAATGATAAAACCTAGCCCGAATTACTTCAAGTTAGCCAACAAAGAATCAAGAACACGCTAAGGACGATATGCATTTTACTTTAGGAACCAACGACTACGCTTTTCACTTGACTTATGTCTAAGCAAGTTCAAAGTCCTAAGACATTCCCTAATATGTCTATTATGAGAGATATCTTAGTTTTAGGATGGAAATAGTCGCAACCTCGGGTTAAGGTCCTATGTCTAGGCTACTTAAGCTGAACCCTTATGTCTAAGGCGCTCCTCTCCTCGGTTTAACCACTCAACAATGCAAATAAGCAACCTTTTCTGTATTGACTTGTTAAGACTTACAGTGGCCTTCTCTAAATCCTAACTTTTGGGAAAACATGTTGAGCAATGAATGGAAAGCAAAAACACTACTTCTTAGCAACACTTTTTAGAAATAAAAGGCTAACTATCCATAACCGGGCTAGAGACGGGAATTTAGAAAGACATATTGAAGAAAATACAGCAAGTAAAGTGGTTGAAATTGAAATGCATGTGTGAAAAACAAAAGTTAACTAACGGAGAGTTTTTATCGGGATTGAGAGCTTCGCCCTTCTCTTTCAAGCAAGGGGGAGTGTCACGTGCTCCTTCCTCCAAAAACACAACTCTCTTAACTAAAAATAAAGTAAAGGCAAAGGGAAGATAAGCAAAGTGCTGGATTTTTATATATTTGAATAAGTAGAAAATAACTAAGTACAAATGGAAACAAAACAAAGCTCAATAAAGGAATGTAAAGTGCTCGGGATTTAAAAACCAAAAGCAACTAATGAAAGCAACTCAAAAGTACTTAGAAAGCAACAAAGAAACACTAAAAATGATCAAGAGAAGGAAGCAAGGCTTAATGATTTTGGTGGAGAAGCTGCTGGAATTTATAGCTGTGCAGAATTGGTTAGGTAGGTCCTAAAACGATGGTGAATCACCCATTTCCAACATCTTTGACTGACTAAATCGTGCTGAAACTGATAGTGGAACACTTCTTCTACACGTATGCATCGGTTGGAACCACCAAAACGCATTGGAAGACGCGTTTCATTAAGGGCAAAGTTGGAAGAAAACCAGTTTTTCTGCAGGCACGCAGGCGCCTGGCGCCTCCTGAGGTACTTTTCCGTCTTTTTGCTTCTTTTGATTAATTTCCACTCCCACATGGTCCTAAAATGTCATAAATATAATATAAGCCAACCACAAACCATCATATATAAATTTTGCATGAATTGGAACTCAAACGACCGAGAAAAAGTCCGAAACAAAGCTAAAACATAGTAAAAACAGCATCTAAAACCTTCTTTTTACGCATGTAAACAAGCGTAATTAGAAGTCATCCCTCCATCAGCAAATCATCCCTTCCAAGCTTCATTTCATCTTCTTTTAGTTGCTTTCTAGTTGTAGAGCACGTTTTTAGGGTTTTATGTTTATGTTGTAGTTGTTCATTTCTTTGGTTTTCACACTTTTACCTTTCGTATTGGCTTTAATTCAAGTTCTTACTTTCGTTCTTTGTTCATTTTGTTCTTTTAAAGTTCTTTAGCGAGTTTCAACTTCCCTCACGATCGCGAGTTTCAATCTTTATTCAAAATTAATATATATATCTATATATAATGTATCAATATACATTGTAGAACCAAAAAATTTGGGCCAATCATAAACGGCCACGTCATTATCTATTTTATTTAGGGATTAATTATATATTAACCCTAAATTAAAATTAAAGATAATTTGACAATTAAAATATGTAATTGGGTCATATGAGTATTGGGTCTGGAATCGATTTGGTTCAAAAACCCAATTTACCCTGAAATAAAGTGGATTAATATTTAAATTTACATAAATCCATTTAAAGAATTTGGCTTGGCCCAAACTTAGCCAAGCCCAATGGCCCACCAAAGCCTATGGAAACCTCTATAAATAGAGGGGACCTCATTCATTTTGAAGGTTCAGAATTTCAGAATTGAGAGAATTCATACCAAATTGAAGACTCTTTGAAGACTTGAAGATTCGAAGACCAACTTGAAGACTTTGAATACTTGAAAACTTGAAAACTTTCGAAGAACATATAACTTCGATCAAAATTCAAAAATATATATCTTCACATCAAGTTCGAGAGAAAGAATTAGAGGATAAAGATTAGAGATTGAATCCACTATACAACACATAGGAACAATATAAAAGTTCAACTCCACAAAACTTAATTTCTCCGGAAATCTCGTGTGAACAAATTGGCACGTCCAGTGGGACAATCTCTACCTCTCATCTCCTTCTCAAGACTTAAAGTTTTTCAAGAAAATCAATGGAATTTAAAAAGGCTTCTACAACAGCTGCTTACATGAGTAACCTTCATATGGGTCATATCACCTATGGTTGCTCTGATGAATTCCAACTACGGGAACATCAAACTCCTCCTGTTGTTGCAAACAAAGTAATGATGCTGCAAGAAACATCTATTGAAAATGAGTTTCTTGTTAATCATAACCCCTTATTTGATTTTAATCCTGACATTGTCTCTGTTATGATGACTGATGCAAGCACTATAGATAAAAAAAATGGCTGAAATGGAAAAGAAGCTCGTTGCATTGATGAAGACAGTGGAAGAAAGAGATTATGAAATCGCTTCCTTGAAGAATCAGATTGAAAACAGAGATGTTGTTGAGTCGAGTCAAACCTTTGCTATTAAGATAAATGACAAGGGAAAGACTATCGCTCAAGAAAATCAATCATAATATTCCACTTCGATCACTTCGCTGTCTGTTCAACAGCTCCAAGATATGATCACGAACACGATCAGAGCGCAATACGGTGGACCTTCTCAAAGCCCCCTCTTGTATTCTAAGCCATATACTAAGAGGATTAATGATCTGAGAATGGCTGCTGGATACCAACCTCCAAAATTCCAGCATTTCGATGGGAAGGGCAATCCCAAACAACATATTGCTCACTTCGTCGAGACTTGTGAGAATGCTGGTACAAGAGGTGATCAATTGGTCAAGCAGTTCGTCCGAATGTTAAAGGGAAACGCCTTTGACTGGTATACTAATCTCAAGCCTGAAACGATCGAGAGTTGGGAACAGCTTGAAAGAGAATTCCTAAATCGCTTTTACAGTACGAAGAGAACCGTCAGCATGATGGAGCTCACGAACTCCAAACAAAGAAAAGGTGAACCGGTTGTCGAATATATCAACCGATGGAGAGCTCTAAGTCTTGATTGCAAAGATAGACTTACTGAACTATCTGCTGTCGAATTATGCACTCAAGGTATGCATTGAAAACTTCTTTACATCCTTCAAGGTACAAAACCTCGCACCTTTGAAGAGCTAGCAACTCGTGCTCACGATATGGAGCTAAGCATTGCTAATCGAGGAAGTAAGGATTCTTTAGTGCTGGACTTAGAGAAAGAAAGCAAAAGTGTTGAGAAAACTTCAAATGAATTTTTTGGTGTAAACACAATCTCTCCCAAGTTGTTTTCAAAAATAAAAGGAAAGAGAATTGAGAAGCAACAAGGAAATAGGAAAAGATGGCTAGGCTTGAAAGAAAGACAAGAAAAGGTCTATCCTTTTCCTGATTTCGATATCCCTTATATGTTGAAACAACTACTGGAAACACGACTGATAGTACTTCCAGAGTGTATACGGCCAGAAGAAATGGGTAAAGTTGATAATCCAAAATATTGCAAGTACCACCGAGTTATCAGTCATCCAGTGGAAAAGTGTTTTGTCCTAAAAGAGCATATCCTAAACTTAGCTCAAGAAGGAAAGATTGAGCTGGATTTCAATGAAATAGCTCAATCAAATCACGTTGCAGTAACAACAAATATAGGCAGCCAAACACCTCAAAGTCTATTCTACAATAAGGGGATAGACTTGATCCAATTTGGAACGTTGAAGCCTATATATGTTCGCTCTCAACAGAAGACTTCAAGAAATGCCATTAAAGATGTTGTCAAATTTGTCAATCAGGGAGAGGAAAACTGGGCTGCTGTGACTCGTTAGAAGAAACAAAAAAAAAGTTTTGCTCAGAAGAAGTCATCTATGCTCAGCAAAGAGCATGAACACCAAGGAAAGAAGGATTCAAGGAAGCCTAAATCAGAGAGGAAATAAAATAAAGACTCCTTTCGACCCCAGATATCGGCAACCTTAAAAGAATTCTCCCCAAAAAAATTCTTCTATATAAAAAAAAGAAAGAAAATCTTGCAAGTTCACATTACATAAATGTGGAAGAAATTGACAACTCTAAAATAACTGAGCAAATGACTTCTGTATTCGATCGCATCAAGCCTTTAGCTACTCGACCTTTAGTCTTTCAGAGGATGAGTATGGCCACTACAAAAGAAGAAAGTCAATGTGTTACATACATCCCCTCTCGATCTTTCAGTATTTCAAAGGCCAAGCATCTCCATGTCAAAGAAAAATCAATCTTTGAAATCTGTTTTTGATCGTCTCGAAGTGTCAAACGATCAATACGAAAGAATGATGAAGACTGTGGAAGCAAAATCATCCCATGAAGTAAATGATTATAAGAAAATTCACAGCATTGTTCCTTCACGTATGAAACGAAAATTCTCCCTTATCATAAATACAGAAGGTTCCTTAAAAGTAAAACAAAAGCTCTTCATCTCAATCAATCCTAAAAATGGAGGATATGGAAGTTGTGATGAAAATGAGAGCATTTGAAATACAACACTTCTTATCGTAAGAGTCTAAACTACATGATACTCCTGGCCCGTATGAGTTTAAAAGGTGAATGGCCCAAAAAAAATAATCTTGTATTTGAACTACGTTATGACTTGATCTCTTCCTAGGATACGTAGGCAGCTTAAAGAAATCTTTAAGTTCAGTCCAAGTTTTTATAAAAAAAAAACTAAAAAAAAATGGCGACACCACAGTAACGCTACAAAACGCAACCTTACCAAGAGTGACGATACGACGCTTAACCCTATTGAACGCTAGCTTTGTAGCAGAATGAAGGATGGTCACTAGGGGCATATACCATCAAATTAGGTTGTGCCCTCATGATAAGTATCATCCCTCAAACTTGATCTTTGCTTGATGGTTGGCGAAAATGTTGCAGTCGATTGATCGTTGGTGAAGATATTGCAGGCGATTAATCGTTAGCGAATAAGTTGCAATCACTTGATCATTGGTGAATGAATTGTAGCTGCTTGATCATTGGCAAATATATTGCAAGCTTGATCGTTGGCAAAGATATTGCACCCGCTTGATGGTTTGCGAAGAAGTTGCAATCACTTAATCGTTGGCGAAGAAGTTGCAACCAATTTATTGTTGGCGAATACATTGCAGACGCTTGATCGTTGACGAAGATATTGCAACTGATTGACCATTAGCGAATAAGCTGTAGCCACATGATCGTTAGTAAAGAAATTGCAGCTTTGCGAAAAAAATTGTAGCTGCTCGATCGTTGGTGAAGAAATTGTAGCCGCCGAATGTTATCCCTATATAGGCGTCATCCCCGAAAGGATGGTAACCGTGAGGGATACTTCACCAAATTAGGTGGCCTTGTCCCGCGAGGATATGTGAGCCGGACGATATCCCTATATAGGCATCATCCCCTAAAGGATGGTAGCCGTGAGGGATACTTCACCAAATTAGGTGGCCTTGTCCCATGAGTATGTGTGAGCCGGACGATATCCCTATATAGGCGTCATCCCGGAAAGGATGGTAGCAGTGAGGGATACTTCACCAAATTAGGTGGCCTTGTCCCGCGAGGATGTGTGAGCCAGACGATATCCCTATACAGGCGTCATCCCCAAAAGGATGGTAGCCGTGAGGGATACTTCACCAAATTAGGTGGCCTTGTCCCGCGAGGATGTGTGAGCCGGACGATATCCCTATATAGGCGTCATCCCTGAAAGGATGGTAGCCGCGAGGGATACTTCACCAAATTAGGTGGCCTTGTCCCGCGAGTATGTGTGAGCCGGATGATATCCCTATATAGGCGTCATCCCCGAAAGGATGGTAACCGTGAGGGATACTTCACCAAATTAAGTGGTCTTGTCAATTCTTGGAGTATCTTTGCTGCAAGAGAGAGGAAAAAAACAAACAAAAAGGAGAAAAGAAAAATCAAGATGAAGACAAACCTTGATAATTAGGTGAAGTGCGAAAGTTTGATATCCCAATTCCAATAGAAGAAGCGACAAAATAAAGTTAGCTCCTAAAAAAAAGAACGCACTGTTAAAAGAAATTGTTGGGGAAATACTTTTAAATTGAAAAGAAAGGAAAAAAAATATTTTCTAAAATTTGAATACATGAGAAGTAAAAAAAAAACAGAAGAGAAAGTATTTTTTTTCCTTTCTTTTCAACCTTTTCACTGGATTTCTGCTGTGCTTCTACAAATGTACCAGAAGGCCCAATTTATAGGCAAAAATTTGGGGTTCAAATCTGAATAACAAATCAAATCCCAACTCAAATATGATTCCTTTTTCAAATTATGGTTGGAAATTTGATTCGATTCTTAATTTAAATTTGATCCAAATCAAATCCCAACTCAAATATGATTCATTTTTCAAATAATGGTTGGAAATTTGATTGGATTCTTAAGTTGACCCAAATCAAGTCCGAACTCAGGATTCCTATTCAAATTCGAAATTGAAATCTGGTGGGATTTTAACTCAGCTCCCAAGTAGGATTTTTTTTTTTCAAATTCAAATTCTAAATTTGATTGGATATCAAATTTAAATCCTTTTCAAATTCATCGAAAATTTGAATTATATTCCAACTTTTAAATTACGTTGGATAAATTTCATGTTTTCAAATTTGATCCAAAATTCAAATTTGAACCCTAAATCCAGCGTTTAATTTAAAGTTGGATAAATTCCAAAATTTTTAATTCATCCCAAATTTGAATTCGAATTATATTCCAACTTTTAAATTAGGTTGGATAAATTTCATATTTTCAAATTTGATCCAAAATTCAAATTTGAACTAAAATCCAGCGTTCAATTTAAAGTTGGATAAATTTTAAATTTTCAAATTCATCCCAAATCGAATTTGAATCATATTTTGACTTTTAAATGAAATTCAAAGTAAAAAAAAAAACTTTTGAAGATAATTTAAATTTCAATTGATAAATTTCAGATGTCTCATTTTAAATTGTGCAAATTTAATGTTAATTGGACCTACAACGATATCTTGGTCAACGATTAATACTTTCTTTTTTCAAAATTATGACTTAAATTCATCTTTTTTATTGCACAATATTTTCGAAATTCAGCCACAATTATATTTGGCATAAATTTCGAAAAAGGGCATTTGTAGAACCAAAAAATTTGGGCCAATCATAAACGGCCACGTCATTATCTATTTTATTTAGGGATTAATTATATATTAACCCTAAATTAAAATTAAAGATAATTTGACAATTAAAATATGTAATTGGGTCATATGAGTATTGGGTCTGGAATCGATTTGGTTCACAAACTTGACCCAAAACCCAATTTACCATGAAATAAAGTGGATTAATATTTAAATTTACATAAATCCATTTGATGAATTGGGCTTGGCCCAAAATTATCCAAGCCCAATGGCCCACCAAAGCCTATGGAAACCTCTATAAATAGATGGGACCTCATTCATTTTGAAGGTTCAGAATTTCAGAATTGAGAGAATTCATACCAAATTGAAGACTCTTTGAAGACTTGAAGATTCGAAGACCAACTTGAAGACTTTGAATACTTGAAGACTTGAAAACTTTCGAAGAACATATAATTTGATCCAAATTCAAGAATATATATCTTCACATCAAGTTCGAGAGAAATAATCAGAGGATAAAGATTAGAGATTGAATCCACTATACAGCACATAGGAACAATATAAAAGTTCAACTCCACGAAACTTAATTTCTCCGGAAATCTCGTGTGAACAAATTGGCACGTCCAGTAGGACAATCTCTACCTCTCATCTCCTTCTCAAGACTTAAAGTTTTTCAAGAAAATCAATGTAATTTAAAGTTTTTCGTTTGTGTGTTTTTGTTCCTTAAAATTCAAGAACAAGATCTTCGTTTTTGCTGCGAAATTAAGGTCGTTTCATTTATATTTGATGAATACCATGTGAAATGTAAATTTTTGTATTATTTAACTTCTATAAAAAATAGTTTCTAACTACTGGTATATTTATATAAATCTCTACTGTAATCATTTTTAATAGTTAAAACATAAATGATTCGACGATTAAAGGTCGTTATTATAACATCTTCTAAAAAGCGTTCAAAAGAAACACGCTTCATTACTTTAATTAGGCACTGAGGAAGAGGGAGGAGGTGCTCAGCCATAAGAACAACTTAATGTTCTTGGAAATTGAATAATCTACTGCATTTATTTGTTGTTTGTAGAACTTGCATTGCTATTTTGCTTACTTCAATTTATGCATATTTACCTCGAGTTTTTTAATTTATGCAATTATTCTTGTTAATGGATATTAGAGGAAGAATATTAAGTAAATAGTTTTTTGAACCATTATTTGCTGATTTACTCATTATTATTGGCTCTAATTGGCTCTAAGTCTTTCATTTGCTTTGTTTTATGTCTATCTATACTATATTAAAAAGGGAAGACGTAGAAAAAATATTTCTGGACACTTTTGTCCATTATTAATTTTAGTAATTTACAAACTAAACCATTAATATATTATTATAAATAGTAAATTAATTATTAATTATTAATTATCAATACTAATAAATGCATAGAATTTAAAATGTTAGAATGCAAAAAGTTTTTAGCTAGAACATGAAATTAATTTTTTATTTAATTATAATTCATACTAGAATTTCAAGAGTCTTAGAATGTCAAAAGCTTTTGTAACTTCTTAGCTTCTACTACTATAAAAATAGGCTTCTTCCACCATATTTTTCACAACACTTAGAGTTTGACTACTTTATTCTTAGTTCTCTCAAAACATCTCTTAAAGATTATTCAATTTTAGAAACTTCTTGAGATGTTGGTGCCATATTCATCAAGAGTTGCAAGAGATGGATATACATCAAGTTGCAAGAGATGCATATTCATCAAGTTACAGTGGATGTACGTGTCAAATATATATATCTCGAATACTTGGCTTGCGACGTCACCATTCCACAATTTTATGAAGTTCAATAATAGTATTTGTCAGACAATTATCAAGAGTGAGGATATCTACTCTAAAATATTAGTGTATAGTTAGGATTTGTATTTTTTTTTTGTTACCATTGTTTTTTTATTGTTTTTCTATAATTAATGTATTTTATTTTAGAATGTTTTTCGTTTGAGCAATTTTATTTTACAAGCTCATGTCATGTTCTTATTGTTGAAAAAAAAAATAATGTAAGTTAATACATCAAAATGTGTTAATTAATTAAATAGTTAATTAATAAATTAATTACGAACAATAACTTCTTAAAATGTGAGATACAAAACTTTTGGTCATTTTCATAACGATATAGTTTAAATAAATTTAATCATAATATTATATTAAATAAGTTAATTAATGTGATATCAAGTTAAAAAGTTCAATAAATAACAAAATGTTAGCTCTAAAAATCCATAGAATCTTTAATAAACAAACAAAATAGTTTAAAAAATAAAGGGTCCATTACGGGTAAAACAACATTTTAAAAATAAAAATATTAAAATACCTATTTATTTTTTTAATTAATATATTAAAAATAATGAAATGTAATTTATAATTTTTTCATTTTAATTTTATATATTTTCATTTTCATCCTATTTTATTAATAATTTATTATTTTTTATAATTTTACTAATTATGAATAATAAAATAAATTGATCAATTTGTAATATATAAGTAACTAATGAATTTTTTTATAAATTCAAAGTACATAGTAATTTTATAACTATAATATAAAATAAAGTAAAAGAAAAAAAATGTATGTGTTAATAGTTAGAATATGAAAAGTTTATTTACCTACGTTAATTTAATAATTATTACTTTTAATTATATTATATTTAATTTTAAAATAACAAAAATCTTAAAATCTCAAAATAAATTTAATCTAAAAATACAAAAGTCTTAAAATCTAAAAGAATTATAATTTTTATATATATATACAAACTTATAAATATACAAGCTTTATACTTATTTATTGCTTTGAAATTTATTTTAATTAATACGATGAATTTGAACTAAAAATTTTTAATATGAAAAGTATTACGGTTTATTTACTAAAAATTTATAGATTTATCTTCCATCATAATTAATTTTAGAATTTTAAAAAGCTTTATAACTCTATCTCATTCTCTTATTATAAAAAAGAGTTCTTCCACCATTTTCCACTAGCAATATGAATTTTCTTTTGTTTATTTTTTACTTTTGCTATCTTTCATTTCCTTCATTTTTCAAGTCTAAGTAATCTAAAAAACAATTCAAGATGTTATGTGATATACTAAGAGAGCCCCATGAATCAATTTATATTGTGAATTATTGATTTGAGATGTTACAATTCAATTTTGAAGTTCTGTGTTATCTGGCAGTTATAACAAGGTAAATATATATATATCTTAATTTTCTTGTTTCTTTTACTATTAGTGATATTTTTTTATTTACGTTATTATAAAATTAATTAAATTAAAAATGTTTCGTGCATTTGCACGTGGTACCATACTAGTTTAGCTAAGTGCAAATATCTTTGAGGCATTTTACCTCTTGTTTATGGATTTATGGAACAATTTCTATTTACATTTGTTGCTTATAATTATGACAAAATTTCTGACCTCTTTACTTTTATTGTGAATGCATATTTACCTCTTGTTTCTAGAGTTATGGAATTTATCTTTTCTATATAGGCATAACTTACGGCAATGATATTTACCCCTCATTTTACTTGGATTTACTTATGATAATTGACTCTCAACCTTTGATAATGCATACTATTGTTGGTTTATGCATATACCTAAGTGCAAATATCATCGAAATAGTTATGCATATATATATATACCCATTGGTGCAAATTTGTACAAATAATAACAGTAAATACGCAAAAAACCAATGTAAATATAAAACTAACAACGTATTATTTGATATTGATTAAAATATAAGTTCAAATATCATCGAGGTATTAGGCATATATACACGGTGAAAATTTGTGACAATAATCAAAAGTCAATATCCAAGAAGGAAATGAAAATATTAAAACTAAACTAAGCATTATTTGTTAGAGATGAAAACTCAACTGCAAATATCATTGAGGTAGTTAGCCAGCTCGACTCGTTCTTCGGGCCCTGCTTCTCTGGTAAACAAAAGATTAAAATTGGAAATAAAATAAGAAGAATCCAAAATTAACTTAACACTAAATTCGGTTTCAAAATTAATTTGAGAGTAAAATGAAATTGTTTTGAAAAGGAATTCAAATTTAATTTATTACTAAAATCGATTAAATCATTCCGTTTAAAATGAAATCTACTTAAAACTCATTTTCTATTAATTAGGGGAGCCATAAGTTTATTTTGCAATCTAGTAAATCTCGAATTAAACTCTTTTAGGTGATGTTTAAAAATCAAATAAGGGCAAAGTTGTAAAATACACCATGTTTTCTTGAACAATTGGTTGGCTCCTTGTGCAAACTATGATACCGTTGGCCATTTATTAAACTGAGTGTCCAAATTTAGCCACTACCCTAAATTTCCTTTTTCAACAACAAGAACAAGGACTTCCTGTATAATTGAAAAAGCTTTAGTTGAGACCAAAGTGGTGGAAAATAATTTTATTAACAAAACAAGAAAATGATGCATGACCTGATCATAAAAATAGGAACCTAGCTAATGTATATCCTTAATTATCTTCATCGACCTGAGACACAAACACATAGAACAACAAAGAAAGTGCCTTATTAAAAAGGTAAGCATGATATTCATTAGAACATTACTATTCCATACACAAGGGACAAAAAATAACAAAACTCAAAAAGATGATTCACCCGTTTTACATGGTAGATATCATATTAATGCCCAACAAAATTTTCCACGACAGACATATCTTAATCCAAAAATAAAACAAGCGTAACTAACCAAAGGAATAAATCTAACTCAAAAGAAAACTAACCTACCAATAGGTTTAACAAGTTCAAAATAAAAAGGTAAAAGAAACAAATAAAGGGAGAAAAGGAACTTCCTAATCATTGTCAAAAACATGTTTGGAAAAGTCAAGTTGCCTCGAAGAAGATCGGATGTCGGCCATAAAATCATTAGGAATGGATGCGTCAGCATCCTCGAATATGTCCCAAACGAACTGACAAGTACCATGTGCAATGGATAAATGGCAGGAGTACTTGCGCTCAAGAGCTCTATACTTTAACTATAAGCTCGCAATTCCAACCTCTGATGCTGCGACGTTGGAGGCTAAATTCTCATCCCGCACTAAAACATAACCACGAACTCGCCTTCCTAGGAGTTACAATGTTGGCTTTCTGCACTTTTACACCTACTTTTAGACATAACTAAGTGATCAAAGCAGGAAAACAAAATAGACCAATAGACTCATCTGTGCAGACACGAATTGGATCCAAAATGAGGTGCCCAAAATTGAATGGGATCCTCTTCACGAGGTAGTTATTAAAAAGTACTCTGACCCTCCTGATGGATGAATCATGAAAAGTGGGAATAAGTTGGTTCTTCACCATATAACCCCAAACGGTGGCTTGCTCATTCAAATCCGATAGAGGTAGAGAAAGGATTCCATTCTTGGAGACTGTCCTTGAGTGACTGGGTCTAACCACAAGCTGACGTGTCTCCTCTATCTGCTCCTTGGACGGGTGTAAAATTAACCCGTTCCACTCCGCGTCAATGAAATCTTGAAACCTATGTGAGTGTTAATAACTTTAGAGGAAAATCAACTATCTTACCTCAAACACGCATTGCATCGCCTCCTTGTGGATGGATGGTGGCATAAAATTCCTTACTCCTTTTTCGACCACCGTTGCAGCAGTGCAAACAAAGTCTCCCACCCTTGCACTTCCAACAGAACTTTGACATAATTCGGCACGAGCTCTTGCTCTTCTAAAAATCTCTCCTCAAACAAAAGACCTCTATTCTCAACATTCTTTTAATGCACTTGACGAGCTTCCGTCTTCCTTTTAACAGAATTATGTTAAGTTGCCTCTTCGACCTAATCTCCTTATTCTTCATGCTTATATGCAACGAAGTGAGATTCATCCTCTCGCAAAGGACTGGAACTTCTGTTTCTTATGAAGGCCCCTTTCTGTGCATCTAAACGGGCCAAAGCAACTCTGGTTCTCAGTCTACAATAAGCAGCGCCTAACACTTATTGAATTTTCTTATTTCCTTTCTTGATTTTCTTTGCAAATCTACAAGGGAGATGCCATCATCGGAGCTCTCTACCACTGGCACAAAACATGGGTACAATACAGAGAAAGTAAAAATCGAAGGGCATAAACTTGTGGGTGATAATGGTGTAGTAGCAGAGGACTCATGGTGCACATCCTCAAGATCAGATTGCTCATCTCCAATGGGTGAACTAGCTTCTCCTTTTATACTACTGACCTCTTGCTCGACAAGCTCAGATGATCTCTCCATTCCTATCTCGTATCGCAACCAATCATCTTCTCAGCTCTCATAATTTGCCGATCCACATACCACTTGTGGACTAGCGGGATTCGGTTCATAAACAATAGGTGGAGCTGCTGGTTGCTAATCAACAGGACCTTCTACATCACAGCCCATCGATTTAGCTCTAGATTGTTCAACGGCGACCGTTTGTTTTGGATCCCCAATGTGCTCTTTGTCTTTTTGGTTCTACTGTGTTACATTTAAACTCATGGGCAAAATACTGACATACTGTATAGAAGTTCATGTGGCTGAATACCTGGAATAGACGCAGGCGGTGTGAAAAGATAGTAGCGTTAGGCACTACTACACTACAGATTCTTTGATCGTCTGAATCACTGTGAATTATTGGCAGGCTCTGTGTTCTGATCCTCCTGATTGTCCCCTTGCCCTAACTCAACTTCAGCACACACATTAATAGTATGGGAATAGATGGGAGGTTTGATAGGTGATGGAATAGGTGAACCCCTAGGTGGCAAGTGTTGTAATTCCAATGGAGACCTTTTAAAAAACGATTCAAACGCCTCTTTATTTCTCAAATTTAAACTCATCCTTTTCTCTACCATAGCCTTCCATTCTTTTCTCAATTTTTGAATGTTCTCAAAATTATATTTTCTAATAGGCTGTATACTAGAATCTTGCCTTCTTCCTTTGCCCCAACATGCTATCTTTCTCTTCTTGATTTTCTCTCTCCTAACCTCTTAGTTTCACCCGATACCCCACATTTTACGAATTTTTTAACGAACTAGGAGGAGTGGGTAATGTTGTGTTGATGCAGAAATTTGGCCTTCTGAGATTCCGCCAAATTCGCTCCAATCTTCTATAATAAAAAGGATCGACGAGACCTACAAAACAGAACAACATTAAAGACCGGTGTGGATCTTACCACACAGGTTCCGATGCTTAAGTCAGAATCGGAGTTGTTGAGTATAAAGTGTAGAGTGTTGCGAGCATATCATTAGGGTTTGGCTTACTTCCCTATTTATAGGAGTTGAATCCTGATCCCTCTAGGGATTGTGGAATTTGAATCCTGATACATCTACGAAATCTGATTATTTGAATATGAGGAAAATCTTGAGGCAATCAGGATATCTCCTACTTGAATATATGATATCTTCTCCTTTTGAATATAGGATATCTTCGCCTGAATCATATGGCCATCAAGATATCTTCTCTTTTGAATTCCTTAAATAAAGAGAATTTGAATTATAGAAAATTAGGATTTTATCATCCATAACAATAGCCTCCACGCTCAAAGTTGAAGATCGTCATACTTTTGCATTGAGAGTATTTTGTCATTTATGAGTTTACTATTTTTGTGGAATAGCTCTATTTTTTGTCCCTGTTGGTTGTCGTCTTTATGGGCTGGCTTTCCTAGCCCCCATTCTTTTCTGTTGTAGTTCGTTACAATCAAGTCTCTTGGGCTCTACTATACGGTTAGTTTTAACTGTTAGATTTTGGCCGGATCTAACTTTCAGTTGGGCTAGCTGTACCACCTTTAAGTTTTTAACCTGTTTGGGTTTTGCCCATGGTTTTATACCCTAGGCTTTATTATTGGGTCTCCAACCTATTTGGCTTTTGCCAATGGTTTTATACCTTGAGTTCAGTCGATACCCTTCTGTTGTTGTCGGTCGTTGTTTCATGGGCTGGTCTTCCTAGCTCCATACTATTTCTACATTGTTGGCTGAAATCAAGTCTCATGGGCTCTGCTATACGGTTAGTTTTAACCGTTAGATTTTAGCCTTAATTGGGATCTAACTTTTAGCTGGCCAGCGGTACCACTTTTGGGTTTCTAACCTGTTTGGCTTTTGCCCATCGTTTTATACCCCAGGGTTTACTCTTATGGGCTTTCGCCAGAGGTTTTATACCTTGAGTTTAGTCGGAACCCTTGGGTTTCTAACCTATTTTGGCTTTTGCCAAATGGTTTTTTTACCCTGGGTTTCCTTGATTGGTTTGGCTTGCCTACTTTCCGTTTCAATCTTGCTGGGCCTATACGAATGCCTTTTTCAGCACCTTTGGGATTCTTTTCCCCGGTTTCACTGACTGGCTTCTAGCTTATTGGCCTGCTTCAAGTCTATCCCAGTTCGAGTTCCTTGACCATTTATACTGTGACACTCTTGACTGGGCGTTTATGCTGAACGCACGCACTAAGCGTGGTAACAATTATATAGATGCAAGCGCACACCTGTCAGAGTAATATAAAATGGTTGGAGTATCCAAGTATCGATCCTCAAGGACTTCTAAATAATTTCCAAACTCTGAAGTTTTAAAGAATAGTGAATGTTGAAATGAGTGATTCTTGTAAAATGGGAAGTGGTCACAAATAATGGTTTTGGATTTGAGATTTGGACTTATAATGATAAAACCTAGCCCGAATTACTTCAAGTTAGCCAACAAAGAATCAAGGACATGCTAAGGATAATATGCATTTCACTTTAGAAACCAACGACTACGCTTCTCACTTGACTTATGTCTAAGCAAGTTCAAAGTCCTAAGACATTCCCTAATATGTCTATTATGAGAGATATCTTAGTTTTAGGATGGAAATAGTCGCAACCTCGGGTTAAGGTCCTATGTCTAGGCTACTTAAGCGGAACCCTTATGTCTAAGGCGCTCCTCTCCTCGGTTTAACCACTCAACAATGCAAATAAGCAACCTTTTCAGTATTGACTTGTTAAGACTTACAGTGGCCTTCTCTAAATCCTAACTTTTTGGGAAAACATGTTGAGCAATGAATGGAAAGCAAAAACACTACTTCTTAGCAACCCTTTTTAGACATAAAAGGCTAACTATCCATAACCGGGCTAGAGATGGGAATTTAGAAAGACATATTGAAGAAAATACAGCAAGTAAAATGGTTGAATGTGGAATGCATGTGTGAAAAACAAAAGTTAACTAACGGAGAGTTTTTATCGGGATTGAGAGCTTCGCCCTTCTCTTTCAAGCAAGGGAGAATGTCACGTGCTCTTTCCTCCAAAAACACAACTCTCTTAACTAAAAAAAATAAAGTAAAGGCAAAGGGAAGATAAGCAAAGTGCTGGATTTTTATATATTTGAATAAGTAGAAAATGACTAAGTACAAATGGAAACAAATCAAGCTCAATAAAGGAATGTAAAGTGCTCGGGATTTAAAAACCAAAAGTAACTAATGAAAGCAACTCAAAAGTACTTAGAAAGCAACAAAGAAACACTAAAAATGATCAAGAGAAGGAAGCAAGGCTTGATGATTTTGGTGGAGAAGTTCCTGGAATTTATAGCTGTGCAGAATTGGTTAGGTAGGTCCTAAAACGATGGTGAATCACCCATTTCCAACTCTTTTGACTGACCAAATCGTGCTCAAACTGATAGTGGAACACTTCTTCTACACGTATGCATCGGTTGGAACCACCAAAACGCATTGGAAGACGCGTTTCATTAAGGGCAAAGTTGGAAGAAAACCAGTTTTTCTGCAGGCACGCAGGCGCCTGGCGCCTCCCATGTAGGTTTTTCCGTCTTTTTGCTTCTTTTGATTAATTTGCACTCCCAAATGGTCCTAAAATGTCATAAATACAATATAAGCCAACCACAAACCATAATATATGAATTTTGCATGAATTGGAACTCAAACGATCAAGAAAAATCCGAAACAAAGCTGAAACATTGTAAAAACAGCATCTAAAACCTTCTTTTTACGCATGTAAACAAGCGTAATCACACCCCCAAACTTAACTTTTTGCTTGTCCTCAAGCAAAACTTAGCAACTTTAATCAGCTTTCTAACACATGGACAAGGAAAAGCAAAAGCAACCGAGATGTTCAATCATAAATTGTCTCAGGGAAAAGATGTCAAAGCCTACCATTCTATTGCCTTTGTAAACTTAGTCACTATAAACCAAGTTTGAAATGATAAAAACTTTTTCTTTCAAAATCTTTTTTCTCTTTCAAAAACAGAAAACGTTTTCAAATACCCCTAAGGAATCTGCACACTCCCTCCTTACACTAAGACTTTTACATCTGACAGACCGGCTACTAGCCCCTGAGGTTTCCACACACTAACATCGGTTTCAACCACAGCTACTCGTAGAAAGACTTTGAACTAACAGCTAGGTCATAAAACGACGACAATGAGAAACACGAAGTCACTTATCACCATCTTTACTGCTATTTTCAAAGTCAACACCCAACCTAAAACTAAATGGGTGTCTACAGTAGGACTCGGGAATCATAAATACATTTTCTTTAACTCTCATTGTTTTTACCGCTCTTTTCTTTCTAACACAAGTCTTTTCCCCACTCTTATTTTCTCTCAACAAGACTCTTTTTACTCTTTTGCAATTTTTTTTATTGTTTGTTGTGTTTTTTTTTTCTTTTCAACACTTTCTTTTTTTAATAGCATTTGTTTTTCCAACTGACTCTTTTTCAAAAGAAAATAGCATGATTTTTCAAATATAAATAACACCTTATCTTTTTGAAACAACGACTGACACAACGACTGTCCCCCCCAAACTTAAGAGAGACAGTGTCCTCACTGGGAAAAGACTTTTGCATCGGATGAAAAAGGCTTAACAGTAAAAAGGACAAGGACTTCCTATATAGGGGCAAAGAAAAAGCTTAAAGTCTGTAAAGATCAAAAAGACATAAAAGAAAATGAGTTTATCACATAAACAAAGGAAATAGCTCAAAGCTTAGTCAAGCATAGAACAGAAAACTCAACAATCTCTTATAATCATCATCGACATGAAATCACATGCACAGCACAGATGCTTCAAAATAGGCATGTGAAAAGCTAAACTAAGGTTAAGTGAAGGCATACTTTAAGTGATCAGAAGATAAACGATACTAATTTATTCATGCTTCAACTGAGCTCGAAACATAATCAATACAAAAAAAAAACATGCGTAGTAATGCTAGAATATGCAACTACGTCATTAACCAAAAGAATAAAACACAAAAAAAATAGCAAAGAAGAAACCTCCCCTTCATGAAGTCGGAGGTTGTGGACTAGGATCAGTGTCAGTACTGGGAGATGGATGACCAAGGATAGCAGCTAGCGCTGGAGGCCATGAAGGTAAAACCGCAAAATCCAATGAAGCCCTTAAGTTGTAGATATGTTGCACGACTTCTCGAACCTGATCTCGCAGCTGTTGGTTCTCCTCTCGAAGACGACGGATCTCCGATGTAGGAGACATCCCAGTACCTTCCCTTCTTTGTAACGCATGGGCGATAATACGCCGAATATTCTTCTCTTCCACAATTGGGGCATCTCTCTTAATTTGATCCTCAGGGAGCTGTACACCTTGTCGCAAGCATAAAGAAGTGACCAAACGTGGGTGATAAAGCTTACCACGTGTTCGGTGGGCACACTCATGGATACTAGTATTGATCAATTCTCCATAATTCACATCTATGCCCTTTAGCATGGCATAAACCAGCAGTGCCCTATCCTGAGTGACATGCTCATCATGCTCCGTTGGCAGAATTCTGTTTTTGACTATGTATAACCATCCTGCAGCAGCTAGGGAAACATCCTCGGGTTTTAGTCGTACCTTGCCATGAGTAGTCAAATCCCAAGTGGCAGAGGGCTTCCCAACACATGCTAGAGCCTCATCAAGCTGTGCTAGAGTCGGAGTCACTAACATCTTATTGCCCACAGCATCTCTGATATTCTTAATGTTGAAGGTGTAGTTGATCTGAGTGGCATCAAACCGTATTTCCTTCCCGCGCACTATGGCTATATGTGACTGGGGATGGACAGCAGCATAGAACTCTCTGACTAACTCCAAAGCCTCACATTGTATGGGCTGAATGAGTGGTCTCCACTCTTTGCCTCTAGCGGTCTCCCTCCAATCATCAGGCACATCTCCTAGAGTGAGATCGAATCCCAATTCTGTCATAATCTTACGGGATTTCATTAATGAAGTTCGAGTGGCTAAATTTGCCGCGTTCCATTTCGTCTCGACCTCCTCTCCCTCAGACAAGTCTAGTTCAATTGTATCAATTGGCCCAGGTGCCACTACCTTCTTCTTAGCTTCAGCTGCTTTAGCTTTCGCAGCTCTCGTTTTAGGTTCATTCACGGGCACTGTTGGCTTCTTAGCCTGAACTGCACGACGTTTTGAACTCTTTCTCTCCCGCCTCTTGTATTGGAACATTTCCCTTATCGTCTGCGTGTCCTCAAGATCTTCTCCGCTGGTAGGTTCTTGAGTACTATTCTCCCCAACCTTGGATCTACCTGTATCACACCCAAGCGGGTTAACTGTATTAGAAGGAATAGTGTGAGCATCCCTTACCCCTGGTAGAGTGGCCATCGGTGTGACATACTCATCCGTTGCCAATGGAGTAGATCCAGTTGCCCCAGTAGGCAACTCTTGGTGACTACAAAACGCTCCTTCTGTAGGTGTATCCAATGGGGAAGGTTCCTGAGTATCTGTTCTCACCACTTCGTTCTCGGTATCCTCTGTTTCCGGCATATTTGAACAATGTCCTCGTGAAACCAGTAGAAAATCATCATTACCATCTTCCGGTGTAAGAATCAATGGAGATGAATAAAACTGCTCCTCGTCCCTGTTCTCCATAGATGAATCCTTAGGCGTCAGACGCCTACTACTCCCATCTTCCTCAATTTCTGGGTCTATCATCACCTCCTTGCCCTTCCTCTTTTGCCCTATCGAAACCCCGGGCTCTAGCCTATGGCTATGGCTCTTCTCTTGCTCTCCTCCATGCTCATCTCCTGCATCCATTGGCATATTGGTTGGGGTTGGCATCCTAGGAGGCTCTAAGGGTTTTAGTTGTCCCATTTTGAAGGTACTCGATATGTTAGGGTTCAATTGGGGTGCTTGAGGTCCTCTTTCTAGGAATGGAAGTTGAGGTGGTGGGGAAACTCTAGGTGAAATCATACCATAATTATGTGGAGGTACCCAATGACCCATTCCATAATAAGGTGGAAGCTAGGAAATAGAGTAGATGGGTTTGGCATTCCATAAGGATGAACACTAGCTGGAATTTGCATTTGGGACAAGGGAAAATGATAGGAAGGAACCGGGTTAAACATAAACGGTTGGTACATACCCGGATTGATCATTGGAGGAAGTTGTTGAGGATTTTCAGCCCTAAACTCACTGTTTTGAGGTATATTAAGGGTGGGTAGTTGCTGAAAATTAACATAACCATGTGGGCTCATTATAGGATGTTGTGTAGGAGCTTGGGATGGAGGACATTCAAATGTTTGACGCGGGTTTCCTCCCCTAACAGCAGCTAGCCTAGAATCTGAACCTATGTGGTGTTGGAAGTTCTCCAATGGTGGAAAAGGAATGCTTGTGGCATTTGGAGCTTGAGTAGAAGAGGTAGGAAGTGAAGTATGTTGAGAAGAAGAAGCCATAGATGTAAGCAAATGCTGGAAATTTCTTATTCTTTTTGGTGATGGCTGAAAATCGAAAACAAGGGTGATGAAGGGAGTGGGTTTTGCCGGAAAAAACAAGGGGAAGAAGAGAGTTGTGTGGGTTTTGGTGGAGTTGTAAAGCTTAGGCAATGAGTCTATTTAAAGCTTTCCCCAAACTAAATCCTAAATGGAAAGGGATTGAGATTTAAGTTCAACTAGGTTTCCTAAACCTAAAAGGAAAAAAAAAAAAAAATTTGAATACAAAATAGGATTAGGGAAACAAAATTTGAAGAGAAGTTTTAAAGCTAAAGCATAGAAGATTAATGTTTGACCCAAGATAAAGCCCATATTATCGAAAATTAAAAACCCAAACCGTGAAGGAAAATATTTTCGAATTGCTGGAAAAACAGGGCAGGCGCCAGGCGCCTGCGTGATTTATTTTCGCAAAGGGCAGGCGCTAGGCGCCTGCGTAATTCTTTTTTTTTTTTTTTTTCAACGTTTTTCTTTTCTTTCTTATTTTCAACGTTTTCAAAAACATTCTCTTAATAAGAAAAACTTTACAATGAAACAAAGAGAAAATATAAGATACAGAGACTTCCTTCCTTTACTTTTGTTCTTTCAAAAACGGATAAGAAGGAAAAAATATTTTTCGCAAAAATTTATTGACCTGAAAGTTGAATAGAGGTTTTTCCTCTATCCACTGGTTCTCCAAAATACGGCTTAAGTCTCTGCCCATTTACTTTAAAAACATTTCCCTTAGAGTCAACTAGATCCACTGCCCCATATGGGTAGACTTTAAAAATTTGAAAGGGACCAGACCATCTAGACTTAAGTTTTCCAGGGAAAAGTTTCAACCTAGAGTTGAATAACAGAACCAGATCACCTTCTTGAAGATTGTTCGGCCGAAGACGCCTATCATGCCACTGTTTAGTTTTTTCCTTAAACAACTTAGCATTCTCATAAGAAAAGTGCCTGTGTTCTTCTAATTCCAACAATTGTAACTTCCTCGCTTCACCTGCAGCCAACAAATCAAAATTTAATTTCTTAGTAGCCCAAAATGCTTTATATTCTAGCTCAAGAGGCAAATGACATGCTTTTCCAAAAACTAGCCTATAGGGGGACATGCCGAGGGGTGTCTTAAATGCTGTCCTATATGCCCAAAGTGAATCAGCAAGCTTAAATGACCAATCCCTACGGTTAAGATTTACAGTTTTTTCTAAAATGTTTTTTATCTCCCTATTAGATATTTCGGCTAACCCATTCGACTGAGGATGATATGCTGTTGCAACCCTATGACGCACATTGTATTTAGTCAGCAACTTTTGCATAGACCTATTCACAAAATGAGCCCCCCCATCGCTTATCAGACAATGCGGGGTTCCATAACGCGTAAAAATGTGCTTTTGCAGAAAACGAATGACAACTTTGGAATCATTGGTAGCAGTTGCAATGGCTTCTATCCATTTCGAAACATAATCTACTGCTAACAATATATAAAGCTTACCATTAGAAGATGGAAATGGACCCATAAAATCTATACCCCACACATCAAATATTTCAATCTCCAGGATCGGGGTTGAGGCATTTCGTGGCGTTTAGATATATTACCTGTCCGTTGGCATTTGTCACAAATCTGGGCAAACTTATGTGCATCTTTGAACAGAGTGGGCCAAAAGAACCCACTTTGCAAAACTTTGGCTGCGGTTTTGTGTCCTGCAAAATGTCCTCCATATGGAGACATATGACAAGCGTCTAATATCGCCTCGTGCTCTTCTTCTGCGACACACCTGCGTAAGATATTGTCAGGTCCTAGCTTATATAAAAAAGGCTCATCCCAACGATAACATCGAACTTCATTTAGAAATTTCTTTACCTGTTGCTTGTTGAACTCATAAGGAACTATTCGACTTACCAAATAATTTGCTATATCGGCATACCACGGAACTGAATCAACTCGCAAGAGTTGCTCGTCAATAAACTGTTCACGTATAACAGTTCCATCATCACAGAGCGGGGATTCCAATCTAGACAGGTGATCAGCAACTTGGTTTTCAGTACCCTTCCTGTCCCTAACTTCAATATCAAACTCTTGAAGTAGCAAAATCCACCGTATCAAACGTGGTTTAGCATCTTTTTTAGCAAATAAATATTTTAAAGCATAATGGTGAGTAAAAACAATGACTTTTGTGCCTATCAAGTAAGACCTAAACTTATCAAAGGCGAACACAACTGCTAACAGTTCCTTTTCAGTAGTAGTGTAATTGAGTTGTGCACCGGTCAGAGTCTTACTAGCATAATACACAGGATGCAAGATCTTGTTTTTACGTTGTCCTAACATAGCTCCTATTGCATAATCACTGGCATCACACATGAGCTCAAAAGGTAAATCCCAATTAGGTTCGATAATTATAGGAGCTGAACTTAGAGCAACTTTCAACATTTCAAATGATTTTAAACAGTCATCATCAAAAACAAATGGTCTATCATGTTCTAACAATTAACACAAGGGTTTAGAAATTTTAGCAAAGTCTTTTATAAAGCGGCGGTAAAATCCCCCATGCCCTAAAAAGCTTCTAATCCCTTTGACATTTGTAGTAGGAGGTAGCTTTGAAATGATGTCTATCTTAGCGTGGTATACCTCTATTCCTTGCTTGGAAATTTTGTGACCCAAAACAATACCCTCTTGTACCATGAAATGACACTTCTCCCAATTTAGGACTAGGTTTGTTTGTTCACATCTCTCCAATACTCTCTCCAAATTAACTAAACAAGCGTCGAAAGAATTTCCAAAAACAGAAAAGTCATCCATAAAAACTTCTAGAATATTTTCTACCATGTCAGAGAAGATGGCCATCATACACCTCTGAAAAGTCGCGGGTGCATTGCATAGTCCAAAGGGCATTCGCCTAAAAGCGAACGTACCATACGGACACGTAAATGTTGTCTTCTCTTGGTCTTCTGGAGCAATAGTAATTTGATTATAACCCGAATATCCATCTAAAAAACAATAGAAATCCTTACCTGCCAAACGGTCGAGCATCTGGTCAATAAACGGGAGAGGAAAATGGTCTTTCTTCGTTACCTTGTTGAGTTTGCGATAATCAATGGAAACTCTCCACCCGCTCACAGTTCGGGTTGAGATGAGCTCATTCTCCTCGTTGGCCACCACGGTTATACCCCCTTTCTTTGGTACACACTGTACTGGGCTTACCCAGCTGCTGTCGGATATTGGGTATATAACACCGGCGTCAAGCCATTTGAGAATTTCTTTCCTTACAACCTCTTTCATCATCAGGTTCAACCGCCTTTGACTCTCAATAGAGTTCTTAGCATCTTCTTCCAATAAAATTTCGTGCATGCAAAAGGCCGGGCTTATCCCTCGGATATCTGCTATCGTCCATCCAATGGCCTTTTTGTGCTTCTCCAAAATCTGCAATAAAGAATATTCATTAGTAGGTGATAAATTGGAAGCTATAATAACTGGTAAAGTGTCGTTATCCCCTAGATACGCATATTTCAAATGCGACGGCAATGGCTTCTGCTCCAACGTGGGTGGTTCCACTATGGACGGAAGTAACGACTTGCATTATTCTTTTTGTATTTTTTCAATAGGATTAGCCACATCTTCTAGTCCTTCTGCTATCTTATCAAGCTCTTCTTCAATCTCTGTAACTAATAAGTCATAAAACTCATCAAACATAATAGGATTCAAGCTATTTATAGCAGAGCACTCTTCAAAGTCTCCTGGTAATTTCATGGCGTCTAGAACGTTAAATTTAACTTCTTCATTATTTACCCTCATTGTAATTTCTCCCTTCCTCACATTAAAAACTGTATCCCCAGTGGCTAGAAATGGTCTTCCCAAAATAATGGGAACGTCTAAGTCTGCCTCGCAATCTAGAATGATAAAGTCCGCAGGGAAAATGAATTTGTCCACCTGGACTAAAACATCTTCTATCTTTCCCTCAGGTCTTATGATAGATCTATCTGCTAGTTGGAGGGTAACCGTAGTAGGTCTAGCTTCTCCTATGCCTAAAGATTTGAAAACTGATAATGGCGTAAGATTAATGCTAGCGCCTAGATCACATAATGCCCTACCTAAGTTTTTTCCTCCTATGGAACATGGAATGGTAAAACTGCCAGGATCATTACATTTCATGGGTATCGGGCTGCCTACAGCTTCACTACTACATTTTGTCAGGGCTACCAGTTCATGCTCTCCTATTTTTTTCTTCCTAGAAACTATATCTTTCAAAAACTTAGCATAATTTGGCATCTGTTCTAGAGCATCTACTAATGGTATATTTATATGCAGTTGTTTTAAAATATCTAAAAATTTTCTAAACTGGGAATCATTAGTTTTCTTAACTAATCTTTGTGGAAACGGGGGAGTAGGGGTAAAAGAAGGTTGTACCTGTGGAGGAACACTCGGGATGTCCTCATTACCTTTTCTAATATTTTCTTTTTCTGGTGTTGTGGATTTTCTGGTATCTTTACAGTTGGTTCAGTGGACGGAATCTGTACATCTGTTGTTGGCATTGTTGGTCCATCATATGCCAGTCCACTCCTAAGGGTGACAGCTTTGCACTGTTCTTTCCCTTCTCGTTTTGGTAATTCAGTATGGCCTGGAAAAGAACCTTGTGGTCTATTCTTCAATTCATTGGCGAGCTGTCCCAATTGGGTTTCAAAATTCGTCATTGATGCCGCTTGGGATTGTATCACTGCGTCGGTTCGGGCCATGTACTCCTTCATCATATTCTCAAGATTTGAGTTGTTATTTTGAACTGGTGGAATCTGTGTTCTCTGATTGTACTGCTGTTGCGGTGGCGGGATGTATTGCTGTGTAGGTGGAACATAGGGCTGCTTGTTCTGCTGGCTCTGCCCTTGATTAAAACCGCTCGAACCTCCTTGTCCTCTCCATGAGAAATTAGGGTGGTGCCTCCAACCTGGGTTGTAGGTGTTCGAATATGGGTTAAAGTTCCTATTGTTCCCATGTCCTACATAAAAAACGGAAGCTGGGTTATGTGGACAATTATCATAAATATGGTTTTCACTGCAGAATGAACAAATGAGATCGTTGACTTGGCAAACAGGGGCAGGAGTGCAATAATCCGACTGCACAGGTTGTATCAGCGTGGCTAATGGATTTTTTATTCCCAATGCCATCTCTTTTAGCCTCTGGTTCATTGTAACCATCTCTTTTTGCATCGAGGTCGCAATGTCCAGAGCCAAAACTCCAGCTGGATCTTGCTTCTTTGGTGCTGCCCTAGATCTTTGCGAACACCATAGTTCGTTGTGTGAAGCTAAGTCATTTAGGATGTCAACTATCTCGTTGAATGTCTTCTTTGTAAAGGCTCCGTTGGCGGCATTGTTTAGCATCATCTTAGTAGGATGATCTAAACCTCTAAAGAAATGTTCTATCTTGATGCATGCCGGCAAGCCATGGTTCGGACATTTCCTGATTAGTTCTTTAAATCTCTCCCACGCCTCGTGAACAGGTTCACGATCATACTGTCTAAAGGAGATGATCTCCTCTCTGATATCAGCGTGGCGAGTAGGTGGGAAGAATTTTGTTAAGAACTTCTCCACTAACGACCCCCATGTGGTGATGGATCCCGGTGGAAATGCATTGAGCCATCCTCTAGCTTGGTCCTTCAAAGAAAATGGAAAAAGTGTTAGTCTCAGAGCATCGTCTGTTATACCAGGTAATCGAAATGCATTTGCAATTTGAATGAATGATTTCAGATGATCATGTGGATCCTCATGTTCCTGCCCTCCAAAATGTCCAATTGTCTGCAACATTTGGAACATCATTGGTTTAAGCTCAAAGTTTGCGTGGGCTGGAATAGGGTTGACTATCCCTGAATCAAAGTTCTGAAAAGCCGTGGCGGCATATTCTCGCATTGCCACGTCTCTGTTGTCCGCCATCTGGATATGGTTGAATTCATCATTTCTCGCATGATCCCTCATATTACCGTTAACAGCAGGTGGATCAACCGGATCACGAGGTGGAATATCTGCCATTGATGTGCTCGTACTCTCTACCTCACTTTCAGGACTGATTTCACCTTCTCTCTCTTTTTGCTTTTCTAGTTGTTTTCGATGTCTTTGCTCCTTTCGAGTTTTTCGAAGGGTCCGCTCAATCTCAGGGTCAAGGGGTAGAAGAAAAGAACTTGTGCTCATGCACTTTAACTTACCCTTGTGAGATAAACGACCAAAAATATGGAACAAAAACAGTGGATGGAAATTACACCCAACAACAATTCACAAAAATAAAAGCTAAAAGAATTTGAAAATAATTTTAAAACTAAAGTCCCCGGCAACGGCGCCAAAAACTTGACTGGGCGTTTATGCTGAACGCACGCACTAAGCGTGGTAACAATTATATTGATGCAAGCGCACACCTGTCAGAGTAATATAAAATGGATGGAGTATCCAAGTATCGATCCTCAAGGACTTCTAAATAATTTCCAAACTCTAAAGTTTTAAAGAATAGTGAATGTTGAAATGAGTGATTCTTGTAAAATGGAAAGTGGTCACAAATAATGGTTTTGGATTTGGGATTTGGACTTATAATGATAAAACCTAGCCCGAATTACTTCAAGTTAGCCAACAAAGAATCAAGGACATGCTAAGGATAATATGCATTTCACTTTAGAAACCAACGACTACGCTTCTCACTTGACTTATGTCTAAGCAAGTTCAAAGTCCTAAGACAGTCCCTAATATGTCTATTATGAGAGATATCTTAGTTTTAGGATGGAAATAGTCGCAACCTCGGGTTAAGGTCCTATGTCTAGGCTACTTAAGCGGAACCCTTATGTCTAAGGCGCTCCTCTCCTCGGTTTAACCACTCAACAATGCAAATAAGCAACCTTTTCAGTATTGACTTGTTAAGACTTACAGTGGCCTTCTCTAAATCCTAACTTTTTGGGAAAACATGTTGAGCAATGAATGGAAAGCAAAAACACTACTTCTTAGCAACCCTTTTTAGACATAAAAGGCTAACTATCCATAACCGGGCTAGAGACGGGAATTTAGAAAGACATATTGAAGAAAATACAGCAAGTAAAATGGTTGAATGTGGAATGCATGTGTGAAAAACAAAAGTTAACTAACAGAGAGTTTTTATCGGGATTGAGAGCTTCACCCTTCTCTTTCAAGCAAGGGAGAATGTCACGTGCTCTTTCCTCCAAAAACACAACTCTCTTAACTAAAAAAAAATAATGTAAAGGCAAAGGGAAGATAAGCAAAGTGCTGGATTTTTATATATTTGAATAAGTAGAAAATGACTAAGTCCAAATGGAAACAAAACAAGCTCAATAAAGGAATGTAAAGTGCTCGGGATTTAAAAACCAAAAGTAACTAATGAAAGCAACTCAAAAGTACTTAGAAAGCAACAAAGAAACACTAAAAATGATCAAGAGAAGGAAGCAAGGCTTGATGATTTTGGTGGAGAAGTTCCTGGAATTTATAGCTGTGCAGAATTGGTTAGGTAGGTCCTAAAATGATGGTGAATCACCCATTTCCAACTCTTTTGATTGACCAAATCGTGCTCAAACTGATAGTGGAACACTTCTCCTACACGTATGCATCGGTTGGAACCACCAAAACGCATTGGAAGACGCGTTTCATTAAGGGCAAAGTTGGAAGAAAACCAGTTTTTCTGCAGGCACGCAGGCGCCTGGCGCCTCCCATGTAGGTTTTTCCGTCTTTTTGCTTCTTTTGATTAATTTGCACTCCCAAATGGTCCTAAAATGTCATAAATACAATATAAGCCAACCACAAACCATAATATATGAATTTTGCATGAATTGGAACTCAAACGATCGAGAAAAATCCGAAACATTGTAAAAACAACATCTAAAACCTTCTTTTTACGCATGTAAACAAGCGTAATCATTAACCGACGTGACGTATCTCCCACGAGGGTTTCCTCGACGCAGCGGTGGCGATAAGGTGTTGCTCCTCCGTCTGCGCGTATGTAAACGCCCCAGGACTTCCCACACACTTCTAGGTCACGTTAACTACTACCCATCTGTCTAAACTTAATTCCAAACACGAGATGACAACTCCCTGTGAAATAATTATATAAAATAAAGCTTCACGTCTCATCAATTTAACAATGAATCAACTCTATAGAATATCAATCAAACATCATCCGTGGACAACCTCATGAGGCAACTTGATTATTCCAACTAGACAAACACAATGAATGGAAGAAAACTAAAATAAACACCTATCCCGAAATAAAGTAAACAACGAGTGGGAACCTCCCAATTATTCAGGTAAGAACAAATAGTTTATTGACCAAAACATAAGGTCTTAACCATCTAAACTTAAGCTAAGCAAAAGTAACTACGCAGCCTATGGTCCTCGCTTGTCATGTCTCCTCCGTCTGATCACCATGGTCGCCAACGAATCATTCACCTGAAACAATAATTGTAGAGGGGGTGAGTATATAAAATATACTCTGTAAGTAGCCCTCATCAACAACACACATACATCATGCTTGATTACGCTTGTTTACATGCGTAAAAAGAAGGTTTTAGATGCTGTTTTTACAATGTTTCAGCTTTGTTTCAGATTTTTCTCGATCGTTTGAGTTCCAATTCATGCAAAATTCATATATTATGGTTTGTGGTTGGCTTATATTGTATTTATGACATTTTAGGACCATTTGGGAGTGCAAATTAATCAAAAGAAGCAAAAAGACGGAAAAACCTACATGGGAGGCGCCAGACGCCTGGGAAGCTTGCAGAAAAACTGGTTTTCTTCCAACTTTGCCCTTAATGAAACGCGTCTTCCAATGCGTTTTGGTGGTTCCAACCGATGCATACGTGTAGAAGAAGTGTTCCACTATCAGTTTGAGCACGATTTGGTCAGTCAAAAGAGTTGGAAATGGGTGATTCACCATCGTTTTAGGACCTACCTAACCAATTCTGCACAGCTATAAATTCCAGCAACTTCTCCACCAAAATCATCAAGCCTTGCTTCCTTCTCTTGATCATTTTTTAGTGTTTCTTTGTTGCTTTCTAAGTACTCTTGAGTTGCTTTCATTAGTTACTTTTGGTTTTTAAATCCCGAGCACTTTACATTCCTTTATTGAGCTTGTTTTGTTTCCATTTGTACTTAGTCATTTTCTACTTATTCAAATATGTAAAACCCAGCACTTTGCTTATCTTCCCTTTGCCTTTACTTTATTTTTAGAGAGTTGTGTTTTTGGAGGAAAGAGCACGTGACACTCCCCCTTGCTTGAAAGAGAAGGGCGAAGCTCTCAATCCCGATAAAAACTCTCCGTTAGTTAACTTTTGTTTTTCACACATGCATTCCACATTCAACCATTTTACTTGCTGTATTTTCTTCAATATGTCTTTCTAAATTCCCGTCTCTAGCCCGGTTATGGATAGTTAGCCTTTTATGTCTAAAAAGGGTTGCTAAGAAGTAGTGTTTTTGCTTTCCATTCATTGCTCAACATGTTTTCCCAAAAAGTTTGGATTTAGAGAAGGCCACTGTAAATCTTAACAAGTCAATACTGAAAAGGTTGCTTATTTGCATTGTTGAGTGGTTAAACCGAGGAGAGGAGCGCCTTAGACATAAGGGTTCCGCTTAAGTAGCCTAGACATAGGACCTTAACCCGAGGTTGCGAATATTTCCATCCTAAAACTAAGATATCTCTCATAATAGACATATTAGGGAATGTCTTAGGACTTTGAAGTTGCTTAGACATAAGTCAAGTGAGAAGCGTAGTCGTTGGTTTCTAAAGTAAAATGCATATTATCCTTAGCATGTCCTTGATTCTTTGTTGGCTAACTTGAAGTAATTCGGGCTTGGTTTTATCATTATAAGTCCAAATCCCAAATCCAAAACCATTATTTGTGACCACTTCCCATTTTACAAGAATCACTCATTTCAACATTCACTATTCTTTAAAACTTTAGAGTTTGGAAATTATTTAGAAGTCCTTGAGGATCGATACTTGGATACTCCATCCATTTTATATTACTCTGACAGGTGTGCGCTTGCATCAATATAATTGTTACCACGCTTAGTGCGTGCGTTCAGCATAAACGCCCAGTCAAGTTTTTGGCGCCGTTGCCGGGGACTTTAGTTTTAAAATTATTTTCAAATTCTTTTAGTTTTTATTTTTGTGAATTGTTGTTGGGTGTAATTTTCATCCACCGTTTTTGTTCTATATTTTTGGTCGTTTATCTCACAAGGGTAAGTTAAAGTGCATGAGCACAAGTTCTTTTCTTCTACCCCTTGACCCTGAGATTGAGCGGACCCTTCGAAAAACTTGAAAGCAGCAAAGACTTCGAAAACAACTAGAAAAGCAAAAAGAGAGAGAAAGTGAAATCAGTCCTGAAAGTGAGGTAGAGAGTACGAGCACATCAATGGCAGATATTCCACCTCGTGATCCGGTTGATCCACCTGCTGTTAACGGTAATATGAGGGATCATGCGAGAAATGATGAATTCAACCATATCCAGATGGCGGACAACAGAGACGTGGCAATGCGAGAATATGCCGCCACGGCTTTTCAGAACTTTGATTCAGGGATAGTCAACCCTATTCCAGCCCACGCAAACTTTGAGCTTAAACCAATGATGTTCCAAATGTTGCAGACAATTGGACATTTTGGAGGGCAGGAACATGAGGATCCACATGATCATCTGAAATCATTCATTCAAATTGCAAATGCATTTCGATTACCTAGTATAACAGACGATGCTCTGAGACTAACACTTTTTCCATTTTCTTTGAAGGACCAAGCTAGAGGATGGCTCAATGCATTTCCACCGGGATCCATCACCACATGGGGGTCGTTAGTGGAGAAGTTCTTAACAAAATTCTTCCCACCTACTCGCCACGCTGATATCAGAGAGGAGATCATCTCCTTTAGACAGTATGATCGTGAACCTGTTCACGAGGCGTGGGAGAGATTTAAAGAACTAATCAGGAAATGTCCGAACCATGGCCTGCCGGCATGCATCCAGATAGAACATTTCTTTAGAGGTTTAGATCATCCTACTAAGATGATGCTAAACAATGCTGCCAACGGAGCCTTTACAAAGAAGACATTCAACGAGATAGTTGACAACCTAAATGACTTAGCTTCACACAACGAACTATGGTGTTCGCAAAGATCTAGGGCAGCACCAAAGAAGCAAGATCCAGCTGGAGTTTTGGCTATGGACATTGCAACCTCGATGCAAAAAGAGATGGTTACAATGAACCAGGGGCTGAAAGAGATGGCATTGGGAATAAAAAATCCATTAGCCACGCCGATACAACCTGTGCAGTCGGATTTTTGCACTCCTGCCCCTGTTTGCCAAGTCAACGATCTCATTTGTTCATTCTGCAGTGAAAACCATATTTATGATAATTGTCCACATAACCCTGCTTCCGTTTTTTATGTAGGACATGGGAACAATAGGAACTCTAACCCATATTCGAACACCTACAACCCAGGTTGGAGGCACCACCCTAATTTCTCATGGGGAGGACAAGGAGGTTCGAGCGGTTTTAATCAAGGGCAGAGCCAGCAGAACAAGCAGCCCTATGTTCCACCTACACAGCAATACATCCCACCACCGCAACAGCAGTACAATCAGAGAACACAGACTCCACCAGTTCAAAATAACAACTCAAATCTTGAGAATATGATGAAGGAGTACATGGCCCGAACCGACGCAGTGATACAATCCCAAGCGGCATCAATGAGGAATTTCGAGACCCAATTGGGACAGCTCGCCAATGAATTGAAGAATAGACCACAAGGTTCTTTTCCAGGCCATACTGAATTACCAAGACGAGAAGGGAAAGAACAGTGCAAAGCTGTCACCCTCAGGAGTGGACTGGCATATGATGGACCAACAATGCCAACAACAGATGTACAGATTCCGTCCACTGAACCAATTGTAAAGATACCAGAAAATCCAACAACACCAGAAAAAGAAAATATTAGAAAAGGTAATGAGGACACCCCGAGTGTTCCTCCACAGGTACAGCCTTCTTTTACCCCTACTCCCCCGTTTCCACAAAGATTAGTTAAGAAAAATAATGATTCCCAGTTTAGAAAATTTTTAGATATTTTAAAACAATTGCATATAAATATACCATTAGTAGATGCTCTAGAACAGATGCCAAATTATGCTAAGTTTTTGAAAGATATAATTTCTAGGAAGAAAAAAATAGGAGAGCATGAACTGGTAGCCATGACAAAATGTAGTAGTGAAGCTGTAGGCAGCCCGCTACCCATGAAATATAATGATCCTGGCAGTTTTACCATTCCATGTTCCATAGGAGGAAAAAACTTAGGTAGGGCATTATGTGATCTAGGCGCTAGCATTAATCTTATGCCATTACCAGTTTTCAAATCTTTAGGCATAGGAGAAGCTAGACCTACTACGGTTACCCTCCAACTAGCAGATAGATCTATCATAAGACCTGAGGGAAGGATAGAAGATGTTTTAGTCTAGGTGGACAAATTCATTTTCCCTGCGGACTTTATCATTCTAGATTGCGAGGCAGACTTAGACGTTCCCATTATTTTGGGAAGACCATTTCTAGCCACTGGGGATACAGTTTTTAATGTGAGGAAGGGAGAAATTACAATGAGGGTAAATAATGAAGAAGTTAAATTTAACGTTCTAGACGCCATGAAATTACCAGGAGACTTTGAAGAGTGCTCTGCTATAAATAGCTTGAATCCTATTATGTTTGATCAGTTTTATGACTTATTAGTTACAGAGATTGAAGAAGAGCTTGATAAGATAGCAGAAGGACCAGAAGATGTGGCTAATCCTATTGAAAAAATACAAAAAGAAGAATGCAAGTCGTTACTTCCGTCCATAGTGGAACCACCCACGTTGGAGCAGAAGCCATTACCGTCGCATTTGAAATATGCGTATCTAGGGGATAACGACACTTTACCAGTTATTATAGCTTTCAATTTATCACCTACTAATGAATATTCTTTATTGCAGATTTTGGAGAAGCACAAAAAGGCCATTGGATGGACGATAGCAGATATCCGAGGGATAAGCCCGGCCTTTTGCATGCACAAAATTCTATTGGAAGAAGATGCTAAGAACTCTATTGAGAGTCAAAGGCGGTTGAACCTGATGATGAAAGAGGTTGTAAGGAAAGAAATTCTCAAATGGCTTGACGCCGGTGTTATATACCCAATATCCGACAGCAGCTGGGTAAGCCCAGTACAGTGTGTACCAAAGAAAGGGGGTATAACCGTGGTGGCCAACGAGGAGAATGAGCTCATCTCAACCCGAACTGTGAGCGGGTGGAGAGTTTCCATTGATTATCGCAAACTCAACAAGGTAACGAAGAAAGACCATTTTCCTCTCCCGTTTATTGACCAGATGCTCGACCGTTGGCAGGTAAGGATTTCTATTGTTTTTTAGATGGATATTCGGGTTATAATCAAATTACTATTGCTCCAGAAGACCAAGAGAAGACAACATTTACGTGTCCGTATGGTACGTTCGCTTTTAGGCGAATGCCCTTTGGACTATGCAATGCACCCGCGACTTTTCAGAGGTGTATGATGGCCATCTTCTCTGACATGGTAGAAAATATTCTAGAAGTTTTTATGGATGACTTTTCTGTTTTTGGAAATTCTTTCGACGCTTGTTTAGTTAATTTGGAGAGAGTATTGGAGAGATGTGAACAAACAAACCTAGTCCTAAATTGGGAGAAGTGTCATTTCATGGTACAAGAGGGTATTGTTTTGGGTCACAAAATTTCCAAGCAAGGAATAGAGGTATACCACGCTAAGATAGACATCATTTCAAAGCTACCTCCTACTACAAATGTCAAAGGGATTAGAAGCTTTTTAGGGCATGGGGGATTTTACCGCCGCTTTATAAAAGACTTTGCTAAAATTTCTAAACCCTTGTGTTAATTGTTAGAACATGATAGACCATTTGTTTTTGATGATGACTGTTTAAAATCATTTGAAATGTTGAAAGTTGCTCTAAGTTCAGCTCCTATAATTATCGAACCTAATTGGGATTTACCTTTTGAGCTCATGTGTGATGCCAGTGATTATGCAATAGGAGCTATGTTAGGACAACGTAAAAACAAGATCTTGCATCCTGTGTATTATGCTAGTAAGACTCTGACCGGTGCACAACTCAATTACACTACTACTGAAAAGGAACTGTTAGCAGTTGTGTTCGCCTTTGATAAGTTTAGGTCTTACTTGATAGGCACAAAAGTCATTGTTTTTACTCACCATTATGCTTTAAAATATTTATTTGCTAAAAAAGATGCTAAACCACGTTTGATACGGTGGATTTTGCTACTTCAAGAGTTTGATATTGAAGTTAGGGACAGGAAGGGTACTGAAAACCAAGTTGCTGATCACCTGTCTAGATTGGAATCCCCGCTCTGTGATGATGGAACTGTTATACGTGAACAGTTTATTGACGAGCAACTCTTGCGAGTTGATTCAGTTCCGTGGTATGCCGATATAGCAAATTATTTGGTAAGTCGAATAGTTCCTTATGAGTTCAACAAGCAACAGGTAAAGAAATTTCTAAATGAAGTTCGATGTTATCGTTGGGATGAGCCTTTTTTATATAAGCTAGGACCTGACAATATCTTACGCAGGTGTGTCGCAGAAGAAGAGCACGAGGCGATATTAGACGCTTGTCATATGTCTCCATATGGAGGACATTTTGCAGGACACAAAACCGCAGCCAAAGTTTTGCAAAGTGGGTTCTTTTGGCCCACTCTGTTCAAAGATGCACATAAGTTTGCCCAGATTTGTGACAAATGCCAACGGACAGGTAATATATCTAAACGCCACGAAATGCCTCAAACCCCGATCCTGGAGATTGAAATATTTGATGTGTGGGGTATAGATTTTATGGGTCCATTTCCATCTTCTAATGGTAAGCTTTATATATTGTTAGCAGTAGATTATGTTTCGAAATGGATAGAAGCCATTGCAACTGCTACCAATGATTCCAAAGTTGTCATTCGTTTTCTGCAAAAGCACATTTTTACGCGTTATGGAACCCCGCATTGTCTGATAAGCGATGGGGGGGCTCATTTTGTGAATAGGTCTATGCAAAAGTTGCTGACTAAATACAATGTGCGTCATAGGGTTGCAACAGCATATCATCCTCAGTCGAATGGGTTAGCCGAAATATCTAATAGGGAGATAAAAAACATTTTAGAAAAAACTGTAAATCTTAACCGTAGGGATTGGTCATTTAAGCTTGCTGATTCACTTTGGGCATATAGGACAGCATTTAAGACACCCCTCGGCATGTCCCCCTATAGGCTAGTTTTTGGAAAAGCATGTCATTTGCCTCTTGAGCTAGAATATAAAGCATTTTGGGCTACTAAGAAATTAAATTTTGATTTGTTGGCTGCAGGTGAAGCGAGGAAGTTACAATTGTTGGAATTAGAAGAACACAGGCACTTTTCTTATGAGAATGCTAAGTTGTTTAAGGAAAAAACTAAACAGTGGCATGATAGGCGTCTTCGGCCGAACAATCTTCAAGAAGGTGATCTGGTTCTGTTATTCAACTCTAGGTTGAAACTTTTCCCTGGAAAACTTAAGTCTAGATGGTCTGGTCCCTTTCAAATTTTTAAAGTCTACCCATATGGGGCAGTGGATCTAGTTGACTCTAAGGGAAATGTTTTTAAAGTAAATGGGCAGAGACTTAAGCCGTATTTTGGAGAACCAGTGGATAGAGGAAAAACCTCTATTCAACTTTCAGGTCAATAAATTTTTGCGAAAAATATTTTTTCCTTCTTATCCGTTTTTGAAAGAACAAAAGTAAAGGAAGGAAGTCTCTGTATCTTATATTTTCTCTTTGTTTCATTGTAAAGTTTTTCTTATTAAGAGAATGTTTTTGAAAACGTTGAAAATAAGAAAGAAAAGAAAAACGTTGAAAAAAAAAAAAAAAGAATTACGCAGGCGCCTAGCGCCTGCCCTTTGCGAAAATAAATCACGCAGGCGCCTGGCGCCTGCCCTGTTTTTCCAGCAATTCGAAAATATTTTCCTTCACGGTTTGGGTTTTTAATTTTCGATAATATGGGCTTTATCTTGGGTCAAACATTAATCTTCTATGCTTTAGCTTTAAAAACTTCTCTTCAAATTTTGTTTCCCTAATCCTATTTTGTATTCAAATTTTTTTTTTTTTTTTCCTTTTAGGTTTAGGAAACCTAGTTGAACTTAAATCTCAATCCCTTTCCATTTAGGATTTAGTTTGGGGAAAGCTTTAAATAGACTCATTGCCTAAGCTTTACAACTCCACCAAAACCCACACAACTCTCTTCTTCCCCTTGTTTTTTCCGGCAAAACCCACTCCCTTCATCACCCTTGTTTTCGATTTTCAGCCATCACCAAAAAGAATAAGAAATTTCCAGCATTTGCTTACATCTATGGCTTCTTCTTCTCAACATACTTCACTTCCTACCTCTTCTACTCAAGCTCCAAATGCCACAAGCATTCCTTTTCCACCATTGGAGAACTTCCAACACCACATAGGTTCAGATTCTAGGCTAGCTGCTGTTAGGGGAGGAAACCCGCGTCAAACATTTGAATGTCCTCCATCCCAAGCTCCTACACAACATCCTATAATGAGCCCACATGGTTATGTTAATTTTCAGCAACTACCCACCCTTAATATACCTCAAAACAGTGAGTTTAGGGCTGAAAATCCTCAACAACTTCCTCCAATGATCAATCCGGGTATGTACCAACCGTTTATGTTTAACCCGGTTCCTTCCTATCATTTTCCCTTGTCCCAAATGCAAATTCCAGCTAGTGTTCATCCTTATGGAATGCCAAACCCATCTACTCTATTTCCTAGCGTTCCACCTTATTATGGAATGGGTCATTGGGTACCTCCACATAATTATGGTATGATTTCACCTAGAGTTTCCCCACCACCTCAACTTCCATTCCTAGAAAGAGGACCTCAAGCACCCCAATTGAACCCTAACATATCGAGTACCTTCAAAATGGGACAACTAAAACCCTTAGAGCCTCCTAGGATGCCAACCCCAACCAATATGCCAATGGATGCAGGAGATGAGCATGGAGGAGAGCAAGAGAAGAGCCATAGCCATAGGCTAGAGCCCGGGGTTTCGATAGGGCAAAAGAGGAAGGGCAAGGAGGTGATGATAGACCCAGAAATTGAGGAAGATGGGAGTAGTAGGCGTCTGACGCCTAAGGATTCATCTATGGAGAACAGGGACGAGGAGCAGTTTTATTCATCTCCATTGATTCTTACACCGGAAGATGGTAATGATGATTTTCTACTGGTTTCACGAGGACATTGTTCAAATATGCCGGAAACAGAGGATACCGAGAACGAAGTGGTGAGAACAGATACTCAGGAACCTTCCCCATTGGATACACCTACAGAAGGAGCGTTTTGTAGTCACCAAGAGTTGCCTACTGGGGCAACTGGATCTACTCCATTGGCAACGGATGAGTATGTCACACCGATGGCCACTCTACCAGGGGTAAGGGATGCTCACACTATTCCTTCTAATACAGTTAACCCGCTTGGGTGTGATACAGGTAGATCCAAGGTTGGGGAGAATAGTACTCAAGAACCTACCAGCGGAGAAGATCTTGAGGACACGCAGACGATAAGGGAAATGTTCCAATACAAGAGGCGGGAGAGAAAGAGTTCAAAACGTCGTGCAGTTCAGGCTAAGAAGCCAACAGTGCCCGTGAATGAACCTAAAACGAGAGCTGCGAAAGCTAAAGCAGCTGAAGCTAAGAAGAAGGTAGTGGCACCTGGGCCAATTGATACAATTGAACTAGACTTGTCTGAGGGAGAGGAGGTCGAGACGAAATGGAACGCGGCAAATTTAGCCACTCGAACTTCATTAATGAAATCCCGTAAGATTATGACAGAATTGGGATTCGATCTCACTCTAGGAGATGTGCCTGATGATTGGAGGGAGACCGCTAGAGGCAAAGAGTGGAGACCACTCATTCAGCCCATACAATGTGAGGCTTTGGAGTTAGTCAGAGAGTTCTATGCTGCTGTCCATCCCCAGTCACATATAGCCATAGTGCGCGGGAAGGAAATACGGTTTGATGCCACTCAGATCAACTACACCTTCAACATTAAGAATATCAGAGATGCTGTGGGCAATAAGATGTTAGTGACTCCGACTCTAGCACAGCTTGATGAGGCTCTAGCATGTGTTGGGAAGCCCTCTGCCACTTGGGATTTGACTACTCATGGCAAGGTACGACTAAAACCCGAGGATGTTTCCCTAGCTGCTGCAGGATGGTTATACATAGTCAAAAACAGAATTCTGCCAACGGAGCATGATGAGCATGTCACTCAGGATAGGGCACTGCTGGTTTATGCCATGCTAAAGGGCATAGATGTGAATTATGGAGAATTGATCAATACTAGTATCCATGAGTGTGCCCACCGAACACGTGGTAAGCTTTATCACCCACGTTTGGTCACTTCTTTATGCTTGCGACAAGGTGTACAGCTCCCTGAGGATCAAATTAAGAGAGATGCCCCAATTGTGGAAGAGAAGAATATTCGGCGTATTATCGCCCATGCGTTACAAAGAAGGGAAGGTACTGGGATGTCTCCTACATCGGAGATCCGTCGTCTTCGAGAGGAGAACCAACAGCTGCGAGATCAGGTTCGAGAAGTCGTGCAACATGGGAGGCGCCAGCCGCCTGGGAAGCCTGCAGAAAAACTGGTTTTCTTCCAACTTTGCCCTTAATGAAACGCGTCTTCCAATGCATTTTGGTGGTTCCAACCGATGCATACGTGTAGAAGAAGTGTTCCACTATCAGTTTGAGCACGATTTGGTCAGTCAAAAGAGTTGGAAATGGGTGATTCACCATCGTTTTAGGACCTACCTAACCAATTCTGCACAGCTATAAATTCCAGCAACTTCTCCACCAAAATCATCAAGCCTTGCTTCCTTCTCTTGATCATTTTTTAGTGTTTCTTTGTTGCTTTCTAAGTACTCTTGAGTTGCTTTGATTAGTTACTTTTGGTTTTTAAATCCCGAGCACTTTACATTTCTTTATTGAGCTTGTTTTGTTTCCATTTGTACTTAGTCATTTTCTACTTATTCAAATATGTAAAACCCAGTACTTTGCTTATCTTCCCTTTGCCTTTACTTTATTTTTAGAGAGTTGTGTTTTTGGAGGAAAGAGCACGTGACACTCCCCCTTGCTTGAAAGAGAAGGGCGAAGCTCTCAATCCCGATAAAAACTCTCCGTTAGTTAACTTTTGTTTTTCACACATGCATTCCACATTCAACCATTTTACTTGCTGTATTTTCTTCAATATGTCTTTCTAAATTCCCGTCTCTAGTCCGGTTATGGATAGTTAGCCTTTTATGTCTAAAAAGGGTTGCTAAGAAGTAGTGTTTTTGCTTTCCATTCATTGCTCAACATGTTTTCCCAAAAAGTTAGGATTTAGAGAAGGCCACTGTAAATCTTAACAAGTCAATACTGAAAAGGTTGCTTATTTGCATTGTTGAGTGGTTAAACCGAGGAGAGGAGCGCCTTAGACATAAGGGTTCCGCTTAAGTAGCCTAGACATAGGACCTTAACCCGAGGTTGCGACTATTTCCATCCTAAAACTAAGATATCTCTCATAATAGACATATTAGGGAATGTCTTAGGACTTTGAAGTTGCTTAGACATAAGTCAAGTGAGAAGCGTAGTCGTTGGTTTCTAAAGTAAAATGCATATTATCCTTAGCATGTCCTTGATTCTTTGTTGGCTAACTTGAAGTAATTCGGGCTAGGTTTTATCATTATAAGTCCAAATCCCAAATCCAAAACCATTATTTGTGACCACTTCCCATTTTACAATAATCACTCATTTCAACATTCACTATTGTTTAAAACTTTAGAGTTTGTAAATTATTTAGAAGTCCTTGAGGATCGATACTTGGATACTCCATCCATTTTATATTACTCTGACAGGTGTGCGCTTGCATCTATATAATTGTTACCACGCTTAGTGCGTGCGTTCAGCATAAACGCCCAGTCAATGCTCAACAAGATCATGGAACATTCATAGTCATGCTCTTCATCACATTATGCAATCAAACATAGACACACTCTATAAGATTCGACGACAACCACAACCATGAACAAGTTAGTTACCAACCTCGAGTCTCCCTAACATCTCAAGCACCGCTACGCTTATCACAGCTATCCTAGCCTTCCACAACTAACTCCTTCGAGTAGAGTCCGCCCCTGACCATTTTTACCCAGAGCCCCGACACTACTGCATCGTCCCTCGATCATTTTTATCCAAGGCTCCGATGACTTTACCATCTATCGGCCCTTGACCATTTTTACCCAAGGCCCCAATAGTTTTCCTTCCAAAAGACTCCTCGCATCGACCCTCGACCATTTCTACCCGAGGCCCTGACACTCACCCAATCGCTTTCCCCAAGAATCCAACGTTCCTTATCATAACCGACTCCACATCAACCCCTAGCCTATGAACAGGGTCCAAAAATATGCTTCTATTACACCCACATCTCATAAGAAAATAATATGATTCAGACCAGCACGCTCGCAACATAAAGAAACGTTTATACATGCTCAACCAGCTCGCTCAAATCATAAATGAACACTTATGCAAACTATACAAGCACGACCACAACATAAGAAAACATAATCACAATAATTCTAATTTGACGTGCATCCTTTGTAAACATACATCATCCCACAACAGTTCTCAGCAGTTTAGCAAGGCAAAATTTCACCATCATCACCGACAAATATTAAACACTACACCAAGCATACAGATTAACACAAACGAGAGTTACCTAGCACAATAGCGTATCAGTATCAATATTAAACATCACAAAACAACACATTAGAGACCAACTAGCACACATTAACGCATGCACACGCCCCTTGTCTACTTACACACAACCGCGCCCTTAAGTTTTACGTCGATCTCACACCTAGGCACACAAAATCGACTTCATATAGGTGTGGGTAACCTAGATCTAGCTCGCCAAGGTGTGGGTAGCCTATCTCGGGCTTCGAACGGACGTGGGTCAACACCGAAAGTCACCGAGAGGGAGAAAATGCCGCAAATCTGGGCCAAACACGAGCTGGTCGCTTCTGTCTGAGTCGGGGAGAGGTGCTGCAGGTACAGGGCGCCGAAGAACTCAACGCTGAGGGGAAAGTCGCCGTCGAGACAGCCGGATCTGGCGAGAACCGATGTTGCTCGGAGCAGTCACGCGTCGCCGCTAGGATTTCGCCGGACTTGCTTGTGGTCTGCTCAAAGGTGTCGGATCTGGGCAACAATGCAGTCGTCGAGTCTGTTAGATTCTTGCTGCTGCAGGTCTGCCGTTCGCCGCTGAACACGTCGTCGGAGGGAAAGAAAATCGCGCGACCCGTTATCCCTCGCCACCTACCGCAGCTGCTGCTACCAACGACGCCGAAAAGAAGCCGTGCCCGCTGCAATGGTTGCCACCGTCGAGAGAGAACATCACCGTGGGGGCTGGGTCGCCGATCGCCGGCTTGAAGGTTCACGCTGTTGCCGTCGTCGCCGGAGGAGGGGTACGGGCTACCGGAAAAATAGAGAGGGGGGGGGGGTGTGGCGGCTAGAGGGATGGGATAGGAGAAAGAGATGAAACCCTAGGTTTGTTTTCTTTTCTTTTTATTAATCTTTCTTTTCCTTTGTTTTAAAACCAAACCAACCCAAAAGCCCAACATAACCAAGCCCAAGAGAAAAAGAAACCCATCCCAACTTAAGATAAAACCAACCACACGGAGCCCGATATATATAAATTTAATTAAAGTTTAATTTAAAAAATAAATGAAAATCTCCTGATTCGAGACTAACTAACCTGAGGGACTCGTGGCGTTACAGAGTAGATCCAACATGGCTCCTCCACTACACTCCGATTTCTTGCATCTTCGAGTAACTCCGGTGAGATCCCACATTGTTCAACAGCGACCCTCCACAAACGGTGGCCATTTGCAGCATCTCTCTGGTAGCGTGCGTTCAACGAACAAGAAAACCAGCGGCTTGAACCCATGACCAGTAGCAATTTCGGCGTCCTACACAGATTTTGTAGCAGTTAGAGTGGTTTTGTATTCATTTGTGACAGATTCGCATTTGGCAGCGGCTTCCAACGGCTTCGGGTCCAAACAACGACTCCTTCGTCACCTAGGCTCGTGTACAACAGTGTTCGGTAGCAGATTTGGTGCGTCTCCTCTGCTGCAACTCGTGGACAGCAACATTTCAGTGGCATTCAGCACTTAACCACACTCTTTCGAAGCTCGATCTAAGTTTCCCATTCTTGTTCGAGTTAGATCGAGCTAGAACTAAGTCACCCACACCCATACGAAGTTAGTTTTGCGGTAACGAACCCTTTGAACTCTCTTATGATCAATTGTTATGGATAAAAAAATGGGTTTTGACATGCTGTTTTTTTTTTTAATTGGATGCCTAGGTACTGAAACAACGCAAGATCTAGGGGCGTAGGAGTGTGTAAGTAGTCCTTACTTGAGGGGATTGTTTATTGTTTGACTGTGGATCTATAAGTGTCTTTTGAATGATTGTTGCGATTGATGATACCTTATAAATGTTGTTTATGATTTAATTGTTGAGTAACATTTGGAAGTACATATAGGTGTGGGATATACTGTATTATGAGCTATATACATGTTGGATGTAATATTGGTTGACAACGTTGGATTGATGTTATGTTCTGGTTGGGATGAATGAGAAAGTTGTGTCAACGGTTTTGGTTCTATGATTTGTTGTGTTTCGAGCATGCTGACTTCGTTGTGCGACTCGTATTTGAAAATGAACTATTGAGAACTTGTTTGATAAGATATTTGTTGGCTTCCTTTTCTGAATTCAAAGCATGTTGAATATTAAGAGAAATGTATTCTTGTGATGCTTGATGACCATGCCTTAATTATAGTTGCAAAGGTTCATGAATAACGCATGTTGCATTGATGTGAGATAATTTAAGAATGGGTTATGGCTTAGAAGCATGTAGGATTCTGGTAAGAGTTTCGGGATGTAATGAAGTGGATGGAAGACTAACAGGACCAGAGGGCTAGCACGTCACTAGTTGGGTATCGAGGCTCCAGGTGCAAAGTCGGGGATCGATACCTCAATTTGGTAGAGATGAGTGTGGAGGCCCTAGGTACAAAGGTCAGGGGTCGACACGGTGATTCTAATTGTTGAATTGGTATTGGGTCTTGATGTGGTGGTGGTCAAGGACCAATACGTTGAGTAGTCGTCGATGCCTTGGGGATAAATGTCAAGGGTCGATGCACAGCTCAAGGCATTAGGGATAAATGGCAAGGTTAAACGTCAAACTTCTGTAGATGAGTGTCGGGGCCTTGGGAATAATTGGCAAAGGCCGATACGATTCAAGGAGTTAGACTTGGAGGACTAACATAAGTTGCTTGGAGGCTAAGGACCAATACATTGAGTACTCGTCGATACCTTGAGTATAAATGTTAATGGTCGATGCACAGTTTAAGGCCTTGGGGATAAATGACAAGGTCGAACGCCAAGCTTCTGTAGATGAGTGTCGAGCTTTGGGGATAAATGGCAAGGGTCGATACGATTCGAGGAGTTTGACTTGGAGGGCTAACATAGTGTGATAGGTTAGGAGGTGCTTGGAGGCTAAGGACCATTACGTTTGGTAGTAGTTAAGGCCTTGGGGATAAATGTCAAGGTCCAACATCAAGCACCGTAGAGAAGTGTGGATGCCTTGTGTTTCCGAGGTCAGGGGTTGGTACGACTCGAAAGAGTAAGTCTTGGAGGAATTAGGAAAGAGAACTAGTGAATTGAGATGTAAGGATGAGTTTGAAATGTATGGTGCATGTTTAGTTAAACTTTTGCATAAACTGCTTCTTCTAATATGTTTCTTTTTACTTAAGGCTTGAAGTTAATGATAAGCATGATGTGTTGATTCTTTGATAAGCATGATGTGTGGGTTCTTTGCTAAGCATGCTGTTTATGCGTGACCCTTCAGGTGTGTACTGCTTACTGGGTATCGTGATTGTACTCACCCCTTATTTTTCTCACCAGACTTTGTAGGTAACAGGGTTACTCTTTGGAATGGTGGTGGCGAGGAGGAGGCTTGACTGGAAAGACCATTAGCTGTGCTACGTGCATTTAATTTCTTTTAGTTAGGATAGTTGCAGTTATTTTATCTTGTAGTTGAGTTGTTAGTGGTTGGTTTGTGTAGTTTAATGGTTTAAAGGATGTTTTAAGGTTGTCAATTCATTATTCTTTTTAGAACATTAATTTTGTTAGCTTCTTGAACTATGGGACTGTCACCTACTTAGGATACTTATGAATACATTTGTTTAAGTTGATCGAACTTGAGTTAGCTTTTGCTTCGTTGTCATTCAAGATGTTAATATTCATTAGTAGATGGTTTATGGTTAGTAAAGGTTTCCTTGAGGAGTTTGGATAATGTGAAGTTGGTAGTAAATGGATTATCTGTAAAGGATTTAAATTTCTCTTAAATCTTTAGTGTAACGCCCCGCGTTACTCAGGTTAGTTTACCCTCGAGTCTCCGGGCCTCCTTTCTTAGAAATTTCTTTTATTTAATTTAACTGTTTCATTTCATTTTATTTCGAGCTGGTGTGGTAATTGTTATGAGTGTTGAAGTGTACTTACGTATCTAATTATTGTGTAACGAGGAAATTGTTTTCTCTACATTTGTTCTAGTTCGTTGGGCCCAAATTATGTATCTAGGTAAGTGGGCCTTCCTTGTTTTAAAACAAGAGGGAGAAAGAAAAACCCTAGCCCAAGTGGGTCCCTTCTTGTAAAAACAAAAGACAGGTAAGGAGAAAACCGTAGCCCCCAAAACCCGTCCCATTCGTGAACCTCTCCCCCCCCGTTTTAGTTTTCGTTTTCTTTCTCTCTTCTACCGGTGCCTCAACCCTCCCCGAAGCACTCGACGGACGGCGACCTCCGACGTAGCGGCTTACCTCCTCCGGTTGATAGCAATAGGCGGCACGGCAGGCAGCGGCAGTGGGCGACTCCTGGCAGCGGCGGTGCGCGGCGTCGGGCAGCAGCGGACGTGCGCGGGCGTTGGGCAACAGCAGTGCGCGGGGGGTCGGGCAGCAGCGGTGCGCGGTGACGGACAGCAGCGGTGGTGCGCGGATTCCGGTAGCAGCGGGTCGTGGCGCGGGTCCTTGCTGCACACAGCGTCGTGGGTATCGTTTTTGGTGGGTTTTTACTGCTAAAATAGTCCGGACAGCAGCAGTTTCCGATCTCGGTGCCTACCCATAACCATTAGAGGCTCGATATACGTAACCCACATTTATTCGAGTTAGGCCTGAGTTACCCGCACCTAGACGAAGTCGATTTTTGCGGTAATGGACATTGCGAGATCTCTTAAATGAATTTAGACGGCTGGAAATTTGTATTAATTATTTCGTTTGTCTATTGTTGGTTAGGTGGTGAATTGACGCAAGATATAGGAGCATAGCAGTGAGTAAGTAGCACCAGGGGGCGAGTGCGTGTGTTATTTAACGTTAACGGAGTAGTCTTGCGCTGATTTTTAATTAAAATAATTTATTTCATGCATGTAGGAATTATTAGTCTTGGTTTTTAGGGCTTCTAGTGATTGTGTTGAGTTCCGTGTTCTATTTTCATTGTTAGACATTATAAAAAAATGCATGACTTGTTATAAAAAAAAGCCTGTTACATAGTTTTATCGTTTTGTTATATTTTGTTGGAAGCTGTTGTGTTAGTGATTTTGTTTGGTATAATGAAAAGCATGCCGGTAAATTGTGCTGTGAATGAAGTACGTGCTGAAAGCCTGTTACATAGTTTTATTGTTTTGTTATATTTTGTTGGAAGCTGTTGTGTTAGGGATTTTGTTTGGTATAATGAAAAGCATGCTGGTAAACTGTGCTATAAATGAAGTACGTGCTGAAAGCCTGTTACATAGTTTTATTGTTGTTATATTTTGTTGGAAGCTGTGGTGTTAGTGATTTTGTTTGGTATAATGAAAAGCATGCTGGTAAATTGTGCTGTGAATTTAAGGGTGGAAGACGTGTTTATGGGATTGTCTTGGGAGGATTGGTGGAAATTGTCAGGTGTGACGTGCTGGGCTAGTGGTTCGTTAACCTGGGGTCCCTTGAAGAGAGATTGTACATTAGTCGCTAGTTACGCAAAGCCTTGAGCAAGGCCTTGGGGATAAATGGCAAGGCCGTAGCTCAGTTCTTGTATAGGAGTATTGGGGTCTTGGGGATAAATGTCAAGGACCAATTCGCTGGACAGTCATCGGTACCTTGGGAATAAATGTCAAGGACTAGTGCACAGTTCAAGGCCTTGGGGATAAATGGCAAGGCCGAACGTCAAGCTTCTGTAGAGAGGTATTGGTATCTTGGGGATAAATGTGAAGGGCCAATACAACTCGAAGAGTTAGACTTGGGGGACTAACGTAAGGTGTTGCTTGTGGGTGATAATTCAAGGTCTTGGGAATAAATGGCAAGGTCGAGCACCAAGAGTGGTAGAGGAGGGGCGGTATCTTGGGAATAAATATCAAGCGCCGATACGCCTCGAAGAGTTAGACCTGGGGTACTAACATAGGGGGGTAGAGCGAGTGCTAGCTTGTATGGTAAGGTTAATCCGCTGTTATCATTCCTTGCTGCCTATCTGTTGTATTCTGCTATTGATTTGATGTGGTTGTGATTACGAGCATGCTGTTGTGTTTAGTTAGGGAGGGCTACTTACAGAGTATTTTATGTACTCACCCCCCCTCTACCTTATTTGTTTCAGGTGTGAACAGGGCCGACCGTGGTGATGAAGTGGAGGAGGTTTGACTGAGGAGGGATCACTAGCTGTGTTGGTTAGGATAGGGAATAATGTCGCGCATTGTAGACATCGTTAAAATCTTATTGCTCGGAAATAAAAGGGGAATTAGACACTGGGTTAACTCAAAGGACACTCTTTCGTATTGCGTTATGGATATTTTTACTATTCGAGTTACTGATGTATTTTGAATTACTAGACAAAACGGTTATTTTCTTTTGATTGGATTCCTGACCACTGAGGCGGGTATTGTTTTCTGCATATTCCATTGTTGTGTACCTCCATTTTGAATGTTGCATTAAGAGAACACAACATTTTTCGTTACCTTAAATAGGAGGGTTCAGTAAGCGTTATAGGGCTGTTATCTCGTTAAGCGTATCAGAAATTCGGGTCGTTACATTTAGTGTTGTTGTTTTGTTTGTTCAAGCTCTCGTGAATGTTGAATCAGAGTAGCGCAAAAGAAGTATGGTGGTTTTTATTGTTTAGTCTTGTGGTGAAGTTAATTCCCTTGTTTAAGTGAAAATTTTAAGTAGTCTTAGTCACGGTCCCTATTTGGAATTGTTGAAAATCCTGGGGCGTTACAATATTAAACTCTACCCCATGTAGTTTTATCATTGATAGTGAAAGTTACACTAATGTCGCTAGCAAGGATATAGTGGAGAGGTTGAATTTAGCCACTACACCCCACCCATGGCCTTATAGCCTACAATGGTTGAATAATAGTGGAGATGTGAAGGTCCAAAAGCAAGTTCAAGTTCCATTCAATATAGGCAGGTACAAGGACGAGGTAACTTGTGATGTTGTACCTATGCATGCTAGTGATTTCATGCTAGGGAGACCGTGACAATTTAATAAGAGAATGAGTTTTGATGGTTTTCTTAATAAATATTCCTTTGAGCATCAAGGTAAGAAAATCGCACTTGTACCTCTTTCTCCAAAAGAAATACACATTGATGAGTTAAAATTGGGGGAAAGAACGTTGGAGGCCGAGAAAAAGGAAGTTGTTGAACTTCAATCTCAAAAGAAAGAAAAGGCCCCAAAAAGGAATGAGAAAGCCATGACCCTCATGACTAGAATAGATGAAATAGAGCGAGCTCTATGTGCTACACAATTGCTTCTTCTATATCTATATGAAGGTAATGATCTCCTAACTCAAGAAAGAAGAAATACTTTGCCTAGTACTCGTGTTGAGTTTTTACAGGAAATCGAGGAGACAATGCCCGAAGCCATATCATACTTGGAAAGAAGAATGGAAGAAGAAGAAAGATAGCAAGAAGGAAGCTCTTTTGAGCCACCCACTCAAGGATCCCAAACACCTCAAGAGGCTGAGCCACATGAGGAGAGCCAACATGACAATCAAGTGGAGATCTTTAAGAAGAAGGAAGAAAACGAAGTTTTTCAACTTCATCAAGGTAATATTCCTATTATATATGTTTATCATGCAACTAACTTGCTTCATTTGGATGTAGGTAAACAACTTGATTTGAGGACGAATCCAATTCAAGAAGTAGATGATGTGATAATATTTGGCCCAACACTCTAAAAAGACACCTACACCAATAATGAAGAGAGCCTTGAGGAAAGACCCTCAAAATGAAGGAGACTTCATTGGACACATCAACAAATTTTGACCATTTTGAAGACCAATGAAGAACCCACTAGAGTCAAACGGAAGCATGGAGAAGAAGAGAAGCCAAGTGAGTGGCCCCGTTTGAAGGACAAGCCTATCGAAAGGCCACCCGCACACACGCACCACTAGGTGCACGCCCTTGCGCACGCTTGCCCTTGCCGTGCACGTCAACGTGCAGCGAGAGCCTCACATCACGCCCCCAGCCGCATGCACCAACGCCTTGCTAACCTCACAGTGTCGTTCCTCTGCGCATGTTGCCTGCCGCCTACGTCTGCTCACCAACGCCTGTCGCCCGTGCCTGCTCGCCAGCACCCTTGCACGCTCAAGCGCCCGTGCTCCTCTGTCGCCCACAGAGCCTATGCTCGCGCGTGCCGCACGCCCACCAGTGCCCACGCCCGCTCGCACCGCACGCCCACCAGCGCCCACGCCCACTCGCACCGCACGCCCATCATCACCCCTGCCGCCCAGCGATCGCACGCCAGCGTCGAGCGTCCCTGTCCGTCGCCCATGCGCACTATGCCCCTCCCGTGCGGGCCATTGACTGCCTAACCCTTGCATTGCTGCCCACTCCATCCATTTAAAGAATAGATTTCCTATCGATTCTAGAATATTTTGGTGGGATTTATTTTGGATTTTATTTTGATTTAATTTGTTTTAGTTATCATTTTAAAATTCAGTTTTAGGTAAGTTTTATATTTTTTTACCAATTTATCAATTTTTATTTATTTTTAATTTTGTTATTTTGCTTAAAAGGCCAAGGGCCTTGGCCTATATATATGCGTATACCCCTTTATTGTTGAGATCTTAGTGGTTTCAAATTGAATAAAACCGAGTGTATTTTATCCCTTTGCCGTGTGCAAAACCCTTCCCAAATATCGAATCTGTTTATGTGGTTGAACTTAGGCTTTCGTATTTGACCACTTGGAGCATGCTTGTTTGATTCGTCATCAAACTCGTTGAGTGTTTCCAGCCTCGAGCATAGTGAATATTCTGTCTGCTCAAGGTAACAACTGCAAAGGTAATCCCTCTAACTCTTAGCCTTTCGAGTTGAACCAGCTCTACGATTGGATTCAAGTGGCTTGTGGCTCAAGTAGCTCAATACGCTAGGGTTGTCGCGTATCACCAAATGTAATAATAATTATTCTCAATAGATTACAACCCCACAGTTCGAAAAGCTAAACAAATCTAATAACCCCAAAGAGTAGTGAACTGACAACTTAAAACATCCTTTAAACCATAAAACTAAACATAACAAACCATTAATAACTCAACTACAGGATGGAATAACTTTAACTATCCTAACTAAAAGAAATTAAATGCACGTAGCACAGTTAATGGTCTTTTCGGTCAAGCCGACCTCACCACCACCATTCCAAAGAGTAACCCTGTTACCTACAAAATCTGGTGAGAAAAATAAGGGGTAAGCACAACCACGGTACCCAGTAAGCAGTACATACCTGAACGGCCACACACAAACAGCATGCTTATCACAGAAAGTTCAAACGACATGCATAACAAACCATCATGCTTTAGATAATAAAAATATAAACATATCTGAACATGCAACCTACATGCCAAACTCATCCTCGCACCTCAATTCACTAGTTTGTTTTCTTGTTTCTAAAAGATTTACTCATTCGAGTCGTATCGACCCCTGACCTTTGTACCCAGGGCCTCGACACTTCTCTACTTCACTTCACGTTCGACCCTAGACCTTTGTACTCAAGGCCTCGAACTGTTGCACCGATCCTTGATCATGCATAGCCAAGGCATCGACACTTCTCTAAACTCATTAGTTCTCTTTCCTAATCCTCAAAGACTTATCCCTTTGAGTAGTATCGACCCCTGCCTTTGCACCAGGCCTCGACACTTTTCTATGGCACCTGACGTTCGATTCCTTGACCTTTGTACCCAAGTCCTCGAACTGTTTCATCGATCCTTGACCATCTATGCAAGGCCTCGATGACGTTGCAACGTATTGGTCCTTGTCCTTTCCACTTAAGGCCCCAATACTTGCCTTCCCTCTAAGACTCATTGCATCGACCTTCGACCTTTGTACCCGAAGCCTCGACACTCATCTTTGTCCACAATTTGGCGTATCGATCCCAACCTTTGTACCCAGAGCCTCGATACCCAACTAGTGACGTATCAGCTCTCTGGCCCTGATACTCACCCATTCACTTCATAACATAACCATACTCTCACCAGAGTCCTACTACATGCTTTCTAAACCATGACTCATGCATCATTCAGCTCATAAATACAATTCAGCATGCTTCCACAACATAAAATCATTCTAACAACGAAACAATATGCCAATCATGCTTTCACAACATATCAATTTTCACAACAAATCAGTATGCTTTTATGAACATGGCATTACACTAATACGACTATCAATAATCTAGAAATACATCCAACACACCAACAGTAAGTCAATAATGCCAATATGTTATCCTAACATAATAATTCTTAACAACAGCTACACAATGAGTTTTGTCATAACAGAGCATAATCAAACAAATTTTAAACAATTAGAACCATGCACAGTTCATCTAGAGCACTTAATATCCAACATTCGTAGAAAGACATCCAGCATCAATATTGAATAAGCATTACTAGATATAATAAGACTCATAATACACGCCAAAAAATTCATGCATATTCAAACAACAAACATCCGCACAAATAAGAACTACTTACAAACAATGGCCCTAACGCTACTATGCTCGTCGAAGGATTCCCTAAAATAAACGAGATTACATTTGCGTTAGAAATCCATTGGAAACACTTCAATTAATTGAAACCAAGCTTGGGGTGATTCGTTACCTACTAACTCACACTAAAATCTCTTGGGTTAGGAGTGGGTCAACGCGGAAGAGGTTCAGGCTCCCAAAATCGAGTTCAAACGGCCATAGGCTTTCTTGTCCGATGCCGAAATGTGATGGGTAACGCTGAATTGAGTTCGAAAAAGGGTGGGCCAATGTCGAATCAATGCCGGAGGGGGGGGGGTATTGCAAAACGACTTCGTACAAGGGTGGATATCACGAAACAGGCTCCATTTGAGTGTGGGTCACTGTAAAAAACCATCGGAAAGCTGTTGTCCACGAAAACTAGCAGGGCCAACACACAATCGATGTTGTCACATATCTTGTCGTGGAGGTAGGAGCAATGTCGTGGGACATCGAAAACGTGAGCTACTGCTGTTGGAAGGGGAGAATGTCGCGGCTCTGTGGGAGTCAGTCGCAAACCACCACTGAGGACTTGCTGTGTCACTCGAAGACGTCGGAAACGACTGTTGCTGATCGAAGCCGGCGTAGTCTGTTAGGGCCATGGGATGCGCCGCCGCAGGTTTGCCAATGCTAGAGATCGTCGGTGGTCGCTCGGATCTGCATGGGTTCCCCATCACACCGTACGTCGCTGTCGCCAGCAGAAACAACGGATGCACGTCGTTCGTGTTCGCTGGACGCTGCCGCCGACGTTCGCTATTTGCCTCGGGAGCGTCTTAGTGCTCGTCGTCGTGAGCACATGGTTGCCGGGGAGGGGTGCTGGGAGGCGGGAACGAAAACCACAAGGGGGAGCGGGCGGCTAGGGTAAGAGGAATGGGAAGACGAAGATGAAGAGGTAGCTTAGGGTTTCTTTTCCTTTTTTTCTTTGTTTTATCTCACTTGTCGTGTTTTGAAAATTATAAAGCGCAATAACCCACTAAAAGAAAGCCCAAAAATTAAACTCTAGTAACCAAACTAAAACTCAGAACAATCCATAACAAAATAATTAACTGGACCTCTAAAATCCAAGAGTTAAATCCAAAACGTAAAAATTAAATTTCCTAAAACCTTGGATTTAAGATTTAATTAAAAATATTTTCTAAAGTTCGAAAATTTAATTTATCTTAATCCAACGAAATTAAACTAAATTCTAATTTACCCAAATTTAGAATTCCAAAATACAAAATCCAAGAATTTAAAGTTGTAATGCCCTGCATTACCTTTAACAGTATTTTTGTGACTTTATATTATTATTATATTTCATCTAAGCTAGTCAAATCTAATAAGATTAGCAAGATTATAATTGTATCTAAGTAACAAAATTAACAATACTACTTTAGTAATTAGTTAAATATTGTGAATTATGGTAATTGTAATGGTAGCCTTATTTGAGTATTTATAAAGTTTCTTACATGTTACTCAAAGTTTTATTATAAGGTAATTAACCAAGTAAATACTACTATTTGGGTAATTGTGGATAAACTCACTAAATCATAACACTTTATACCTGGTCAAGCTACTTATACGGTGGAAAAATGGGCAGATTTGTATATCAAAGAGATTGTAAGGCTTCATGGTGTTCCAGTTTCAATTGTGTCTGATAGAGATGCTAGATTCACATCCTTTTTTTGGAAAAGTTTGCAAAATACTATGGGTACTAAGCTGGAATTTAGTACAGCTTTCCACCCCAGGCAAATGGGCAGACAGAACGGGTGAATCAGATTCTAAAGGATATGTTGAGAGCATGCGTCTTGGATTTCAAAGGCAGATGGGATACACATCTACCTCTAGTGGAGTTTGCATACAATAATACTTTCCACACTACTATTGGCATGGCTCCATTTGAAGCTCTATATGGAAAGAAATGTAGATCACCAGTCCACTAGGACAAAGTGGGAGAGCGAAGTTTACTGGGACCCGAGTTAATTCAAACCACGAATGAGGCTATTCAATTGATTCATAAGCGAATGCAAACAACTCAAAGTAGACAAAAAAGCTATGTTGATAATAGGAGTAAGGATTTGGAATTCAAAGTAGGAGATCACGTGTTTCTTAAAGTAGCTCCTATTAAAGGCGTTTTGCGATTCGGAAAGAAGGGAAAATTGAGTCCTCGATATGTCGGACCTTACGAGATTCTTGAACGCATTGGTCAAGTAGCATATCAATTAGCACTGCCACCAAATATGTCAGCGGTACATAACGTGTTCCATGTGTCCATATTATGAAAGTATGTATCGTCCCCTTTCTATGTTTTAGATCCGGAGCCACTTCAACGCAACGAGGATCTTTCTTATGAAGAGAAACCTATATGTATCATTGCCAAAGAGACGAGGAAGCTAAGAAATAGAGAGATTTGCATGGTGAAAGGTATGTGTAGGAATCACTAAGTATCCGCAGCAACGTGGGAAAACGAGAAAGATATTATGGAGAAATATCCCGACCTCCATTATGCCCAGGTAACTTTCGAGTACGAAAGTTCTTTTAAGGAGGGTAGATTGTAATGCCCTTCATTACCTTTAACAGTATTTTTGTGGCTTTATATTATTATTGTATTTCATCTAAGCTAGTCAAATCTAATAAGATTAGCAAGATTACGATTGTATTTAAGTAACAAAATTAACAATACTACTTTAGTAATTAGATAAATGTTGTGAATTATGGTAATTGTAATGGTAGCATTATTTGAGTATTTATAAAGTTTCATACATTTTACCCAAAGTTTTATTATAAGGTAATTAACCAATTAAAGCCCCACATTACCTTTATCTTACTCTTTATTTTTCTACCTTAAATAAATTAATTCAATTGGGGGAATATAGAGAGTTTTACCTTCCACTAACCATGATTAGGCAATATAACCCACCTTCCACCCAAGAGACACATTCATTAACTAAGTTTCTTGGGAATACAAAAAATTTCTCCTCTTCCCCATTAAGTATTCGGCCATGCAAGGAGGAGAGAGAGGATAGTTTGCTTCATCTTCCTAGATTTTCCTCTTTAAGTTTCATATGTATATTTCTTCCATCTTCCTCTAATAATATTTGTAAACGAATCTGAAAATTTCCTCTGAATCATCTATCCCATGTTTTAAATCACACCTTAGAGGAGTTGTGGTTGCTTTTCCAAGTCCCTTCAAGGATCGTTCATCGCGGTTTTGTCTTTTCGGTAAGAACGGTTTCTTTTAGTCTAGTTTTGTAAGTAGATTTTTCCCTAATATTTTTTTATAGATCCTAAGCATGTTCATATCCATTTTCCAAGGTTTCCATCATCATTTCAAGCTCTCTTAGTTGCTGGAAAATTTTCTTATTCTATTCTTTACGGTAGAGAAGAAAATGCACCAACGGTAAGCATCATTCTTCCTTGTGCAAACTATTTTTAGGGTTCATTATTAGGATAAAATAGATACTGTTTAGGCCTTATTTTTGTTACTTTAGGGTCTGAAAATCAGAATTAACAAGATCCTAAAAATGTTCATAAAATTTCTTCATAACGGTTTTTAACGGTTTATGTTATTTTTATAGTTTTAGCTTGTTTAGTATAAAAAATAGGATTGTAAATTCTGAATTTTTTAGACCATGACCATCACCTTTAAACTAGCCTAAAATGTATTTTAATGTATTAAAATTGATTTTTATGATTAGTTTTACTTAGGGCTTAAAATTCTGAAAACTACTGCTATGTGTTTTCTCTAGTTTTTTGTAAATTTGCAAAATCAGTAAATTATTTTTATGCACATTAAAGTTTAAAAAACAGAGGCTAATATGAAGATTTAAAATTATTTTTCACAAATTTAAATATTAATTTTATGATTATTATGGACAAGGTTAATCGTTATAGGATTTATACTAGTAGAATAATGAACCTGTCTAGTTATGAGAACTTATTGGAGCAAACTTAGTTTAGGTAGTTGAGTCCTAATTTTAGTTGTATTAATTGTTATTAGGAAGCTTTAAGGAATTTCCTTTAGTTTATGAAGTTCAGATAAGTGGATTCTATCATAAGTTACCGCCTTGTTTGTTCTGTTGTATTATTAATTGATTTTAAGTGAATTATGTGATATGTTACCTTGGTTTATTAATGAATTATGTTATTCACGTTGTTTAAATTTATTTTGCTATTAAATGGTGATTGTGGTTAAATTTGATGTATTGCAAAGCATGTTATGATTACGTGGTTTTATCATGTCATTTTAAGTATGTTTAATAGCAAAACATGATTAGGTAAAGCATGGCATAATGTGTGATGCATTGCATTCGTAGTTAAGGTAGTAGTCTTATGTGTCATGGATTTAGGTAAGATTAATGGTATGCATGAAATACCCAAATTAAGCAGTTATGTTATGCAGCTAGATGTATGATATGACATATATGGTTTCTGCTAAGGGCTGGGCCCTAAGAAACAAATTAGTTCATGTTAATGATATTTATGGGTGGTAATTACCCTATAAATATTACATGCAGAATTGACGGTTATGGTATGGGGTATTTCTGCATAGCATGGCGCCGAGTTAAGGATTTAGATATGTAAGTTGCTAGCAAGTACAAGTATGTTAAGTTAAGTTGTTTGTTGGTTTATAGGTTAGGTTGAAGTAGGCATGCATATAAGAATGATGTGTGTGTTTGAGCATGAAAGGTTCCTTATGATGGGAACTACTTATTGGGTATTTTTATACTCATTCCATGTTGTTTCAATTTTTTTACAGATAGTTATGTAGTTGACGAGAACAACGTCGAGGATGACCTTGGCATTGACGAGGAGGAGATATGAGACACAATTGAAATTTTATTTATAATCTATACTTTTAATTATGACTATACAACATTTTTATTTAAGGATAATAATTTTGTGATTTCCGCTGCTAGATATTTATACGTTAAGTTTTATTAAGTTATCGTTTCCATGTTTAGATAAAAGAACCAGTTTTATCTTATTTTATTTTAATGAAATTATGTTTTATGAGTAATTATCTCAATATTATATTATTAATAACATCAAAATTGGAGTCATTACAAAATTATCCACTTAGGGAAAAATCCAAAGGCACAAATTCAATCTTATAATAAAACTAACCAGAGAACGCGGGGCATTACATTGGTGCCTTCATTCTCTTCCTCTTATATGGAGCTAATACGGTGTTGCACATATTTCTCCATGGCTCCTTGAAGCTTTTTGGCACCAGCTCTCATAATTGGTCATTGTGGTAAGCTTGGTGGCTTTATGATCACATCAGGAGAGATTTATTAATAAAAAAATGATTAATAAGAGAAAGAAGTAATATTAAATGAAGGAGAGATGAGTGGGAGAGAGAGGTAAGACACACCTAAAAAGGAGATGGGATACGAGAGATAAACATAAATTAATGGAGAAGAAGAAGGATAACTTGGGTCTTACTAAAAATGTAAAGGTCAATATCGTCCATAAAATATTTCTTCCACATCTGTACTTTTGTATAGATATAAATTATAGATTTGAGTGTCTTGGAGAGAGGGAGCTCTCAAATCTTTTCCAATTTGTTTATATTTCCTATTATAAACACAGGGACTCATCAATCAAGCAAACTAGCTTTTCCAACTCAAATTTGTCGGTAAAGAAAAAGGAAGGTAGTTTGAGGTTTTTGCAATTATTACATTGAACTATGAATTAAGTTACAGTGCTTGATAAATTTTGTATACCCACTGTTGATGCATTATTAGATAAGTTATATGAGGCTACGATATTCTCGAAAACCAACTTGAAGTCTGGATATCACTAGATTCTTTGTTATGCCCTTTGGTTTTTAAAATGCACCTTTACGTTTCAATCTATTATGAATAATGTGCTTCACCCTTTTCCACGAAGAGCTAGAAAATATCAAAATTCTAGATCTTTCCCCAGAATCTCGGAAACAGGCAGTGGCCGACCTATGAAGTTCGACTAGCTATGACCTGATATCTCAATCTAATAGTTGTTGGTTGAATGAAATGTCAAGTACTGAGATAAGAACCTCGATCATTGTAACTGCCTAACAAATTCTCAAATGACGTAACAAAACGGTTACGTAGGCTCCACCACCTGACGCCCCATAAATAGGAATGACCTAGATGCACAATTTGATTCCTCGTCTTGAGACTCAAGATTAACTTCTTACTAACTTGATCGTCAAAGAGAATTTCCTTTGTTAAGGTACTTCTTCAATAAGCTCGCTCCTGAAGCTTGACCATACTCGATCGGTATTAGTTTTCGAGCAATGGATTTCATGTATATGTGAAAATTGAGCAATTCTACAAAAGATTAGACCGACCATCGAGGATGATGTTGAGCACAACTGCCAATGGTTCATGATTGGAAAAATAAATGGATGAGATAGTGGACTAGTGGACATTTTGAACAAAATGACGAAGATTAATGATCAAGGAGAATCAAGAATATCGTTACCATAAAAGAAGCAAACACCAACAAGAATTTTGGAGTTATACATTGCACCTTATCTTCAATCATATATGACAGCCATGAACCAAATGTTGAAGACATTAACAATGGACATCAAAGACCAACAATGTGTATGCTGCTACTTTTGCTGTAGTCCCTGATCTTTCTCTTGTTTTGCAAATTTCTGATTTATCTTGTGTCTAATATGGCGATAACCACTTATATGAAAACTGCTCATCTAATCCAGCTTCAATTTATTATGTACGTCAAGGTGCAAAGTGAAATTTCAACCTATATATGAATATATACAACCCAAGTTGGAGGCACTATCCAAACTTCTCTTGGAGTAATCAAGGAGCAAGTAGCAATGTTCAAGCATCTACACAACAGTACAAATAGAACTACACTAACCCCTTCAAACTTACCACTGCAACACTACAACCAACAAAGAGCACCAAACAATAATCTACAAGGTGGCAACAATCGTAGTCTGGAGGCCATGATGAAAGAATATGTAGTGAGAAGTGATGTCACTGTTGGGACTTTCTCTAGCTTTAAAAATATTAGAGATACGTGCATGCGCGCATGGTCACAAGTAATACTTGGGAGTAATCCAAGGTTGAATCCTTAGGGACTTGTTGTTTTCAAACCAGATTTTAAAGAAGTGAATGATTCAAATATGCAATTATGGTTTATGAAGAAAATGGTGACAAAAAGTGTTGTTTGAGGATTGAAATGTCAAGGAATTTTATAAAACTCAACCTCTTTGCTTCCAACCTTAGTTTTGATGCAAAATATGGAAGATACACACTTTTAGGATAATGTGCCAGGCGCAATCTGGCTTTTCTTCAGAATTTGAGTTATACTCTTTCACTACCGCTTTTGGTTGCTGTAGAGTCTAGGGTAACCTACAATCATATTTCTATGTGTGATTACAATTCTAGAAGAATATTTATCAACTCATTTGCATTATGGGTCAAAGGGCCTATGTCTAGGACCATGTTTTATGTTTTTATGTCTAAGTCACATCCGATATTGGTTTCCTATTATTTTACCTAACCCACCCTTCTCAGAGTCGGACTTTAGTGTATAAATCCAAATCCCAATGGCCAAATGGAAAAAAACGTAAAGAGAAATTTTTAGAAACCAACTCAAAAAGGTGTCAGGTACAATCTGGGAAAAATCCCGAGCGTGTTGAAAATCAAATCAGACTAAGGCATTCCAAAAAGAGGTTGATAACTGCTTTAGTGCATAATTACAGGAAAAAAGATGCACGAAAACATAAAGAAAGTAATTTTCATTGAATTAAAACGAATAAACAAGCCGTATAAGAAGTTCGAGCTTGACCCTCTTCTCTTTCGAGCATGAGGAGAGTGTAAACTCGCTAAAGAACTAAAGAAGAACATAATAAATGAAGAACAAAAGGTAGAACTTGAATTAAAAGCAATATGGTAAGCAGAAGTATTAATTACAAGGAAATAACAACTAAAACATAAACCTAAAGCACATGAATGAAATGTACAACTAAGAAGGAATGAAATGAAGCTGAACGAGCTTGGAAAGTGATCATTTGCTGCTGGGGGAAAGAGTCCCTTTTATAGGCCATTGAGTTGGTTGAACTCCCCATCATTTTAGGTGGAAATGAGTTGCGATTTCACCTAACACCTTATTGACTTGGACTCACGGTTGTAGCTTGATTCAAACATGTTGGAAATGTCCCCCTTACCCCTCATTAAGTGAAACACACGTTTTTGCCATGTTTGACTTCAAAATTGCGCTAGGCACAATTTCCGTACAAAATGGATTCTATAATTTTCTTCCACCTTTGACCATGTTTTTCTAATTTTTTTCCTAAAGGACCATATATTGCAATTTATTCAGAAATGTTCTATGCATGTTTTACTTTAAGAATATGTAATTCTTTTTGGCAAATAATGCTGGGAAAGAATTCAAATTTGTGGTCAAACAGACCTACCGACATACATTTCTACAGTAAAAAGTCAACCCTAACAGTCACCATGAGGAATCTAGAAATAAAGGTAGAGAAAATTGCTAATGAACTAAAGTCCAGACCAGAGCTACATTGTTGGGACATACGGAAAATTCCAAACGAGAACGAAACGAACAATGTAAGGCAGTCACAACAAAAAGCGGATTGGCCTATGATGAGCCAGCATTACTAGATGAAGGAAATGATATATCTCCATCTGTACTTGCACCACAACCAGAAGAGAAGATAGAACTTGTAAGTTCAGAAGAGATGGTAATAGAACTGCTAAAGATAAACACGTAGCGCCCGATGCTACTTCCCAGGTAGGTAATTTTAAAGTTCCTCTCCCTTTTCCTCGAAGGATAAAAAAATCAGGATAGTCACTTCAAAAAGTTATTTGGGATATTAAGGCAGCCTTAATATCCCAAATAACTTTTTGAAAACAGATGCCTAATTACACTAAGTTCTTAAAAGATATTATCTCTAGGCAAAAGAAACTTTGTGATGATGAAACGGTAGCCTTAACAAAATGCAGTAGTGATGCTTTAGAAAATTCATTACCAGTTAAATGTGAGTACCCAAGTAGTTTACCATCCATTGTTCGATAGGTGACAAGAACCTAGAAAGAGTATTATGCAATATAGGAGCAAGTATCAATCTGAAGCTTGCCCCAATATTGTAACTTTGCAATTAACTACGGGTCATTCCACTAAAGACCCACAGTTGCACTCTTCTCACTACAGAATGTTTTCGTGTCCATGGATATACGACCATTAATGACGAGTCAATCCTTCACGAGTGTTCGTAACTCAAGTTGGGTCAAATTACCGTTTTACCCCTGAGTTACATCTTACTCCTTCAACACCACTGCTCCTTTAATGAACAACCCGGTTATGGTCCAACCAATAACCGGAAGTCCCTCTCGGCCAATGAGAGGGTGGGGCCCCTTGTTCAAGTCCCGGAGTCAGCATTTAAGGGAACACTCACCTACTTTCCTAAAGTCGGGGAGGAGTGAATTCCATCTTGTGAAGTTATGTTCCCAGCTCCCCACTCGGTCTCGTCCCCATAATGGTAGGAATGTTGAGTCCGCGACTCGGGGCACTCTCACCCATACAGATCAAAAAACGAGCCCTCACGGGCAGGAGTCCATAACTCACTCAGGATTGAGAATGAGTTGCCTGGTCATCCTAAGAAATGGCAATCTATTAGTTAACGGTGTTACAACTAAAGATTGCCTATTTCGCGGTCCGGTCTTATACAAACTCATTGTATAGGATACCCCCACTCGCATGTCTCCACACGAACGACCTGGATCGAGTCGTCTGTAACCTTTACAGAGCGGGCCGTATCCATAGTGTTGCCAAGATAAGGTACCCAGCCTTATCCATATACTATAGACCCTTTAGGTTATTCACGGGACATTATCCATTCATATATCAGGGGTATATCAAATATACCTCGTATATCAATTATATACCCAGTATATATACTGTCCCAATTACATCATAAATAACCTTGGATGTTTAGTTTATTGGATTTTGGACAATGCAAAGCTATGATTCAACAACAAATTTATTGAATAAAACTTTATTAAATAAACATTTGTTTTTACAAAATACAAACTACGAATTTAGGGCAACACACCCAACACAAATTCCAAAGAGAACCAAAGGACGTTTAACCTGAAGATGAAGGAGGTGGTTAAAAAGAAGATTATTAAGTGCTTGATGCAGGGGTTGTAATGCCCCAGGCTTAGGATTCAGAATCCGATTTCGGCACCTGTTTGGCCCGATATTCCCCTGCGACCTGGCTGCGCCACCGTCAAACTCTAAGCCACTTAGAAGAGCGTAGACTGCCCGTACAGACCAACACGAGTTGTTGCAACTAGGAGGTCACCCAACCCGTGATTGCTCCAAGCCAAGCAAGCTTAACTTTGGAGTTCTTATGATTGAACCACCGAAAAGGAAGGTAGTGACTATCAATTCTTTTAAGCCTTTCTTGACCATTCTTCAATGATCTCAGGATCCCTCTCATTCGGATGTGGTATCGGTTCATTCATGTACCCCTCATCTCGAGCGTCACATGCTTACCAGCTTCCGCCTTGGTTCGTCCCCGAGCCACATCTTACTGGGAGAGGTTCCGCTCTAATACCATCTGTAACGCCCAGGCCCAGGATTTTCATTATCCAGGAATGGGGACTGTTACTAAAACAACCTAAAAAGTTCCGTGTATACAAGGGGGTAAAATTACTAACCACTCAGACTAAGCACAATTCAACCATTTTAATTGCTCCACTAAAACTTGTGAATCTCACACCTGACAGATAAACAAAACAACTTGTCCTCCGTAGATAAGCGACACAACTCTCATCTACTTGAGTTAAAGCGAAATAAACTTGAGTAAATGGCAAGAGCCCAACAACCTATTCGATAGTAACTTAACCAAGCAAATAATAATAATAATAATAATAATAAATTTATAGCAATCAACTAAATGCCTATTCCACCACGCTTCCGCTGTGCTACTCTGATAACAATATTCACAATAGCTTAACAACTAAAGAGTGTATCCAAGCTCCAACTTCTAAACTTGAACAAATTTTAAAATAGACAAGCTTAACATCCTTTTAAAGGGTTCAACGACCTAACTTTTAAAGAGAAACCAAACTAAATAACAAGACAAGCTAAAGCTTTTGCTGACCGCCTGAACTTTGCACTGCCAGAGTCCTAACATATTACATAACTGAAACAAATAAACTCATAACGACTTATCCTAAACCAAATAAAGCTAAACATAAACTAACACATGGTCCTTCTTCTCAAGTCTCCTTCGCAGCATCACCATGATTGTAACCCGTATCCTCACATGAAACAGTAATTGTAGGGGGATGAGTATATAAAATTCTACATAAGTAGCCCTCTCTAACTACACACAAACAACACGCTTAGCATACGACATTCGTTACAAAATATTAAACAAACATTCATGCATCAATAGATCATAACACTCATTAACCCACACATGTAATCAAAGTAACCCCGACCACAAAGCCTGCTAGTAGCCCCCACTAACTGTACACAAACAGCATACTCGTAATCGCAACTATTATCAAAATACGATAGTTAGTAACCATGCAACAATAGGTCATAACGTTTATTAATACACACACACAAGCATAAAAGGTATCAAGACTCACGTAATTTCGACCACACGGCCTGCTGATCTCTAGCTCCTCCAAGCTACTTCTAACTCATCGTACTATGTTAGTTCTTCAAGTCTAACTCTTCGAATCGTATCGGCCCTTGACCTTTTGTACCCAAGGCCCCGACGCTCTTCTATAGAAGCTTGGTGTTCGACTTTGACCTTTATACCCGAGGCCTCGAGCTATGCATCGACCCTTGACCTTTTGTACCGAAGGCCTCGACGTCTAATCAGCATATTGGTCCTTGACCGCCACCACGTCAAGACCCAATACTACTCATCAAATAGACTCATCGTGCCGACCCCCGACCTTTTATACTTAGAGCCTCGACACTCATCTCTACTAAGACTGACCTATCGACCCCTGACCTTTTGCACCCGAAACCTTGACACCCAGTAGTGATGCAACAGCCTCAACCATTGCCCACGAGGCCATGAAACTCGTCTATCCACTTTTCATTACACGATAGACCATACATTCGAATCATAGTCTTCTAATAGGATTCTATCACATAATTCCCAAGTCACCCACAGTAAGGACTCCGACTGACCAAACGACTAGTTTGCATTTTCACTTCGACAAATCACAGAATAACAAACAACTAGTCCGTTCCACCATCTCAGACAACTCCAACTAATCCCTCCAAGGCATCTACAAGCCATTAAAACTTCTCATCACAACACAATTTCCCAGCATGCTTCTCATCGTATAGAGCAAAAGCAATAACCGAGCAGCTTCCAACTAAGCAAACATAAAACTAAATAATATAAAACTAACACATGCATTTCATCTCGAACATGCTTTCAAACGTCAAAGAATCACTTCCAATCGTACTAATCAAATACTTTTTGGTCATATCCAACAATCAAAAGCAATACATTCTCATAGTGTATATCAAAAAGAACAGCAACATGCAACCCAACCATATCCACTAATAGTTCACAAAACCACGCCTAACTATTTCTAAATACATGAGATAAATTAACATGATAAAATTCAGCATGAAACCATTTCAATAACACAATGACACACACACCCACCCCTTGGTGCTACTTACACACAACCACGCCCCTAATAATTGCGTCGATCTCACACCTAAGCAATAAAAATAGAAAACAGCAAGCCCTTAATACGTTTCAATCTTCGAAATCAATTCTAAGAGGGTTTGAAGGGTCCGTTCAAACCTTAGATCTAACTCGAACTAGCGTGGGTAACGTAGATCGAGCTTCTAATGGGTGTGGGTAAGTGCCAAAAATCGTCGGAACGATGAATACGCTGTAGCTATAGGCTCAAGGTTGCCAAATATGGGCTAAACAGGTGCTGGTCACTTCTGTACGCGTCGGGGAGGAGTGATGCAGGTGGAGGCATCGTACGGGCCGTCAAATCTAGTTGTTGATGTCGCAACGTCAACGCGACGCGGAGTGGCTGACATCATCTCTTTAAGGGTCTCTTTCGAGATTACAGTTTGGAGTCGCCACCAATCATCTACGAGGTGTGATTGGTCACCTATTTTAACACTTGGTCTGGAAAAACAGATTGTTTGGTTTGGGAGTCGATTGTGTGTCGGGAAGGTGTTAGCACTCTACGACACCCGTTTGAAAACAGTACCATATTTTATCAAAAATTATCCTATTATATCATTTGGTTCATAAGAAAATATTTTTGTGTTTTTTATTTAAAAGTCCCACGTTATATTAATTCACACTTTGTTATAAGATATGAATTAATAGGTATGAGTGGCACGAAGGCCATTAGGAAAATTTTATCACCTCGAGAATATCGGAAGGTTCCAACTTCCGTCATTGGAGTTTTCGAAATAATAATTTAGTAAAAAAAAACAATAATAAATAAATAAAACGAAATCATGGCACACATAAAGACTTGAACTTTAATTGTGATTTTCAATACCCTAAGTTTTTGTCACTATGCTAAGACATTAGGATTCAATTTAATTGCTTTTTTAATATACACACGTTTTATTTTTTAATTTTGTTTAAAAAATAAACGAGAAAAAAATCATTTAAAAAGAAAAAAACCTTTTATGTAAAATAATTATTTAGTAAAAGCAATGTTTTTTGAAAAAATAATAATAAATAAAGTAAAAAACATTTCACGGCAATCATGAAGGCTCAAAGTTGTATTATGGATGTTAATTCTCAAATCTCTTGCCATTATGCCACACCAAAGGATGTAAACCAAGTTTCCTTTTCAAAATATGAATATTTTATTTTTAAATTTTGTTAAAAAAAAAAAGAAAAAAAAACCATAAACGAAAATTAAAAAAAAAAGAAGATTTGAAACTCGTTTAAAAAAAGAGAGAAAATCTCCTATTTAAATCTAAAGTTATTTAAAAAAAATTTTATTCAAAATTTCCAAAAATCAAATAAGAAATAATCATACAGGCGTTTTTTCCAAAGCTCGTGATTGGTCAAGTAAGGAGAAATGCTTGTTCCAGGAACATAATATAGACGATGAGTGGAGAGAAAAAACATATCTAGCTGCCTTCATATCCTGTTGGTTATGTTGCTTCGTGTTTCCTTACAAAAACCTCAACTTTCTTCGTCCCGGAGTTTTTAAGATCGCTAGCTTAATGGCCGAGGGAAACACTTTCAGCCTTGCCATCCCGGTATTGGCTAATATATATCACGGATTAGGTCAGATTTTAAAGGCCTCTAAGTCAGTTGTAGGTTTGGAAGCTTGCATTCCCATGCATTATATTCATGGTTGGTTGGCCCACTACTTCAACACACATTACAAAACACCTGGAGAGGTCCCAGGCCCTAGGATGGTTGAGTTTTCAGATGAAGGTGGCTCTATATACTTTAAAAATGCGGCAGCTCGTGAGTTGATTCATAAAGGTAAGTCCATAGCATGGCATGTAAACGTTCAATCCAGGAATCGGAATGAACTTTTAGTGGATGATGGCAATTTGTCATTCGCACAATGTTCCTATTTCTCAAGCCTTAGAACTTGTCACCTATCATCACGATGCAGGGACTCAATGGTTATTGAATCATACAACCCTCACCGATTTGGTCGCCAGTTTGGCTTCTATCAGGACATACCTTTTTTTTCGAAAGAAATGGCCCCTTTAGTTACTTTCGACAACGTCCTATATCATTGGAGAGTTTGCACTTGAACTAATACATCGTCAAAAGTGTTCCTTCCGGCTCGTACATTAAATCCACATGAACAAGTCACTGCTCAATACAAAAACTGGTGGTCTAGCAAACATGGGGATTACCTCGAGAAAGGTATATCAAAGTTGGTGAATAATGCTCTTCCTCCTTCACCACAACCTAAATCTCCAAAACATAAAGGAGGTAATAAAGGAGGAAAAGACATTCGACTAATTGAGGATAAAGTCTCTGCTCCAACACCGGATGTTAGCGAACATACTGAAGAGAGCCAGGACAGTAATGGCGACCGTCATTGGAAGCGAACCAAGAGATCCAAGAAATCTTCCCACATTTACGATCAATTTTTTGATGGCATTTCCAGCACCTCTCAGATTCCTGACAACGTCGAAGCATTGGTGAGTGGTTCCTTTTCCTTTAGTTCTTACTTTTCTTGCTTTTCCTTTATTGTCACGTCTTCTAATTTACCTCATTTCTTTTTATAGCTACCTCTGGAGGATTTCATCGAAAAAGTGGACCAAGAACATAGTGGAGAGTCGATGATGAGTCCAGATGGTTTTGAATCTTCCATAAAACATATTGAAAGTTCCAATACCTCAATAGTTGAGAAGATAACTTCCCCACCTCTTCCTATTATGGTCAATACTCCTCAACTAGCTCAGAATAAAGCACCAGTTGCAAACCCTGAGATCTCTCACTACTCTGCTGAAAATGTAATCTCTAATTTTGCCCAGCAAGCAGGTATGGCTATGTGGGAAGACATACAGGAGAAGATTGTTCGTACTCCCTTTGAGAATGTTGCTGATCTAAAAAACGAAGTACATAAAATATTCGGCTGGATCTCCAACACTCGAACAGGTAACTTAACATCTCTCCAGGCATTCGTGGACGGCTACTTCCAAAAAGTTGAAAGATATAATAACCTAGAGTCCTGATTTTCTACTCAACTAACCAAGGTTCGTCAACTAGAAGAGATGAGAACTAATTTGAAGAAATCATTACTGGATGAAGATCACATACTTGGAGAGCAGCATGCGCTCCAAGAGCGATTCAATAAATTGGCCTCAAGAATCGATGAGCATGAGGCTGAGCTTAAAGCTATGAAGACTGAAGCTGAGAAGCTTTCCTGTTTAATTTCTGAGAAAGCAAATGATCTGGACAAACATAGGCTTGAAACCTCTATGATACGTGACGAGATAAGTAGTATGGAATACACCACTATTACCAATGAAGCAAATGTGAGATCTCTCGAAGGAGTTCGTAATGCTTTGGAAAGCGCACGCCAAGAGCTGAAAGAGTTCAAGTGGAAGCCCTGATTTTTTTTATTATATACTTTTTTTTTTGCTTTTATAATCTCATGTAGAGACATCCCATTTGCTTATTTATTAGCTAGTGACATATTAATGTACTTAGCATTGTTTCTTTGGTTTAATAAAATTCTTGAATTTTGTTTACACATTTTTTATTTTTTGCTGAGACTGAACTTAAAATTTTCTTTAAGCTGCCTACGTACCCTCCGATGAAAGGGATCAAGTCATAACGTAGTTCAAATACATGATTTTTTTTTTATTTTGGGCCGTTCACCTTTTAAACTCATGCGGGCCAGGAGTATCATGTAGTTTAGACTCTTACGATAAGGAGTGTTTATATTTCATATGCTCTCATTTTCATTACAACTTTCATCACATCCTCCATTTTTAGGATTGGTTGAGATGATGAGCTTTTGTTTTACTTTAAAGGAACCTTCTGTATTATGAGAAGAGAGAATTTTCTCTTCATACGGGAAGGAACAATGCTGTGAATTTTCTTGTCATCATTCACTTCAGCAAATGATTTCGCCTTCACGGTCTTCATCGTTTTTTCAAATTGATCGCCTATCACTTCTGAACAATCAAAAGCAGATGTCGAAGAATGATTTTTCTTTGACGTGGAGACGCTTAGCCTTTGAAAGACTGAAGGTTGAATAGCGATGGAAATAAAACATTGATTTTCTTCTTTTGTTGTGGTCATACTCATCCTCTGGAAGACCGAAGGTCGAGTAGTTGAAGGCTTGATACGATCGAAGACAGAAGCCCTTTGCCCAGTTATTTTAAAGTTGTCAACCTCTTCCACATTTATGTAATGTGAACTTGCAAGATTTTCTTTCTTCTTTTAGATATAGAAGAATTTTTTTGGGAAAAATTCTTTTAAGGTCGTCGATATCTTGGGTCGAAAGGAGTCTTTATTTTCTTTCCTCTCTGATTTAGGCTTCCTTAAATCCTTCTTTCCTTGGTGTTCATGCTCTTTGCTGAGCATAGATGACTTATTCCAAGAAAAACTTTGTTTTTGTTTCTTTTGACGAGTCACAGTAGCCCAGTTTTCCTCTCCCTGATCGACAGATTTGACAACATCTTTAATGACATTTCTTGAAGTCTTCCGTTGAGAGCGAACAGATATAGGCTTCAATGTTCCAAATTGGATCAAGTCTATCCCCTTATTGTAGAATAGACATTGAGGTGTTTGGCTGCCTATATTTGTTGTTACTGCAGCGTGATTTGATTGAGCTATTTCATTGAAATCCAACTCAATCTTTCCTTCTCGAGCTAAATTTAGGATACGCTCTTTTAGGACAAAACACTTTTCCACTGGATGACTGATAACTCGGTGGTACTTGCAATATTTGGGATCATCAACTTTACTCATTTCTTCTGGTCGTATACACTCTGGAAATACAACCAATCGTGTTTCCAGCAATTGTTCCAACATATAAGGGATGTCGGAATCAGGAAAAGGATAGACTTTTTCTTGCCTTTCTTTCAAGCTTAGCCATATTTTCCTATTTCCTTTTTGCTTCTCAATTCTCTTCCCTTTTATTTTTGAAAACAACTTGGGAGAGATTGTGTTTACACCAAAAAATTCATTTGAAGTTTTCTCAACACTTTTGCTTTCTTTCTCTAAGTCCAGCACTAAAGAATCCTTACTTCCTCGATTAGCAATGCTTAGCTCCATATCGTGAGCACGAGTTGCTAGCTCTTCAAAGGTGCGAGGTTTTATACGTTGAAGGATGTAAAGAAGTTCCCAATGCATACCTTGAGTGCATAATTCGACAGCGGATAGTTCAGTAAGTCTATCTTTGCAATCAAGACTTAGAGCTCTCCATCGGTTGATATATTCGACAACCGGTTCGCCTTTTCTTTGTTTGGAGTTTGTGAGCTTCATCATGCTGACAGTTCTCTTCGTACTGTAAAAGCGATTTAGGAATTCTTTTTCAAGCTGTTCCCAACTCTCGATCGTTTCAGGCTCGAGATCAGTATACCAGTCAAAGGCGTTTCCCTTTAACGTTCTGACGAACTGCTTGACCAATTGATCGCCTCTTGTACCAGCATTCTCACAAGTTTCGACGTAAGCAATATGTTGTTTGGGATTGCCCTTCCCATCGAAATGTTGGAATTTTGGAGGTTGGTATCCAGCAGGCATTCTCAGATCATTAATCCTCTTAGTATATGGCTTAGAATACAAGAGGGAGCTATGAGAAGATCCGTCGTATTACGCTCTGATCGTGTTCGTGATCATATCTTGGAGCTGCTGAACAGACAGCGAAGCGATCGAAGTGGAATATTGCGATTGATTTTCTTGAGCGATAGTCTTTCCCTTGTCATCTATCTTAATAGCAAGGGTTTGACTCGACTCAGCAACATCTCTGTTTTCAATCTGATTCTTCAAGGAAGCGATTTCATAATCTCTTTCTTCCACTGTCTTCATCAATGCAGCGAGCTTCTTTTCCATTTCAGCCATTTTTTCATCCATAGTGCTTGCATCAGTCATCATAACAGAGACAATGTCAGGGTTAAGATCAAATAAGGGGTTATGATTAACAAGAAACTCATTTTCAATAGCTGTTTCTTGCAGCATCATTACTTTGTTTGCAACAACAGGAAGAGTTTGATGTTCCCGTAGTTGGAATTCATCAGAGCAACCATAGATGATATGACCCATATGAAGGTTACTCATGTATGCAGCTGTTGTAGAAGCCTTTTTAAATTCCATTGATTCTCTTGAAAAACTTTAAGTCTTGAGAAGGAGATGAGAGGTAGAGATGGTCCCACTGGGCGTGCCAATTTGTTCACACGAAATTTCCGGAGAAATTATCTTTCGTGGAGTTGAACTTTTATATTGTTTGTATGGATTGTATAGTGGATTCAATCTCTAATCTTTATCCTCTGATTCTTTCTCTCGAACTTGATGTGAAGATTGAGATGTTTTTTCTTGAATTTGGATCGAAGTTATATGTTCTTCCAAAGTTTTAAAGTCTTCAAGTGTTCAAAGTCTTCAAGTTGGTCTTCGAATCTTCAAGTCTTCAAGAGAGTCTTCAATTTGGTGTGAATTCTCTCAATTCTCTAATTCTGACCCAAAATGAATGAGGTCCCCTCTATTTATAAAGGTTTTCATAAGCTTTGGTGGGCCATTGGGCTTGGGTAATTTTGGGCCAAGCCCAATTCTTTCAATGGATTTATTTAAATTTAAATATTAATCCACTTTATTTAATGATAAATTGGGTTTTGGGCCAAGATTGTGAACCAAATCGATTCCAAGCCCAATACTCATATGACCCAATTACATATTTTAATTATCAAATTATCTTTAATTTTAATTTAGGGTTAATATATAATTAATCCCTAAATAAAATAGATAATGACGTGGCTGTTTATGATTGGCCCAAATTTTTTGGTTCTACAAACATTTTTATTAATAAAAAAATATATGAAATAAAATAAAATAATAAAATAGAATAAATTTTGAGCCGGACCAAATTTGGTGTCTACAGTCGACAGATCGAATTAAACTCGTCGGAGATTGCGTCTTAAATGGCCCCGTGCCGCTATCGGTTCTCTTCGTCGAAGGGAAGATCACCGAGGGTGCCGCGCGCAAGTTAGCATCGTGGGAGACATCGGAAAACGCTGCAAAGTGCTATACCACTGCTGAACGCCGAAGAAGGGCTGCGCCGCCACAGATTCAGGCTCGTTGGAGAACGCCCGCTGCCAATCGCACGTAGCCGTCGGATCTGCGGTGAGCCACCGTCGTGGGTTTGCCGAGGAGCTGCGTCGCCGTTTCAGCCTATCGGAGGACATCGCGGCTGCTGCCTTCATGTCGTCGGAGGGATACTGCAACCAGAGAAGAAAGTCGGGGGGGGGGGGTGGCTGCTAAGGGAGTAAAAGGGAAGAGGCTTTGTTTTCTTTTTGATTTATTTCATTTCAATTTTATTTTCCAAAACAAAAGAATATAACAAAGAAAATAAGGTTCGTTAGCTTATTAATAAAATGGATGAAATCCAAATTAATTTTTTTAAATGGAAATCCACTCATAAAAGAATTTGGGAAATATTAACTTAATTTTTAAAACCCAATAATAAAATTCAAAAGATAAAATTAAATTTCCAAAACTTTGAATTAAGATTTAATTAGAAATCTCTTTCCAAAATTCAAAAACTTAATTTATCATAATCCAACGAAATTAAACTAAATTTTAATTTAAATTCTAACTTACCCAAAATTATAACTCTGAAACTATAAGAATCCAAGAATTTAATTTATCCTGAAGGGAGAAGTCCAAAGGCACAATCTAAATCTTTAAATAAACTAGCCAGACAATGTGGAACGTTACAAATAAGATTCATGTATGGATGTGACAAACAGTAGGCTGAATTTAGACTAGTTAGTCAAGGGTTGTGTCTTTTCAATTACTATAAATAGGGATGTACATTTGCTTTCCAAGGACAACATTTGATGAATGAAAGTTTCATATTGAGTTTAGTCTCTCCCAAGCTTTAAGCTTTCTTTGTATTCTTGTGTTTAGAATGCATGCTTAGAACTTTCAATCTAGTTTGATCAATTCGGTTGTGGAGAGTTCGAAATCTTGAATATAGGAACAAGTTCTCATTTATTCTTGATCTTTCATCATATATTTCCAAGCATAAATCTGTTTAACTTTCTTGGGGTTCATTTAGGGATTACTCTTATTATTGTTGTGGGAGTCCACCTTAAACAAGGGAGTTCTCAAGCATAATTGAGGTAGTTCATTTATCATTTGGTTCAAAGTTTAGACTCTAAATAGATTATATCTTTATTTAGTTTCCATTCTTCTTCATCTTTCTTTCTCTCTACTTTCAACCATATCTAATTCCAGTTTGTACGACTCTTGATCTTCACATCTTTACTTCATTTTTTATTGTGTTTGCTTGAAAATAAAAGGAAACAAAATAGTGACTAGTCATCTTCTTTTGATTTACACCATTTCACTCCTAACTTTTTCTTTTCCATTCCATTTTTCTTATTGAAAAAGAAAAGTTTATGTCATTGTTTCTAAATTTGTGATTTTGTTACTTTTTACATTCTAGTCTACATTAAGTGTTCTTGCATGATTCTCATAAGAAGACGATAAGACTTGCTGAAGTTTGAGACATTAAGAGTCAAAATATTTCACCAAAGACGAAGACGTCATGAGAATCATTGAGGATCCATGTTGGAAGGCCATGAGAGCTAATTTGACTAAAATACACCAATCCATGAACTACGTTTACAAATTAAATAAGGAATTAATTTGAGGGACCAAGCCAAGGTGTGAGAAGCCGCAAAATCCATAAAAAATAGGAAGATTATTTTGTGCCTCAAGAGGATGACCAACCAATTCAACACGAGGAAGATCATGTGATGGCCTACGTGGAAGTATCCAATTGTGAGGTCATTCGAGGTGATGTGGAAACTAGCGAAAAAAGTGTGGAAATCTCTATTGATCCATGTTAATGGGAGACAAAAAGTGACAAAAGTGAGGCGTGTGGACAAACGTAATAGAGGATTGTATGGAGATTAATGTGGAAGAGAGTCCGGTTATGAGAATTAGGGAGGATCACATTGTTTTGTTTTCAAAACAACATATACAAGAGCTTGTAACAGAATTAACGAAGTTGCTTTGTAACGGGTGCACTTAAACCATGTGTGCAAAGTTTTTCTTTTGCATTCTTGTAAAAGGTTAAATTGCTTATTGCAAAGCAAAAGTCAAGAGTTGCTTCTAAAATGAGCCAATGTCATCCACATGGGGTGTATGAGTCCCAGAGGTTTCATAAGAAGTATCACCTCATCTTTACTTTTTACCACATCCAATATCGAAAATCCCGAGCGAAGAGGGATCCAAGTAGTGCAATATCATGACATGCACATGACTTCAAATTTGCCATCCAAGGAGATCCTTTAGATTTGAGGACGAATCTTTCCGAAGAAAGGGAGCATGATATGAATATCTAAGCTATGTTCACACTTGGTGAAGAGTTGCATCCATTCAAGCAAGATTCGAACTCTCCACTACCTAATTCATCAAACACTATTGAAAGTTCTGAAACATGCATTCTAACACAAGAATACATAGAAAGCTTAAAGCTTGAGAGAGACTAATCTCAATCTGAAATTTTCATCCATCAAATGCTTTCATTGGAAAGCAAATGTACACCTATTTATAGTAATTGAAAAAATATAATGAAAATACACAACCCTTGGCGAACTAGTTTAAATTAAGCCTACACCCTTTCACATCCATACATGAACCTTATTAAATGAAAATACATGAATTTAAATGTTACATAATTCATTAAATATGACAATGAATCTGGATTTTTAGATTCATTAAGCTCCTTGGATGAGAAGGTGCCTTATCTTTGCTTGAATAGATGCAACTCTTCACCAAGTGTGAACATAGTTTGGATATTCATACCACAACATGTGGAAAATATTTTGTAGGGCAAATTGAAAGAGGTAAAACCTTTGTGACACTTCGTGATTGACGATATCATGGTAAGGAATGGTTCCTCAGTTGCAGTCAGGCTCGTTTTCAAGGGAAATTATGTGTAAAATAAAATGTCACTATTTGGCTTTTGTTTTGTACCATTAGTTTTGCTTTTAAAAGAATTATTTATTGCTAAAATGTATTTTGTTTGTCTGATATTGCAGGTGAAAGAAATTAAGGTGTTTAAAATAACGCCTGACGCTACTTGGTAGAACTTGGAAAATCTCTTAGGGCTAATTTTTGTTCAATTTTTCAATGGGCATTTCCGGTAATTTTATAACTATAAATGCCCAAACTTCCCTTGCCTAAACTCCACTTGAAAAGCTCTAGAATCTCACGTTTCTTTAAACTGACAAAAACCCACGAAATTTTAACCCTCACGTCGTGCGATTTTTCGATTCAGTGGCCATGGAGGGTAATTCCCCAACGAAATCAAAGGGCAAGAAAGAAACAGAGCATGAGCGAAAGGATAATTGGCCCTCATTTGGACCTCCACCCACTCCTCCTTGTTGATTTTGTTGCCCTTAACTCATAGTTTGTAATTATGCAAAAACAAATTTATATTCAATAAAGTTATGGTTTCATATTCAATCAATTTGTTGTTGAATTTATAGCATTGCATTGTCCAAATCCAATAAACTAGACATCCAATGTTATTTTCATGTAACCAGGACAATATGTATACTGGGTATATATTTGATATACCATCGATATTAAAGTGGATAATGTCCCGGAAATAACCTAGAGGGTTTATAGTATATGGATAAGGCTGGAGACTTTATCTTGGCAACACTGTGGATACGACCCACTTTGTAAATGTTACAGACCACCCGATCTAGGTCGTTCGTGTGGAGACATTCGAGTGGAGGTATCCTATACAATGAGTTTGTATAAGACAGGACTGCGAAATAGCCAATCTTTAGATGTAATACCGTTGACTAATAGATTGCTATTTTATAGGATGACCAGACAACTCATTCTCAATCCTGAGTGAGTTATGGAATCATGCCCATGAGGGTTTGTTCTTTGATCTGTATAGGTGTGAGTGACCCGAGTTGCCAACTCAACATTCCTACCATTTTAGGGACAAGACCGAGTAGAGAGCTGGGAACATAACTTCATAAGATCGAATGCACTCCTCCCTGACTTTAGTGGAGTAGATGAGTATTCCCTTTAGTGCTAACTCTAAGACTTGAACAAGGAGTCCCACCCTCTCACTGGCCCAAAAGAGAATTCTGGTTATTAGTCGGACCATAACCAGGTTGTTTATTAGAGGATCAATGGTACTTAAGCTACAAGATGTAACACAGGGGTAAAACGATAATTTGACCCGTCTGTGGTTACGAACACTAGTGAAGGATTGATATGTTGTTAATGGTCGAGATCCGTGGACACGGAAATATTCTATAGTGAGAAGAGTGTTGTTGCAGGTTTTTAGTGAAGTAACTAGTAGTTAATTTATGTTGGTTAAGGTGGTTAATGAGTGTAACCAATTAATCTCGTAACGTTGGAGCTTCTGATCTATAGGTCCAATAGGTCCCTTTGCTAGCTTGTAAAGGGTAATTAAGAACATTAAGTCTTCGAAAGAATTTGAATTGTTCAAATTTAATTGAAAGAAATTTGAGTTAATTGTGTATGACACAATTTATTATAATGTATGATGATAAATTATAAAACTATATATTATGAGAGAATAATGTGAATTGAATTCATATTAAAACTATAGGTTAAAGTTTAATGTGAATTAGATTCCCGTTAAATACTATAGGTTATAGTTGAATGTGAATTAGATTCATATTAAATACTATAGATTGCAAGGGAAATGTATACTTGAATATGACTAAAATATTTATTAGTTTAATTAAATATGATTTAATTAAATTATGTTTATTTATTTAATTAATTAAATAAGATTTAATTAATTACTAATTAAATTAAAATAGTTTTAATTAATTAATTAATTTATTTACTTATTAAATTAAATATAATAATTATAATAATTATTAATTATGTTAATTATGTTATTTAATAACATAATTAACAAAATCCCACTACTTCCCATAATTTTTGCTTCGAAGTGGTGAGGTGGAGAGTGGGAAGTTACTTCCACTCGTTCTCTTCCCTCATATCGTTAAATTAGAAAGTTTTTTCTATGATTCGGGTTGCTTCATTTTTCTGGCAAAAGGTTGTACAAAAAACAAAAAAGGCGTTCTCTCTCATTACCTTAATATGTCTAGACAATTCCCAGTTGTCCCTTCTCGAATAATTAAGATCCCACAATTCGGGTTCTTAATCCTAGAGACGTAGCAAGGTTGCTTTGTGCTGGTGTTCTTTCGTTCGTGCGATCGTGTTAGTTTGTTCGTGTCGAATCAAAATTCGGGTTCGAGGAAGAAGATTTCCCAACGGTCTTCAAATGTAAGTTCTCTTCCTCCCGTGAGACTTAACTTATTGTTTAGATTATAATCGGTTCTATTTAAAAAATCGACAATGTATAATTTATAAACATAATCGAATCACAAGCGATCAACTACTTCTGCTGGGGATTCAATCTTATCACTCCCGAACCATTCCATTAGAACTATCCCAAGCACCAAGAAGACAGGTTCACCCTCCATTTATGACGCCTTTTCCCCCATCTTTTATTCAAGTCCTGCATACACTAGCCAAATCTCACACGCAGCATGTTATGGATGAGAAAATCCTAATTTTCAACAATTCAAATTCCCTTTATTTAAGGAATTCAAAAGAGAAGATTTCTTGATGGCCTTATGATTCAGGAGAAGATTTCCTATATTCAAAAGGAGAAGATATCATATATTCAAAAGTAGAAGATATCCTGATTGCGTCAAGATTCTCTCAAGATTCAGATAACCAGATTTCCTAGATATATTAGGACTCGAATTCTACAATCCCTAGAGGGATTAAGATTCAACTCCTATAAACAGAGAAGTAAGCCAAACCCTAAAGGTATGCTCACAACACTCTACAATTTATACTCAACTACTCTGATTTTGATTTAAACATCGGAGCCTGTGTGGCAAGAGCCACACGGTCTTTAATGTTGTTTTGTTTTGCCGGTCTCGTCGATCCCTTTTATTTTATAAGATTGGGGCGAATTTGGCAGAATCCCAAGAGCCCAAATTTCTGCATCAACAATTGGCGCCGTCTGTGGGAACGACTAAGATCTAAAAGCCAACAATATGAACTCTTGAGAGATCAACCGTGTTCCGACTACGATTGTCATCCAAGAAGAGGGATGAACCAAGGACAGGTCTTACGTGATGAAATTTCGAAGGAGATAAGCCCACGAGTTTCAAGATAGGGAGAGCAACATGCCCAGAACCCTAATCAAATCAACGAGGATGACGACAAGGTCTTGATAGTGAAGTGAGAACATGTCATGCCAATAGTTCAACATCTCCAGTAGGTGACCACTTAACCACCAGAAGGATGGAAACAGATCATGCCATGAGATTAGATCACGCAACCGGTTTAATACCCTTGACAGATAACGACACAATCGACTGCGATGAAAAGGCCGACCCGAGCCCTGGTCATCACATGGAATCACCCACCCGAGACAGGGAAAAACCTGCTGAAGATTTAGAATCGATCCCTTTAACATACGAATAACAACAAATTAACTGAGAACTACTCGGATCCGAGAGATCTAGGGATAAACAAATCGACATGGATTTTGAAGGCTCCTATTTTCTGAGATAGACGAGGAAAAAGCAAATCAACAAGTTCTGGGCCAGGACCCAAAACGAATGAATCAACAAATTCCAAGACAAATATTGGGTAACATAAGTCAACCCATAAGAAGAAGAAGAACTGCTTAAACGCGATGAGGTCTGTGACAAAGCAAGTCTACATGTTATGGGGCAAGACCTAGAGCAAGCAAATCGACAAGTTCCAGGACAAATCCAGGATGAGCTATATCGACAGATTCCAAAATAGGTTCCAGGAGAAACGACAACAAATCCCATAATGGAGAAAGCAACTTGATGAAGTTCTAAGGCATCCAAAAGACAAACTGACTACTGTGAAAAGTCAAGGGAAAGTATCAAAAACACAACCCTCCGTTTGAAAAACTCAAACAACAAAAGGCAACCTACGTCCGACCGAGCTCCACGGAAGGACAAAACTAATCATGACCAGACTCTGGAGCATGACCGGATCCAAGGCATGGCAAGGTCTCTGCTGAATAGATGTCTTCTACCAACTAGGTTTATACTGTAGACTAGGTGTCTTCCACCGACCAGGTATATAAAGTCAGCAGGACATAACTTTGTCCTCACTCACGTGCTTCCTAGTAAAATGACTAGGAGGTCACCCAACCTAAGATTACTCTAAGCCAAGTACGTTTTACTTTGGAATTCTTACAATTGAACCACCGAAAAGGAAGGTACACCTTGTTGATATAGGTAGTGACTATCAATTCTTTTTAAGCCTTTATTGACCACTCTTCCATGATCTCGGGATCCCTCTCATTTGGATGTGGTATCAGTTCATTCATGTACCCCTCCTCTCTAGTTGGGTGTCACATGCCCACCAGCTTCCGCCTTGGTTCGTCCCCGAACCACATCCTACTGGGAGAGGTTCCCGCTCTGATACCAACTGTAACGCCCCAGGATTTTCAACAATTCCAAATGGGGACCGTTACTAAGACTACCTAAAATTTTCACTTAAACAAGGGAATTAACTTCACCACAAGACTAAACAATAAAAACCACCATACTTCTTCTGCGCTACTCTGATTTCAACACGCACGAGAGCTTGAACAAACAAAACAACAACACTAAAGATTTAAGAAAAACTCAAATCCTTTACAGATAATCCATTTAATACCAACTTCACATTATCCAAACACCTGAAGGAAACCTTTACTAACCATAAACGATCCACTAATGAATATTAACATATCGAATGACAATGAAGCAAAAGCTAACTCAAGTTCGATTAACTTAAACAAATGTATTCATAAGCAGCCTAAGTAGGCGACAGTCCCATAATTCAAGAAGCTAACAAAATTAATGTTCTAAAAAGAATAATGAATTGACAACCTTAAAACATCATTTAAACCATAAAAGTAAACAAACCAACCACTAACAACTCAACTACAAGATGAAATAACTACAACTATCCTAACTAAAAGAAATTAAATGCAAGCAGCACAACTAATGGTCTTTCCAGTCAAGCCTCCTTTTCGCCACCACCATTCTAAAGAGTAACCCTGTTACCTACAAAGTTTGGTGAGAAAAACAAGGGGTGAGTACAACCACTCTTACCTACAAAGTTTGGTGAGAAAAATAAGGGGTGAGTACAACCACGGTATCCAGTAAGCAGTACACACTTGTAGGGTCATGCACAAACAACATGCTTAGCAAAGAACCCACACATCATGCTTATCAAAGAATCAACACATCATGCTTATCATTAACTTCAAGCCTTAAGTAAAAAGAAGCATATTAGAAGAAGCAGTTTATGCATAAATTTAACTAAACAAGCACCATACATGTCAAACTCATTCTTACATCTCAATTCACTAGTTCTCTTTCCTAATTCCTCCAAGACTTACTCCTTTGAGTCGTACCGACCCCTGACCTCGCATAGCCAAGGCATCCACACTTCTCTATGGTGCTCGATGTTGGACCTTGAAATTTATCCCCAAGGCTTCAACTACTACCAAACGTAATGGTCCTTGGCCTCCAAGCACCTCCTAACCTATCACACTATGTTAGCCCTCCAAATCTAACTCCTCGAATCATATCAACCCTTGCCATTTATTCCCAAGGCCTGACACTCATCTACAGAAGCTTGGCGTTCGACCTTGCCATTTATCCCCAAGGCCTTAAACTGTGCATCGACCTTTGACATTTATCCCTAAGGTATTGATGACTACTCAACGTATTGGTCCTTAGACTCCAAGCAATTTATGTTAGTCATCCAAGTCTAACACCTTGAATCGTATCGGCCCTTGCCATTTAATCCTAAGGCCCCGACACTCATCTACAGAAGCTTGATGTTCGACCTTGCCATTTATCCCAAGGGGCTTGAACTGTGCATCGACCCTTGACATTTATCCCCAAGGCATCGACGACTACTCAACGTATTGGTCACCGCCACCACATCAAGATCAAATACTAATTCAACAATTAGAATCACCGTGCCGACCCTCGACCTTTGTACCCGGAGCCTCCACACTCATCTCTACCAAGTTGGGGTATCGATCCCTGACTTTTGCACCTGGAGGCTCGATACCCAACTAGTGACGTGCCAGCCCTCTGGCCCTGTTAGTCTTCCATCCACTTCATTACATCCTGAAACTCTTACCAGAATCCTACATCCTTCTAAGCCATGACCCATGCTTAAATTATCTCACATCAATGCAACATGCGTTATATACGAACCTATGCAACTATCATTCATGCATGGTCATCAAGATCACAAGAATACATTTCTCTTAACATTCAGCATGCTTTGAATTAAGAAAAGGAAGCCAACACATATCTTATTAAACAAGTTCTCAATAGTTAATTTTCAAATACAAGTCGCACAACAAAGCCAGCATGCTCCAAACACAACAAATCATAGAACCAAAACCGTTAACACAACTTTCTCATTCATCCCAACCAGAACATAACATCAATCCAACGTTGTCAACCAATATTACATCCAACATATATATAGCTCATAATACAGTATATCCCATACCTACGTGTACTTCCAAATGTTACTCAACAATTATATCATAAACAACATTTATAAGGTATCATCAATCACAACAATCATTCAAAAGACACTCATAGATCCACAATCAAATAGCAAACAATCCCCTCAAGTACGGACTACTTACACACTCCTACGCCCTTTGATCTTGCGTTGTTTCAGTACCTAGGCATCCAATAAAAAAAAACATTGCATGTCAAAAACCATTTTTTTAGCCATAACAATTGATCATAAGAGAGTTCAAAGGGTTCGTTACCACAAAACTAACTTCGTATGGGCGTGGGTGACTTAGTCCTAATTCGAACAATAGTGGGCAACTTAGATCGAGCTCGGAATAAGTGTGGTTAAGCGCCGAATGCCCTTGAAATGCTGCTGTCCACGAGTTACAGCAGAGGAGACGCACCAAATCTGCTACCAAACACTGTTGTATACGAGCCTAGGTGACGAAGGAGTCGTTCTTTGGACCAGAAGCCATTGGAAGCTGCTGCCAAATGCCAATCTGTCACGAATGAATGCAAAACCACTCTAACTGCTGCGAGATCTATGTAGGACGCCGAAATTGCTGCTAGTCATGGTTTCAGGCCGCTGGGTTTCTTGTTCGTTGAACGCACACCACCGGAGAGATGCTGCAAATCGCCACCGTTTGTAGAGGGTCGCTGTTGAACATTGTGGGATCTCCTCGGAGTTACTCGAAGATGTAAGAAATCGGAGTGCGGGGGAGGAGCGATGCCAGATCTACGTGAAAAAGGAGGAGCAACACCTTATCGCCACCACTGCGTCGAGGAATCGTCAGAGGAACAATGCATCGCCACGAAGTGTTGTCACCGGAGAAGAGGCTGTGGTAGGTGTTTGGCGGGCGGCAGCTAGTGGATAGGGGAAGAAGAAGAAGAAGAAGAAGAAGAAAGAGAGAAGGGAAGGAGGTTTAGGGTTTTCTTTTTGTTTTAATTCATTTTTCTTTAATTTGTTTTAAAACTAAAAGCCCAATTCCTCATTCTTAAAGGAGGCCCAACTAAATAACACAATGGCCCAATACAATAGGCCCAATAATTACACTTTAGAAATCAAATAAAACCCACAATAATCCGAAATAAAATAGTTAACCTAAACTTTAAAACCCAAGAATAATAATCCAAAAGGTAGAATTTAGGAAAAATCCTAGAAACTGTGAATTTAAGATTTAACTAAAAATCTCTTACACAGGTCGATAACTTAAATTATATCAATCCAATGAAATAAAACTTAATTCTAATTTAGCCAAAAATTAGAATTTCAAAATTTGAAAATCCAAGAATTAAAGTTATCAGCTTACGGAAAAATCCAAAGACACTATTTATCTCATAAAATAAACGAGTCAGGGAACACGGGGCGTTACAACGATGCTCCTAGCATGGAATAGGTTCTCTCTTTATGCCTCCAATGGTTCTTCCCTGAATTGCACATTCGGGTTCCTCTTAGCCACTAAGGCTATATCATTGGAATCCTCCTCTACTTCCTCATTTTGACCACTTTCTTCTCTTTTCTCCTCAACCTCTACCCTTTCCTCCTCCTCATCATCCATGACTAGCTTTCCCTCTTTAAGGATCATGGTTCTTTGATTAAAGTAATTTCGGCTTATGTGGCCTACTCCATGACACTTAAAACATTTAATATCACTCTAGTCTTAGGAATTTCGGGTTGAGTTTTAGACTTGGATGACTCTCCCTTTTCATAATTAACTTTTGGTTTTGATTATAGGGATTTGTTCTCCATCTTGCTACTAGTGGTCTTAGGGGTAGATTTGACATACCTTTTAGCCCTTCTTTAGTTTTGCTCCTCTATCTTGATGGCGAGGTGTAGAAGTTCCTTCATGTCTTCATAGTGTTGCAAGTCAATTTTGTCTATTGTCCAGATTAAGACTATCCAATAATCGAGCCATGGTGGTCTCCTCATCTTCCTCTAGTTACAAACGGCTCATCAATATGTCCATCTCTTTATAGTAGTCTTCAACTCCTTTAGTGCCTTGATAGAGCTTATTAAGTTTCCTTGAATTTGCTCTATGGTAGTGTGGTGGCACAAATCTCCTATTCATGACCTTCTTAAATTCAATCCAAGAACCTATAGGTCCTTGATGGTTCCTTCTTCTATGAGACATCACTTTATCCCACCAAGTTAGTGCATAATCTTTAAAATGAGTGATTGCGAGAATTACCTTCTTGCCATCATCATAGTTGTGGCAAGCAAACACTAACTCATCCCATGATTCGAACTCTTCGGGTGTAGACTTTCCATGGAAGGTTGGGATTTTCAACTTAATGCTCCCAAGGTAGTTTTCCCTTCTTGGCCTCTCTTGGTGTTGTTGGAATCTTCCTTTTCCTTGGCCAATGTATCCTCTTCTTGGAGGACCCACATAAAAAGGTTCTTCATTAGCAAAATATTTATTTAAAGTACATACCACTTCTTCTTGGGAATCGTTGGATATCTCTCTTAGACTCATTGGTCTCCTTCGGTGTGGCATTCTTTGTGGCCTTTTCAATCCTTAAACACGTGTGTTCATCATTTGTAAGGATTCGGTAAGATCTTCTAGCCGTTCTGTGAACCTTGCAAAGGTTTTGATTTGAGTTTCTTCAAGTCTTTCATCGCTCACATTGGCATTGTCTCTTTCTTCTTGCGAGTCATGAGACTTTCCTCTTGTTGCCATCACTACACAAGTAAAGGTTAGTATAAACAAAGAAAAATTACTCTCACTCCCTTACTTAACCTCTCCACTTCCTCTCTTTTGGTAGGGTGGGTGTTGGTGTTGATACCCTTTGGAGATGCTCGCTTGAATGCTCGTGGCGAATCGGTCTTAGAACAAGTGAGTATAAGCCTACAAGCAACTTGCAAAAATATCCTTTTCTTTTTTTTCCTAGGGATCAATAGTATAGATGATACCAAAGACAAGAATCAAATGGCAACAAACAAAGACCAAATGATATTAAGAACAAAAGATACCAAATGATAATTAAGAAGTATAAGACAAGATATATAAAGACAACCTTGAGCCTAATGCTCTTGGTTCTAGGGACTGAACAACAATATGAAAATTGATGTCGAAGATAAACAAAGAAAAACTATGCAAATAAAATCAATGAAATCATATTTGTAGTGCAAACACACAAAAAATAATACTTACCAACAAAACGGTAGTCTTTGTGTTAAATAGGGTGCTTTGGGTAAAGGGTGTGTGATGTATACAACTTGGATAGGATTCCAACCAGTGGCATGTATATGGGCTGCCAAAAGCTTTGGAATTCGTTAGAGGGGGCTGCTCTCTCAAAGAAAATTATGGGGCTACACAAAAGGTCTCTCTCGGGTAGCCTAGTGGGTTAGGAGGCTGTCCACCTTCTTTTGGGCTATTCAACATGGTCAAAATAATTCAATAATATTTTTTTAAAGCAAAATATAATCAATGTTAGGATTACTTGCCAAAAAGAAATCGATTTGGAATATATTTTATGGCCGAAAGATTTTCTCCAAAATCGTCCAACTTCAAATATAGAAAGTTTTCTGCTTGGACATCTTCTCTTATATAGCTGATAACTTCTGCTACAGACCTCCGACCACAGCGATCTATATGTTCCTAGAAAGATCTTTCAAAGACCTTTAATTTGCTATCTAATTTGACTATATTGAGCAAAAAGGTCAGCAAGATATGAATTGTCGAAGTTGGGACTGGATTTTCTCGGTGGCTGCAGGATTTTCCAGAAAACAGTGTTAATGAAAAACTCAATAACTTTCAAACTACTAATCAAAATGTATCGATTCTGGTCTCTCTGGAAATCTAACTCACAGATCTTTTGAATGACACTAATTTTATGCAATTTCGACTTCTGAGCAAAACGATATGTATTTTTTAATTTGGTTCTTGGTTTTGTGCTATCTGCAGGATTCTCTCAAATTTTGGGGTTCGAAGAAAAATTTATAACATTGGCTATAGGGCTCGGATTAAGGTAAAACTTGGTTTGTTGAAAAGCTTTTGAGATGTGGAACACAAGTAAATAGGTTTTATACATTTTTAAGTAATTTTCAAAATAAAAAATTCTTTTCAAGAATGATAGATCAAGGGCACGCGAAAGACAAAAGAACAATGGATCTTTTTATGAGATTTTCGAATAAAGGAATGTAAAGACAATGACAAGAAATTTAAAGACAGAAAATAAACATATATCCCGGTCTAGAGCCTAAGCTCTGATACCAACTGATAAGCGACAACCTAAGCGTATTGAGCAACTCGAGCCACAAGCCACTTGAATCCAATTGTAGAGATGGTTCAACTCGAAAGGCTAAGAGTTAGAGAGATTACCTTTGCAGTATGATGTTACCTTGAGCAGACAGAATATTCACTATGCTAGAGGTCGAAAACACTCCACAAGTTTGATGACCAATCAAGCAAACATGCTAAAAGAGGTCAAATACGAAAGCCTAAATTCAACCATACAAAGGGAATCTATATTTGGCAGGGCTTTTGCACAAGGCAAAGGAATAAAAACACACTCTGTTTTATTCAATTTGAAAGATCTATGATCTCAACAATGAGGGGGTACACGTATATATAAAAGCCAAGACCCTTTGCATTTTAAGGAAAATAACAAAATTTAAAATAAAATAAAAATTGATAAATTCCTAAAAAGTATAAAACTTGCGTAAAAGTGAATTTCAAAGTGATAACTAAAGGAAATTAAATCAATATAAAATCCAACAAATCCAACTAACATAATCTAAAATCCAAAGGAAATCTATTCCTTAAATGGATGGAGTGGCCGACAAGGCAAAGGCTAGGCAGTCAATGGCGCGCGCGGGAGGGGCATGGCTGGCGCGGTTGGCGCGCGCATGGGCGGCGGAGAGGTGCTGGGCGCTAGGGGGGCGTGCGGTCGCTAGGCGTTGGGCGCTGGGGGAGTGCTAGGATCACTAGATGCTGGGTGCCGGGCGGCAAGGGTGCTGAGGGGCACGCGGTGCGTGCGGGCGTAGGCGCTGATGAACGTGCGAGCGTGGGTGCTGGGGGCGGTAGAGGCGCACAGGCACGTGAGGGTGCACGGGTGCTGGTGTGCAGGCACGGGCGACAGGTGTTAGTGAGCAGACGTGGGCAACAGGCAGCGTGCACAGGGGACAAGCGTTGTGAGGTTAGCAAGACGTTGGCGCACACAACTGGGGGCGTGATGTGAGGCTCTCGTGGCACGTTGGCGTGCGTCGCAAGGGGCGCGCGTAGAGGCGTGCACCTAACGGTGCATGCATGCGGGTGGCCTCTCGATAGGTTTGTCCTTGAAATGAGGCTGCTCACTTGGCTTCTCTTCTTCTCCATGCTTCTTTTTTACCTTAGTAGGTTTTTCATTGGTATTCAAAATGGCAAAATTTGTTGATGTGTCCAATGATGTCTCTTTAGTTTGGAGGGACTTTCCTCAAGCTGCTCTTAATTGTTGATGTAGGTGTCATTTTGGAGTGTTGGGCCAAATATGATCACATCATTTGGTCATGTTGATTTTCAATTAGCTTGTCGTTGCCATTTGAGATCTTAATATTCGTTTAGTGGATAGTTATGGTTTATATTGACATGTCACGGGTATGTATTGACATGCGTATAGGCCACCCACAACACGCCCCCTTCCGTGCACGCCATCGCCTTGCTAACCTTGTAGTGCACGGTCCCTGCGTGCGCTGCCTGCCCAAGCGCTCATCGCCTGTCACCCAAGCCTTCTCGTCTTTACCTACCGCCCACGCGCCCATAACTGACCTAGCACCCGCGCATCCCCTATCCGCTTAGTGTCATGGTCATGCTCGTCCAGTGCATGTCGCCCATGGCCGCATGCCCATGATAGCCTCTTCCCTCCTACTTTTTTGCCATGTATTTACTTTTGCATGTTATTTACTTTTCATTGTACTTGGTGGCGAGTGACTCCTCGCCACTTTGCATGTTGACGCCTGCCAAAGGCAAAATGCTTTATAATATACCTTAGGGGGGTACACCTACTCTCCTCCCTACATCGAGTTGTATTCTTGTCTTGCCGCTAATCTACTCACTTGCATTCAAGCATACAGCAAGCTTTCCAAACTGTCTTCAAACGTTTTCCAAACCTTTTTTCTCTAACCCCGTTTTTCAAAACCGTTTTCTCGAGAACCGGGGTGGAGGTTGCGATGTATAGCCGTAGTGCCGCCAACTATCCGATTCCCGTTCGCTGACTTGCTCGTGGGCAAGAGCAAGTGCCGCACAATCGCTTTGCGAGCCCTTTGAAAAGTACGATTGTGACAGTTGGTATCAAAGCTAGGTTGACGCCTCAGATCGAGATCGGTAATCATATCGGCAGTGAAACAGTTGAACAAGACACGTGTCGAACGACTCGTGGAAATTGTGGAACAACTGTTGTTCCTGAGGGAAGTCCCGGATCATGTTCGGTTCCTAGAAAATCGGCTAGAAGAGTTGGCTAGTAAAGCCAATGGAATCGACGTGGCAAATGCTCGAATTGATGCATTGCGAATGAAAGAGTTGTTGGTTAGGATTGAGACCCTAGAAGGTAAAGTCGGAAAATGGCTAGTTTCGAGCGAGGGGACAGCTCGACGAGCTCTGATGCTCATGTAGAGGAGCGTGTCGAAGAGTTAGACAGCTCCAAAAATGCGATCATGCAGATGGTCAACGATTTTTTTGACGAATTTCGAGCTGCTATAGAAGTCGTACGGGCAGAAGTCACTGAGATAAACACGAAGGTGAACCTCACCATGAGAGGGGTGGGAAACCAAGGCCCAGCTGGGGGCAATGTCCAGTTTAACAAGGTGAAGATTCTAGAGCCTAAGCCATTTGACAGGGCTCGCGATGCCAAGGCCCTGAGAACTTCATCTTTGACGTCGAATAGTACTTTCGAGCTACGAGTACAAAGACAAAAGAGGCCAAGATCATTTTGGCAACCATGCATCTAGCTGAAGATGCAAAGCTTTGGTGGAGGTCCAAGTATATGGACATTCAAGAGGGACGATGCACAATAAACACATCGGAAGTTGAGGAAAGCTCTCAGGGCGCAGTTTTTTCTAGAGAATATTGAGATTCTAGCGAGACGTAAACTGCAAGAGTTGCGACACACTGGGTATGTCAGAGACTACGTGAAACAGTTTGCAGGATTGATGTTGGACATACGAGACATGTCAGAGAAAGACAAAGTCTTCTACTTCGTTGAAGGCTTGAAACTATGGGCCAAGTCCAAGTTGTACGATCAAGGAGTTCAAGACCTCAACTCTGTTTATGCTACGGCTGAACGCCTGTTCGATCTTGGTAACGAACAGTCTCAGATTACATAAGAAACCAACCCTCCTCAAGTAGTGGGAACAAAACAACCATAACAAGCTCACCCAAAAGTGGGGGAGGAGATAGGAATAGAGGAGCAAATCTCAGACCCTATCAGAGGAGTGGAACCAACTGGTGTGGGCCAAACCAACCGAACAACTTCAATTAAGGGCTTCTCATTTGCTTTCTGTGTAAAGGGGCTCATCGCATAAGCGACTGCCCACATCGAGCTGCCCTGAAGGCACTCCAAGCTACAATAGCCAATGGCCTTGAGGTAGAGACAGAAACCACCGAGATAGATATACCGACCGAAGAGCCTATTGAAAACCCCCGCATGGGGGCACTAAAATTCCTGTCAGCTTTCTAGAAGAAAGTAGGGGAAGCAAAAGAACCCCTAGAAAGAGGACTCATGTATGTAGATGTGTTTGTTCACGGTAAAACTGCCAAGAGTACTATGGTGGATTCTGGAGCCACCACAATTTCATGACTAAACTGAGGCTTACTATCTTAATCTACAATGGGATAAAGATCCAGGGGAGATGAAAGCAGTTAACTCCGCTGCCATCCCCATCGTAGGGAAGCAAAAAGGGTCCAACTGAAGATCGGGACATGGAGTGACAAAGTGGACTTTGTAATTGATAAAATGGATGACTTCGACGTCGTGCTCGGAATTAAATTTCTTCTAGAGCACAAAGTCATCCCCATGCCCTTAGCGAAGTGTCTAGTTGTTACTGGATCTAATCCCACCGTTGTTCCGACGAGTATAAAACAACCAAGTGGGGTTAAGATGGTATCAACTCTGCAGCTGAAAAAGGGCCTTGCTCATGACGAACCAACATTTATGGCCATCCCAGTGATCGAAGAAGAGAGCAGTAAAGAAGTAATTCCCAGTGAGATCCAACAAGTCATAGCTCACTACGCAGACGTTATGCCCGACAGTCTGCCAAAGTCCCTACCGCCGCGTAGGGGAATCGACCATGAAATCGAGCTGGTCCTAGGGACAAAACTGCCCGTTAAGAACGCTTACCGCGTGGCCTCTTGAATTGGCCGAACTCAGGAAGTAGCTGGATGAATTGTTGAATGCAGGATTCATCCACCCAGCAAAGGCTCCCTATAGGGCCTCAGTCTTTTTTAAAAAGAAGAAGGATAGCAGTCTCCGCTTGTGAATCGACTATCGCGCCTTGAACAAGTTCACGTTACGCAATAAGTACCCATTGCCGATCATCACCGATCTATTCGATCGCCTCCACGGGGCCAAATACTTTCCAAGCTAGAATTGAGGTTTGGATACTACGAAGTGCGCATTGTAGTGGGAGACGAGCCCAGGACGACCTCTGTCACGAGATATGGGGCCTTCGAATTCCTTATTATGCCCTTTGGCCTTAACAATGACCTAGCGATGTTTTGCACCTTGATGAATCAAGTGTTCCATGAGTATCTCGACAAATTTGTGGTAGTTTACCTCGACGACATAGTAGTCTACAGTTCTTCCATGGTGGAACACCAGACCCACTTGCAGTTGATCTTTGAGAAGCTGAGAGAGAATGAATTATATATGAAGAGAGAGAAATGTGCTTTTGCCAAAAATTCATCAACTTCCTAGGCCACGTGATCGAGTGTGGCTGAATTGGCATGGAGGACGGAAAGGTCTAGGCTATCCAAGATTGGAAAGTTTCGAGTTCCGTCACAGAACTGCAGTCTTTTCTTGGGCTAGCAAACTATTATCGAAAATTTGTCGAAGGATTCTCGAAGAAGGTGGGACCATTAACCGAACTCCTGAAGAAAAGTAATACTTGGAGTTGGACTCCGGAGCGTCAAGCGGCTTTCGATAAACTAAAGAAAGCCATGATGGAAGGACCACTGCTTGGTATCGCGGATGTCACCAAGCCGTTTGAGGTAGAAACTGATGCCTCAGACTTCGCCCTAGGTGGTGTTCGCCTGCAAGATAGACACCCAGTGGCTATGAAAGCCGAAAGTTGAACGACGCAGAAAAGAGGTATGTGGCCTCTGAAAAAGAGATGTTGGCAGTAGTCCACTACCTAAGTGCCTGGAGACAATATCTGTAATGCCCCGGAACGTTTTACACGCTTCTAGGTAACGTTAACTAACCACCTGTTTAACCTTATCTCTAAACACGAGATAACTAACTCCTTGTGAAATAATTATATAAAATAAAGCTTCAACTCCCATCAATTCACCAAAAATCAATCCTATAGATTATCAATCAATCGTCATCCGTGGACAACTCCATAAAGCAATTCCATTATTCCAACTAAGCAAACTCAATGAATGGAAGAAACTAAAATAAGCACCTATTCTGAGTCAAAGTAGACAACAAGTGATAACCTCCCAATTAAACAGATAGGAACAAGTAGTTTGTTGTCCAAGCAATAAAGTATAAACCATCTAAACCTAAGCAAAGCAAAAGTAACTACGCAGCCTATGGTCCTCTCTCGTCATGTCTCCTCCACGTCATCGCCATGATCGTCAACAAAATCTCCGCCTGAAACAATAATTGCATGGGGGGGGGGTGAGTATACAAAAATATACTCCGTAAGTAGCCCTTACCAACTACACGCAAACATCATGCTCCAAAATCATGAAACATTCATAGTCATGCTCTTCGTCACATTATACGATCAAACATAGACACGCTCTATAAGATCCGGCGATAACCACAACCATGTACGATTCAACTACCAACCTCGAGGCTCCCTAACATCTCAAGCACCACTATGCTCATCACAGCTATCCTACCTTTCCAAGGCTAACTCTTTCGAGTAGTGTCGGCCCCTGACCATTTTTACCTAGAGCCCCGACACTGCTGCATCGACCCTCGACCATTTTTACCCAAGGCCTCGATGACTTTACAATCTATTGGCTCTTGACCATTTTTACCCAAGGCCCCAATAGTTTTCCTTTCAAATGACTCCTCGCATTGACCCTCGACCATTTATACCCGAGGTCTCGACACTCATCTTTATCCAATATTGGCATATCGACCCTCGACCATTTTTACCCGAGGCCTCGATACCCAATTAGTGACGTATCAGCCCCCGACCATTTATACCCGAGGCCCTGACACTTACCCATTCACTTTCCCCAATAATCCAACGTTCCTTATCATAACCAACTCCACAACAACCCCTATCCTGCAAACAGGGTCCGAAAACATGCTTCTATTACACCCACATCTCATAAGAAAATAATATGACTCGGACCAGCACGCTCGCATAATAAAGAAACGTTTATATATACTCAACCAGCACGCTCGCATCATAAAGAGACATTTATATAAACTGTACTAGCACGCTCACATCATAAGAAATCATAATCGCAATAATTCCATTTTAACGAGCATCCTTTATAAACACACATCATTCCACAACAATTCTCAGCAGTTTAACAATACAAAATTCCACCATTATCACCGACGAATATTCAACACTACACCAAGCATACAGATTAACACAAACGAGAGTTACCTAGCACAATAGCGTATCAAAATCAATATTAAACATCACAAAACAGCACAATAGAAACCAACTAATACACATTAACGCACGCACATGCCCCTTGTCTACTTACCCACGCCTAACGCTCCTAGTTCTCGAGTCGAAAGCAACAAAAATCGATTGGGTCCTTGCCGAAAACGTTGAAACGGCTTAAACGACGGGTGGGTTACGCGTAACGGGTTAGATCAGATGTGGGTTGATGCCAAAAGTGCCCGAACGCTACTTTCGACAAGAAAATCGCGCCCAGACTGGAACAACAGCCACCATCAAAGCTTCCTACTGCTGGCCGGCCACTGGAGACGAGCTTCACGCAGCCGAAATCGAAGAAACCGTCGGTAATACCCGGAATCCGTCGAAGTCGAAACGCCGCGAACACTGCCTGGGTTTCGCACCGCTGTACCGAGCTCACCGTCGCTGCTGTTCCGCGGAGGAGACGCTGCCGCCGTGCGCTGCCGCTGTTGCGAAAGGATGCTGCGCGCGCGAACTGTTGGCCGGACGAAGAAGGCGCCGGCGAGTAACGATGTGGACGGAGAAGAAGAAGGAACGATGTGGGCAGGGGTACGGCGGCTGAAAGTGGGGAAAAGGAAAAGATAATTTGATTCTTTTCCCTAGGGTTTCTTTTATTTTGCCCTTTGTTTTAAAACCAAACCAACCCAACTAAAAGCCCAGCATAAACAAAACCCAAAAGAAAAACCCATCCCAACCTGAGATAAAACCAATCACGTGCAATACGATATACATAAATTTAATTAAAATTAATTTAGAATTAAATGAAAATCTCATAATTCGAAACTAACTAACCTGAAAGACATGGGGCGTTACAATATCTCTTAGGCTCCAAGTTCGTTGTCAAAACCAACAACAGTTTGATATGTCATTTCTTCAATCAACTGAAGTTGTCCTTGAAACAAGCCCGATGACAAGAGTACCTCACAAAATTCGACTTCATTCGAACACTGGCCTGGTCGGACAAACCAAGCGGCAGACGCCCTTAGTCGAAAGAGTGAACATGCGGTCCTGTGCATGTTAGCTCATCTGAAAGCAAGTCAGTTGACGGGGTCTATTCGTGAAGCCATCAAGGCACACCTAAAAGATGATCCAGCAGGACAAACAATCATTCAGCTAGCGAAAGACGGGAAGACCTGCCATTTTTGAGTCGAAGTCGCCTCTTTTTTACCAAAGGCAATTGTCTCTATGTTCCGCGAGCAGGAGACCTGAGGAAACTCCTGATGGGAGAATGCCATGACACCATGTGGGCTGGCCACGCTGGGTGGCAGAGAACTTATGCCCTACTGAAAAAAGGGTACTACTAGCCGAACTTGCGAGACGACGTTATGCAATACATCAAGATGTGTCTCATCTGTCAACGAGACAATGTCGAGATGACTAAAATTGCGGTCTTACTGGAGCCCCTTCCAGTGCCATCAAGGCCTTGTGAGAGCATATCCCTGGACTTCATCACCCACCTGCCCAAGGTTGGAAAATCCGAAGGTATCCTTGTTACTGTCGATAGATTCTCCAAATACGCAACTTTGTCCCAACTTCGAAGATGTGTTATGCAGAGATGACAGCACAGCTATTCTTGAAGAACATTGTGAAACTATAGGGTGTCCCCGAGAGCATCGTGAGTGATAGAGATGGAAGATTCACTCGAACCTTCTAGACGGAACTCTTCCAACTACTTGGCTCCAACTTGAACATATCATCAAGCTACCACCCGCAAACCGATGGTCAGACAGAAGGCTTCAATAGCATGTTGGAGTAATACCTCCGCCACTTCATTGATTCTCAACAGAAAAACTGGATACAAATGCTTGATGTAGCCCAGTTTTATTTCAACTGCCAGAAGAGCACTACTATAGGGAAGGCTCCTTTTGAAATAGTATGCGAGTGCATACCTGTGTTACCTCACATCATCGACCATCCTTATGCAGGAAAGAACCCCCAAGCTTATAACTTCACCAAAGAATGGCGACAATCCACAGATGTTGCCTGAGCATACCTTGAGAAGGCGTCTAAGCACATGAAGAAGCGCATACCGTTAGAATTTCAAGTAAGAGATCAAGTGCTCATTAAATTATGCCCGGAACAGCTCTGATTCCGAGGTAACAAAGATCAACGCCTTGTGCAAAAATACGAATGTCCAGTCAACGTTATTCAGAAGGTCGGGAAGACATCATACAGGGTCTAATTACTCTCATGGATGAAAATCCACCAAGTGATTCATGTGAGCAACTTGAAATCCTATCACCCCGACACCATTGATCCCGCATGTAACGAAGTGATCAGACCAGCAGTCACCTTGAACAACAAGAAGGACAAAGAAGTTGAAGAAATCTTAGCTGAAAAAACTCGTCGAGTTGGACGACCGAGAAGGGACGTACATGAATTCTTAGTCAAATGGACAGGGCTTCTAGATGAAGAAATCAGTTGGGAGCGTGCAAAAGATTTGAAATCAGCATCAACCCAGATCGCGGAGTTCGAGCAATGTCAGTTGACAGGGACGTCAACCATTTAAGTGGGGGAGGATGTCATGGTCATGCTCGTCTAGTGCATGTTGGCCATGGCTGCATGCCCATGATAGCATCTTTCATCCTACTTTTATGCCATGTATTTACTTTTGCATGTTATTTACTTTTTATTGTACTTTTGGTGGCGAGTGACTCCTCGCCACTTTGCATGTTCACACCTGCCAAAGGCAAAATGCTTTATAATATACCTTAGGGGGGTACACGTACTCTCATCCCTACATCGAATTGTATTCTTGTCTTGCCGCTAATCTATTCTCTTGCCTTCAAGCATACAACAAGCTTTCCAAACTGTCTTCAAACATTTTCCAAACGTTTTTTCTCTAACCCCGTTTTCCAAAACCGTTTTCTCGAGGACGGGGGTGGAGATTGTGATATATAGCCGTAGTGCCACCGGCTATCCGATTCACGTTGGCTGACTTGCTCATGGGCAAGAGCAAGTGCCGCACAATCGCTTTACGAGTCCTTTGAAAAGTGTGATTGTGACACCCAGCGCCTATGCACGCAGCCATGCGTGCCCGCGCATCCCACGCCCAAGCACCCCGACGTCATCAGCACCCACACCCGCGCGCACGACATGCCTATCAACACCCCTGCCGCCCAGCGCCCCGCATGCCATCAGCACCAACGCCCAGCACCCAACACCAGCATGCCCAGCGCCCTTGTCTACCACCCATGCGCGTGCCAACCATGTCAGCCTTGTCTCCGCGCACGCCAACCGACTGCACAGCCTTACCTTGGCCCCCACTCAATCCGATATAAGGAAAATATTTCCTTATGATTTTGGTTTATTTTATGGGATTTGATTTGAATTTGGATTTGTTTTATTTTCATTTTATTTATCAAATTTAAATTCCAACTTTAGGCAAGTTTTGCAACTCTTAGAATTATCAATTTTTATTTTCTTTTTAATATTTGTTATTTCCTTAAAAGACCAAGGATCTTGGCCTATATATAGGCGTGTACCCCGTAATTGTTGAGGCATCTTTTGAATGACAATTTGAATAAAAATATAGAGTGTTTTTCCCTTTGCCGTGTGCAAACCCCCTTCAAATTTCGAATCCCTTTGTGTGGTTGAACTTTGGTTTTCGTATTTGACCCATCGGAGCATGCTTGTTTAATTGGTCATCAAACTTTTGGACTGTTTCCGGCCTCGAGCATAGTGAGTATTCTGTCTACTCAAGGTAATGGCTGCAAAGGTAATATTCTAACTCTTAGCCTTTCGGGTTGAACCAACTATACGATTGGATTCATGTGGCTTGTGGCTCGAGTAGCTCAATACACTTGGATCGTCACGTATCATTTGATATCCAAGCTTAGGCTCTAGACTGGGATATATGTTTATTTTCAGTCTTTAAATATCTTTTCATTCCTTTTTTTCGAAAATCTCATAAAAGAAAAGTTTCATTGTTCTTGTTATTCCGCGTGCCAACTTTTGATCTATTATTCTTGTAAAAGAAATTTTGATTTCAAAAATTACTTTAAAGTGCACAAAACTTGTTTGCTTGTGTTCAACACCTCAAAAGCTTTCCAACAAAACAAGTTTCACTTTATTCAGAGCCCTATTTCCAATGTTACCAATTTTTCTTTCAACCTCAGAGTTTGAGAGAAACCTGCAGAGAGCACAAAACCAAGAGCCAACTTAAAAAATTCTTAACTTTTTGCTCCAAAGTCTAAATTGAGTGAAATTTATGCCATTCGAAAGAACTCTGAGTTAGCTTTTAAGAGAGCCCATAATCATTAATTTTTAATCTGTAGTTTAGAAGTTATCGAGTTTTTTGTAAAAACTATTTTCTAGAAAATCCTGCAGTAGTCAAGAGTACATAGTTCCAACTTCAACGAATCATATCTTGCTGACCTTTTTGCTAAATAAAGCCACATCAGGTACCAAATTAAAGGTCTTTGAAAGAGCTTTTCAGGGACATGTAGATCGCCACCATCCGAGTTCTGTAGCAGAAGTTATTGGCGAAATAAGAGAAGATTTCAAAGCATAAAATTTTCCATATTTGAAGCTGGACGATTTTGGGAAAATATTTGGGCAATCAAATATTGTCCAAATCGATTTCTTTTTTGCAAATAATCCTAACATTGATTATATTTTGATTTAAAAATATTGTTGGATTATTTTGACAAATTTTGACAGCCAAAAAGAAGGAGAACAGCCACCTAACCCACTGGGCTACCCGAGAGAGGCCTTTGTGCAGCCCTAGAATTTTCTTTGAAATAGCAGCCCCATAATTTTGTTTGAAAGAGCAGCCCCCTCCAACGAATTCCAAACCTTTTGACAGCCCACATACATCATGTACGCTGGTTGTGCTACCATTTGCCACTGGTTGGAGCCCCATCTGAGTTGTATACATCACGCACCCTTCATCCAAAGATACCCCTCTTGCCACCAAGTTCACTGTTTGTTAGTAAGAAAATCTTTTTATGTGTGTTGTACTATAAAGTGGGTTTCTGTACATCTATTATGTTTATTTTTTATTTCATTGATTTTTATTGCATAGTTTTTCTTTGTTTAGCTTTGACATCAACTTGCATATTGTTGTCAAGTCTTTAGAAACCAAAAGCATTAGGCTTAAGGTGTCATTTATCTTGTTTTGTTTATATCTTGTCTCATCCTTCTTAATCATCATTTGATATCTTTTGTTTCTTAATTTCATTTGGTCTTTGTTTGTTAACATTTGATTCTTATCTTTGCTATCATCTATTCCATTCACCCTTAGTCATAATATATATATATATATTTGCAAAGTTGCTTGTAGGCTTATACTCACCCTACCAAACGAGAGGAAGCCGAAAGGATAAGTAAGGGAGTGAGAGATAAATTTTCTTTGTTTATACTAACCTTTACTTGTGTAGGATGGAGTCACTAAGGAGGATAGAAGCCACCTACGGAGAAGGAGCAAGTACGTCAAGCAAGTATGCCTTAGTTGCTAGAAGGATCCTCAGTGCGCAACCAAAGGAAGATACCTTGGGAGAGCAAAGAGACAACCTCTTCTATGCACGATGCACTATTAAAGCTATCCCTTGTAGTATCCTTATTGATAGTGGAAGTTGTGCTAATGTCATTAGTACCGACACCGTGGAACGGTTAAAGTTAACCACCACACCCCATCCATGACCATATGATCTACAATTGTTGACAAATAGTGGGGAAATCAAGGTCCAACACCAAGTCTTAGTTCCTTTTTCTATAGGAAGGTACAGAGACGAAGTTATTTGCGACGTTGTACCCATGCACACATGTGATTTGCTACTTGGACGACCTTGGAAATATAACAAGAGAGTGAGGTATGATGGTTTTCACAACAAATACTCATTTAACGGTACAAAAACCACACTACTACCATTATCTCCAAGGGAGGTAAGGACTGACCAAAAGAAGTTGGAAGAAAGAAGAAAGGAGGCCGAGATCAAGAAGATTGCTCAAGCTCGACAAGAAAAGGACAAACCTCCTATAAAAGGTAAGAAGATCGTGAGTCTCATGGTAGGTTCAAGTGAGATCAAGAAAGCCTTGTGTTATAACCAAATGCTCCTCATGTTTATGTGCAAAGGTACGTGTCTCCTAACTTTATAACTTCAACATACATTGCCTAGTGTTTTTGTTAAGCTTTTACAGGAATTCAAGGACGTGTTTCCCGAAGAAATGCCTAAGGAGCTCCCACCATTAAGAGGAATAAAACAAAAAATCGATTTCGTTTCGACATCCCAAATTCCCGATCGATCGGCGTATCGAACCATCCCCAAGGAGGTCGAAGAGATCTAAAAGCAAGTGGAGGAGTTGCTTGCTCACAAGTATGTAAGAGAATCTCTTACTCTTGTAGCGTTCCCGTTTTACTTATGCCTAGAAAGGATGGATATTGGCGCATGTGTGTAGATTGTAGGGCTATTAACAAGATCACCATTAAATATAGACATCCAATACCAAGGTTAGATGATATGCTTGATGAATTCCATGGTTGTAGTTTGTTCACTAAAATTGATTTAAAATTCGGATATTATCAAATTAGGATGCAAATAGGTGATGAATGGAAGACCGCAAAACAAAACTTTGTTTGTTTGAATGGTTAGTAATGCCTTTTGGATTGACCAACGCACCTAGCACTTTTATGAGGCAATGAACCATGTCTTGAGAGAATATCCAGGAAAATTTGTTGTGGTTTACTTTGATGCATCCTAGCTACTATATTCTAAATCATTGGATGAGAACGTGGAACACGTGAAGTGTGTGTTAGTTACCTTTAGGGTCGAGAGGCTCTTTGCTAATCTCAAGAAGTGTAGCTTTTGCATGAAGAGAGCCTAGGTTTCTACATTAGTATATATTAGTATCTTTTGCTAATCTCAGCTTTTGTTTTGTTAGAGTATATATTAGTATATTTTATATTCTTGTATTAATATTAATTTGTCATTTACCTTCTCCTTATAGTATTAGGTCAACCTTGTATATTTGTCTATATATATAGACTTTAATAATGAGAATAGAGTACATTGGATTCTCTCCAACCTTAGTCTCTACATGGTATCAGAGCTCTAGGTTTTGTGCCCATTAGGGTTTTGATGCCCATTAGGGTTTTCTGCCCATTAGGGTTTTGATCCCCATTAGGGTTTTGTGCCCATTAGGGTGTTGGACCCATTAGGGTTTTGTGCGTTTTGTGCCTTAGGGTTTTTGTTCATTGCTATCCAACACCACCACCGCTGCCGCCGACCATCGCCGTTGCCGATCACCGCCGCCGCCGCCGCCGCCGACTGTTTTGTTTGGTTCAAGTGGTTTAGTTTGGTTCTGTCGTTTTGTTCAAATAAGTTCGCTTGTTTGTTATGGCTGAGAAGAAATCAATCGTAACTTCTGAGGTGATCCCAATGATATCAAAAATCACAGAACACAAGTTGAATTGATCAAACTATTCTTCATGGAAAATCAATGTTCGTCTTTTTTTGTGAAGTATTAATATGGACGATCACATAACTGAGGATCCGCCTAAGGATGAGAGCAAGAAAGCTTGGTTACAGAATGATGCTCGACTGGTTCTGCAGATCAAGAATTCGATTGAGGGTGACATTATTGGCTTGGTCAATGAATGTGAGTACGTTAAAGAGTTACTTAAATATTTAGAATTCCTTTATTCTAGAAAAGGAAATGTTAGTCGAATATTTGAAATCTGCAAGTGCTTCTACCAACCTGAGTTTGGTGACCAATCTCTTACAAATTACTTTATGGAACACAAACAAATTTACACAAAGTTTAATGCATTACTCCCAGATAGTAATGATGCAAAAGTTCGGCTTGCCCAACGCGAACAACTAGCAGTTATCAGTTTTCTTCTTGGTCTTCCACCTAGATTTGATATGGCCAAAGGCCAATTACTCTCTGGTTCGGAAATTCCAGCTTTAGAGGAGGCATACACTGGAGTACTTCGAGTTGAGAAGTCACAACCCATCTTGTCATCTCAGTCTAATAGTGCTTTGGTTAGACGTAGTACAAATGCAAACAGAGGTAATACCTACCAAGGGAATTCCACGACTTCGAACGCTCAACGTTCTAGTGCTCCAAAGTCAAATTCAGGAGATATTATTTTTTGCAATTATCGCCATAAGCCTGGTCATACAAAACGAGAATGTAGAAAGCTATTGAATAAAGGTCAGAAAACACAGTCTGCCCATGTTGCATCTATTCCTGATAATGTTGGCAAGTTAGTTACAATTCCTGCGGAAGAATTTGCTAAGTTCCAACAGTATCAAGAGTCATTGACGGCATCGTCCTCTAATCCGATTACCGCCATCGCTGAGTCAGGTAACACCAGTGAATTGTCTTATTTCCTCCACATCAAAATGGGTCATTGACTCTGGTGCGACAAATCATATGTCAGGTAACCCTAACTTATTTGCTAATTTCTCCCCATCTACATCTTTGCCTGATGTTACCATAGCAAATGGCACAACTTCTCCTGTTCTTGGCTCTTACACAGTTCATCTTTCCACATCCCTTTCACTAACATCTGTTTTAAATTTACCACAATTTTCTTTTAATTTGATCTCTGTTAGTAAACTCACCCGTGATTTTAATTGTTGTCTTATTCTTCCCTGGTTATTGCCTATTTCAGAATCTTACGACGAAGAAGACTATTGGTAAAGGGCGTCAATCCAATGGCCTCTACACGTTTGATACACAAATACCTACAGCCACTGTTTGCACTCGAGTGCCAACTCCTTTCAAAGAACATTGTCGTTTGGGTCAGCCATCTCTCCCCATGTTAAAGAGTCTTCGTCCTCAATTTCATAGCTTGCACTCTTTAGATTGTGAGTCATGTCAATTTGCTAAGTTTCATCGTCTTAGTTTGTATCCTATAGTCAATAAACGAGCTACTACCTTTTTTGAATTAGTTCATTCTGATGTTTGGGGTCCGTGTCCTATTGAGTCCAAAGGTGGGTTTCGGTACTTTGTTACCTTTGTCGATGATTTTTCCCGTGTAACTGGGGTTATATTTAATGAAACATCGTTCTGAGTTACTTTCTCATTTTCGTAACTTTCATGCTGAAATTCGAACTCAATTTGGTGGCTCTCTTAAAGTTCTATGAAGTCATAATGCTAAAGAATATTTTTCTGGAGCTCTTGGCTCTTATTTGAGTGAATTATTCTTCACCAATCCTCCTGTGTCGATACTCCGTCTCAAAATGGAGTTGCAGAATGAAAAAATAGACATCTTTTCGAAACAGCAAGGGCCTTAATGTTTCAAATGCATGTTCCAAAATATTTTCCGGCCGATGCTATTTCGACGGCTTGCTTCCTGATTAATCGCATGCCTTCATCAGTTCTTAAGGGTCAAATACCTTATCGTACTCTATGTCCTATGCAACCTTTATTTCCTATTAAACCTAAAATATTTGGTTGCACCTGTTTTGTTCGTGATGTTCGCCCTCAGCTCACCAAATTGGACCCTAAGTCCTTGAAATGCATTTTCCTTGGTTATTCTCGTGTTCAAAAAGGGTATCGATGTTATTGTCCTTATCTCAATAGATATCTTGTCTCTCCTGACGTTACATTCTTTGGAAATACTCCTTTTTCATCATCTTTGACTACCAGTCAGGGGGAGAGTTCACAAGAAGATTATGACTTTCTTGTATATTTCATTGTCTCTCATCCACTTAAGAGCTTCCTAGCAATACATCTTCCTATGTGTCTGATCCTTCTCTTCCCACCATTACTCAAGTTTATTCTCGTCGGCAACCTCCAACGGACTCATGCCCTATACCAGCAGCTTCTTTGCCCGAGGATCCAGGAATAAGTGATGACCTTCCAATTTCTCTTAGAAAAGGTAAGCGTAAATGTACTTATCCTGTTTCTTCTTTTGTCTCATATAACCATTTGTCCTCACCTACTTGTTTGTTTCTTGCATCCCTTGAGTCTGTATATGTTCCTAAAACTGTTCATGAAGCTTTGTCTCATCCTGGTTGGCGGGATGCTATGTTGGAGGAAATGACTGCCTTAGATGACAATGGTACTTGGGATTTAGTGTCTCTTCCTGCAGAAAAAAAACCTATCGGTTGTAAATGGGTGTTTACTCTTAAAGTTCATCCTGATGGATCCATTGCCCGTTTGAAAGCTCGCCTTGTTGCTAAAGGATACGCGCAGACTTATGGAATTGATTATAGTGATACTTTTTCTCCTGTTGCTAAATTGACTTCTGTTAGGTTATTCATTTCTTTGGCATCTATTCACCATTGGCCGTTACATCAGCTTGATATTAAAAATGCCTTCTTCCATGGTGATCTTCAAGAGAAAGTGTACATGGAGTAACCACCAGGGTTTGTTGCTCAGGGGGAGAATGGAAAGGTATGTCGTCTTCGTAAATCCTTATATGGGTTGAAACAAAGTCCACGAGCATGGTTTGGAAAATTCAGTCAGGTGGTTGAGAACTTTGGAATGAAGAAGAGTAAGTCAGACCATTCTGTCTTCTATAAACAAACTGAGTCTGGTGTTATCTTACTGGTTGTATATGTTGATGATATTGTGATTACTGGTAATGATTCATCAGGCATCCTATCACTCAAAACTTTCCTTCATAGTTAATTTCATACGAAGGATTTGGGAGTGCTGAAATATTTCTTAGGAATTGAGGTAATAAGAAGCAAGAAGGGGATTCTCTTATCACAGAGGAAATATGTACTTGACCTGTTAACTGAAACAGGAAAGTTAGCTGCTAAGCCGCGTAGTACCCCAATGATACCTAATTTACAACTTACAAAGGAAGGGGAGTTGTTGAAGGATCTTGAGAAGTATAGGAGATTAGTAGGGAAGGCATAGCTTATCCAGTTAGTATTATGAGTCAGTTTATGAGTTCTCCTACAACTTACCATTGGATCGCATTGGAACATATTTTATGTTATTTGAAAGGTGCTCTTGGACGTGGTTTGTTATATAAAGATCATGGTCATCTTAATATTGAATGTTTTTCAGATGTTGATTGCGCAGGTTCTAAGGAAGATAGAAGATCAACCTCAGGATATTGTGTATTTGTCGGAGGTAATTTAGTTTCTTGGAAAAGTAAGAAACAAAACGTGGTGGCCAAGAAAAGATCAAAGCAAATCAAGAATGGTCGACCCCTCAAAGCGTAAGTGAGATACGAAGCTTCCATGGTCTACCCGGATTCTATTGGCGATTCATCAAAGATTTTAGTTTGATTGCCTTTCCCTTCAACGAGCTAGTCAAGAAGAATGTGAAGTTTCAGTGGGGTCTCGAACAAGATAAATCCTTCAACACTCTTAAATCTCGTTTATGTAATGCCTCTTTGCTTGCTTTGCCTAATTTTGAACTAACGTTTGAAATTGAATGTGATGCTAGTGGCATTGGAATAGGAGCCGTGTTGATGCAAAACCAAAGACCGATCACGTAGTTCGGTGAAAAGCTTAGTGGAGCAACTTTGAACTACCTAACGTATGACAATGAGCTATACACATTGATAAGAATTTTGCAAACTTGGCAACACTACCTATGGCCGAAGGAGTTCGTCATCCATACAGATCATGAAAGCTTGAAGCATTTGAAGAGCCAAGAAAAACTCAACCGAAGGCACGCCAAGTGGTTGGAGTTCATAGAGACATTTCCATATGTGATCAAGTACAATAAAGGTAAGGAGAACATAGTGGCCGACGCACTATCGAGGAGGTACTTTCTTTTCTCTACTTTGAATACCAAACTCGTAAGGTTTGAGAACCTCAAGTCCATATATGCTATTGAACCATATTTTGCTAGTCCTTTTGAGATTTGTACTAATGGAGGAATTTTTTAGCCTTATACTATGTTTGAAGGATTCCTATTCAAGAAGGCCAAGTTGTGCATTCCCCAAAGATCCACACGAGAGCTACTTGTCAAAAGAATGCAAACGGAGGAGGACTTATGGGTCACTTTGAAGCTGCCAAGACCTTGGACATGCTTGTCGAACATTTCTTTTGGCCCAAAATGCGACATGATGTCAATAAGGTATGTGAGACTTGTATAACATGCAAGCAAGCCAAGTCTAGGACTATGCCACACGGGTTATATACGCCTTTACCCTTTCTCATAACATCATGGTTAGATATATCTATGGATTTTGTGCTAGGGTTACCAAGGTCAAAAAGAGGAAAGGATAGTATTTTTGTGGTGGTGGATATCTTTAGCAAGCTGGCACATTTTATTCCATGTTTAAAGTCTAATGATGCCAAACAAGTTGCGAATCTATTCTTTAAAGAAATGGTTAAGTTACATGGCATTTCTCGAACTATTGTTAGTGATAGGGATGTTAAGTTCTTATGTCACTTTTGGAAGGTATTGTGCGGAAAGTTGGGAACAAAACTACTATCTTCAACAACTTGTCACCCACAAACGGATGGACAAACCGAAGTCGTTAATAGGATCATGGTTACTTGTTAGGGTTGACTTTTTACTGTAGAAATATGTGTTGGTAGTTCTGTTTCACCACATTTTTTACCCCTTTCCCATTATTATTTAAAAAAAAAATAACCACTATTCTTAAAGTAGAACATACATAGAACATTTCTAGACAAAAGTCAATCTATGGTACTTTAGGAAAAATATGAGATAAATGCGGTCAAAGTTGGAAGAAAATAACATAAATCTGTTTTTGCAGAATTGCCCCGTCGCATTTTTGGAGAACAAAATGTCAAAACGCACGTTTTGATTAATGAAGGGCAAAAGGACATTCCCACATGTTCAAAACCGTGAGTCCAAGTACAAGTGAGGTGGTTAGGTGAATCTCAACTCATTTTCACCTAAAATGGAGGGCAGTTTCAACGAACCTATGGTGCTATAAAAGGAAGCTATCCCATCAGTAGAAATCCATCTGTTCCAAGCTTCATTTCATCTTCTTTTAGTTGCTCCCTAGTTGTAGAACACGTTTTTAGGGTTTATGTCTATGTTCTAGTTGTTCATTTCTTTGTTTTTCACGCTTTTACCTTTTGTATTGCTTTTAATTAAAGTTCTTACTTTCCTTCTTTGTTCATTATGTTCTTTTAAAGTTCTTCAGCGTGTTTCAACTCCCTTCACGCTCGAGAGAGAAGAGGGTCAAACTATAACTCATTGTACGGCTTATTTATTTATTTAAATTCAATGAAAAATACTTCCTTTATGTTTTCGTGCATTTACTTTCCTTTAATTATATTCTTAGTTATCAACCTTTTGGTGAAATCCCTTAGTCAAAATGATTTGATTTTCAACACGCTCGGGATTTGCCCAGAATTGTGTCTGGCACTTTTTTGGGTTGGTTTCTAAAAACCTCTCTTTACGTGTTTTTTTCCATTTCGCCAGTTGGAACTTGATTTATACACCAAAGCCCAACCTTGGGAAAGGTGAGTTAGGTAAAACAATAAGAAACCAATATGGGATGTGACTTAGGCATAAGCGCATAAAACATGGTCCTAGACATAGACCCTATGACCTATAATGTAAGTGAGTTGGTAGATATTCTCTATGATTGTAATCACACATAGGCATATGATTGTAGGTTACCCTAGTCTCTGCAGCAAGCAAAAGTGGTAGTGAAAGTGTAGAACGCAAATCCAAAGAAAAGTCAGGAATTGTGTCTGGCGCAATTTCCCCAACATAATGTGTTTTCCATGTTTTGGATCAAGACGAAGGTAAGAAGCAAACAGGTTGAGTTTTATTAAATTGCTTGCTAGTTAAAACCCCAAACAACAACATTTCATCACTATTTTTTTCCGATATCAGAATTGCATATTTGAACCATTTCACGACATTACTTGATTTTGAAAAGCAACAAGACCTTGAGGATTTGACCTTGGATTACTACCAGGTATTACTGGTGACCGTGTGCGCTTGCACGAGTCTCTAATATTTTTGAAGGTAGAGAAAGTACCAACAAGTTTTTGGCGCCGTTCCGGGGACTTTTTTTTTTCAAAACCATACTCTTTTCAAGTGAATTATTTCATGTGTGATTGTTGCATACCTCTGTCATTGGACTTAATTGTTATATCTAACCTTTAAGGGAGTTGTGTAATGAGCACAGGGTCTGGTTGGCTGACCTTTGATCCGGAGATTAAAAGAACCCTTAAGAGGATAAGGCGTGACTGACTGGTTGTTTGCTGAACGCACGCACTAAGCGTGGTAACAATTATATAGATGCAAGCGCACACCTGTCAGAGTAATATAAAATGGATGGAGTATCCAAGTATCGATCCTCAAGGACTTCTAAATAATTTCCAAACTCTAAAGTTTTAAAGAATAGTGAATGGGAAGTGGTCACAAATAATTGTTTTGGATTTGAGATTTGGACTTACAATGATAAAACCTAGCCCGAATTACTTCAAGTTAGCCAACAAAGAATCAAGAATATGCTAAGGACGATATGCATTTTACTTTAGGAACCAACGACTACGCTTTTCACTTGACTTATGTCTATGCAAGTTCAAAGTCCTAAGATATTCCCTAATATGTCTATTACGAGAGATATCTTAGTTTTAGGATGGAAATAGTCGCAACCTCGGGTTAAGGTCCTATGTCTAGGCTACTTAAGCGGAACCCTTATGTCTAAGGCGCTCCTCTCCTCGGTTTAACCACTCAACAATGCAAATAAGCAACCTTTTCAGTATTGACTTGTTAAGACTTACAGTGGCCTTCTCTAAATCCTAACTTTTTGAGAAAACATGTTGAGCAATGAATGGAAAGCAAAAACACTACTTCTTAGAAACCATTTTTAGAAATAAAAGGCTAACTATCCATAACCGGGCTAGAGACGGGAATTTAGAAAGACATATTGAAGAAAATACAGCAACTAAAATGGTTGAATGTGGAATGCATGTGGGAAAAACAAAAGTTAACTAACAGAGAGTTTTTCTCGGGATTGAGAGCTTCGCCCTTCTCTTTCAAGCAAGGGGGAGTGTCACGTGCTCTTTCCTCCAAAAACACAACTCTCTTAACCAAAAATAAAGTAAAGGCAAAGAGAAGAGAAGCAACGTGCTGGATTTTTATATATTTGAATAAGTATAAAATAACTAAGTACAAATGGAAACAAAACAAAGCTCAATAAAGGAATGTAAAGTGCTCGGGATTTAAAAACCAAAAGCAACTAATGAAAGCAACTCAAAAGTACTTAAAAAAGCAACAAAGAAACACTAAAAATGATCAAGAGAAGGAAGCAAGGCTTGATGAATTTGGTGGAGAAGTTGCTGGAATTTATAGCTGTGCAGAATTGGTTAGGTAGGTCCTAAAACGATGGTGAATCACCCATTTCCAACATCTTTGACTGACTAAATCGTGCTCAAACTGATAGTGGAACACTTCTTCTACACGTATGTATCGGTTGGAACCACCAAAACGCATTGGAAGACGCGTTTCATTAAGGGCAAAGTTGGAAGAAAACCAGTTTTTCTGCAGGCACGCAGGCGCCTGGCGCCTCCTATGTAGGTATTTCCAACTTTTTGCTTCTTTTGATTAATTTTCACTCCCAAATGGTCCTAAAATATCATAAATATAATATAAGCCAACCACAAACCATCATATATAAATTTTGCATGAATTGGAACTCAAACGACCGAGAAAAATCCGAAACAAAGCTAAAACATAGTAAAAACAGCATCTAAAACCTTCTTTTTACGCATGTAAACAAGCGTAATCAGTGACCAGAGGTTGAGAAAAGAAATAGAAAGTCAAAAAGAGAAAGAAGCTGAAGAAGGAGAAGTTGAAGAAGAGACCATCGAGATGAATAGAAATCCACAAGATCCTCCACCTCCACAAAATCCACTTGTGAATGGAGATATGACAAGTGAAGGAGCTGCAAACCGAGTAGAAGAAGTGCCTAATCCGATCCTTCTAGCAGATAACGAGATGTAGCGATGCAGAATTATGTTACTCATGCATTCCATAACTTAAATTCAGGGATAAATAATCCTTTACCCCACGCCACACAGTTCGCGCTTAAGCTAGTTTCGTTCCAGATGTTGTAGACAATGGGCAAGTATGAAGGACTAACTAACGAAGATCCTTACTCCCATCTCAAATCCTTTATTGAAATAGCTAATGCATTTCAACTTCCTGGTGTCTCTAAGGATGCACTAAGATTAAAAATGTTTCCTTTTTCTCTCAGGGATGGTGCAAGGACTTGGCTAAACGCGCTAGAACCAAATTCTATCAACACATGGACGAAACTGACGGAGAAATTTTTGGCAAAGTACCATACTTTGACTAGCAACGCAGACCTTCGAGAAGACATCGTGGCTTTTCGACAAAAGGAGAATGACGTAGCTCAAGAAGCTTGGGAGTGCTTTAAGGAATTACTTAGAAGATGCCCGAGCCATGGATTGCCCGTACGTGTGCAGATTGAGCAATTCTATAGAGGATTGGATCGTTCATCGAGAATGATGTTGAACACCACAGCCAATGGCTCATTGTTAAAAAAGTCGGTAAATGATATGATTGACATTTTCAACAAGATGACAGACATTAATGACCAAGGCAAAATAGGAAAGTAATTGCCAAATAAGCAAGTATGAACCAGAGTCTTTGAGTTGGACATAGTAGCTTCAATGTAAGCCCAAATGGTAGCTATGAACCAAATGCTAAAGCAGTTGACAACGGAGAAGGAAACCAAAACCGCCACTTCGGCGATGCTTGAACCCTCTATTGTTTTACAAATTACACTCCTCTTGGCAATTCAATCGGTGTCGCATCCTCAACAATACAATCAACAAAGAGCTCAAAATACTACTCAACAAGGTGGTAGTAGGGCAATAATTGATGCTACGATAAGAAACTTGGAGATGCAAGTGGGGCAGATAGCAAATGACCAAAAATCTAGACCTCAAGGTACATTGTCTGGACACACGGAGAACTCGAAGAGAGACCATCAGAGAAAGGACCATTGTAAGGCGGTTATCACAAGAAGCGGACTAAGTTATGATGGACCCTCACTCCCAGACAAAGGAACTGATGCAGTTTCACCTGTTGCTGCGTCGACCTCCAATCCACAACGAGAAGAGAAAGCAGAACCCATAAGTTCAGATGAAAAAGTTAAGAAGGCGGATAAAGGTAATCAAGTAGTACCTAGTACTACTCCACAGGTAGGTAATATTAAGATTCCTTCACCCTTCCCCCAAAGGCTAGTGAAAAATAATCATGATAGGCATTTTAAGAAGTTCATTGAGATTCTAAAACAGTTGCATATAAATATACCTCTCATTGATGCTTTATAACAGATGCCTAACTACACCAAGTTTTTAAAAGACATCATATCTAAGCGTAAGAAATTAGGTGAGCATGAGAAGGTAGCCTTAAAAAAGTGTAGTAGTGATGCTCTAGGGAATCCATTGCTTGTTAAATGTAAGGACCCAGGTAGTTTTAATATCCCATGCTCAATAGAAGGTAAGAACCTAGGAAGATCATTGTGTGACTTAGGAGCAAGCATTAATATTATGCCTCTTTCTGTCTTTAAATAGTTAAATATAGGAGAATCTCGTCCCACTACTGTCACTTTACAACTAGCTGATAGGTCCATAAAAAATCGGAAGGAAAAATAGAAGATGTGCTTGTTAAAGTCGATAAGTTTATTTTTCTCACCGATTTCATAATTTTTTATTGTGAAGCAGATCTTGAGGTGCCAATCATTATAGGGAGGCCGTGTTTAGTAACTGGAGACACAATATTCAATGTTCGGAAAGTAGAGATCACGATGAAGGTCAGTGATGAAGAGGTAACCTTCAACGTCCTTGATGTAATGCGGCTCCCAGATGAAGTTAGAGACTGGTCTGCAATAGGGGCAATCATGGAGGAACTCCAAGAAATGATTGTGGAAGACTTAGATGCTTTTGCATGAATAATAGGGCTATTGGATGGACTATACCGAACATTAGAGGAATTAGCCCTACATTTCGTATGCACAAAATCATCGTGGAGGAAAGAGCCACCAATTCTATTGAGTTCTAAAGGAGGCTTAAGTCCAAAATGAAAGAGGTGGTCAAGAAGGAGATCATGAAATGGTTAGACGCCGGGGTGATCTACCCGATTTCTGAACTGGGTTAGCCCGGTTCAATGCGTTCCCAAGAAGGGTGGTATGACGGTGATTACAAATGATGACAACGAGTTTATCCCAACATGGACGATAACTGGTTGGAGAGTGTGTATGGACTACCGTCGCCTAAACAAGGTAACTCAAAAAGACCATTTTCACTTCCTTTTATTGACCAGACGCTTGATCGTCTTGCAAGGAAGGAGTGCTATTGCTTCCTAGACGGCTATTCGGGTTACAACCAGATTACAATAGCTCCGGAGGACCAAGAAAAGACTACGTTCACGTGTCCCCATGGGACATTTGCATTACGAAGGATGTCGTTCGGTCTTTGTAACGCTTACGCAATCTTCCAGGGATGCATGACCGCTATTTTTTCAGACATGATAGAAAACACGGTAGAGATTTTCATGGATGATTTTTCCGTGTTTGGTGAATCGTTTAATGTTTGTTTAGAGAACTTAGAGAATGTTTTAAAAAGGTGTGAAGAGACTAACCTTGTGCTTAATTAGGAGAAGTGCCATTTTATGGTACGTGAAGGTATAGTCCTAGGTCACAAGATTTCAGGAAAAAGAATTGAGGTCGATAGGGCCAAGATTTGATTACTAAACTACCCCCTCCTACAAATGTAAAAGGTGTTAGAAGTTTCTTAGGACATGCGGGTTTCTACCATCGTTTTATAAAAAGATTGTGCGAAAATTTCTAAACCCTTGTGTCCATTGTTGGAAGTCGATCGGTCCTTTGTTTTTTATGAACGTTGTTTGAAAGCTTTTGAGACACTTAAGAATGCACTTAGCTCAACACCTATCATAATTGAACCAAATTAGAACTTGCCATTTGAACTAATGTGTGATGCAAGTGATTTTGCTGTAGGTGTGATGTTGGGTCAACGAAAAGGTAAAGTTCTTCATCCTGTTTATTACGCAAGTAAAACCTTGAATAGCAGTCAGTTAAACTATACTGTGACTGAGAAAGAACTTTTGGTTATTGTTTTCGCATTTCATAAGTTTCGTTCATATTTGATTGGGACTAAGGTGATAGTGTTTACTGATATTCTGCACTTAAATACTTGTTTGATAAAAAAGAAGCTAAGCATAGGTTGATTAGATGGATCTTGTTGCTACAAGAGTTTGATCGAGAGATAAAAGATAGAAAAGGAACAGAAAGCCAAGTAGTAGATCATCTATCCAAACTAGAGTCTTCTTTGCAGCATGATAGTTGTGAGATTAAAGAGCATTTTGTGGATGAGTATATTTTAGCTATTTCTGAAGTCCCTTGGTATGCTGATTATGCGAATTATTTGGTTCGCAAAATAATTCCTAATGATTTGAGTAAGCACCAGAAAAATAAGTTCTTTGATGATGTTATGTTTTATAGATGGGATGAACCTTTCTTGTTTAAACTAGGACCTAACAATATTCTTCGTAGGTGTGTTGCTGAGCATGAACAGAAGGAGACTCTAGAGGCGTACCACAAATCACCGCATGGTGGACATTTTGTTGGACGTAAAACTGCAGCGAAGGTTCTTCAAAGTGGTTTCCTTTGGCCGTCCCTATTTCGAGATGCTCACATATTCGCTCAAAGTTGTGACTGATGTCAAAGATTAGGTAACTTGACACGGAAACATGAGATACCCTTAAACCCAATATTGGAAGTTGAACTTTTCGATGTTTGGGGCATCGACCTCATAGGTCTGTTCCCACCTTCAATCGATAAGAATTACATTCTCTTGGCTGTGGACTACGTCTCGAAATGGGTTAAGGTTTTGGCCACCCCTACTAACGATGCCAAGGTAGTTTCTGTCTTCTTGCAAAAGTTTATTTTCACCATATATGTTACACCTAGATGCTTGATTAGTGATGAAGGCACGTACTTTTTAAATAGAGCAGTAAGTAATTTGTTGAAAAATTATAAAATTCACCATAAGATTGCTACTGCATATCACCCTCAAACCAGTGGACTAGCAAAGATATCAAACAAGGCAATAAAGTCAATTTTAGAGAAGTTTGTGAATGTAAATAGGAAGGACTGGGCTATAAAACTTGATGATGCTTTGTGGGCGTATAGAACTGCTTATAAAACTCCATTAGGCATGTCCCCTTATCGCATTGTTTTTGGTAAAGCATGTTATCTCTTGTTAGAACATGAACATAGAGCATATTGGGCTACGCAAAAACTAAATTTTGATTATGTTGCTGCAGGTGAAGCGAGATTGCTCCAGTTACATGAGTTGGATGAGTTTCGTCAGTTTTCTTATGAGAATGCCAAGATAAAGAGCAAACCAAAAAGTGGCATGATAAAAAGATAATGGACAAAAATTTAGAACCTTGAAACTTAGTTTTGCTATTTAACTCTAGATTAAGGTTGTTTCCATGTAAGCTTAAGTCTAGGTGGTCGGGCACATTCGTAGTTGAACATGTTTATCCACATGGGGTGCTGGATTTAAGGGGTTCCAAAGGTAATATCTTTAAGGTAAAGGGGATTGGGTCAAGAAATATTATGGTAAGTATATTGATAGAGGTAAAACCTCTGTATTACTGAAAGACCCGTGAGAAAATAGTGGAAACAGTCCCTCGGACAGTTCGGGGGGCGTTTTTATGTAAAATATTTTTTGTCTTCTTTTTGCAAAGTTTTTACATTTTCTTTAATGCTTTCTTGTGTAGATTCCAAATCTAATTTTTATTTTTACATTTGAATTTTGTAGGATCAAGATTCGTCCATCGTCAAAATTAATTTTTTGAGTTATGGATTAAGGCATTCGTGGGCTTTATGTGAATTATGTTTAAATGAGCTTTTGGGTTGTTTTTAAATCTAAAAGAGGCCCAATTTTTAACCCGATTATGTTTTTAATATGTTTTAAAACATAAAACAAAAAATCCTAGCATTTCAAATTCCCCCCATTCACGATTTTCACCGAGATTTCCTCACTTGTTTTCAAATCTTCTCTCAAGAAATCTCAAAGAATCTTAAAGTCTCTCTCATCTCTCTCTTTCTCGGCATACTTAGGGTTTATTGGGGGGTTTTTCTTTGTTGATCGTGAAGCAATATCAAGAACCATGGAAGGTTCATCTTCCTCCAAGCCATACGACAAAGAGATAGAGAAGAAGAAAGTGTTGTTGCCTCCACCAACTGAACCGAATATGATTCCTCTTGACCTCCTAGGATTTCTCATGAAAAGCTAGTTTTTGATCCTAGGGAATAAAGAAGAAAATATGATGAAGCTATAAGAATGAACCTTAGGAGAAATCTATCCATAGGTGGTACAAATTCTAAAAACATCAATATGGAATCTCACGATGCTAGGGTTAGTAAAAAAGGTTCTAGTGAGAAGAAATTAGGAGGGTTAATAAAGTCTATCTTCGAAAAAATCAATCTCTATAGGAAAAAGGTGCTACTTTAGATGAGGAGATAACTAGACTTCAAGAGAGAGCAGAGATGTTCAGTAAAAATAAAGAAATTAGAGATAAAAAGAATGAGAGAGTTTATGCAAAAATTGAGAAACTAAACATAAAATGGAAAGAATTCATAGAAAACTCAAAGAAAGTGAGTGAGGAGATTCAACTTGAGTTAAATAGCATGAGCATACGTAGGAGGATGAATTCTTCTCAAGATAACCTTGTTTCCGAGTCTTTAGAAGTGTCTAACCCTCCCCCTCTTTCCACTACTGTTGCTGTGCATGTTGAAGGTCAAGAACAGGTTAGTGGAGACCCAAAACACGACATGAAGCCCTTGCATCATTCAGATTCAGCCATGATCGAAATTCAGTGCCAAATTGCGCCTGGCGCATTTTGGATAAGACTCCACCGGCCACTGTACAAGGTATTTTGTCTCCATCTTTTCCAGATCTTATCTTGACTAAAAAGCCCCTACTTTTTTATCATTCAGAACAGGATAAGACAACGGCCGGAATTTTGGTGGCTTTCGAGGGGAGAAGATCCACTTGAGGATGATGGAAACAGTGGGGTAACTCAAGAAAGATTGGAGGTTGAAGGAGAAAATGAAGATCTTGGAGAATTACCCCAAGTGCATGGAGATGAGTTTGAAGATGAGACGACAATGACGATATCTCTCAATATGAAGTGAGAGTATGAACTCCGGTGCACGAATCTTAGCAAGATGATGAGGAGCCCCCTGCACGAGAGCAAGAAAGAACATCCGGTCCTATGGATGTCCCTAGTTAGGCCGTGGAGGAATCATGTTCCTCTTCTTCACAAGGTAAGACCCATTCTTTGTCGAGTTTGAATGTTTCTGACCCAAATTTTGTTACTACTGCAAAGACTTCATATGAGGAGGTGAGCTTGATCGAAGTGGTGAAGAAAACACAAAAGAAAAAGAAAGTGGCAGAAATTGTGCCTGGCGCAATTTCTAAGCCTGGGACCCGAGCCACTGTAGCACGTTTGGTTGCACAAAAAAAAGCTGAGGTTGGTCCATCTAAATAAGCCAAGAGTGCTAAGGTGCCTAGAGGGGCAGAAGAGCTACTTGAGGAAGCAATGAAGAGGAGCCCGATTATGCCGAACAAACTTCATCAAGAGTAAAAAGGGTGAGATTGGAGGTGCGAAGGCCCGACTTCACAGCACGTGAAATCCTACTTGAGAGAGGCTTTGATGAAGCACAAGAGCCCGTGTCGGAATATGTTAGGAGAAGGCTTGTGGAGAATGGTTGGGAGTCGTTGTTTGCCCCAATTACGCGTGTATCTGAGGCCTTAGTCAAGGAGTTTTATGCTATGATCAATCCCAACCAAGGAGATGTAGTGATAGTACAGGATAAAGTGGTAAAATTCTCACCTTCCATTATTAACACTCACTATGGTTTGTTGGATGTCTTTAATGTCATAGGTAATGAGATTTTGGCACATCTATCAGACGAGCAAGTGGAGGAGCCGTGTAGGCTTATTTGTAGACCACACAAGACATGGACTGTCTCAACCACGAGGAAACTTTCCTTAAAGCCCCTTGACGGTTTGGACATATGTGGTGAAGAATTGGTTGATTCCTACTTCTCACGATTCCTCTATTAAGCGCAATAAGGCGATCATGTGTACATCCTCATGAAGGGCATTGAGTTCAACTTTGGGGACTCATAAGAAATAAGATACGGAATTGCTCTGAGAAAATGGTAGGTCCCCTTGTGTTTCCTAGACTATTAATTTAGTTATGTTTGCAGGTGGGAGTAGAGGCCGATGATGCAAAAGTAGTGACGCCCAAGAAGTCGGTCACATCCCTAAGAAGAGTTCGGGGATATTCGCTTGTTTGAGAAGGAGATTCTTCCACTACCGCCGTGGATCCCGAGACCTGAGGAGTGGTGACTATGGAGTAATATGACGAACTTAGGCACAAGTACGAGCTTCTTTTGGTTACTTAACATGCCATATGTGAGTTGCTCAATAAGATATACGACGATAAAGCACCTTCTTTCCCCGATGAGCTTGCGGCCGATTTACCATCTTCTTCCCGTCTTCCTACTGATTCCACCGACGATGAATCTTCTGATGATGAATAGGGGAGTATCTCCCTCTCTTTGCTTTGATATTTGGATCTTGATTTTGTATGTTAGGTTGTTTAGTTGTTTAGCTTAGGTTGCATATTAGGTTGTGTAGCTAGCTTTTGTGTTTTCATTATTATTATTATTTTTTTGCATGATATGTTGTTTAGCTTAGTTTTAGATGTAGTTTAGTTGTTGGGATGGTGTGCTGTTAGGAATGTTTATAAAGTGTGTTTTTGCATATTTTTAAAGTTCAAGCTTGCATGCTTCTTTGTTCTAGCTACTAGCTTGTCTTTAGCTTCTTCAATGCATCTTTTCTAACCTCTCAACATGTTTATCTTTTTAATGAAATGCTTTCCTTTGTTCTTTGGTTTTTGTATCATGTCGATGAGGATTATTAAGGCCATGAATAGGTTTGATTTCCTAGTTTCATGATCAAGCAATAAAATCATTTTCTAATTTTTTGTTTTGGTTATAAAACTACGTTCTGCTTCTTTTTGTTTTGAAACCTGAACTTTTTCGTTGCTTTGGAAGTCCTTGTCTTTTTTGTGCCAAAATTTTACATCTCTCAAAATTTCTTTCCCCATTGAGGACACTGTTTCCCTTAAGTTTGGGGGAGACAGTTTGTGTCTTGTTGTTTTTAGAAAGAAAATGCATTTTATGTTTTGAAAAAATAGTCAATAAAGAAAATGCAAGCAATAAAAGGAGTCTTATGTAAAAATAGTCATTTCCAAGAAACTTTTTTTGAAAGAAAGAGTATAAAAAATAGCACAAAAGAAGAAAAGCAAGTCAAAAAAGAGTCTTGAGAGAAAATAAGAGTGGGGGAAAGAAAAGAAAAAGTGAGAGTAAGAAAAGAATGGTAAGAAACATGACAGGAAAGAAAGCACACTTATTTTTGCGAGTCCCACTATAGACAATCAATTTTTGGGTGGCGTTAGCATCTTGGAGGGTAGTAGCCTACATATTAAGGTGATTTAGTGAAAACCATTGTCGACATCATTTTATGTCTGGTTGCTACCTAACAAGTTTCTATGAGGGGCTGTGGTTTGAAACCGATGTTAGTGTGTTGAAAACCACAGAGGCTAGTAGCTAGTCCACTTGATGTTAGAACTTTTGAATAAAAATGGAAGTGTGTATATTCCTTTTGGTTTTGTAAAAAGTTTTGTGTTTTAGAATGGAAGAGGATTTAGAATAATTTTTTTTTCAAAACAAATTATGGTTTATGGTTTGTTGGCTTGAGATTAAAGTTAGGACGTTTAGCTTGTGAATCATTTTCCTGAGACATATATGATTCATTTACTTAGAATTTTTAGATTGTTGCTCATTCATATTTTTAGCATTTTGATTGTTTTAGATTTGTTGTTGTTTTTTTTTTTTTGCTTGAGAACAAGCAAATGACTAAGTTTGGGGGTGTGTTATGGTTGACTTTTTACTGCTGAAACATGTGTCGGTAGCCCTGTTTGACCACGTTTTTTACCCATTTCCCATTATTATTTGCCGAAAAGGACCACATATTTTTAAAATAGAACATACATAGAACATTTCTGCATAAAAGTCAAACTATGGTACTTTAGGAAAAGTATGAGATAAATGCGGTCAAAGTTGGAAGAAAATAACATAAATCTGTTTTTGCATAATTGCGCCCGATGCATTTTTGGAGAACACAATGTCAAAACGCATGTTCTGATTAATGAAGGGCAACGAGGACATTTCCCATATGTTCAAAACCGTGAGTCCAAGTCCAAGTGAGGTGGTTAGGTGAATCTCAACTCATTTCCACCTAAAATGGAGGGAGTTTCAACCAACCTATGGTGCTATAAAAAGAAATCATCCCTTCAACAGAAATTCATCCCTTCCAAGCTTCATTTCATCTTGTTTTAGTTGCTCTCTAGTTGTAGAACACGTTTTTAGGGTTTATGTTTATGTTCTAGTTGTTCATTTCTTTGTTTTTCATGCTTTTACCTTTTGTATTGCTTTTAATTCAAGTTTTTACTTCCATTCTTTGTTCATTCTATTCTTTTAATGTTCTTTAGTGAATTTCAACTCCCCCCACGCTCGAGAGAGAAGAAAGTTAAGCTAGAACTCATTGTACGATTTATTTATTTATTTAAATGCAATGAAAAATACTTCCTTTTATATTTCCGTGAATTTACTTTCCTTTAATTATGTCCTAAATTAGTTATCAACCTCTTGGTGGAATGCCTTAGTCAAAATGATTTAATTTTCAACACGCTCGGGATTTGCCGAGAATTGTGCCTGGCACTTTATTGGGTTGGTTTCTAAAAAACTTCTTTTTACGTCTGTTTTTCCATTTGGCCAGTGAGAACTTGATTTATACACCAAAGCCCGACCTTGGGAAAGGTGAGTTAGGTAAAATAATAAGAAACGAATATGGGATGTGACTTAGGCATAAGCGCATAAAACATTCTCTTAGACATAGGCCCTCTGATCCATAATGCAAGTGAGTTCGTAGATATTATATATGATTATAATCACACATAGGCATATGATTGTAGGTTACCATAGTCTCTGCAGCAACCAAAAGCAGTAGTGAAAGAGTAGAACTCAAATCCCAAGAAAAGTCAGGAATTGCGTCTGGCGCAATTTCCCCAACATAGTGTGTTTTCCATGTTTTGCATCAAGACCAAGGTAGGAATTAAAGAGGTTGAGTTTTATTAAATTCCTTACTAGTTAAAACCCCAAAAAACAACATTTCACTATTATTTTCTTCCTAAATCACAACTACATATTTGAACCATTTCACGACATTACTTGATTTTGAAAAGCAACAAGTCCCTGAGGATTTGACCTTGAATTACTACCAGGTATTACTTGTGACCGTGTGCGCTTGCACGAGTCTCTAATCTGTTTGAAGGTAGAGAAAGTAACAACATTACTTTACTTCGATCAGTTATAGACAAAAATTTGAAGAATTGGGAAGAGTGCTTGTCATTTGTGGAATTTGCATACAATCGGGCAATACATAACACTACTCATTGTTCACAATTTGAGGTAGTATAAGGTTTCAATCCTTTAACTCCACTTGATTTATTACTTATGCTACCTAACAAGTTTGCTAGTCTTGATGCCGAAAGCAAGTTCGATCTCATGCGCTCTCTACACAAAGAAGTGAAGGAAAGGATCGAACAGAATAACAACAAAGTTCCATCAAGAGCTAATCAACACCGAAAGCATGTGGCTTTTCAAAAAGGAGATTAGGTTTGGGTACACCTAAGGAAGGAACGGTTCCCAAATGAGAGAAGCTCCAAACTCAATCCTAGAGGAGACGGCACCTTTCAAGTGATTGAAGGGATCAACGACAATGCATACAAAATCGATCTCCACGGTAAGTATGGTCTTAGTGCCACTTTTAATGTTTCTGACTTAACTCCTTTTGATGTCGGTGAAGAATTTGATTCGAGGATGAATCCTTTTCAAGAAGAAAGAGATGATGTGATCATAAAGCCACCAAGCTGGACAAGGACAAATTATGAGAGCTCGTGCCAATAAGCTTCAAGGAGCCAGGGAGAAATATGTGAAACACCGATTAGCTCCATACAAGTGGAAGAGAATGAAGGCACCAAGGTCCAACATAGGTGCCTCATCGAGGTGCGGCCTAGTGAAGAACCCATGTCACGAGTACGTCTTGTCTTGCTAACCTCGCAGCGCACGGTCCCTACACTCATTGTCTACCCAAGCGCCCATCGCCTGCACGTCAGCACCTGCCGCCCACGCCAGCTCCTGCCCAGCACCCATGTGCGCCCCTACCTGCCGCACATGCCCACGCGACCATGATTGGCCCAGCACCCACGCGTCCTCTGTCCGCCTCAGCACCCATGCATGCCGCCATGCCTGCCCGTGCGCCACGCATGCCACCAGCGCCCACACCCGTGTTCACCGCACGCCCCTCGGCACCCCTACCGCCCAGCGCTCAACACCCACATGCCCCAGTGCCAAAGCCTAGTGCCCAACACCTGCACGCCCCAGTGCCTACGCATAGAGCCCCTATCCCCCGCCCATGCACGCGCCAACCGACTACCCAACCTTGCCTTGCCGCCGATTCAATCCCATATAAGGAAAATATTTCCTTATGATTTTATTTTATTTGATGGGATTTGATTTGAATTTGATTTTGTTTTATTTTCTTTTTATTTAACAAATTTAAATTCCAACCTTAGGAAAGTTTTGCAACTTTTAGGAAATTATCAATTTTTATTTTCTTTTTAGTATTTGTTATTTCCTTAAAAGGCCAAGGGTCTTGGCCTATATATAGGCGTGTACCCCCTCATTGTTGAGGCATCTTTTGAATGACAATTTGAATAAAAACATATAGTGTTTTTCCCCTTGCAGTGTGCAAACCTCCCTTCAAATTTCGAATCCCTTTGTGTGGTTGAACTTAAGCTTTTCTATCTGACCCCTCGGAGCATGCTTGTTTGATTGGTCATCAAACTCGTGGAGTGTTTCCGACCTCGAGCATAGTGAGTATTCTGTCTGCTCAAGGTAACGACTACAAAGGTAATCCATTAACTCTTTAACTTTTCGAGTTGAACCAACTATACGATTGGATTCAAGTGGCTTATGGCTCGAGTAGCTCAATAAGCTTGGGTTGTCGCGTATCATCTTCTATTAATCTTTCATTCTCCCTCCCCAACCATTCAAATTCTTGAAATGTATAACATAGTATAATAGTAAGATTGTCCTAAAATTAATTACTTTTCATTTAATAATGATTAATAGTGGAAGTAAAACAATTTTCAAATTTTAATAGTTAAATAATTTATAAAAATATATTGGAACTACTAAATTAAATGCATTTATAATACTCTTAAGGAGTGATTTAAAATTAATTACTCTCCTAATTATTTAGAAATGAAAGAAGATTATACTTGATTTTTAAAATAATACCTAATTTGTCATTTTCAATAGGGGGAGCATATGAGATCGTAAAAGCGATCCCACCGATCAAAACTAACCGAACTGATGTCAGTCGATCAAGTTGATAAAATTTTCGGTCAGAGTCGGTTTTATTAAAAAAACCAGACTTATATTGGTCGGTTTGGTCGGAAAAGTAATTTTCGACCGAATAACTAATATTTATTAAAAAAAAAGAAACAAATGCAATTAATGCAGTCTACGATGCTGTAGTCTAGGACTGCAGCAGCCCTTGAAAATGAACGGCATTAAATGGCCGCCGGTTTGAGGTTATTTTAATTTTTTTCTTATCTTTTTAATTTTTTTTTAATTTCCTTTATTTTTTTAGTTTGTTTAATCTTTTTCTCCCCCAATCTTTCTTTCTCCTCTCCTCTCCTCCCCATTTTCATCTCGTTATCTCTCACCACCCACGACCATTCTTCTTCCCACTTTCAAACGGGCAGCCCAGTCCCCGACGACACGACACCCTTTTTGTCTTCTCACTTTCCAGTTCATACCAATGCATCCCACCCCAGTCATCTTATTCCTCTGTTCCTATTCTCCTTTGTTTTCTCTTTTTTCTTCTTCTCCCTTTCCTCTACACCAAACCGACTAGAACCGGCCGATCATCCGTACCGACTAGAACCGACGGACCGTCTGTGTAGCTGATCGGTTGGAATCGTGGAGCCTTCTAAAAACAACGAGCTCCGACAAACAGAAACTGAACATTTCATTGGTCGGTGTCGGTTTGAGTCCAAAATCAATTCCGACCGACCAATGATCACCCCTACATTTTAAGTTCTCTTTTTTAATCTCACCTCTCATCCACGTTGAAGGGATGTGAATCCCGGAGCGGAAGCGGATCTTCGTTGCTGTTTTTCGGGATACAAAATCGGATTTCAAAGAAGGAAAATACCGAGGAACTTCAATACCTTTGAAGAACGTTTCTTCAACAAAATTCAGACTAACACCACCACCGAGCCTTCCTCGCTATCCTCTGGGTACAAGATCGTTCTTGTGGGAGAAAAATTCTTTGGAACGAGAGGGAAAGTTTGATAGAGAGATTGCACGAGAGAGAAGCTTGGGAGTTTTGTAACCTCTCTGTTTTCTGTAACCTTTCTTTGGTTTTGCAGAAAAAATAGTGACGTGGGGAGTTACCCCACCTCACATAACTCCCCCAGTCCCCTGCAATATTGCAGGGGAGTTAATATTAATAATGATATTAATATTAATATATAGATATATATATATATATATAATTATAATATATAATAATAATATATATATAATAATTAATATATATATAAAATTAATTAATAAAATTAATTAATAAAATTAATTATTAATCCAATTAATAATTAATATATATATATACATAAATAATTAACACTTAATTATTTATAAAATTAGAATCATATTCTAAAACATTTCTCTCGTATAACCTATAGTTTTAATGTACATCTTATACACATTATTTTTAACCTATAGTTTTAATATGAATCTTATTCATATTAATTTTATTTGAATCTCATTCAAATAATATCTCTCATAATATATAGTTTTAATTTACAATTAACTATATATTATAATGTATCAATATACATATAATCCCTTAAGTAATTTGAATAATTCAAATTCTTCCAAAAACTTGATCCTCGTTCTACCCGTTATGAGCTAGCAAGGGGACCTAATGGACCTACAGATTTGAAGCTCCAACGATGCAAGATTAATCGGTCAAACTCATTGACCGAGTTAATCTAGATTCGTTAACTGCGGGTCATTCCACTAAAGACCCGCAGTTGCACTCTTCTCACTACAGAATGTTTTCGTGTCCATGGATATACGACCATTAATGACGAGTCAATCCTTCAGAGTGTTCGTAACTCAAGTTGGGTCAAATTACCGTTTTACCCCTGAGTTACATCTTACTCCTTAAACACCACTGCTCCTCTAATGAACAACCCGGTTATGGTCCAACCAATAACCGGAAGTCCCTCTCGGCCAGTGAGAGGGTGGGGCCCCTTGTTCAAGTCCCGGAGTCAGCATTTAAGGGAACACTCACCTACTTCCCTAAAGTCGGGGAGGAGTGAATTCCATCTTGTGAAGTTATGTTCCCAGCTCCCCACTCGGTCTCGTCCCCAAAATGGTAGGAATGTTGAGTCGGCGACTCGGGCCACTCTCACCCATACAGATCAAAGAACGAGCCCTCACGGGCAGGAGTCCATAACTCACTCAGGATTGAGAATGAGTTGCCTAGTCATCCTAAGAAATGGCAATCTATTAGTTAACGGTGTTACATCTAAAGATTGCCTATTTCGCGGTCCGGTAACTTATACAAACTCATTGTATAGGATACCCCCACTCGCATGTCTCCACACGAACGACCTGGATTGTAACGACCCAGAATTTCCCACACAATTCTAGGTCACGTTAACTACCCAACTAATTAAACTTAACCCCCAAATACGTCATGCCAGCTCCCTATACCAACAAATTTATAAAATCAAATTCCAATTCTCATAAATTTAACGACAAATCAATCTCATAGTATATCATTCAACCACATTCGTGGGCCACCTCACGAGACAAGTTTATTATTCAAACTAGGCAAAACTCAAAGCATGGAATAAAACTAAAATAGGCACCTATCCCGAGATGAAACTAACAACAAGGGGAAATATCTCAATTATTCAAACACGAAGAAATAGTCTATTGACCCTAACATAATGTCTTAACTAATCACTTAAGCTAAGCAAGAGTGACTAAGCAGCCTATGGTCCTCGCTCGTCATGTCTCCTCCGTCCCATCGCCATGGTCGCCCACGGGTCCTTCACCTGAAACAATCATTGTAAAGGGGGGGTGAGTATATAAAATATATTCCATATGTAGCCCTCACCAACACACACACATCATGCTCAACTATATCAAGAAACATTCGAAATCATGCTTTTCATTACAGTATGCATTCAAACATATACACATTCCATGAAATTTTAGTGACAACCACAACCAGGAAACACGTTAACAACCAACCTCCAGTCTCCCTAACATCACAAGTACCTCTACGCTTATCACAGTTATCCTACCCTTCCACAGCTATCTTCTTTGAGTAGGGTCGACCCCTGACCATTTATACCCAGAGCCCCGACCCTGCTGCATCGACCCTCGACCATTTATACTCGTGGCCCCGATGACTTCACCATCTATTGGCCCTTGACCATTTATACCCAAGGCCCCAATAGTATTCCCTCCAAAAGACTCCTCGTATCGACTCTCGACCATTTATACCCGAGGCCTCGATACTCCATTAGTGATGTATCAGCCCCCGACCATTTATACCCGAGGCCCTGACACCCACTCCTTCATTCCTTCCAGAAATCCAGCTTTCACCCGAGTCTTACTATATACTTTCTTTTACCACTAACCCTGCATCTTTCAACTAACAAGTACAGTTCAGCATGCTTTCACAACCTTGACAACTTTCTAATAACGAAATAATAATAACCCAATTATGCTCAATATCCAACACCATTAGTTAGCAAGTATTACTAAGGATAATAGCTCACTAAACACGCCGAACAAAACATGCATATCCAGACAACGAACATTACCACAGCAATAGTCACAGTTTAGCAAGCAGAAAACTCACCATTTTCATCGACAAATATCCAACACCATTCCAAGTATATCGACTAACACAACGAAAATTATTTAGCACAATGACATCACAAAATTAGCATTTAACGCCACAAAATCAGCACATTAGAGACCATCGAGCATACATTAACACACGCACACGCCCCTTGTCTACTTACCCACAACCTCGCCCTTAAGTTTTGCGTCGACCTCACCCTAAGCACACCAAAACATAAAATACAGCACGTTACGTACGCTATTTATCCTTCGAAATTAACTCCAAAAGGGTTCGAATGACGCATTACCACCAAAACCGACTTCGTATAGATGTGGGTCACCTAGATCTAACTCGCCAAGGTGTGGGTAGCCTAAATCGAGCTTCGAACGGATGTGGGTCACCGCCAAACGTCCTAAACACCGCTGTAACGTACAAATCCCGTCGCTGAAGTTGTTGTTCGTCAGCTCGTAGCAGCAAGTCGTCGTCGTTCCGCTGCTGTACCGCCCGTTCGCCGTGCGCCGCCGCGAGGAGGAGGCCACGCTGGTTCGTTGTAGATCGCAGGGGAAACGTGCCGCCGTTACTGGGTATCCGAATCTGCTGCAGAACCCGGAGGAGCGCCGCTGTGGGACTTGCAGTTCACGGAGGAGCACCGCGGCCTTGCACGCAGAAACGGGTCGAGCGGCCTGCTGGAACGAAGACGATGCTGTCGGTACGCCGGGTCGCCGTCGGAAGTCGCTCATGTCGATTTGTGTCGCGCCGCCGCCGCCGTGGGTGTCGTCGTTCCGTTCGGAGTGGCTAGCAACCAGTGCGACTTGCCGGAAAACGAGAGAAAGGGGGGCGGCTGGGTTGGAAAAAAATGAAGAAGAAATCGGGGGGGGGGGGGGGGGGGCGGCTAGGGTAGAAGAAAGAAGAAGAAGGGAGAAAAGGGCTTGGGCTAGGGTTTTCTTTTTTTTTTTATTCTTTTCTTTTGTTTTGTTTTAAAACCAAATTACCTCAATGGAGGCCCAACCATCCAAGCCCAAGAGAAAATTAGTCCATTCCCCTTAAAACAAGACCCAACATACGGAGTTCGGTAATTATTAATTTAATTGGATTTTTAGAGCCCGATAAATATAGATAAATGTAATTAACAATCAATTTAATATTAAATGAAAAATCTCCTGATTCGAGACTAACTAACCTGAGGGACTCGGGGCGTTACACGGATCGAGTCATCTGTAACCTTTACAGAGTGGGCCGTATCCATAGTGTTGCCAGGATAAGGTACCCAGCCTTATCCATATACTATAGACCCTTTAGGTTACCCATTATGAACTAAGCCTCATTTTGGAGGAGGTTTACATGCTGTAACCGACTTAAGACCGAACCTGTAGCTGCTACATTTATTTTTAAGCAAATCTGATTTTATTTCTTAATCTTCGCGTTACTTTTGGCCGCTGTCCGTGTATGCTAGCTTCTGTATTGAACCAGAAAGGCTTATGTGTGCTGATTTTTTTTGCTTGTGATTAGCGTTTTTCTATAGCTATAAGGATACTCAGGAATGGGGTCCCCTAATCATGCCTATAGCTTGGGTTTATTGCTTGGGTATTTAGCAACGAGAGTCGTACTTACTCATGTTTGGGGTGTCTCATAAGGGAACCGAGTCGAGCTGGACACTAATAAATGTTAGCTACGCTAGAGGGTAGGTTGATAACTTGTGAAAGCATGCTAAATCTCCCCCGTCTTTTCCATATATGTTATTCACTCGTTATCGCTTCCTGTGCTACTCCTTTCTTGTGTTGACAGCTTTGAAACTACTGTCTCTTGCAAGTCTCTGTGGTCTTGTTATTACATTGTTTTATTTTTTCTAGATAATATACATACTCAAAATCTATGCATTTTTATTTGTTGGTATCTACTTTTATCTTTAAAATATAAACCAAAAATCTCTGTGGATACGACCTCGTTACGTACTACAACCTATGGTTTGTGTATTCTTGCACGTGTTGTCAACACAGTTGTGTGGACGCAATAAGTTTTTGAAGCTGTTACTGGGGATTTTTGTGATTTTATTTTAACATTGATATTTGTAGATACGGTGCTGAAGAGATTTTTCTCATTTTCACATTTGTATTTTGCTGTGTGTTTTTGCAAGGTGCATGAACGACTACGAAGGATTAGAATATATTATTGACCACGAAATAGAACGTACCTTCCACAAAAATATACGAGAGTAGAGGTGACAACAAGCGGCAGCCAACATGGACAGAATAAATCCGTCAATTGAGCCTAATGCACATATAAGACCAAATGTGAAAATAGAGGAAATAGTAGATGGGGTTCCTGTCTCTGCTCACCCTAATGTAGCAGTGCTCCCTCTCAACTCTAAACTCTTAGCATACGACATCAACAGGGAAATCAGAGCATATGCAGCTCCACAATTTCAATCAAGTTATCACGGAGCCAGAAATTGAAGCTCCCAAATTTGAGCTGAAACAAGTGATGTTTCAAATGCTCCAGACAGTGGGTCAATTTCATGGACATGCTATAGAGGATCTGCCTCAGCATCTGAAATTCTTTATGGAAGTTTTCAATTCATTCAAGGATGAAGGATTGAGCAAATAAGTGTTGAGGCTTAAGCTATTTCCGTATTTACTTAGAGATAAAGCCAGAACATGGTTAGAGTCCCTTCCTTCGTAGTCTATTATAAGTTGGGATGACTTAGATAAGAAGTTTTTTATGAAATACTTCCCACCCAGCAAAAATGTTGAGTACCACAGTGAGATCAACAACTTTCACCAATTTGCTGGGGAATCAGTCAGTGAATCCTATGAGCATTTCAACGATTATTGTAGAGGTGTCCTCACCATGGGATCCCAAGATGCATCAAGATAGAGACATATTACAAAGGTCTGGATGATGCCACACACTTAGTAATTGTGCATCCGTAAATGGGGCTTTGCTAGCAAAACCCTATGCTGAAGCATTCAATATTTTACAAAGAATATCATCAAACAGTCACTCATGGTCTGATCCTAGAGCTGTTCAAGGAAAATCGAGTAAGGGACTAGTTGAGTTTGAATGATATACTGCATTGAATTCAAATATTGAGAATCTGACGGACTTGGTAATGAGGAGTATGACGCAGCAAAGTACAGCTACAGCATCAGCTAGTACGGCTAATGTCAATCAAATTCAAAGGATTTCTTCTTCTTTATGCGAGGGAGACCACCATTATAACAACTGCCCTGGGAATCCTGAGTAAGTTTATTACTTGGAGAACCCACATAATATTAGAAACAATATGTATTCGAACACGTACAATCCTGGCCGGAGGAATCACCCCAATTTTAGTTGAAGTGGCAATCAAGGAGGACATGCGAGAGCATCCAATGCTCCAGAATTTCAGCATAAGGTAAGTTATCCTCCTGGTTTTGGGAATTAAGGACAGATGGTAGCACAGAAGCAATTAGAAGGATCATTTGCATCGTTGGAAAAGTTGATGAAGTAACACATAACCAATAATAACGCCACTGTGCAAAGGCAAGCTGCATCATTAAGGAACCTAGGATTGCACGTAAGCCAGTTAGCTACGAATTTGAAAAGCAGACCGGTTGGAGCATTTTCTATCGATACAAAAGTGCCAAAAAGAGACGGTAAGGAACAATGCAAGGCCCTCACTCTGCGAAGTGGGAAAGCATTACCTTCGGCAGTCCTGAATGCTCCAGCATCGACAAAGGAACCTACTCAAGTTGACAAAGGAGAAACTCAGTCAGAACAAGACAGTGAGCGAGCAGAAGTAGTTGTACCTACTCCACAAGAGTAGATAGCTGAACAACTAAAAGAGGTTCAGAACAGATCCAAGCAATCAGTCAATCCAGTAATTGTTAGGGCACCTGAGACATGGTCTACACAAAACAGAGTGCCCGAGAAAAGAAAGCAGGCAGAGCATGATAATGTTCCAGGAGAATACAGGCTAGCGCCACCATATCCTAAACGGTTGCAGAAAAAGGAGCAGAATGTTAAATTTAAGAACTTTTTAGATGTCTTAAAGCAACTGCACATGAACATACCGTTGGTGAAAGCTCTAGAGCAAATGCCTAATTATGTGAGGTTCCTAAAAGAGATACTCACAAAGAAGAGAACGCTAGGAGAGTATGAAACTGTAGCAATGACTAAGGCTTGCAGCACCATACTCACGAGCAAAATTCCTGCAAAGATGAAAGACCCTGGAAGTTTTACCATACCAGTTTCAATTGGAGGACAATAGATAAGACTTGCCTTATGTGATATGGGCACCAGCATCAATCTTATGTCGTTATCAGTTTACAAGAAGTTGGGAATTGGAGAAGCAAGGCCCACAACAGTGACATTGCAGCTGGCTGATCGATCCATTACACATCCAGAGGGAAAATTTGAAGACGTTTTGGTACAAGTAGATAAATTTATTTTCCCTACTGACTTCATTATTTTGGATTATGATGCATATAAAGAGGTTGCTATTATTCTTGGAAGACCATTCCTCGTAACTAGGAGAGCTTTAGTAGATGTCCACAAGGGAGAGCTCACAATGCGTGTGCAGGATCAAGAAGTGAAATTCTCGATGCATGACTCCATGAAATTTCCTGCTGAATCAGAAGAGGGCTCAATATTAAAGATATTGGATGAAGCATTAATGGAGGAGTTGGAAATAGAAGCCGTGCTGGAGCATCTAAAAGCAGTTGACGCTGAAAGTGTTGCCAACGCATTTGAAGAAGAACTAGAAGATGTCCATTCATAGTGCATGAATGCCAATGACAGATTTGTGAAGAGAATGTTTGAGTCTTTAGTCCTCACAACCTCGGAGCTTAGATTACCGAAGCCATCTATTGAAGATCCGTCAGTGTTGGAGCTTAAAGCATTGCCGCAGCATCTGAAATATGCTTACCTGGGTTTATCAGAGACATTGCCAATCATCATAGCAGTGGACTTACCCTTGGAAAAAGAGCAAATGCTGTTGAGTGTACTCAAGGCACATTAGAGAGTAATTGGATGGACTTTTGCTGATATCAAGGGGATAAGCCCCAACTTTTGTATGCATAAGATCATGCTAGAGGAGAACTACAAGAACTCTATAGAGCCCCAGCATAGACTTAATTCGGCTATGAAGGAGGTGGTAAAGAAAGAAATTATCAAGTGGTAGGATGCAGGAATCATATCTCTGATTTCAAATAGCGAATGGGTAAGTCCAGTGCAATGTGTGCCTAAGAAGTGAGGTATGACTGTTGACTGGCGTTTTGCTGAACGCACGCACTAAGCGTGGTAACAATTATATAGATGCAAGCGCACACTTGTCAGAGTAATATAAAATGGATGGAGTATCCAAGTATCGATCTTCAAGGACTTCTAAATAATTTCCAAACTCTAAAGTTTTAAAGAATAGTGAATGTTGAAATGAGTGATTCTTGTAAAATGGGAAGTGGTCACAAATAATGGTTTTGGATTTGGGATTCGGACTTATAATGATAAAACCTAGCCCGAATTACTTCAAGTTAGCCAACAAAGAATCAAGGATATGCTAAGGACGATATGCATTTTACTTTAGGAACCAACGACTACGCTTTTCACTTGACTTATGTCTAAGCAAGTTGAAAGTCCTAAGACATTCCCTAATATGTCTATTATAAGAGATATCTTAGTTTTAGGATGGAAATAGTCGCAACCTCGGGTTAAGGTCCTATGTCTAGGCTACTTAAGCGGAACCCTTATGTCTAAGGCGCTCCTCTCCTCGGTTTAACCACTCAACAATTCAAATAAGCAACCTTTTCAGTATTGAATTGTTAAGACTTACAGTGGCCTTCTCTAAATCCTAACTTTTTGGAAAAACATGTTGAGCAATCAATGGAAAGCAAAAACAGTACTTCTTAGCAACCCTTATTAGAAATAAAAGGCTAACTATCCATGACCGGGCTAGAGACGGGAATTTAGAAAGACATATTGAAGAAAATACAGCAAGTAAAATGGTTGAAATTGGAATGCATGTGTAAACAACAAAAGTTAACTAATGGAGAGTTTTTATCGGGATTGAGAGCTTCGCCCTTCTCTTTCAAGCAAGGGGGAGTGTCACATGCTCTTTCCTCCAAAAACACAACTCTCTTAACTAAAAATAAAGTAAAGGCAAAGAGAAGAGAAGCAAAGTGCTGGATTTTTATATATTTGAATAAGTAGAAAATAACTAAGTACAAATGGAAACAAAACAAAGCTCAATAAAGGAATGTAAAGTACTCGGGATTTAAAAACCAAAAGCAACTAATGAAAGCAATTTAAAAGTACTTAGAAAGCAACAAAGAAACACTAAAAATGATCAAGAGAAGGAAGCAAGGCTTGATGAATTTGGTGGAGAAGTTGCTGGAATTTATAGCTGTGCAGACTTGGTTAGGTAGGTCCTAAAACGATGGTGAATCACCCATTTCCAACTCTTTTGACTTACCAAATCGTGCTCAAACTGATAGTGGAACACTTCTTCTACACGTATGCATCGGTTGGAACCACCAAAACGCATTGGAAGACGCGTTTCATTAAGGGCAAAGTTGGAAGAAAACCTGTTTTTCTGCAGGCACGCAGGCGCCTAGCGCCTCCCATGTAGGTTTTTCCGTCTTTTTGCTTCTTTTGATTAATTTGCACTCCCAAATGGTCCTAAAATGTCATAAATACAATATAAGCCAACCACAAACCATAATATATGAATTTTGCATGAATTGGAACTCAAACGACCGAGAAAAAGTCCGAAACAAAGTTAAAACATAGTAAAAACAGCATCTAAAACCTTCTTTTTACGCATGTAAACAAGCGTAATCAACTGTAGTGGAAAATGCAAAGAATGAGCTGATACCAACAAGGACAGTATCTAGATGGCGTATATGTATGGATTACCACAAGCTGAACAAAGCCACAAAGAAGAACCACTTTCCTCTCCCTTTCATTGATCATATGCTGGATAGGCTGGTAACTCAAGAGTATCACTGTTTTTTAGACGGCTACATTGGTTATATCAAATTACAATTGCTCCTCAAGACCAGCAGAAGACGATTTTTACTTGTCCCTACGAAACGTTCGCTTTCAGGTGAATGCCATTCGGGCTTTGTAATGCCCCAGCAACGTTCCATAGGTGCATGATGGCATATTTTCTGACCGTGTATAATCAGTAGTTGAGGTGTTTATGGATGACTTTTCAGTCTTTGAAAAGTCATTTGCATAATGTTTGGATAATCTGGAGAAGGTGCTGCAAAGATGTGAAGAAACAAATCAAGTATTAAACTGGGAAAAATGTCACTTCATAGTGCAGAAGGGAATTTTGCTGGGGCATAGAGTCTCTAGAAAGGGCATAGAAGTAGACAAGGCGAAGATAGAGGCAATAGAGAAATTGCCCCCACCTGTGAATGTCAAGTGCATCCGCAGTTTCCTAGGGCATGCCGATTTTTATTGTAGATTCATAAAGGATTTTTCGAAAATTTTTAAACCTCTTTGTTCTTTACTTGAGAATGATAAATAATTTAACTTCACATCTGACTGTTTGCAGGCATTCGATACACTGAAAAATGCTCTCACCCATGCTTCGATAATGACAGCTCCAAATTGGAACTAGCCTTTTGAATTAGTGTGTGATGCCAGCGACTATGTTGTGGGAGCAGTTCTTACTCAATGTAGAGGGAAGCTGCTGCATCCAATTTATTACGCCAGCAAAACTTTGATCGAGACACAGATTAATTACACCATAATAGAGAAAGAGCTTTTAGTAGTGGTGTTCGCATTTGAAAAGTTCAGAGCATATCTAGTAGGGTCAAAGGTGATTGTCTACACAGATCATGCAGCTCTGAAATACCTAGTGACGAAGAAGGACGCTAAACCAAGGCTAATCCGCTGGATATTATTACTGCAAGAATTCGGTATAGAGATCAAGGACAAGAAGGGAACATAAAATTTGGTTGCTGACCACTTGTCTAGGTTGTCTACTCTAGAAAGCTCCAAGCATGAGACATAAATTACAGGGACCTTCCCAGATAAGAAAGTGTTGGCTATTGGAGTTCTGGATGAAAGATGAGGAACCATGGTTTGCAGATCTAGCCAACTATATTGCTAGTGGAATTATGCCAGCAAACATGAACAAGCAACAACTGAAAAGGTTCTTGTATGAGAGTAAGTTTTAATTTTGGGATGACTCATATCTCTATAGGATTGGCCAAGATAAGGTGTTCAGAAGATGCATCGCCAATGTTGAAGTACGACAGGTGCTAGCTAAATGACATTCAGCACCATACGGTGGCGACTTTGGAGGGCAGCGCATAGCAACAAAAGTTTTCTAGAGCGGATACTTTTGGCCGACCATTTTTAAGGATGCATATGAGTTAGTGCAACATTGTAATAAATGTCAAAGAGTTGGAAATATTTCCAGGAGATCAGAGATGCATCTTGTTGGGTGTGTTGCCCTAAACTCGTAGTTTGTATTTTGTGTAAAAACAAATGTATATTCAATAAAGTTGTATTCAATAAATTTGTTGTTGAATTCATAGCATTGCATTGTCCAAAATCCAATAAACTAAACATTTGAGGTTATTTTAGTGTAACCGGGACAGTATATGTACTGAGTATATATTTGATATACCCCTGATATACGAGGTATATATTTAATATACCCTGATATACAAGTGGATAATGTCCCGTGAATAACCTAAAGGGTCTATAGTATATGGATAAGGCTGGGTACCTTATCCTGGCAACACTATGGATACGGCCCACTGTGTAAAGGTTACAGACGACTCGATCCAGGTCGTTCGTGTGGAGACATGTGAGTGGGGGTATCCTATACAATGAGTTTGTGTAAGACCGGACCACAAAATCGCCAATCTTTAGATGTAACACCGTTAACTAATAGATTGTTGTTTCTTAGGATGACCAGGCAACTCATTCTCAATCCTGAGTGAGTTATGGACTCCTGCCCGTGAGGGCTCGTCCTTTGATTTGTATGGGTGAGAGTGGCCAAAGTTGTCGACTCAACATTCCTACCATTTTGGGGACGAGACCAAGCGGGGAGTTGGGAACATAACTTCACAAGATGGAATTCACTCCTCTCCGACTTTAGAGGAGTAGATGAGTGTTCCCTTAAATGCTGACTCCAAGACTTGAACAAGGGGCCCCACCCTCTCATTGGCCCGAAAGGGACTTCTGGTTATTGGTCGGACCATAACCGGGTTGTTCATTAGAGGAGCAGTGGTATTTAAGTAGTAAGATGTAACTTAGGGGTAAAACGGTAATTTGACCCAACTTGAGTTACGAGCACTCGTGAAGGATTGACTCGTCATTAATGGTCGTATATCCATGGACCTGAAAACATTCTGCAGTAAGAAGAGTGCAACTGCACATCTTTAGTGGAATGACCCGTAGTTAACAGGTAAAACGAGGTCCATTAGGTCCCCTTGCTAACTCATAACGGGTAAAACAAGGATCAAGTTTTTGGAAGAATTTGAATTGTTCAAATTACTTAAGGGATTATATATGTATATTGATACATTATAATATATAGTTAATTATAAATTAAAACTATATATTATGAGAGAAATTATTTAAATGAGATTCAAATAAAATTAATATGAATAAGATTCATATTAAAACTATAGGTTAAAAATAATGTGCATAAGATGTACATTAGAACCATAGGTTATAAGAGAGAATATTGTTTAATTAAATATGATATATTTAATTAAATGTTAAATAATTAATTGTTAATTATTTAATATTAATTAATTAATTAATTAATTAATTATTAATATTAATTATTTATTAATTTGATTAATAATTATTGAATATTACATTTAATTAATTAATTATTAATTTGATTAATAATTATTTAATATATTAATTATATTAATATTAATTAATTAATATAATTAATTATTAACTCCCCTGCATTATTGCAGGGGAGTGGGGATTTAAGTGACGTGGGGTAACTCTCCACGTCACTGTTTTTTCTGGGATATTTTGCAGAAACGTTCTGCAAAAACAGAACAACAGAAGAGAAAAAGTGTAGAACTCCCATCTCTCCCAAGCTCTCTTAGTACTCCCTCTCCTTCCAAATAAACGCTCCCACAAGCACGGTTCTCGAAACCCAAGAGGATAGCAAGGAAGATTTTTTGATGGTGTTTGTTGGGAAAAAGTTGAAGAAACGTTCTTCAACGGTAATGGTTTCCCTCTGTATTTTCTTCTTGCACATTGTGATTTTGTTTCCCAAATTTCACGAACAACAGTCCGCTTCCGCTCCGGGATTCATATCCCTTCACCTCTCACGTACATCTTAGGGTTGGAGCTTTTTGATGTATGGGGCATGGACTTCATGGGACAATTTCCTTCATCTAATGGAAATCTGTTCATTTTATTGGCGGTCGATTATGTATCAAAATGGGTTGAGGCAGTGGCATGCGCCAACAATGATGCCAAAGTGGTAGCAAAGTTTTTCCACAAGCAAATATTCACAAGATTTGGTACACCCAGAGCTGTGATCAGTGACGAAGGCTCCCACTTGAGCAACCAAGCTATATCATCTCTCCTTGCTAAGTATAACATCAGACACAAAGTATCCACATCTTATCACCCCCAGTCAAATGGGCAAGCTGAAATATCTAATAGAGAGATCAAGAACATATTGGAAAAAGTGGTTAACACAGATCAAATAGTTTGGGCGATGAAGTTGGATGCCTTGGCTTATCGCGCAGCATTCAAGACACCTTTGAGCACATCTCCATACAAATTAGTTTTTGGAAAACCTTGCCATCTCCCATTAGAGCTGGAGCATAGGGCCTTTTGGGTTGTGAATAAGTTAAATTTGGATTATGCTGCTGCAGGAGATGTTCGCCGCTTACAATTGCTAAAGCTTGAAGAATTCTGCAGAGACATTTACGAAAATTCCAAGTTATATAAGGAAAAGACAAAGTCATGGCACGATGCAAGAATCAATCCTAAAAAGTTTGAAAAAGGGCAACAAGTGTTGCTTTTCAATTCAATACTCAAACTTTTCCCCGGGAATCTCAAATCGAGATGGTCAGACCCATTTTTGGTCTCGCATGTATTTCCCCATGGAGTAGTTCAAGTACAAGAAATGGACTCAGGAAGAGAATCCACAGAGAACGGGCAAAGGCGGAAGCATTTTTATGGCGGAAGCGTGGTGAGAGATGCAGGTGAAAGTGTCATAGCGTAGCAGATATGCAGTAAGGTATTTATAGCAAATTCCGGCTTCCAATGAGGGAGTTAAGTAAAACTTTAAAGTTTTGGGAATAAATCATAATTGCTAGAGATTTTGTGGATATTATTTTTTGTTTTGGGGCGGAATTTTATTTCCATTAATTGGAAGAAAATCGTGGGAGATATTTTCTTTAATGGGCCACAACAGCTTCTTGTTTTCCTTTAAGACCCACGTCTCCCTCATTCTTCTATCCCCACTCTGCACCATAACCATACCCCTCCCCCTTCTCTTTTTAAGCTCCCAAAACCCTCTTCTTCTTCCCAACACTCTAATCCAAAATGTCGAGAATCAAGCATAGAGCGAAGAGGAAGAGAGTCTTGAAGCTGGAACTCTCAGCGAGTTTGGGTCGAGCGATGACTTCAAGGAGCTTGCTAAAACCATCCTGCTGGAGGCTTCCGATAAGCAGAGCCCTGCTCAGCAAAGCCCCATCAGCTTGAAGCACACTCCAGCTGACGTTGAGATTCCGCCGCCACCTCCTCATATCGACAGCCCTCAGGTAAACGCCCCTAACCCTACTGCCTCATCTTCTCAAGCCCAGCCTGAAAAGCCCTTTCCCGTTGGCGAAGACTCGGAAAAGCTTGCCCCTCCTCCTTCTCTCACTGAAAATCTTCCTCTCCACAATGAAGGGATGAGAATCCCGGAGCTGAAGCGGACCATCGTTCATGATTTTTGGGAAACAAAATCAAAAGTGTTAAGAGTGAAAATACAGGGGAAAAACTTTACCTTTGAAGAACTTTTCTTCAACAATTTCCCCTCGAACACCACCACCGAATCTTCCTTGCTATCCTCTAGAGTCTCGAGACCGTGCTTGTGGGAGTACCTCGTTTGGAATGAGTGGGAGAATTGAAAGAGAGAGCTTTGATTGAGAGAAAAATTCTTTGAGTACTACTTTCGTTCTACTGTTATGTTTTTGTAGAACTGCAAAAGAAGAAAACAAAAGCAATGACGTGGAGAGTTACCCCACGTCACTTAACTGCCCACTCCCCTGCAATTTTGCAAGGGAGTTAATTATTAATTTATATATTAATATTATTAATTAATAATAATAATTAATATATATATATATATATATGTATACAAATATAATTTATTAATTAATCATATTAATTGATAAATATAATTAATTATTAATCCAATTAATAATTAATTAATAAATATATATATAAATCAAATAAATAATTCACACTTAATTATTTATTATAAAATTAGAATAATATTCTAAAACATTTCTCTCGCATAACCTATAGTTGTAATGTACATCTTATGCACATTATTTTTAACCTATCGTTTTAATATGAGTCATATTCATATTAATTTTATTTGAATCACATTCAAATAATTGATTCAAATAATTTATCTCATAATATATAGTTCTAATTTAGAATTAAATATATATTATAATATATCAATATACTTATATTCCCTTTAGCAATTTGAACAGTTCAAATTCTTCCAAAACCTAGATCCTCGTTTTACCCGTTATGAACTAGCAAGGGGACCTACTGGACCTACAGATCGGAAGCTCCAACGATACAAGATTAATCGGCCAAACTCATTTACTTAGTTAATCAACATTCGTTAACTACGAGTCACTCCACTAAAGACCCGCAGTTGCACTCTTCTCACTGCAGAATATTTTCGTGTCCACCGATATACGACCATAAATGACAAGTCAATCCTTCACGAGTGCTCGTAACTCAAGTTGGGTCAAATTACCGTTTTACCCCTGAGTTACATCTTACTCCTTAAATACCACTGCTCCTCTAATGAACAACCCGGTTATGGTCCGACCAATAAACAGAAGTCCCTATCGGGCCAATGAGAGGGTGAGGCCCCTTGTTCAAGTCCCAGAGTGAGCATCTAAGAGAACACTCATCTACTCCCCTAAAGTCGAGGAGGAATGAATTCCATCTCGTGAAGTTACGTTCCCAGCTCCCCACTCGATATCGTCCCCAAAATGGTAGGAATGTTGAGTCGGCGACTTGGACCACTCTCACACATACAGATCAAAGGACGAGCCTTCACGGGCAGGAGTCCATAACTCACTCAGGATTGAGAATGAGTTGCCTGGTCATCCTAAGAAACAACAATCTATTAGTTAACGGTGTGACATCTAAAGATTGGCTATTTCGTGGTCTGGTGTTATACAAACTCATTGTAGAGGATACCCCCACTCGCATGTCTCCACACGAATGACCTGGATCGAGTCGTCTGTAATCTTTACAGAGTGGGCCGTATCCATAGTGTTGCCAGGATAAGGTACCCAGCCTTATCCATATACTATAGACCCTTTAGGTTATTCACGAGACATTATCCACTTGTATATTAGGGGTATATCAAACATATACCTCGTATATCAGGGGTATATCAAATATATACCAAGTACATATACTGTCCCGGTTACACTAAAATAACCTCGGATGTTTAGTTTATTGGATTTTGGATAATGCAATGCTATGAATTCAACAACAAATTTATTGAATAAAACTTTATTGAATATACATTTGTTTTTACACAAAATACAAACTACGAGTTTAGGGCAACACACCCAACAAACTCCCACTTGAATTAAACTCGAGTGGGGTGTACATTATCATAAAGCAGAGAGAAAATACAATAAACTAGGGCATACACTATACCCATTACATTTCTCCCACTTGTCATAGACTAACTGTACAATGCTCGTAGACCTAGACTTTCTAAATGGCCCTCAAATACTTTAGCTGTGAGTGTCTTCGTAAAAGGATCAGCAATGTTGTGCTCCGAAGCTATCTTTGTGACGATCACATCTCCTCGTTACACTATCTCCCGTATAAGGTGCTACTTCCATTTGATGTGTTTGCCTCTCTTGTGGCTTCGAGGTTCTTTAGAAATTGCCACAGCACCACTGTTATCCCAATAAAGTGTGATGGGCAAGTTCATGATTGGAACGACTTCCAAATCTGTCAAGAACTTTCTAAGCCAGACCGTCTCTTTTGCTGCTTCACAAGCTGCAACGTACTCAGCCTCCATGATGGAGTCAGCGATGCATCCTTTTTTGATGCTCTGACAAACTACCGCTCCTCCGTTAAGAGTGAATACTGACCCCGACGTGGATTTCCTTGAATCCTTGTTTGTTTGCAAGTCAGAATCAGTGTATCCTGTAAGGATCAAATCCTTAGAGCCATACACGAGCTTGTAGTCCCTCGTTCTCCTAAGATACTTGAGGATTCCTTTAACAGCAGTCCAGTGATCATATCCCGGGTTGGATTGGTACCTACTGACCATCCCTACTACATAGCAAATGTCAGGCCTCGTGTAAAGCATAGCGTACATCAGGCTGCCAACTACTGAAGCATAGGGTATATGTCTCGTATCCTCAACTTCTTGAGGTGTCTTAGGACATTGTTCCTTAGACAGATGAATTCCATGCCTGAAGGGTAATAAACCTTTCTTGGAATACTGCATCGAATATCGAACAAGCATCTTGTCCATATAAGTTGCTTGAGACAAGGCTAACGTTCTGTTCTTACGATCCCTTAAAATTTGGATGCCAAGAACATACTGAGCTTGTCCCAAATCCTTCCTTTAGAACTCAGTCGCTAGCCACTTCTTTATGTCAGTGAGGTATCCTACATCATTCCCAATGAGTAGGATATCATACACATACAACACTAGGAATGCTACAATGTTGTTGACGACCTTCTTGTATACACAAGGCTCATCAACGTTTTGGTCAAAACCATAAGATTTGATCGCAGTATCGAACCTTATGTTCGAAGATCGAGATGTTTGTTTCAGTCAATATATGGACCGTTTAAGCTTGCAAACCTTTTGCTATTGACCTTGAGCTATGAACCCTTCGGGTTGAGACATATAAATACTTTCTTCAAGATTGCCATTCAGAAAAGCAGTCTTGACATCCATTTGCCATATCTCATAGTCATAATATGTGGCAATAGACAAAAGTATACTAATGGACTTAAGCATAGCTACAGGGGAGAAGGTTTCTTCATAGTCCACCCCTTCCCTTTCTGTGTAGCCTTTTTGCCACAAGTCTCGCCTTATAGGTCTGTACCTTTCCTTCGGCGTCTCGTTTTCGCTTATAGATCCAGTTGCACCCTATGGGTTTTACCCCGTTGACTGGGATGTTTATGCTGAACACACGCGCTAAGCGTGGTAACAATTATATAGATGCAAGCGCACACCTATCAGAGTAATATAAAATGGACGGAGTATCCAAGTATCGATCCTCAAGGACTTCTAAATAATTTCCAAACTCTAAAGTTTTAAAGAATAGTGAATGTTGGAATGAGTGATTCTTGTAAAATGGGAAGCGGTCACAAATAATGGTTTGGATTTGGGATTTGGACTTATAATCATAAAACCTAGCCCGAATTACTTCAAGTTAGCCAACAAAGAATCAAGGACATGCTAAGGATAATATGCATTTTACTTTAGAAACTAACGACTACGCTTCTCACTTTACTTATGTCTAAGCAAGTTCAAAGTCCTAAGACATTCCCTAATATGTCTATTATGAGATATATCTTAGTTTTAGGATGGAAATAGTCGCAACCTCGGGTTAAGGTCCTATGTCTAGGCTACTTAAGCGGAACCCTTATGTCTAAGGCGCTCCTCTCCTCGGTTTAACCACTCAACAATGCAAATAAGCAACCTTTTCAGTATTGACTTGTTAAGACTTACAGTGGCCTTCTCTAAATCCTAACTTTTTGGGAAAACATGTTGAGCAATGAATGGAAAGTAAAAACACTACTTCTTAGCAACCCTTTTTAGACATAAAAGGCTAACTATCCATAACCGGGCTAGAGACGGGAATTTAGAAAGACATATTGAAGAAAATACAGCAAGTAAAATGGTTGAATGTGGAATGCATGTGTGAAAAACAAAAGTTAACTAACGGAGAGTTTTTATCGGGATTGAGAGCTTCGCCCTTCTCTTTCAAGCAAGGGGGAGTGTCACGTGCTCTTTCCTCCAAAAACACAACTCTCTTAACTAAAAATAAAGTAAAGACAAAGAGAAGATGAGCAAAGTGCCAGATTTTTATATATTTGAATAAGTAGAAAATAACTAAGTACAAATGGAAACAAAACAAAGCTCAATAAAAGAATGTAAAGTGCTCGGAATTTAAAAACCAAAAGCAACTAATGAAAGCAACTCAAAAGTACTTAGAAAGCAACAAAGAAACACTAAAAATGATATGAGAAGGAAGCAAGGCTTGATGAATTTGGTGGAGAAGTTGCTGGAATTTATAGCTGTGCAGAATTGGTTAGGTAGGTCCTAAAACGATGGTGAATCACCCATTTCCAACTCCTTTGACTGACCAAATCGTGCTCAAACTGATAGTGGAACACTTCTTCTACACGTATGCATCGGTTGGAACCACCAAAACGCATTGGAAGACGCGTTTCATTAAGGGCAAAGTTGGAAGAAAACCTGTTTTTCTGCAGGCATCCCAGGCGCCTGGCGCCTCCCATGTAACTTTTTCGTCTTTTTGCTTCTTTTGATTAATTTGCACTCCCAAATGGTCCTAAAATGTCATAAATACAACATAAGCCATCCACAAACCATAGTATATGAATTTTGCATGAATTGGAACTCAAATGATCGAGAAAAATCCGAAACAAAGCCGAAACATAGTAAAAACAGCATCTAAAACCTTCTTTTTACGCATGTAAACAAGCGTAATCACCCGTCAGCTTGATCTACAAGTTCCCATACGGAATTGAAGTACATCGACTCCATTTCCATGTCTATTGCTTTGACCCATTTGTCCTCGTCAGTATCTTCCATTGCCTTTTTGTAGGTCAATAGATCCTCGACGCCGTCATCAGGTATGACAACTTGGGTTTCAGTTAAACCCATGTAGCGGTCAGGTTGTGACACCATCCTCCCACTACGTCGAGGCACCCTCAATACTTGAGGTGGATGTGACTGACGTGATATACTGGCTTCATCAACAACTCTTGTTGTAGTGCCAGCTTGATCAACAACTCTTGTTGACGTGTTTATAACCTCTTTGAAAATCTCGTTAATCACTATCTTACTCTGTGGTTTATGATCTCGAATGTGGTATTCTTCCAAGCAAGTGGAATTGTCGAAACAAACACTCTGTTTTCTTGAAGATCGAAGAAGAGACCACCTCTTATCTCTTTAGGGTAACCTACGAATAGGCATACTTTTGAACGAGGCTCCAGTTTCTTTGGGTTAGTCATGAGCACGTGTGCCGGGCATCCCCAAATACGAAAAAATGACGTAAGCTATCTTTACAACCCTTCCATAGCTCAAAGGGTGTTTCAGAAACATTCTTTGATGGAACTACGTTCAAAATATACGCCGCATTCTCCACTACGTAACCCCAAAACGAGTTAGGCAACTGAGCATAGCTCATCATTGATCGAACCATGTCCAACAGGGTTCTGTTTCTCCTTTCTGATACAACGTTTTGTTGAGGTGTACCAGGGCTGAGAGTTGGGATGTGATTCCATGTTCTATCATATAGTCCTGGAATCTCAAGTCCATATACTCTCCACCCCGATCAGATCGAAATGTTTTAATGGTTTTACCTAATTGATTTTCAACTTCAGTATTGTACTCCTTTAACTTTTCAAAAGCTTCAGACTTATGTTGCATTAGGTATAAATAACCATACCTTTAATAATCATCTATAAAAGAGATGAAGTATTCATACCCTCCTCGAGCTTTAACATTCATCGGACCACAAAGGTCTGAATGTATAAGTTCTTAGGGCTCCTTGGCTGTATAACCTTTTCCAGTAAAAGGTCTTTTAGTCATCTTGCCTTCAAAACAAGACTCACATGGTGGTAAAGAAATGTCTTCTAACTCACTTAGAATGCCATTCTTAATCAACCTCCCAATCCTATTGAGATTAACGTGACTTAATCTTAAGTGCCAAAGATAGGTATTTTCTTTTTGAGAAACTTTTTGCCTTTTATTTTGGGTTCTGGCATTTTTAAACAACTCGGTATTTAAATTTGTTTTAGTTATGGTTGGTCTTAGCACATACAAGTTGTTTTCAAGCAAAGCAGAACAAATATTAACATCATTTCTTAAAATGAACGCTTCATTCAAATGAAATGAAATGGAATACAAATGTTCTAACAAACAAGAAACTGAAATTAAGTTCCTTTTAATATTAGGAGCCATGTACACATTATCTAATAATATATACATATTCTTCTTTGTAAACAACTTGAGCTCCCCTACCGCCACAACTGAGACGACCTGTCCCGTTCCAACCTTGAGAGTCAGCTCTCCAGCATCAAGCTGCCTCCAGGAACTAATTCCCTGAAATGAAGAACAAACGTGATTAGTGGCTCTTGAATCCAGTATCCAGGCGGAGTCATCGTTCTCCACTAAACATGTTTCCAAAACAAGTAAATCATATTTACCTTTGTTGACTTTCTTCTTTTCGGCTAAGTACTTTGGGCAGTTGCGCTTCCAATGCCCGTCCATATTGCAGTGGAAACACTTTCTTTTCTCTGCAACCTTGGCCTTGCCTTTCTTGGCAGCGACAGCAGCGGAGTCAGGTTTAGACCCCTTACCAGCAACCTTCTTATTAAAAGTCATACTTCCAGAAGAAGAGGGCGCATACTTGGTTCCAGAGGACGAACCTCGATTGAACCTCTTTGAGGTGGCAACATTTGCCTCCCCTTATTGTCCCTTACTCTTCATAAAAGACAGGTAGGTTTGCAGCTCGTTTAAGAGTGAGGTAAGAGTGTACTCCAGTTTATTCATAACCGCATTGCTGCGGAATGGAAGGAAACTCTTCGGAAGAGATTCCAGAATGAAGCTAACCTGACTTTGCTCATCTATGACAGCCTCATTCGACTCTGCCACGTTGAAGTGGACCATCAGGTTGAGAACGTGTTCTCACACTGAGGAGCCCTCCTTCATGTGGGAGTTGTAAATGAACTTAAGGGCTTCATGTCGAGCCTATGAATACGGTTGTCCAAACATGCTCTGCAGCGAGTCCATGATCTCCTTAGCAGTGACATCGGATGAAATTGAAATGCACGTGTGAAAAACAAAAGTTAACTAACAGAGAGTTTTGCTCGGGATTGAGAGCTTCGCCCTCCTCTTTCAAGCAAGGGGGAGTGTCACGTGCTCTTTCCTCCAAAAACACAATTCTCTTAACTAAAAATAAAGTAAAGGAAAAGTAAAGATAAGCTAAGTGCTGGATTTTTATAAATTTGAATAAGTAGAAAATAACTAAGTAACAACGGAAATAAAACAAAGCTCAATAAAGGAATGTAAAGTGCTCGGGATTTAAAAACTAAAAGCAACTAACGAAAGCAACTCAAATGTACTTAGAAAGCAACAAAAAAACACTAAGAATGATCAAGAGAAGGAAGCAAGGCTTGATGAATTTGGTGGAGAAGCTGCTGGAATTTATAGTTGTGCAGAATTGGTTAGGTAGGTCCTAAAACGCTGGTGGATCACCCATTTCCAACTCCACTTGACTGACCAAATCATGCTCAAACTGATAGTGGAACACTTCTTTTACACGTATGCATCGGTTGGAACCACCAAAACGCATCGGAAGACGCGTTTCATTAAGGGCAAAGTTGGAAGAAAACCAGGATTTCTGCAGCCTACCAGGCGTATGGCGCCTCCAATGAAGGTTTTTCCGTCTTTTTGCTTCTTTTGATTAATTTGTACTCCCAAATGGTCCTAAAATGTCATAAATACAATATAAGCCAACCACAAACCATCATATATGAATTTTGCATGAATTGGAACTCAAACGACCGAGAAAAAGTCTGAAACAAAGTTAAAACATAGTAAAAACAACATCTAAAACCTTCTTTTTACGCATGTAAACAAGCGTAATCACACCCCCAAACTTATCTTTTTGCTTGTCCTCAGGCAGCTTTCTAACACATGGACAAGGTAAAGCAAAAGCAACCGAGATGTTCAATCATAAATTGTCTCAGGGAAAAGATGTCAAAGCCTACCATTCTATTGCCTTTGTAAGCTTAGTCACTATAAACCAAGTTTGAAATGATAAAAACTTTCTCTTTCAAAATCCTTTTTCCTTTAAAAAACAGAAAACGTTTTCAAATACCCCTAAGGAATCTGCACACTCCCTTTTTACATTGAGACTTTTACATCTGAAAGACCGGCTACTAGCCCCTGAGGTTTCCACACACTAACATGGTTTGAACCACAGCTACTCGTAGAAAGACTTTGAAACTAACAGCTAGGTCATAAGACGACGACAATGAAAAACACGAAGTCACTTATCACCATCCTTACTGCTATTTTCAAAGTCAACACCCAACCTAAAACTAAATGGGTGTCTACAGTAGGACACAGAAATCATAGATACATTTTCTTTAACTCTCATTGTTTTTACCACTCTTTTCTGTAACGTCCCGCGTTACTCAGGTTAGCTTGCCTCGAGTTCCGGGAAATTTTTATAACAAAATAGATTTTATTTAGTTATTTATTTTATTTGATTCATCAGTTATCTTTATTTAATTTAAGTGTGGCATCTCGGCTAGTGTGTATTGTTACAGAATTAGTGGTGAGTTAGTAGCGTGTAGTTATTTATCAAGTTATGGTTTAGTACGGATTCCGCTATGTGACACTTGTTTTGGACCATTGGGTCATTTACGAAATTATATTATTGGTTTGTTTTAACAAGGAGGGGTCGGGTAAGTGGGCCTTAAACAAAAGGAAAAGAATCCAAGCCCAAGGGAGTTAAAGTTTTAAAACAAAGAAAAACCCTAGCCCTTATTTTTCCCTCTTCTTCTTCCTTCCTTTCCCTCTCTTTTTGGAGCCGCCGGCCACCCCCACTCGGGTTCTTCTTCTCCGGCGAGCAACTCCGTTCAGGCGACGCGACGAACAGCGGCGACATCGGAGCAGCAGGTGCAGCGTCGGGCTCGGGCAGCAGCAGGCGGCGTCGGGCAGCGTAGCAGCAGCGTCGGTGCAGCAGGCGACGTCGGGCAGCGCAGCAGCAGCGTCGGGCAGCAGCAGGCGGCGGCGCGTGGTATCGGGCAGCAGCAGGTGCGGCGGGGCGGCGCGTGGTGGCTGTTCACGGTGTTTTCCCTCGATCCGACAAACTCCAACGACTCGAATAGCTTAGATCCGGGAAGCCCTGTAATTTTCTTTGACCCACCCTTGTTCGAAGTTAGATTTGGATTATCCACACCTAAACGAAATCGATTTGGAATACCCACACCTAAGCGAAATTGTTTTGTAGTAACGGACATCAAATCGAAGCCGTTGGAGGTCATTTTGGGCGTTTCTCGCTGCTGTAAAAACGTGGACAGCAGTGTTTTGGGTGGTATCGGTGATTAACTTCATCCGTTCGAAGCCCGAGTTACACTACCCACCCTTTTGCAAGCTAGATCTAATTTACCCACACCTACACGAAATCGTTTTGCGGTAATGAGACCCGTTGAACCCTCTTAGAGTTGTTTTCGAAGGCTGAACATTATATTTATGTTGCTGTATTTTTCTGTTTTTGTGCGTAGGTGTGAGTTCGACGCAAACTTAAGGACGTGGTTGTGTAAGTAGCACCAGGGGGCGAGTGCGTACGTTTTTTAGCGTTAACGTAATGGTTTTGATGCTATTTTTTTGCTAAAATAATTTAATTGAGCATGTGAGGATTGTTAGTTTTGATTTGTGAACTTCTAGTGATTTTGTTGCCGTATTCTTATTATTGAACACTTATGGGAAACATGCTTTCTGTTCTTATTGTTGTAGGTGACTAGTAGATTCTGAATTGTTGTGGTTAGAAGTAACTGGCTCATGACGTTTTGTAAATATGTTGTAAATGAAATGCTCGCATTGTTAAACTGATAATTTAGTTTATATTGTTTTAGTTGTGAGCTGTTGGGTGTGTCTTGTTTATTACGAGGAAAAGCATGCTTGTGAACTGTGCAGTGAATTGGAATGTGGGAAATTTACCTGTAGGTGGTCATGGGAGGGTTAGTGAAGTGGTGAAGGGTGAAAAGTGATGGGACGGGTTGGCAGTCCGTTAACTATGGGTGTTCTGACCTGAAAATGCATATAAATCGCTTGGAGGTTCAAAGCCTTGAGTAGTGGCCTTGGGAATAAATGACAAGGCCGAACGTCAAATTTCTGTAAATGAGTATTGGGGTCTTGGGGATAAATGTCAAGGACCAATACGCTGGAAAGTCATCGGTACCTTGGGGATAAACGGCAAGGACCGGTGCACAGTTCAGGCCTTGGGAATAAATGGCAAGGCTGAACATCAAGTTTCTGTAGAGGAGTATTGAGGCCTTGGGGATAAATGTCGAGGGTCAATGCGACTCGAGGAGTTAGGCTTGAGGGATTAAAGTAGAGTGGTGCTTGCGAGGTAGTGGTGCTAGGCCTTGGGAATAAATGGCAAGGTCGAACATCGAGTACTGTAAAAGGAGCGGGGGCGGTATCTGGGGAATAAATGTCAAGAGCCATCCTGCCTCGAGAAGTTAAACGGGGAGTAACACAGGGGGGGTGTAGAGGGAGGTTTAGTACTGTGGGACAAGGGCTAGTGAATCATTGGTTGTAGTCTTGGTAGTTCCGACGCATGGTTATTGCATGTAAATGTCAAGTTATTGTTCGCTATCTCTCGCTGTCTATTTAATTGCCTTGCTATCGTTTATTTTATATGTCGTGACTGTGAGCATGATTTTTATGTTAGTTAAGAAGTGCTACTTACGGAGTACCTTACGTACTCACCCCCCTTTTTATCCTTATTTGTTTTCAGGCGTGAACAGGGTCAACCGCGGTGATGACGTGGAGAGGGCTTGACCGAGGAGAGATCACTAGTCGCGATAGTGAGGATAGAGGGAAACGACGTTTGGTACGAGTAGCGTTGGGATTTATGTTATTGCTAAGTGTGGACCGAGGAGGAATTTTGTATTCTTTAGAACTACTTTATTTTGTTATGGATGTTGCTGGTAAACACGTCACCGTTGTCGTTGGAGTTTAGGTGTACCGTTGTTTTATTTATTTAAGAATTTTAGCCACTGAGGCAGATATGAGATGTCTTTGTTTTTAAATTGCCCACGGAGAGCGAAGTTTTGAAAGTTTATAAAATTGATATTTTTGATAGAACGTATGGGAGTCGAAGCTTTATTTCATTTAAATTATTTCCCAGGCAGTTGATTATCTCGTGTTTAGAGTTAAGGCTAGCCATGTGAATTATTTAGCGTTGCCTAGGATGGTAAATAACATCTTGGGGCATTACAGTACATGTGACGCCCGAGAGGAGGGGTACATGAATGAACCGATACCACATCCGAATGAGAGGGATCCTGAGATTATTGAAGAATGGTCAATAAAGGGTTAAAAAGAATTGATAGTCACTACCTATACCAACAAGGTGTGTACCTTCCTTTTCGGTGGCTGAATCGTAAGAACTCCAAAGTTAAGCGTGCTTGGCTTGGAGCAATCTTAGGTTGGGTGACTTCCTAGTTGCTTTACTAGGAAGCATGTGAGTGAGGACAAAGCATGCTAGAAGGACTCGTGTGGACTCGTGTTGGTCTGTGATTACGCTTGTTTACATGCGTAAAAAGAAGGTTTTAGATGCTGTTTTTACAATGTTTCAGCTTTGTTTCGGATTTTTTTCGGTCGTTTGAGTTCCAATTCATGCAAAATTCATATATTATGGTTTGTGGTTGGCTTATATTGTATTTATGACATTTTAGGACCATTTGGGAGTGCAAATTAATCAAAAGAAGCAAAAAGACGGAAAAAGCTTCATGGGAGGCGCCAGGCGCCTGCGTGCCTGCAGAAAAACAGTTTTTCTTCCAACTTTGCCCTTAATGAAACGCGTCTTCCAATGCGTTTTGGTGGTTCCAACCGATGCATACGTGTAGAAGAAGTGTTCCACTATCAGTTTGAGCACGATTTGGTCAGTCAAAAGAGTTGGAAATAGGTGATTCACCATCGTTTTAGGACCTACCTAACCAATTCTGCACAGCTATAAATTCCAGCAACTTCTCCACCAAATTCATCAAGCCTTGCTTCCTTCTCTTGATCTTTTTTAGTGTTTCTTTGTTGCTTTCTAAGTACTTTTGAGTTGCTTTCATTAGTTGCTTTTGGTTTTTAAATCCCGAGTACTTTACATTCCTTTATTGAGCTTTGTTTTGTTTCCATTTGTACTTAGTTATTTTCTACTTATTCAAATATATAAAAATCCAGCACTTTGCTTCTCTTCTCTTTTCCTTTACTTTATTTTTAGTTAAGAGAGTTGTGTTTTTGGAGGAAAGAGCATGTGACACTCCCCCTTGCTTGAAAGAGAAGGGCGAAGCTCTCAATCCCGAGAAAAACTATCCGTTAGTTAACTTTTGTTTTTCGCACATGCATTTCACATTCAACCATTTTACTTGCTGTATTTTCTTCAATATGTCTTTCTAAATTCCCGTCTCTAGCCCGGTTATGGATAGTTAGCCTTTTATTTCTAAAAAGGGTTGCTAAGAAGTAGTGTTTTTGCTTTCCATTCATTGCTCAACATGTTTTCTCAAAAAGTTAGGATTTAGAGAAGGCCACTGTAAGTCTTAACAAGTCAATACTGAAAAGGTTGCTTATTTGCATTGTTGAGTGGTTAAACCGAGGAGGGGAGCGCCTTATACATAAGGGTTCCGCTTAAGTAGCCTAGACATAGAACCTTAACCCGAGGTTGCGACTATTTCCATCCTAAAACTAAGATATCTCTCGTAATAGTCATATTAGGGAATGTCTTAGGACTTTGAACTTGCTTAGACATAAGTCAAGTGAGAAGCATAGTCGTTGGTTTCTAAAGTAAAATGCATATTGTCCTTAGCATGTCCTTGATTCTTTGTTGGCTAACTTGAAGTAATTGGGCTAGGTTTTATCATTATAAGTCCAAATCCCAAATCCAAAACCATTATTTGTGACCACTTCCCATTTTACAAGAATCACTCATTTCGACATTCACTTTTCTTTAAAACTTTAGAGTTTGGAAATTATTTAGAAGTCCTTGAGGATCGATACTTGGATACTCCATCCATTTTATATTACTCTGACAGGTGTGCGCTTGCATCTATATAATTGTTACCACGCTTAGTGCGTGCGTTCAGCATAACCACCAGTCAAGTTTTTGGCGCCGTTGCCGGGGACTTTAGTTTTAAAATTATTTTAAAATTCTTTTAGTTTTTATTTTTGTGAATTGTTGTTGGGTGTAATTTCCATCCACCGTTTTTGTTCTATATTTTTGGTCGTTTATCTGACAAGGGTAAGTTAAAGTGCATGAGCACAAGATCTTTTCTTCTACCCCTTGACCCTGAGATTGAGCGGACCCTTCGAAAAACTCGAAAGGAGCAAAGACTTCGAAAACAACTAGAAAAGCAAAAAGAGAGAGAAGGTGAAATCAGTCCTGAAAGTGAGGTAGAAAGTACGAGCACATCAATGGCAGATATTCCACCTCGTGATCCGGTTGATCCACCTGCTATTAACGGTAATATGAGGGATCATGCAAGAAATGATGAATTCAACCATATCCAGATGGCGGACAACAGAGACGTGGCAATGCGAGAATATGCCGCCACGGCTTTTCAGAACTTTAATTCAGGGATAGTCAACCCTATTCCAGCCCACGCAAACTTTGAGCTTAAACCAATGATGTTCCAAATGTTGCAGACAATTGGACATTTTGGAGGGCAGGAACATGAGGATCCACATGATCATCTGAAATCATTCATTCAAATTGCAAATGCATTTCGATTACCTGGTATAACAGACGATGCTCTGAGACTAACACTTTTTCCATTTTCTTTGAAGGACCAAGCTAGAGCATGGCTCAATGCATTTCCACCAGGATCCATCACCACATGGGGGTCGTTAGTGGAGAAGTTCTTAACAAAATTCTTCCCACCTACTCGCCACGCTGATATCAGAGAGGAGATCATCTCCTTTAGACAGTATGATCGTGAACCTGTTCACGAGGCGTGGGAGAGATTTAAAGAACTAATCAGGAAATGTCCGAACCATGGCTTGCCGGCATGCATCCAGATAGAACATTTCTTTAGAGGTTTAGATCATCCTACTAAGATGATGCTAAACAATGCTGCCAACGGAGCCTTTACAAAGAAGACATTCAACGAGATAGTTGACATCCTAAATGACTTAGCTTCACACAACGAACTATGGTGTTCGCAAAGATCTAGGGCAGCACCAAAGAAGCAAGATCCAGCTGGAGTTTTGGCTCTGGACATTGCGACCTCGATGCAAAAAGAGATGGTTACAATGAACCAGAGGCTAAAAGAGATGGCATTGGGAATAAAAAATCCATTAGCCACACCGATACAACCTGTGCAGTCGGATTATTGCACTCCTGCCCCTGTTTGCCAAGTCAACGATCTCATTTGTTCATTTTGCAGTGAAAACCATATTAATGATAATTGTCCACATAACCCTGCTTCCGTTTTTTATGTAGGACATGGGAACAATAGGAACTTTAAACCATATTCGAACACCTACAACCCAGGTTGGAGGCACCACCCTAATTTCTCATGGGGAGGTCAAGGAGGTTCGAGCGGTTTTAATCAAGGGCAGAGCCAGCAGAACAAGCAGCCCTATGTTCCACCTACACAGCAATACATCCCGCCGCCGCAACAGTAGTACAATCAGAGAACACAGACTCCACCAGTTCCAAATAACAACTCAGATCTTGAGAATATGATGAAGGAGTACATGGCCCGAACCGACGCAGTGATACAATCCCAAGCGGCATCAATGAGGAATTTCGAGACCCAATTGGGACAACACGCCAATGAATTGAAGAATAGACCACAAGGTTCTTTTCAAGGCCATACTGAATTACCAAAACGAGAAGGGAAAGAACAGTGCAAAGCTGTCACCTTTAGGAGTGGACTGGCATATGATGGACCAACAATGCCAACAACAGATGTACAGATTCCGTCCACTTAACTAACTGTAAAGATACCAGAGAATCCAACAACACCAGAAAAAGAAAATACTAGAAAAGGTAATGAGGACACCCCGAGTGTTCCTCCACAGGTACAACCTTCTTTTACCCCTACTCCCCCGTTTCCACAAAGATTAGTTAAGAAAAATAATGATTCCCAGTTTAGAAAATTTTTAGATACTTTAAAACAATTGCATATAAATATACCATTAGTGGATGCTCTAGAACAGATGCCAAATTATGCTAAGTTTTTGAAAGATATAGTTTCTAGGAAGAAAAAGATAGGAGAGCATGAACTGGTAGCCATGACAAAATGTAGTAGTGAAGCTGTAGGCAGCCCGCTACCCATGAAATATAACGATCCTGGTAGTTTTACCATTCCATGTTCCATAGGAGGAAAAAACTTAGGCAGGGCATTATGTGATATAGGCGCTAGCATTAATCTTATGCCGTTATCAGTTTTCAAATCTTTAGGCATAGGAGAAGCTAGACCTACTACAGTTACCCTCCAACTAGCAGATAGATCTATCATAAGACCTGAGGGAAAGATAGAAGATGTTTTAGTCCAGGTGGACAAATTCATTTTTCCTTCGGACTTTATCATTCTAGATTGCGAGGCAGACTTAGACGTTCCCATTATTTTGGGAAGACCATTTCTAGCCACTGGGATACAGTTTTTAATGTGAGGAAGGGAGAAATTACAATGAGGGTAAATAATGAAGAAGTTAAATTTAACGTTTTAGACGCCATGAAATTACCAGGAGACTTTGAAGAATGCTCTGCTATAAATAGCTTGAATCCTGTTATGTTTGATGAATTTTATGACTTGTTAGTTACAGAGATTGAAGAAGAGCTTGATAAGATAGCAGAAGGACCGGAAGATGTGACTAATCCTGTTGAAAAAATACAAAAAGAAGAATGCAAGTCGTTGCTTCCGTCCATAATGGAACCACCCACTTTGGAGCAGAAGCCATTGCCGTCGCATTTGAAATATGCGTATCTAGGGGATAACGACATTGTACCAGTTATTATAACTTCCAATTTATCACCTACTAATGAATATTCTTTATTGCATATTTTGGAGAAGCACAAAAAGGCCATTGGATGGACGATAGCAGATATCCGAGGGATAAGCCCGGCCTTTTGCATGCACAAAATCTTATTGGAAGAAGATGCTAAGAACTTTATCGAGAGTCAAAGGCAATTTTCTTATGAGAATGCTAAGCTGTTTAAGGAAAAAACTAAACAGTGGCATGATAGGCGTCTTCGGCCGAACAATCTTCAAGAAGGTGATCTGGTTCTGTTATTCAATTCTAGGTTGAAACTTTTTCCTGGGAAACTTAAGTCTAGATGGTCTGGTCCCTTTAAAGTTTTTAAAGTCTACCCATATGGGACAGTGGATCTAGTTGACTCTAAGGGAAGTATTTTTAAAGTAAATGGGCAGAGACTTAAGCCATATTTTGGAGAACCAGTGGATAGAGGAATAATCTCTATTCAACTTTCAGGTCAATAAATGTTTGCGAAAAATGTTATTCCTTCTTATCTGTTTTGAAAGAACAAAAGTAAAGGAAGGAAGTTTTTGTATCTTACATTATTTTTGTTTAATTATAAAAAGTTTTTCTTATTAAGAGAATGTTTTTGAAAACATTGAAAAACAAAAGGAAAAAAAAAAAACGTTGAAAAAACTTTTTTTTACGCAGGCGCCTGGCGCCTGCCCTTTGTGAAAATAAATCACGCAGGCGCTTGGCGCCTGCCCTGTTTTTCCAGCAGTTCGAATTTCGTTTTCCTTCGTGATTTGGGTTTCATTTTTCGACTTTTATGGGTTTTATTTCAGGTCAAACATTAATCCTTTGTGATTTAAGTTTCAAATCTCTCCTTAAACTAAAAAATACTTCAATTCTTGTTTCCCTAATCCTATTTGGAATTCAATCTTATTTTTTCCTTTTAGGTTTAGGAAACCTAGTTGAATTAAATCTCAATCGCTTTCCATTTAGGATTTAGTTTGGGGGAAGCTTTAAATAGACCCATTGCCTAAGCTTTACAATTCCACCAAAACTTACACAACTCTCTTCTTCCCCTTGTTTTTTCGGCAAAACTCACTCCCTTCATCACCCTTGTTTTCGATTTTCAACCACCACCAAAAAGAAGAAGAAATTTCCAGCATTTGCTTACATCTATGGCTTCTTCTTCTCAACATACTTCACTTCCTACCTCTTCTACTCAAGCTCCAAATGCCACAAGCATTCCCTTTCCACCATTGGAGAACTTCCAACACCACATGGTTTCAGATTCTAGGCTAGCTGCTGTTAGAGGAGGAAACCCGCTTCAAACATTTGAATGTCCTCCATCCCAAGCTCCTACACAACATCCTATAATGAGCCCACATGGTTATGTTAATTTTCAGCAACTACCCACCTTTAATATACCTCAAAACAGTGAGTTTAGGGTTGAAAATCCTCAACAACTTCCTCCAATGATCAATCCGGGTATGTACCAACCGTTTATGTTTAACCCGGTTCCTTCCTATCATTTTCCCTTGTCCCAAATGCAAATTCCAGCTAGTGTTCATCCTTATGGAATGCCAAACCCATCTACTCTATTTCCTAGCCTTCCACCTTGTTATGGAATGGGTCATTGGGTACCTCCACAAAATTATGGGATGATTTCACCTAGGGTTCCCCCACCACCTCAACTTCCATTCCTAGAAAGAGGACCTCAAGCACCACAATTGAACCCTAACATATTGGGTACCTCTAACATGGGACAACTAAAACCCTTAGAGCCTCCTAGGATGCCAACCCCAACCAATATGCCAATGGATCCAGGAGATGAGCATGAAGGAGAGCAAGAGAAGAGTCATAGCCATAGGCTAGAGCCCGGGGTTTCGATAGGGCAAAAGAGGAAGGGCAAGGAGGTGATGACAGACCCAGAAATTGAGGAAGATGGGAGTAGTAGGCATCTGACGCCTAAGGATTCGTCTATGGCGAACAGGGACGAGGAGCAGTTTTATTCATCTCCATTGATTATTACACCGGAAGATGGTAATGATGATTTTCTATTGGTTTCACGAGGCCATTGTTCAAATATGCCGGAAACAGAGGATACCGACAAGGAAGTGGTGAGAACAGATACTCAGGAACCTTCCCCATTGGATACACCTACAGAAGGAGCATTTTGTAGTCACCAAGAGTTGCCTACTGGGGCAACTGGATCTATTCCGTTGGCAACGGATGAGTATGTCACACCGATGGCCACTCTACCAGGGGTAGGGGATGCTCACACTATTCCTTCTAATACAGTTAACCCGCTTGGGTGTGATACAGGTAGATCCAAGGTTGGGGAGAATAGTACTGAAGAACCTACCAGCGAAGAAGATCTTGAGGACACGCAGACGATAAGGGAAATGTTTCAATACAAGAGGTGGGAGAAAAAGAGTTCAAAACGTCGTGCAGTTCAGGCTAAGAAGCCGACAGTGCCCATGAATGAACCTAAAACGAGAGCTGCGAAAGCTAAAGCAGCTGAAGCTAAGAAGAAGGTAGTGGCACCTGGGCCAGTTGATACAATTGAACTGGACTTGTCTGATGGAGAGGAGGTCGAGACGAAATGGAACGCGGCAAATTTAGCCACTCGAACTTCATTAATTAAATCGCGTAAGATTATGACAGAATTGGGATTCGACCTCAATCTAGGAGATGTGCCTGATGATTGGAGGGAGACCGCTAGAGACAAAGAATGGAGACCACTCATTCAGCCCATACAATGTGAGGCTTTGGAGTTAGTCAGAGAGTTCTATGCTGCTGTCCATCCCCAGTCACATATAGCCATAGTGCGCGGGAATGAAATACGGTTTGATGCCACTCAGATCAACTACACCTTCAACATTAAGCATATCAGAGATGCTGTGGGCAATAAGATTTTAGTGACTCCGACTCTGGAACAGCTTGATGAGGCTCTAGAATGTGTTGCGAAGCCCTCTGCCACTTGGGATTTGACTACTCATGGCAAGGTACGACTAAAACCCGAGGATGTTTCCCTAGCTGCTGCAGGATGGTTATACATAGTCAAAAACAGAATTCTGCCAACAGAGCATGATGAGCATGTCACTCAGGATAGGGAACTGCTGGTTTATGCCATGCTAAAGGGCATAGATGTGAATTATGGAGAATTGATCAATACCAGTATCCATGAGTGTGCCCACCAGACACGTGGTAAGCTTTATCACCCACGTTTGGTCACTTATTTATGCTTGCGACAAGGTGTCCAGCTCCCTGAGGATCAAATTAAGAGAGATGCCCCAATTGTGGAAGAGAAGAATATTCGGCGTATTATCGCACATGCGTTACAAAGAAGGGAAGGTACTCGGATGTCTCCTACATCGGAGATCCGTCGTCTCTGAGAGGAGAACCAACAGCTGCGAGATCAGGTTCGAGAAGTCGTGCAACATATCTACAACTTGAGGGCTTCATTGGATTTTGCGGTTTTACCTTAATGGCCTCCAGCGCTAGCTGCTATCCTTGGTCATCCATCTTCCAGTACCGACATTGATCCTAGTCCACAACCTCCGACTTCATGAAGGGGAGGTTCCTTCTTTGCTATTTTTTGTGTATTACTCTTTTGGTTAATGACGTAGTTTGCATATTCTAGCATTACTACGCATGTTTTTGTATTTATTATGTTTCGAGCTCAGTTGAAGCATGTATAAATTAGTATCGTTTATCTTCTGATCACTTAAAGTATGCCTTCACTTAACCTTAGTTTAGCTTTTCACATGCCTACTTTGAAGCATCTGTGCTGTGCATGTGATTTCATGTCGATGATGATTATAAGAGATTGTTGAGTTTTTTGTTCTATGCCTGACTAAGCTTGGAGCTATTTCCTTTGTTTATGTGATAAACTCATTTTCTTTTATGTCTTTTTGATCTTTACAAACTTTAAGCTTTTTCTTTGCCCCTATATATGAAGTCCTTGTCCTTTTTACTGTTAAGCCTTTTTCATCCGATGCAAAAGTCTTTTCCCAGTGATGACACTGTCTCTCTTAAGTTTGGGGGGGACAGTCGTTGTTTCAGAAAGATAAAGTGTTATTTATATTTGAAAACTCATGCTATTTTCTTTTGAAAAAGAGTCAGTTGGAAAAACAAATGCTATTACAAAAAGAAAGTGTTGAAAAGAATAAGTGAAAAAAAAAAGAACAAGAAAAAAACAAAAACAAAACAAAACAAAAGTTGCAGAAGAGTAAAAAAGAGTATTGTTGAGAGAAAATAAGAGTGGGGAAAAGACTTGTGTTAGAAAGAAAAGAGTGGTAAAAACAATGAGAGTTAAAGAAAATGTATTTATGATTTCCGAGTCCTATTGTAGACACCCATTTAGTTTTAGGTTGGGTGTTGACTTTGACAATAGCAGTAAAGATGGTGATAAGTGACTTCGTGTTTCTCATTGTCGTCGTCTTATGACCTAGCTGTTAGTTTCAAAGTCTTTCTACGAGTAGCTGTGGTTGAAACCGATGTTAGTGTGTCGAAAGCTCAGGGGCTAGTAGCCGGTCTTCCAGATGTAAAAGTCTCTATGTAAAAAGGGAGTGTGCAGATTCCTTAGGGGTATTTGAAAACGTTTTCTGTTTTTGAAAGGAAAAAAGATTTTGAAAGAGAAAGTTTTTATCCTTTCAAACTTGGTTTATAGTGACTAAGCTTACAAAGGCAATAGAATGGTAGGCTTTGACATCTTTTCCTTGAGACAATTTATGATTGAACATCTCGGTTGCTTTTGCTTTTCCTTGTCCATGTGTTAGAAAGCTGATTAAAGTTGCTAAGTTTTGCTTGAGGACAAGCAAAAAGTTAAGTTTGGGGGTGTGATTACGCTTGTTTACATGCGTAAAAAGAAGGTTTTAGATGCTGTTTTTACTATGTTTCAGCTTTGTTTCGGATTTTTCTCGGTCGTTTGAGTTCCAATTCATGCAAAATTCATATATTATGGTTTGTGGTTGGCTTATATTGTATTTATGATATTTTAGGACCATTTGGGAGTGCAAATTAATCAAAAGAAGCAAAAAGTCGGAAATACCTACATGGAGGCGCCAGGCGCCTGGGAAGGCTGCAGAAAACAGTTTTTCTTCCAACTTTGCCCTTAATGAAACGCGTCTTCCCATGCGTTTTGGTGGTTCCAACCGATGCATACGTGTAGAAGAAGTGTTCCACTATCAGTTTGAGCAGGATTTGGTCAGTCAAAAGAGTTGGAAATGGATGATTCACCATCGTTTTAGGACCTACCTAACCAATTCTGCACAGCTATAAATTCCAGCAACTTCTCCACCAAATTGATCAAGCCTTGCTTCCTTCTCTTGATCATTTTTAGTGTTTCTTTGTTGCTTTCTAAGTACTTTTGAGTTGCTTTCATTAGTTGCTTTGGGTTTTTAAATCCCGAGTACTTTACATTCCTTTATTGAGCTTTGTTTTGTTTCCATTTGTACTTAGTTATTTTCTACTTATTCAAATATATAAAAATCCAGCACTTTGCTTCTCTTCTCTTTTCCTTTACTTTATTTTTAGTTAAGAGAGTTGTGTTTTTGGAGGAAAGAGCATGTGACACTCCCCCTTGCTTGAAAGAGAAGGACGAAGCTCTCAATCCCGAGAAAAACTCTCCGTTAGTTAACTTTTGTTTTTCACACATGCATTCCACATTCAACCATTTTACTTGCTGTATTTTCTTCAATATGTCTTTCTAAATTCCCGTCTCTAGCCCGGTTATGGATAGTTAGCCTTTTATTTCTAAAAAGGGTTGCTAAGAAGTAGTGTTTTTGCTTTCCATTCATTGTTCAACATGTTTTCTCAAAAAGTTAGGATTTAGAGAAGGGCACTGTAAGTCTTAACAAGTCAATACTGAAAAGGTTGATTATTTGCATTGTTGAGTGGTTAAACCGACGAGAGGAGCGCCTTAGACATAAGGGTTCCGCTTAAGTAGCCTAGACATAGGACCTTAACCTGAGGTTGCGACTATTTCCATCCTAAAACTAAGAAATCTCTCGTAATAGACATATTAGGGAATGTCTTAGGACTTTGAACTTGCTTAGACATAAGTCAAGTGAGAAGCGTAGTCGTTGGTTTCTAAAGTAAAATGCATATTGTCCTTAGCATGTCCTTGATTCTTTGTTGGCTAACTTGAAGTAATTGGGCTAGGTTTTATCATTATAACTCCAAATCCCAAATCCAAAACCATGATTTGTGACCACTTCCCATTTTACAAGAATCACTCATTTAGAGATTCACTATTCTTTAAAACTTTAGAGTTTGGAAATTATTTAGAAGTCCTGGAGGATCGATACTTGGATACTCCATCCATTTTATATTACTCTGACAAGTGTGCGCTTGCATCTATATAATTGTTACCACGCTTAGTGCGTGCATTCAGCATAACCACCAGTCAGCACTCACGGCTAAAGTATTTGAGAGCCATATAGAAAGTCTAGGTCTACGAGCATAGTACAGTTAGTCTAGGGCAAGTGGGAGAAATGTAATGGGTATAGTGTATGCCCTAGTTAATTGTACTTTCCCTTTGCTTTATGACAATGTACACCCCACTCGAGTTTAGTTCAAGTGGGAGTTTGTTGGGTGTGTTGCTCTAAACTCGTAGTTTGTATTTTGTGTAAAAACAAATGTATATTCAATAAAGTTATATTCAATAAACTTTGTATATATTTGATATACTGGGTATATAATTGATATACCCCTTATATATGAGGTATATGTTTGATATACCCCTGATATACAAGTGGATAATGTCTCGTGAATAACCTAAAGGGTCTATAGTATATGGATAAGGCTGAGTACCTTATCCTGGCAACACTATGGATACGGCCCACTCTGTAAAGGTTACAGACGACTCGATCCAGGTCGTTCGTGTGGAGACATGCGAGTGGGGGTATCCTATACAATGAGTTTGTATAAGATCGGACCACGAAATAACCAATCTTTAGATGTACCACCGTTAACTAATAGATTGTTGTTTCTTAGGGTGACCAGGCAACTCATTCTCAATCCTGAGTGAGTTATGGACTCCTGCCCGTGAGGGCTCGTCCTTTGATCTGTATGAGTGAGAGTGGCCCGAGTCGCCGACTCAACATTCCTACCATTTTGGGGACGAGACCGAGTGGGGAGCTGACAACATAACTTCACGAGATGGAATTCATTCCTCCCCGACTTTAGGGGAGTAGATGAGTGTTCTCTTAAATGCTGACTCCAGGACTTGAACAAGGGGCCTCACCCTCTCATTGGCCCGGAAGGACTTCCGTTTATTGGTCGGACTATAACTGGGTTGTTCATTAGAGGAGCAGTGGTATTTAAGGAGTAAGATGTAACTCATGGGTAAAACGGTAATTTGACCCAACTTGAGTTACGAGCACTCGTGAAGGATTGACTTGTCATTTATGGTCATATATCCGTAGACACAAAAACATTCTGCAGTGAGAAGAGTGCAACTGCGAGTCTTTAGTGGAGTGACCCGTAGTTAACGAATGTTGATTAACTCGGTCAATGAGTTTGACCGATTAATCTTGTAAGGTTGGAGCTTCTGATCTGTAGGTCCATTAGGTCCCCTTGCTAGCTCATAACGGGTAAAACGAGGATCAAGTTTTTTGAAGAATTTGAACTGGTCAAATTACTTAAGGGATTATATGTATATTGATACATTATAATATATAGTTAATTCTAAATTAAAACTATATATTATGAGAGAAATTATTTGAATGAGATTCAAATAAAATTAATATGAATAAAATTCATATTAAAACTATAGGTTAAAAATAATGTGCATAAGATGTAGATTAGAACTATAGGTTATACGAGAGAAATGCTATAGAATATGATTCTATTTATGTGATAAATAATTAAGTGTTAATTATTTGATATATATATATATATATAAATTAATTAATTATTAATTAGATTAATAATTAATTAATAAGATTAATTAATAAGATTAATTAATTATTATATATATATTTATTATATATATATATATTATTAATATTAATATTAATAATATTATTATTATTAATATTTTACTCCCTTGCAAAATTGCACGGGAGTGGGCAGTTAAGTGACGTGGGGTACTGCTTTTGTTTGTTGTTTTTTTTGCAGTTCTGCAAGAACAGAGAACACAGAACAAAAGAAGGAAAACTCCCAATCCCTCTCAAGTGCTCTCTCAATACTCCCTCTCGTTCCAAACAGTGCTCCTACAAGGACGATCCCGAGACCCAAGAGAATAGCAAGGAAGATTCTCTGGTGGTGTTCGTAGGAAATCAAATTGAAGAAGTGTTCTTCAAAGGTAAGGAAAAACAAGTTTTTCCCCTGTGTTTTAATTTTTGTAAGTTTTGGTTTTGTTTCTCAAAAATCTAGAACGATGGTCCGCTTCCGCTCCGGGATTCACATCCCTTCATTTACTCCTCTCTTACAGAAGAGAAAAATGGGAGAAATCATTTCTTTCTCAACAACTCGGGATATATGGGAATCGCTGTGCCGAGCTTATGAATCTACCTCTTCTACTCGAGTTCTTACTCTCAAGTCTCAACTGCAAAGTATCAAAAAGGACGATATCTCCGTCACACAGTATATGGCCAAGATGAAGAAGTGGCGAACAAACTCTCATCCATTGGGGAGCCGGTATATTTAAAGTATCATATTGCTTGCATTTTACAAGGTCTTTGATCTGAATACAATGCGTTTGTCACATCAATGTCAATCCAAAACCGTGCAGAACTCCTTCCACTTGAAGACATCCGAGCTCTTCTTCTAAGCTACGAGTATCGTTTAGATGCCAAAACTCCGTAGATCAACTAAATGTTGTTCAAGCTAATTTTGCAGGTTTGCAGATGCAGCAATCCACTAAGGCACGCCAAGGCTCTCGGTTTCCCTCTCAAACCACTTGTAACGCCCCGAGTCCCTCAGGTTAGTCTCAAATTAGGAGATTTTCATTCAATTTTAAATTTAAACTTTAATTAAATTTATGTATATCGTGTTTCGCGTGATGGGTTTTATCTTAGGTTGGGACGGGTTTTCTTCTTTTGGGCTTGTTTATGTTGGGCTTTTAGTGGGTTGGTTTGGTTTTTAAAACAAAGGCAAAGAAAATAAAAATAAAAATAAAAGAAAATAAAAGAAAACCCTAAGTTCACTTTCTCCCTCTCCCTTTTTCTCGTGTTGCTCCAGCCGCTCAAGACCCCCCCCCCATTTTTCGTTAATCTTCACGCCGGCGACCAGCACAGCGGCGGCTCCTCGGATTGACGGCGAGCCGACTTCGGCAGCGAGCGACGTGACGTCGTCGTGCAACGGCGCACACGATTCCAGGGAGACCCACGAACGGCGGTGCGGCCTTTCTTCCTCGGTGGCGTCCGTCTATCCCCGACGATCCCATAGCAGCAGCGGCCGGTGACCCACGACGTTCCAGTGGCTGCGAAGTTCGTAGCAGGTGCAGCAGCGGACTGGAGTGTGGTTATTGTGTAAAAGGGTCTGCTTATTTAATGCAGTCCCTTTCTTGTGTTTTTGATTAATTGAAAAGTTCAATCACTTGTCTTTTCTCCGTTTTTCTCATTCTAGGGTTTATACCCTTTTTTACGTTTTTATGTATTTCTTGTTCTCAAATACAAGTGAGAGCCTTTATTTTTATAATATAACGTTATTTGAAAAATATCTAATCCATTTCCTATTTTGTTAAAAATATCATGATATATGAAAATGATGTAGGACCCACAATTTAAAATGTTGGGATTTTTATATTTTTTTTTTGTTTTTTAATACTAGTGTCATTAAATAAATCAATTTTAAATCATAGTTTTGATGAGTTAAATATATTGTTTTGTATTTTTCCATTAATTTCCTTTGATAATGCAATCTAGCATAAAACCGAATCGAGGAGGAACTCCTAGAAAATCATGTCATCTAAGACTCACTTGTTTTTTTTTTCCTCTAAATACATAAACTTAACTTTTAGAGCTCTCCAAAATTGATTACATTAGGTACGGTTGTTATTTTTAAGATACATTATTTACGGGATATATTGATTTAGATACCCTGTATTGAGATGTTAGGCTATTAATTAGGGATTGTGATTTGTTGTATACATGATAATGGTAAAAGTGAAGAGTGTCATGAAAAAGTTAAGTGAAGGGATTGAGCTACAAGGTAACCTCTAAAAAAAAAGACCGAACATTGAGACATCAATCATTTCTTTAGATAGCGTGGGGGACGTATTGCAAAATATTGGAATAACTTAATTTATTTTGCATGTTTCTAATTCAAAGTCCTTATAAGGGATCTGACCATCTACAAATGCTTTTGTTGTCAAAGAGAAAGGTACCTATAAAGAAAGTTAGTAAAAAGATAAAGAAAGCTTTTGTTGTCAAAGAGAAAGGTACCTTATAAAGAAAGTTAGTAAAAAGATAAAGAAAATTCGGCAACTGATAAAACAACTAGCAAAGCATGAAAAATTAACAACATATATAGTGAGCGTATATAATGGCAATAGATAAAAGAACATTTTGATATGTTATGTACATAAAGCAATGTACGAAAATAGAATAAATAGAAAATTTGAATGTATGATAATGTATAAAAGAGAATAAGATTGAGGGATGATTAATTACCTTGTATAAGATTCTTAGTAAATAGAAAGTTATACGTAGTACAAAATAATAGTAAAGTAGTTTTTTTGTAAAGTAATTTATATTAAAATTGGGATAAATATGGAATAAATGTATTGAAAATTAGGCAAACGGCAGGGAAAAGAGGGTAACAGATAAAACAATTAAGAAGAAAAATTAACAAGATATATAGTAGTGGACGTATATAATGGCAACATGTAAAAGAAGCAATTGATACGTCGTATATAAACCAATATACATAAATTAATAGAGTAAATAGAAAAATAGAATGTATGATAAGATATCAAAGAGAATAAAGTTGAGAGATTATTAAATATTGTATATTGTAAAAGATTCCTATTAAATAAAAACTTTAGGGTAAAATCACAGTTTCAAAAATCGTTGGGAAAATGACTCATATGACCCTCTTAAGTTTCCAATGTGCTCAAATAACCCACCCCTCTAAAATTGTTTTGAATGACCCAAATCTGCTTTTTCAGAATTGTCAGTGGAAGTAAATGTACCCAACTACCCCTCAAGTATAGCGTCAATTCTCGGGCTGAAACGTGATTTCCCCGACTGTAATCGTGAAAATGATAACTAATTCTCGGGCAGAATCGCATTTTTCCTGCCCAAAAATTGGCCAAAATGCTAATTTTGGGTTGTTTATGGGCGAGAATTGGCGAGAAGTTAGGTTGACTTACAATGAATTCTCGGCCGTTAACTGGTATTATTTCTCCCGAGAATTTAAGGTTTTCCAATTAATCAAACAACCACCTCTCATCTGTGCAGTTCAGCAAATCAGTCTTCTTCATCTGTGCACTTCGTACTCAGCTTTGCAGATAACAAAAAGAATATTGTACATTGAAAGTAACTCTTCCATCTGACCACACAGTTTGTTTGTAGCTGAGTAAGATTTCTACACAAACGAGGTAGGTGAAATGTCATTTACAAAGAATGGTTTATTTTTGTGTTTTTCATCTCTGAAGTCGCACATTTATATGTCTACCTTTTTGTTTTTTGTTTATTTGGAATCATTTGTGTGCATCTTTGTGGTTTTTATTCTTCCTTAGAGAACGACATGTTTGGGGCATGTACTGTCTGTATTTTTCCATGATTCTCGGGCGAAGTTAGGGTTATTCACGATCGAAAATGACAATATAATATGAGTTTTGGGCGAGGATCATATTGTATACGGGCGTGAATTCTCGCCCGAACAACAAGAACTTCCGCCCGAGAACGTCGAAAATTTCGAATTTTGAATTTTGAATTCTTCTCTTTCCACATGCAGGATGCCTCGCCTATTTGTTAGCTATGGTGGTAGTTGGAATAAGTAACAATTTCTATATGAAGGTGGAATTATGGGAGGTTTGGATATGGACGATTCTATAACTTATGAGGAGCTCCTTAGTGCTATGTTCAGCCTTACCCGAATAGATCCGGATCGGTTCAAAATCTTGATACACTGTGTATATAAATTCAATCTGCAGTACCAAGTTCCGAAATATTACATCTTTGATGACCATAGCCTTAGATTTTTTTTAAGAGGCCCTCCACATCCCTCCGAAGTCCCATTCTATGTATTTGTCGTACCGAAGGAAATACATGGCAGAGGAAGCAGTTCAATGAATCGTAACATTCAAGAAGCAGAAGCATTAGGGCCCCTCGACCAGTTAGAGCAGACCGTTTCGTATTATGCTCCATCGTTTCTTTTTATTCCACGCTCCCAGGCCCATCATGTTTTGTCCCATCAATGACGCTGCTGACGGACAATGTAATCCCATGTAACTTGAGTGACGATGAAACAAACTATTGCGGTCAATGGGACGATAACGATGAGAACGACGTGGAGTACGAGTACGAGGCCGAGGATGATGACAACCACGATACTGAATTCGAGGATGATGTTGACTTTGACAACAAGGAGGAAGTAGACCCAGTGGATGTAGCCGGTCCATCATCGGACCCCTCGACCGAAGTGCACGTGGTCAGTACGAATGCACCGTGCGCAACCGGTCAAGCTTCTTGCTCAAGGGAAATTGTTAAGACAGGTGATGAAGTTTGTTCGTCAACAGAGGATATTGCGGTAGGGAGTACTTTTCGATCGAAAGAAGATTTGCAGTTCAAACTCTCGGTGTACGCAATGAAGATGAATTTTCAATATCACGTGAAGAACTCGACAAAAGTTTGTATACTGTCGAATGCACTAAGGATGGGTGCAAATGGAGCCTACGTTCAAGGAAAATTAAAGGTTCAGATACTTTTCTTATCTCTACATTCTATGAGGTTCACAGTTGCACTATGAAACATGACCACCGGCAAGCTCGAAGTCGTGTGGTGGATCAGATTATAAAGTCCACATTTAAGGATGTAAGTCGACGTTATAGACCGAAGGATATTGTTAATGACATGCGGAAAAATTACGGTGTTAACATTCGATATGAAAAGGCGTGGCGTGCGAGAGAGAGGGCTTTAGAACTACTAATGGGATCGCCGAAGAAGTCGTACACTCTTTTGCGTAAATACGGTGAGGCGTTGAAATCGGTGAACCCAGGCACGGTATTTTCATTGAAGTTGGAGGACAATAAATATTTCCAATATGCATTCATGGCCCTAGGGTGCTCTATCCAGGGGTTTAGAAGTTGCATTCGCACTGTACTTGTCATCGACGGTGCACATCTGAAGGGAAAATATAAAGGTGTGATATTGATAGCCTCCTCTGTTGATGGTAATAATCAGTTATATCCACTTGCATTTGGAATCGTAGACAGGGAAACAAACGAGTCTTGGACTTGGTTCTTGGAGCGGGTGAAGAGTTGTATTGGAGATGTTGAAGGATTGGTGTTCGTGCCTCACCGGCACCGAACCATTAATAACTTTGTAACTTCTGTCTTCCCCACTGCTGAACACGTCAGTTGCATGCATCACGTGCAGATGAACTTGAATGATAAGTTCAAGATTCGGAGCGAAGGCGTGGAATGGCTATACCTCCTAGCAGCTAAGGCATTCAAGAAGTCTACCTTTAGGTATTATTGGAATCCGCTTGCAGGATTCCCAGAACTGCGACAGTACTTGGAGGAACTCGGGTTCGATAAATGGTCACGCGCATATCAACCTGGATTGAGGTACAATCAGATGACAACTAACATTGCAGATTTCATGAATGCAGTTCTAGTTCACGCACGATATTTGCCGGTCACTGCACTATTAGAACATTGTAGGGCTCTTCTGCAACGATGGTATTACGAACGACAGACGTATGCATCGACCAGAGCATCCATTCTAACTGATTATGCTGAGGGGATTGTTAAGAGTGCAGTGGAGTAGGCCCGACAACATACGATTAGACCGATTGATAATTACGAGTACGAGGTACACGATGATAACAGCATGGTGCGTGTCAACCTAAACAGTAAGAGTTGTACGTGTAAGCAGTTTGACTACTTTCAGATCCCGTGCTCCCACGCTGTCGTTGCTGCCATGCATCGTAATGTTAGTATATACACGCTGTGTTCGCCCAAGTATAAATTAGAAACGCTTCTTAACGCGTACGCCGAGCCAATCTACCCATTGGGTGATGAGGAGGACTGGCCTTTACCCGACGACTTTGTTGAGTACACCATCGAGCCTCTGAAGTTCATTGCAATAGTTGGTAGACCGCAAACAGTACGAATACCATCAGCAGGCGAGCCTCAACAGGTACATAAATGCAGCAGGTGTGGAATGCAAGGTCACAATAGGAAAACTTGCCGCCAACCATTATGAACAACTGAGTCTTAGTTCGATGTATGATTTAATTATATCCATGTATTTTCTTTTTTGTGTATTGGAATCTGATCATCATATATTCGGGCGAAATGTTAACAAGATGTTGCCATGAATGCAGTTCTCGGGTAGGATAATGATATTCTCGCCCGTGAAATAGTGCAGAGACCAGCACACTAATGGATGAAAACTTTTTCGGGCGAAATGGTTGTATTCTTGCCCGAGAAATATTTCAGTGACTTCATTTGCACTGACTGAAATATTTCTTGCCCGTGAATAGCCCGATTTCGCCCGTGAAATGTTTCAGTGATTTCCATACTTTGTTCTTTTGGGTGGAATATGAATGGTCAATGTTGTATTGATTCATTTTATGTATCAAGTTGCTTTTTTAACATATTTGTCTTATACGAAGCAAGATAAGTAGTTTGTAAGAGCTAGGTAATAAAATAATGGCATAGTACTAATAAGCGAATTAGATTCAAAATATAGATCGGTTTGCCCACATTTCTACGGTCAATTTCTCCCTAAAGAAACTAATGTTGTCATAAGTTAAGCTGGTCATATTTGACCCTGTTACATCATACTCGAAATATTTAACACAAAACATCCCACAGTCACCAGACCCGCTTTGTTGGGGCACGGACGTTACTTGACGAATGCGCCATGGCATATTCGGTAGTGTCGGCCTCAGTACCTGAACACCGGCCCTGTCCATCAACGTCGGTAGGACAATAGCCATCGGCCTCAACTCGGACTCCAGAGCTGGAAAGTGTGTCATCGACCTCATCGAATCCCACACAATGATCTCACCCTCCTGCAGATCGATGTGTAGCATAATCCAATGGTTGCCATCGATGTTGTATGGCAGGTAAACAGCATCCAGATCAAGCCATCGTGTCTGATAGTCGATGTGCGTCCCGTCCATATAGCTCAGGATGGTCTTACACTTCCCAGCCCAATCGTATTCCGCTGCAACTCTCGCAGGTACAGCGTTCGGGGCTGTCATGCGTTGATATAGTCCGTCTGTTCGTCGAAGAAAGTTCTGCAACGAACAAAAAATTTCAGTTAGCACATGAATTTGTAAAAACGGTCAGCGTATGAGAGATATATATATATATATTACATACCGCAAGGACAATGTCACCCGTGGTGAATCTTCGAGAACACAAGTCCTGTCGTTGCTCGAGTTTGTTCCGCGTGAACATGAACAACGAATCGATCACCTATATAAGTCATTGTTGTTAGAAAAAAACTAAATACAAGTACAACATATATTTGGGGTTTCGAACCCGTACCTCACTCGTCATCCACTTGCCCGAGGTGATAAGGTCAAGGAACCATGTCTTTCCCCAATGACCGTAGCATGATTTGCGAGTGGCACGGTCGGTGTTAGGGTTCGCCAGCCAAGCATGAAATTTCTGGACTTGTTCAGAGGGGACGTGGACTAGTGGGTCATATCGCATTACCTTCTTCCGCTTCCCGTCCACCATGACATTGAACGACCCCCGAAGCTTCCATGGGAGCTTCCTCTTCCGAGACCCCCGCCGAGGGTTCTGACGTTCAACGGGCTGCGATAGCACACATACCTCATCCAGGTCTGGTTGCGACGTCGCTCCTGGCCCTTCCGCATCAGAGTCCGTGAAGTCCTCGGCGTATTCGTCCTGGATAAATTATGTTAGCAAATAAAATCTTGTGTTTAGAGTTGAAAATTCAAAAATAAATACCTCATCGTCCATAGATGACTCTAACGGATGCGAATCGATCGTAATATGGTCCACCTGTCTGCTCTGAACAGGAGTCTGCTCTAGAGGGGCAGCCTCACAACGCGCATGTAGACCGATATCCATACACTCCTTGTGCACGTCCTCTGTACCCATGTCTTCCTTGCGCATCAAGGTAGGTGAATGCTGTTGATACAGGGCAGAGTAACCTTCGTTAGACCATGCTTACGATCGAATTTGAACTTATGGATTACGAACACATACCTCGCGTTCTGGTTCAACCTGGTCCCCGGTCGTTTGGCCGGACTGATGTTCCTTTGTCTCGTATGCGATCACATGGGGGGATCGATGATCATGCCATCCGTGTCGTCCACGTCCCTAGGAGATGGTGTAGAACCATCGCCATCCTTAGGACCATCACCTCGATCACTAGGTCCCCCATTGGGTGCATCACTCGGACCATCTCCTGGCCCAGGACCATCACTCGGACCATCTCCTTGCCCAGTACCATCACGGCTGCTGCCTCTTCTCATGTCATTCAGGTCGACAGGCAAACCCTATACAATGGATAACAAGTTAGTTATCGCTATATGAAAATAACATCATAGTTATTATAAGTGAAAACTGTTATTACTTTAGCGATTCTTCGCAAGAACTTCCGGATGGATTTTAATTCAGCCTTAATACCTTCGAACCCGTCGTCCATGCGCTTGATCCGTTTCTCAACCTTCCTCAGACGCACACTAGACATGCGTACCTTCTTACCACGTCCATTCTCCTCTTTCTCCTCAGCCTCTTCATGGACGTCTTCTCTGACACCTTCGTCGACATTCCCTCATTTTCTCCCGTCGTCTTTCTCTTTTCCTGCACGTGCACTTGATGGTTCAGCAGCATTGTTCTCGCACGGGACTTCGTCCTCATCTTCGGGCTCCGATGGTTCGAACGTCCTATCTAGGAAGGTCGTCTCAGCATCCGTTGCTTCTATTGATCGAGTTCTTCCCTACGCCAAAGGTAATGAACGTGTCGGCATAAATATGGAAATTAAAGAAACTTATAGGTATAAACAAGATTGAACTTACTGTGCTAGATCGAAAAATCTCTCTGTCAAGCACATGCAATGCAGTTGAATGGTCGCACCTCCACCAAAGAATCTGTGGCACGGCGTCCGGATTTACCTTATTGGCCACACGTCCAGATAAGGAAGATATAGTCTCGTAGGCCCATACCTGTAAGTATATAAGTGTTGGACGTTATTGATCGGTTAAAAGGAACGAAAATTGTAAACAAGTATCTAGGCTCATACCTGGAACGCCCAAAGGAAACAGTAGAGACTGTACGATTTCCTGAACCTGCCATCCTTCGACCTCTTCGTCGGGCCGCGCTTCAGACTATATATAGTCTTATCAAAGGACAACATCCCCCAGTCGTGGTTGCAGCACGTTTCCCAATCATCAACTATTCCCAGCAATGTATAGTCGTACTTCAGGGTCCTCTCTCTCCCCAACAGAACTAACTCTACTAAGTAAACAATAGATACCTTGACCGCGTCGAAGTCATCCTCGAACCGTGCGGCTAAATAAATCTTCTCAAATTCACTCAACAGAACGTCGTTGCTATCATTAAAGTAAAGGGCCCTAAGTCTGTGGGGAGATGTGTCTTTTCTAACTAGACCCCTATCATACTTAAGCCCAGAAATAATGTCAAACTTCGTCCGCCCAAATGACACCTTACTCCCAAACAGGTTGAAGCTAATGGTGTCAGGTGTACTATCCTCGATCTCCCTAAGTAGGATGTTGTGTATCAGTGGCCCGTTAAATACGAGGTCTAAGTCAAGGAGATGGCCGAATACAGTTTTCCTAAACATCCTAAGCTGTGGTGGGGTCAATTTACTCTTAATGGCTGCGGTAGTCTTCGCTAAGTGCGACAAACATGTCAAATTGGCGGAGGCATACGATGAGGAAGGGATTTTAGCTACCATTTCCATTTTGAATTAACCTGTAGATGAGTAAATAAAGGATCCTATGATCAGAGAAAATGACAAACCATACATATAAATATATGCTAACAACCAACCAATCCTTAAACAAACCCGAAAAAAATAAAAAACTATTTCTGTCAACTTTCTCGGGGCAATTTTTGGGTGAAGTCGTGCACGAGAATTTTGGCAGTATTAATGAACTCGAACCTTTCGCTCGGGAATCATTAATCTTGTAAATATTCTGGTGGACTTTCCCGGGCGAGAACGGGCCCCGAGAATTTTTCCAGATCCTACATCTCCCACAATTTCAATTTAGCTCACCCGAAATGCCCCGGGAATTTAGTGTGTTATTTATCGTCTGTAAAAATTCTCGGGCCATTTCGGGCGAAATAAATAAAAAAGAATTTCCAACACACCATGGCCGAAATGCCCCGAGAATTTATCCAGCCGATAAATAATACTCCAACTGCATATCCACCACGCCCGAAAGACCACGAGAATTCATAATTTCCCAAATCTGTAACCTAATTTGCCCGAAAACCACCGAGAAATCATCAAATTCCTAAGAACAAACTCCAAAACGTTGGCAATCCTAAACTATTTCGCCCGAAACCCACCGAGAATTCTCCAGATTCTAAATAATCGAAGCCCTAACCCACTTCCTACGAAATAACCCCGAGAATACCTCCCATTCGAAAAACCCACAACGACAGTCATCTTCAACCTCCCATACACCTCAAACAACCAGAAATCGGTACAAATACTCGCCGGAAACTAAAACCCCTAAAAATTTAAGACGAAATCGATGGAAAAAAAAACGAAATCGAAAAGGAAAACAAGAAATAAACAAAATGAAATCGAACCTTCAATGTCCACGCTACTTTCAAAACGAAATGGAACGTCTAATCGAAGCTTTCTTCGTTGAAGGGAACGAAGGGAATCAAAAAGGAGAAGAAGAAGAAGACGAAGGAAAACGAACGGGAAAAGAAAGAGGGGGAAAGGTAACGGTTGGTTTTTTTGACTTCAGGGGTACAAATGTAATTTTATTCTTTTTTAAATTAATTAAAATAATAAAGTAGGTCATTGAAAACAATTTTAGAGGGGAGGGTTATTTGAGCAAAATATAAACCTGAGAGGGTCATATGAATCATTTTCCCAAAATCGTTGTACACGTGGAGCATAACATGTCTACATGTCAAACAAAGAATAACTTCGATTTTACCGCAATGTCGACCACACACCATAGACATCTCGAATTCGACGACATTTCAGTGAAATGTCGTTCGAGAAATAATTTTAAAATTCCCAAACTGGGTAAAAACCCTGAAACTGAGGCATAAATACAACTTTTTTGAAGGCCCAGCTAGCCGATGGATAGAGAGAGGAGAAAAGAACATTTATAGGAAAAATTTTCTTTGCTTTGTGAAACTCTGTTGATGTGGGACTGTGATATACATGATAAAGTCAAGCTCCTTTGTTCTCTCTCCCAATCCCGACTGGATTGTCTCTCCTCTCTCCCCATTTCCACATCCATTCTATCATCCTATTTTATGTTTTAATTTATTTAATTGTGGTTTTTCTTTTCCTGTTTTTCTCCTCTATTTATTGACAAACCAGCTAAGCAATATTATTATTGACCTAGAAATCAAATACGTAAGTTATACTCTCATTCGTAAATGACAAAATTCAAAATAATTTTCATCAATTTATTTGTTCCGATATTTTCACACATAAATTACTTAGATATGGTGGTTTAAAGGGATTAATTATAGTTTAATTAAATTTAAATTAACATTTTATTTACTGATTAAAACAATTTCCATCAATTTCTACCACTTTCATAATTTTTCTAGAAATATCGATGGACATTGACATTTAGAATCTTGGGCAGGATTATTTACTGATAAAAGGGGAAGATATACATGTTCAATTATGTAACTAAATGAATAAATTGGATTAGAAATTATAAATAAAACATAATCAAACAACAGTGAACTTTAATTTACTAATTCAAGTAATGTCCATGTACGTATACAAGATTTTTATTACAACGTTTTCATCTTAACGACATGTCCTTAAGCATATTACTTATACGTTTAGATATGATGGTTAAAAGTTATCAATTATTGACTAATTAAGTTATAATTAAAGTTATATTTACTAATTCAAAAATTTTGCATCAATATCCACAATTTCTATAATTTTTCCTCAAATATCCGTCGATATTGACATGTTCGTAAAATCGGGACCTCAACATTTCCATCGACATCGACATTTCAAACTTTGGATAAAATACATTTTTAGTCCTTGAGTTTTGAGTTAGGTGTTTATTTGATCATGGAATTTCAAAAAGTGGCACTTTAGTACCTGAGGTAAGAGAAATAGTTGTAAATGGTCCCTGACACTAACAAAAAAAAATGGCGTGAGATACTTGAGGTTGTAATTTTTAAATGAGGTGGTAATTTTTATTAATTTGAATTTACATGGCTTTTTCTATTTTATTTTTTAATTTCATTTTTTCTCTTTCCTCCCCTCTCCTCGTCCAACATCTCCTCTCCTTCTCCTACTTGCCGCGGAACCCCACCAAAATGGGCATGGAACAGATCTGGTTTTTTCTTTTTTCTTTTTTTCTGCCGATTGTTCCGTCTACTCATTCCTCCGTCGCTTCCCTCTTCTTGCACCAAATTGATGAGGTTGTCTCCGTAACGAGGACACAATCGTGTTTCTTAAAAGAAATTTTACTATTTCACCAAAATTGGAGCCAAATGGCTCGAAGAATCATTTCTAACGACTCATTGAACATGACTCAGATAAAATCGAAACTCAATTCATAAGAATTTGTGCGAACCCAATAGAAGAAATTGGACATACTGGCGGGGGAAGTTGAGGGTGTCCCTTTGCTGGGGCCGGATAAGCAAGTCAACGTTGGCAGCAGACTGGGGGCCCAAGTGAAGGAAGAACTTGTCGACTTTCTGAAGGCAAATTCCGACGTGTTCACATGGTCTCACGACGACATGCCGGGCATCGACCCAAGTATAATGGTGCATAGACTTAATGTAGATCCTAGCTATAGGCCTGTGAGGCAAAAGCGTCGGCCTGTCGACACCGAGCAAAGCAATGCAATTTGTAAAGAAGTCAAGCAGTTGCTACGAGCTAATTTCATAAGAGAAGTTCACTACCCCGCGTGGTTGTCCAATGTTGTTTTAGTTAAAAAGTCTAACGGCAAGTGGCGTGTCTGTATTGACTTCACGAGCCTTAACAAGGCGTGTCCGAAAGACAGCTTTCCCCTACCTCGGATAGATTAGTTCGTCAACGCAACAGCAGGGCACGAGCTACTCTCCTTCATGGACGCCTATTCCGGGTACAACCAAATTCAGATGCATGCACCCGACCAATAGCATACCGCGTTTGTTACCGACCAAGGGCTGTATTGCTACAACGTCATGCCTTTCGGTCTGAAGAACGTCGGGGCGACCTACCAGTTGATGGTCAACATGATGTTCACCAAACAGATCAGACGCAACATGGAGGTGTATGTGGACCACATGTTGGTGAAGAGCAAGCAGACGAGCTCACACTTAGCCGACCTGGCAGAGGCCTTCAGCGTGCTTCGAAAGTGTTGGATGAAGCTCAACCCAAGCAAGTGCGCCTTTGGGGTATCGTCAGGAAAATTCCTCGAGTTCATGGTCCACGAACGTGGAATTGAAGCCAATCCGGACAAGATAAGAACAGTCTTCGACATGGAGGCACCGAGGAATATTAGGCAGCTGCAGAGGTTGAATGGCCGTCTAGCAGCCTTGAATCGCTTTGTATCTCGCTCCACTGACAAGTGCCACCCTTTCTTCCAAACGCTAAGGGAAAAGGGTCGGTTCGAATGGACCGACGATTGCGAAGCAGCACTTCAGCAGTTGACGCAGTACCTCAGCACGACCCCATTGCTATCAAGCCACTACTTGGTGACGTTCTCTACCTGTACTTAGTCGTGTCGAAAAATGCAGTGAGCTCAGTCCTAGTGCGGGAAGCAGAAGGTCGGTAGAGCCCTGTGTACTACACGAGCAAGTCGATGACTGAGGCCGAGGCTCGTTACCCCTGTGTTGAGAAGCTGGCTTTAGCACTAGTGACATCGACATGACGTCTACGACCTTAATTCGAAGCGCACAAGATAATCGTTCCGACGAACTTCCCCTTAAGGTAGATCTTCTACAAGCCCGAAACGTTAGGTCGGCTGATGAAGTGGGCCCTAGAGCTCAGTGAGCATGACATCTCCTTCGAGCCGAGAACAGCGTTGAAGGATCAGGCAGCTAAAGACTTTGTTGCCGAGCTGACCCCACCTAGGCAAGGGGGCGATGTCTGTGACCAGTGGACACTCTATGTGGATGGTTCGTCCAACGAGAAGGGTTGTGGGGCAGGCATGCTACTCCTCGGCCCTGGTGGTCTTCGTTTCGAGTACACACTCCGGTTTGGTTTCTGAGCTTCGAACAACGAAGCCGAGTATGAAGCCTTGATAAATGGTCTGAAGGTCGCAAGGGGAATGGGTGTGAAGCGTCTTTTGATCCTCAGCGATTCCTAACTGATCATCAATCAGGTTATCGAGGAGTACCAAGTGAAGGATGCTCGTATGGAGAAGTATCTGGCCAAGGCTCGAGGGCTCCTCGCCCAGTTTGAGGACTATGTGATTCGACAGGTGCTGAGGTCCGGAAACTCCAATGCCAACGCACTTGCTCGCTTAGCCTCGGCCTACGAGATCGACCTGCCGAGAACGGTTCCAGTTGAAATACTTGTCGAGTCGTCCATTGACCAGCCCGAAGTAATGGAGGTCTAGTCAGCTCAGCCTACGTTGATGGACCCAATTAAGAACTTCCTGATCAGTGGCTTAGTTCCTGACGATCCGAGCCAGGCCAGAAAGCTCCGACGTCAAGCGACTCACTACTTGATGCAAGAAGGCAAGCTCTTCAAGAGGGGATATTCCCTACCATTGCTGCAGTGCCTCGACCCAGAGGAGGCGAGGTATGTTATCTGGGAGATTCACGATGGAGTCTGCAGAAACCATGGAGGAGTTCGGTCCATGGCTGCCAAGGTCGTCCGCCAGGGCTACTATTGGCCGACGATTGAACGCGACACCAAGGAACTCGCCAAGACATGCGAAAAATGCTAGCGCTTCGCAGGCATTTTGAGACAACCCCCGGAGATGCTGACGCTGATCTCAAGCCCTTGGCCTTTCGTTTAGTGGGGGATAGATCTGATTGGCCCATTGTCAACGGCGAAGGGGCAGTTGAAGTTTGTCGTGGTAGCAGTAGACTATTTCACCAAATGGGTGGAAGTCGAGCCTCTAGCATCCATTACTGAGGAGAAGGTCATCAGTTTCATGTGGAAGAGCATTATATGTCGATTCGGTATACCGAACGCCATCATTATCGACAATGGAAAACAGTTGTATGGTGCCCGGTTTAACCAGTTCTGTCAACAACTCGGCATAGTCCACCTCAGCTCGTCTCCGGCCCATCCGCAGTCAAACGAGCAGGTTGAAGCCGTCAGCAAGATCATCAAGTGTGGTCTGAAGACGAGGCTGGAGTCTCTGAAAGGTCGGTGGGCAGAAGAGCTACCAGAGGTGTTGTGGTCCTACCGAACTACACCCCGCCGATCTACTGGCGAGATGCCATACGGCCTAGCCTTCAGGTCGGAGGTCGTCGTCCGAGTGGAAGTAGGCATGTCAATGCCCCGAGTTGAACATTTCGACGAGCAAACCAACAACGAAGCTCTCCTTGTGAATCATGACCTACTCGAGGAGAAAAGATCTCACTCTCAGCTCAGGCTAGCAGAGTATCAGAACCGTATGGCTCGGTACTACAACGCCAGAGTAAAAATCAGAACGTTCAAGCCTAGCGACCTCGTCCTCAATACGGTAATGCAGCATGTCGGATCACTCGAGCCGAACTGGGAAAGTCCGTACAGAGTCTTGAAAATACTCCGACCTGGAGCGTATCTGTTGTCCGACCTCAACGGGAGACAACTCACCCACCCATGGAACGCCGAACATTTGCGAGTTTATTATCAATGAGACGTGTGTTATCCGACGTGTACATTTCATTCATTTATGAAAGATGATCTCAAATGTAACACCCCGCGTTCTCTAACTCGTTTATTTTAAGAGATAAATAGTGTCTTTGGATTTTTCCCTAAGTTGATAACTTTAATTCTTGGAACTTCTAACTTTGAAATTCTAATTTTTGGCTAAATTAGAATTAAGTTTAATTTCATTGGATTAAGATAATTTAAGTTCTCGACCTGTGTAGGAGATTTTTAGTTAAATCTTAAATTCAGGGGTTTTAGGATTTTCCTTCATAAATTCTACTTTCTTTGAATTATTATTCTTGGGTTTCAGAGTTTAAGTTAACTATTTTGTTTAGGGTTGTGGGTTTTATTTGATTTTTTAAACTATAATTATTGGGCTTATTGTTTTGGGTCATTGTTTTATTTAGTTGGGCCACCTTCAAGAATAAGGGTTTGGGCTTTTAAGTTTTAAAACAAGTTAAAGAAAAGGGAATTAAAACAAAATAACCCTAGCCCCATCTTGTTCTTCTTCCTCTTCTTCTTCCTCCCTTCCCTTTCTTGTTGCAGCCGCCAGCCCCCTCTCCCTTCGAATTTTCTTCTCCGGCGAAGCAGCACCGGCAACAGCTTCTTCCTGCAACCACGAGCACGGCGACGCTGCGCTTCAACTACGTCCTACTGACGGCGTCTATGACGGATCGGTCAAACACACGGCGGCCGAGCTCAGTTCGACGAGCCTACGAAACGACGATACCAGTGGTTGGACGACTGCAGGGAGACCAGAACCGTTACCTCCTCTGACGACACCCAACGTTTAGCACCCGAACAACCCAGATCTGCATGAGTTTCATGACGTTTTCTTCGTTCCTATGAGTTTCAACATTGTCCCACACAAAAATGAAGAGCCATTTGTGATACCCACTCTTGTTCGAAGGCAAATGTGTGATACCCGCCCTCGTCGACATTTGTTTGGCACTGACCCATGCTCGAACCAAGGTCGATTCGAGTTACCCATTGCTTTTAGACATCGAAACAGCAAGCTTAAGGCCTTTTGAACTCAGATTTGGGAGCCCGAACCCCCTCGACGTCGACCCACCCCTAACCCAAGAGGTCTTAGTGTGAGTAGTAGGTAACAACTCACTTTTATTGGATTTTGATTTAACTAAAGTGGTTTTAGTTAGTTTCTAACTTAAGTCTGGTTGCGTATGGTGTAGGAAATCCTTCGGCAAGCTTAATAACGTGTCAGGGCACTTGAGTAAGTAGTTTCTTACTGGAGGGATTGGTTGTTGTGTGCTGATATGATATGGTTGTTTGCTCGTGTGCCCATGTGTGATATTTGCATGATTGCTTATCGTTGTTATAATTTAGTAAACGTCATTGTTGATAAAATTGTTGATATATCTCGGAAAAATTATGTAGTTGTGTGAATAAATTGTAACCAAGTAATCTTGGATGACTATGTTTGAATTGTTGTTATGTTTTAATTGGTTTTCATGATGAAAATTGTATACTGGTACTATAATCTGTTGTTTCGAAAGCATATTGAAGATTTATGAGAAATCAGTTGCGTTTGATGTATGCTGGGTATCTATCGGTTATATTTTGGTTAAGTTGTTGGTTGTGCCTCTTCTGTGAACGATGCCTGTTGGAGTTGTTGGATCATGTTGGACTACTTTAAATTGATTGGTTTTTACATATGATCATTTTGGTGTATCGCATATTGGACTGTTATGAAATTATTGATGCATGAGGCATGGCGTAGTAGCAAGTAGGGACTCTTGTGAGAGTTTTGAGACATAACAAAGTAAGTAGACAAGGGGCGTGTGCGTGCGTTAATGTCTGTCAGATGACCTCTAATGTGCTGTTTTTGTGATGTTCGATATTATTTTTGATACGCTGATGTGTTAGGTAGCTCTAGGTTGTGGTAATCTGTATACTTGGAGTGTTGTTGAATATTTGTCGGTGATAATGGTGTAAATTCTGCCTTGCTAAACTGCTGAGAATTGCTGTGGGGATGTTTATTGTCTGAATATGCATGAATTGTTCGGCGTGTTTCTTGTGATTATTATATCTAGCAACGCTTATTGAATATTGATGTTGGATATTAAGTGTTTTGGGTGAACTGTGCTGGGCTCTAATTGTTTAAAATTTGTTTGGTTATGCTTTGTTGTGACGAAACTCATTGTGGAGCTGTTGTTAAGAAAGGTTATATTGTGAAAGCATGATTGGTTTATCATCTCATCATTAGAATGTTGTTTATGTTGTGGAAGCATGCTGAATTGTGTTTGTGAGCTGAAAGACGCATGGGTCATGGCTTAAGAAAGTATATAGTAAGATTCTGGTGAGAGTTGGATTCTTGGAGAAAGTGAATGGGTGAGTGTCAGGGCCTCGGGTATAAATGGTCGGGGGCTGATACGTCACTAATAGAGTATCGAGGTCTCGGGTAAAAATGGTTGAGGGTCGATGCGAGCAGTCTTTTGGAAGGAATACTATTGGGGCCTTGGGTAAAAATGGTCAAGGGCCGATAGATGGTGAAGTCATCGGGGCCTTGGGTAAAAATGGTCAAGGGTCGATGCACAGTTCAAGGCCTTGGGGATAAATGGCAAGGTCGAACACCAAGCCTCTGTAGATGAGTGTTGGGTTTTGGGGATAGATGGCAAGGGCCGATGCGATGCGAAGGAGTAAGCCTTGGAGGAATCAAGAAAGAGAACTAGCGTGTTAATGTGTAAGGATGAGTTTGACATGTACGGTACATGTATAGTTAAACATTTGCATAAACTGCTTCTTGTGATATGTTTCTATCTATTCAAAGCTCGAGAGTTGTGATAAGCATGATATGTTGATTCTTGATAAGCATGATACGTTGTTTCCTTGATAAGTATGCTGTTGTACGTGACCCTTCAGATAAGGGCTGCTTACTGAGTACTGTGGTTGTACTCATCCCTCTTTTTCCCCTCCAGTTTGCAGGTATCGAGCTAGCTCTTGGGATGGTGATCACGAGGAGGAGGCTTGATCGGAAAGATCATTAGCTATGCTGCGTGCAATTAATTTCTTTTAGTTAGGATAGTTGTGGCTATTTAATCTTGTAGTTGAGTGGTTAGCGGTTGGTTTTGTTTAGTTTTATTGTCTAAAGGATGTTGTAAGGTTGCCGATTCATTATTCTTTTTAGAGCATCAATTTTGTTAGCTTCTTGAACTACGGGATTGTAACCTACTTATGATATTTATGAATACATTTGTTTAAGTTGATCGTACTTGAATTAGTTTTTGCTTCATTGCCATTCGAGATGTTAATATTCATTTAGTGGATGGTTTATAGTTAGTAGAGGTTTCCTTGAAGGGTTTGGTTAATGTGAAGTCGGTATTAAATGGTTTATCTGTATAGCATGTGAGTTTCTCTTAAATGTTTAGTGTTGTTGTTCTAATTGTTCAAGCTCTCGTGAGTGTTGAAAATCAGAGTAGCACAGCAGAAGCGTGGTAGCTTTATTGCTTAGTATTGTTGTGAAGATAATTCTCTTGTTTATGAGAAAATTTTAGGTAGTCTTAGTAACCGTCCCTTTTTGGAAATGGTGAAATTCTTGGGGCGTTACATCCAATGACTTGTACAAAATTTGACTTTATTCGTTAGTGTCGTCTACTACTACCGAGCTACGTCAAATGGGGGCCAAGGAAAACTACGTGGTATGACCTATGCTAATAGACCTACACTTAGTTGTTATGTTTTTACAAACATTGGAAGCAATGGTCAGCTTGTAGGAACCTGGTTATCCCAAGTGCTTCCATTGAACATATCGCCGAGCTGAACTATTCGGCTCGTAAGTCGTTGTGCAGGAAAGAAATTATCTAGACTTGAAAAGCTCAAATAACGAGACCAAAACTAAAGCTGAAATTTAATTAAAATTAAATTTTCTCTAAGTATAGGGACTTCGAAAAGAGTAACTCGGGTCTGAACGAAACCGCATTTCATTAAAATAAAAGTTTGATGAAGAGCCGAGTTATATATGCCTCGGCTCAATACAATAATTTGATTCAAAAAAAAAAAGAAAAGGAGCAAAAGCAACAAAAGGCATAGACGATTTATTCCTGGGAGGGTCGGCAGGCTTGTTGGTCCCTACTTCGGCATTAGCAGCTTCAGCCCCTTTGCCGGCAGTAGGGCGGTCCACCCAAATGGACTCATATTCCAGCTCGACAGCGGCAAAGGCTTCCTCCGAGCAAGCAGTGTCGAGCTGGTTGATAGCATAGTAAAAGCCCTTGTCCGCCAGGTAGCGAGCTAGGCCATCGAACTCAGAGAATTCTTTGACCTTCTTCTCCAGGTAGGCCCAGCTCGCCAAATTCTATTGAGCCTCATTCCAGCCCTTCTCCGCAGTCTCAGCTCGGCCCCAGGCATTCTTCAGGTCAGTGCGAGCTTGGGCTATCAAGGCCTTAGACCTATCGGTCTCAGCTTCCTTCTCAGCTCGAGCCTGGTCAACTTCGGCTTCGAGCTCGGCGATCCGCCGCTAGTAGGAAGCATTAGTCTCCTCCTCCTTCAAGTCTCGTCCTCCGAGCTCCAAGCTCATCATCGACGCTGAGAGGTAGGCATGGCAGTGCAGCTGCAAAAGCTCGAGGTTAGGTCAAGAGGAATAAAGGGAAAGAAGAAAGGAAGTGTGGGCACAAGCTTACCTCTGCAGCAAGAGCTATGGTCTTCCTCACCGCCTCCACAGGGTCCTCGGGTGCCCGGACAGATCGTTCCACCCGGCGAGAGCTCGAGGACCTTATTTTCGTCGCGGCCTCGTGGATGCTGAGGCGGGAGAAGACGAGCCTGAATGGGAGTGGGATCTCGTCGCAGTGCTGCCGACCATGCTGAGACCCCTCATCCGAGTTAACCACGATGGGGGGAGGCAGAGACCTGGAGTTGACCTCCTCGGAGCGAAGCGCTCCCTCACCCGTTTCTTCCACTGCAGAGGGGTAACTGACTCCTCACCCCCGGCAACGGTCTGCAATGGCTGAGCTTGGAGGGCCTGGAGCTTGGCCAAGTTGGCCAGCCCGGGAGCCGGAACATCAGCACTGCTCGTGCGACGTCGAGCTTAAGGAGGCGCGGACGGGGCAGCCGAGGCCGAGGCGCGCTATCGCTTCGTACTGTTAAGAGCGAGGAATTTGGAGGCCATCTCTGCGAAAAAGACGAGGTTAGTCTAGAGATTTCCAATGAATGAGCTAAGGTGTCGAGAAGAAGTTACCTTCAGGGGCTTTCCGCTTTTGCGAGATGCGCAGCCGAGGTTTGGGAAGCTTCTTGAACTCGTCTGGTTGATCGTGAGGACTGAGACCGCTGGAGAAGAGGTGGGAGTTCGAGACGAATGCTTCACCGCACAGTGCGTACTTCAGACTTTGGTTCTGAGCACGCTTGATGATCTCCCAAGACTTGTTGTTGATCCTCGGGATGGGGGATGGCAGAGCTGCAAAAGAGGACTACGTCAGAAATGAAAACACGGGAATTAAGACAAAAAACCCCTAGCTCGTACCTAAGACACTCACCTACGTCTCCGAACTCTACTGGGACATGGCAGATCGACTCACCCCCTCCGTCCCTCATAAGCCATTCGCCAAAGACGAGGAACCAACACTCCTTCCAATTTTTTTTAGAGTAGGGGTTCCTAATCAGCTGACCTACGTTCCACCGAGCAGAGAGGTAGTACCAACCCTCTCCCACGTTGAAGGCCTTGACGGTGTGGGTTGCTAAGAGCAATCTACCGTAAGCCTGTCCTCGTCCTCGTCCCGGATGATCCACCACAGAACATAGGCTCCGAGCACGGTAGACCACCCGTTAGGGGAGAGCTAAGCTGGGGCGAGGTTGACTGCGCTAAGGAACCTCTAGATGAAGGGGTGAGGTGGAAGTCTGACCCCCTACTAAACATTTGGGGGTAGAAGCTAACGAAGCTCGGAGGAGGGTCGTCAAGAGACTCGCCGACGTTGGGCACCCTAAGCTCTATGGAGTTGGGGATTAAGTAGGTTTTCCAGAGCTCGGCTAATCTACCTACTGAGCAAGTCGAGGGAGGAAGCTCGACTATCGGACCAGGGTTAGGGTTTCCCGAGGTAGAGGCTACATTGGGGTTTGCCGAGCTATCCTCGACGCGAGGGTTCCTCGAGGTAGAAGCTAAGTTCGGTTCCCCTAGAGTGTTGTCTATACTAGACGAGCTGGACGACCCAGACGATGAATCACTAAACGAGCTACTCATGGTCGGATCTAAGGGGCAAGGTTAAAAGAACTACCTAAAGGAAGAAGGAGAGAGTACCTGACTAGGATAACGGCCGATGTACACAAAAACTTCGAAGTGAAAAGTGAAAAGTAAAAAAAGGAAAACCTGCACCTTTTATAGGGCAGCCCGGAGGCACAACAGCCGTACAATCGAGGGAGGATCAACAGACAAGATTTGTCCAGGCCAGGCGATCCCCGCGGTGACGTTTGAGTTCTCGAAGCAAAAACTAGGGCTGACGACACCTATGACGTCACACATGAACGCGTGGATTCAACCCCTCCTTAGTTAGCTCGGAATCCTTCGTCGAGCCGACCTCCGCCCCGCCGAAGTGGGGGCCAATGTTAGGTACGAATCCTGGCTTGCCACGTGTCATGTTAGAAGAGGCGAGTTAAATCAATGCGCACGCAAAATATAAGGATGAAGGGATGTGAATCCCGGAGCGGAAGCGGACCGTTGTTCGTGATATTTGGGAAACAAAATCAAAACAGTTAAGAAGAAAAACACAGGGGAAAACTTTACCTTTGAAGAACGTTTCTTCAATGATTTCCCGACGAACACCACCACCGAATCTTCCTTGCTTTCCTCTTGGGTTTCGAGAACACGCTTGTGGGAGCGTTTCTTTGGAACGAGAGGGAGAATTTGATTGAGAGAGCTTTTTCGAGAGAGATTCTTAGAGTTCAACTTTTGTTCTGTTCTTCTGTATTTTTACAGAACTACAAAAAGAAGAAAACAAAAGCAGTGACGTGGGGAGTTACCCCACGTCACTTAACTGCCCACACCCCTGCAATTTTGCAGGGGAGTTAATTATTAATTTATATATTAATTAATAATAATAATTAATATATATATATAATTTATTAATTAATCATATTAATTAATAAATATAACTAATTATTAATCTAATTAATAATTAATAAATAAATAAAATTAATTATTAATCCAATTAATAATTAATTAATTAATTAATATATATATAAATCAAATAAATAATTAACACTTAATTATTTATTATAAAATTAGAATCATATTCTAAAACATTTCTCTTGCATAACCTATAGTTGTAATGTACATCTTATGCACATTATTTTTAACCTACAGTTTTAATATGAATCATATTGATATTAATTTTATTTGAATCTCATTCAAATAATTTCTCTCATAATATATAGTTTTAATTTAGAATTAACTATATATTATAATGTATCAATATACATATAATCCCTTATGAAATTTGAACAGTTCAAATTCTTCCAAAAACTTGATCCTCGTTGTACCCGTTATGAGCTAGCAAGGGGACCTAATGGACCTACAGATCAGAAGCTCCAACGATGCAAGATTAATCGGTCAAACTCATTGACCGAGTTAATCTAGATTCGTTAACTACGGGTCATTCCACTAAAGATCCGCAGTTGCACCCTTCTCACTGTAGAACGTTTTCGTGTCCATGGATATACGACCATTAATGATGAGTCAATCCTTCACGAGTGCTCGTAACTCAAGTTGGGTCAAATTACCATTTTACCTTTGAGTTACATCTTACTCCTTAAATACCACTGCTCCTCTAAATAAACAACCCGATTATGGTCCGACCAATAACTGGAAGTCCCTCTCAGGCCAATGAGAGAGTGGGGCCCCTTGTTCAAGTCCCGGAGTCAGCATTTAAAGGAACACTCATCTACTCCTCTAAAGTCGGAGAGGAGTGAATTTCATCTTGTGAAGTTATGTTCCCAGCTCCCCACTCGGTCTCGTCCCCAAAATGGAAAGAATATTGAGTCGGCAACTCGGGCCACTCTCACCCATACAGATCAAAGGACGAGCCCTCACGGGCAGGAGTCCATAACTCACTCAAGATTGAGAATGAGTTGTCTAGTCATCCTAAGAAACAGCAATCTATTAGTTAACGGTGTTATATCTAAAGATTGGCTATTTCGTGGTTCGGTCTTATAAAAACTCATTGTATAGGATACCCCCACTCGCATGTCTCCACACGAACGACCTGGATCGAGTCGTCTGTAACCTTTACAGCCTTTAGGTTATTCACGGGACATTATCCACTTGTATATCAGGGGTATATCAATTATATACCCAGTATATCAAATATATACGCAGTACATATACTGTCCCGGTTACACTAAAATAACCTCGGATGTTTAGTTTATTGGATTTTGGACAATGCAATGCTATTAATTCAACAACAAATTTATTGTATAAAACTTTATTGAATATACATTTGTTTTTACACAAAATACAAACTACCAGTTTATGGCAACACACCCAACAAATGATTGACTCCAAAATACTCAGGTCAGCAGTCAGAGTATGAGCTGAAAGACCGAGCCGACCAAGGGCAAAGCCCGTAACACGGTCTCTTCTGAACCCGACAACACGCGCGCATTTTTAGGGTGTGTCAAAGTTCCTGTCGGGCCCAGTTTTTATAAATAGAAACCATTGCCTTAAATGCAAGGTACAAATCCTAGATATACTCTACTCGCACTAGAACTAATTTGCTCGTCGGAGTGCTAACTTTGTTTTGCAGGTTTCGTGAGTGGCCTGGGAAGGTATGGAACAGCGGCCAATAGCTCATCCTGTACGTTCCGATCTAATACTAATATGAGCTTTGCAATTTCGAGCTCAAACAGGTTTTGAAGGGGAGATCGGAGGAGATGATGAGATACACACACCACAGCTTCGATTTCAACTTCGATTCGACACTCAATGTCATAGCAGATGGATCCTTGGTTGAAGAAGAAGAAAAGGAGGGTTTTGAATTTGAAAGGTCTGGATTTGGTTCAACGTTGTTGTGTTTTTTCCCACGGGACCCAACTCCGACCATGTCGAGTTTCTGGTGGTTTCCGACGATGGTTCTTGTTTGGGCGTTAATTCCAATTACAATGACAATCTTTTTAGTGGAAGGTGAACTATTCCACACCCATTCTGGTGCAGTGGGGCGGCGAGCAAGAGAAAAAAGGGGAAAGAAGAGGTTTGATGCGGAGAAAGGACAGACAATAGAAGAAAAAAATTTTAAAAAATAAATAAATATGCCACAGAAATCAAAATTAATATAAAACTAATAAAAAGTACCACCTGATTTAAAATTTAACACCTCATCTATGTCATGTAAAATAGACTTTTGGGGACCATTTAGAGGATTTTTTTAAAATAATTATTTTATAAAAATAAATGACAAAACTAATGTAGGTTTCAAAATAATTACAAAAATAGGGTAGATAAATTGTAAGGATAGGCTGCGATTTGCCCAAAATTACAGACGACGGCTGCGATTTCATCGTGAATCGTAGCCATTGCCTGGGACTAATGTCGAAATCGCGATCATTGACCGCGATTTCACAGAAGTCGCAGCACTCTCGACGTGGCACAAATGGAGCCACGTCTTTACTGACGGGCCGTTTATTACTTTTTTATTTTAAATTTGGAAGTGGCTGCACTTCCCTTTGTTTTTGGTTAAATTTGGAAGTGGTTGTGGCAGCTGCTTCCCCCACTTCTTCTTCTTCTTGAATTTAGAAGTTGTAAGCGTGCACTTCCCACTAATATCCTTTTGGTTTTTTTTTTTATTTTATTTCAAAAATCATAATTTAAGAAAAATACTATCATCTTAATTTTCTCCATATTTGGAAAATAGCTCATGAATTACCTACAACATGATGGACATATTCTTGTAATGCAGTAATTTAAAACAAAATAATTATAAAACAAACAAAACCCTAATTATACATATCCCAAAATTTGGGTTTTTAAAGCCATATATTTTGTCATGCAAATGACAAAACATATGAGTTTCATGTAATTTATACATTGACTTTTAGGTTTTTAATAATTTAATAATTTTTTATCGATATAGTTTTTATTAAATTTAAATATTATTTTATAGAACATACGAAGATGAAACACGATAAGCTAAATGACATTTTAATCGGTTTTAATATAATTTTAAACTTTTAGACTTTAAATGACATTTTAATCAAAATTTAAAATAAAAAAAAACAAAAAAGTTAATCACATGTTAATTAAATTTTGCAATATTAATAAAATAACAATATATAAATTAAAATATAAATAAAATAACAATATATAAATAAAATAAAATTAAAAAATAAAAAGGTAATGTACGCGACTTCCAAAAATATAAAAATAAAAAGGTGAAAGTCGCGGACAATGTACGCGATTTCTATCTAATCACCTGACACGTCAGATATACACGTTTATGATCTATTTTTGTCAATAGTTTTGAAAATCTAACTTACATTTGAATTTATTTATTTAAATTACATTTATTTTCTAATTATTTTTAGACTAACAATACTTTTGTAATTTATTTTTAAAATTAGATTATTTTAAAACTTTATCCCCATTTAGAACCCTTTATCAAACTTTAAGGACTAAAATGTCACTTTTTGAAATTGAGGGACCAAATAAACACCTAAATTTTAGGTTAAACTTTATGTAGTATAAAATAATAGTAAAGTAATTCATAATATAATTCTCGCTAAATATGCAATAAATGTATTGAAAATGAAAGAAAGATGATTAGTTTACCAAACCCACAAAATAATAAATTATAATTGTATGGTCAATAGAAGAGAACGTAAAATACATTATAAGAACAAAAAGTTTTGGCAAATGAGAGGTTAAATCACAAAAATCTAGTAAGAATCTCACATATAATATCTCAAACTAATTCAAAAATTGATTCATCATTTTCTTAAAATTATTATCCTTTTGGCAACTTTTTTACTATGGCAGTGTAAATATAGTCAAATTTTCATTTGGGAACCGTAGGTCGTAAAAACCAAACCTAACATTTATAACCATAATAATATATTATTTTTTTTTAAAAAAATCTCATTACATGAATATTTATTATTCTTCATTTATCTAATAGATTCCTTCTCAAAAAAAAAAACAAATAAAAAAAGATGAAGAAATCTAATAAATTATATATTAGCTAATTTGATAAGCCAAGCAAGAATTTCATAATATCTGTAACTTGGGCAGGAACTAGAGGCATTTTCGAAGAAGATAGCAAACATAGCTCCAAATAAACCATCCAGAAGTTCACAATTACATTTCAGCAAAAAAAAATTCTGATTCAGTTCTAACCCAAATTTGGACAATTTAGCTACAAATATGCATTAATGCTCTTCTGTTCTGCAAAAGACGTTAAAAGAATGCTGGATAACTCATTACCAGCTCTTTCTGCTCTTTTCCAAGGACTTGCAGAACGCAGAAAATGCACCTTTAAGTTCACCCGGAAGGGCAAACTGAAGTGGCAAAACTAAGGGAGGACGATTTCTCTCGATATCACTTATCTTTCTCGAGAAGACAGGATGAGCCATTGCTGGCTGCTGCTTGTTAAGACCTTCAAGTATAAAAGAAAAGGCTCCAAAAGTGATGCAACTCTGAAGAAGAGCCTGTGGAGCACCTGCAGAATGAAATCCTCTATTTACATACGTACAGGAGTTCAAACGTCAAAGCAGCAGTGATATCTGTCTCAACTTCTTTATATGAAAAGCAACATTGGTGTAACACTTAACGATTGTAAGGTGTAATCTCTTTCTTTATGTGTTTCAACAAATTAAAATATACAAACATGCCAGATACCGCCAAAACGTAATCCAGAAATCATAAGGTTCTTCCTTTTTCATCAAGTGGTGACAAGGAAAAACCACAGAATGAAGTGCAGTTGGAAAAGTTACTACCTGGAAAACTTAGAGCTAAACCAGTGCAGCATCCAGCTACCCCAGCATTAATAACTGCAAAAATTAGTAAACTTCATTAAGCAGTGGATTCATACGCCCCAGATACTAATATTTTCAAAGTGAAGATACCGCACCATCATCCTTCCCTCTCAGCCTCTTTAACATGCAAACAACCAAACTGTGTACCCCAGACAAAACTGCAAATGTCTGATTCATAAATTGAAGTTAACAAAAGATTAGTTAATGAAATTGAAAAGAGCCCCAATGGCAGAAACCAGCCGTGAAATTTATCTCACTGTAAAAACATACAAGACAAATCACACCTTGGCACAAGATCCAGCCTCTGCAAATGATCCTTTAAAGCCCTTCTTCTTGACCAATCCTGAACCTAAAGGGCACTCAAAATGTATTCAATTTTAACTGTCATATTGCAATATTGTAAATCAAAAGAACTGTGATGTATAACGGAAAAAAAAAAGGGAAGGAAAAAAAAAAGTAACCCCCATAGTTAGTTTGTTAAGGTAGTATACCACTTACCTAACTGTAGTTAATTTATTTGACTATATTAGTTTTCCGTGATTACTAACTCATGTCTTTATATGAAGAGTGTACTGTACATAGATTAATATTAATTACAAAGCCATTAACAGGTGAGAATAACAGCTCACGGAGGTGGTCTATTCTTAACTGGTCTCCCTATGAAAAATAAAATTGGCTTTCATCGTTGGTACAATCAAGAGACCAAAAGGTGCTTTCATTTGGTAGCGGGACGACGATACGGTCATCTAATTTATTTTTAAATATTTTTTCTGAAGGGTATCTCTGCCAGTATAATTTATTCTTGTCTGCTTCCACTAAAAATATTTGTATTGGATTGACGTTGAGGTTTCAGCAAAAAAATGGACTGCAAATATTTCTGCTACAGAAAGAATTAATGAATTTGATGAAAGAAAATTTGTCAATTAGTTCCTATTACACAAAACTGAAACAATCTAGCAAGAATTTAATGAACATCGGCCAACTTGTAGTAGTAGTAAAGGTCCTTCCAGAGAAGTACAATCTCTCATTGATCATTTTCAATCAAAGTACGTAAATATTATTAGACTGTACAACCCATGCTAACAATCGGGCTGCCAATGAATGAGACCTTTTAGCAGGTTATACAAGAGGAGCAGCAACAGCTTTGTTCATCAAATGATCAATTCAGTGCAGTGCCCCTTGCTGCTCAGTTTTGACAGCAATAAGAAACAGAAACCTTCTAATTTTGGTAAGTCACATAAGAAAGAAGACTGATTTGTGCACATTATGGCATTAGAGGTTGTCTAGTGGACCGTTGTTACAAGATTCACAGTTATCTATCAGGTTATAAACATAAACAAAATTCTTCTTCTTCTAATCTACTGAGTAATTCACGGGTTTATGCTAACCATGTGATTGGATGGCTCCTGAACAAATGCCACAACTTGAGTTTTTTAGTAGTATTACTCCTATTCAAAATAATCAACTAATGAGTATGCTTCAAATTCATCTATCATTATCTTTCTTTCAGCAATGAAGATGTGGCTAGTTCTTCAGACTCTATTAGTTACATGGATCAATAATTTTGGTGCAAATAGCTGCATTAGATTTTTTTATTGTTTATTTTGTTTTTGTAAGAATATGAGCTTTCATTCAGAAAATGAAAGAATGTACAAGGACACAGCCCAATAAAAGGAGGTCAAACCTACATAGAGGAGCTCAGATCCAAAAGAATAACACTTATAGTTATTTGATAATGACAGAATTACTTAGTAATAGAAACACACAAATAGATATTAAATCTAATAACCTCCCAAGTATCCTTCCAGTACCTCTCAACCCCTCTAAAACTCTATTATTCCTCTCTAGCCAAATACACCACAAAATAGCGAAGAAGCAAGCCTCCTAAGAAGTTTTTCCCTTATCTCGAAAGTTGGGAACCAACAAAACCTTCTCCACCATCTCCTGATAATCTTTATTTCTTGCCCAGGGAGTTTGAAAGAATCCAAAAACCAGCACCAAATCGACTAAGCAAGCTGGAACCCTCAAAGAATATGCTCAAGGTCCTCTGAAGCACCTTTGCTTTCTCAATCATATAGACCCATTTCAAACATGGTTGTTGCTTTCCTAATTATGTTTGGCGGCCAGTCAATTTTGTTGGTGAGACTTGGACAACTCCAAGTTAGTGATGTTTTAGGAGGTTTATATGCCTCTTCCTAATCTGAAAGTCGGGTCACTAGTAAGGCAAAGTTGCCAATCAATCAAACTGATCTATTTAAGGCTAAAATCGAGTGTCTCATCAACAATTCATTAATTTCTCTCGTGTACTCCTTTCCCTCGGTTTTTCTTAGTGAAAGGCAGGTTACTCTATGCTTACTCATGTTTCAGGTTCTTCCTTTGTTAGATTGTTGGTGTACATTGATGATATTATTTTAACTGGTCCTTGTCAAGATACTACTGATTCAACATAACCTTTTGCTTCATAGTAAGTTTCAACTTAAAGATCTGGTTCTCTCAGTTATTTTCTTGGCTTGGATTTGTCTAAGTCTCATCCGGGCATCTATCTTTCTTCGAGGAACATACTGTTCACAATCACAACTATTGGAGAACACTGGCTTCCTTGACTCTAAGCCAATTTTTTAATCTAGGAATCCCATATTGAAGCTAAATGTAACTAGTGGTGATTCTTTGAGAGTTGCTGATTCTTCTCTTTATTGCTCTTATCAACTACAATATATCTTTCACTGTTCATCATCTTCATCAGCATCTGGTCATGGGGTCCTCCATAAGAAATTATTCTCTTTTCAATTAAAAGATTTTGTGGATATTGATTGGGGCACTTGTCTTCAGTGTTACTAGTGGTGATCCTTTGAGTGTTGCTGATTCTTCTCTTTATCATTCTCTTATTAACTACTATATCTAAGATTTGATGCCATATATCTTTCCCTGTTCATCATCTTCATCAGTATGTTGCCAGTTCACAAACAATTCATCTAATAGTTGTTCATTCCCTTTTGCATTATTTGAAAGGGACATCTGCTCATAGGGTCCTCCATAAGAAATCATCTCTTTTCAATTAAAAGATTTTGTGGATATTGATTGGGGCACTTGTCTTTGGAAGTCAGATTGTGCATTTGTTACTATAACTACTGAGCTTATTTGGATATTTCGCCTACTTGGTGATCTTCAGGTTCTTGTTCTCTTATTAAGCTACTTCCTGTTTGGAATCAGTTCCAACTTGCTGATATGCTTACTAAATCATTCCTGCATCAGTTTCGTTTGCTTTGTTGATCAATTTAGGAGTTATTAATCTTCACTCCCCATCTTGAGGAGGAGGTTTAGTGTAGTTTGTTTGTCTGTTAAATTAGTTTACTCAACTTTATTAGTTATCTATGGTTACTAAGTCGTGTATCTATACGAACTGTGTAACTGTTTCAAGTGAGAAACAAAACACTTTCCTCCCTTCAAATACAATGGCGTGATACCATTAAACAGAAAAGAATCCCAGCCAAAAATCAGAAATCGAAAAAAAATAAATGCCATCCAACATTCTAAATAAATAGCAAAACTGTATGGATTTCCAGTGAATGGTATTAGGTAAGTCCATAACTAAACCCAATTTCAATAACAATTGTACCCCAACCTTCGAGAACAGTGTCAAGAATATAAAACCAAAAACGAAGGAAACATAATTCAGAGAGAGAGAGAGAGAGAGAGAGACCGTAGCCGAAAATGGAGCCCATGAAGGCTCCGGCCGCGGAGTCGCCGGCAAACCTGAAAAGGCAAATTGCAGGGCCACCAAGAGAAGAGGGAACTAAGGCGTCAGAAGAATTAGGGCTGTCCAAGTTATTGGTTTCGAGCTCAGCGTCAGATGACTCGTCCTTGGAAGAATCCGCCATGGCCGCGAATCTCTATCTTTCTCTGTGCTCTGCTAAACCCTTTGCCAATCTCCCAAGATTTTTATTTTTCACGCCAGCGAACGGATAGCGATTGACTTTCTTTTCGTTCACAGCTATCCTTTCTGTCACCTCTCCCGGTTTAACCGTTTGGCCGTAACAACACTACCTTAGACTTACCACCAATCTAAAGCCTACTCTCTACGACGTCTTTTCACCAGGGCTTTGACTTTCTTTGATAGAACTAAAACATGTATTGTAATTATCGACTCGAGCATAGTTCAACTAGAGAGTTGTTATTGGTGATATTACCATATGAGTCCACTTGGAGTGAGTCCAAAGAAGCATCGTGAGCCAACTCGATCAGGCTGAATCAACCCAACCAAACCACCCAACCTGACTCAATCGAGTCGATCCACTTGAGTTAGTGTGGCAATAAAGAAGACTCCATCTATAGATAAGGAGATGCCCCATGTGCGAGACACATTTTCACAACCTTAATTTTTGCTATGTTCAACTTAACTCATTGTCTAACTTAGGTATCAAAGTGTGTTGGTCTTAGTTCCACACCAATATTCTAATCTTCTTGTGTGTGCAAGTATTTGTTCGGAGCTTCTTGCATTGCAACCCAAATTCAAATCCTGTATCAACATTTGGCACTATTTGGACTTTCTCTACCTCTAAAAATGTTAGAGATTCGTGCAAGCGCACACGGTCACAAGTAATACTTAGGAGTAAACTAAGGTCGAATCATCAGGAACTTGTTGCTTTCAAAACAGTTTTTAAGAAGTGAATGACTCAAAATGCAATTGTGGTTTATGGAGAAAATAGTGATGAAACATTGTTGTTTAGGGTTTTAAATATTAAGCAATTTAATAAAACTCAACATTTTTTCTTCCTATCTTAGTTTTGATGCAAAACATGGAAAATACACATGGTTGGAAAAATGTGCCAGGTGCAATCTGGTTTTTATTGAGAATTTGAGTTCTACTCTTTCACTACCGCTTTTGGTTGCTTTAGAGGCTAGGGTAACCTACAATCATATGTCTATGTGTGATTAAAATCTTAGAGAATATTTATCAACTCATTTGCATTTATGGGTCAGATGGCCTATATCTAGGGCCATATTTTATGTGCTTATGTCTAAGTCACATCTCATATTGGTTTCCTATTATTTTACCTAACTCACCATTCTCAGAGTTGGGCTTTAGTGTATAAATCAAAATTCCACTGCCCAAGTGGAAAAAGACGTAAAGAGAAGTTTTTAGAAACCAACCCAAAAAAGTACAAGGCGCAATCTGGGCAAATCCCCGAGCGTGTTGAAAATCAAATCATTTTGACTAAGACATTCCACAAAGATATTGATAACTAATTAGTGCACGAGGAGTTCTAGTTTGACCCTCTTCTCTTTCGAGCGTGGGGGGAGTGTAAACTCACTTAAGAACTTTAAAAGAACATGATAGATGATGAACAAAATGTAGAACTTGAATTAAAAGCAATACGGTAAGCAAGAGTATGAAAATACAAGGAAATAATAACTAAAACTTAAATCTAAATCATAAGAACGAGTTCTACAACTAAAAAGGAATGAAATGAAGCTAAAAACGAGCTTGGAAGGGATGATTTGCTGCTGACGGAGATACTCCCTTTTATAGGTCATTGAGTTGGTTGAACTCCCCATCATTTTAGGTGGAAATAGGTTGAAATTCACCTAACAACCCCTTATTGACTTGGACTCACGATTGTAGTTTGATTCAAATATGTTGGAAATATCCTCGTGCCCTTTATTGAGTGAAACGCACGTTTTGGCCAAGTTTGACTTCAAAATTGCGCTAGGCGCAATTTCGCTGCAAAATGGATTATGTGATTTTCTTCAAACTTTGACCATGTTTTTCTCATTTTTTCCTTAAAGTACCATGTATTGCAATTTATCAAGGAATGTTATATGCATGTTATACTTCAGGAATATGTAATCCTTTTTGGCAAATAATGATGGAAAAGAGTTCGAATTTGTGATCAAACAGAACTTAGTCATTTGCTTGTCCGTAAGCAAAAACAACTAACAAATCCATAACAATCAACATGATAGAAAGATGAATGAGCAACAATCCCAAGATTCTAAGTAAATAAATCATATTTATCTGAGGAAGGACTCCACCAGTTAAATATCCAAACTTTAATCTCAAGTCAATATACCATAAATTATCCTTTGTTTTAAATAAAAATTATTCTAAATCATATTTTTTCCTAAAACACAAAACTTTTTACAAAACCAAAGAATATGTACATTTCTGTTTTGATTCAAAAAGTTCACATCAAGAAAACATGTGGACCGGCTACTAGCCCCTGAGGTTTTCCACACACTAACATTGGTTTCCAACCACAGCCACTCATAGAGACTCTTTAGGTAGCAACCCGACATAAAATGATGTCGACAATGGTTTTCACGAAGTCACCTTAATATGTAGGTTACTATCATCCAAGATGATAACGCCACCCATTTAAAGATAAATATTCGTCTACAGTTCAGACTTGTGAAAAAGTAAGTGCATTTTCTTGCCTCTCATGTTTCTTACCACTCTTGTTTTTCTCTCACTTTTATTTTCTTCCCCCACTCTTATTTTCTCTCAAAACTCTTTTTTTAACTTGATTTTTCTTCTTTTGAACTATTTTTTTCAAAAAAAAATTTCTTGCATATGACTCTTTTTTTGCACAATATTCTTTTTTGTTGCTTGCATTTTCTTTCTGACTCTTTTTCGAAATGTAAAAAGCATTTTCTTTCTCAAAATAAAAAGACACATATTGTCCCCCAAACTTAAGGGAAACAGTGTCCTCACTGAGGAAATAAATTTTGAGAGATGCAAAATTTTGGTACAAAAAGGACAAGGACTTCCAAAGCAATGAAAAAGTTTAAGTTTTAAAACAAAAAAAGCATAACACAATTTTATAACCAAAACAAAAAGTGGAAAATGACTTATAGCTTGATCATAAAACTAGGAAATCTAACCTATTTCATGCCCTTAAATATCCTCATTGACATGATACAAAAACAAAAAACTAAGGAAAGCTTTTCATTAAAAAGACGAGCATGCTGAGAGCTTAGAAAAGATGCTATTGAATAAGCTAAGGACAAACTTGTAGCTAGAACAAGGAAGCATGCAAAACTTGAACTTAATCATATGCAGAAACACAACTCATATACTCATTCCTAAGACTAAGCTAAACAACCTAACAAGCAAACTAAAAACACAAAAGCAATATAACCAACTAATGTACAAGATCAATATCCAAAATATCCAATATCAAAGCAAAAAAAGAGAGATACTCCCCTAGTCATCATCATCATCATCCGAGCAATCATCACCGGTAGGTTGGGAGAAGATGGTAAATTGGCCATAAGCTCATCGAGGAAAGAAGGTTCTCCATCACCGTATAATTTCTTTATAAACTCACATGTTACATGTTGAGTAGCCAAGAGAAGCTCGTACTTGTACCTTAGCTCGTCATATTGCTCCCTAGTCACCACTCCTCGGGTCTCGGGATCCACAGTGATAATGGGTGAATCTTCCTCTCAAACGATCGAATATCCCAAACTCACCTTAGAGATGTGACTGGCTTCTTGGGCATTACTACATTCGCATCATCAGCCTCCACCCCCGCCTGTAAGCATAACTCTGTTATTAATCCAGGAAAAACAAGTGGACCTACCATTTTCTCCGAACAGCTCCGAATTTCGTTGTGAGTTCGCCAAATTGAACTCAACACCCTTCATCATAATATACACCATCATCACCCTATTGCGGATAATGGAGGAATCATGAGAAGTGGGATCAACATATTTTCACCACAGACGTCCAAACCGTTGCTTGTTCATTGATGTCAAGGGGCTTTAAGGAAAGTTTTCGTGTTGTTGAGACGGTCCATGATTTGTGTGGTCTGCAAATAACTTGATGTGCCTCCTCCATTTACTCATCCGATGGATGCACCAACATCGCATTTCCTATGGAATTAAATAGATCCCACGAACCATAGTGAGTGTTAATAATGGAGGGTGAAAATTTTACCACTTTACCCCAATACAAGAAAAAGTGAATATGATAGCTCAAGAAAAACGCTATAAAAGGCTTTTTATAGCATTTTTTGAGAGTCGTGACAGCCGATGCTATTAAAAGTCCATGACTTTTGATAGCGTTTTTGGAGAGCTATAACGCATGCTATAATAAATGAAGAAATTATTGCATATTTACGATGCCATGAAAACATTTAATAGCATTTTCCTAACACTATTATATGTTTAGATAGCTCATTTTGTGCTATCTTAAACCTATAATAACTCCTTTCTTGGGCTATCTTCAACTATTTTTTTGTGGTATCATATGCCCACTACATAGTCATTATAGCTCATATTTTGTGCTATCTTAAACTTATAATAGCTTTTATTTACGCTATTATATTGTGTATATAGCTTTCATATTACATTATTATATATTTCTATACTTTTATCTCATTGTTATAATTATTATAGTTGGTATTTAGCGTTTACTATGTAAACTTTGTATAATTTGATCAAGTTTACTTCAAAACTTATTAGTAGTTGAATAAACATACAAAATCAATAAATTGACACATTAAATATACCGTCACATCCTTTTTCTAAATGAAGTCTTATTAACCATTACATCACAAAATAAAACATTCAATATCTTACCAAAGAAACAAATTTATATATATTCACCAAAAGTAATTTACAACAATTGAGTTTACAAAATTACAAAGTTTTCACCGAATTTTGAAGAATAAAGCAATGTGGAGTACATATGAATTGCCATCTTTGATCCATATACATTGGTATCATTTCATTCACCTACAAAAATATTGTTAGAAAATAGAAAGAAAATATGTGCACACCAATAGTGAAATAAATAGCAATATTCATTATTACATGTACATAAGTAAACTTAGGAAATATTCATACATAGTCATGCAACTGTACTACCAAAACGTCTTCAATACACGTCATTTCTAATCCCAAAAATAAAAACAAGAAAACAAAGTTTTGAGTCAATTTGACTAAATTCCCAATCTCTAAAAAATACAAAGAAGATCCAAATAATAAGGCTTTAAACTTGCTAAGACACAAGTAATTAAATAAGTTCATGAAGAGAGCCACGAGACTTTAACACATTTCAATATCACAACGTCTCCAAGATAGAAGAATTCACTTCCACCTACATTCAAGTACATTTCAAATTACCTAATCCTTGGAATTTTGTAGATAATAATTCCTATCTTTTTGAAAGATTGTAAGCCTTCAATTTTAATTTTTGACATGTTTCCAAATCAGTTTTGGAGATCTATAAAATCATATCCCCACCGAAACTTTTAAATGCACCCCATGTTCTTGAGTCAATTCTCAACCAAATTCCCACCGAGACTACAATAAGACTACAATCTACATCAAAACATCACAAACTAGTACTACAAAAAAGAAAGATACAATAACTCATGAAAAAAGCTATAAAAAGCTTCTATAGCGTTTTTGGAGAATCCTGACAATATATTTGACCTTATAAATACAATATAGATATGAAACTATTTACTTTTAGGATAATTCTTCAACTCATGAACTACTTAGTATATCTTTACCAAGACAACATAAACATCAACTATGTTGTCAACTCCAAATTTTATGCCTCCAGTCTTCTAAAAAAAAAATATAATAATAATAATAAATAAATAAATAAAAACATAAAGCAGTACAACATATAAAAATATAAAAAGAGAATAAAAGAATTCAGAACACCCATATCCATTACGTCTCCTCAGTTTGGATTGATGGCAGCATAAAATTCTTTCACCAAGGCCTCTGATACACGCGTAGGTGGGGCTAACAACTTCTCCCAACCATTCTCCACAAGCCGTCGCTTGACATACTCAGGCACGGGTTCTTATGCTACATCAAAGCCCTTCTCAACTAAGATCTCACGTATTGTGAAATCAGGCTTTTTCACTTCCAACCTCACCCTTTTCGTCTTGGATGGTGTTTGCACAATATAAGCGGGCTCCTCTTCGTTAGCCTCCTCAAGTGGCTCTTCTGCCTCTCTTACCACCCTAGCCCTCTTGGCTTTTTTAGATGGACCAGCCTCGACTTCTTTTTAGGCAGCCAAACGTGCTATAGTGACTCAGGTTCTTGGCCTTAAAATTGCGCTAGGTGCAATTTGGGCCAGAATTTTCTTCTTTCTCGATTTCTTCACCATTTTGGTTAAGCTCACTTCTTCCTCTGAGGTCTCTGTAGTAGCGACGAAGTTCGGGTAAGAAACATTCAAACTCGATAAAGAATGGGTCTTACCTTTTGAAGAAGAGGAAGATGATTCCTCCGTGGCCTCATTAAGGACATCCACAGGACCGGATGCTCCTTCTTGCACTTAAATAGGGGCCTCCTCTTCATCTTGCCGCGACTCATGCACCGGAGTTCGTATCCTCACTTCATATTGAAAGGTATCGTCATTTTCTTCTTCTTCCTCACACTCATCTATATGGAATTCTTGGGGTAAATTTCCAAGATCCTCATTCTCTCCCTCAAAGTTCAGTCTTTCTCGAGCTTCCCCACTGTTTCCATCATCCTCCAATGGATATTCTCCCCTTGCTTCATTTAAGGCCACCAAAATTTCGGTAATTTTTTACGATGTCCTTTGTTGTTCTAAATCATCAAAAACTAAAGGCTTTTGAGTCAAAGTAAGAGCTGGAAAAAATGGTGGATTACCTTGTAGAGTGGCCGGTGGAGTATTCTCCAAAATTGCGCCAAGTGCAATTTGGTAGTGTATTTCGATCGTGGCCAAATCCGAGTGCTCCAACGGCTCTGTTGTGCTCAAAATCACCACTAACCTTTTCTTTACCTTCTACATCCATAGCAACAACAATGGTAAGATGGGGAGGGATAGATAACTCTAACGATTCAGAAACAGGGTTATCTTGAGGGGAATTCAACCTATGACATCTACTCATACCATCTAATTCAATTTGAATTTCTTCACTCATCCTCCTTCCATTTTCCACAAATCTTTGCCATTTTTCATTTAACTCCGCAATCTTAGCACAATTTCCCTCATTCTCTTTATCCCTAATTTCTTTTTTCTTATTCTCAATGTCAACTCTTTCATTAAGCCTAGCAATTCTCTCATCTAAATCAGAACCTTTATCACTCACGAATTGATTTTTTCGAAGATAGACCTTGCTAAATTCTTCTAATTTCTGTTCACTATGGCCTCCTTCATTAACCTTAGCAACATGAGGTTCTAAAGTCATTTTTTCACAATTTGCATTACCTATGGATAGGTTCTTTCTAGGTTCATTCTTAAAGCCTCCTCTAATTTCTTTCTCTAATCCCTAGGATAAAAAATTAGCCTTTCATGAGAAATCTTTGGGGGTCCAAGAGGAATCATACCCGGTGGAGTAGGTGGTGGAAGCATCACCTTTTTCTTCCCCTTCTGTTTGTTGTCCGGTTTGGAGGAGGAGGAGCCTTCCATGGTTCTTGATTCTTGCTTCACAAACAACACGAAAATTCCACCTTCTAACCCTAAGTGTGCCGAAAAAGAGACGGATTTGAGAGATTTAGGGGTTCTTGAAGATTTGATGAAGAAAATTTGAAAACCAAATAAGAGGTTTTGGGAAGAAAATCGCAAATGAGGGTATAAACAACTTAGGGCTTTTGTTTTACGTTTTAAAACATTTTAAAAACATATTAGGGTTTAGTAACGGGGTCTCTTATGTTTTAAACTAGCTTAAAGCTCATTCAAACATAACCCAAATCAAACCTACGAAAGCCATGCTCCACAATTCGAAAATCAAAATTTTTTCTCTTAAATTGCGCCTGGCGCAATTTTGTAGAGGGTTGGATCTTGATCCTGCAAAATTCAAATGCAAAAACAGCAATTAGATTTGATATTTATAAAAAAAAAAGCCTTAAAGAAAATGTAAAAATTTCGCAAAAAGAAGAAAAAAGGATTTTACATAAAAACGCCTGATTAGACTTGATTTAAGGCTAAAAAAGGTAGGTTTGCATGCTTAGTTGACGATTATTTGGGATGAAAATATATGTTCAAGCATATAATTTAGGGAAAATGTGCATAATTTGTGATCAGGGACTTTGAAATTCAGATATAGGTAAATGAAGGCTAATTTGTATAAACATGCTTATTTTGTAAGGAAAAATGAAGATTTATGATCAAAATGTGTCAGACACATTGCAGGACCAGAATTTCCAGCTTACTTGAGGAATGAGCTAGCCAAGTTACTTTGAAAGTTCCAGCTTCACAATGCTTTAGCCACATTCAATGCCTAGATTGTCAAAACGGGAATAACAAATTTTGACCAAGTAATTGGTCCAAGATTTGTTATTAGTTCCTAAAATCTCTTCAATTTCATTTGGTTCCAACCTCCCATGTATTTCTCAACATCTTGTTTCCTTCATGACTTATAAAAGGAGCTTCCAAGCATCACTTCAAACATCTCATTTTTTAAATCTATGTTTTAGTTCTTTCTTTCCAATTGTTATCAACTATTGTTTTTTAGTTTTTATTCTAGCATTTCAGTTCTATTCTTTGTTTATTCTTTGTTTATTTTATTTCAATTCTAGTTGTTCTAATTTTGCATTTTCCTTCCAATTTCAATGAAAATGCATCACTTTGCTATCTTCTCTTGTTTTGTTATTTATTTTACTTCCATGAGTAGCTAAATTAGTTCTTCAACCCTCATACGAATGATTTAGTTCATTTATTTAAAATTACATCTATCAGTGAGCAGGGCGTATTACACTTTCTTTGCTTATCTTGATTGATACAATTTATCCAGTTGATTTTCTTGTTGGCCACTTGTTTAAATCACATTAGTTTGAATTTAATTCTGAAAAGGTTAGAGTCAAATAGATCTCATCAAGGTAAAACGGGAAGTTACTTAGAAATAAGAACTAAAACAAGATCCTAGACATAGGCTCTCTGACCTATTAAACGTAAGTTGGAACTTGATTTATTTAGGATTCTAGAGTTGCATAGACATATGTAAACACTAGCCTAAGCTTCTAAACAAACCAAAAGCGGTATGGAATAGGAGTTGAACCAATTTGCATAAATTGAGTTTAATTACGGGCACATTTGACAGGTGTAATTCATCTTTTAGAACTAAATCTTAGTAGGGCGGGTTGGCTTTTTAGTTCTTGTGTTTTTAATTCGTATTCCCGACAATTTCACCAATTTTACCCAAATCCGATTACTCATCCAAGCAATTTACAAAATCAATTTTAAAAGAAAACTAGTCTCTGTGGAGATGAACTTGGAATACTTCCATATTATTACTTGTGACAATGTGCACTTGCACTATACCCTCTAGCTATTAAGTAGAGGCGTAACAACGCACTCAACACCGATCGAGGAACTGTTCTCACTTTTTTTCATGGGTCTTTCAGTAGTACAGATGTTTTGCCTCTATCAATATGCTCACTAAAGTTTTTCTTACTCGATGCCCATTTACCTTAAAAATATTACCTTTCGAATCACTTAAATCGACAGCTCCATGTGGATAGACATGTTCAACTAGAAACGAGCACCCAACCATCTAGACTTAAGTTTACCTAGAAACAACGTTAATCTAGAATTGAACAACATAACTGACTCTTCATGTTCCAAATTCTTATCCATTATTTTCTTATCATACCACTTTTTGGTTTGTTCTTTATACATATTAGCATTCTCATAAGAAAACTGACGAAACTCATCCAACTCATGTAACTGTAGCAACCTTGCTTCACCTGCAGCAGAATAGTCAAAATTTAGTTTCCACGTAGCCCAAGATGTTCTACGTTCTAATTCTAGCGTGAGATGACATGCTTTACCAAAAACAATGCAATAAGGGGACATGCCTAACGAAGTTTTATAAGCAGTTCTATAAGCTCACAAAGCATCATCAAGTTTAATAACCCAGTCCTTCCTATTCACATCCACAAACTTCTCTAAAATTGACTTTATTGCCCTATTGGATATCTCTGCTAATCCATTAGTTTGAGGGTGATAGGCAATAGCAATCTTATGATGAATGTTATGCAGTTTTAACAAATTACTCATTACTCTATTTAAAAAGTGTGTGCCCTCATCACTAATCAAGCATCTAGGTGTACCATATCTAGTGAAAATAAACTTTTGCAAGAAGAGAGAAACTACCTTCGCATCGTTAGTAGGGATGGCCAAATCCTTAACCCACTTTGAAACATAGTCAACGACCAAGAGAGTATAATTCTTACCGAATGAAGGCGAGAACGGACCCATGAAGTCGATGCCCCAAACATTGAACAACTCAACTTCTAATATTGGGTTTAAGGGCATCTCATGTTTCTGTGTCAAGTTACCTGATCTTTAACACCAGTCACAACTTTGAGCGAATATTAAAGCATCTCGAAATAGGGACGGCCAAAAGAAACCACTTTAGAGAATCTTTACTGCAGTTTTACGTCCAGCGAAATGTCCATCATATGGATATTTATGGCACACCTCCAGAATCTCCTTCTGTTCATGCTCAACAACACACCTGTGAAGAATATTGTCAGGTCCGAATTTAAACAAGAAAGGTTCATCCCATCTATAAAATCTAACATCATGAAAGAACTTTTTAATCTGGTGCTTACTTAAATCGTTAGGAATTATGTTGCTAACCAGATAGTTTGCGTAATCAGCATACCAATGGACTTCAGAAATAGCTAATAGATGCTCATCAACAAAATGTTCTTTAATTTGTGAGTTATCATGTTGCGAAGAAGACTCTAGCCTAGACAAGTGATCTGCTACTTGGTTTTCTGTTCATTTTATATCTCTTATCTCTAAATCAAACTCTTGTAGCAATAATATCCATCTAATTAACCTAGGCTTGGCTTCTTTTTTTGCAAACAAGTATTTTAATGTAGAATGATCCGTAAAAACTATCACTTTAGTCCCAATCAAATATGAACGAAATTTATCAAATGCGAAAACAACAGTTAAAAGCTCTTTCTCAGTCATAGTGTAGTTTAACAGATTACTATTCAAAGTCTTACTTGATGATAAATAGGATGAAGAATTTTACCTTTCGCTGACCCAACATTGCACTGACTGCAAAATCACTTGCACCACACATTAGTTCAAATGGCAAGTTCCAATCTGGTTCAATTATGATAAGAGCTGAACTAAGTGCATCTTAAAGTGTCTCAAAAGCTTTCAAACAGCTTTCATCAAAATCAAAGGGTCAATCTACTTCTAACAAGGTTTAAAATTTGAGCAAAGTTTTTGATAAAACGATGGTAGAAACCGGCGTGTCCTAAGAAACTTTTAACACCTTGTATAGTAGTAGGAGGGGGTAATTTGGCAATCAAACCTATCTTAGCCCTATCGACCTCAATTCTTTTTCTTTAAATTTTGTGACCTAAGACTGTACCTTCACGTACCATAAATGACACTTCTCCCAATGAAACACAATGTTAGTCTCTTCATACCTTTTTAAAATATTCTCTAAATTTTCTAAGCAAACTTCAAACGACTTACCAAACATAGAAAAATCATCCATAAATATTTCTATCGTGTTTTCTACCATGTTAGAGAAAATAGCAGTCATGCATCTTTAGAAGGTGGTGGGAGCATTACAAAGACCGAACGACATCCTCCGAAATGCAAATGTCCTGTAGGGACACATGAAAGTAGTCTTTTCTTGGTCCTCCGGAACTATTGTAATTTGATTGTAACTAGAATACCCGTCTAGAAAGCAATAACACTCATTCCGTGCAAGACGATTAAGCATTTGGTCAATGAAGGGGAATGGAAAATGGTCTTTTCTAGTTACCTTGTTTAGGCAACAGTAGTCCATGCACACTCTCCAACCAGTCACAGTTCTCGTCGGGATCAACTCGTTACCATCATTGGTAATCATCGTCATACCACCCTTCTTGGGAACGCATTGAACCGGGTTAACCCAGCTGCTATCTGAAATGGAGTAGATCACCTTGGCATCTAACCATTTTATTATCTCATTTTTTACCACCTCTTTCATTTTGGGGTTGAGCCTCCTTTGGCTCTCGATAGAATTGGTGGCTCCTTCTTCTAAGATTATTTTGTGCATGCAAAAAGTAGGGCTAATTCCTCTTATGTCCGCTATGGTCCATCCAATAGCCCTCTTGTACTTAGATAAAAACTGCAAAAGTAAAGATCATGTTCATTAGTCAAATACGAAAAAATGATAACCGACAAAGTATCATTTAAACTCAAATATGATATTTTAAATGAGAGGGTAGGGGTTTCTTCTCCAATTCTGGAGGTTCAACGATGGAAGGTTGCAAGGCTTTCAAATTAGCTACTGCTGACTGCAGGAACTCAAAATGCTAGAAATGTGCCAAAATTGCGCCAGGCGCAATTTTCCATTCTTTTTTTACGGCCTTCAAATCTACTTCTAAGTCTTCAACAATCATTTGCTGGAGTTCCTCCATAGTTGCCTCTATTGCAGAGCACTCCTCGACTTTATCTGGGAGACGCATTGTATTAAGGACGTTGAATGTGACTTACTCATCATTGACCTTCATAGTGGTTTCTCCTTTCCTAACATTGAATATCGTGTCTCCAGTTGCTAAAAAAAGCCTCCCAATAATGATTGGCACCTCAAGATCTGCTTCACAATCCAAAATTATGAAATTGGCGGGAAAAATAAATTTATCAACCTGAACAAGCACATCTTCTATTTTCCTTTTCGGTTTCTTTATAGACCTATCAACTAGTTGCAAAGTCACGGTAGTGGGGCAAGCTTCTCCTATATTTAACTCTTTAAAGATAGAAAGAGGTATAAGATTAATGCTTGCCCCTAAGTCACACAATACTCTTCCTAGATTCATACCATCTATCGAGCGAGGGATAGTGAAACTACTTGGGTTCTTACACTTAACAGCCAATGGATTCCCTAAAGCATCACTACTGAATTTTGTTAGGGCTACCATCTCATACTCTCCTAATTTCTTACACCTAGAAATAATATCTTTCAAAAACTTGGTGTAATTAGGCATATGCTCTAAAGCATCTAGAGGGATATTGATATGCATCTGTTTCAAAATTTCAAAGAACTTTTTAAAATTACTATCCTAATTCTTCTTAACTAACCTTTGTGGGAAAGAGGAGGAATCTTATCATTACCTACCTGCGGAGTAGTGCAAGGCACTAGTTGTTTACCTTTGTCGGCCTTCTTACCTTTCTCTTATGAACTTATGGGTTCTGTTTTCTCTTCTGGTTGTGGAGTAGAGACAGATGCGGGAACAGGTGTAGCCACATCGGTTCCTCCATCTAGAAGTGAGGGTCCATCATAACTCAGTCCATTTCTTGTGATGACTGCCTTACACTGCTCCTTACCTTCACGATCTCGCTTAGGATTTTCTGTGTGTCTTGGCAATATACCTTGTGGTCTAGATTTTAGTTCATTCTCTATCTGCCCCACTTGCATCTCCAAGCTTCTCATTGCAACATCAGTTCTTGTCATATATTCTTTCATCATGGCCTCCAAACTCCCATTGTTACCACTTTGCTGAGATTATTCAGCACTCGTTTTTCATTGTATTATTGTGGTGGCAACGCAAGTTGAGTTGGGAAACCAGAAGGGGTGTAGTTTTACTTGTATTATTGAGCAGGTACTTGCGCACTGCTGTTGGCTACTCCTTGGTTACCCCAAGACAAGTTTGGATGGTGCCTCCATCCAGGGTTGTAGGTACTTGAATATGGGTTGAAATTTCGCTAAGCACCTTGACCTACATAATAAATAGACGCTGGATTAGTTGGACAATTTTCATACAAGTGGTTATCACCACAATAAACACAAGATATGTCCGAAATTTGTGAAACAGGAGATGGTTCAAGAATTGCTGCTGAAGTGGTGGTTTTTGTTTCCTTCTCCATTGTGAATTGTTTCAACATCTGGTTCATAGCTGCTATATGAGCTTACATTGAAGTTGTCGCGTCTAACTCAAAGATTCCGGCTGATGCTTGCTTCTTTGGTAATGACCTTCCTACTTCTCCTTGGTCATTAATGTTTGTCATCTTATTAAAAATATCAACGATCTTATTAATGGACTTTTCTAATAATGAGCCATTGGCTGCTGTGTTCAACATCATTCTTGATGAACGATCCAATCCCCTATAGAACTCTTCTATCTGCACAGATGCAGGCAATCCATGGCTCGGGCATCTTCTAAGTAACTCTTTGAAGCGCTCCCCAGCTTCTTGAACTGATTCGTTCGTCTTGTGTCGAAAAGACACAATTCTTCACGAAGGTCTACGTTTCGGGTCAAAGTATCCAAAAAATTTCTCTGTTAGTTATGTCCGCGTGGTGATAGAATTTGGTTCTAGTGCGTTTGGCCAAGTTCTTGAATTGTCTCTAAGAGAAAAAGGAAACAATTTTAGTCTTAGTGCATCTTCAGAGACACCAGGCAGTTGAAATGCATTAGCTATTTCAATAAAAGATTTGAGATGGGAATAAAGATCTTCGTTAGTCAATCCTCCAAACTGGCCCATAGTCTGCAACATTTGAACATGACTGGCTTAAGCTCGAATTATGCGGCTTGGGGTAAAGGATTACTTATTCCTGAATTTAGGTTATTGAACGCATGAGTGACATAATTCTGCATAGCTACATCTCGATTATCTACTAGAAGGATAGGATTAGGAACTTCTTCCGCTCAGTTTGCTGCTCCTTCACCTGCCATATCTCCGTTCACGGGTGGATCTTGTGGAAGTCGAGGATTTCATGAAGGAGGTGGATTTCGATTCATCTCGATGGTCTCTTCTTCAACTTCTTCGACTTCTACAACTTTAACTTCTTTCTCTTTTTTATTTTCTCTTTCTTTTCTCAACCTCTACTCACGATTTCTACTTTTAAGGGTTATTTCAAATTCTGGATCAAAGTTCAACCACCCATACCCTGTGCGCATACACAACTCCCTTAAAAGTTAGATATAACAATTAATTCCAATGACATAGGTATGCCATAATCACACATGAAACAATTCACTTAAAAAAGAATATGATTTTGAAAATTAAATCCCGGTAACGGCGTGAAAAACTTGTTAGGACTTTCTCTACCTTTAGAAAGATTAGAGCCTTGTGCAGCCTACACTGTCACAAGTAATACTTGGGAGTAATCCAAGGTCGAATCCTTAGGGACTTGTTGCTTTCAAAAACAGTTTTTAAGAAGTGAATGACTAAAATTTCAATGGTGGTTTATGGAGAAAATAGTGATGAAATGTTGTTGTTTGAGGTTTTAAATATCAAGCAATTTAATAAAACTAACCTCTTTGCTTCCTACATTAGTTTTGATGAAAAACATGGGAAATACACACTGTTGGAAAAATGCGCCAGACGCAATATGACTTTTCTTGGGGAATTTGAGTTCTACTCTTTCACTACCGCTATTGGTTGTTGCAGAGGTTAGGGTAACCTACAATCATATGCCTATGTGTGATTACAATCCTAGAGAATATTTATCAACTCATTTGCATTTAAGGGTCAGAGGGCCTATGTCTAGGACCATGTTTTATGCGCTTATGTCTAAGTCACATCTCATATTGGTTTCCTATTATTTTACCAAACTCACCCTTCTCATAGTTGGGCTTTAGTGTATAAATCAAAATCCCACTGTCCAAATGGAAAAAAGATGTAAAGAGAAGTTTTTAGAAGCCAATCCAAAAAAGTGTCAGGCGCAATCTGGGCAAAATCCCGAGCGTGTTGAAAATCAAATCATTTTGACTAAGGCATTTTTCAAAGAGGTTGATAACTAATGTAGTGCATAATTAAAGGAAAGAAAACCCACGAAAATATAAAGGAAGTAATTTTCATGGAATTAAAACGAATAAATAAGTCGTATAAGGAGTTCTAGCTTAACACTCTTCTCTTTTGAGCATGAGGGGAGTGTAAACTCGCTTAAGAACTGTAAAAAGCCAGAATAGATGAAGAACAAAAGGTAGAACTTGAATTAAAAGCAATACGGTAAGCAACAGTATGAAAATACAAGGAAATAACAACTAAAACTTAAATCTAAAGCATAAGAACGAGTTCTACAATGAAGAAGGAATGAAATGAAGCTGAAAACGAGCTTGGAAGGGATGATTTGTTGTTGAGGGAGAGGCTCCCTTTTATAGGCCTTTGAGTTGGTTGAACTCCTCATCATTTTAGATAGAAATGGGTTGAGATTCACCTAACAACCCTTTATTGACTTGGACTCACGGTTGTAGCTTGATTCAAACATGTTGGAAATATTCCCCTTGCCCTTCATTAAGTGAAATGCACATTTTGGCCAAGTTTGACTTCAAAATTGCGTTAGGGGCAATTTGTCTACAAAATGGATTCTATGATTTTCTTCAAACTTTGACCATTTTTTTCTCATTTTTTCCCTAAAGTACCATATATTGCAATTTATCCAGAAATGTTCTATGCATGTTCTACTTTAAGAATATGTTAACCTTTTTAGCAAATAATAATGGGAAAGGGTTCAAGTTTGTGGTCAAACAGACCTACCGACACACATTTCTACAGTAAAAAGTAAACCTTAACAAGCACCATCTATGGAAAGAAAAAAAAGTCATTGCTCAACCCAATCTATAAACCCACCAACACTTGATATGAGGAAGAGTGTATAAAAAATCCAAGTAAATTCTTGAAGAAGAAAGCTTAGATCTATTAAGAACAACGATACCCATAGTAATCTAAGTATCTCTACAATTGTATGATATTGTCCGCTTTTGGCATAACCTTGACGGTTTTGCTTTTGGTTTCACCCAAAAAACCTCGTATCAGTGGAGCTAACTGTCCTCATCTATATGTCATGGATCATGCTCTTACCTAGGCAATGTGGACTTTATTTGCATTCACATTACAAGCTCAACAATTCTCCCCTCAAACAAAGTACCACTAAGCCTCCCCTCAAGTAGTCACTCATTCGTGTACTCTCGAACCCAAACGAGAGCTTACTACTGTTCAAGGCTTCTGCCACACCTTGGTAAAGCACCACAAATTACACCATGACAATATCTTCTAAGACTCAACAGTTCTTTGTTCGGCACTTGAGGATTCACCGACACAGCTAGGTTTAGACCATTGCTCTGATACGACTTGTTAAGGACAACGATACCCCAAGTATCTCCACAATAAAAAGGGTGGCAACTCAAGTTCAAAATGGCACCTCCTCTAGTGGAGACAAATCGACCAATCCCAAAACGAGGTAAGTCGAATGACAAGTTCACCATGCCAAAAGAGAAGCTGTAATGAGTGAACCAGAGTCAGGCTCTATGCTGTTCTAGCAACCTATGTGTCGAAGCAATGTGCAAGTGTACACAACAAAAATGTAGCAAGTGATAAAAGATTGTCTCCACAATGATTGAAATTATAAATTCGCCCTAAAACTCAACTTGAGAAAATGGTAGTGAAACGAGGATTCTTTCGCTTATGAAACAAGACTACAATTAACTTGTTATAGAGAACTAAAACGACCCGAAATGAGACAGGAAATTGAAGCATGAGAGCATCGACTAGGGGAGCTAGCCCAGGACGTAACGAGCCGACCCGTGCCAAAAGACAACCTAGCACCAAGGCCATCACGATGCCGCAGTACTGACCCCACCTTGACCCTGAGGCCATCACGGTGCCTTGGCGCCGGCTTCTTACCTTGGCCTTCGGGCCAAGGCACCATTTGGGCTTCGTCCGCTCGGATCTACATCAAGAGATTAAACACATCTGTTCGAGGCTGAGGCCAGCATCCACCCTCTTCTGCTAATTAACGATCATTGGGCCTTGTAACTTCGAATTAGGGCTCAACTACAGAAGGTTCTGGAACCATCCTCACAGCTATAAATAGTAGTGCAGTCTAACCCTATGGAGGCAAGTAACATACCTGAAACCTACTATTTCTCAACTCCCCTTTGCTAACTTAGGCATCAGAGTCCGTGTAACTAAGGTCACACCAGTTTAAATTAGTTTAGTTTTGCAGGTATCAGTTCCCGTATCATCGAGTTAGGTGCGTGCAAGAAGGAAAACCAGACGGTCGAAATCCACGCATCAACAATTGGCACCGTCTGAGGGGACGATACATCAAAGGAAGCTTAGTCGAAGCGAAATCCCGATTCGAGGCGAAATCCTGATCTGAGGCGTGTAGAGTGGAGCAAGACAACATGAATCCTGGTGAGAGCCAATAGTGTTTTGAAAAGAAGGGCCTGAATGAAGCGGTCGACCCCTCGGGTAAGGCGAGACCGAGCCCTAATCATCGACTTAGTTCAACCACCATTGATAGGGGAGAACAGGTTGAGGAGATAGAATCTGCCCCTCTGACAGCCGAAGATCGACGAGTCTGATGGAAAATATACATACATGCGCAGCGGAAGCGAGCAAGGATCGAAATAACAATCTAGATGCATATTACAACCTAGGATTAAACATGCATGATCATACATTATGATGCTTAGAGAAAGGTAAAGAAAATTACATACCTTTGTAGCTTTTCAAATTTCTTCAATTAGCTCCAATGAGGACCACCAAAAGGTCTTCCTAGCTATTCTCAAGACTTGGAATAGAGTGGTGAGACTCTTTTTAGAGAAGGAGAATTTGAGAGAAATATGGAGCTAAAAGGAGTTATGTAAGCTTTTTGAAAAACATCAGATGACCAAAGGTTCCAAGAGTTTTCAACGTTTGAAAAAAAGCCTTCTTAAATAGGTAAATTACATGCAACTCTTGCATGTCAAAGTTCACCAAAAGCTTACAACACATATTCCACTCATGCATGACATGGCTAAGTGTCAAAATGCATGTCTAAGTTCACCGGAAGCTAACAACACATACTCCACTCGTGCATGGCATCACTAAGTGTCAAAATGCATGTCTAAGTTCACCAAAAGCTTACAACACACATTCCACTCATACATGCCATGGTTAAGTGTCAAAAAGTGGATTTTTTGAGATTATTTAAATGTTCCACTCAACAAGTTAGTGAAATTTCTCACTAACTTGGTTAAAAATATTATTTTAATCTTCTTAGTCAACCTTTGACTTACTCTAGTCAAATTCAACTATTTGACTTTTTCCGAAATCCAACTTTTTGATGAAATCCATGCCTCCGATTATGAATACGCATTCATAATTTTAATATTTAAATCCTATACAAATATTTTGACCAGATTTCTCAATTTATATCATATATCAATTTCTTAATCATATCTCATATGATTAACCTAATTCGTACGATTCAAATTATTCCTTCAAATTATTCCAAGTTTATTCCTATATGAGCTAGCCAGGGGACCTTATGGACCTACAAATCATGAGCTCCAACGATCCGAGATTAACCGGTTAAACTCTTTTACCTAGTTAATCAATATTCGTTAACTACCGGGTCACTCTACTAAAGCCCGTAACTGCACTCTCCTCACTGTAGATATATTATGTCCATTTGATATAACCATGATCGGTAAGTCGACCCTTCACAGGTTGTTCGTAATTACAGCTGGGTCAAAATACCGTTTTACCCCTGTAATTACCTCTTGTTCCTTAAGTTCCACTGTTCCTATAAGGAATAATGATTTGTAGTCTAACTATCAAATCAAAAAATTCCTCTCAAACCTTTTGATGATGGTGGCACAAATTGTTCAAGACCTGGATTCAGCCCTTAAGAGAACAACCTCTCTACTATCTCAAAATTGGGTAGAAGTGAATTTCTTCTTGCACCTTATGTCCCTAGTTATCTACCTGGTCTTACCCCTGAAATGAGAGGCTTATTGAGCTACCGCTGTTGAGCTGCTCTCACCCATGTAGATCTAAGGATAATCCTGAGTAAATAGAAGTTCATAGTTAGCTCAGGATTAAGATCGAGTTACTTAGCCATCAAAGTCGAGATAGTCAGTTTCAGACAGTAAACGGTGTTATAAAGTAAAAATGACTATCTCATGGTCCGATCTTATGCAAACTCTTTGCACATGACGCCCCCACTCGCATGTCTTCACATGAATGAATTAGGATCACATCGTTTATACTAGCTACAAATGGGCCACATCCATAGTGTCCCCAAAATAAGGCATCCAAACCTTGTTCCTATACTATAGACCATTTAGATTGTTAACTCAAACTTGATCCATATTTATGTCTCTACATAAAGTTTATGTCTCATGTAACAGTCTAGGATCCTTAGTTTATTGGATTTAGATCTAGTAAGAACATTTTATTGGATCAATAACTACTTATTGATTAAAACCTTCAATAACAACTTTATTGAATGATAAAAAGTATATCTGGCATTTACAAACTATGAGTTTTTGGACATGAAACCCAACAGAGTCAACATTGGAAACAGATTGGGGAGTGACGAAAGAGAAAGCCTTATAAAATTCCTCAGAATCAACGTTGACGTGTTCGCATGGTTGAAGGGATGTGAATCCCGGAGCGGAAACGGATTTTCGTTGCTGATTTTCGGGATACAAAATCGAATTACAAAGTAGGAAAATACAGAGGAAACTCAAACCTTTGAAGAACGTTTCTTCAGTGAATTCCCCTCGAACACCACCACCGGATCTTCCTCGCTATCCTCTTGGGTCTCGGGATCGTGCTTGTGGTAGCATCTTGATCGAAGAGAGGGAGAGATTGAGAGAATTTTTGAGAAAATTCGTGGGTTTTTCTTTCTTGGTTCTGTTCTGTAACCAACGTTATTCCCATTCCCAAACTCTTGAAGAAGAAGAAGGGTGACGTGAGGTAACTCCCCACGTCACAAAACCTCCCACTCCCCTGCAATTTTGCAGGGGATTTTAATATTATTAATATTAATAATATATATATATATCTTTATATAAATAATTAATATATATATAATAATTAAAATATAAAATTAATTTATTAATTAATCATATTAATTAATAAATAATTATTAATTATTAATCAAATTAATAATTAATATATATATATATAAATCAAATAAATAATTAACACTTAATTATTTATCATAAAAATAGAATCATATTCTATAACATTTCTCTCGTATAACCTATAGTTCTAATGTACATCTTATGCACATTATTTTTAACCTATAGTTTTAACATGAATCTTATTCATGTTAATTTTTTATTTGAATCTCATTCAAATAATTTCTCTCATAATATATAATTTTAATTTATAACTAACTATATATATTATAATGTATTAATATACATATAATCCCTTAAGTAATTTGAACATTTCAAATTCTTCCAAAACCTTGATCCTCGTTGTACCTGTTATGAGCTAGCAAGGGGACCTAATAGACCTACAGATCCGAAGCTCCAACGATGCGAGATTAATCGGTCAAACTCATTGACCGAGTTAATCAAGTTTCGTTAACGACGGGTCATTCCACTAAAGACCCGCAGTTGCACTCTTCTCACTGCAGAACGTTTTCGTGTCCACGGATATACGACCATAAATGACGAGTCAATACTTCACGAGTGTTCGTAGCTCAAGTTGGGTCAAATTACCGTTTTACCCCTGAGTTACATCTTATTCCTTAAACACCACTGCTCCTCTAATGAACAACCCGGTTATGGTCCAACCAATAACCGGAAGTCCCTCTCGGCCAATGAGAGGGCGGGGCCCCTTGTTCAAGTCCTGGAGTCAGCATTTAAGGGAACACATCTACTCCCCTAAAGTCGGGGAGGAGTGAATTCCATCTTGTGAAGTTATGTTCCCAGCTCCCCACTCGGTCTCGTCCCCAAAAGGAATGTTGAGTCGGCGATTTGGGCCACTCTCACCCATACAGATCAAAGAACGAGCCCTCACGGGCAGGAGTCCATAACTCACTCAGGATTGAGAATGAGTTGCCTGGTCATCCTAAGAAACAACAATCAATTAGTTAATAGTGGTACATCTAAAGATTGGCTATTTCGTGGTCCGATCTTATACAAACTCATTGTATAGGATACCCCCACTCGCATGTCTCCACACGAACGACCTGGATCGAGTCGTTTGTAACCTTTACAGAGTGGGCCGTATCCATAGTGTTTCCAGGATAAGGTACCCAGCCTTATCCATATACTATAGACCCTTTAGGTTATTCACGGGACATTATCTGTAAAGACCCAAATTTCTGACACGTTTAACGAAGTAACGGCCCTATAATGCTTACTGAACCCTCCTATTTAAGGTAACGAAACAGTAATGTTCTCCTAATGCAACATACAAAATGGAGGCACACAATAATGGAATATCCAAGAGATAATACCTGCCTCAGTGGTCAGGAATCCATTCAAGAAAATAATCGTTTTGTCTCGCAATCCCAAATACATCAGTAATTTGAATAGTAAAAAAAAATATCCATAAAGCAATAAGAGAAAGTGTTCTTTGAGTTAACCCAATGTCTAATTCCCCATTTTATTCCATAGCAGTAAGATTTTAATGACACCTGCATTGCACGACATTATTCCCTAGCCTAACCGACACAACTAGTGATCCCGCCTCAGTCAGACCTCCTCCACGTCATCACCACGGTCGGCCCGGTTCACACCTGAAACAAAGAAGGTAGAGGGGGGGGGGGTGAGTACATAAATACTCCGTAAGTAGCCCACCCTAACTAAACACCACAACACGCTCGTAATCACAGCCACATCAAAAGTATAATAGCAGAACAAACATATAGGCAGTAGGAGATAATAATAATAATAAATTAACATTTCCATACAAGCAACCCAACGCCTAGACTTCCGGGACTCCACCCGCTCGACTCACTCACCTATGTCCATACTTGAACTAACACTCACTCCCACCCTATGTTAATACTTCAAGTCAAACTTTTCGAGGCGTAACGGCTCTTGACATTTATTCCCAAGATATCGACCTCCCTCTACAACGGTTGGTGTTCGACCTTGCCATTTATTCCCAAGGTCTAGAACTGTTACTCGTAAGCACCCCTTCACATTAGTCCTCTGAGTCTAACTCCTCGAGTCGTATTGGCCCTTGACATTTATTCCCATGGTCTCAATACTTCTCTACAGTAACTTGAAGTTCGACCTTGCCATTTATCCCCAAGGTCTAGAACAGTGCACCAGTCCTTGACATTTATCCCCAAGGTACCGATGACTACCCGGTGTATTGGTTCTTGACATTTATTCCCAAGACCCCAATACTTCTCCATAGAAACCTGATGTTCGGCCTTGCCATTTATTCCCAAGGCACCCACTCAAAGCTTTGAATAATCCACGCGTCTAGTATGCATTTTCAATTCAGACACCCCACAGGTTAACGATCCACTAACCCGACCTATCACTAGTGACAATTCCCACTAATCTTACAAAGACAACCTATAAGTATGTCTTCCACATTTCAATTCACAACTCAATTTTTACCAGCATGCTTTTCCTAGTACCAAACAAATACACTAACTCAGCAGCTTCCAACAAAATGATATAAAACTATATAACAGGCTAACAACACATGCAATTCGTCTCCGACATGTTTACAAACGTCATGGGTTAACTTCTTCCTACTACAATAATCAGAACTGACCCATCATAACCAACTAGAAGAAATCATGCATTTTCATAATGTCTAGCAATGAAACAACAACAAGTAACACAATGATAATCACTAAGAGTTCACCAACCACGGCTAACAATTTCCTAATGCACGAAATAATTTATTCTAATTAAAAATCAGCACCAAAACCATTCCGTTAACACTAAATAACGCACGCACTCGCCCCCTGGTGCTACTTACACACTGCTATACTCCTATATCCTGCATCAACTCACCACCTAAAAAACAATAGACAATGGAATAATTAATACAAAATTTCCAGCTGTCTAAATTCATTCTAAGAGATATTGCAATGTCCATTACCGCAAAAATCGACTTCGTCTAGGTGCGGGTAACTCAGGCCTAACTCGAATGGTTGCGGGTTGCGAAAATCGAGCATTTAATGGTTATGGGTAGATGCCGGGATTGGAAACTGCTGCTGTCCGGACTATTTTAGCAGTAAAAATTCACCAAAACGATGCTCACGACGCTGTGTGCAGCAAGAACCCGCGCCACGACCAGCTGCTATCGGAATCCGCGCACCACCGCTGCTGCCGACGCCCGTGCACCGCTGCTGCCCGACGTCCGCGAACTGCTGTTGCCCGTCACCCGCTCACACCTGCCCGTTGCTGCCCGACGCCGCACACCGCCACTGCCCGGAGTCGCCGCCGCCGTCGCCTGCCGCGCCACCGCCTGCTGCTGCTGCTGTCAATCGCCGGTGGTCGCCGTTCGTCGAGTGTTTCCGGGAGGGTTGAGGCGCCGGTAGAAGAAAGAAAACGAAAACTAAAACGGGGAGGGGAAGAAGAGGTTCACGAAATGGGAGGGGTTTTTTTTGGGGGCTAGGGTTTTCTCCTTTCCTTCCTTTTGTTTTTACAAGAAGGGATCCATTTGGGCTAGGTCCTTTTCTTTTTCGCTCTTGTTTTCAAACAAGAAAGGCCCACTTGCTTAGATACTTAATTTGGGCCCAACTAACCAGAACAATTATAGAGAAAACAATTTCCTCCTTACACAATAATTGGACACGTGAGTACATTTCAACACTCATAACAATTACCACAGCACCTCGTAATAAAATGAAATGAACAATGAAATTAAATAAAAAGAAATTTCTAAGAAAAGAGGTCCGGGGACTAGAGATAAACTAACCTGAGTAACGCGGGGCGTTACATTATCCAGTCATATATCAGGGGTATATCAAATATATACCCCGTATATCAACTATATACCCAGTATATATACTGTCCCGATTACATCAAAAATAACCTTGGATGTTTAGTTTATTGGATTTTGGACAATGCAAAGCTATGATTCAACAACAAATTTATTGAATCAAACTTTATTAAATAGACATTTGTTTTTACAAAATACAAATTACGAGTTTTGGGCAACACACCCAACAAACTCCCACTTGAACTAAACTCGAGTGGGGTGTACATTATCATAAAGCAAAGGGAAAATATAATAAACTAGGCCATACACTATACCCAATTACATTTCTCCCACTTGCCCTAGACTAACTGTACAAAGCTCGTAAACCTAGACTTTCTAGATGGCCCTCAAACACTTTAGCCGTGAGTGCCTTTGTAAAAGGATCAGCAATATTGTGCTCTGTAGCGATCTTCGTGACAATCACATCTCCTCGCTGCACTATCCTTTCGATGTGTTTGCCTCTCTTATGGCTTCGAGGTTCTTTAGAATTTGCCACAGCACCACTGTTATCACAATAAAGTGTGATGGGCAAGTTCATGTTTGGAACGACGTCCAAATCTGTCAAGAACTTTCTAAGCCAAACCGCCTCTTTTGCTGCTTCACAAGCTGCAACATACTTAGCCTCCATCGTGGAGTCTGTGATGCATCCTTGTTTGATGCTTCGCCAAACTACCGCTCCTCCGTTAAGAGTGAATACTGACCCCGACGTGGATTTCCTTGAATCCTTGTCTGTTTGGAAGTCAGAGTCAGTGTATCCTATAAGGATCAAATCCTTAGTGCCATACACGAGCTTGTAGTCCCTCGTTCTCCTAAGATACTTGAGGATTCCCTTAACAGCAGTCCAGTGATCACATCCTGGGTTGGATTGGTACCTACTGACCATCACTACCGCAAAGCAAATGTCAGGCCTCGTGCACAGCATAGCGTACATCAGGCTGCCCACTGCTGAAGCATAAGGTATACGTCTCATATCCTCAACTTCTTGAGGTGTCTTAGGACATTGTTCCTTAGATAGATGAATTCCATGCCTGAAGGGTAACAAACCTTTCTTGGAATTCTGCATCGAATATCGAACAAGCATCTTGTCGATATAAGTTGCTTGAGACAGGGCTAACGTTCTGTTCTTGCGATCCCTTAGAATTTGGATGCCAAGAACATACTGAGCTTCTCCCAAATCTTTCATTTGGAACTCAGTCGCTAGCCACTTCTTTATGTCAGTGAGGTATCCTACATCATTCCCAATGAGTAGGATATCATCCACACACAACACTAAGAAGGCTACGGTGTTGTTGACGATCTTCTTGTATACACAAGGCTCATCAACGTTTTGGTCAAAACCATAAGATTTTATCGCAGTATCGAACCTTATGTTCCCAAGATCGAGATGCTTGTTTGAGTTCATATATGGACCGTTTAAGCTTGCAAACTTTTTGCTATTGACCTTGTTCTATGAACCGTTCGGGTTGAGACATATAAATACTTTCTTCAAGATTGCCATTCAGAAAAGCAGTCTTGACGTCCATTTGCCATATCTCATAGTCATAATATGTGGCAATGGACAAAAGTATTCTAATAGACTTAAGCATAGCTACAGGGGAGAAGGTTTCTTCATAGTCCACCCCTTCCCTTTGTGTGTAGCCTTTTGCCACAAGTCTCGCCTTATAGGTCTGTACCTTTCCTTCGGCGTCTCGTTTTCGCTTGTAGATCCATTTGCACCCTATGGGTTTTACCCCGTCAGGTTGATCTACAAGTTCCCAAACGGAATTGAAGTACATCGACTCCATTTCCAGGTCCATTGCTTTGACCCATTTGTCCTTGTCAGTATCTTCCATTGCTTTCTTATAGGTCAATGGATCCTCGACGCCGTCATCAGGTATGACAACTTGAGTTTCAGTTAAACCTACGTGGCGGTCAGGTTGTGACACAATCCTCCCACTACGTCAAGGCACCCTCAACACTTGAGGTGGATGTGACTGACGCGATGTGCTTGCTTCATCAACAACTCTTGTTGTAGTGACAGTTTGATCAACAACTCTTGTTGACGTGTTTATAGCCTCTTCGGAAATCTCGTTAATTACTACCTTACTTCGTGGTTTATGATCTCGAACATGGCCTTCTTCTAAGAAAGTAGCATTTGTTTTATACAAACACTCTGTTTTCTTTATGATCGAAGAAGAGACCACCTTTCGTCTCTTTAGGGTAACCTACGAATAGGCATACTTTTGAACGAGATTTCAGTTTCTTCGGGTTAGTCATGAGCACGTGTGTCGGGCATCCCCAAATGCGAAAGTGACGTAAACTAGGTTTACGACCCTTCCACAGCTCAAAGGGTATTTCAGAAACACTTTTTGATGGAACTACGTTCAAAATATAAACTGCAGTCTCCACTGCATAACCCCAAAACGAGTTAGGCAACTGAGCATAGCTCATCATTGATCGAACCATGTCCAACAAGGTTCTGTTTCTCCTTTCTGATACACCGTTTTGTTGAGGTGTACCAGGGGCTGAGAGTTGGGACGTGATTCCATGTTCTATCATATAGTCCTGGAATCTTAAGTCCATATACTCTCCACCCCGATCTGATCGAAGTGTTTTAATGGTTTTACCTAATTGATTTTCAACTTCAGTCTTGTACTCCTTGAACTTTTCAAGGGCTTCAAACTTATGTTGCATTAGGTATAAATAACCATACCTTGAATAATCATCGATAAAAGAGATGAAGTATTCATACCCTCCTCGAGCTCTAACATTCATCGGACCGCAAAGGTCTGAATGTATAAGTTCTAAGGGCTCTTTGGCTCTACAACCTTTTCCAGTAAAAGGTCTTTTTGTCATCTTGCCTTCAAGATAAGACTCACATGGTGGTAAAGAATCGTCTTCTAACTTACTTAGATAGTCATTCTTAACCAACCTCCCAATCCTATTGAGATTAATGTGACCTAATCTTAAGTGCCAAAGATAGGTATCTTCTTTTTGAGAAACTTTTTGCCTTTTATTTTGAGTTCTAGCATTTTTAAACAACTCGGTATTTAAAACTGCTTTAGTTATGGTTGGTCTTAGCACATACAAGTTGTTTTCAAGTAAAGCTAAACAAATATTAACACCATTTCTTGAAATGAACGCTTCATTTAAATGAAATGAAATTGAATACATCTGTTCCAACAAACAAAAATTGAAATTAAGTTTCTTTTAAATTTAGGAACAACGTACACATTATCTAGTAATATATACATATTCTTGTTTGTAAACAACTTGAGCTCCCCTACCGCCACATTTGAGACGACCTCTCCCGTTCCGACCTTGAGAGTCATCTCTCCGGCGTCAAGCTGCCTCCAGGAACTAATTCCCTGAAATGAAGAACAAACGTGATTAGTGGCTCCTGAATCCAGTATCCAGGCGGAGTCATCATTCTCCACTAAACATGTTTCCAATACAAGTAAATCATATTTACCTTCGTTGGCTTTCTTCTTCTCGGCCAAGTACTTTGGGCAGTTGCGCTTCCAATGCCCGTCCATATTGCAGTGGAAACACTTTCCTTTCTCTGCAACCTTGACCTTGCCTTTCTGGGCAGCAGCAGCTGAGTCAGGTTTAGACCCCTTACCAGCAGCCTTCTTCTTCTTAAAAGTCCTACTTCCAGAAGAAAAGGGCGCAAACCTGGTTCCAGAGGACGATCCTCTTTTGAACCTCTTTGAGGTGGCAACATTTGCCTCCCCTTCTTGTCCCTTACATTTCATAAGAGACTGGTAGGTCTGCAGCTCGTTTAGGAGCGTGGTAAGAGTGTACTCCAGCTTATTCATAACTGCATTGCTGCGGAATGGAAGGAAACTCTTCGGAAGAGATTCCAGGATAAAGCTGACCTGACTCTGCTCGTCTATGACGGCCCCGTTCGACTCAGCCACGTTGAAGTGGACCATCAGGTTGAGAACGTGTTCTCGCACTGATGAACCCTTCTTCATGCGAGAGTTGTAAATGAACTTAAGGGCTTCATGTCGAGCCTGTGTAGACGGTTGTCCAAACATGCTCTGCAGCGAGTCCATGATCTCCTTAGCGGTGACCATGTCCTCGTGCTTCTTGGCAAGCACATCAGATATGCTCGCCAAGTTGTAGACCTTGACCTTGTCATTGGCCTTGATCCACCTGTCATAGGCGTTGCGCACCGCCACAGTGGCGTTAGGCGCAAGAGTTTGAGGACAATCCTCTTGCAAGACGAACCTAAGATCATCTATCACGAGAATAGTGTTTAGGTTTGACTTCCATTATTTGTAATTTTCGCCATTAAGTCTTTGCACGGCTAAGAGTGCAATAATAGAAGTAGACATGCTGAAAGTAAAAACAAATCTATATTAGTTTCATGCATTTGCCTTTTAAACCCAATCAAAATTTTAGCAAAAGTAATTAAGCACCCTAACAAAATTGTTTTGCAACGACGCTTCAGTGATTTAGAGCAACAGCCACCGTAGGGCGGACAGGTACTCCTTCACTGAATTGAGACATTCTCAACTAAATTTTACACCAGAATAACTCTTATTCCTATAAATTTTAGTCATCGTTTATTTGGTCAGGAAATTGCTAACTAACTTAACAATTTCCCGTAAGTGTGACCCAACATTTTTCGGACCTTAGAGGTCCACCCCAATAATCCTATCGTAGGGAAGGAAAATATTGGAGCAGAACCTAAGAGACTCCTATCCATTTCTAGAGTTTGCCTTGATTTTGATTTCCATACAATGAACCCTCCGTAGGGATGGTCGCTCCAGGACGACACGTACGTCATGTATGAAACCTCACGGTGCAAACCAATGGCGGAGACCGCAGGATGTGTTGTCACACGTCCTTCTCCCACTTACTATGGACACTATCTCTATTCACCTCGATATTGAACCATGCAAACACCTTCCGTAGGGAGGCCGCGCCCAGGGCGACACGAGGCCGAGCATGGAACTCACAGCGTGAATTTAAAGGAGAACGTGAGAGAGAGAGTAAAATATGTTATATATACTTTGTATATCAAATATATACGCTGTATATTACATATTCTTTTTTGCTCCCACTTAGTATTCCAAGACTAGGGTATATTACTTGGATAAATCCCGGCTAAGTGAAATTAACTAAGTGTATTTTTAGTCGGCCCAATATAACTATTATATCGGAAGTTGTACAATAATGTTTTAGTTCGTTAAACACTTTAATAAACCAACGACATTATTGCTTGTATATAAAATATTGACTAATTCAACCCCCAGGTTGGTTCCCAGGTAGAGGTGTTCCGTTACGGTCAGCTTAAATACCTCAGCCTAGACAGAACCTTCCTTAGACAGGGTTCCCTTATAGACAACATTTTATATTTAGTCTTTTATTATTTCATTTTAAACCTAGTTAAAACAAAATAAAAGACTACCCCCTGATCACATTAGAAGATATAACCTAAGGTCTAATTAATTTTAAACCCCTTTAAGATTAATTAACTTAGAACTTATGTTTGCATGCAACTCTTTATTATAGATTTTAATTTCTATCTACCACATTTTATAACTCTTATAAAATTAAGAAATTAAAACTATAAACATGCATTGAAAGCATACATTAATATAACAATTATATTACCCAAAATAATGTCATGCTCAATGCAACTTTATTTTCATCTAATTAATACAACACTTATATTAATTATGAAAATAAAACATGCATTCATACATTATAACATTTATAACTATATGATGCATGACCATACATACATACTATATATCAAACATACATATTATGCATGTAACCTATGGTGAGATTCTAAAACTATATGGCATACAATATGCTATATGATTTTAATTAAAAATATACATTCATAATGCATAAAATAATTAAATAGGAAAGTTGGAACGGTTTTTGGCACCCTAAAAAAACGAAATAATAAAAAATAAGAAAACCGACTGCATCCGCCCTCGAACCGCGAACCGGAGCCTCGGAACCGCGTCGAAAACACCCGGGACAGCGCCGCGGCGCCCTGGCATGGCGCCATGGCGCTGCACAGCGCTGTGGCGCTACAGTGCAGCGCCGTGGCGCTGCTGCAAATACAGTTTTAGGCATGACTAGGTAAATCTTATTCTTAAGTATTTAGGCTCTATGTGAAATATAAATCTAGCAACAAGTAAAGCTAAACACGTGCCTCTAAGTTTTTCCAAACAATAAAAGCGTAAGCAGTTGAAGTATATTAATCACTCATTCAAGAACATTAAATGACAAAAAACAGACTTTACTAGACAGTCGGAACTTTGATGTTCAAGAAGTTCTATTCACGAGCAAAAGTTTTCAACCTCCACTAAATTAGTTTAGCTAAAATACATTGTGGGAGTATTAAAAAATGACGAAATAATAGAACTCATAATAAAAACAGCTGAGAAAAGGGAAGAAAATAGAATGGGTCATCCATTTAACCACTTGGCACAACTCCTAGCTATTTTATTCTTCCTTCTTTTGCACCAGCTACCTTCTTCAAGTAATACTCTCCTTCCTTGTCATGGCCTTCTTCTGAAATTCTTTTGGGATTGCTGCTTAGTACAACTTTCATTTAATTAGTATTTATTCCACCCCTTGAAATTAGGGAAACACATAATCGAGTTGTACGTACATCGGTAAAAAAATGCTGGTGAAACGAGTAAGTGCACTATTTTTGTCACTGCTTTTGGCTCAATCTCTAGCATTGCAGGCCATTATCCCTTGAAATACCAGATGCTAGGCAGAGATCCACAATGCTCCAGCATGGCCTGCACTTTAGAACAAAGCATCGAGAATGAGTGCAAATTTCACAAATTTTCCTTTCTAAAGCTCAAGAATTGTTTATCCTTAAGATATCATTATTTGCACTCTAAATGCATGCAAATCATGGTTGATAGTTTTCAATAACACTCAACGTCACACTAAAATGAACCCAATTTAAATCTAATATTGAGAGTTACCATTGATGGGATGTGAATCCCGGAGCGGAAGAGAATCTTCGTTCATGATTTTTTGAGAAAACAAAAACAAAGGTGTGGAGAAGTGAAAATACAGGAGAAAATGCTTTCTTTACTTTTGAAGAACTCTTCCTCAATTTGATTTCCTGAACACTACCTAAGAGTCTTCCGTGCTATCCACTTGAGTCTCGAGATCGTGCTTGTTGGAGCACCTATTTGGAATGTGAGGGAGAATTGAGAGAGAGAGCTTGATCGAGAGAGAGTTTGATCTTCCAGGGGAAGAAGAACCATACAGAACTATTCTGTACAGTTTAACCAAATGTGACGTGGGGTAACTCCCCACGTCACAACTTCCCGCTCCCCTACAATTTTGCAGGGTAGTTTTTAATTAATAATTAATAATTAATTAATTAAATCTAATATTAATTAAATAAATATTTAACAATTAATTATTTAAAATTTAATTAAATATCACATATTTAATTAACCTCATATATTTGAATCTTATTCAAATGCATCTATCTCGTATAACCTATAGTCGTAATGTACACCTTATGCACATTATTTTTAACCTATAGTTTTAATATGAATCTTATTCATATTAATTTTATTTGAATCTCATTCAAATAATTTCTCTCACAATATATAGTTTTAATTTAGAATTAACTATATATTATAATCTATCAATATACATATATTCCCTTGAGCAATTTGAACAGTTCAAATTCTTCCAAAACCTTGATCCTCGTTTTACCTGTTATGAGCTAGCAAGGGGACCTAATAGACCTACAGATTAGAAGCTCCAACGATATGAGATTAATCGATCAAACTCATTGACCGAGTTAATCAACATTCGTTAACAACGGATCACTCCACTAAAGACCCGCAGTTGCACTCTTCTCACTGCAGAATGTTTTCGTGTCCACGGATATACGACCATTAATGGCAAGTCAATCCTTCACGAGTGCTCGTAACTCAGGTTGGGTCAAATTGCCGTTTTATCCCTGAGTTACATCTTACTCCTTAAATACCACTGCTCCTCTAATGAACAACCTGGTTATGGTTCGACCAATAACCGGAAGTCCCTCTCGAGCTAATGAGAGGGTGGGGCCCCTTGTTCAAATCCCGGAGTCAGCATTTAAGGGAACACTCATCTAATCCCATAAAGTAGGAGATGAGTAAATTCCATCTTGTGAAGTTATGTTCCCATCTCCCCACTCGGTCTCATCCCCAAAATGGTAGGAATATTGAGTCGGCAACTCGGGTCACTCTCACCTATACAGATCAAAGGAGGAGCCGTCATGGGCAGGAGTCCATAACTCACTTAAAATTGAGAATGAGTTGTCTGGTCATCATATGAAATAGCAATCTGTTAGTCAACGGTGTTACATCTAAAGATTGTCTATTTCGCAGTCCGGTCTTATACAAACTCATTGTATAGGATACCCCTACTCTCATGTCTGCACACGAATGACCTAGATCGAGTCATCTGTAACATTTACATAGTGGGCCGTATCCATAGTGTTGTCAGGATAAGGTATCCAGCCTTATCCATATACTATAGACCCTTTAGGTTATTCACGAGACATTATCCACTCGTATATCAAGGATATATCAAATATATACCTCGTATATCAGGGGTACATCAAATATATACCTAGTATATCAAATATATACCCATAATATATAATGTCTCGGTTATATTCTAAATAACCTTGGATGTTTAGTTTATTGGTTTTGGACAATGCAATGCTATGAATTCAACAACAAATTTATTGAATAAAACTTTATTGAATATACATTTGTTTCTACATAAATACAAACTACGAGTTTAGGGCAACACACCCAACAATCATACCCAGCCCAAACTTGGAACCCTTACTTGTCTTCGAGTAAACTTTCTTTTAACTAGATAAGTAAGATGTTTACTGGTCAAGATAAAGTAACTATTCAACATATTATGGAATCACCACCTTTATGAAATTGTAGAGTCAACACTAGTGGTATGGGCAGTTAGATGGAAGTGGGAGGATGAGTGAAAATGGCGACTCTATGCTACCATAAAGAGATCTCATAAAATTTGGGAGATTATTCAGTATCTTAATCAAACACTTTCGATTATTTTTCAAAATTAAGTCAAAGTCATATTCAATTAGATTCCACTATGATAGGTATAAAATTGTGTGAGGCGGTGTGGTCTAAGTCTTTCTATGGAACAAGAAGAAAGGGGGCTTGGCGGAAGGAATTAGTCTCTTGACATTGCAAGACTTAATAAATGAAAAGTTTGGATATCATGTTCCTTACTGAGTTTGGAAAGGAAAAACAAAAGCATTGACCATAGTTGTTTGGTGATTGGGATGATTTATCATATAAACATATGCCGAAGTGAGTGTAGATGAAGCAATCAAATCTAGGAATACCTATTTAGCGATTGTATCTATGCTATTTGAGTGAGCTAGAAATTCAATCCAAAGGAGGATATTAGTACTGACTTACCACTTTTATTCAAACTTGACCCGTACCGTATGATCATAATTGGCCAAGAACTCAAAGAATCAACCTAAGTCAACAAGGAGAAGGATAAGGAGGAAAGACTCACTAAAAAGAGGAAGCTACATTAGTCTCATCATTAAATTTTGAAAATCATGAGGAGAAAGTTTAAGAATAATGTAATTTAAAAAACAAATTACAAAAATAATGTAGATTTAAAAATAATAACAAAATAAACGTAGTATAAATAAAAATTATAAAATTAAGTTATACATTCAAACTATTGACAAAAATAGGTTAGGTGCTAGTCAAAGTAAAAAATTGCATACAGTGAATGCGATTTAGGTGCCAACATGACATAGATGAGGTGGACCTTGAAGAATGAGTCAGCAAGGAAATCGCGTACATTGTACGCGACTTTCCATAAATAGAAATTGCGTACAATGTACGCGACTTCTTAAATGGAAAGTCGCGTACAATGTACGCGATTTTCATTTAAAATATTTATATATTGATTTATGTAGTTTTTTATTTATTTTACATATAAAATATTATTTATTTTATTTTTTGTTTTCTATATAGTTTTTATTTATTTTAATGGAGGATTATTAATGAACATTATGACCACTGTTGAACAATTGTTATAATGAGTAATATAGCATATCGAATTCGTAGCAAATGCACGCGAGTTCCATCCCAACACGTGGCATTCTTAAAGCCATGTCACACCGAAGTCGCGACCAATAACTGTGACTTTCACAAAATCACTATCATTGGCTCCGATTTCGGCTTAACTCGCGTCTGAAAACTTCTATTTCGCCTAAAATCTCAGCCATTAAATGCGATTTACCTGAAATCGCACCCAATGGCTGCGATTTCATTACCCTAATTTTGAAAATACTTTCAAACCTATTTTATTTGTCATTTGTTTTTTAAAAAACATTATTTAAAAACAATCCCTATCATGAAAGACCAAGAGCAACCATCAAAAGTCTAGAGGAAGAGAGAGATCGAGGAAGAACTAAGGGTAGGCGCCAACCTAGGAAGGACATGCCCAGCACGCGCACACCAGTGGCATCACACGGCCACGTGCTCGCCCCTTGATGCCAGTTGCATGTCGTAGCCCCAGCGCGCGCCTCCTACAACATGCGCCCATGTAGCTCCACATGTATAGCCTTGCAACACCACCACCCGCGTGCACGCACCCGTGCCGCACCCGTCTTATGCCACACACGCCCTTGTCGCCTGCACATGAAGAGATCGAATCTCGTAGCGGAAGCGTGTGAATGCTCGTGCTTCGATTTTGGTTTAGGAAGAACTACTAAGAAAATAAAATAAAATGATACAAAGAATGAGAACCTACCTTTGACGATCGTTCTTCACCATAGACACCAATGAAACCAAAAAGCCTTTCCCACTATTCTCTTGGTAAGGACCGGTTTGTGGGAACCGTCTTGATGCAATCTTGCACAAGAGTTTTAAGAATAATTGAATCATTATTTACTAATGAATAAGAAACCTATTTATAGAGGTTTCTAACTTATAACAAAGTAACAGTAACCACGAGTTACTGTGCTGTGAAAGGGAATTAATTGAAACATAGCCCATGCATACAAGGATACTAATGCTACAACTATTTAAAAGGCAAGAACAACTTAAAAAGCATATTTGACTACATCACATCTTTTGAAAGAGAGAGAATTTGGGTTTTGAGAGATGATAAAGAACCCTAGTGGAATCGATTATAAGAACCCTTAATGGAATTAGAACCCTTATAAAACAAAACACTAAAACCGAAAATTCAAGTTGTATCAACCTAAGGAATGACTAGAACGAAGTACCAGACAATCATAGTAGTCGGAGACAACTAAAGCGAGAGAGCTTTCATCCGATCCCAATATCTTATACCGAGTTGTTATCCAAATTATTTCAAGGTAATTTATTAGCTCCCATACCCGTAGAGCCATTGCGACCACCTTATCCAAAGTGGTACAACCCACAAGCCCGCTGTGATTACCATGCAGGAGCTGTAGGTCATTCAATTGAGAACTGTACTTCACTAAAGCATAAAGTGCAAGTTCTAATGAAGGCAGGATGGCTAAAGTTTTGAAAGGAAGATGGTCCACACATGAAGCACTATAATCATGAGTTCACGAGACTATGGAAACCAATGTGGATTTAATATTTTCCGACTATCAATAAAGTTTATTTCTTATTTGAAGTCATCTTTGAGATTGCTTGCTAGTATTAAAACGGTAATAATGAAGCTTTAGTCACTGATGATTTAGCTAAATACTTGTAAAAAAGAATGTTAGTATGTGGAAATTAAGCTATTTTCTTTAAAAAAAAATCTAAGTCATACATGCATTCATGCATCACTCATATCATATCATTGGTTGAAAAACAAAAATAAAAATGATTTCTTTGAAAATCCCCTTGATAAAAAAGAAATTACGTGTTTTGAGATTCGTAATAATAATAAGGTCTACTCTTATCACTCTTGTTAGTTAAGACCTTAGCAAGAATTATAAAGCAACTACAGTAAGTCACTTGGAGGAATAAAAAACTGAAAAAAAAAAGTGAAGAAAGTTGTGGAAAAGAATTTGGAAAAAAATAAAAAATGAATAAAATGAAAATTTGTCAATGCCTTCAAGGTCCTCAATAAGATATAATCTTTTTCAAAACTCAACCATTTTATCAAGTTTTGTTCTCAGGCTAAACCTTAACTCAAAGCAGTTTTATGTTGGCCTCCTTATTTCTTCCCATGTGCGAACCAGTAGACCACTAAATATTCATACTGTGACAGGGATGTCTTTTGAGGTGAGGATCTAAAACAGCGCTGTAAAACCTTGAGCCTAGCCCGCTTTGAGTCTAACCTAGCTTGAGCGTAGCCTACCGATATATGGTAAATATGGTCAACATTAATAGTTGACCATTTACTCTAAAAAAATCCTTTGTTCAACCCGTCACATACAATTTTTGGGATGAATATTCATATTTGCCTACTAACCATAAAAGTCATTTGCCAAGCCTGCCACATCTAATTGGTGGTAAACGTCCAAAATTATCCAGCTAGTGTAACGCCCCGTGTTCTCTGGCTAGTTTATCTTAAGATTTAATTTCGACATTTATATTTTTCCACTAAGCTGGTAATTAAATTCTTGGTTTTCTAATTTAGAGTTCTAATGTTGGGTAAATTAGAATTTAAGTTTAATTCAGTTAGTTAAGATAAATAATGTTTTAAAATTTGGAAATAAATTTTTAATTAAATGTTAAATCCAAGGTTTTGGAAAATTTAATTTTTAATGTTTTGGATTTTATTCTTGGGTCTTAGAGTTAAGTTAATCATTTTGTGTTGGGTTGTGGTGGATTCTATTCTTAATTACTAAAGTGTTTTCTTTGTGGTTTTGTTTTAGGCCTTCTTGTAAAATTGAGAATTTGGGCTTTGTAAATTAAAACCAAAATTAAGAAGTTGGAATAAAAGAAAAGAAATTAAAGGAAAATGTTTTAAAGCAAGAAAAAAATATCCAATCTCTTCCTCCTCCCTCGTAGCCCCCCCCCCCCCCCGATTTCTTCTTCTTCCTCCTCACCATTACGGCCGCCCCCACTCCCAGCCATCCCTCACGCTGGCGACTCGTGCAGCACCATTATCATCAACGCTTCTCATGACGGCGAGCGTAGTAGGTGGTGTGTGTTCCCTCGTCGGCGGCTCGAGTAGACAGCAGCTCCGGCATCAGTTTGAAGTAGCCAACGGCGGCGCATCATTGTGAACGGTTATAGAGGCGGTGTCTTCACGTTTCTGTTGTCTTGGCGGCGGTGACACTCGAGATTCCAACGAACTGCAGGGTCGATCCTCCCTCCATGACCAGATTTGCGGCGGCCTGCGGCGAACAGCTCCGATCTGTAGTGTTTGCTCCCTTCCGGCGACGTGAGACGATTACCCATACATAATCGGAGGTTGATTCATGATACCCACTCTATTCGGTATTTGTTCAGCCTTGACCCACCTCTAATTGGACCGAAATCAGCATTTCCCATAATTGTTTGACATCGGATCAGCAAGCCTAATACTATTCGAAGTCGAATTTTGGAGCCACAACGTCCTCGGCGTCGACCCACTCCTAACCCAAGAGGTTTTAGGGTGAGATAATAGGTAACAGATCACCTAAACTTAGTTTCGATACAAATTAAGTGTTTCTAACATGAACTCTAATCAAGTTGGGTTTGCTTTTCGATTTAGGAACCCTTCGACGAGCTTAGTAGCACTCTAGGACTTTGTTTGTAAGTAGTTTCTCACTGAGGGGATCGTTTGTTGTGTGTTGATATGAAATGCTTGTTGATGGTGGGCCTATGAGGGTCTTTTGAATGATTGTTTGAGATTTATGGTACCTTATAAATGTTGTTTATGTTATAATTGTTGAGTAACATTTAAAAATACATGTAGATGAGTGCTATACTGTATTATGAGCTATATACATTTTGTGTGTAATATTGGTTGGCTAAGTTGGATTGATGTTATACCCTGGTTGGGATGAATGTGAAAGTTGTGTTAACTATTTTGGCTCTATGATTTGTCGTGTTTGGAGCATGCTGACTTTGTCGTGCAACTCGTATTTGAATATGAACTATTGCGAACTTGTTTGATGGGATATTTGTTCGCTTCCTTTCCTGAATTCGAAGCATGCTGAATGTTAAGAGAAATTTATTCTTGTGATGCTTGATGACCATGCCTGAATGGTAGTTGCATATGTTCGTGTATAAAGCATGCTGCATTGTTGTGAGATCATTTAAGCATGGGTCGTGGCTTAGAAGCATGTAGGATTTTGGTACGAGTTTCAGGATGCAATGAAGTGAATGGAAGACTAACAGGGCCAGAGGGCTGGCACGTCACTAGTTGGGTATCGAGGCTCCAGGTAAAAAGGTCGGGGATCGATACTCCAACTTAGTAGAGATGAGTGTTGAGGCTCCAGGTACAAAGGTCGGGGGTCGGCACGGCGATTCTAATTGTTGAATTAGTGTTGGGTCTTGATGTGGTGGTGGTCAAGGACCAATACGTTGAGTAGTCGTCGATACCTTGGGAATAAATGTCAAGAGTCGATGCACAGTTCAAAGCCTTGGAGATAAATGGCAAGGTCGAACACCAAGCTTCTACATATGAGTGTCGGGCTTTGGGGATAAATGGCAAGGGCCGATGCGAATCGAGGAGTTAGACTTGGAGGACTAACATAATGTGATTGGTTAGAAGTTGCTTGGAGGCCAATGACCAATACGTTGAGAAGTAGTTGAGGCCTTGGGGATCAATGTCAAGGTCCAACACCGAGCACCGTATAGAAGTGTCGATGCCTTAGCTACGCGAGGTCAGGGGTGGATACGACTCGAATGAGTAAGTCTTGGAGGAATCAAGAAAAAGAACTAGTGAGTTAATATGTAAGGATGAGTTTGACATGTACGGTACATGTTTAGTTAAACTTGTATATAAACTGCTTCTTGTGGTATGTTCTTTCCATTCAAGGCTTGAGATTAATGATAAGCAGGATATGTTGATTCTTTCTTAAGCATGACTCGTCGTTTCCTTGATAAGCATGTTGTTTGTGCGTGACCCTTCAGATAAGGGCTGCTTACTGAGTACTGTGGTTGTACTCATCCCTCTTTTTCCTCCTCTAGTTTTGCAGGTATCGAGCTAGCTCTTAGGATAGTGATGGCAGGGGGGGACTTGACTAGAGAGACCATTTAATACTGCGTTGTTAAGTTTCAATTTGAATAGGATAGCTACAGTTGTTTATTTGTAGCTTGAGCCTGTTCATAGAATTAATAAATTGTTTGGTTAAGTTCCTTATTTAGGGGATATTTTAGGGCTGACAGTTCACTATTCTTTTGAGAACATAAACTTTGTTTAGCTACTTGAACTTTGATGATGTGATCTATTAAGGATATTTATCAGGATAATACATTTGTTCAAGCTGAACTTGAATTAGCCTTCTCTTCGATACTATTCGTAAAAGTTAGTTTGTGTAGTGGATAGTTTGTGATTAGTGAAGATTTCGGTGAAAAGTTTCTATAAGGTTGGATTGTTACAAAATTATTAACTGAGAAGAATTTGAGTTCGTTAGAACTGTAGAATTGTTTGTTTTGTTTAGTGCAAGCTTTTGTAAGGGTTATTAATCAGAGTAGCGTAGTGGAAGCGTGGTGAGAATTTGTCAAAGTTTGTATTTCTGGTGGTTTAACTCTCTAGTATGAGTGATACTTTTAAGTGGGTTTTACTAACGTTCCCTGTTTGAATGTTGAAAATCCTGGGGCATTACAGCTAGTGTTACCTTGAGAACTTTAAAGGTAATTGAAATAACATTGAACTCTTATGATTTGCTGCTTCATGAATTAATTGCACAAGTATTTCCCTATTTTTGACTTATTTTATTCATATCTAAAATTTTCTTCTCATATCTATCTAATCCTTGTTCTTCAAGCTTAATCTTTCGTCTACTTTCTTCTTTTGAGTAAAAGTGATTTCAAGACTAACGATAGTAGTTTTGAGAATTAGGAAGTTAGCGACCTGACAAATAGTCTCAAGATATCAGTCTCCTTTGATGAGTTTTGCTGGGATCAGTTTCATCATGTTACTGAAGTAGCATCTGCAAAAAAATAATGGTCGGGGTTGCAAAAGGCGACTTGTGGTCAACTTTTTTGTATGAGATTGCACCCTATTTTGTTTGTAAAAAAAATTATGTCTGGCCAAAAGAAAAAAGAAAAAAAGATAAATTAAAGAAAAGAAAAAATTAAAGAAAAAAGGTCGTGACAATCATTTAGTTCAATGACTGGGGCAATCAACATAGATCAACAACTGCAGTTTCAAAGTCGATCAATGTCCTCTTTACAAATTTTCAAACTGGGGCAAAGTTGATAAATGCTACGTTGGGGCAAAATGGTAACTATATTATACAAAGCTTTGAGACAAATGCCATCTTCAGACTGAGATTGTTACATTGCACAAAATTTTTCAATTTTTAGAAGTCTTCAACATTCACAAAGTGTACTCTACAACATCCATAAAGAGCTACACTTTGAGAAAAGAGAGGTCCCTTGCATTCAAAAGTGGATTGCATCAACTGCAGGTCGAATCTAAGGCTAAAAAGATGGTCTTTACATTCAAAGTGGACCACAACAACATTTTCGTGAAGAAAAATGTGTGGATAAAAAGATGATTTCATCAAGTGTCTCTAGCTAAGCTCAAAGAAGGAGTGTAGTACATGAGATGAACTCTTGGGGAGTTATGCAACCAATTCTCAAGGTTATTTATCCAAAGAAGTTGGATCACTTTTACTCTTCTATCATAACCTCTAACCCAAAGATTCAATAAAAAAAATTTTCATCTCTTATTGTTTAACAGAATTGACAAAATATCTTTGAACTCTTGGTTTCCTTTTCTTTAAAAATGAAGCTTGCCGACTTTTTCTATCGTGAGGCTTGATGGAAAATCATGATTTCCATCATCATTTGTTCGTAAAGTCAAATTCATGTTCTCGTGTCCAATCTTCTTGTCAATTACAAGGTTGAGGTTATGAAACAGTTTAATCAAGCAAGATGTACAATGCTATGGATTACTTTTTAATAGTTCTCTAAACTAGCACATAAGATATATATACAAAATAATCCCCACCAAACCTGATATGGTTGAGAAATTACCTTGATGTATATATCTCTAATCAAATGAAGGCATTCACTAAAATAAAAAAAAATAAAAAATAAAAAAAGCAAAAGCAAAAGAAAAGGAAAAAGAAAAAAGTTGACAATGTTTCCTCCAATGTCGACATTACCATTTCTCATTTGATTCTTTGCTAAATAATTGCTAATAACAAGAATGCAAGTAGACAAAAAAGTAATATCTTTGCAAAATATGGAAAAACTTCTTGTTCTCTCAACTATATTTTCACAAATCATTCATTCACATCACTTGCATACATATTCTTCAAAAAAAAAAAAATAATAAATAAATAGTTTTCATATCATGGTTAGATTATGAAAATTTAAGTATCATGCATTGTGCATTCATAATCACAGTACATTGTCAAAACAAAAATTAGTATCATGCATACATGTTGCATTCTAGATTTCAATAGGCATATACATTATTGCATCATGCATTGAAAATCAAATTCATTGGCTAAGCTAAATAAAAAATAGATTATATGCTATTATACATTTTTCAAGTGATAAAAATAAATGCAAAATAAAATGGAGCATCATTTGTCATTCATGACATTGAGGCAATACACATTTGTAAATGCACCCAAAGATAGTTGCGTCAGAGGTCACATATCAGCTTCCCGTGGAGTCTCATACGGATCTCTTTAGCTTTTCCCCGGCCTTTAGAGTTAGAGCTAGTTGATAGGTCACATTCAATTGTTAGTGACAGGATACCCGATCTTCATTAGCTATTTTTGGTAGGAGCTCTTTCGTTTACAAGGGGACGCAATTTAATATGAGTACAACTTTTCGCTGCCTCCATTCCTATCCCATCCTTTATGATCTCTAGGCGTTCCAGTCGTTAGCTCCTCAAGCTGCTGCTGCCATTTCTAGGACCGACCGATGCCTCACCAGCACAGGTACCTATGTAGTGTAGTGTCGATTACCAGGATGAATTAGATTGGTCTGACCTCTTGCTCGGATGTCAGAGTCCTGCTAGGATAAGCACTGCATACTGCCATTGAAAGTTCGCATTTGCATGAACACGTGGTTCTTGTTAGTCTTATCATCATGCATCAAAGTGCATATCTCATGCACTTAGCTTTTAGGAGGATTTTCTAAGTCCTGCACTTAGGTAATAAACCTCCTAGTAAATCAAATCATTTCAGCTTTTTTGAGAAATTGCATTTTAATCTGTTGGAGCTAGTTTTCTGCCTCACATGTGGCAATTTCTAATTAGAAGAGAAAGTTTTATCACCTCGGTATTTCGACTATTTACTGAGCCGACGCCTGTTGTAACGCCCCGCGTTACTCAGGTTAGTTTATCTCGAATCCCCAGGCCTCTTTTCTTAGAAATTTATTTTTATTTATTTTCATTGTTCATTTCATTTTATTTCGAGCTGCTATGGTAATTGTTATGAGTGTTGAAGTGTACTTACGTATCCAATTATTGTGTAACGAAGAAATTGTTTTCTCTATAATTGTTCTGGTCCGTCGGACCCAAATTAGGTATCTAAGTAAGTGAGACTTTCTTGTTTTAAAACAAGGGGGAAAGAGAAAAGGGCCTAGCCCAAGTGGGTCCCTTCTTGTTAAAACAAAAGGAAGGTAAGAGGAAACCCTAGCCCCCAACAACCCTTCCCCTTTCGTGAACCTCTTCTTCCCCTCCCCGTTTTAGTTTTCGTTTTCTTTCTTCTACTGGCGCCTCAACCCTCTCGAAACACTCGATGGACGGCGACCACCGGCGATTTGACAGCAACGGCAGCAGGTGACGGTGCGGCAGGTGGCGCGGCAGACAACGGCGGCGGCGACTCTGGGCAGCGGCGATGTGCGGCGTCGGGCAGCAACGGGCAGGTGCGCGCGGGTGACGGCAGTAGCAGTCGCGGACAATGGGCAGCAGCGGTGCGCGGGCATCGGCAGCAGCGTTGCGTGGGTGTCGGGCAGCGGCGGAGGTGCACGGCGCGTCGGGCAGCAGCAGTGGTGTGCGGGTTCCGATAGCAGCGGGTTGTGGCACGGGTTCTTGCTGCACACAATGTCGTGGACATCGTTTTGGTGAATTCTTACTGCTAAAATAGTAAGGACAACATCAGTTTCCGATCCCAGCACCTACCCATAACCATTAGAGGCTCGATTTACGCAACCCACCACCATTGGAGTAAGGCCTGAGCTACCCGCATCTAGACGAAGTCGATTTTTGCGGTAATGGACATTGCAATATCTGTTACAATGAATTTAGACGGCTGGAAATTTTGTATTAATTATGTCGTTGTCTATTGTTGTTTAGGTGGTGGGTTGACGCAAGATATAGGAGCATAGTAGTGTGTAAGTAGCACCAGGGGGCGCGTGCGTTATTAGTGTTAACGGAAATGGTTTTGGTGCTGATTTTTAATTAGTTGAATGGTTTTGGTGCTGATTTTTAATTTAGAATAATTTATTTCGTGCATTAGAAAATTGTTAGCCGTGGTTTGTGAACTCTGAGTGATTATCGTTGTGTTACGTGTTGTTGTTTCATTGCTAGACATTATGATTTTTTTTGTAGTTGGAACTCTCAGTGACGAAATGTATGTGTTGATAGCCTGTTATATAGTTTTATATTATTTTGTTGGAAGCTGCTGAGTTAGTGTATTGTTGGTACGAAGAAAAGCATGCTTGTAAAATCGAGCTGTGAATTGAAATGAGGAAGACTTATCTATAGGTTGTCTTCGGAAGATTAGTGGGAATTGTCACGAGCGAAGGGACGGGTTAGTGGTTCGTTAACCTGTGGGGTGTCTGAATTGAAAATGCATACTAGTCGCATGGTTATTCAAAGCTTTGAGTGGGTGCATTGGGAATAAATGGCAAGGTCGAACATCAGGTTTCTATGGAGAAGTATTGGGGTCTTGGGAATAAATGTCAAGAACCAATACGTCGAGTAGTCATCGGTGCCTTGGGAATAAATGTCAAGGACTGGTGCACAGTTCTAAATCTTGGGAATAAATGTCAAGAACTAATACGTCGGGTAGTCATCGGTGCCTTGGGAATAAATATCAAGGACTGGTGCACAGTTCTAAACCTTGGGAATAAATGGCAAGGTCGAACTTCAAGTTTCTGTAGAGAAGTGTTGGGGCCTTGGGAATAAATGTCATGGGCCAAAACGATTAGAGGAGTTAAGTACGGAGGACTAACGTGAAGGGGTGCTTAAGATGTAACAGTTCTAGACCTTGGGAATAAATGGCAGGGTCGAACACCAAGTGTTGTAGAGGGAGGTCGGTATCTTGGGAATAAATGTCAAGAGCCGTTACGCCTCGAAAAGTTAGACTTGGAGTACTAACATAAAGTGGGAGTGAGTGTTAGTTCAAGTATGGACAAGTGCTAGTGGGTAGTGTGGTTGGGGTCCCAGAAGTCTAGGTGTTGGGTTGCTTGAATGGAATTGTTAATCTATTATTATTATCCCGTGCTGCCTATCTGTTGTTCTACTATTGTTCTTTTGATGTGGTTGTGATTACGAGCGTGTTGCGGTGTTTAGTTAGGGTGGGCTACTTACGGAGTATTTATGTACTCACCCCCCTCTACCTTTTTGTTTCAGGTGTGAACCGGGCCGACCGTGGTGATGATGTGGAAGAGGTCTGACTGAGGCGGGATCACTAGCTGTGTCGGTTAGGCTAGGAAATGATGTCGCGCAATGCAGACATCGTTAAAATCTTCTTACTGCTATAAAATAAAAAGGGGAATTAGACATTGGGTTAACTCCAAGGACACTTTCTTTTATTGCTTTATGGGTATTTTGTTTTTACTATTCAAACTACTGATGTATTTGGGATTACGAGACAAAATGATTATATTCTTGATTGGATTCCTGACCACTGAGGCGGGTATTATCTCCTGAATTTTCTATTATTGTGTACCTCCATTTTGTATGATGCATTAGGAGAACATTACATTTTCGTTACTTTAAATGGGAGGGTTCAATAAGCATTATAGGGCCGTTACCTCGTTAAACGTGTCAGAAATCTGGGTCTTTACACCTGTTATGGCCGAGCCGACCAAGATCTCATTTGGTTTCATTCCCATTCTTTGTTTGAACCGACCTAGATGTGTCTTGTTTAGCCACATATTTTGACAAACTCCATGGCAATGTTAGGTATTCTGTCCTAAAACTCGTAGTTTGTAAATAATGAACATTAATGTGAGGTTATTCACACAAGTGTTGTTAAATGAAAGTGAATTTGTTTTTTTTAATAAATCCACTAAACTACGAACCCTTGGCTATTATAATGTGTACTTGGACTTTATGTGGAGACATAAACTGGATCAAGTTCAAGTAAATAGCCTAAACAGTCTATAGTACATGGATCAAGTTGGGTACCTTTTCCTGGAGACACTATTGAATACGACTCGCTTTATGATTGTTACAAATGTTGTAAGGTGTCATAAACGAAGTGATCCTGATTCGTTCGTGTAGAAACATATGAGCGGGGTTGTTCTACACAATGAGATTGTGTAAGACTGAACCTGAAATAATCACTGTTACGTATTAATACCGTTTACGGATAACACTGATTAATTTCGTTTATCGATGACCTAAATAACTTGATCTAAATTCTGAGCCATCTATGAACTCCTATTTATTCAGAATTCTCCCTTGATCTGCATAGGTGAGAGTAAGCTCATCAGCGCTGCTAAATATGCCTCCCATTTCAGGGATAAGACTGGGTAGATAGCTGGGGACATAGAATTAGCTAGACGAAATTGACTCCTACCCGATTTAGGGATAGTAGAGAGGTTGTTCCCTTAAGGGCTGATCCCGGGTCTTGAACAAGGGGCCCCATCCTCTCACTGGCCCGAGAGGAATTGGATTTAGTGATTTTATCCTAAATCAATTGTTCATTAGAGGGATAGTGGTACTTAAGGAGAAAAGATATAACTCAGGGGTAAAATGGTTTTTTTTTACCTAGCTGAGGTTACGAACGGCCTGTGAAGGATCAAATTACCGATGACGGTTATATTGAATGGACACAAATATATCTACAGTGAGGGGAGTGCATCTACAGACTATAGTAGACAGTCCTGTTAGTTAACGAATGTTGATTAACTGAGTTAAAGAGTTTGACCGGTTAGTCTCGAATCGTTGGAGCCCATGATCTGTAGGTCCAACGAGTCTCCATGCTAGTTCATAAAGGATAAAATTGATGAACTAGGTGAAGCAAGAATTTGAAGTGTTCAAATTCGATTTTTAAGGGAATATTGTATTTTATATGAGATATAATATATAATCTAATTGACATTTAATTATTTTGGAGAGTATGACTTATTTAAATTAGTTTTAAATAAGTTCAAAGAATGAAAAAGAGTTGTAATTTGATTAATGTGATTAATCAAGCTTAGGTGTCAAAGACCAATTAATATGAGATATTGATTTGGCTTGGTTTTTGTTTTAATAGAAAATTGATATTTCAATTTTTGTTTTTATAAAAATTAGTTTTATCAAAGTTTTATTTAAAAAATCAAGTTAGTGGAAAAATCCAACTTCAAAGTTGGATTTTCCCACTAACTAGTGGTTTTTGAAGTGTTTCTTCAAGGCAATGGCACCTATCTTTTACATGCTAGTGGAGTTTGAAGTGGAAGGCATGCAAGGCTTGTCCTTGCATGCATTTGGTCTTTATATAGGTGATCAAGATCACTTGGATAAGGCTAATGCTTCCTTGCATGAGTGCAGAATTTTTCCACTCAAATTTCTATTGTCTTCTCCTAGCCATTAGTGTTTTCCCTTTGTTTTCACTCAAAATTCAGTCCCACAACCGTGTTCGTCAACCCGAGGATAGCACGGATTTGTCGTTGGTGGTCCCATTGAGTTAGGAGAAGAAGTTATAATGGAGGTCTTCAAAGGTATAAAGTTAATCTCTTTCTCTTTACCTTTTATATCATTTTTTCAAGCATGCTTATTTTAGTTAAATTGCTTCATTAAGTGTACTATGATCCTTAGCTTCCGCTGTGCATGTCTAAGAGTTCCATCAAGTGGTATAAGAGCATGCTTTTTACACTTATTTAGCTTGGTGGGGTTTAATTCATAAGATGAATTGTTGCATGTACTAAAACGGTTTCTGTTTTGGCATCCCTTCTTTTAGCTTGCTTTTGGTTATTTAATTATTGTAATTAAGCCCTTGTTTTGGGCCTTGTTGTGCTTGATCGAGTCTGTAATTTACTTGAGTCATTTAGAGTTAATCAGAGGTTGTAAACGAAGCCGGTTCAAGCTCAAAAGCATGCTGTCTTTTCCATTACTGCTGCTGTTTTTTGAATTTCCAGCACTTAATTTCACCTTTTGGAGGCCGATTCGAGCACCTTGGAAGGTGGTTTGGGTGCGGTTCAAGGCTACTTCAAGCTTATTAATGTAATAGCTTAGATTGTGTGTGCTTGGGATGCCAAAATCAACCATTTTTAGTAGTTGTTCAATTATTTATGCATGTTTGATGTATGTTTTAATTGAAGATTAAATCCTTTATGCATAAAGTATGTCATATAGATTTAAAACCCCACCATAGAATAAGCATGGTTGCATTTATGTTATAAGAGTTATAATGTATTTGAATGCATGGAATTAATTTCATAAATTAGATATAAATGTTATATTAGTTTATGACTTTAATTAGTGAATGCATGAAATTAATTTCATAAATTAGATATAAATGTTATTAGTTTATGACTTTAATTAGTTGATGCTTGTTTTAGATTTATGTCAATCATATAATTGTTATGTCTAGATTTTATAAGTGTTATAAAATCACTTAGACTTTTATAATCTATAATAAAGATAAACTTGCATGCTCACCTAGGGTTAACCGGTGCAAAGCAATTCGTTCCGTTTAATAGTTAAAATAGGGCGATAACTTGTAAAACAAAAGTTGTTTACTCACCCGGTGAGATCTTGTCTAAGGTTGGGGGTACTTAAGTTGACGGTTTACGGAACACCTCCTACCTGGAGATCAAACTGGCGTCTGAGTCAATAACCCTAGTTTTATGAGCATGCGTGAGAGATGTGAGGTAATAAAATTGGTTTATCACCTAGACATCGTAGGTTAATCCCAGTATAAGAGTTATACTGGGAAAATCACCTAGACTTAAGTTGTATATAATTAGCTGGTATATAGCTTAATAATTACCCAATTTTTTATAATAGAACACTTTAGTGGGAGATTAATACTGTATGAGATACATTATTTATAGCTCTCACGTTCCTAAGAGTTCACACCGTGAGATTCATGCTTGGCTTCGAGTTGCTATTTGGGCAACCTCCCTTCAGAAAGTATTTGCATGGGTCAATAACAAGGTGAATAGGGGAAGTAGTTCATAGTAAGTGGGTGAAGCGTGTGTGTCAACACGTCATACGGTCTCTTCCATTAGGTCTCACCGTGAGATTCTTATGTTGCACCTGCTTGGTGTTTATAAGCGCCTATCCCTTCGGAGGGTTGTAACATAGGATTCGGAACACCGTGAACACCAGAAATGGATAGGGTTACTTATGTCCGTTTTCAGCAATTGTCTCTCCTTCGAGGGCTTGTTTGATTCCGATCTCTGTAATTCAAAAATGGCGGGTCTACACTTACAAGACTTGCTACGTGTTAGTAAGTTCTTGACCAAATTAATGATAAGTAAGTACTATAGAGATAAGAGTTACTCCAGAGTTAGTATTTAGTCAAGAATGTCTTGATTCAGTGGAGGAGTAGTCGACTTCCCTTCGGTGGGGGCTACTCTGACTCACTGAAGTATCGTTGCAAAAGTAATAATGAATGGGTACATTATTTCTTGCTAAATAAAATTGGATGAAATAATTAAGAGTTATACAATTCACTAATAGTTTTGTTCACTTTTCAGCAATGTCTACTTCAATTATACAACTGCTAGCTTATGATAAACTTAACGGAGACAATTACGGAATATGGAAATCGAATTTAAACACAATACTAGTTATTGACGATCTAAGGTTCGTTTTAACGGAGGAGTGTCCTCCAACCCTTGCCCCTAATGCAAACCGAACAGTTCGGGATGCCTATGATAGATGGGTTAAAGCTAATGAAAAAGCTCGTGTCTACATTTTAGCAAGTATATCAGATGTATTGTCTAAAAAGCACGAGAGATTAGCTACTGCAAGAGAGATCATGGACTCTCTACAAGCCTTGTTTGGACAACCATCAACATCTATCATGCATGATGCGATTAAGTATGTTTACAACTGCAGAATGAAGGAAGGATCTTCCGTAAGGGAGCATGTTTTGAACATGATGGTTCACTTCAATGTTGCAGAAGTGAACGGTGCAGTCATCAACGAAATAAGTCAGGTTGGATTCATCATGCAATCTCTTCCGAAGAGTTATTTTCAATTCAAAACGAATGCTATGATGAATAAAATTGAATACAACTTGACAACCCTTCTGAATGAACTCCAACTTTACGAATCTTTGTCGAAAAACAAAGGTTTTGAGGCTGAGGCAAATGTTGCTACTACCCCAAAGAGGAAATTCCACAAGGGATCTTCCTCTAGGAGTAAATCTGGACCTTCTTATCAGAAGAAAGGAATTCAGAAGAAGAAGAAGGACAATGGGAAGGGGAAGGCTCCGGCTGCGGTAAAAGGCAAGGAAAAAATTGCAAAAGGAAAATGTTTCTATTGCAATGAAAATGGGCACTGGAAAAGACATTGCCCCAAATACTTCGCCGAGAAAAGAGCTGAGAAGGAAAAGCAAGGTAAATTCGATTTACTAGTCATTGAAACATGTATAGTGGAGAATGATGATTCTACCTGGATACTAGATTCAGGAGCCACTAATCATGTTTGTTCTTCTTTTTCAGGAAACTAGTTCCTGGAGTCAGCTTGGAGAAGATGAGGTCACTCTTCGGGTTGGATCAAGAGAGCTCATCTCAGCAAAAGTAGTGGGAGGAATTTGGTTGATTTTTGGAAATAGATATCTGTTTTTGGAAAAAGTTCTTTATGTACCTTCCTGTAAAAGGAACTTGATATCTATTTCATGTTTGCTAGAAAATTTGTACATCGTAAATTTCAATCTTAATGAAGCGTTCATTTTGAAAAGAGGCGTACAAATATGTTCTGCATACCTAGAAAACAACTTATATAAGTTAAAACCAACCAAAGTTGAAGCTGTCTATAATACTGAAATGTTTAAAACAGCTGAAACTCAAATTAAAAGGCAACGTGTTTCTCAAAGTACCTATCTTTGGCACTTAAGACTTGGACACATTAATCTCAATAGGATTGAGAGATTGGTTAAGAGTGGATTATTAAGCAAGTTAGAAGATGATTCTTTGCCGCCATGTGAGTCATGTCTTGAGGGAAAAATGACAAAGAGATCTTTTACTGGAAAAGGTTATCGAGCCAAAGAGCCTTTAGAACTCGTACATTCAGACCTTTGTGGACCAATGAATGTTAGAGCTCGAGGAGGGTATGAATATTTCATCAGCTTTATTGATGATTATTCTAGGTACGGTTACATTTACCTGATACATCACAAGTCTGAAGCCCTTGAAAAGTTCATGGAGTTTAAGGCCGAGGCTGATAACCAATTAGGTAAAACAATTAAGACACTTCGATCAGATCGAGGTGGGGAGTATATGGACTTGAGATTTCAAGACTATATGATAGAACATGGAATTCAGTCACAACTCTTTGCACCAGGACTTGAGATGTCATTTAGGATGCCGACTATCTCGTTCAATGTCTTCTTTGTAAAGGCTCCGTTGGCAGCATTGTTTAGCATCATCTTAGTAGGATGATCTAAACCTCTAAAGAAATGTTCTATCTGGATGCATGCCGGCAAGCCATGGTTCGGACATTTCCTGATTAGTTCTTTTAATCTTTCCCACGCCTCGTGAACAGGTTCACGATCATACTGTCTAAAGGAGATGATCTCATCTCTGATATCAGCGTGGCGAGTAGGTGGGAAGAATTTTGTTAAGAACTTCTCCACTAACGACCCCCATGTGGTGATGGATCCCGGTGGAAATGCATTGAGCCATGCTCTAGCTTGGTCCTTCAAAGAAAATGGAAAAAGTGTTAGTCTAAGAGTGATTATGCTTGTTTACATGCGTAAAAAGAAGGTTTTAGATGCTGTTTTTACAATATTTCAGCTTTGTTTCGGATTTTTCTCGATCGTTTGAGTTCCAATTCATGCAAAATTCATATATTCTGGTTTGTGGTTGGCTTATATTGTATTTATGACATTTTAGGACCATTTGGGAGTGCAAATTAATCAAAAGAAGCAAAAAGACGGAAAAACCTACATGGGAGGCGCCAGGCGCCTGCGTGCCTGCAGAAAAACTGGTTTTCTTCCAACTTTGCCCTTAATGAAACGCGTCTTCCAATGCGTTTTGGTGGTTCCAACCGATGCATACGTGTAGAAGAAGTGTTCCACTATCAGTTTGAGCACGATTTGGTCAGTCAAAAGAGTTGGACATGGGTGATTCACCATCGTTTTAGGACCTACCTAACCAATTCTGCACAGCTATACATTCCAGCAACTTCTCCACCAAAATCATCAAGCCTTGCTTCCTTCTCTTGATCATTTTTAGTGTTTCTTTGTTGCTTTCTAAGTACTTTTGAGTTGCTTTCAGTAGTTACTTTTGGTTTTTAAATCCCGAGCACTTTACATTCCTTTATTGAGCTTGTTTTGTTTCCATTTGTACTTAGTCATTTTCTACTTATTCAAATATATAAAAATCCAGCACTTTGCTTATCTTCCCTTTGCCTTTACTTTATTTTTAGTTAAGAGAGTTGTGTTTTTGGAGGAAAGAGTACGTGACACTCCCCCTTGCTTGAAAGAGAAGGGCGAAGCTCTCAATCCCGATAAAAACTCTCCGTTAGTTAACTTTTGTTTTTCACACATGCATTCCACATTCAACCATTTTACTTGCTGTATTTTCTTCAATATGTCTTTCTAAATTCCCGTCTCTAGCCCGGTTATGGATAGTTAGCCTTTTATGTCTAAAAAGGGTTGCTAAGAAGTAGTGTTTTTGCTTTCCATTCATTGCTCAACATGTTTTCACAAAAAGTTAGGATTTAGAGAAGGCCACTGTAAATATTAACAAGTCAATACTGAAAAGGTTGCTTATTTGCATTGTTGAGTGGTTAAACCGAGGAGAGGAGCGCCTTAGACATAAGGGTTCCGCTTAAGTAGCCTAGACATAGGACCTTAACCCGAGGTTGCGACTATTTCCATCCTAAAACTAAGATATCTCTCATAATAGACATATTAGGGAATGTCTTAGGACTTTGAACTTGCTTAGACATAAGTCAAGTGAGAAGCGTAGTTGTTGGTTTCTAAAGTAAAATGCATATTATCCTTAGCATGTCCTTGATTCTTTGTTGGCTAACTTGAAGTAATTCGGGCTAGGTTTTATCATTATAAGTCCAAATCCCAAATCCAAAACCATTATTTGTGACCACTTCCCATTTTACAAGAATCACTCATTTCAACATTCACTATTCTTTAAAACTTTAGAGTTTGGAAATTATTTAGAAGTCCTTGAGGATAGATACTTGGATACTCCATCCATTTTATATTACTCTGACAGGTGTGCGCTTGCATCTATATAATTGTTACCACGCTTAGTGCGTGCGTTCAGCATAAACGCCCAGTCAAGTTTTTGGCGCCGTTGCCGGGGACTTTAGTTTTAAAATTATTTTCAAATTCTTTTAGTTTTTATTTTTGTGAATTGTTGTTGGGTGTAATTTCCATCCACCGTTTTTGTTATATATTTTTGGTCGTTTATCTCACAAGGGTAAGTTAAAGTGCATGAGCACAAGATCTTTTCTTCTACCCCTTGACCCTGAGATTGAGCGGACCCTTCGAAAAACTCGAAAGGAGCAAAGACTTCGAAAACAACTAGAAAAGCAAAAAGAGAGAGAAGGTGAAATCAGTCCTGAAAGTGAGGTAGAGAGTACGAGCACATCAATGGCAGATATTCCACCTCGTGATCCGGTTGATCCACCTGCTGTTAACGGTAATATGAGGGATCATGCGAGAAATGATGAATTCAACCATATCCAGATGGCGGACAACAGAGACGTGGCAATGCGAGAATATGCCGCCACGGCTTTTCAGAACTTTGATTCAGGGATAGTCAACCCTATTCCAGCCCACGCAAACTTTGAGCTTAAACCAATGATGTTCCAAATGTTGCAGACAATTAGACATTTTGGAGGGTAGGAACATGAGGATCCACATGATCATCTGAAATCATTCATTCAAATTGCAAATGCATTTCGATTACCTAGTATAACAGACGATGCTCTGAGACTAACACTTTTTCCATTTTCTTTGAAGGACCAAGCTAGAGCATGGCTCAATGCATTTCCACCGGGATCCATCACCACATGGGGGTCGTTAGTGGAGAAGTTCTTAACAAACTTCTTCCCACCTACTTGCCACGCTGATATCAGAGAGGAGATCATCTCCTTTAGACAGTATGATCGTGAACCTGTTCACGAGGCGTGGGAGAGATTTAAAGAACTAATCAGGAAATGTCCGAACCATGGCTTGCCGGCATGCATCCAGATAGAACATTTCTTTAGAGGTTTAGATCATCCTACTAAGATGATGCTAAACAATGCCGCCAACGGAGCCTTTACAAAGAAGACATTCAACGAGATAGTTGACATCCTAAATGACTTAGCTTCACACAACGAACTATGGTGTTCGCAAAGATCTAGGGCAGCACCAAAGAAGCAAGATCCAGCTGGAGTTTTGGCTCTGGACATTGCAACCTCGATGCAAAAAGAGATGGTTACAATGAACCAGAGGCTAAAAGAGATGGCATTGGGAATAAAAAATCCATGAGCCACGCCGATACAACCTGTGCAGTCGGATTATTGCACTCCTGCCCCTGTTTGCCAAGTCAACGATCTCATTTGTTCATTCTGCAGTGAAAACCATATTTATGATAATTGTCCGCATAACCCTGCTTCCGTTTTTTATGTAGGACATGGGAACAATAGGAACTTTAACCCATATTCGAACACCTACAACCCAGGTTGGAGGCACCACCCTAATTTCTCATGGGGAGGACAAGGAGGTTCGAGCGGTTTTAATCAAGGGCAGAGCCAGCAGAACAAGCAGCCCTATGTTCCACCTACACAGCAATACATCCCACCACCGCAACAGCAGTACAATCAGAGAACACAGACTCCACCAGTTCAAAATAACAACTCAAATCTTGAGAATATGATGAAGGAGTACATGGCCCGAACCGACGCAGTGATACAATCCCAAGCGGCATCAATGAGGAATTTCGAGACCCAATTGGGACAGCTCGCCAATGAATTGAAGAATAGACCACAAGGTTCTTTTCCAGGCCATACTGAATTACCAAAACGAGAAGGGAAAGAACAGTGCAAAGCTGTCACCCTCAGGAGTGGACTGGCATATGATGGACCAACAATGCCAACAACAGATGTACAGATTCCGTCCACTGAACCAATTGTAAAGATACCAGAAAATCCAACAACACCAGAAAAAGAAAATATTAGAAAAGGTAATGAGGACACCCCGAGTGTTCCTCCACAGGTACAGCCTTCTTTTACCCCTACTCCCCCGTTTCCACAAAGAGTAGTTAAGAAAAATAATGATTCCCAGTTTAGAAAATTTTTAGATATTTTAAAACAACTGCATATAAATATACCATTGGTAGATGCTCTAGAACAGATGCCAAATTATGCTATGTTTTTGAAAGATATAGTTTCTAGGAAGAAAAAAATAGGAGAGCATGAACTGGTAGCCATGACAAAATGTAGTAGTGAAGCTGTAGGCAGCCCGCTACCCATGAAATGTAATGATCCTGGCAGTTTTACCATTCCATGTTCCATAGGAGGAAAAAACTTAGGTAGGGCATTATGTGATCTAGGCGCTAGCATTAATCTTATGCCATTATCAGTTTTCAAATCTTTAGGCATAGGAGAAGCTAGACCTACTACGGTTACCCTCCAACTAGCAGATAGATCTATCATAAGACCTGAGGGAAAGATAGAAGATGTTTTAGTCCAGGTGGACAAATTCATTTTCCCTGCGGACTTTATCATTCTAGATTGCGAGGCAGACTTAGACGTTCCCATTATTTTGGGAAGACCATTTCTAGCCACTGGGGATACAGTTTTTAATGTGAGGAAGGGAGAAATTACAATGAGGGTAAATAATGAAGAAGTTAAATTTAACGTTCTAGACGCCATGAAATTACCAGGAGACTTTGAAGAGTGCTCTGCTATAAATAGCTTGAATCCTATTATGTTTGATGAGTTTTATGACTTATTAGTTATAGAGATTGAAGAAGAGCTTGATAAGATAGCAGAAGGACCAGAAGATGTGGCTAATCCTGTTGAAAAAATACAAAAAGAAGAATGCAAGTCGTTACTTCCGTCCATAGTGGAACCACCCACGTTGGAGCAGAAGCCATTGCCGTCGCATTTGAAATATGCGTATCTAGGGGATAACGACACTTTACCAGTTATTATAGCTTCCAATTTATCACCTACTAATGAATATTCTTTATTGCAGATTTTGGAGAAGCACAAAAAGGCCATTGGATGGACGATAGCAGATATCCGAGGGATAAGCCCGGCCTTTTGCATGCACAAAATTCTATTGGAAGAAGATGCTAAAAACTCTATTGAGAGTCAAAGGCGGTTGAACCCGAAGATGAAAGAGGTTGTAAGGAAAGAAATTCTTAAATGGCTTGACGCCGGTGTTATATACCCAATATCCGACAGCAGCTGGGTAAGCCCAGTACAGTGTGTACCAAAGAAATGGGGTATAACCGTGGTGGCCAACGAGGAGAATGAGCTCATCTCAACCCGAACTGTGAGCGGGTGGAGAGTTTGCATTGATTATCGCAAACTCAACAAGGTAACAAAGAAAGACCATTTCCCTCTCCCGTTTATTGACCAGATGCTCGACCGTCTGGCAGGTAAGGATTTCTATTGTTTTTTAGATGGATATTCGGGTTATAATCAAATTACTATTGCTCCAGAAGACCAAGAGAAGACAACATTTACGTGTCCGTATGGTACGTTCGCTTTTAGGCGAATGCCCTTTGGACTATGCAATGCACCCGCGACTTTTCAGAGGTGTATGATGGCCATCTTCTCTGACATGGTAGAAAATATTCTAGAAGTTTTTATGGATGACTTTTCTGTTTTTGGAAATTCTTTCGACGCTTGTTTAGTTAATTTGGAGAGAGTATTGGAGAGATGTGAACAAACAAACCTAGTCCTAAATTGGGAGAAGTGTCATTTCATGGTACAAGAGGGTATTGTTTTGGGTCACAAAATTTCCAAGCAAGGAATAGAGGTAGACCGCTAAGATAGACATCATTTCAAAGCTACCTCCTCCTACAAATGTCAAAGGGATTAGAAGTTTTTTAGGGCATGGGGGATTTTACCGCCGCTTTATAAAAGACTTGGCTAAAATTTCTAAACCCTTGTGTCAATTGTTAGAACATGATAGACCATTTGTTTTTTATGATGACTGTTTAAAATCATTTGAAATGTTGAAAGTTGCTCTAAGTTCAGCCCCTATAATTATCGAACCTAATTGGGATTTACCTTTTGAGCTCATGTGTGATGCCAGTGATTATGCAATAGGAGCTATGTTAGGACAACGTAAAAACAAGATCTTGCATCCTGTGTATTATGCTAGTAAGACTCTGACCGGTGCACAACTCAATTACACTACTACTGAAAAGGAACTGTTAGCAGTTGTGTTCGCCTTTGATAAGTTTAGGTCTTACTTGATAGGCACAAAAGTCATTGTTTTTACTGACCATTCTGCTTTAAAATATTTATTTGCTAAAAAAGATGCTAAACCACGTTTGATACGGCGGATTTTGTTACTTCAAGAGTTTGATATTGAAGTTAGGGACAGGAAGGGTACTGAAAACCAAGTTGCTGATCACCTGTCTAGACTGGAATCCCCGCTCTATGATGATGGAACTGTTATACGTGAACAGTTTATTGACGAGCAACTCTTGCGAGTTGATTCACTTCCGTGGTATGCCGATATAGCAAATTATTTGGTAAGTCGAATAGTTCCTTATGAGTTCAACAAGCAACAGGTAAAGAAATTTCTAAATGAAGTTCGATGTTATCGTTGGGATGAGCCTTTTTTATATAAGCTAGGACCTGACAATATCTTACGCAGGTGTGTCGCAGAAGAAGAGCACGAGGCGATATTAGACGCTTGTCATATGTCTCCATATGGAGGACATTTTGCAGGACACAAAACCGCAGCCAAAGTTTTGCAAAGTGGGTTCTTTTGGCCCACTCTGTTCAAAGATGCACATAAGTTTGCCCAGGTTTGTGACAAATGCCAACGGACAGGTAATATATCTAAACGCCACGAAATGCCTCAAACCCCGATCCTGGAGATTGAAATATTTGATGTGTGGGGTATAGATTTTATGGGTCCATTTCCATCTTCTAATGGTAAGCTTTATATATTGTTAGCAGTAGATTATGTTTCGAAATGGATAGAAGCCATTGCAACTGCTACCAATGATTCCAAAGTTGTCATTCGTTTTCTGCAAAAGCACATCTTTACGCGTTATGGAACCCCGCGTTGTCTGATAAGCGATGGGGGGGCTCATTTTGTGAATAGGTCTATGCAAAAGTTGCTGACTAAATACAATGTGCGTCATAGGGTTGCAACAGCATATCATCCTCAGTCGAATGGGTTAGCCGAAATATCTAATAGGGAGATAAAAAACATTTTAGAAAAAACTGTAAATCTTAACCGTAGGGATTGGTCTTTTAAGCTTGATGATTCACTTTGGGCATATAGGACAGCATTTAAGAAACCCCTCGGCATGTCCCCCTATAGGCTAGTTTTTGGAAAAGCATGTCATTTGCCTCTTGAGCTAGAATATAAAGCATTTTGGGCTACTAAGAAATTAAATTTTGATTTGTTGGCTGCAGGTGAAGCGAGGAGGTTACAATTGTTGGAATTAGAAGAACACAGGCACTTTTCTTATGAGAATGCTAAGTTGTTTAAGGAAAAAACTAAACAGTGGCATGATAGGCGTCTTCGGCCGAACAATCTTCAAGAAGGTGATCTGGTTCTGTTATTCAACTCTAGGTTGAAACTTTTCCCTGGAAAACTTAAGTCTAGATGGTCTGGTCCCTTTCAAATTTTTAAAGTCTACCCATATGGGGCAGTGGATCTAGTTGACTCTAAGGGAAATGTTTTTAAAGTAAATGGGCAGAGACTTAAGCCGTATTTTGGAGAACCAGTGGATAGAGGAAAAACCTCTATTCAACTTTCAGGTCAATAAATTTTTGCGAAAAATGTTTTTTCCTTCTTATCCATTTTTGAAAGAACAAAAGTAAAGGAAGGAAGTCTTTGTATCTTGTATTTTCTCTTTGTTTCATTATAAAGTTTTTCTTATTAAGAGAATGTTTTTAAAAACGTTGAAAGAAGAAAAAAAAAAAAAAAAAAAAAGAGAATTACGCAGGCGCCTGGCGCCTGCCCTTTGCGAAAAATAAAAATCACACAGGCGCCTGGCGCCTGCCCTGTTTTTCCAGCATTTCGAAAACTCTCAGGTTCGAGAAGTCGTGCAACATATCTACAACTTAAGGGCTTCATTGGATTTTGCGGTTTTACCTTCATGGCCTCCAGCGCTAGCTGCTATCCTTGGTCATCCATCTCCCAGTACTGACACTGATCCTTGTCCACAACCTCTGACTTCATGAAGGGGAGGTTCCTTCTTTGCTATTTTTTGTGTTTTATTCTTTTGGTTAATGACGTAGTTGCATATTCTAGCATTACTACGCATGTTTTTTTTTGTATTGATTTTGTTTCGAGCTCAGTTGAAGCATGAATAAATTAGTATCGTTTATCTTCTGATCACTTAAAGTATGCCTTCACTTAACCTTAGTTTAGCTTTTCACATGCCTATTTTGAAGCATCTGTGCTGTGCATGTGATTTCATGTCGATGATGATTATAAGAGATTGTTGAGTTTTCTGTTCTATGCCTGACTAAGCTTTGAGCTATTTCCTTTGTTTATGTGATAAACTCATTTTCTTTTATGTCTTTTTGATCTTTACAGACTTTAAGCTTTTTCTTTGCCCCTATATAGGAAGTCCTTGTCCTTTTTACTGTTAAGCCTTTTTCATCCGATGCAAAAGTCTTTTCCCAGTGAGGACACTGTCTCTCTTAAGTTTGGGGGGGACAGTGGTTGTGTCAGTCGTTGTTTCAAAAAGATAAAGTGTTATTTATATTTGAAAAATCATGCTATTTTCTTTTGAAAAAGAGTCAGTTGGAAAAACAAATGCTATTAAAAAAAGAAAGTGTTGAAAAGAAAAAAAAAACACAACAAACAATAAAAAAAAATTGCAAAAGAGTAAAAAGAGTCTTGTTGAGAGAAAATAAGAGTGGGGAAAAGACTTGTGTTAGAAAGAAAAGAGCGGTAAAAACAATGAGAGTTAAAGAAAATGTATTTATGATTCCCGAGTCCTACTGTAGACACCCATTTAGTTTTAGGTTGGGTGTTGACTTTGAAAATAGCAGTAAAGATGGTGATAAGTGACTTCGTGTTTCTCATTGTCATCGTTTTATGACCTAGCCGTTAGTTCAAAGTCTTTCTACGAGTAGTTGTGGTTGAAACCGATGTTAGTGTGTGGAAACCTCAGGGGCTAGTAGCCGGTCTGTCAGATGTAAAAGTCTTAGTGTAAGGAGGGAGTGTGCAGATTCCTTAGGGTATTTCAAAACGTTTTCTGTTTTTGAAAGGAAAAAGGATTTTGAAAGAGAGAGTTTTTATCATTTCAAACTTGGTTTATAGTGACTAAGCTTACAAAGGCAATAGAATGGTAGGCTTTCACATCTTTTCCCTGAGACAATTTATGATTGAACATCTCGGTTGCTTTTGTTTTTCCTTGTCCATGTGTTAGAAAGCTGATTAAAGTTGCTAAGTTTTGCTTGAGGACAAGCAAAAAGTTAAGTTTGGGGGTGTGATTACGCTTGTTTACATGCGTAAAAAGAAGGTTTTAGATGCTGTTTTTACAATGTTTCAGCTTTGTTTCAGATTTTTCTCGATCGTTTGAGTTCCAATTCATGCAAAATTCATATATTATGGTTTGTGGTTGGCTTATATTGTATTTATGACATTTTAGAACTATTTGGGAGTGCAAATTAATCAAAAGAAGCAAAAAGACGGAAAAACCTACATGGGAGGCGCCAGGCGCCTGGGAAGCCTGCAGAAAAACTGGTTTTCTTCCAACTTTGCCCTTAATGAAACGTGTCTTCGCGTCTTCCAATGCGTTTTGGTGGTTCCAACGGATGCATACGTGTAGAAGAAGTGTTCCACTATCAGTTTGAGCACGATTTGGTCAGTCAAAAGAGTTGGAAATGGGTGATTCACCATCGTTTTAGGACCTACCTAACCAATTCTGCACAGCTATAAATTCCAGCAACTTCTCCACCAAAATCATCAAGCCTTGCTTCCTTCTCTTGATCATTTTTAGTGTTTCTTTGTTGCTTTCTAAGTACTTTTGAGTTGCTTTCATTAGTTACTTTTGGTTTTTAAATCCCGAGCACTTTACATTCCTTTATTGAGCTTGATTTGTTTCCATTTGTACTTAGTCATTTTCTACTTATTCAAATATATAAAAATCCAGCACTTTGCTTATCTTCCCTTTGCCTTTACTTTAATTTTTTTAGTTAAGAGAGTTGTGTTTTTGGAGGAAAGAGCACGTGACATTCTCCCTTGCTTGAAAGAGAAGGGCGAAGCTCTCAATCCCGATAAAAACTCTCCGTTAGTTAACTTTTGTTTTTCACACATGCATTCCACATTCAACCATTTTACTTGCTGTATTTTCTTCAATATGTCTTTCTAAATTCCCGTCTCTAGCCCGGTTATGGATAGTTAGCCTTTTATGTCTAAAAAGGGTTGCTAAGAAGTAGTATTTTTGCTTTCCATTCATTGCTCAACATGTTTTCCCAAAAAGTTAGGATTTAGAGAAGGCCACTGTAAATATTAACAAGTCAATACTGAAAAGGTTGCTTATTTGCATTGTTGAGTGGTTAAACCGAGGAGAGGAGCGCCTTAGACATAAGGGTTCCGCTTAAGTAGCCTAGACATAGGACCTTAACCCGAGGTTGCGACTATTTCCATCCTAAAACTAAGATATCTCTCATAATAGACATATTAGGGAATGTCTTAGGACTTTGAACTTGCTTAGACATAAGTCAAGTGAGAAGCGTAGTCGTTGGTTTCTAAAGTGAAATGCATATTATCCTTAGCATGTCCTTGATTCTTTGTTGGCTAACTTGAAGTAATTCGGGCTAGGTTTTATCATTATAAGTCCAAATCCCAAATCCAAAACCATTATTTGTGACCACTTCCCATTTTACAAGAATCACTGATTTCAACATTCACTATTCTTTAAAACTTCAGAGTTTGGAAATTATTTAGAAGTCCTTGAGGATCGATACTTGGATACTCCATCCATTTTATATTACTCTGACAGGTGTGCGCTTGCATCTATATAATTGTTACCACGCTTAGTGCGTGCGTTCAGCATAAACGCCCAGTCAGATAGAGGGAAGGGTCGTTTGGTACGAGTAGCGTTGGGATTTATGTTATTGCTAAGTATGGACCGAGGAGCAATTTTGTATTCTTTAGAACTATTTTATTTTGTTATGGAGTTTAGGTGTACGGTTGTTTTATTTATTTAAGAATTATAGCCACTGAGGCGGATATGAGATGTCTTTGTTTTTAAATTGCCCACGGAGAGCGAAGTTTTGACAATTTATAAAATTGATATTTCTGATAGAACGTAGGGGAGTCGAAGCTTTATTTCATTTAAATTATTTCCCAGGGAGTTGATTATCTCGTGTTTAGAGTTAAGGCTAGCCAGGTGAATTATTTAGCGTTGCCTAGGATGGTAAATAACATCTTGGGGCGTTACATCACGTGTTAGTCATTTCCTCCACTAGGGCTGCCTCACGACCATCGCGGGCGAGCTTTCCTTCGACGACCACACCCGGCGCGGCGACGACTCCATTTCACGGCAACGGGCGCAGCGGTGTGTTCGAGAACAGCAGGCGACGTGCGGCGTTGGCGTGGAGGTGTGTTCGGACAGCGGGGTGTGCAGCGGCGTCTTCCGTTCATGGCAGCGACAGTGTCTGTTCGTGGCAGCGGCGTGCGGCGGTTCCGTTCGGGCTAGCAGCGTGCGGCGGTGACGATTGAGTGTTGCCATTCGTGACAGCGGGGGTAGTAGATGTGGCGGTGACAGCGGAGAATTTCAAACAGCGGGGGTTTTTATAGTGTTTGGCGACTACCCACGCCTGTTAACAGCCCGATCTACGCAACCCACGCCCCGTCGACTAGGATTGGAGCTACCCGCACCTGAACGAAATCGTTTCTGGCGGTAACGAAGCATTTATAGCACCTTAGAACTAGTTCGATGGCTGAAACTTCTATTTTAATTGTTTTTTTGTTTCCCTTGGTGTTTAGGTGTTGAATCGACGCGTGCTTTGGAAGCCTAGCAGTGTGTAAGTAGTACCAGGGGGGCGTGTGTGAGTGAATGTGTGCTAAATTCCTTGGATAATTTGTGTTATTGTCCGCGTTAATCTAGATTTGAATGTCTGTTACTATTGATTCTGTCTGTCTTTTGTTCGTTGAGATAATTCTGGAAGAATGGATTCTATTATAATTGTCGGCGTTAGATTTGGTTATGACTGAATATTGCCCGTTGTTGCTGAACTTGTAGTTGTGCTGGCTAAAATGTTGTGAAGCATCTGTGGAAGTCTATGTTACTGGTTGTGACTGTTGTGTCGGTGTTTCTATGTATGTTGGACAGTTTCATGAGGTCATCCCTAGTTGAGTGATTTGTATAGGTTGCTTGGTTTCGTTCAAAATAAAACATGTAATTAAGGCGTGCATTATACTTGTTTTTTGTGGTTGATGGGCTTGTTGCATCTGTCGTATGGTAAAACATTGGTGTGATGTGCTAGACGTGTGAGTAGGATCCCTGACTTTGTGAGAAGTCTGGTTGTGGTTACTATGGCCTAGTCGTAGGAATATTGGGTCTTCCTTAATGTGAAGGTTGTTGTGACAAGCAGGATGGGTCATTGTGAGTTAGAACCCTTGTTGGAAGCGAGGGGTGGGTCCGTCGGTGTTGTTTGGATCGGGTAGGATGTTGAATGAGGGTTAAGCCCCGTGAGTAAAGAGTCGGGGTCTGATACGTCTCTATGGGGTGTCAAGGCTCCGGGTACAAAAGGTCGGGGGTTGATACACCATTTTGGTTGAGATGAGTGTCGAGGCTCCGAGTACAAAGGGTCGGGAGTCGGCACGATGAGTTTAATTGAGACTAGCCTTGATTTTTTACGGGGTAGAGGCCAAGAACCAATACGTTGAGCAGATGCCGGTACCTTGGGAATAAATGTCAAGGACCGGTGCATAACCCAAGACCTTGGGAATAAATAGCAAGGTCGAACGCCAAGCTTCTATGGAGGGTTATCGGTACCTTGGGGATAAATGTCAAGGACCGACGCGCCTCGAAGGGTTAGCCTTAGAGTACTAACTCAGGGTTTAGTACGAGTTGAATGTTGAAAGGGTTAGGAGCTAGCGGGTCGTGCAAATCAAAGCCACGAGAGTTCCCAAGTTGGTTGGAGTGTCGAGAGGTCACTTTACTGTTATTAGTTCTTGATGCATATTACTAAGATTGTTGAGTGTGATGCCATTGTGATTGTGAGTATGCTGTTTGGTGTCTGTTTGGTAAGGGCTACTTACGGAGTATCTTATATACTCACCCCCCTCTATGTTGTTGCTTTCAGGTGTGAACAGGACCCTCGACCGTTGTGATGACGTGGAGAAGGCTTGACCGAGGAGGGACCACTAGTTACGTTTTGTTTAGGATAGTTGGACTGGGATTTTCTTGCCCTTCGCGTTAGAAACTTAGTGCCAGCGGTGTCAGAGTTTATTGACTCACGGGGCGTTTTTTTTTTTGTTTTTGTTTGTTTCGTTCTTTTCTTTTTATTACATACTTGTTCTTTACCGATCTGTTAGCTGCCCAGATTCATTATTATTGTTTAAAACCAGGTTGAGTTGTTGAATTGTGGAAGCAGATAATTGTAACCTTCTTAAATTGGTTTTAGCCACTGAGGCAAATTGCGGGTTTTCTAGTATCCGGTCCTTTTCTTTATTTGGGTTACTAGCCATTGAGGCCAATCTGAGTTTCCAGGTGTTTTTTTTCTTTTTCTTTTTTTTTTTGTGTTTTGTTGTGACTGAAACCCCATAGGTTTTCCTCCGTCTTGTGTTCCATTAATGAAAAGAAAAAAAGGGGTGATTAGCTATGGCAACAATACCCCATTCCTTGTAGAGTTTTTGGGGACGTTACAAGTCATAAGCGCGGAAAGCATATTGAGTGCAAATACCATCTCATCAGAGACATTGTGCAGAGAGGAGACGTTAGTGTCAGACAAATAGCATCTGAGCACTATATTGCTGATCTGTTTAGGAAGGCCCTCTCAACTAGTGTTTTTGAGAGTCATCTAAAGAGTTCAGGACTACGATTAGAATAAATAGGGCAAGTGGGAGAAATTGGGTATGAGATGCCCTAGTTTATTGTATTTACATTTCTCGCACTTAACTCAACCACGTTGCAAACCCATTAGGAGTTTTAGTCCAAGTGGTAGTTTGTTGGGTATTCTGTCCTAAAACTCGTAGTTTGTAAACAGTGAACATTAATGTGAGGTTATTCCGACAAGTGTTGTTAAATGAAAGTGAATTTGTTTTTTTTCATAAATCCAATAAACTACAAACCCTTGGCTATTATAATGAGTACTTGGACTTTATGTGGAGACATAAACTGGATCAAGTTCAAGTAAATAGCCTAAACAGTCTATAGTACATGGATCAAGTTGGGTACCTTTTCCTGGAGACACTATTGAATACTGCCCGCTTTATGATTGTTACAAATGTTGTAAGGTGTCATAAACGAAGTGATCCTGATTCGTTCGTGTAGAAACATGTGAGCAGGGGTGTTCTACACAATGAGATTATGTAAGACTGACCCTGAAATAATCACTGTTACGTATTAACATCGTTTACGAATAACACTGATTAATTTCGTTTATCGATGACCTAAATAACTTGATCTAAATTCTGAGCCATCTATGAACTCCTATTTATTCAGGATTCTCCCTTGATCTGCATAGATGAGAGTAAGCTCATCAGCGCTGCTCAATATGCCTCCCATTTCAGGGATAAGACTGGGTAGATAGCTGGGGACATAGAATTAGCAAGACCAAATTCACTCCTACCCGATTTAGGGATAGTAGAGAGGTTGTTCCCTTAAGGTCTGATCCCGGGTCTTGAACAAGGGGCCCCATCCTCTCACTGTCCCGAGAGGAATTGGATTTAGTGATTTTATCCTAAATCAATTGTTCATTAGAGGGATATTGGTACTTAAGGAGAAAAGATGTAACTCAGGGGTAAAACAGTTTTTTTTTTACCGAGCTGAGGTTACGAACGGCCTGTGAATGATCAACTTACCGATGACGGTTATATCGAATGGACACAAATATATCTACAGTGAGGGGAGTGCATCTACAGGCTATAGTGGACAGTCCTGTTAGTTAACGAATGTTGATTAACTGAGTTAAAGAGTTTGACCGGTTAGTCTCGAATCGTTGGAGCCCATGATCTGTAGGTCCAACGGGTCTCCATGCTAGCTCATAAAGGATGAAATTGATGAACTAGGTGAAGCAAGAATTTGAAGTGTTCAAATTCGATTTTTAAGGGAATATTGTATTTTATATGAGATATAATATATAATCTAATTGACATTTAATTATTATGGAGAGTATGGCTTATTTAAATTAGTTTTAAATAAGTTCAAAGCATGAAAAAGAGTTGTAATTTAATTAATGTGATTAATCAAGCTTAGGTGTCAAAGACCAATTAATATGAGATATTGATTTGGCTTGGTTTTTGTTTTAATAGAAAATTGATATTTCAATTTTTGTTTTTATAAAAATTAGTTTTATCAAAGTTTTATTTAAAAAATCAAGTTAGTGGAAAAATCCAACTTCAAAGTTGGTTTGTCCCACTAACTAGTGGTTTTTGAAGTTTTTCTTCAAGGCAATGGCACCTATCTTTTACATACAAGTGGAGTTTGAAGTGGAAGGCATGCAAGGCTTGTCCTTGCATGCATTTGGTCTTTATATAGGTGATGAAGATCACTTCGATAAGGCTAATGCTTCCTTGCATAAGTGCAGAATTTTTCCACTCAAATTTCTATTGTCTTCTCCTAGCCATTAGTGTTTTCCCTTTGTTTTCACTCAAAATTCGGTCCCACAACCGTGTTCATCAACCCGAGGATAGCACAGATTTGTCGTTGGTGGTCCCATTGAGTTAGGAGAAGAAGTTATAATGGAGGTCTTCAAAGGTATAAAGTTAATCTCTTTCATTTTACCTTTTTCATCATTTTTTCAAGCATGCTTATTTTAGTTAAATTGCTTCATTAAATGTATTATGATCCTTAGCTTCCGTTGTGCATGTCTAAGAGTTCCATCAGACAACACATCGTAATTCACGCTTACCTTAGTCGTTGACTGGGTGTTTATGCTGAACGCACGCACTAAGCGTGGTAACAATTATATAGATGCAAGCGCACTCCTGTCAGAGTAATATAAAATGGATGGAGTATCCAAGTATCGATCCTCAAAGACTTCTAAATAATTTCCAAACTCTGAAGTTTTAAAGAATAGTGAATGTTGAAATGAGTGATTCTTGTAAAATGGGAAGTGGTCACAAATAATGGTTTTGGATTTGGGATTTGGACTTATAATAATAAAACCTAGCCCGAATTACTTCAAGTTAGCCATCAAAGAATCAAGGACATGCTAAGGACAATATGCATTTTACTTTAGAAACCAACGACTACGCTTCTCACTTGACTTATGTCTAAGCAAGTTCAAAGTCCTAAGACATTCCCTAATATGTCTATTATGAGATATATCTTAGTTTTAGGATGGAAATAGTCGCAACCTCGGGTTAAGGTCCTATGTCTAGGCTACTTAAGCGGAACCCTTATGTCTAAGGCGCTCCTCTCCTTGGTTTAACCACTGAACAATGCAAATAAGCAACCTTTTCAGTATTGACTTGTTAAGACTTACAGTGGCCTTCTCTAAATCCTAACTTTTTGGGAAAACATGTTGAGCAATGAATGGAAAGCAAAAACACTACTTCTTAGCAACCTTTTTTAGACATAAAAGGCTAACTATCCATAACCGGGCTAGAGACGGGAATTTAGAAAGACATATTGAAGAAAATACAGCAAGTAAAATGGTTGAATGTGGAATGCATGTGTGAAAAACAAAAGTTAACTAACGGAGAGTTTTTATCGGGATTGAGAGATTCGCCCTTCTCTTTCAAGCAAGGGGGAGTGTCACGTGCTCTTTCCTCCAAAAACACAACTCTCTTAACTAAAAATAAAGTAAAGGCAAAGGGAAGATAAGCAAAGTGCTGGATTTTTATATATTTAAATAAGTAGAAAATGACTAAGTACAAATGGAAACAAAACAAGCTCAATAAAGGAATGTAAAGTGCTCGAGATTTAAAAACCAAAAGTAACTAATGAAAGCAACTCAAAAGTACTTAGAAAGCAACAAAGAAACACTAAAAATGATCAAGAGAAGGAAGCAAGGCTTGATGATTTTGGTGGAGAAGTTGCTGGAATTTATAGCTGTGCAGAATTGGTTAGGTAGGTCCTAAAACGATGGTGAATCACCCATTTCCAACTCTTTTGACTGACCAAATCGTGCTCAAACTGATAGTGGAACACTTCTTCTACACGTATGCATCGGTTGGAACCACCAAAACGCATTGGAAGACGTGTTTCATTAAGGGCAAAGTTGGAAGAAAAACAGTTTTTCTGTAGGCTTCCCAGGCGCCTGGCGCCTCTCATGAAGCTTTTTTCGTCTTTTTGCTTCTTTTGATTAATTTGCACTCCCAAAGGGTCCTAAAATGTCATAAATACAATATAAGCCAACCACAAACCATAATATATAAATTTTGCATGAATTGGAACTCAAACGACCGAGAAAAATCCGAAACAAAGCTGAAACATTGTAAAAACAGCATCTAAAACCTTCTTTTTACGCATGTAAACAAGCGTAATCACACCCCCAAACTTAACTTTTTGCTTGTCCTCAAGCAAAACTTAGCAACTTTAATCAGCTTTCTAACACATGGACAAGGAAAAGCAAAAGCAACCGAGATGTTCAATCATAAATTGTCTCAAGGAAAAGATGTCAGAGCCTACCATTCTATTGCCTTTGTAAACTTAGTCACTATAAACCAAGTTTGAAATGATAAAAACTTTTTCTTTCAAAATCTTTTTTCTCTTTCAAAAACAGAAAACGTTTTCAAATACCCCTAAGGAATCTGCACACTCCCTCCTTACACTAAGACTTTTACATCTGACAGACCGGCTACTAGCCCCTGTGGTTTCCACACACTAACATCGGTTTCAACCACAGCTACTCGTAGAAAGACTTTGAACTAACAGCTAGGTCATAAAACGACGACAATGAGAAACACGAAGTCACTTATCGCCATCTTTACTGCTATTTTCAAAGTCAACACCCAACCTAAAACTAAATGGGTGTCTACAGTAGGACTCGGGAATCATAAATACATTTTCTTTAACTCTCATTGTTTTTACCGCTCTTTTCTTTCTAACACAAGTCTTTTCCCCACTCTTATTTTCTCTCAACAAGAATCTTTTTACTCTTTTGCAATTTTTTTTATTGTTTGTTGTGTTTTTTTTTTCTTTTCAACACTTTCTTTTTTTAATAGCATTTGTTTTTCCAACTGACTCTTTTTCAAAAGAAAATAGCATGATTTTTCAAATATAAATAACACCTTATCTTTCTGAAACAACGACTGACACAACGACTGTCCCCCCCAAACTTAAGAGAGACAGTGTCCTCACTGGGAAAAGACTTTTGCATCAGATGAAAAAAAGCTTAACAGTAAAAAGGACAAGGACTTCCTATATAGGGGCAAACAAAAGAGCCTAAAGTCTGTAAAGATCAAAAAGACATAAAAGAAAATGAGTTTATCACATAAACAAAGGAAATAGCTCAAAGCTTAGTCAGGCATAGAACATAAAACTCAACAATCTCTTATAATCATCATCGACATGAAATCACATGCACAGCACAGATGCTTCAAAATAGGCATGTGAAAAGCTAAACTAAGGTTAAGTGAAGGCATACTTTAAGTGATCAGAAGATAAACGATACTAATTTATTCATGCTTCAACTGAGCTCGAAACATAATCAATACAAAAAAAACATGCGTAGTAATGCTAGAATATGCAAACTACGTCATTAACCAAAAGAAGAAAACACAAAAAATAGCAAAGAAGGAACCTCCCCTTCATGAAGTCGGAGGTTGTGGACTAGGATCAGTGTCAGTGCTGGGAGATGGATGACCAAGGATAGCAGCTAGCGCTGGAGGCCATGAAGGTAAAACCGCAAAATCCAATGAAGCCCTTAAGTTGTAGATATGTTGCACGACTTCTCGAACCTGATCTCGCAGTTGTTGGTTCTCCTCTCGAAGACGACGGATCTCCGATGTAGGAGACATCCCAGTACCTTCCCTTCTTTGTAACGCATGGGCGATAATACGCCGAATATTCTTCTCTTCCACAATTGGGGCATCTCTCTTAATTTGATCCTCAGGGAGCTGTACACCTTGTCGCAAGCATAAAGAAGTGACCAAACGTGGGTGATAAAGCTTACCACGTGTTCGGTGGGTACACTCATGGATACTAGTATTGATCAATTCTCCATAATTCACATCTATGCCCTTTAGCATGGCATAAACCAGCAGTGCCCTATCCTGAGTGACATGCTCATCATGCTCCGTTGGCAGAATTCTGTTTTTGACTATGTATAACCATCCTGCAGCAGTTAGGGAAACATCCTCGGGTTTTAGTCGTACCTTGCCATGAGTAGTCAAATCCCAAGTGGCAGAGGGCTTCCCAACACATTCTAAAGCCTCATCAAGCTGTGCTAGAGTCGGAGTCACTAACATCTTATTGCCCACAGCATCTCTGATATTCTTAATGTTGAAGGTGTAGTTGATCTGAGTGGCATCAAACCGTATTTCCTTCCCGCGCACTATGGCTATATGTGACTGGGGATGGACAGCAGCATAGAACTCTCTGACTAACTCCAAAGCCTCACATTGTATGGGCTGAATGAGTGGTCTCCACTCTTTGTCTCTAGCGGTCTCCCTCCAATCATCAGGCACATCTCCTAAAGTGAGATCGAATCCCAATTCTGTCATAATCTTACGGGATTTCATTAATGAAGTTCGAGTGGCTAAATTTGCCGCGTTCCATTTCGTCTCGACCTCCTCTCCCTCAGACAAGTCTAGTTCAATTGTATCAACTGGCCCAGGTGCCACTACCTTCTTCTTAGCTTCAGCTGCTTTAGCTTTCGCAGCTCTCGTTTTAGGTTCATTCACGGGCACTGTTGGCTTCTTAGCCTGAACTGCACGACGTTTTGAACTCTTTCTCTCCCGCCTCTTGTATTGGAACATTTCCCTTATCGTCTGCGTGTCCTCAAGATCTTCTTCGCTGGTAGGTTGTTGAGTACTATTCTCCCCAACCTTGGATCTACCTGTATCACACCCAAGCGGGTTAACTGTATTAGAAGGAATAGTGTGAGCATCCCTTACCCCTGGTAGAGTGGCCATCGGTGTGACATACTCATCCGTTGCCAACGGAGTAGATCCAGTTGCCCCAGTAGGCAACTCTTGGTGACTACAAAACGCTCCTTCTGTAGGTGTATCCAATGGGGAAGGTTTCTGAGTATCTGTTCTCACCACTTCGTTCTCGGTATCCTCTGTTTCCGGCATATTTGAACAATGTCCTCGTGAAACCAGTAGAAAATCATCATTACCATCTTCCGGTGTAATAATCAATGGAGATGAATAAAACTGCTCCTCGTCCCTGTTCTCCATAGATGAATCCTTAGGCGTCAGACGCCTACTACTCCCATCTTCCTCAATTTCTGGGTCTATCATCACCTCTTTGCCCTTCCTCTTTTGCCCTATCGAAACCCCGGGCTCTAGCCTATGGCTATGGCTCTTCTCTTGCTCTCCTCCATGCTCATCTCCTGCATCCATTGGCATATTGGTTGGGGTTGGCAACCTAGGAGGCTCTAAGGGTTTTAGTTGTCCCATGTTGAAGGTACTCGATATGTTAGGGTTCAATTGGGGTGCTTGAGGTCCTCTTTCTAGGAATGGAAGTTGAGGTGGTGGGGAAACTCTAGGTGAAATCATCCCATAATTATGTGGAGGTACCCAATGACCCATTCCATAATAAGGTGGAAGGCTAGGAAATAGAGTAGATGGGTTTGGCATTCCATAAGGATGAACACTAGCTGGAATTTGCATTTGGGACAAGGGAAAATGATAGGAAGGAACCGGGTTAAACATAAACGGTTGGTACATACCCAGATTGATCATTGGAGGAAGTTGTTGAGGATTTTCAGCCCTAAACTCACTGTTTTGAGGTATATTAAAGGTGGGTAGTTGCTGAAAATTAACATAACCATGTGGGCTCGTTATAGGATGTTGTGTAGGAGCTTGGGATGGAGGACATTCAAATGTTTGAAGTGGGTTTCCTCCCCTAACAGCAGCTAGCCTAGAATCTGAACCCATGTGGTGTTGGAAGTTCTCCAATGGTGGAAAAGGAATGCTTGTGGCATTTGGAGCTTGAGTAGAAGAGGTAGGAAGTGAAGTATGTTGAGAAGAAGAAGCCATAGATGTAAGCAAATGCTGGAAATTTCTTCTTCTTTTTGGTGATGGCTGAAAATCAAAAACAAGGGTGATGAAGGGAGTGGGTTTTGCCGAAAAAACAAGGGGAAGAAGAGAGTTGTGTGGGTTTTGGTGGAGTTGTAAAGCTTAGGCAATGAGTCTATTTAAAGCTTTCCCCAAACTAAATCCTAAATGGAAAGGGATTGAGATTTAAGTTCAACTAGGTTTCCTAAACCTAAAAGGAAAAGAAAACAAATTTGAATACAAAATAGGATTAGGGAAACAAAATTTGAGTTTGAAGAGAAGTTTTTAAAGCTAAATCATAGAGGATTAATGTTTGACCCAAAATAAAGCCCATGCTATCGAAAATTAAAACCCAAACCATGAAGGAAAACGAAATTCGAACTGCTGGAAAATAGGGCAAGCGCCAGGCGCCTGCGTGATTTATTTTCGCAAAGGGCAGGCGTCAGGCGCCTGCGTAATTCTTTTTTTTTTTTTCAACGTTTTTTTTTTCTTTCTTTTTTTTTTTTGTTTCTTTTTTTTTCAACGTTTTCAAAAACATTCTCTTAATAAGAAAAACTTTATAATGAAACAAAGAGAAAATACAAGATACAAAGACTTCCTTCCTTTACTTTTGTTCTTTCAAAAACGGATAAGAAGGAAAAAACATTTTTCGCAAAAATTTATTGACCTGAAAGTTGAATAGAGGTTTTTCCCTCTATCCACTGGTTCTCCAAAATACGGCTTAAGTCTCTGCCCATTTACTTTAAAAACATTTCCCTTAGAGTCAACTAGATCCACTGCCCCATATGGGTAGACTTTAAAAATTTGAAAGGGACCAGACCATCTAGACTTAAGTTTTCCAGGGAAAAGTTTCAACCTAGAGTTGAATAACAGAACCAGATCACCTTCTTGAAGATTGTTCGGCCGAAGACGCCTATCATGCCACTGTTTAGTTTTTTCCTTAAACAACTTAGCATTCTCATAAGAAAAGTGCCTGTGTTCTTCTAATTCCAACAATTGTAACCTCCTCGCTTCACCTGCAGCCAACAAATCAAAATTTAATTTCTTAGTAGCCCAAAATGCTTTATATTCTAGCTCAAGAGGCAAATGACATGCTTTTCCAAAAACTAGCCTATAGGGGGACATGCCGAGGGGTGTCTTAAATGCTGTCCTATATGCCCAAAGTGAATCATCAAGCTTAAAAGACCAATCCCTACGGTTAAGATTTACAGTTTTTTCTAAAATGTTTTTTATCTCCCTATTAGATATTTCGGCTAACCCATTCGACTGAGGATGATATGCTGTTGCAACCCTATGACGCACATTGTATTTAGTCAGCAACTTTTGCATAGACCTATTCACAAAATGAGCCCCCCCATCGCTTATCAGACAACGCGGGGTTCCATAACGCGTAAAGATGTGCTTTTGCAGAAAACGAATGACAACTTTGGAATCATTGGTAGCAGTTGCAATGGCTTCTATCCATTTCGAAACATAATCTACTGCTAACAATATATAAAGCTTACCATTAGAAGATGGAAATGGACCCATAAAATCTATACCCCACACATCAAATATTTCATTCTCCAGGATCGGGGTTTGAGGCATTTCGTGGCGTTTAGATATATTACCTGTCCGTTGGCATTTGTCACAAACCTGGGCAAACTTATGTGCATCTTTGAACAGAGTGGGCCAAAAGAACCCACTTTGCAAAACTTTGGCTGCGGTTTTGTGTCCTGCAAAATGTCCTCCATATGGAGACATATGACAAGCGTCTAATATCGCCTCGTGCTCTTCTTCTGCGACACACCTGCGTAAGATATTGTCAGGTCCTAGCTTATATAAAAAAGGCTCATCCCAACAATAACATCGAACTTCATTTAGAAATTTCTTTACCTGTTGCTTGTTGAACTCATAAGGAACTATTCGACTTACCAAATAATTTGCTATATCGGCATACCACGGAACTGAATCAACTCGCAAGAGTTGCTCGTCAATAAATTGTTCACGTGTAACAGTTCCATCATCATAGAGCGGGGATTCCAATCTAGACAGGTGATCAGCAACTTGGTTTTCAGTACCCTTTCTGTCCCTAACTTCAATATCAAACTCTTGAAGTAACAAAATCCACCGTATCAAACGTGGTTTAGCATCTTTTTTAGCAAATAAATATTTTAAAGCAGAATGGTCAGTAAAAACAATGACTTTTGTGCCTATCAAGTAAGACCTAAACTTATCAAAGGCGAACACAACTGCTAACAGTTCCTTTTCAGTAGTAGTGTAATTGAGTTGTGCACTGGTCAGAGTCTTACTAGCATAATACACAGGATGCAAGATCTTGTTTTTACGTTGTCCTAACATAGCTCCTATTGCATAATCACTGGCATCACACATGAGCTCAAAAGGTAAATCCCAATTAGGTTCGATAATTATAGGGGCTGAACTTAGAGCAACTTTCAACATTTCAAATGATTTTAAACAGTCATCATCAAAAACAAATGGTCTATCATGTTCTAACAATTGACACAAGGGTTTAGAAATTTTAGCAAAGTCTTTTATAAAGCGGCGATAAAATCCCCCATGCCCTAAAAAACTTCTAATCCCTTTGACATTTGTAGGAGGAGGTAGCTTTGAAATGATGTCTATCTTAGCGTGGTCTACCTCTATTCCTTGCTTGGAAATTTTGTGACCCAAAACAATACCCTCTTGTACCATGAAATGACACTTCTCCCAATTTAGGACTAGGTTTGTTTGTTCACATCTCTCCAATACTCTCTCCAAATTAACTAAACAAGCGTCGAAAGAATTTCCAAAAACAGAAAAGTCATCCATAAAAACTTCTAGAATATTTTCTACCATGTCAGAGAAGATGGCCATCATACACCTCTGAAAAGTCGCGGGTGCATTGCATAGTCCAAAGGGCATTCGCCTAAAAGCGAACGTACCATACGGACACGTAAATGTTGTCTTCTCTTGGTCTTCTGGAGCAATAGTAATTTGATTATAACCCGAATATCCATCTAAAAAACAATAGAAATCCTTACCTGCCAGACGGTCGAGCATCTGGTCAATAAATGGGAGAGGAAAATGGTCTTTCTTCGTTACCTTGTTGAGTTTGCGATAATCAATGCAAACTCTCCACCCACTCACAGTTCGGGTTGAGATGAGCTCATTCTCCTCGTTGGCCACCACGGTTATACCCCCTTTCTTTGGTACACACTGTACTGGGCTTACCCAGCTGCTGTCGGATATTGGGTATATAACACCGGCGTCAAGCCATTTGAGAATTTCTTTCCTTACAACCTCTTTCATCTTCGGGTTCAACCGCCTTTGACTCTCAATAGAGTTCTTAGCATCTTCTTCCAATAGAATTTTGTGCATGTAAAAAGCCGGGCTTATCCCTCGGATATCTGCTATCGTCCATCCAATGGCCTTTTTGTGCTTCTCCAAAATCTGCAATAAAGAATATTCATTAGTAGGTGATAAATTGGAAGCTATAATAACTGGTAAAGTGTCGTTATCCCCTAGATACGCATATTTCAAATGCGACGGCAATGGCTTCTTCTCCAACGTGGGTGGTTCCACTATGGACGGAAGTAACGACTTGCATTCTTCTTTTTGTATTTTTTCAACAGGATTAGCCACATCTTCTGGTCCTTCTGCTATCTTATCAAGCTCTTCTTCAATCTCTATAACTAATAAGTCATAAAACTCATCAAACATAATAGGATTCAAGCTATTTATAGCAGAGCACTCTTCAAAGTCTCCTGGTAATTTCATGGCGTCTAGAACGTTAAATTTAACTTCTTCATTATTTACCCTCATTGTAATTTCTCCCTTCCTCACATTAAAAACTGTATCCCCAGTGGCTGGAAATGGTCTTCCCAAAATAATGGGAACGTCTAAGTCTGCCTCGCAATCTAGAATGATAAAGTCCGCAGGGAAAATGAATTTGTCCACCTGGACTAAAACATCTTCTATCTTTCCCTCAGGTCTTATAATAGATCTATCTGCTAGTTGGAGGGTAACCGTAGTAGGTCTAGCTTCTCCTATGCCTAAAGATTTGAAAACTGATAATGGCATAAGATTAATGCTAGCGCCTAGATCACATAATGTCATACCTAAGTTTTTTCCTCCTATGGAACATGGAATGGTAAAACTGCCAGGATCATTACATTTCATGGGTAGCGGGCTGCCTACAGCTTCACTACTACATTTTGTCATGGCTACCAGTTCATGCTCTCCTATTTTTTTCTTCCTAGAAACTATATCTTTCAAAAACTTAGCATAATTTGGCATCTGTTCTAGAGCATCTACTAATGGTATATTTATATGCAGTTGTTTTAAAATATCTAAAAATTTTCTAAACTGGGAATCATTAGTTTTCTTAACTAATATTTGTGGAAACGGGGGAGTAGGGGTAAAAGAAGGTTGTACCTGTGGAGGAACACTCGGGGTGTCCTCATTACCTTTTCTAATATTTTCTTTTTCTGGTGTTGTTGGATTTTCTGGTATCTTTACAGTTGGTTCAGTGGACGGAATCTGTACATCTGTTGTTGGCATTGTTGGTCCATCATATGCCAGTCCACTCCTGAGGGTGACAGCTTTGCACTGTTCTTTCCCTTCTCGTTTTGGTAATTCAGTATGGCCTGGAAAAGAACCTTGTGGTCTATTCTTCAATTCATTGGCGAGCTGTCCCAATTGGGTCTCGAAATTCCTCATTGATGCCGCTTGGGATTGTATCACTGCGTCGGTTCGGGCCATGTACTCCTTCATCATATTCTCAAGATTTGAGTTGTTATTTTGAACTGGTGGAGTCTGTGTTCTCTGATTGTACTGCTGTTGCGGTGGTGGGATGTATTGCTGTGTAGGTGGAACATAGGACTGCTTGTTCTGCTGGCTCTGCCCTTGATTAAAACCGCTCGAACCTCCTTGTCCTCCCCATGAGAAATTAGGGTGGTGCCTCCAACCTGGGTTGTAGGTGTTCGAATATGGGTTAAAGTTCCTATTGTTCCCATGTCCTACATAAAAAACGGAAGCAGGGTTATGCGGACAATTATCATAAATATGGTTTTCAACAATTATCATTTTTTCAAGCATGCTTATTTTAGTTAAATTGCTTCATTAAATGTATTATGATCCTTAGCTTCCGTTGTGCATGTCTAAGAGTTCCATCAGACAACACATCGTAATTCACGCTTACCTTAGCCGTTGACTGGGTGTTTATGCTGAACGCACGCACTAAGCGTGGTAACAATTATATAGATGCAAGCGCACTCCTGTCAGAGTAATATAAAATGGATGGAGTATCCAAGTATCGATCCTCAAAGACTTCTAAATAATTTCCAAACTCTGAAGTTTTAAAGAATAGTGAATGTTGAAATGAGTGATTCTTGTAAAATGGGAAGTGGTCACAAATAATGGTTTTGGATTTGGGATTTGGACTTATAATAATAAAACCTAGCCTGAATTACTTCAAGTTAGCCATCAAAGAATCAAGGACATGCTAAGGACAATATGCATTTTACTTTAGAAACCAACGACTACGCTTCTCACTTGACTTATGTCTAAGCAAGTTCAAAGTCCTAAGACATTCCCTAATATGTCTATTATGAGATATATCTTAGTTTTAGGATGGAAATAGTCGCAACCTCGGGTTAAGGTCCTATGTCTAGGCTACTTACGCGGAACCCTTATGTCTAAGGCGCTCCTCTCCTTGGTTTAACCACTCAACAATGCAAATAAGCAACCTTTTCAGTATTGACTTGTTAAGACTTACAGTGGCCTTCTCTAAATCCTAACTTTTTGGGAAAACATGTTGAGCAATGAATGGAAAGCAAAAACACTACTTCTTAGCAACCTTTTTTAGACATAAAAGGCTAACTATCCATAACCGGGCTAGAGATGGGAATTTAGAAAGACATATTGAAGAAAATACAGCAAGTAAAATGGTTGAATGTGGAATGCATGTGTGAAAAACAAAAGTTAACTAACGGAGAGTTTTTATCGGGATTGAGAGCTTCGCCCTTCTCTTTCAAGCAAGGGGGAGTGTCACGTGCTCTTTCCTCCAAAAACACAACTCTCTTAACTAAAAATAAAGTAAAGGCAAAGGGAAGATAAGCAAAGTGCTGGATTTTTATATATTTAAATAAGTAGAAAATGACTAAGTACAAATGGAAACAAAACAAGCTCAATAAAGGAATGTAAAGTGCTCGGGATTTAAAAACCAAAAGTAACTAATGAAAGCAACTCAAAAGTACTTAGAAAGCAACAAAGAAACACTAAAAATGATCAAGAGAAGGAAGCAAGGCTTGATGATTTTGGTGGAGAAGTTGCTGGAATTTATAGCTGTGCAGAATTGGTTAGGTAGGTCCTAAAACGATGGTGAATCACCCATTTCCAACTCTTTTGACTGACCAAATCGTGCTCAAACTGATAGTGGAACACTTCTTCTACACGTATGCATCGGTTGTAACCACCAAAACGCATTGGAAGACGCGTTTCATTAAGGGCAAAGTTGGAAGAAAAACAGTTTTTCTGCAGGCTTCCCACGCGCCTGGCGCCTCCCATGTAGGTTTTTTCGTCTTTTTGCTTCTTTTGATTAATTTGCACTTCCAAATGGTCCTAAAATGTCATAAATACAATATAAGCCAACCACAAACCATAATATATGAATTTTGCATGAATTGGAACTCAAACGACCGAGAAAAATCCGAAACAAAGCTGAAACATTGTAAAAACAGCATCTAAAACCTTCTTTTTACGCATATAAACAAGCGTAATCACTTACCTTAGCCGTTGAGGCCCCTCGGGAATCCTGTCGGAGACCTTGCTTATATATAGAAATTATTTGCCTCTATCCGAGGTATTCGAACATTGTATTTTCTCTCGAATACAACTTGGATTTTTCTTGACTTAGGCGTCGGGGTATTTTCTTTTGCAGGTCTCCTGCTCAACACGTTTCAGCTCATACTCAAGGTCATCCTTCCGTCCGAGCCAAGCTCGCAAGCTTGGTCATTTTTGGGATCAAACATTTGTCTTCGGTTAAATCGAACCCGATCCAAGTCGAGTTCGAATCCTATGTTAAGGCCAGGTCCGTTGCATTTTATCATTCGCTTAAATCGAACTCGATCCAAGTTGAGGTCGAAGCCTGTTGTTAAATCCAAGTCAATTGCATTATCATTCGGTTAAATCGAACCAGATCCAAGTCGAGGTCGAAGCCTGTGTTATAGCCAGGTCCATTGCATTATCATTCGGTTAAATCGAACCCGATCCAAGTCGAGGTCGAAGCCTATTGTTAAAGCCAGGTCCGTTGCATTATATCTTCAGTTAAATCGAACCCGATCCGAGTGGAGGTCGAAGCCTGTTGTTATAGCCAGGTCCATTACATTATCATTCGGTTAAATCGAACCCGATCAAAGTTGAGGTCGAAGCCTGTTGTTAAAGCCTGGTCCATTGCATTATCATTCGGTTAAATCGAACCCGATCCAAGTCGAGGTCGAAGCCTGAATTATAGCCAGGTCTATTGCATTATCATTCGGTTAAATCGAACCCGATCCAAGTCGAGGTCGAATCGTGTGTTAAAGCCAGGTCCGTTGCATTTTATCATTTGGTTAAATCGAACTCGATCCAAGTTGAGGTCGAAGCCTGTTGTTAAAGTTAGGTCCATTGCATTATCATACGGTTAAATCGAACCTGATCCAAGTCAAAGTCGAAGCATGTGTTATAGCCAGGTCCATTGCATTATCATTCGGTTAAATCGAACCCGATCCAAGTCGAGGTCGAAGCCTATTGTTAAAGCCAGGTCCGTTGCATTTTATCATTCTGTTAAATTCAACCCGATCCAAGTCGAGGTCAAAGCCTATTGTTAAAGCTAGGTCCGTTGCATTTCTTACTCGGTTAAATCGAACCCGATCCAAGTTGAGGTCCAAGCCTGTGTTAAAGCCAGGTCCATCGCATTTATCATTCAGTTGAATCGAACCCGATCCAAGTCGAGGTCGAAGCCTGTGTTAAAGCCAGGTCCATCGCATTTATCATTCAGTTGAATCGAACCCGATCCAAGTCGAGGTCGAAGCCTGTGTTAAAGCCAGGTCCGTTGCATTATATCTTCAGTTAAATCGAACCCGATCAAAGTTAAGGGCGAAGCCTGTTGTTAAAGCCAGGTCCATTGCATTATCATTCGGTTAAATCGAACCCAATCCAAATCGAGGACGAAGCCTGAATTATAGCCAAGTCTATTGCATTATCATTCGGTTAAATCGAACCCGATCCAAGTCGAGGTTGAATCCTGTGTTAAAGCCAGGTCCGTTGCATTTTATCATTTGGTTAAATCAAACTCGATCCAAGCTGAGGTCGAAGCCTGTTGTTAAAGTCAAGTCCATTGCATTATCATTCGGTTAAATCGAACCTGATCCAAGTCGAGGTCGAAGCCTGTGTTATAGCCAGGTCCATTGCATTATCATTCATTTAAATCGAACCCAATCCAAGTCAAGGTTTAAGCCTGTTGTTAAAGCTAGATCCGTTGCATTTTATCATTCGGTTAAATCCAACCCGATCCAAGTCGAGGTCAAAGCCTGTTGTTAAAGCCAGGTCTGTTGCATTTCTTATTCGGTTAAATCGAACTCGATTCAAGTCGAGGTCGAAGCCTGTGTTAAAGCTAGGTCTGTCGCATTTATCATTCGGTTAAATCGAACCCGATCCAAGTCGAGCTCGAATCTTATTGTTAAAGTCAAGTCTGTTGCATTATACCTTCGATTAAATCGAATCCGATCCGAGTTGAGGTCAAAGCTTGTTGTTATAGCGGGATCCATTACATTATCATTTGGTTAAATCGAACTCAATCCAAGTTGAGGTCGAAGCCTGTTGTTAAAGCCAGGTCCATTGCATTATCATTCCGTTAAATCGAACCTGATCCAAGTCCAGGTCCAAGCCTATGTTATAGCCAAGTACATTGCATTATCATTCAGTTAAATCGAACCCAATCCAAGTCAAGGTCGAAGGCTGTTGTTAAAGCCAGGTCCATATCATTTTATCATTCTGTTAAATCGAACCCGATCCAAGTCGAGGTGAAGCTTGTTGTTAAAGCTAGGTCTGTTACATTTTTCATTCGGTTAAATCGAACCCAATCCAAGTCGAGGTTGAAGCCTGTTGTTAATGTCAGGTCCATTGCATTTCATCATTTGGTTAAATCGAACCCAATCCAAGTCGAGGTCGAAGTCTGTGTTAAAGCCAGGTCTATTGCATTTTATCATTCGGTTAAATGTAACCCGATCCAATTCAAGGTCGAAGCCTATTGTTAAAGCCAGGTCAATTGCATTATCACTCGGTTAAATCGAACCTGATCCAAGTCGAGGTCGAATTCTGTGTTATAGCCAGGTCCATTGCATTATCATTAGGTTAAATCGAACCTGATCCAAGTCGAGGTTGAATCCTGTGTTAAAGCCAGGTCCGTTGCATTTTATCATTCGGTTAAATCAAACTCGATCCAAGTTGAGGTCGAAGCCTGTTGTTAAAGTCAGGTCCATTACATTATGATTCGGTTAAATCGAACCTGATCCAAGTTGAGGTCGAAGCCTGTGTTATAGCCAGGTCATTGCATTATCATTCGGTTAAATCGAACCCGATCCAAGTCGAGGTCGAAGCCTGTTGTTAAAGCCAGGTCCGTTGCATTTTATCATTCTTTTAAATCCAACCTGATCCAAGTCGAGGTCAAAGCCTGTTGTTAAAGCCAGGTCCGTTGCATTTCTTATTCGGTTAAATCGAACCCGATCCATGTCAAGGTCGAAGCCTGTGTTAAAGCTAGGTCCGTCGCATTTATCATTTAGTTAAATCGAACCCGATTCAAGTCGAGGTCGAAGCCTGTTGTTAAAACCAGGTTCGTTACATTATATCTTTGGTTAAATCGAACCCGATCGGAGTTGAGGTTGAAGCCTGTTGTTATAGCCAGGTCCATTACATTATCATTCGGTTAAATCGAACCCAATCCAAGTTGAGGTCAAAGCCTATTGTTAAAGCCATGTCCATTGCATTATCATTCGGTTAAATCGAACCCGATCCAAGTCGAGGTCAAAGCCTGTTGTTAAAGCCAGGTCCGTTGCATTTTATCATTCGGTTAAATCCAACCCGATCCAAGTCGAGGTTAAAGCCTGTTGTTAAAGCCAGGTCTGTTGCCTTTCTTATTCGGTTAAATCGAACCTGATCCATGTCAAGGTCGAAGCCTGTGTTAAAGCTAGGTTTGTCGCATTTATCATTCAGTTAAATCGAACCCGATTCAAGTCGAGGTCGAAGCCTGTTGTTAAAGCCAGGTTCGTTACATTATATCTTTGGTTAAATCGAACCCGATCCGAGTTGAGGTTGAAGCCTGTTGTTATAGCCAGGTCCATTACATTATCATTCGGTTAAATCGAACCCAATCCAAGTTGAGGTCGAAGCCTGTTGTTAAAGCCATGCCCATTGCATTATCATTCGGTTATATCGAACCCGATCCAAGTCGAGGTCGAAGCCTGTGTTATAGCCAGGTCCATTGCATTATCATTCAGTTAAATCGAACCCGATCCAAGTCGAGGTCGAAGGCTGTTGTTAAAGCCATGTCCATAGCATTTTATCATTCGGTTAAGTCGAACCCGATCCAAGTTGAGGTCGAAGCCTGTTGTTAAAGCCAGGTTCGTTGCATTTTATCATTCGGTTAAATCGAACCCAATCCAAGTCGAGGTCGAAACCTGTTGTTAATGCCAGGTCCATTACATTTTATCATTCGGTTAAATCGAACCCAATCCAAGTCGAGGTCGAAGTCTTTGTTAAAGTCAGGTCCATTGCATTTCATCATTCGATTAAATTGAACCCGATCCAAGTCGAGGTCGAAGCCTGTTGTTAAAGCCAGGTCCGTTGCATTTTCTAATTCGGTTAAATCGAACCTGATTCAAGTCGAGGTCGAAACCTGTTGTTAAAGCCAGGTCCATTACATTATCATTCGTTTAAATCAAACGCAATCCAAGTTGAGGTCGAAGCCTGTTGTTAAAGGCAGGTCCATTGCATTATCATTCGGTTAAATCGAACCCGATCGAAGTTGAGGTCGAAGCCTATTGTTAAAGCTAGGTCCGTTGCATTATATCTTTGGTTAAATCGAACCTGATCCAAGTCGAGGTCGAAGCCTGTGTTAAAGTCAGGTCAATTGCATTATATTTCGGTTAAATCGAACTCGATCCAAGTCGAGGTCGAAGCCTGTTATTAAAGTCAGGTCCATTGCATTTTATCATTCGGTTAAATCAAAGCCAATCCAAGATTGAGGTCGAAGCCTGTGTCAAGTACAGGTCTTTTGCATGTTAAAATCCCGCCTAGTGTCCAGCTGGGTCCATTTTTATCTTGCCTTGTTTTAATAAAATTTATGCCTCCCAAATACTTTGTCTTTTGCCTTTGTCTACCATTTTAGTTCTGCAAGGATAGACAAATGGGGGCAAGATGTAGACACCGTATTTGGTTCGACTTATTTTATTTTATATTTTATATCTATTTTGTTATTATTATTTAATTAAGTTTGATTTTAATGGTTTTGGTTAAAAATAACATCATTTTACTTTATTATTAGTTTTAAAATAAAGTTTAAATTAACTTAAACTAAAAAAAAGTTAGATTTATTTTGATTTTATAAAATTGGTTTGGTTTAGATTCTGTTTTAAAAGAATTTGTTTTATAATCAAAATAATAAATAAATAAAGATTTACTTTTAAGTAAAGAATTTGTTTTAAATAAAAAATTTTATTTTAATTTTAAAAATGAAATACTAAAACTGATTTTTTAAGTTGTTATTTTTTTCTCGTCAAACCTGTTACGTGGCTTTCTTCTCCACGTTCCTCCCCCCTTATTTTCTCTACTACAATATTACTGTGGTATTTAAGGCATAGTGCAGGCAACACATGGAGAAGGAAGGAAAGGTTTAAACCCCCATTCATTTTTTTTCTTTTTCCTCTTCTTTTTCTTTCCTTCCTTTCTCTCTCTTCAAGCACGCATTTTCCATTTCCTTTTTATTTATTTTTTCCGTCTTTCCTTTCTTTCCCTCTCTACAACTCATCTTCTTCCTTCATCTTCTTCCTCCTTCTTCTCATTCTCAAACCCCTCTCCCAAGCTCACACTTCCGGCACCCAAACACACCGGCACAACAAACTTGACCCCCCCCCCCCCCGACAGCAGCTTCCAGTGGATTCCGGCGACGCTCCAGCGGCCGACGAACTCCCGGCAGCAACTGACTTCAGGCAAAGAACGGCGGATTTGGCAACTTGTAGCAGCACGACCCACTCTGGTGGCAGCACAGTAGCAATTTTCGCATCAAACAACTTTGCAATCTCGAGACAGCAACTGACTTCCGCGACGAATGGCAGATTCGGCAACTTGTAGCAGCACGACCCACTCTGGTGGCAGCACAGTAGCAATTTTCGCCCCGAACAACTTTGCAATCTCAACACAGCAACTCCGGAGCGGCAGTATTCCAACGAACAGCGGAAGACTTCGTCGACACCCACGAACGGCGGCGCTCCAACGACAAAGCCGTCCAAATCTACACCTCCACGAGCAGCGACACTCCAGCGAGGTCCTCCATTATAACCACCATGAATGTGGGTGATGGAAAAAGAAGAAGAAGAAGCTCCTAAATAAGAAAAAGAAAACTTTGTTCTCTTAAAGGTAAAAGAAATTTACCGTTTTTGTTTAACCTTTTAAATAACTTTTTTTTTCCTTTTCTTTTTTTTTCTTTTGGTAATTTTGGTTTTCTTTTTAAAGAATATTTTGTTTCAGTTTTTTTATAAAGGTTTGTTTTATAAGTCTTTTTTAAAAGATAAAAGATTTTATTTTGATTTTAAAATAATTTTCTTTTCTTTTTTCTAAATCAATGAGTGTTGACTTTTAAAAATAAAAATATATTTTTTTTTAGGAAAATATTAAAAGTAAAATTTTTATTTCAAGAGTGATTGAAAGTGTTAAATAAAATAAATAATTCCCAAATTACAAATTAAGCAAAAGCTTGTTTTAAAATAAATGATGTTATAAATAAGTTTAAGATTTTTTAAATAAAAAATTTTAAACGAATTCCAAACTCAAAATAAAATAAATATTTTTCTTAATATTTTTTCCCTTCAGTTTTAGTTTTTTTTTTTTTTTAAACAAGTTGAAAAACAAAAAATTTGGATTTTTAGAAAGAAACTTATATTGTATCCCAAGGTGTTGGCATATTGGCAATGCACTTGGTTATTAACATTTGTAGCCTAAGTTCAAGTCCAAACTGTTTTTCGTAGACCAAGTTTTTAAATAGGTGATCAATCACACCTCGTAGATGATTGGTGGCGACTCTAAACCCTTATCTCGAAAGAGACCCTTTAGGGGATGACGTCTGCCGCTCCGCATCGGGATATACTATATTATGAGCTATATACATGTTGTGTGTAATATTGGTTGGCTAAGTTGGATTGATGTTATGCCATGGTTGGGCTGAATGTGAAAGTTGTGTCTAACTGTTTTGGCTCTATGATTTGTTGTGTTTGGAGCATGCTAACTTTGTCGTGCAACTTGTATTTGAATATGAACTATTGCGAACTTGTTTGATAAGATATATGTTGGCTTTCTCTTTTTGAATGTAGAGCATATTGAATGTTGAGAGAATGGTATTCTTGTGATGCTTGATGGTCATGTCTGAATGATAGTTGCATATGTTCGTGTATAATGCATGTTGCGTTGTTGTGAGATAATTTCTGTATGGGTCATGGCTGACAAGCATGTAGGTTTTTGGTGAGAGTTCCGGGATGTAATAAAGTAAATGAAGGACTAACAGGGTCAAAAGGCTGGCACGTCACTAGTTGGGTATTGAGGCTCCATGTGCAAAGGTCGGGGATCGATGCTCCAACTTGGTAGAGATGAGTGTCGAGGCTCCAGGTACAAAGGTCGGGGGTCGGCACGGTGATTCTATTTGTTGAATAAGTATTGGGTCTTGATGTGGTGGCGGTCAAGGACCAATACGTTGAGTAGTCGTCGATACCTTGGAGATAAATGTCAAGGGTCGATGCACAGTTCAAAGCCTTGGGGATAAAGGGCAAGGTCGAACGCTAAGCTTCTGTAGATGAGTGTCGGGCCTTGGGGATAAATGGCAAGGGTCGATACGATTCGAGGAGTTAGACTTGGAGGACTAACATAATGTGATAGGTCAGAAGTTGCTTGGAGGTCAAGGACCAATACGTTGAGTAGTAGTTGAGGTCTTGGGGATAAATGTCAAGGTCCAACACTGAGCACCGTAGATAAGTGTTGATGCCTTAACTACGCGAGGTCAGGGGTCGGTACGACTCGAAGGAGTAAGTCTTGGAGGAATAAAGAATGAGAACTAGTGAGTTAAGATGCGAGGATGAGTTTGACATGCATGGTGCATGTTTAGTTAAACTTATGCATAAACTGTTTCTTGTAATATGTTTCTTTCATTTAAGGTTCGAGATTAATGATAAGCATGATGTGTTTATTGTTTGATAAGCATGACACGTCGTTTCCTTGATAAACATGATGTTTATGCGTGACCCGTCAGATAAGGGTTGCTTACTGGGTACTGTGGTTGTACTCATCCCTCTTTTTTTTATCCCTCCAGTTTTGCAGGTATCGAGCTAACTCTTGGAATGGTGATGGCGAGGAGGAGACTTGACTAGAGAGACCATTTAACACTGCGTTGTTAAGTTTCAATTTGAATAGGATAGTTAGAGTTGTTTATTTGTAGCTTGAGTGTGTTATTAGATTAATAAATTGTTTTGCTAAGTTCCTTATTTAAGGGATGTTTTAGGATTAACAGTTTGTTATTCTTGAGAACATTAATTTTGTTTAGCTACTTGAATTGTGACGATGTAATCTGTTGACGATATTTATCAGTATAATACATTTGTTCAAGTTGAACTTGAGTTAGCTTTTGCTTCGCTACTATTTTTGAAAGTTAGATTCGTGTAGTTGATGTATTATGATTAGTGAAGATTTCATTGAGAAGTTTTATAATGTTAGATCGTTATTAAATTATTAAGTGTGAAAAATTTGAGTTTCATTAAAACTTTAGTGGTGTTTGGTTTGTTCAGTGCAAGTTTTTGTAAGTGCTATTATTCAGAGTAGCGCAACAGAAGCGTGGTGAGAGTTTGTCATAGTTTGTATTTCTAGTGGTTTAATTCTCTAGTACGAGTGGGACTTCTTAGGTGGCTTTTAGTAACGGTCCCCGTTGGGATGTTGAAAATCTTAGGGTGTTACAGTTATCCTTTGTGTGGTTGAACTCAGGGTATATATTTGCCTCGGATCATGCGTTTGGTTGTTCACCAAACTCGTTGAGTGTTTCCGGCCTTGAACATAGTAAGTATTCTGTCTGCTCTTGATCATTGAATGCAAAGATAATTCATCTAATCTTTTCCTTTCAGATTGAACCAACAATACGATTGGATTCAAGTGGCTAAAGACTCGGGTAGTCCATTCGCTTGGGTTGTCATGTATCCTTGCGGATATGAAATCGTGGGAGAGAGAAAGTAAAAGGATGGCAGATAGAATAAATCAAAGTTATAGATTGGATAATTATTAACAACCTTAAGAAAAAGAAAAATAAAAGGGAACCGCCAGATCCCAAGAAATTACCACCAACCACTGGTTTGAAAAACCAGCTATGGTTTCCTACAACCATGATGTCTTTTTTTTTTCAATTATAAATTCGATTGGGCTGTCGAAAAATAGATTTTTGACCACTTCGATTGACTAACATATATGAGGAACCGACTTTGACCGAGCTATTAGTTAAACCGACCAACATCAGTTTTGATTAGACGAATCAGTTTTTGGTCATGCTTGATCACCCCTAGTAGCTATACATGTTTGGTCCAATATAGATACATAATGGATCTCCTTGCATCAGCTATACTATGTGTTAATGGAAGAAATTTTATATGTAAGTTGATTCTTCCTTATTAACCTTTATTTAATTATTTTGACATTGACATATCAAATGATTTGGGAGTCATATACCTTATTACTAAACTATGATATAGTTTATAGTAAGTATACTCATATGCTTTCATGTTGTTGAGTGACATCAACCAAATGAAGTAACGAGACAATTTGACATGAAGCAAGTTGTCCTAGACATATTCAACACAAAACCTAAGTAGTATGACATAGACCCTTGAGCTCGTACTTGGCGGGCACAACTTGCACCTTATGTGGCAAGGTGGCACTCACGTAGAGACTTTATATTTGGCTGAACTATGATGGATGCTAATGAAGCTTCAAATCTAGGATATAGACATGCATAATCAATCTATTACTAGGCGTTACATCACTTGTGCAGGAGCGATTTTTGGTTCTATGGTACAATTTTCAATTAAACTTTCTATAATATATTAACTTAAATGTATACTTATGTGAATTATTTTCTTACGTAGATATCATGTTTCGAACGCATTCCAGTCACCTCACCACTTGAAGAGATTATGATGCCTTATGCTATGTTGGTGTGATGAATATGGAACTAACTCATCAAATATGTAAGGTACCTGTTGCATCTCTTCCTAGTCTCAAACGTAGAGGGCGTCGTCAAGTGGAACAAGATGTTCTAATCGAGCATAATGTTCCTATATTCAAAACGGTCTATCATAACGTTCAAAACATGCCACCTTTTACTCAAACGAATGATGATGCCAGTATGATGATGGTCAATACTCACCCTTAGACAATTTCTCACACACTAGTTCCACCAACACATATCATATGGTAATGAGATCAATCTCTCGATGACAAATACAACACATATTCATGGACGTGGATGTGGAGATCCAGTGAGGAGCCCGAGGCCCCAGAGCTTTAGAGAGATCGATCATGGTCGACAACCACCTCATAATTGACACCTTCTATCTTTGTGGAACACATGAGATAGATGCTATATAATTTGAGTTGATAAATTTTATTTTATTTTAAAAAAGATAGATTAGTTTTAACCTCTTGTTTATTATATGTTTATTATTATTATTATTATTATTATTTGTTTATTTCTCTTCCAATCCACGTTTCCTAGGAAGGGTTAGAAACCCTTTTCAAAATTGAAATAGAAATAGGAAAAAAAAAAAAAGAAAACAACGCCGTCTCTTGAAAAAATGGCATTGTCATCTAAGCGGCAAAAGGTCATATCTTTGCCACATTTAAGCGATATTTGGCCACTTGTACAAGTTTGTTTCACCAAGATTAAAACTACACTATTTAAAAAATTAGTTTTGAAGTAATTATATCTAAATAATAGTTTATTTTTTTAACAATATTAAAAAAATCAAATAATATAAACTTAGGCATTGTAAGTAGATTGGAATAAATAGTAATATTAAAGAATCATCCATACAACACAAATATATTTTCTAGATCACAGAACAATGTCACATAAATCAACTTCACATGACCCAAGTAGGGTCCCCTCTTCAGTTTGTACAGCGCCAGAGTTGAACTTTTTGATTAAACCAGAGTACTTAGTAGTGTGGCTCTTGATATATAGCTCCAAATTCTGATCTCCAGGCTTGATCATCATCCAGATATGGGGCTCCTCTCTTGTAGGTTCCGACGTCTGAATGATCTTGATACAGTGGTTCGAGTGCAGAAGCAGGCAATCTACTCTCTGCAAGGTACTGCTTCATTGTAATCATCTCCATCTTATGTTTTCTTTTCAGCTTCTCCATTTGCTTCTTCAACTTCTCGTTTTCTTGCTCAACTGTTGTAGACTTCTCCTGTGTTTTGCAAAGAAAAATGTTAATAACTTTTAGATATAGAAAAAACTAAAACCAAAATTGTTATCAAATGAGAACGGCCCGTTACCTCCGCAACTGATGCTGAATGTTCTGCTTCTCTTAGCCTAACAAGAAGTTCCCCAGCAGCATGGACAGCTTCAGCAGTGTCTCTAAGTTGAAGCTTGAGGCTTTTGTTTTCCTTTTTCAAAAATTCTCTCTCTCTGTCCCTCTCAAATCTCAGAGCTGAAAGCTCTGCAGCAAGAGATTTCGAAAAGCGAGAACCGCGACCTTTTGAACCGGCTTTTTCCGCTGCCCTTTTAACATCAGCTATCCCTCCCATGATGGCACGATGCTTTCCAACCAACTCATTATGCTTCTCTTGCAATTCAGCATAATGCTCAACAAATCTAGCATGTCCAAGAACAGATCTCTGAAGCGCATCCTCCAACTCCTCATTGCAATTCTTCTCCATTTTCAGCTCCAGCTCCACCTTCTCCGCACGCTGACGAATCGACTCCAGATCAACTCTCAGTTCATCAGTTAAAGAAATCCATTCACTCTCCATTTCTGTCCATCTCTCCCTTTCTTTTTCAAGTTCCTCCTCGTTAATAGTTTGACAACCTCCTCCTAGATTGCTTTTTCGGAGTTGGATCGAGCGTGACAACAATAGCGAGGATCTCAGCTTGTCAGTAGACTTGGTAGCAGAAACATCAGCAAAAGCCTGCAACTTACTCCTTAAATTTTGGATTTCTTTAAGAAGTTCTTCCTTATCAGACACATCACTGAATCCATTTCCATTGTCCTGCTGCACCTCTTGCACTTCTTTTATTTCACATCTCTCTTGTACAACAATCTCCTGCTGATATTACTCCACGCATGTCAAATTGTTTGTTAAACCATATAAATCCATCAATATGACACTAACATTTCAGACATCTGGATTAGTTAAGTCTTCGTCTTTACATAGTTAAGTAAATTTATTATCCTACACCTCATAAGAAAATCCCTTTAGTATTTAAATGTGTTAAAAAAGACTTCTATCGTACTGTACCATATTTAAATTACAACCAGATTTAAGGGGGTTCATAAAAAATTAGTGAAATCGAAAGCTGCTAATAAATAAAGTGTATACCTTTCCAAGTTCCCCTCCCTCGTTGGATTCATTTACTGCTACAACCTGCGTCTTCAAGCTACTCTTATCTTCATTGGTGTCATTCTTGTAAATTATTCTTTGGCAAGATGCACAAAGGCGATGGGGAGAAGCTACAGCAATGGCGTTTTCTTCTTCCAATGTCTGAAGAGACGCCATTGGTTTATCGACTTCTGGACATGATTTTCGTGCCAGATGCTCAAAGGAGAAGGAGACTGAAGATTTGTTCAATATCGAGCTTTGCTGGTGATAATCAATTATCTTCAAGCCTCTTTGAAGGCTAGCTGCTAAGGACTCGGTGGGATCCTCAAATTTATCGCTCGATTGCAGCGAGGATCTGAAGTTCTTACTCGACTGCCTCAGAACATCTTTATTAAACTTAAAGCTGTCTGACATCTTATCATGGTGTTCTGAAAAACTCGGCGCAAGAGCCAAGCTTTTCCTATGAGAGTTTCCAATTTTCGGAGACTCAGACAATGGTGGATCTTCAAGATTAGGGAAGTGACAGAATGAGCTGACAGAAATGCTCCTTCCATTCACAGGATCAAGAACATTGGAATCATGGCTACCGAGATTATCAGTTAAAATAATCTTGTCCTCATGAAAATGTTCATCCTCATGTTCTTCTTCTGGGCTTATTTCTTCAATTGTTTGGGGATAACTTACTTCATCATCACTAGTCAAATATGAAGCAAAACTTTCTCCTACAGAGGAAAACTGAAGTGAATCTCTTTTATCTGAGATCTCTTCAGAAAAGCTATGAAACTTATCTTCTATTTGCTGATGCAATTCCTTCACATCTTCCTCATCACAATTGACCTCTTCATCTGAGTCATTATCAATGCATGGCAAGATCAGAGAGCGGTTAATGCTAACTCTTAACTGATTCAGGCTTTCTCGTACATTAGGGCCTTGAAAGTAACCAATCTTTGGAACTGACTTGCCCGAGTTGGCATTTGCTTTTATAAGTTCTTCCTGCAGTTGGCCAAAACGTAAAAGTTCGGTTAAACTAGAAAACACATCAAACTTACACAAGTCGTTCTTGAAGAATGAACCCAATGCAGATAGAACTTGATACCTTCAACAGACGAATTTGATCGCTCAGATCATTCACTTCGTCTTCTTTTATTTCATTTATCACTGGTTGATTCTTAATGGATTTTAATCGTTGTCCAAGTCTTAATGTCCTTAATGTTTCACCAGAATAGCTGCATTTAAACAAGAAAAAGATACTTTAATATTGATGGGGATGTTTCAAGATGATAACAGCATTTCCCATGTAAGCTATTAGAATGAAAATGAAAGGTAATTGATCATGTACTTGTTATCAGGGGAGATGGCACAAATGACTGTGAGCTTGGCATTGCCCCCTAATGACTCTCTTAATAAATGGGTCAAGCAGGAGCCTCTGTACAAACGATCTTCAGATGTTTTCAATTGAGTTTCTTTAGCCAGCCTATCGATCAAGTGCCTGCACCGACATAATGAAAGCAACGGTTACCTCGATTTTAAGAAAAATGAAAAACTCTTACATTGTCAAATATCTCAGTTGCAACCAAACATATAATTATTTCAGAATAGTCATAACTCTAATATTCCAGAAACTCCATCGATAATTATTTCTCATGAGCAAAAAAAAACTCTTTATTGAATAATAAATATATGCTTGACATACCCAAGCCGTGACATGGACTTCTTCAAATTCTTGCCGTCTCTTGTGCTTTGTCTACCCATGGCATCGCTTACATTTCTATCTAATCCAGCAAGATCAACAAGGCTGATTCTGCTTGTCTTTGAACTACCAAAACACTTGGATGAAGTTTCCTGTATCCAAAGATATTACATTATATATATTACTGATACAAATTTGAATCTCTCGACCAACCAAATCACACGATGACAGAAAACAGAAGAATTAAACAAAACCCATATTAACATGTATTCTCTATAACAAGAAACTGAACTCTAGAATCAAGGTACCTTGCACCATGACTCGATGATGAAAGTAAACACAATATGAGATCTAGAGCTCTTAGAATTTATAGTGGTTGCTCCAACTTTTCTACTAGAAAGGCCCTGCATCGTTTGTAGAGAAGTTAGACAAATAAAGCATGAACCAATATGATCACAAAGTGTTCCAAAACACAAAATTGGTTTTCAATCCCAACCTTGACGAGAATCTGAGTCACGTCATCATAGTTTGTCACGTATTCCTCTGTGACATTTTCCACATACAGCCCATTCTTTGGATCATCCTTTATCTGAACAATATCCATCATCGCTCAGAAGATGTATAAAACACCAAACACAGAAAGATACTGAAGAAAACCAACTATACATTGAGAATGGTGGGCTGCCCCCATCTTACCTTAAGGTTCCTCTGGGTCGGATCAAGCAAATCCCCAATTTGTTCATTAAATATCTGGTTGTATATCAATGCAAAAGAGGGCTCTATTATACTTTAGATAGGTAAAAACTTTCCAGTACAAAAAAGTTAAGAAAATAATTAATACCTCCATAAAAGAACAGCGGCACTGATAATTTATCAGCTTTCCTTCAGAGTTCTCTTGTTCCTGTGTTTGATGAATACAACAGTTGTAAAGCATACACAACAAGAACACAACCATCTAGTCGAATTACCAATAAACAGGAAACAGATACCTACTTTTTGAATCTCGGAAAACAGCATTTGGAAGATGCGAGGAGCAAGGCCTTGGTTACTAAAAGGTGAAGGATTCTCAACCATAGCACTTGGGGGACCCCACATTGTGAATGTCTTACCACTTCCCGTCTGTTAAGATTCAATTCAAGAAATCCATAATGCGAGTTAGAAATTGATTAATTCACCACCTTATAACATTATGGATGTGAGAAAGCCTTTGGGTAGAATACAGAGTGAATTATTGCCTGGCCATATGACATGATGGAAGTGTTATAACCAGCTAACGCATCCTTAACTAGCGGAAGCCCGATCTTCTTAAAGATATCTTCCTGAAAGTTACAAAACAATGCTAATAAGAATCAAACTGCTTTAACATCACAATTTTGTTACTTCAGGAACAGCAAAATTGACAAAATGGAATTTGTTTTGTTTGACCATTTGTTGTTTTTAAATCTTCGCCTTTCTCGTGATGAAAAATGCCTCACTGCAAACGGCTTAAATCCGACAGTCAAAATTTACAAGACAGCGAACTAACGTTCTTCAGATTATGACTATGGAATCTTACTGTTGCTACTTAAGAGAAGGGATCAAGCGCCGTACCTGTTTTGAATCTGAATCAAAAACTGAATCGAACGAAAATCTACGGTCCCCAAAAGTCAATTCATCTGCAGAAATCTTCTTCACCGATCTATCCACTTCCTTTTCTCCATCATTAACGGGTCTAATTCTCACTACAACCTATTTCAAAATCCACCGCCACCGCCAAAAATATAAAGAAGAAACAAACGTAAACTTTCACCACATAATTGAAATAAGAAATGATAGATCTAAAAAATGAACTTAATGATATTCGCCATACCTTTATCGGTGGATCAGGAGGGACGGGAAATTCATGTTGGCTGTCTGATTGGACAACTTCGCCCTAAGAGGTCATCAATTTTCCAACAACAAAAGAAAATCACTGAAACTCTTCCAATTGAACTGAATTTCCAGTACCATCACTGAAGAAAATTAGGCATACCTTAAATTTTAGAAACTGAGATGCAGACACTTCGCGATTAGAATCTGTACCGGACGCATCGTGCTGAGAATTCCGCATTTCGGACTTGGATTGCTTGGAAATCGTCGTGGATATCTCGCCGTCCTTGAGCTGAATGTTTGGGTCAACGGGAGGCGTATTTTCAGAGTTCGATTTGGGAGTTTTACAGATAGAGGAGTTGAGTTTTTTCTTTGAAGACATGGATCGAGGAAGCAGATTTCGAAAAGAAGATGCGGATATGCTTCCCAAGAACCCATTTTCCATCGATTCTGCTGTGTTCGACCTCATCGTTCTGATTCTGAAGCAAAATGATGCTTGAAAGAGAGCGATCGAACAGTTAGAGAGAGAGAGAGAGAGAGAGAGAAGAGAGAGAAGAGAGAGAGAGAGGATTCAAATTTCGAGAACGGATGAAGCAGAGGTTTTTGATGAAGAAGAATGCAAATGTTCAGAAACTGACCGTTAGGAAATTAAAATAATTTCGTAATGAAATCAAATTTTGAAATGCTCTATGAAATGACTGAAATGCCTATGCGTATAGTCTCCCGTTCTATTTTTTGTCCCTTCTTCCCTGTAATTAAATAATTAAAAATAATTTTAGGATTATCTTTGTTAAATATTTAAGTTTTCTTATTCCAAAATATATATATTTTTTGTGTAGCAAAAATTTTTTATGTATTTCAAAATATGTCATTTGTTTTTTAAATTTTTAAATATAACAATAATTTTCACTTATATTAGATACTTATATCAATAGTATATCAGACATTTATATTAGTAGTATGTTAGATGTATATCAGACATTTATATTAGTAGTATGTTAGATGTATATCACAGACACTCATATCAATAGTATATCAAATATATATATTACAAGTATATCAAAAATTTATATCAAGTAGTATATTAGATGTATATCACATACATATATCAGTAGTAAGATATATTACAAATATATATCATTTGGATAAAATTGCCATTTTAAAATTGAACCTCTATTTTTTTAAAATGTTATATTTGAAAAGACTAATTGTAGTTGCTATTTTGCTAAATGTTTTTTAATTTTTCAATTTTGATCAAATTAATCATAAAAAATTTATTGTTTAAACATAGTATACCATATAAAATATTTTCTTAAGGAGTAAAATGTTTTATTAGTAAAAGAGTAAAATATTGTAATTGAATTAAAGAAATAAAATCAACATTCATTGACCAACCCAAACATTTTTTTTCTTAAAATTTGTGAGTGTCTGCGCCAGTTTGCGCGCACCTCGACTAATCTCACGAGTCAATCGTTTGACCCTATAATATCTAGCGCCCGAAAATACATAGGGATTAATTCTGAAGGTAGGTGGCTATCATAAAATTAGAACTATTCCCAACATATAAACTGAACCAATCAACATAGTGGTAATCATATTTAATAATTAAAAAAATGTATCCAAAGTTTGACTCGGGACATTATTATTTTAGTTGTCAAAAATTATAATCATTGATTTATAAGATAAATTTTTGGTTTATTATTATTATTATTTGTTGAGAAATTTGATTATTATGATTTACATGTGGATTTCCTTAAAAAAAAAATTACATGTGATTATTAAGGAAAAAAAACTGATCAATTAAATATAAAGTATATGAATACACAATGCTAATGTTCTTTTTTAATTCTCAAAAAAAAAAAAATGGTAATGTTCTTTTTCTTTTTTATTTATTTTTTAATATAACAATGGTAATGTTCTTAAAAGAAATGTTATCGGATTGAAATTTTGTTATAGTTGGGATTTTGAAGGTTTATGAAAATTAGGACTAAAAAATCAAATTTTTATAAAGATTTAGAAAGAAATAAATTTAGTAGATCCTGAAAGACCAAAATATCCCTAATAAAATTCTTAACAAGAAAGCAAGATTACAAGATAATAAATAATCTTAAAAAAAACAATAAAAGAGAGGATGTCAGGGTTTTAACTAATCAAACATTACAAAGTAAGTCTAACATTAGAAGGAAAAAAATTAATTCTAGATAATATAAAAAGAGTAAAATTTCAACTTTGTGGTAAACTATATCGATATTCATCTTAAACTTTCAATTTCATCAAATTGAATCCTAGACTTAGGCGGTATTGCAAATTTTACCGTTTATTCAACTTTCGCAATTCACCTACTAATTTCACAACAAGAAGGTAAAAATATCTCAAAACTTATTAATTTCAATGAAAAAATAAAATTTTGCACAAAATTAAATCCGATTAATGCATTTAAAAAATTGATTAAGACACGAAATCAACCATGGAATAACTGTCCCAAAATACATAAATTATAATAATAATAATAATAACAACAAAAACTAACTCTAATGTTTGTTCTTACTTGAAATTCCTATCATGTATCAGATAAATATTTTATAATTCATTAAACCCATAATCTTTTTTTTCTTTTTTTTTTCTTTTTTCAAAGCTCTTCAAACAAAAGTTAAAGTAGAAGGTAAGGTACTTCTTCAAATTTATGGTTCAATGGGATAAATTGAAGGTACAGATTTACAAGTTAAGTTTTAACAGGGAATGGAAAAAACTTTATACATCTTATAAAGTTTATGAGGAGAAGTTATTTCCTTTTTCAAAAGGAAAAAATTATTAAAACCATTTATAAATTCAAGATTGTATAACAATACAAATTGCTTTTCCAATCCCCTGTTAGAACATTTCCCTTTCTTTTAATAAATAAAAGGCATGCAAGGGAGCCGCTCCCTTCAAGGATCTGAGAAAAGGACAAGGTAGACTTTTTACATGGTCCAAATAACTAGCCGTTGGAAAACGGTCTGGAAAGGATCCACTTTTCAAACTAAAGGGGAATTCAATAGCTGTCCCCGTCCGTCTGGTGCGAAAATGTTTAGAAACTTTTTTTTTCAATAACAGATTTTTTTAAAATAAAATAAGATTCAGTGAAGTTATATATCGATAATTATTTTTTAATGTGCTCAAGAATTTTATGCTTTTAGGATAAATCAAGTTATTCTTTCTTTTGAAATTATGAATCACAATAATATTAATATGGTCAAGGACTCGGTACTTTTGACTACTTTCTTTAATATTTGAGGTTCAAATTTTCACCCTCTAAATTTGTTGCACTCAACCGTAGTTTATATGGATTTTTTTTTTAATAAATGACCTTAATCTAGTATGTTATTATTTTTTTTCTTTTAAGATGTAAAATTATACGGATTAAATTTTGATAATCTTACATCAACAACAAAGTATCATTTTTCAAAAGATAATGTTGTTAATCTATTTAATCTCTTTTTGTGCCATAATTGAGCTAATTTGATTTTGGTTTTGAAAAGTTTTTTCAACTATTATTAATTTTAATGATATTGTATCAGCAATATATGCATTATTGTCTACAATATTATATAAATAGAGTTTCGAAAGTGTTTATTTTTCCATTTTGGAGAGTAAGTTTCAAGAATAAACTAGTATAATTTAGTTAATAAAATATATTTTACAGTAAAATTTTTATGGGAAATTGAAATCTTAATTTTAGGAAAAAAAAAGAGAAAAAAAAGGTAAAAATGCATTTTTGATCGTTAGGTATATTTAGTTTTGAGGTTTCAAAATAAATTAAAAATTTTGTTTTAAATAGTTTTGAAGCTAACTGACCATTAATCACTAAACAAAGATGATAGGGTCATTATTTGTTGAAGATTATGTGGCAAAAAAATATTACTTTTTTTTTTAGAAAAAAAATTACTTTTTAATTATTATTATTATTATTATTATTTATTTACATGTAAAATGGCGATCCTTCTTCCTCCCCACTCTACTTTCTTTCTCTTTCTTCCCTCTCTTCCCCTCCCCCTTCTCCAACGAATCGCCGTCGCTGTCACTACCTACCGCCAAAGCCGCCATCATTGCCACCTCCAGCCGTTGAAGCTTCTGTCATTAGTTACTAAATTAGTATTAGTTACATTATTGTTAAAATCAATTTCTGCAGTGGTTAGAGTTGGTTAATCTTCTTCTGTATAAGAAGAGAATATTATAAATGTGAAAAATCAAGAATTATACATTGTAATCATTCTCCATCTTCTTTCTTCTTCTATTTCAAAATGGTATCAGAGTACTTTGCTTAACAACAATGGCATCATCAAGCTCAACCCAAATTAATAGTGGAGTAGCAACCATACCAAGGCAGAATTCGCTTTACACAAATCCAGGGCACCAAATTTCATTAATCAAATTAACAGATAACAATTACTTGCTATGGAGATTTCAGACTTTAACGTTAATTCAAGGCCATGGATTAGAAAAGTATGTTTATGCAAGCACAACGTCTGACCTGGTCAAAGTCGAATTCGGAAGTCTTCTGACCCGGAATGCTTCGAACTGACCTGCACAAGAGGACAAGATCTCCGACGCTCAAGTCAGTAAACAGTTCGGACTTAATAACAAGTTCGAGGAGAGATTTAATACCTGGGATAAGAATGAGACCCTCTATTTATAGGCATGACGTTCGATAGACCTCACGACCGGCGGTTATTCTTGTCGAGCTGCAGGTCGAACCTGTCGGATTGCTTAGATTGAACCTAAGCAGATCAAACCGTCTAATAAACGTACAAGTCAGGAGAATGGCAGTCTCTCACCTCGGAAGTGAATGGATCGGATCCCGTAACGGAAACACGTGAACGCGCGTGCTTCGATCTTGTTTTAGAATTACAACGAAGAAAAGACATAGGCATGAATAAAAGGAAGTTGGTGAAACATACCTTTGAAGACACCTCTTCAAATTAGACACCACCAAAAAGTGTTCTTCGCTATCCTCTGGATATTAATAACTCGGTTTGTGGGAACTATCTTATAATTGAAAGGGAAATCGAGAGATCAAGATAGATTTTTTCGTTGACGTTTTGGAAACTCAAGAATCGAGGACCAAGCGACTGCGAAAAGAACATGGGAGAACCTCCCTTTTAGAGTGAAGGAGGAGTGAGGGGGAAGTCATCACTTCATGGGAAAACCTCCCCACTTTCCACCTTGACGGTGGAAAGTAGAAGGATTTTCCTCCCATTTTCAATTTTTTTTTAATTTTAATTTAATTAAAACAACTTTAATTAAATTAATAATTAATTTAATTTAATTTAATTAATTACAAAAAGAATTATTAATGTAATTTAATTAAATCTAATTTAATTTAACCCAATTAACATATCCCATTAATTTAATTAAATCATATTTAATCAAATTAAACTTAAAGTAATGAACCATATTAGAATCAAATTCTAATATCCATCACTCTCATAATTTTGAATCCAATTCAAAATTAACTTTATATCGTAATGTATCAACATACATTTTGTTAATTGCATCTCATACAATTAACTTTAATTCTTGTTAACAAATTTGAACAATTCAAATTATTTTCAAAACTAAATGTTCTTAACTATCCTTTACGAGCTAGCAAGGGGACCTAATGGATCTACAGATCAGAATCTCCAATGATACGAGATTAATTGATTAAACTCATTAACCATATTAATAAACATTCGTTAACTGTCGGTCACTCCACTAAAGACCCACAACTGCACTCTTCTCACCGTAGAATATTATGCATCCATGGATTTTGACCATTAATGATAAGTCAATCTTTCACGAGTGTTCATAACCACAGTTGGGTCAAATTACTGTTTTACCCTTATGTTACATCTTAGACCTTAAGTACTGCTGATCCTCTAATGAACAACCCGGTTATGGTCCAACTAATAATCGGAAGTCCTTGTCGGGCCAGTGAGAGGGTGGGACCCCTTGTTCAAGTCCCGAAATTAGCACTTAAGAGAACACTCATCTACTATCCCTAAAGTCGGGAATGAGTGAATTTCATCTTGTGTAGTTATGTTTCCAGCTCCCCACTCGGTCTCATCCCTAAAATGGTAGGATTATTGAGTCTGCGACTCGGGCCACTCTCACCCATACAAATCAAAGGACGAGCCTGAAGGGATGTGAATCTCGGAGCGGAAATAGATTTTCGTGACTGATTTTCGGGATACAAAATCGAATTTTAAAGAAGAAAAATACAAGGGAAACTCAAACCTTTGAAGAACGTTTCTTCAGTGAATTCCCCTCGAACACCACCACCGAATCTTCCTCGCTATCCTCTTGGGTCTCGGGATCGTGCTTGTGGTAGCACCTTGATCGAAGAGAGGGAGAGATTGAGAGAATTTGAGAGAAATTCTGGGAGAGTTTTTTTTTTTTTTTCTGTTCTGTAACAAAACTTGTTCTTCTCCTTCTACAACACTTGGAGAAGAAGAAGAAGGGTGACGTGGGGAGTTAGGGGAGTTAATATTAATAATAATATTAATATATATATATATATAATATATAATTAATAATTAAAAAATATATATAATAATATATATATAATAATTAATATATATAAAAAATTAATTAATCAAATTAATTATTAATCCAATTAATAATTAATAAATATATATATACATAAATAATTAACAATTAATTATTTATTATAAAATTAGAATCATATTTTAAAACAGTATAACCTATAGTTTTAATGTACATCTCATGCACATTATTTTTAACCTATAGTTTTAATATGAATCTCATTCATATTAATTTTATTTGAATCTCATTCAAATAATATCTCTCATAATATATAGTTTTAATTTACAATTAACTATATATATTATAATGTATCAATATACATATAATCCCTTAAGTAATTTGAACAATTTAAATTCTTCCAAAAATTTGATCCTCGTTTTACCCGTTATGAGCTAGCAAAGGGACCTAATGGACCTACAGATCCGAAGCTCCAACGATGCAAGATTAATCGGTCAAACTCATTGACCGAGTTAATCTAGATTCGTTAACTACGGGTCATTCCACTAAAGACCTGCAGTTGCACTATTCTCACTGCAGAATGTTTTCGTGTCCATGGATATACGAACATTAATGACGAGTCAATCCTTCACGAGTGTTCGTAACTCAAGTTGGGTCAAATTACCGTTTTACCCTTGAGTTACATTGTAACGACCCAGAATTTCCCACACAATTCTAGGTCACGTTAACTACCCAACTAATTAAACTTAACCCCTAAATACGTCATGCCAACTCCCTATACAAACAAATATATAAAATCAAGTTCCAGCTCTCATCAATTTAACAATAAATCAATCTCAAAGTATATCATTCAACAACATTCGTGGACCACCTCACAAGGTAAGTTTATTAATATTCAAACTAGGCAAACTTCAATGCATGGAATCAAACTAAAATAGGCACCTATCCCGAAATGAAACTAACAACAAGGGGGAATATCCCAATTATTCGAATACGAACAAATAGATTATTGACCCTAACGTAAGGTCTTAACTAATCACTTAAGCTAAGCAAGAGTGCCTAAGCAGCCTATGGTCCTCGCTCGTCATGTCTCCTCCGTCCCATCACCATGGTCGCCCACGAGTCCTTCACTTGAAACAATCAGGGGGGGGGGGGTGAGTATATATAATATACTCCGTAAGTAGCCCTCACCAACACACACACACATCATGCTCAACTATATCAAGAAACATTCGTAGTCATGCTTTTCAATACATTAGGCATTCAAACATAAACACATTCCATAAAATTTAGTGACAACCACAACTAGGAAGCACGTTAACAACCAATCTCTAGTCTCCCTAACATCCCAAGTACCTCTATGCTTATCACAGATATCCTACTCTTCCACAGTTATCTCCTTCAAGTAGAGTCGGCCCCTGACCATTTATACCCAGAGCCCCGATACTGCTACATCGGCCCTCGACCATTTATACCCGAGGCCCCGATGACTTCACCATCTATTGGCCCTTGACCATTTATACCCAAGGCCCCAACAGACTTCCTTCCAAAGGACTCCTCGTATCCACCCTTGACCATTTATACCCGAGGCCTCGATACTCCATTAGTGACGTATCAGCCCCCGACCATTTATACCCGAGGCCCTGACACCCACTCTTTCATTCCCTTCAAGAATCCAACATTTACCAGAGTCTCACCATAAACTTTCTGATACCACCAACCCTGCATCTTTCAACCCACAAGTACAATTCAACATGTTTCACAACCCAGACGACTTTTAAAAAAACGAGATAATAACCCAATCATGCTCGATATCCAACATCATTAATTAACAAGTATTACCACGGATAATAGCTCACAAAACACGCCGAACTAAACATGCATATATAGGCAACCAACATTTCCACAGCAATACTCAACAGTTTAGCAAGCATAAATCTCACTATTTTCATCGACAAACATCCAACACAACTCCAAGTATATCGACCAACACAACGAAAATTAATTAGCACAAAGACGTAAAAGAATTTGCATAAATCGCTACAAAATCAGCACGTTAGAGACCATTTCGCATACATTAACACACACACACGCACCTTGTCTACTTACACACAATCGCGCCCTTAAGTTTTGCTTCGACCTCACACCTAAGCACACCAAAACAGAAAATACAGCACGTTACGTACGCTATTTAGCCTTCGAAATCAACTCTAAAACTGTTCGAATGAGCATTACCACCAAAACCGACTTCGTATAGATGTGGGTCACCTAGATCTAGCTCGCCAAGGTGTGGGTAGCCTAAATCGAGCTTCGAACGAATGTGGGTCACCGCCAACGTCCTAAACACTGCTGTAAGGTACAAATCCCGCCGCTGGAGTTGTTGTTCGTCGGATCGTAGCAGCAAGTCGCCGTCGTTTCGCAGCTGTACCACCCGTTCGCCGTGCGCCGCCGCGAGGAGGAGGCTGCGCTGGTTCGTTGCAGACCGCCGGGACGCGCCGTCGCTGCTGCAGACCGTTGGAACGTCGGGGAGTCGCTGCTGCTGTTCAAAGGAGCGCCGCAGCGCCGCTGCTCGATCTGAAAGGCGCCGCCGCCGCTGCTGTTTGATCCGGAGAAGCACCGCCGGAACGCCGCTGCACCTCGCCGGAAAACGAGAGAGGGGGGTGGTGGGGTTGGAAGATGAAGAAGAAATCGGGGGGGGGGGGGGGGGGCTAGGGTAGAAGAAAGAAGAAGAAGAAAGAAAAAAGGGGCTTGGCTAGGGTTTTCTTTTTCTTTTGTTTTGTTTTAAAACCAAATTACCTCCATGGAGGCCCAACCATCCAAGCCCAAGAGAAAACGAGTCCATTCCCCTTAAAACAAGACCCAACATACGGAGTCCGGTAATTAATAATTTAACTTGGAGTTTAGAGCCCGATAATAAAGATAAATTTAATTAACAATCAATTTAAAATTTAATGAAAAAAAAAATCTCCTGATCCGAGACTAACTAACCTGGGGGACTCGGGGCGTTACATACATCTTACTCCTTAAACACCACTGCTCCTCTAATGAACAACCCGGTTATGGTCCAACCAATAACCGGAAGTCCCTCTCAGCCAATGAGAGGGTGAGGCCCCTTGTTCAAGTCCCGGAGTCAGCATTTAAGGGAACACTCACCTACTTCCCTAAAGTCGGGGAGGAGTGAATTCCATCTTGTGAAGTTATGTTCCCAGCTCCCCACTCGGTCTCGTCCCCAAAATGGTAGGAATGTTGAGTCGGCGACTCGGGCCACTCTCACCCATACAGATCAAAGAACGAGCCCTCACGGGCAGGAGTCTATAACTCACTCAGGATTGAGAATGAGTTGCTTGGTCATGCTAAGAAATAGCAATCTATTAGTTAACGGTGTTACATCTAAACATTGCCTATTTCGCTGTCCGGTCTTATACAAACTCATTGTACAGGATACTCCCACTCGCATGTCTCCACACGAATGACCTGGATCGAGTCGTCTGTAACCTTTACAGAGTGGGCCGTATCCATAGTGTTGGCAGGATAAGGTACCCAGCCTTATCCATATACTATAGACCCTTTAGGTTATTCACGGGATATTATCCATTCATATATCAGGGGTATATCAAATATATACCCCATATATCAACTATATACCCAGTATATATACTGTCCCGATTACATCAAAAATAACCTTGGATGTTTAGTTTATTGGATTTTGGACAATGCAAAGCTATGATTCAACAACAAATTTATTGAATAAAACTTTATTAAATAGACATTTGTTTTTACATAATACAAGCTACGAGTTTAGGGCAACACACCCAACAAACTCCCACTTGAACTAAACTCGAGTAGGGTGTACATTATCATAAAGCAAAGGGAAAATACAATAAACTAGGATATACACTATACCCATTACATTTCTCCCACTTGCCCTAGAGTAACTGTACAATGCTCGTAAACCTAGACTTTCTAGATGGCCCTCAAACACTTTAGCCATGAGTGCCTTTGTAAAAGGATCAGCAATATTGTGCTCTGTAGCGATCTTCGTGACAATCACATCTCCTCGCTGCACTATCTCCCGTATAAGGTGGTACTTCCTTTCGATGTATTTGCCTCTCTTATGGCTTCGAGGTTCTTTAGAATTTGCCACAGCACCACTGTTATCACAATAAAGTGTGATGGGCAAGTTCATGTTTGGAACGACTTCCAAATCTGTCAAGAACTTTCTAAGCCAAACCGCCTATTTTGCTGCTTCACAAGCCGCAACATATTCAGCCTCCATGGTGGAGTCTACGATACATCATTGTTTGATGCTTCGCCAAACTACCGCTCCTCCATTAAGAGTGAATACTGACCCCGACGTGGATTTCCTTGAATCCTTGTCTGTTTGGAAGTCAGAGTCAGTGTATCCTGTAAGGATCAAATCCTTAGCGCCATACACGAGCTTGTAATCCCTCGTTCTCCATAGATACTTGAGGATTCATTTAACAGCAATCCAGTGATCATATCCTGGGTTGGATTGGTACCTATTGACTATCCCTATCGCATAGCAAATGTCAGGCCTAGTGCACAGCATAGCGTACATCAGGCTGCCCACTGCTGAAGCATAGGGTATACGTCTCATATCCTCAACTTCTTGAGGTGTTTTAGGACACTACTTGTAACGCCCCGAGTCCCTCAGGTCAGTTAGTCACGAATCGGGAGATTTTTTTTTCATTTAAATTTCAAAGTGAATGTTAATTTAATTTATTGATAATTATCGGGCTCTAACAATCCAATTAAATGTTTATTAACCGAGCTTGGTATGTTGGGTCTTGGGTTGAGGGAATGGACTCCTCCTTCTTTGGGTTTGGGCTTGGATGATTGAGCTTAATGGGAGAATTATTTTAAATCAAAACAAAAGGGGGAAACCCTAACACTTTTCTTTTTTCCTCTTTCCCTCCCTTTGTTTCTTAGCCGACAGCCCCCCCCCCCCAAGTTTCTCCTCCTTCTTCTTGTTCAGCCGGCAGCTCCTCTTTTTGTTCTCCGGCGAAGCAGCACGGCAGCGGCGAGTTTCCTCCCCGACGGCAGCGGCGAACGGTGGACCCTCCCGTCCCTCAATGACTCCAACGGCGGCGGCCTATAGCAATGTGCGGCGGCGCGAAGAGCAGCGAACCCGGCGGTGACTCGAGGAGTTGCGGCGAATTCCAGCGGCGCCGACGTCGTACAGTGGCGGCGCGTGACCTTTCCTGCGTGCAGCAAACTTCGACAGCCCCGAACAGTCCGAACTCGTGAAGCCCAACGAGTTTGGTGACGTTTTCCGGCCTTCCGGTGACGTTCGTCGTTGATCCCCTCTTATTCGAACCCAAATCGGCATTACCCACTCTTTTCGGCATGGGTTCGGCGTTGACCCACCTCTAATCGGACCCAAATCAGCATTACTCATCACTTTTAGACGTCGGGACAGCAAGCTTAAGGCCTTTTGAACTCAGATCGGGAGCCCGAACCCCTTGGACGTCAACCCACTCCTAACCTAAGTTGTTTTAGTGTGGGTTAGTAGGTAACGACTCTACCTAAACTCGGTTTCGTTTATAACTAAATGTTTCTAATTGGTTACTAACCTCGATATCGTGCTCTTTTGTAGTAGGAAGCGCTCAACGAGCTTAGGAGCTTTAGGACAAGTGTTTGTAAGTAGCACGGGGGCGGGTGCGTGCGTTGGTGTATGTTATTTGGTTGCCGATGTACTGTTTATGATGCTTAATATTGGTTCTGATACGTGGTGGTGCAGTGTAACTCTTGTTATGTAGTTTTGTATGCCTGGTTAGTGTTGAATGTCCGTCGGTGTTAATAGTGTGAATTTTGTATTGTTGAACTGCTGAGATCTGTTGTAGAATGACGTATGATTGTAGGGAATGTTCGTTAAAGTGAATTTATTTTGGAAATGTTCGTTGTCTGAATTCGTATGAAGTGTTGGGCGTGTCTCATGAGTTTTTATTATATCTAGCAGTGCTTATTGAATATGGACGTTGGATATTAAGTGTTTGGATGAATTGTGTTGGGCTCCAATCGTTTGAAATTTGTTGACTATGCTCTGTTATGACTAAACTCACTGTGGCGCTGTTGTTAAGATTTGGTATGTTGTGAAAGCATGTTTGGTTTATTGTTTTGCTATTAGAATGATGTTTATGTTGTATAAGCATGCTGAAATGTGTTGGTGAGTTGTGAGATGCATTGAAATCATACTAGTGGTGGGGTTGTTGATGGGCGCTGTGGTGGTTGGTGTTATTAAGGGGTTAGTACTGGAATCTTGGTTGGAGGCTAGAAACGATACGTGGAGTTTTGCAAATTATGAAGTGAATGGGTGAGTGTTAGGGCCTCGGGTATAAATGGTCGGGGGCTGATACGTCACTAATTGGGTATCGAGGCCTCGGGTATAAATGGTTGGGGGTCGATACGCCAATATTGGATAAAGATGAGTGTTGAGGCCTCGGGTATAAATGGTCGGGGGTCGATGCGAGGAGTCTTTCGGAAGGAGAACTATTGGGGCCTTGGGTATAAATGGTCAAGGGCCAATAGATTGTAAGACATCGAGGCCTCGGGTATAAATGGTCGAGGGTTGATGCACTAGTGTCGGGGCTCTGGGTATAAATGGCCAGGGGCTGACACTACCAAAAGAATGGTTTCGAAGAGCTCGAACAACTGAGGTGATCATAGTTGAATTTGAGGTGTTAGGAAGCCAGGTGGACGCTAATTGTTTTTATTAAGTTGTGGTTAGTATTGGGTATATAGAGCATGTTTATGGATAAATATATATGTACCAGTAAAGCATGTCTATGGTTGTTCGCATACTGTAATGATAGAGCATGACGATGCATGTTTTTCCTTTATGGTTATGAGCATGATGTTTGTGAGTGCTTGGTGAGGGCTACTTACGGAGTATATTGTATATACTCACCCCCCCTTCTACAATGATTGTTTCAGGTGAAGGACTCGAGGGTGACCTTGCTGATGGGATGGGGGAGACCTGACAAGCGAGGACTATAGGCTGCTTAGTTTTTCTTATTTAGTCTAATTCTTTTGTTAGGGCCTTATGTTGTGGCCATTAAACGGATTATGTACCTTTGAATAATTGGGAGATCTTTCCTTGTTGTTAGTTATGCCTCGGGTTAGGTGCTTATTTGAGCTTTATCCCATTTGCTTAGAATCGTTTAGATTGAATAATAAACTTGCCTCGTGAAGTAGTTCACGAACGTTGTTGCATTTTTTTTTTGAGATTGGTTTATCATTAATTTGATGAGGTTTGTAGCTTGATTTTATAAGTTTATGTTCATAGGAAGTTGGCAGGTTGTAATCGGGGCTAAGAACTGATTAGTTGGGTAGTTCATGTGACCTAGAGGTGCGCGAAATTTCTGGGTCGTTACACTACTCCTGAGACAGATGAATTCCATGCCTGAAGGGTAATAAACCTTTCTTGGAATTCTGCATCGAATATCGAGCAAGCATCTTGTCGATATAAGTTGCTTGAGACAGGGCTAACGTTTTGTTCTTGCGATCCCTTAGAATTTGGATGCCAAGAACATACTGAGCTTCTCCCAAATCTTTCATTTGGAACTCAGTCGCTAGCCACTTCTTTATGTCAGTGAGGTATCCTACATCATTCCCAATCAGTCGGATATCATCCACGTACAACACTAAGAAGGCTACGGTGTTGTTGACGATCTTCTTGTATACACAAGGCTCATCAACGTTTTGGTCAAAACCTTAAGATTTGATCACAGTATCGAACCTTATGTTCCAAGATCGAGATGCTTGTTTGAGTCCATATATGGACCGTTTAAGCTTGCAAACCTTTTGCTCTTGACCTTGTTCTATGAACCTTTCGGGTTGAGACATATAAATACTTTATTCAAGATTTCCATTCAGAAAAGCAGTCTTGACGTCCATTTGCCATATCTCATAGTCATAATATGTGGCAATGGACAAAAGTATTCTAATAGACTTAAGCATAGCTACAGGGGAGAAGGTTTCTTCATAGTCCACCCCTTCCCTTTGTGTGTAGCCTTTTGCCACAAGTCTCGCCTTATAGGTCTATACCTTTCCTTCGGCGTCTCGTTTTCGCTTGTAGATCCATTTTCACCCTATGGGTTTTACCCCGTCAGGTTGATCTACAAGTTCCCAAATGGAATTAAAGTACATGGACTCCATTTCCAGGTCCATTGCTTTGACCCATTTGTCCTTGTCAGTATCTTCCATTGCCTTTTTGTAGGTCAATGGATCCTCGACGCCGTCATCAGGTATGACAACTTGAGTTTCAGTTAAACCCACGTAGCGGTCAGGTTGTGACACAATCCTCCCACTACGTCGAGGCACCCTCAATACTTGAGGTGGATGTGACTGACGCAATGTGCGGGCTTCATCAACAACTCTTGTTGTAGTGCCAGTTTGATCAACAACTCTTGTTGTCGTGTTTGTAGCCTCTTCAGAAATCTCGTTAATTACTATCTTACTCCGTGGTTTATGATCTCGAACATGCCCTTCTTCTAAAAAAGTAGCATTTGTCGATACAAACACTCTGTTTTCTTTATGATCGAAGAAGAGACCACCTCTCGTCTCTTTAGGGTAACCTACGAATAGGCGTACTTTTGAACGATGTTCTAGTTTCTTTGGGTTAGTCATGAGCACGTGTGCCGGCCCCAAATGCGAAAGTGACGTAAACTAGGTTTACGACCCTTCCATAGCTCAAAGGGTGTTTCAGAAACACTCTTTGATGGAACTACGTTTAAAATATAAACTGCAGTCTCCACTGCATAACCCCAAAACGAGTTAGGCAACTAAGCATAGCTCATCATTGATCGAACCATGTCCAACAGGGTTCTGTTTCTCCTTTCTGATACACCGTTTTGTTGAGGTGTACCAGGGGCTGAGAGTTGGGACGTGATTCCATGTTCTATCATATAGTCCTGGAATCTCAAGTCCATATACTCTCCACCCCGATCTGATCGAAGTATTTTAATGGTTTTACCTAATTGATTTTAAACTTCAGTCTTGTACTCCTTGAACTTTTCAAGGGCTTCAGACTTATGTTGCATTAGGTATAAATAACCATACCTTGAATAATCATCGATAAAAGAGATGAAGTATTCATACCCTCATCGAGCTCTAACATTCATCGGACTACAAAGGTCTGAATGTATAAGTTCTAAGGGCTCTGTGGCTCTATAACCTTTTCCAGTAAAAGGTCTTTTAGTCATCTTGCCTTCAAGACAAGACTCACATGGTGGTAAAGAATCGTCTTCTAACTTACTTAGAATGCCATTCTTAACCAACCTCCCAATCCTATTGAGATTAATGTGACCTAATCTTAAGTGCCAAAGATAGGTATCTTCCTTTTGAGAAACTTTTTGCCTTTTATTTTGAGTTCTAGCATTTTTAAACAACTCGGTATTTAAAACTGCTTTCGTTATGGTTGGTCTTAGCACATACAAGTTGTTTTCAAGTAAAGCTGAACAAATATTAACACCATTTCTTGAAATGAACGCTTCATTTAAATGAAATGAAATTGACTAAATCTGTTCCAACAAACAAGAAATTGAAATTAAGTTCCTTTTAATTTTAGGAACAACGTACACATTATCTAATAATATATACATATTCTTGTTTGTAAACAACTTGAGCTTCCCTACTGCCACAGCTGAGACGACCTCTCCCGTTCCGACCTTGAGAGTCATCTCTCCGGCGTCAAGCTGCCTCCAGGAACTAATTCCCTGAAATGAAGAAGAAACGTGATTAGTGGCTCCTGAATCCAGTATCCAGGCGGAGTCATCATTCTCCACTAAACATGTTTCCAATACAAGTAAATCATATTTACCTTCGTTGGCTTTCTTCTTCTCGGCCAAGTACTTTGGGTAGTTGCGCTTCCAATGCCCGTCCATATTGCAGTGGAAACACTTTCCTTTCTCTGCAACCTTGACCTTGCCTTTCTGGGCAGCAGCAGCTGAGTCAGGTTTAGACCCCTTACCAGCAGCCTTCTTCTTCTTAAAAGTCTTACTTCCAGAAGAAGAGGGCGCAAACCTGGTTCCAGAGGACGATCCTCTGTTGAACCTCTTTGAGGTGGCAACATTTGCCTCCCCTTCTTATTCCTTACATTTCATAAGAGACTGGTAGGTCTGCAGCTCGTTTAGGAGCGTGGTAAGAGTGTACTCCAGCTTATTCATAACCACATTGCTGCGGAATGGTAGGAAACTCTTCGGAAGAGATTCAAGTATGAAGCTGACCTGACTCTGCTCGTCTATGACGACCCCGTTCGACACAGCCACGTTGAAGTGGACCATCAGGTTGAGAACGTGTTCTCACACTGAGGAGCCCTCCTTCATGCGGGAGTTGTAAACGAACTTAAGGGCTTCATGTCGAGCCTGTGAGGACGGTTGTCCAAACATGCTCTGCAGCGAGTCTATGATCTCCTTAGCGGTGACCGTGTCCTCGTGCTTCTTAGCAAGCACATCAGATATGCTCGCCAAGATGTAGCATTTGGCCTTGTCATTGGCCTTGATCCACCTGTCATAGACGTTACGCACCGCCACAGTGGCGTTAGGCGCAGGAGCTTGAGGACATTCCTCATGCAAGACGAACCTAAGATCATCTATCACGAGAATAGTGTTTAGGTTTGACTTCCATTCTTTGTAATTTTCGCCATTAAGTCTTTGCGCGGCTAAGAGTGCAATAATAGAAGTAGACATGCTGAAAGTAAAAACAAATCTATATTAGTTTCATGCATTAGCCTTTTAAACCCAATCAAAATTTTAGCAAAAGTAATTAAGCACCCTAACAAAATTGTTTTGCAACAACGCTTCAGTGATTTAGAGCAACAGCCACCGTAGGGCGGATAGGTACTCCTTCACTGTATTGAGACATTCTCAACTAAATTTTACACCAGAATAACTCTTATTCCTATAAATTTTAGTCATCGTTTATTTGGTCAGGAAATTGCTAACTAACTTAACAACTCCTCGTAAGTGTGACCCAATATTTTCGGACCTCAGAAGTCCACCTCAATAATCCTGCCGTAGGGAAGGAAAATATTGGAGCAAAACCTAAGAGACTCCTATCCATTTCTGGAGTTTGCCTTGGTTTTGATTTCCATACAATGAACCCTCCGTAGGGATGGTCGCTCCAGGACGACACGCAGGTCATGTATGAAACCTCACGGTGTAAACCAATGGCGGAGACTGATTACGCTTGTTTACATGCGTAAAAAGAAGGTTTTAGATGCTGTTTTTACTATGTTTTAACTTTGTTTCGGACTTTTTCTCGGTCGTTTGAGTTCCAATTCATGCAAAATTCATATATGATGGTTTGTGGTTGGCTTATATTGTATTTATGACATTTTAGGACCATTTGGGAGTGCAAATTAATCAAAAGAAGCAAAAAGACGGAACAACCTTCATTGGAGGCGCCAGACGCCTGGTAGGCTGCAGAAATCCTGGTTTTCTTCCAACTTTGCTCTTAATGAAACGCGTCTTCCAATGCGTTTTGGTCGTTCCAACCGATGCATACGTGTAGAAGAAGTGTTCCACTATCAATTTGAGCATGATTTGGTCAGTCAAAGGAGTTGGAAATGGGTGATCCACCAGCGTTTTAGGACCTACCTAACCAATTCTGCACAACTATAAATTCCAGCAGCTTCTCCACCAAATTCATCAAGCCTTGCTTCCTTCTCTTGATCATTCTTAGTGTTTCTTTGTTGCTTTCTAAGTACTTTTGAGTTGCTTTCATTAGTTGCTTTTAGTTTTTAAAGCCCGAGCACTTTACATTCATTTATTGAGCTTTGTTTTGTTTCCGTTGTTACTTAGTTATTTTCTACCTATTCAAATTTATAAAAATCCAGCACTTAACTTATCTTTACTTTATTTTTAGTTAAGAGAATTGTGTTTTTGGAGGAAAGAGCACGTGACACTCCCCCTTGCTTGAAAGAGAAGGGCGAAGCTCTCAATCCCGAGCAAAACTCTCCGTTAGTTAACTTTTGTTTTTCATACATGCATTTCAATTTCAACCATTTTACTTGCTGTATTTTCTTCAATATGTCTTTCTAAATTCCCGTCTCTAGCCCGGTTATGGATAGTTAGCCTTTTATTTCTAAAAAAGGTTGCTAAGAAGTAGTGTTTTTGCTTTCCACTCATTGCTCAACATGTTTTCCCAAAAAGGTAGGATTTAGAGAAGGCCACTGTAAGTCTTAACAAGTCAATATTGAAAAGGTTGCTTATTTGCATTGTTGAGTGGTTAAACCGAGGAGAGGAGCGCCTTAGACATAAGGGTTCCGGTTAAGTAGCCTAGACAAAGGACCTTAACCCGAGGTTGCGACTATTTCCATCCTAAAACTAAGATATCTCTCATAATAGACATATTAGGGAATGTCTTAGGACTTTGAACTTGCTTAGACATAAGTCAAGTGAAAAGCGTAGTCGTTGGTTCCTAAAGTAAAATGCATATCGTCCTTAGCGTATCCTTGATTCTTTGTTGGCTAACTTGAAGTAATTCGGGCTAGGTTTTACCATTATAAGACCAAATCCCAAATCCAAAACCATTATTTGTGACCACTTCCCATTTTACAAGAATCACTCATTTCAACGTTCACTATTCATTAAAATCCTTGAGAATCGATACTTGGATACTCCGTCCATTTTATATTACTCTGACAGGTGTGCGCTTGCATCTATAGAATTGTTACCACGCTTAGTGCGTGCGTTCAGCAAAACCCAGTCAGAGACCGCAGGATGTGTTGTCACATGTCCTTCTCCCACTTACTATGAACACTATCTCCATTCACCTTGATATTGAACCATGCAAACACCTTCTGTAGGGAGGCCGCACCCAGGGCGACACGAGGCCGAGCATAGAACTCACAGCGTGAATTTAAAGGAGAACGTGGGAGAGAGAGTAAAGTATGTTATATATACTTTGTATATCAAATATATACGCTGTATATTACATATTCTCTTTTGCTCCCACTTAGTATTGTAAGACTAGGGTATATTACTTAGATAAATCCTGGCTAAGTGAAATTAACTAAGTGAATTTTAGTCGGCCCAATATAACTATTATATCGGAAGTTGTACAATAATCTTTTAGTTCGTTAAACACTTTAATAAACCAACGACATTATTGCTTGTATATAAAATATTGACTAATTTAACCCCCAGGTCGGTTCCCAGGTAGAGGTGTTCCCTTACGGTCAGCTTAAATACCTCAACCTAGACAGAACCTTTCTTAGACAGGATTCCTTTATAGACAACATTTTATATTTAGTCTTTTATTATTTCATTTTAAACCTAGTTAAAACAAAATAAAAGACTACCCCCTAATCACATTAGAAGATATAACCTAAGGTCTAATTAATTTTAAACCACTTTAAAATTAATTAACTTAGACTTTATGTTTGCATGCAACTCTTTATTATAGATTTTAATTTCTATCTACCACATTTTATAACTCTCATAAAATTTAAGAAATTAAAACTATAAACATGCATGGAAAGCATACATTAATATAACAATTATATTATCCAAAATAATGTCATGATCAATGCAACTTTATTTTCATCTAATTAATACAACACTTATATTAATTATGAAAATAAAACATGCATACATACATTATAACATTTATAACTATATGATGCATGACTATACATACATACTATATATCAAACATACATATTATGCATGTAACCTATGGTGGAATTTTAAAACTATATGGCATACAATATGCTATATGATTTTAATTAAAAATATACATTCATAATGCATAAAATAATTAAATAGCAAAGTTGGAACGGTTTTTGGCACCCTATGAAAACGAAATAATACAAAATAAGAAAACCGACTGCATCCGCCCTCGAACCGCGAATCGGAGCCTCGGAACCGCGTTGAAAGACACCTGGGACAGCGCCTCGGCGCCTAAGGGCAGCTCCACAATGCTGCTGCACGCTGCTGCAGCAGCAGCGCCGCGGCGCCCTGGCATGGCGCCATGGCGCTGCACAGCGCCGAGCTGTGTGCTGTCCCGCAGCGCCATGACGCTGCAGCGCCATGACGCTGCTGCATAGCGCCATGGCGCTGTCTGCGCAGTCTGCTTCGTCTTCTTCGTTGTTTTCTGAACTTTTCGCCCAATCCATGCTATGAATGACTTTCGAGCGACACAGACTTACAGAAACAAGGCAGAAACATAATGCCCAAAACACCGGGCCCTTACATGATCGAATCACGAAGAAAAACGCTATCTAAGTGCCAAAAATCTAGAAATTTTCCAACCCGCAAACCCATATTTCAAAAATATGAAATCACCCACCAATCTTAGTGATTTTGATCCCAAAAAAACAGAACAGCAACTTGGCTCTGATACCAATTGAAGGGATGTGATTCCTAGAGCGGAAATGGATTTTCGTTACTGGTTTTCGGGATACAAAATCGAATTTTAAAGAAGAAAAATACAGGGGAAACTCAAACCTTTGAAGAACGTTTCTTCAGTGAATTCCCCTCGAACACCACCACCGGATCTTCCTCGCTATCCTCTTGGGTCTCGGGATCGTGCTTGTGGTAGCACCTTGATCGAAGAGAGGGAGAGATTGAGAGAATTTGAGAGAAATTCTGGGAGAGTTTTTTTTTCTGTTCTGTAACAAAACTTGTTCTTCTCCTTCTCCAACACTTGGAGAAGAAGAAGAAGGGTGACGTGGGGTAACTCCCCACGTCACAACACCTCCCACTCCCCTGAAATTTTGCAGGGGAGTTAATATTAATAATAATATTAATATATATATATATATAATATATATATAATAATAATTAAAATATATATAATAATATATATATAATAATTAATTATATATATATATAATTAATTAATCAAATTAATTAATATAATTAATTATTAATAATTAATAATTAATAATATATATATACATAAATAATTACCACTTAATTATTTATTATAAAATTAGAATCATATTCTAAAACATTTCTCTCTCGTATAACCTATAGTTTTAATGTACATCTCATGCACATTATTTTTAACCTATAGTTTTAATATGAATCTCATTCATATTAATTTTATTTGAATCTCATTCAAATAATATCTCTCATAATATATAGTTTTAATTTACAATTAACTATATATATTATAATGTATCAATATACATATAATCCCTTAAGTAATTTGAACAATTCAAATTCTTCCAAAAATTTGATCCTCGTTTTACCCGTTATGAGCTAGCAAGGAGACCTAATGGACCTACAGATCCGAAGCTCTAACGATCAAGATTAATCGGTCAAACTCATTGACCGAGTTAATCTAGATTCGTTAACTACGGGTCATTCCACTAAAGACCTGTAGTTGCACTATTCTCACTGCAGAATGTTTTCGTGTCCATGGATATACGACCATTAATGACGAGTCAATCCTTCACGAGTGTTCGTAACTCAAGTTGGGTCAAATTACCGTTTTACCCCTGAGTTACATCTTACTCCTTAAACACTACTGCTCCTCTAATGAACAACCCGGTTATGGTCCAACCAATAACCGGAAGTCCCTCTCGGCCAATGAGAGGGTGGGGCCCCTTGTTCAAGTGCCGGAGTCAGCATTTAAGGGAACACTCACCTACTTCCCTAAAGTCGGGAAGGAGTGAATTCCATCTTGTGAAGTTATGTTCCCAGCTCCCCACTCGGTCTCGTCCCTAAACTGGTAGGAATGTTGAGTCGGCGACTCGGGCCACTCTCACTCATACAGATCAAAGAACGAGCCCTCACGGGCAGGAGTCCATAACTCACTCAGGATTGAGAATGAGTTGCCTGGTCATCCTAAGAAATAGTAATCTATTAGTTAACGGTGTTACATCTAAACATTGCTTATTTCGCGGTCCGGTCTTATACAAACTCATTGTACAGGATACCCCCACTCGCATGTCTCCACACGAACGACCTGGATCGAGTCGTCTGTAACCTTTACAGAGTGGGCCGTATCCATAGTGTTGCCAGGATAAGTTACCCAGCCTTATCCATATACTATAGACCCTTTAGGTTGTTCACGGGATATTATCCATTCATATATTAGGGGTATATCAAATATATACTCCGTATATCAAATATATACCCAGTATATATACTGTCCCGATTACATTCAAATAACCTTGGATGTTTAGTTTATTTGATTTGGACAATGCAATGCTATGTTTCAACAACAAATTTATTGAATAAAACTTTATTGAATATACATTTGTTTTTACGTAATACAAACTACGAGTTTAGGGCAACACACCCAACAGAGCCTAATAGGCAGGAGTCCATAACTCACTCAAGATTGAGATCGAGTTACCTGGTCATCCTATTGAAATATTAATCTATTAGCTAACAATGTTACAGCTAAAGATTAATTATTTCGCGGTCAAGTATTATACAAACTCATTGTATAGGATACCCCCACTCGCATGTCTCCACACGAACGACCTGGATCAAGTTATCTGTAACTATTACAAAGTGGGCCGTATCCATAATGTTACCAGGATAAGGTACCCAACCTTATCCATATACTATAGACCCTTTAGGTTACGGCTGGAACATTATCCACCTGTATATCGAATATATACTGTAAATATATACAATGTATATCAAATATATATGATGTATATTAAATATATATTGTATATCTGTTATATACTATTCCAGTTACATGACATAACCTCGAATGTTAGTTTATTGGATTTAGGTTAATGCAATTCTAAGAGAAACATGAATAACAACTTGATTGAGTGAATATTATATTTATTTAATGTTTACAAACCACGAGTTTAGGGCATAAAACCCAACAAACTCCCACTTGAACTAAACTCTAGTGGGGTGTACAAAAGCTAAAAAGCAACAGTGGGTTATACAATAAGGTACAAATACAATAAACGAGGGCATACATTACACCTTTTAGAAGTCTCCCACTTGCTCTAGACTATGTTGTACTGTTGGGATTTTCTCTACCTTTAAAAAGATTAGAGACTTGTGCAAGCGCACACGGTCACAAGTAATACTCGGAAGTAATCCAAGGTCGAATCCTCAGGGACTTGTTGCTTTTCAAAATCAAGTAATGCAGTGAAATGGTTCAAATACGCAATTGTGATTTAGGAAGAAAATAATGGTGAAATGTTGTTGTTTGGGGTTTTAACTATCAAGCAATTTAATGAAACTCAACCTCCTTGTCTCCTACCTTAGTTTTGATGTAAAACATGGAAAACACACTATGTTGGGAAAATGCACCAGGCGCAATTCCTAACTTTTCTTGGGATTTGAGTTCTACTCTTTCACTACCGCTTTTGGTTGCTGCAGAGGCTAGGGTAACCTACAATCATATTCCTATGTGTGATTACAATCCTAGAGAATATCTACCAACTCATTTGCATTATGGGTCAGAGGGACTATGCCTAGGACCATGTTTTATGCGCTTATTCCTAAGTCACATCCCATATTGGTTTCCTATTATTTTACCTAACTCACATTTCCAAGGTTGAGCTTTGGTGTATAAATTTAGTTCCCACTAGCCAAATGGAAAAAAGACGTAAAGAGAAGTTTTTAGAAACCAACCCAAAAAAGTGCCAAGCGCAATCTGGCCAAAATCCCGAGCGTGTTGAAAATCAAATCATTTGACTAAGGCATTCCACAAGGAGGTTGATAACTAATTTAGAACATAATTAAATGAAAGTAAATGCACGAAAACATAGAGAAAGTATTTTTCATTGAATTTAAATGAATAAATAAGCTGTACAAGGAGTTCTAGCTTGACCCTCTTCTCTCTCGAGCGTGAGGGGAGTTGAAACTCGCTAAAGAACTTTAAAAAGAATAGAATGAACAAAGAACAGAAGTAAGAAACTGAATTAAAAGCACTACAAAAGGTTAAAGCGTGAAAAACAAAGAAATGAACAACTAGAACATAAACATAAACCCTAAAAACGTGTTCTACAACTAGAGAGCATCTAGAAGAAGATGAAATGAAGCTTGGAAGGGATGATTTGCTGAGGGATGGATGGCTTCCTTTTATAGCACCATGGGTTGGTTGAAACTCCCCTCCATTTTAGGTGGAAAAGGGTTGAGATCCACCTAACCACCTCTCTTGGACTTGGACTCACGGTTTTGAACATGTGGGGAATGTCCTACTTGCTATTCATTAATCAAAACGTGCGTTTTGACAAAATGCCCTCCAAAAATGGGCCAGGCGCAATTCTGCAAAAAAAACAGAATTCTGTTATTTTCTTCCAACTTTGACCGTATTTATCTCATATTTTTCCTAAAGTACCATAGTTTGACTTTTATGCAAAAATAATCTATGTATGTTCTACTTTAAGAATATGTGGTCCTTTTTGGCAAATAATAATGGGAAATGGGTCAAAAACGTGGTCAAACAGGGCTACCGACACATGTTTCTGCAGTAAAAAGTCCACCCTATCATGTACATATCTGATACCGAAACATGCCTAGACTATCTAGATGACCCTCGAACACTTTAATCGTAAGAGCCTTTGTAAACAGATCAACAATAATATGCTCTGAAGCAATCTTCGTGACATGTCCCCTCGTTGCACTATTTCTCGTATCAAGTAAAACTTCCTCTCGATATGCTTGCCTCTTTTGTGACTTTGGGGTTCTTTAGAATTTGCCCCAACACTACTGTTATCACAATAAAGTGTGATGGGCAAAGTCATGTTTGGAACAAATTCCAAATCAATTAAGAACTTTACAAGTCACACCACCTCTTTTTCTGCTTCACAAGCGGCAACATATTCAACCTTCATTGTGGAGTCTGCGACGCATCCTTGATTGATGCTCCGCCATACTACAGTTCCTCCATTAAGAGTGAACATTGATCCCGATGTGGATTTCCTCGAATCCTTATCACTTTGGAAGTTAGAGTCAGTGTATACTATAAGGATCAAATACTTAATGTCATACACAAGCATATAGTTCCTTGTTCTCCTAAGACACTTGAGGATTCCCTTAACGACAGTCCAGTGATCATATCCTGGATTGGATTGATACCTACTGACAATTCCTACAGCATAGCAAATGTCAGGCCCAGTACACAACATGACATGCATCAGACTTCCCACTACTGAAGCATAGGGAATGCATCTCATATCCTTAACTTCTTGATGAAGGGATTAGATCCCGCAGCGGAAGTGCGTGAATGTGTGTGCTTCGATCTTATTTTAGAATTACAACGAAGAAAAGAAATAAGCATGAATAAATGAAAATTAGTCATTCATACATTTGAAGACACCTCTTCAATGTAAATGATTACGCTTGTTTACATGCGTAAAAAGAAGGTTTTAGATGCTGTTTTTATTATGTTTCAGCTTTGTTTCCGATTTTTCTCGGTTGTTTGAGTTCCAATTCATGCAAAATTCATATATTATGGTTTGTGCTTGGCTTATATTGTATTTATGACATTTTAGGACCATTTGGGAGTGCAAATTAATCAGAAGAAGCAAAAAGTCGGAAATATCTACATAGGAGGCGCCAGGCGCCTGCGTGCCTGCAGAAAAACTGGTTTTCTTCCAACTTTGCCCTTAATGAAACGCGTCTTCCAATGCGTTTTGGTGGTTCCAACCGATGCATACGTGTAGAAGAAGTGTTCCACTATCAGTTTGAGCACGATTTGGTCAGTCAAAAGAGTTGGAAAGGGGTGATTCACCATCGTTTTAGGACCTACTTAACCAAGTTTACACAACTATAAATTCCAGCAACTTCTCCACCAAATTCATCAAGCCTTGCTTCCTTCTCTTGATCATTTTTAGTGTTTCTTTGTTGCTTTCTAAGTACTTTTGAATTGCTTTCATTAGTTGCTTTTGGTTTTTAAATCCCGAGTACTTTACATTCCTTTATTGAGCTTTGTTTTGTTTCCATTTGTACTTAGTTATTTTCTACTTATTCAAATATATAAAAATCCAGCACTTTGCTTCTCTTCTCTTTGCCTTTACTTTATTTTTAGTTAAGAGAGTTGTGTTTTTGGAGGAAAGAGCATGTGACACTCCCCCTTGCTTGAAAGAGAAGGGCGAAGCTCTCAATCCCGATAAAAACTCTCCGTTAGTTAACTTTTGTTGTTCACACATGCATTCCAATTTCAACCATTTTACTTGCTGTATTTTCTTCAATATGTCTTTCTAAATTCCCGTCTCTAGCCCGGTTATGGATAGTTAGCCTTTTATTTCTAATAAGGGTTGCTAAGAAGTAGTGTTTTTGCTTTCCATTCATTGCTCAACATGTTTTCCCAAAAAGTTAGGATTTAGATAAGGCCACTGTAAGTCTTAACAAGTCAATACTGAAAAGGTTGCTTATTTGCATTGTTGAGTGGTTAAACCGAGGAGAGGAGCGCCTTAGACATAAGGGTTCCGCTTAAGTAGCCTAGACATAGGACCTTAACCCGAGGTTGCGACTATTTCCATCCTAAAACTAAGATATCTCTCATAATAGACATATTAGGGAATGTCTTAGGACTTTGAACTTGCTTAGACATAAGTCAAGTGAAAAGCGTAGTCGTTGGTTCCTGAAGTAAAATGCATATCGTCCTTAGCATATCCTTGATTCTTTGTTGGCTAACTTGAAGTAATTCGGGCTAGGTTTTATCATTATAAGTCCAAATCCCAAATCCAAAACCATTATTTGTGACCACTTCCCATTTTACAAGAATCACTCATTTCAACATTCACTATTCTTTAAAACTTTAGAGTTTGGAAATTATTTAGAAGTCCTTGAGGATAGATACTTGGATACTCCATCCATTTTATATTACTCTGACAGGTGTACACTTGCATCTATATAATTGTTACCACGCTTAGTGCGTGCGTTCAGCAAAACGCCAGTCAAGTTTTTGGCGCCGTTGCCGGGGACTTTAGTTTTAAAATTATTTTCAAATTCTTTTAGTTTTTATTTTTGTGAATTGTTGTTGGGTGTAATTTCCATCCACCGTTTTTGTTCTATATTTTTGGTCGTTTATCTCACAAGGGTAAGTTAAAGTGCATGAGCACAAGATCTTTTCTTCTACACCTTGATCCTGAGATTGAGCGGACCCTTCGAAAAACTCGAAAGGAGCAAAGACTTCGAAAACAACTAGAAAAGCAAAAAGAGAGAGAAGGTGAAATCAGTCCTGAAAGTGAGGTAGAGAGTACGAGCACATTAATGGCAGATATTCCACCTCGTGATCCGGTTGATCCACTTGCTGTTAACGGTAATATGAGGGATCATGTAAGAAATGATGAATTCAACCATATCCAGATGGCGGACAACAGAGACGTGGCAATGCGAGAATATGCCGCCACGGCTTTTCAGAACTTTGATTCAGGGATAGTCAACCTTATTCCAGCCCACGCAAACTTTGAGCTTAAACCAATGATGTTCCAAATGTTACAGACAATTGGACATTTTGGAGGACAGGAACATGAGGATCCACATGATCATCTGAAATTATTCATTCAAATTGCAAATGCATTTCGATTACCTGGTATAACAGACGATGCTCTGAGACTAACACTTTTTCCATTTTCTTTGAAGGACCAAGCTAGAGTATGGCTCAATGCATTTCCACCGGGATCCATCACCATATGGGGGTCGTTAGTGGAGAAGTTCTTAACAAAATTCTTCCCACCTACTCGCCACGCTGATATCAGAGAGGAGATCATCTCCTTTAGACAGTATGATCGTGAACCTGTTCACGAGGCGTGGGAAAGATTTAAAGAACTAATCAGGAAATGTCCGAACCATGGCTTGCCGGCATGCATCCAGATAGAACATTTCTTTAGAGGTTTAGATCATCCTACTAAGATGATGCTAAAAAATGCTGCCAATGGAGCCTTTACAAAGAAGACATTCAACGAGATAGTTGACATCCTAAATGACTTAGCTTCACACAACGAACTATGGTGTTCGCAAAGATCTAGGGCAGCACCAAAGAAGCAAGATCCAGCTGGAGTTTTGGCTCTGGACATTGCGACCTCGATGCAAAAAGTGATGGTTACAATGAACCAGAGGCTAAAAGAGATGGCATTGGGAATAAAAAATCCATTAGCCACGCCGATACAACCTGTGCAGTCGGATTATTACACTCCTGCCCCTGTTTGCCAAGTCAATGATCTCATTTGTTCATTTTGCAGTGAAAACCATATTTATGATAATTGTCCACATAACCCTGCTTCTGTTTTTTATGTAGGACATGGGAACAATAGGAACTTTAACCAATATTCGAACACCTACAACCCAGGTTGGAGGCACCACCCTAATTTCTCATGGGGAGGACAAGGAGGTTCGAGCGGTTTTAATCAAGGGCAGAGCCAACAGAACAAGCAGCCCTATGTTCCACCAACACAGCAATACATCCCACCACCGCAACAACAGTACAATCAGAGAACACAGACTCCACCAGTTCAAAATAACAACTCCAATCTTGAGAATATGATGAAGGAGTATATGGCCCGAACCGACGCAGTGATACAATCCCAAGCGGCATCAATGAGGAATTTCGAGACCCAATTGGGACAGCTCGCCAATGAATTGAAGAATAGACCACAAGGTTCTTTTCCAGGCCATACTGAATTACCAAAACGAGAAGGGAAAGAACAGTGCAAAGCTGTCACCCTTAGGAGTGGACTGGCATATGATGGACCAACAATGCCAACAACAGATGTACAGATTCCGTCCACTGAACTAACTGTAAAGATACCAGAGAATCCAACAACACCAGAAAAAGAAAATACTAGAAAAGGTAATGAGGACACCCCGAGTGTTCCTCCACAGGTACAACCTTCTTTTACCCCTACTCCCCCGTTTCCACAAAGATTAGTTAAGAAAAATAATGATTCCCAGTTTAGAAAATTTTTAGATATTTTAAAACAATTGCATATAAATATACCATTAGTGGATGCTCTAGAACAGATGCCAAATTATGCTAAGTTTTTGAAAGATATAGTTTCTAGGAAGAAAAAGATAGGAGAGCATGAACTGGTAGCCATGACAAAATGTAGTAGTGAAGCTGTAGGCAGCCCGCTACCCATGAAATGTAACGATCCTGACAGTTTTACCATTCCATGTTCCATAGGAGGAAAAAACTTAGGAAGGACATTATGTGATCTAGGCGCTAGCATTAATCTTATGCCATTATCAGTTTTCAAATCTTTAGGCATAGGAGAAGCTAGACCTACTACGGTTACCCTCCAACTAGCAGATAGATCTATCATAAGACCTGAGGGAAAGATAGAAGATGTTTTAGTCCAGGTGGACAAATTCATTTTCCCTGCAGACTTTATCATTCTAGATTGCGAGGCAGACTTAGACGTTCCCATTATTTTGGGAAGACCATTTCTAGCCACTGGGGATACAGTTTTTAATGTGAGGAAGGGAGAAATTACAATGAGGGTAAATAATGAAGAAGTTAAATTTAACGTTCTAGACGCCATGAAATTACCAGGAGATTTTGAAGAGTGCTCTGCTATAAATAGCTTGAATCCTGTTATGTTTGATGAGTTTTATGACTTGTTAGTTACAGAGATTGAAGAAGAGCTTGATAAGATAGCAGAAGGACCGGAAGATGTGATTAATGCTGTTGAAAAAATACAAAAAGAAGAATGCAAGTCGTTACTTTCGTCCATAGTGGAACCACCCACGTTGGAGCAGAAGCCATTGCCGTCGCATTTGAAATATGCGTATCTAGGGGATAACGACACTTTACCAGTTATTATAGCCTCCAATTTATCACCTACTAATGAATATTCTTTATTGCAGATTTTGGAGAAACACAAAAAGGCCATTGGATGGACGATAGCAGATATCCGAGGGATAAGCCCGACCTTTTGCATGCACAAAATTTTATTGGAAGAAGATGCTAAGAACTCTATTGAGAGTCAAACGTGGTTGAACCCGAAGATGAAAGAGGTTGTAAGGAAAGAAATTCTTAAATGGCTTGACGCCGGTGTTATATACCCAATATCCGACAGCAGCTGGGTAAGCCCAGTACAGTGTGTACCAAAGAAAGGGGGTATAACCGTGGTGGCCAACGAGGAGAATGAGCTCATCTCAACCCGAACTGTGAGTGGGTGGAGAGTTTGCATTGACTATCGCAAAGTCAACAAGGTAACAAAGAAATACCATTTTCCTCTCCCGTTTATTGACCAGATGCTCGACCGTCTGGCAGGTAAGGATTTCTATTGTTTTTTAGATGGATATTAGGGTTATAATCAAATTACTATTGCTCCAGAAGACCAGGAGAAGACAACATTTACGTGTCCGTATGGTACGTTCGCTTTCAGGCGAATGCCCTTTGGACTATGCAATGCACCCGCGACTTTTCAGAGGTGTATGATGGCCATCTTCTCTGACATGGTAGAAAATATTCTAGAAGTTTTTATGGATGACTTTTCTGTTTTTGGAAATTCTTTTGACGCATGTTTAGTTAATTTGGAGAGAGTATTGGAGAGATGTGAACAAACAAACCTAGTCCTAAATTGGGAGAAGTGTCATTTCATGGTACAAGAGGGTATTGTTTTGGGTCACAAAATTTCCAAGCAAGGAATAGAGGTAGACCACGCTAAGATAGACATCATTTCAAAGCTACCTCCTCCTACAAATGTTAAAGGGATTAGAAGTTTTTTAGGGCATGGGGGATTTTACCGCCGCTTTATAAAAGACTTTGCTAAAATTTCTAAACCCTTGTGTCAATTGTTAGAACATGATAGACCATTTGTTTTTGATGATGACTGTTTAAAATCATTTGAAATGTTGAAAGTTGCTCAAAGTTCAGCCCCTATAATTATCGAACCTAATTGGGATTTACCTTTTGAGCTCATGTGTGATGCCAGTGATTATGCAATAGGAGCTATGTTAGGTCAACGTAAAAACAAGATCTTGCATCCTGTGTATTATGCTAGTAAGACTCTGACCGGTGCACAACTCAATTACACTACTACTGAAAAGGAACTGTTAGCAGTTGTGTTTGCCTTTGATAAGTTTAGGTCTTACTTGATAGGCACAAAAGTCATTGTTTTTACTGACCATTCTGCTTTAAAATATTTATTTGCTAAAAAAGATGCGAAGCCACGTTTGATACGGTGGATTTTGTTACTTCAAGAGTTTGATATTGAAGTTAGGGACAGGAAGGGTACTAAAAACCAAGTTGCTGATCACCTGTCTAGATTGGAATCCCCGCTATGTGATGATGGAACTGTTATACGTGAACAATTTATTGACGAGCAACTCTTGCGAGTTGATTCAGTTCGGTGGTATGCCGATATAGCAAATTATTTGGTAAGTCGAATAGTTCCTTATGAGTTCAGCAAGCAACAGGTAAAGAAATTTCTAAATGAAGTTCGATTTTATCGTTGGGATGAGCCTTTTTTATATAAGCTAGGACCTGACAATATCTTACGCAGGTGTGTCGCAGAAGAAGAGCACGAGGCGATATTAGACGCTTGTCATATGTCTCCATATGGAGGACATTTTGCAGGACACAAAACCGCAGCCAAAGTTTTGCAAAGTGGGTTCTTTTGGCCCACTCTGTTCAAAGATGCACATAAGTTTGCCCAGGTTTGTGATAAATGCCAACGGACATGTAATATATCCAAACGCCACGAAATGCCTCAAACTCCGATCCTGGAGATTGAAATATTTGATGTGTGGGGTATAGATTTTATGGGTCCATTTCCATCTTCTAATGGTAAGCTTTATATATTGTTAGCAGTAGATTATGTTTCAAAATGGATAGAAGCCATTGCAACTGCTACCAATGATTCTAAAGTTGTCATTCGTTTTCTGCAAAAGCACATTTTTACGCGTTATGGAACCCCGCGTTGTCTGATAAGTGATGGGGGGGCTCATTTTGTGAATAGGTCTATGCAAAAGTTGCTGAATAAATACAATGTGCGTCATAGGGTTGCAACAGCATATCATCCTCAGTCGAATGGGTTAGTCGAAATATCTAATAGGAAGATAAAAAACATTTTAGAAAAAACTGTAAATCTTAACCGTAGGGATTGGTCTTTTAAGCTTGATGATTCACTTTGGGCATATAGGATAGCATTTAAGACTCCCCTCGGCATGTCCCCCTATAGGCTAGTTTTTGGAAAAGCGTGTCATTTGCCTCTTGAGCTAGAATATAAAGCATTTTGGGCTACTAAGAAATTAAATTTTGATTTGTCGACTGCAGGTGAAGCGAGGAAGTTACAATTGTTGGAATTAGAAGAACACAGGCACTTTTCTTATGAGAATGCTAAGTTGTTTAAGAAAAAAATTAAACAGTGGCATGATAGGCGTCTTCGGCCGAACAATCTTCAAGAAGGTGATCTGGTTCTGTTATTCAATTCTAGGTTGAAACTTTTTCCTGGGAAACTTAAGTCTAGATGGTCTGGTCCCTCTATTCAACTTTCAGGTCAATAAATGTTTGCGAAAAATGTTTTTCCTTCTTATCTGTTTTTTTAAAGAACAAAAGTAAAGGAAGGAAGTCTTTGTATCTTGTATTTTCTTTTTGTTTAATTATAAAAAGTTTTTCTTATTAAGAGAATGTTTTTGAAAACGTTGAAAAACAAAAAGAAAGAAAGAAAAAAAAACGTTGAAAAGAATTACGCAGGCGCCTGGCGCCTGCCCTTTGCGAAAAATACAAATCACGCGGGCGCCTGGCGCCTGCCCTGTTTTTCCAGCATTTCGAAAACTCTCAGGTTCGAGAAGCCGTGCAACATATCTACAACTTGAGGGCTTCATTGGATTTTGCGGGTTTACCTTCATGGCCTCCAACGCTAGCTGCTATCCTTGGTCATCCATCTTCCAGTACCGACACTGATCCTAGTCCACAACCTCCGACTTCATGAAGGGGAGGTTCCTTCTTTGCTATTTTTTGTGTTTTATTCTTTTGGTTAATGACGTAGTTTGCATATTCTAGCATTACTACGCATGTTTTTTTTTGTATTGATTATGTTCTGAGCTCAGTTGAAGCATGAATAAATTAGTATCGCTTATCTTCTGTTCACTTAAAGTATGCCTTCACTTAACCTTAGTTTAGCTTTTCACATGCCTATTTTGAAGCATCTGTGCTGTGCATGTGATTTCATGTCGATGATGATTATAAGAGATTGTTGAGTTTTCTGTTCTATGCCTGACTAAGCTTTGAGCTATTTCCTTTGTTTATGTGATAAACTCATTTTCTTTTATGTCTTTTTGATCTTTACAAACTTTAAGCTTTTTCTTTGCCCCTATATAGGAAGTCCTTGTCCTTTTTACTGTTAAGCCTTTTTCATCCGATGCAAAAGTCTTTTCCCAGTGAGGACACTGTCTCTCTTAAGTTTGGGGGGGACAGTCGTTGTGTCAGTCGTTGTTTCAGAAAGATAAAGTGTTATTTATATTTGAAAACTCATGCTATTTTCTTTTGAAAAAGAGTCAGTTGGAAAAACAAATGCTATTACAAAAAGAAAGTGTTGAAAAGAATAAGTGAAAAAAAAAAAACAAAAGTTGCAGAAGAGTAAAAAAGAGTATTGTTGAGAGAAAATAAGAGTGGGGAAAAGACTTGTGTTAGAAAGAAAAGAGTGGTAAAAACAATGAGAGTTAAAGAAAATGTATTTATGATTTCCGAGTCGTACTGTAGACACCCATTTAGTTTTAGGTTGGGTGTTGACTTTGAAAATAGCAGTAAAGATGGTGATAAGTGACTTCGTGTTTCTCATTGTCGTCGTTTTATGACCTAGCTGTTAGTTCAAAGTCTTTCTACGAGTAGCTGTGGTTGAAATCGATGTTAGTGTGTGGAAACCTCAGGGGCTAGTAGCCGGTCTTTCAGATGTAAAAGTCTTAATGTAAGAAGGGAGTGTGCAGATTCGTTAGGGGTATTTGAAAACGTTTTCTATTTTTGAAAGGAAAAAGGATTTTGAAAGATAAAGTTTTTATCATTTCAAACTTGGTTTATAGTGACTAAGCTTACAAAGGCAATAGAATGGTAGGCTTTGACATCTTTTCCTTGAGACAATTTATGATTGAACATCTCGGTTGCTTGTGCTTTTCCTTGTCCATGTGTTAGAAAGCTGATTAAAGTTGCTATGTTTTGCTTGAGGACAAGCAAAAAGTTAAGTTTGGGGGTGTGATTACGCTTGTTTACATGCGTAAAAAGAAGGTTTTAGATGCTGTTTTTACTATGTTTTAGCTTTGTTTCGGATTTTTCTCGATCGTTTGAGTTCCAATTCATGCAAAATTCATATATTATGGTTTGTGGTTGGCTTATATTGTATTTATGACATTTTATGACCATTTGGGAGTGCAAATTAATCAAAAGAAGCAAAAAGTCGGAAATACCTACATAGGAGGCGCCAGGCGCCTGCGTGCCTGCAGAAAAACTGGTTTTCTTCCAACTTTGCCCTTAATGAAACGCGTCTTCCAATGCGTTTTGGTGGTTCCAACCGATGCATACGTGTAGAAGAAGTGTTCCACTATCAGTTTGAGCACGATTTGGTCAGTCAAAAGAGTTGGAAATGGGTGATTCACCATCGTTTTAGGACCTACCTAACCAAGTCTGCACAGCTATAAATTCCAGCAACTTCTCCACCAAATTCATCAAGCCTTGCTTCCTTCTCTTGATCATTTTTAGTGTTTCTTTGTTGCTTTCTAAGTACTTTTGAATTGCTTTCATTAGTTGCTTTTGGTTTTTAAATCCCGAGTACTTTACATTCCTTTATTGAGCTTTGTTTTGTTTCCATTTGTACTTAGTTATTTTCTACTTATTCAAATATATAAAAATCCAGCACTTTGCTTCTATTCTCTTTGCCTTTACTTTATTTTTAGTTAAGAGAGTTATGTTTTTGGAGGAAAGAGCATGTGACACTCCCCCTTGCTTGAAAGAGAAGGGCGAAGCTCTCAATCCCGATAAAAACTCTCCGTTAGTTAACTTTTGTTGTTCACACATGCATTCCAATTTCAACCATTTTACTTGCTGTATTTTCTTCAATATGTCTTTCTAAATTCCCGTCTCTAGCCCGGTTATGGATAGTTAGCCTTTTATTTCTAATAAGGGTTGCTAAGAAGTAGTGTTTTTGCTTTCCATTCATTGCTCAACATGTTTTCCCAAAAAGTTAGGATTTAGATAAGGCCACTGTAAGTCTTAACAAGTCAATACTGAAAAGGTTGCTTATTTGCATTGTTGAGTGGTTAAACCGAGGAGAGGAGCGCCTTAGACATAAGGGTTCCGCTTAAGTAGCCTAGACATAGGACCTTAACCCGAGGTTGCGACTATTTCCATCCTAAAACTAAGATATCTCTCATAATAGACATATTAGGGAATGTCTTAGGACTTTGAACTTGCTTAGACATAAGTCAAGTGAAAAGCGTAGTCGTTGGTTCCTAAAGTAAAATGCATTTCGTCCTTAGCATATCCTTGATTCTTTGTTGGCTAACTTGAAGTAATTCGGGCTAGAAATCCCAAATCCAAAACCATTATTTGTGACCACTTCCCATTTTACAAGAATCACTCATTTCAACATTCACTATTCTTTAAAACTTTAGAGTTTGGAAATTATTTAGAAGTCCTTGAGGATCGATACTTGGATACTCCATCCATTTTATATTACTCTGACAGGTATGCACTTGCATCTATATAATTGTTACCACTTAGTGCGTGCGTTCAACAAAACGCCAGTCAAGTTTTTGGCGCCGTTGCCGGGGACTTTAGTTTTAAAATTATTTTCAAATTCTTTTAGTTTTTATTTTTGTGAATTGTTGTTGGGTGTAATTTCCATCCACCGTTTTTGTTCTATATTTTTGGTCGTTTAGTGCGTGCGTTCAGCAAAACGCCAGTCAGTAAACACGAACGCCAACAAAAAAAGTCTTCCTCGCTATCCTTTGGATGTTAAGAACTCGGTTTGTGAGAACCGTCTTATATTGACAAGATGCTTGTTCGATATTCGATGCAGAATTCCAAGAAAGGCTTTGCCCTTCAGGCATGGAATTCATCTGTCTAAGGAACAATGTCCTAAGACACCTCAAGAAGTTGAGGATATGAGACAGATACCCTATGCTTCAACAGTGGGCAGCCTAATATACGTTATGCTGTGCACTAAGCCTGACATTTGCTATGCAGTAAGGATGGTCAGTAGGTATCAATCCAACCCAGGATATGGTCACTGGACTACTGTTAAAGGAATCCTCAAGTATCTAAGGAGAACGAGGGACTACAAGCTCGTGTAAAACTATGTTTAAAATGAAATGATAAAATACTAAATATAAAATATTGCCTGTAAGGGAATCCTGTCTAAGGAAGGTTCTGTAACGACCCCGAATTTCAACAATTATTTTGAGGTAATGTTATCAAGCTCCCTGTTCAATCCCTCCCCAAAAGAAAACCTAAAACATCTTATTGTAAAGACAACAAGGAGATTTCATACTTCAACCGATTCCTAAGAGAAAATCTTTCTGCCTGAGTGGCTAGAAAATCCATAAAGAGAAAGGAACATTCCAGTGTCCAACAATTGTAGTTAAACAAGAAATTCAAATAAGTAAAAACAGCGGATCATCTGGAAAATCGTTCAACGCGTCTAAACAACAATAACTAGTTATTACTAACAACAAGTCCCCAATACTCGCAACAATCAAAATTTATAACCCACTACCCTAGACAAAAGTTCACAGCCTAATGGTCCTTCCTCGGTCAAGTCTCCTCCACATCATCACCACGACCAGGGATTCGTTCAACACTTGAAACAATTAAGGCAGAGGGGGTGAGTATATAAGATACTCCGTAAGTAGCCCTCACTAACTATTCACAAAACATCATGCATCCTAACCATAACAATCATAAAAGAAAATGATACTAGAAATCAAGCATCGAGGGTAATAACAGTCAAATAATCACACGTGCACAAACACCCGAGATATCAAGAATCATGCTACTCAGGCCACATGACCCGCTGAACTCTAACTCCTTCACACTGCTTCTGCCCAATACACTAAGTTTGTCCTCCAAGTTTAACTCTTCGAGTCGTATCGGTTCTTGACATTTGTTCCCAAGACCTTGAACTGAAACTGTAACGCCCCAAGCTTTTCAACATACCAACGAGGACCATTACTAAAAGCCACCTAAAAAGTACCACTCGTACTAGAGAATTAAACCACTAGACATACAAACTATGACAAACTCTCACCACGCTTTCGCTACGCTACTCTGATAATAACACTTACAAAAACTTGCACTAAACAAACCAAACACCACTAAAGTTCTAACGAAACTCAAATTCTTCTCGGGTAATAATTTAGTAACAATCCAACCTTCTAGAAACTTTGCACCGAAATCTTCACTAACCATAAACTATCCACTACACAAAACTAACTTTCTCGAATAGCAGCAAAGCAAAGACTAATTCAAGTTCAGCTTGAACAAATTTATTATCCTGATAAATAACCTCGATAGATCACATCATAAGAGTTCAAGTAGTTAAACAAAATTAATCTTCTCAAAAGAATAGTGAACTGTCAGCCTTAAAACATCCTTTAAAAATGGAACTTAACAACCCAATTTAATAATCTAACAACAGACTTAGTTACAAATAAACAACTATAACTATCCTATCCAAATTGAAACTGAACAACGCAGTGTTAAATGGTCTCTTTAGTCAAGTCTCCTCCTCGCCATCACCATCCTAAGAGCTAGCTCGAAACCTGAAAAATTGGAGGGGTAAAAAGAAGGATGAGTACAACCACAGTACTTAGTAAGCAGCTCTTATCTGAAGGGTCACACACAAACAGCATGCTTGTCAAGGATACAACGTGTCATGCTTATCAAAGAATCAACACATCATGCTCATCATTAATCTCGAGCCTTAAATGAAAGAAACATATTTCAAGAAACAGTTTATGTATAAGTTTAACTAAAAACGTACCATACAGGTTAAACTCAGCCTCACATCTTAACTCACTAGTGCTCTTTCTTGATCCCTCCAAGACTTACTCCTTCAAATCGTATCGACCCGTGACCTCGCGTAGCTAAAGCATCGATACTTCTCTACGGTGCTCGGTGTTGGATCTTGACATTTGTCCCCAAGACCTCGACTACTACTCAACGTATTGGCCCTTGGCCTCCAAACAACTTCTAACCTATCACATTATATTAGTCCTCTAAGTCTAACTCCTCGAATCGTATCGACGCTTGCCATTTATCCCTAAGGCCTTAAATTGTGCATCGACCTTTGACATTTATCCCTAAGGTATCGACGACTACTCAACATATTGGTCCTTAGCGTCCAAGCAACTTATGTTAGTCTTCCAAGTCCAACTCCTTGAATCGCATCAACCCTTGACATTTATTCCCCAGGCATCGACGACTACTCAACGTATTGGTCCTTGACCGCTACCATCAAGACCCAATAATAATTCAAATAATTAGAATCATCGTGCCGACCCCGACCTTTGTACTCAGAGCCTCGACACTCATCTCTACCAAGTTGGGGTATCGATTCCCGACCTTTGTACCTGGAGCCTTGATACCCAACTAGTGACGTGCCAGCCCTCTGGCCTTGTTAATCTTCCAGTCACTTCATTACATCCCGAAACTTTTACCCGAGTCTTACATGCTTCTAAGCTATGACCTAGGATAAATTATCTCACAACAATGCGGCATTCGTTATATACGAACATATGCAACTATCATTCAAGCATGTTCATGCAGCATCACAAGTATACTTTTCTCTCCACATTCAACATGCTTTGGATTCCAAAAGAGAGCCAATATATGTTCTACCAAACAAGTTCGCAGTAGTTCATTTTCAAATACAATACACACAACAAACGTCAGCATGCTCCAAACACAACAAAAAATAGAACCAAAACAGTTAAACACGACTTTCACATTCAGCCTAACCAGGACATTACCATCAATCCAACTTAGCCAACCAATATTACATCCAACATGTATATAGCTCAAAATACAGTATATCCTGCATTTCCATGTATTTCCAAATGTTACTCAGCAAATATATCATCAACTACACTTATGAGGTAACATAAATCTCAAACAATCATGCAACTGACACTCATGGCACACAAACAGACAACCAGTTCATGGCAGCATAGAACAAACAATCTCCTCAAGTAAGAACCACTTACCCAACAATTAGTTTCACCGTGCCGACCCCTAACCTTTGTATTGGAGCCCTGCATTGATCTTATAAAAATTGGCATACCAGCAGTGACGATTCCTCTTCGGCATCCATTCAACACCTATCCACTTCCATTCGAAGCTTGACTTGAGTTACCCATTGCTTTTCTGCATCGGACCAGCAAGTTCGAACCTTTTTGAACTAAATTTTGAAGTGTTGGCTCCTTCAACGTTGACCCAGTTCTAACCTGTAACAACCGAAAAAAAATATATATAAATATATATATATTTAAATTATTATTTTTTAGTTGTTTTCTTTTATTCTCAAAGATAAACCTTTTTGTTTTAGAAATTATTTTTAAAAGATAATTTGTTCTTAGAATTTAAAAAATAAAAAGAAAGAGTTTATTAAATCTTTATCTTTTTATTATCCTTTTTAGATAGGGATTCATTAGGGTTTGTTATAAAAGCCCTTAAACCCTAGGTTTTATTTTCTTAAACTGTTAGACCTAGTTTTCTCTCAAAGAAAAGAAAGGAAGAAGAGTTTGGTATTTTCTCTCAAAGATCCGTAAGATTTTCTTCTCATTGTTTTAGTTTATTTTTTTCTTGATTTGTAGTTCTTTAATTCAATTTATTGGGAAAAGTTTTGAGGTCTTTGTTTTTTAGAATAAAAGATTTTAAGGACTTTTTACCCACAAATTTTCCAGAATTTTTGGTTTGAATTTTTTGTTTATAAGACTGTTTTTGGGCTATTTTGAGGCTCTTTTTACATAAAAAGTTTACCTGTTTGTATCCTATAAATTATAGTTTGTTGTTATGATTTTTACATGAAAAATTATATGTTTTACCAAATTTTAAAGGTTTTCTATAAAGCTTTCAGATTTGATTTTTCTATAAAAATCAATAAATTGTTAATTGTTTTATGGAAAATTCTTGGAAGTTTTATTTTATAAAACAGAAAATTTTTCAGATTTAAAATCCCCAAATTTTCAATTGTTTAGAAGGTTTTTAAGCTGGTTTTATTGAGAAACTTTTTGTAAATTTAGTTCGTATTGATTTATATCGATTCTTGCAATTTTAAAGGTTGTTATAGTGGATTTTAGAGGCTTTTTAACCTAGTTTTCAGATCTGGTTTTGTAGCCCCAAATCCATACTTTCCTAATTATTTTACATAAAAAAGTGTTTTGAATGGGAAAATTGGGTAGATAAGATTTGAGTTAGTAATTGGTTGAAATTTAAATCATTGGATAGGATTTAAGAATTGATTTTGGATATTGGTTGTTTTTAGGCCTCTAAGTTGACAACTACCAAGGATGAAGTTAACTAGATTCGTAGGATTTCTGAAAGAGGTAAGTAATTTATCATATCCCTTCGAAAAGTGTTGTAAGTAATTTGTCATATCCCTTCGAAAAAGTATTTGTAAGTAATTTACCATATCCCTTCGAAAAGTATTGTAAGTAATTTGTCATATCCCTTCGAAAAAGTATTGTAAGTAATTTACCATATCCCTTCGAAAAGTGTTGTAAGTGATTTGTCGTATTTCAAAAACTAAAATGTATTTTGGATTTGATAGGAAGATTTGAAATTGATATCTTGCATATGAAATTGAAGTTTTATTATAGATTTGAAAACTAATTTGGCAATTGAAATTATGTTTATTTGCAAAGTATTTGAAGTATTGTTAAATGATTTGATAAAGTTTTGTTTAGATTTATTTAAAGGTTTGAAATTGATATTTGTTTATTTGTGAAATATTTGAAATCACGTTTTGGAGAATTGATAAAGTTTGTTTTAAATTATTTCAATGTTTTGAATTAATTTAATATTGAAAATAAGTATTTGTTTTGCATTTTATTTGAAAGAGTATTTGTTTTGCATTTTATTTGAAAGATATTTTGACTGATTTGATAGGGCTATCCGGATATGCCATGATTTTTGTTTTGAGGAATGTTTTGCTTATTTGGGGTAGTAGCCTAATTTGGAATTGATGGATTTCTGTTCCGGCTTATTTGTGGGAAGGCACTTTTGTGGTTTGACATTCCTTGGGAATGAAGATTCATGTGTGTGTTATTCACTCACATGGCCTCACACTTAAGTAACTCTGTTCTGGTCGATATTATTTCGACAACTCTGTTCTGGTCGATATTGTTTCGACAACTCTGTTCTGGTCGATATTAATTAGACAACTCTGATAGAAGCTTCTGATTGATTTGGCATTACCGACGGGTACCCACATATTTTCTGTAGGCTACCCAAATAATGCAACCTTCCACTCTGATTTTGAAAGTATGAATGAATGTAATATTGTTTTGAATGTTTGAATGATTTAGTTATTCGAAAGTTTGAAAGTTGTACCAAATGTTTTAGAAGGAACTTTGAAAGTTTTGATTGGAAGAAAGTTTGTTTTGAAGGATTTTGAGTTTGATCAAATGAAAGTTCATTTTGAATGAATGAAAGTTTGTTTTGAAAGAATGAAAGCTTGTTTTGATTGACTGAAAATTTCACCTTATTTGAAGACTTTGTTTCTGAAAATTTAGTTTGTTTTGAAAGTTTTGAAAATTGTATTAAATATTTTAAAGGACTTTAAAAGTTTTGATCTGTTCGTATTTTTGTTTACGAATGTTTTGAAAGGAAAATGAATTTTGAAATTCGATATGGAAATTGCTTATTGACTATTTTTGTACTCATTTTTGTTTTCCTAAATGTTTTTCAGATGAAGGATTGAATGATCGTTCTGGTAGAAGGTGAAGTTTAGCATACTAGCATGAGTTTGAAAGTCATCCTCCTATTTAGTTAAGTTAGTTTATAAAAATTCTGTAAAGAAATTGCTTCCGCTGAATAATTTTAGTTCTTAAGGTTTCTTGAAAGTTACGTTTCCGCATTTGGTTAGAATGACCGTATTAGAAAATACGGGTTGTTACATAACCCAATTGGTTTTAGGGTGAGTTAGTTGGTAACTACTCATTTAAATTTAGTTTCGACGTAATTAAAGGGATTTCTAACACAAGTTGGTTGTTTTTGGATTTAGGAACCCTTGGGGGGAAACTTAGGGGCATAGGATCTTGTGGTAAGTAGTTTTTGGATTTGAATATGTATGAATTGTTTGATGCTTTCGGTGTGTTTATTATTCATTAATATGTAAGTTGATTGTCTCTTTGTGAATATTGGCTAATGATTATGAGTAGTTTGAATGAAATCGTGTTGGTTCTGGTTGTTTATAACTGATTTGCTTTGCGTTGTTGGATTTTATGCTCAATGGTATTTATGAAAGCATTATGGATTATGAATAGATTTATCGTTCTTTGGTTGTGTTCATAAAAGCATACTAAAATAATGTGGAAGAAATCTGTTCTGTTGTGCAAAAATGTTGGACATGTCGTTACATTATTAGTTTACTGTTTTTGGTTCTGAAAGCATGCTGGTTTTATTGTAAGTTGAGTGCTCCATGGGTCATGGTCTAGAAAGCATGTAGTAGGACTCTGGCAAAAGTTTGGTTATGTAATGAAGTGAATAGGTGAGCATCAGGGCCAGGGGGTTGATACGTCACTAGTTTGGTGACGAGGCTCCGGGTACAAAGGTTGGGGATCGATATGTCAATTTTGGATAAAGATGAGTGTCGAGGCCTTAACTATGTGTGGTTAAGGGTTGGTGCAGTGAGTTTTAGTGGAAGGTAAGTATCGAAGCCTTGACAGAGAAGGACAAGGGCCAATAGCTTGAAAAGCCATCGATGCCTTAACTATGCTTGGTTAGAGGTTGGTGCAACAGTTCGAGGCCTTGGCTATGCATGGTCAAGGGTCGAACGCCAAGTTCCGTAGAGAAGTGTTAATACCTTGGCTATATGTGGTCAGGGGTCGGTACGACTCGAAGGAGTAAGTCTTGGGGGCAATGGAAAGAGAACTAGTGAGTTTAGAGAAGTGTCAATGCCTTGGCTATGCATGGTCAGGGGTCGGTACTTGAAGGAATAAGTCTTGAGGTACAGGAAGGAAAACTAGTGAGTTTAGAGAAGTGTCAATGCCTTGGCTATGCGTGGTCAGGGATCAGTACGACTTGCAAGTGAAAGTCATGGAGAAACAGGAAAGGAAACCAGTGAGTTGAGAATCGAGGATGGGTATAACATGTAGGTTGCATGTTTAGATATGTCTCTATTCTCTGATTATCGAAAGCATGATGAATTGATAAACATGTCGTTTGAATCTTTTTGTGAAGCATGTTGTTTGTGCGTGACCTTCAAGTATGGACTACTTACAGGGTACTGTGGCCGTACTCATACCTTCTTTTTCACTCCAGATTTGGGAACGGTGGTGGCGAGGAGGAGACTTTACCAGAGAGACCATATTTAGTGCTACGTTATTTATTTCCTTTTTCGATATGATAGTTGGAGTGTTACTTTCTAATGTGAGTTATTGTTTGGGTTAATGGATTTGTTTGTTTAGATTCCTATAGAAAGGACGCTTTAAAGTTGTCTGCTTACAATTTTGAGGGCTCTAATTTGATTATTTGTTCGGATTGCGAGAATTTAAACTTTTGAGATTAACATTAATTAAACGAGTAGCCTTTTGTTCATTGCCATTTGAGTATTAAAGATTACCTTAGTGGATAGGTCATAGTGGTAAAGGTTGATTAAGTTGCTTTATTTAAAGTTGTTGGACAAAAATGTAGTCATTCTCTACTGGTGTTGTTAAGTGAATAGAAGGTTTGGTAACATGCCCCATTTGAGTTGTTTGAAATTTGGGGGCGTTACAAATCTAAAGCATATGAACGAGTTCTACATCTAAGAAGGAAATGAAATGAAGCTGAAAACGAGCTTGGAAGGGATAATTTGCAGTTGAGGGAGAGGCCCCTTTTTATAGTCCATTCAGTTGGTTGAACTCCCCATCATTTTAGGTGGAAATGGGTTGAGATTTACCTATCAAACTTGGACTCATGGTTTAAACTTGATTCAAACATGTTGGAAGTGACCCCCTTGCCATTCATCAAGTGAAATGCTCGTTTTGGCCAAAGTTGACTCCAAAATTGCACCAAGCACAATTTTCCTGCAAAACAGATTCTGTGATTTTCTTTGAACTTTGACCACGTTTTTCTCATTTTTTTCCTAAACTACCATATATTGCACTTTATCCCGAAATGTTCTATGCATGTTCTACTTTAAGAATATGTAGGCCTTTTTGGGAAATAAAGATGGGAAAGGGGTCATATTCATGGTCAAACAGGCCTACCGACACACATTTATGCAGTAAAAAGTCAACCCTAATAGATGCCTCGTCATTATTGTCAATGTTGTGTTCTTGGTAACTCGGATTTGGATTGTCTTGTTATTTCTAAGTCGGTGTGGGTTCCAAAGGTTACTTAGGTGTTCACTCCAAAGGTTACTGAGTCTTCTTCAGCTTCTCTAGCTCCAGTTAGGGAGCCTGTGGTTCCAGCTCTAGGGTCGGCTCGGCATGCTATGTGCAGCAATCATTTTGTTTCTCTGTCGTCTGGTGAGGATGTTCTTGAGGATGTTGTTGAGGCAGGTAATGTTGTGAATATGGGAGATTTTTCTCTGCCTGTTGGGGGATTTGATGAACCCTATGAGTGATGACCAAGAGAGGTTTACTGCAGTTGTGTCCAGACGTTCTAAACAGCGGCTGGGTGGTTCTCCAGTTATGAGGGCGGGTTCTTCTTCCCCTCCCGGTTCTCATGTTTAGTTAGTGTTTGTGGAATGTGCAGGGTTTGAATGTCGTTGCAAAGGGCTAGGAGGTCCGCTCGTTTCTAAGTAGTGTGGGTGCTGAGTTATGTTGTTTGGTGGAAACTCGGGCTCTTCGTTGTAATTTTGATTTAGTTTTTCGACCCTTTGAGGCTCATTGGTAGGGTGTGAGTAGCTATTCTACTTCTGATATAGGGCGGATTTGGGTGTTGTGGCGTACTGGTCGTTCTGCTTTCACTTCGCTTGCTCCTTCTTCTCTGTTTGTGCATAGGGTGGTCCTTGATATGGTTTATCAGCTTTCGATTAAGGTTATTTGAGTTTGTATGGTGAACTCCCATTCCGAGCAGATCTCTCTTTGGGAATCCTTGCTTTTTATTTGTTCATCGTGGTCTGGCCCTAGAGTGGCCATGGGTGACTTCAATGCTATTTTTCATTCTCCGTTGGTTATGGGCGGTAATCTAGATCTGTCTGATCTGGTGCAATTTGACGAGACGTTACTTCAAGCTGATCTTGTTGAGCCTCGTGTGTCAGGGCCTTGGTTTACTTCGATGAATAATCAGTTGAGGACTGGTTTGATTCTGGGGAGGCTTAATTGTGTTTTGGTCAACTTGGCCTGATTTGACTTTAATCCTGTTTTTAAGGTCTAGGTTCATGAGTGGGGAGTTTATGATCATTGCCCTCTTGTATTTTCTGTGGGTGCTGTTATTTCGAGGTTGTGGCCTTCCTATATGATGTTGTTGTGTGACCCTTTGTCTTTTTCTCCTCATGAGGAGGAGAGGTTGGCGGTGAGGGAGTTCTAGGTTTGGGCTAGGAAAGAGGAGTCGTCACTTCATCAAAAGTCTTGGGTTCAGTGGCTTTCTCTTGGTGACCATAATTTTGCTTTCTTCCATCGTAGTGTTCGAGGTTGGGTGGTTCGTAATGAATTAGCTTCGTTGACTGATGTTGCGGGTTAGCGGGTTACTGATTGTTCTGAGATTGCTCATATTCGCTTTTATCGTGATCTTTGGGGATCTGAACGTGTGTATTATAAAGACGTGATTGATCGGCTCGCTGAGATTCTTGATTTTGTTTGGCTAGATGAGGTTTTTGCAGTCTGACCTCTTTGGAGGTTAAGGAGGTTTTATTTTATATGAGTAGTGGAAGGCTCTTGGCCCTGATGGGTTTTTGGTGGGGTTCTTTAAAGCAGCTTGGAGTATTGTGGCAGGATGATTTTTGTCGGGCTGTGATGCATTTTTTTACACCTCTTTCTTGCCTCCAGGTGTGAATGCAACGTCTATTACGATTATTCCTAAGGCTCATAATGATAGGAGTCTAGGGGATTTTCGGCCTATTTATTGTTGTAATGTGCTTTGCATTAGGAAATTATTGGCGAATTGTTTAAAGGTTTGACTTCCTAGTTTATTTGCTCGAATCAGTCTGTGTTTATGCCAGGGTGTTGTATTGTGGATAATATTTTGTATTATCAGGAGCTTGTGGGTGGTTATCACCTTAATAAGGGAGTTCATCGGTGTGTGCTTGAGGTGGATCTTCATAAGGCTTATGACTCTGTTCACTGGGACTTTCTCTTCAGCCGTTTATTGCCTATTGGGACTTTGTCCCGGTTTGTGAATTGGATTAGGACTTGTATTACATCCTCCACATTCTCAGCCTCTTGGAGTGGTGCACTTGACTGTTACTTTCCAGGGCGCCATGGCATGCGTCAAAGAGATCCTCTTTCCTCGTACCTGTTTGTTATATCCATGGATGTGTTGTCACAGTTGCTGAATAAGCCGCCACCGAGGTTTCATTTTCATCTGAAGTGTGATTGAGTTGGCCTAACGAACATGTGTTTTGCATACGACTTCATGAGTTTCTCGTACGGGGATTAATGCCTTCTTTATTTTATTAAGGATGCGTTGGCTTCTTTTGATGCTTTGGCAGGTCTTGTCGCGAATACTCAGAAGAACTCATTTTTCGGTGGCATCGCTCCCTATGCATTATCTCGGGCTTTTGCTTCTTTTGCGCTGGCTTTCTCATCACGATTGCCAGTCGTTGCTTGAGCGGATTGTCTCTCGTGTTCGTAGTTGGTCGGCTTAGATACTTTCTTTTGTTGGCCGGTTGCAGCTTATCTGTCGGTTCTGTAGAGTTTTCAAGTTTATTAGGCCAGTTTGTTTATCCTTTCAGCTTGGGTTGTTCATGATGTTGAGCGAATTATGCATTCTTTCTTATGAAAGGGGCGCGAGAGCGAGCAATCGGGGGCTAGGTTGCTTGGTCTAAGGTGTGTATTCCTTTGAGGGAGGGTTGTTTGGGTGTTCATCACTTGGCATCTTGGAATTCTCACGCTATAAGGAAGCTGGTCTGGCTTCTCATTACGCGGGCTGTCTTTCATTGGGTGGCTTGGATGGAGGCTTATATCCTTCAAGAGGATTGTATTTGGACCATTCGTGCTTCACCTCGATTCTCTTGGTGTTGGCGGGATATTCTTTCTATTCGGGATGCTTTTCATCCCTTGGTTCGGTTTCCTATTGGAGATAGTCAGCTTTGTTTTGTGTGGCATGACACTTAGCTTCCGGGGGGTCCAATCTATCAGAGGTTTGGTGACTGGATTATCTATGACGCTGCAAGCTTCCAGGTGAAGGTTGCTTATTTTCTGTTTCCCCATGGTTCGTGGCGCTAGCCTCGAGGATTGGATGATCTTCGGGAGTTGATTCATAAGGTGTCATATGTGCAGGTTTTAGTTTGAATGGTTGATGTGCCCATTTGGATTCTAGCGCTGTCGAGTCTTTTCTCGATGTCGAGTGCGCGAGGTGTATTACGACCATCCCGACTTGGCTTGGTGGGAACATTAAGAAGCATTCTTTCATTGCTTAGTTGGCAGTGCGTGATCGGCTTGCTACGAGGGATTGCTTATGTCGTTGGGACTCTTCTGTTCCTGCTTCGTGTGTGTTTTGTGCTGACCTAGAGTCTCAGAATCATCTTTTATCTGAGTGCCTCTTTCGTTGGGAGGTCTAGTCTTCCATGATTGTTTGGGCTGGTTCTTCTCACCAGGTTTCTTATTAGTCTACTGAGCTTACGTGGGATTGTCAGATTAGTGCCCTAAAGTTTTCTCGTCGTTCTGTGTGGCGCGTGGACTTTGGCGATTTCTTTTATTTGGAGGTAGCATAATGCTAGAGTTCATGCGGGTTGGGTGAGACGACCACCTTCTGTCCTCCTGCGTGCCTTGCTGATATCTATTATCGTTGTACTACCTGGCATGGAAGCTGTTGTTTGAGTTCTGATCCTAAAATTATCTCGGCCTGGGATTTGTTTTCTTGATTTACTTTTTTCCTTCTTATCTTGTGTTAGCTGTTTTGGGTGTTGTGCCTTAATCTCAGGTTTTGAGGTCCTCTGTTTTTTATTTACCTTTTCAAACAAAAAAAAAATTAGACTTCTTATACTTTAACTAATTAAGCTCAAGTTCATTTTATTTACTTACTTGTTAGAGAGACTTAGACAAAATTTTAGACATTTCTCCCATCCATGTTTTATTAATTATGTATGAGAATTAAAAATAAATGAGTATAAGAGATTAATAAGCTTAGCAATATTATAATTGTATTTAATTAACAGAATTAGAAATAGTACTTTTAGTAATTAAATAAATATGGTAAATTAAGGTAATTGTAAAGGTGGAGTTCTTTGAGTATTTATAAAGTTTCATACATTCTACCCAAAAGTTTGATTATATTATAATTAACAAAGTAAAAACCTGAATTACCTTTCCTTTCTTTTTTTACCTTGGTCAACCATGTTAATTAGGGCATAGCGAGAAAGTTTTACTGATCTCATAACCATAGTTTGAAATATAACCCAGTGATGAACGTATAATTTAAGTCAAGAGACACGTCATTATTGAACCAGTATTTGGTCGCACGTGCCAGCACCATGTGGTATGTTCAGAAGCAAGCTCAGACGAGTCAAACTACAAACTGCCGAACTAAGCCAATTATGTAATAGAAGTCTCTGAACTTAACTCTAACGTTTAATTATGTAATCTTACAACTTCATTTCATCCTCAACGCATATTTCACGTCTATAATTTAGGGGATAACCGTGTGTTTGGATCCATGATGCGACCAATTATCTACCTCCATATAAATACCCTGAAATTGAATAAAAGAGGTATGTAAACTTTGATATTTGAGATTTTTGCATATCAGAATGCTAACTCTTTTTTACATGATCCAGTTCTTATCTTCGAGTATTGTTGGAGATCTTGATGCTTTAATAAAATTTATCTGCTAAAACACCTACCTTCCAATATAAGAGACACATGTAGTAATGAAGTTAGTTGGGAAGACCAAAAAACTCTCCTAATTCCCATATCTTGGTCGGCCATGCATTAGGAGATAGAAGAAATTTTGTTTTATCTTCCAAGATATAAGTTTGTTTCATCTTCCAAGTCATTCTTCTTAAGTTACATATGTTTATTTCTTTCATTTTTCCTCCAAGAACAATTCTAAGAAAATCTTAAATTTTCTCTCCATCATCTATTTTATTGATATAAATGACACCTTAGTTGGAGGAATAGTTGTGTTTCCAAGTTCCTTCAAGATCGCTCATCGATTTAATCTTTTTTTGTAAGAAATGGTTTCTTTTAATATTGTTTTGGTAGTTGTTTATGCAAAAAAAATTGATTGAGGTATGATGATATGAATATCCAAGCTATGTTCACACTTGGTGAAGAGTTGCATCCATTCAAGCAAGAGAAGACACCTTTTCATCAAAGAAGCTTAATGAATCTGAAAATCCAGATTCATTGTCATAATTAATGCATATATACCATTTAAATTCTTGTATTTTAATTTAATTACGTTCATGTATAGATGTGAAAGGGTGGTGGCTGAATTTGGCAACTTAGGCCAAGGGTTGTGTCTTTTCATTGTGTCTTTTCAATTACTATAAATAGGGATGTACATTTGATTTTCAAACACAACATTTGATGAATGAAAATTTCAGATTGAGTTTAATCTCTCTCAAGCTTTAAGCTTTCTTTGTATTCTTGTATTTAGAATGCATGTTTAGAACTTTCAATCTAGTTTGATCAATTAGGTTGTGAAAAGTTCGAAATCTTGAAGATAGGAACAAGTTCTCTTTTCTTCTTGATCTTTGATCATCTTACGAAGCATAAATCTGTTTAGCTTTCTCGGGGTTGGTTCATCATCTTGTTATTGGGGTTATTCTTGTTATTGTTGTGGGGGGTTCACCTTGAATAAGGGAGTTTTCATGCATAATTGAGATAATTCCTTTATCATTTGGCATCAGAGCTTGGGTATGATCACTGGGAGAGCTTGAGTGTCCTTGGGAAGGAATGACCAGCTCAAGAGGTCAACGTAGGCTAACTGGAATGAGCTGAAAGACCAACATGGCAATGAAAAGCCTGCACAAGGAAACCCTATTTCTTAAGGTGATGTGATCATATTTGACCCAACACTCCAAAATGCCACCTACACCAACAATAAAGAGAAGCTTGAGGAAAGACCAACGAAACGAAGGATATTTCATTGGACCCATCAACAAATTTTGATCATATTGAAGGCCAATGAAGAACCTACTAGAGTCAAGAAGAAGCATGGAAAGGAAGAGAAGTCAAGCGAGTGGCCAGACGCACGCACGCCATAACGCAACGAGAACTTGATAGTGTGCCCCCTGCCGTGCGTGCCTCAGCCCCGCTAACATCATAGCGTACGGTCTCTGCACGCGCTGCATGCTCAAGTGCTCATCGCCTGCCGCCAACGCCTGCACGCCCGTGCCTGCCCAGCACCCCGTGCGCCCCTGCCTGCCGCACATACCCGCGCGTCCACGCATGCCCCAAGTGCCTGCACGCCCCCTGTTTGCCCAGCGCCTATGCCCGCAGACCTGTCTGTCCGTGCACCCCACGCCCAAGAGCTCGCGTGCCCCGCACGCCATCAGTGCCCACACCCGCGAGCCCAGCATGCTTTTCAGCGCTAGCGACCAGTGCCCCGCATGCCCCTCAGTACCCACGCCAACGCCCACCACCCCTGTCCGCCGCCCACCAGTGCCAGCCATGCCTCCGCGCGCACCAACAACCCCCTTGCCTTGTCACCCAATCAATTTTACTTAAGGAAAAAAATTCCCTATTATTCTAGTTTATTTTTGTGGATTTGATTTGAATTGGATTTTGTTTTATTTCTTTTCGATTTAACAATTTTAAATTTCAACTTTATGCAAGTTTAGCAACTTTTATAAATTTATCAAATTATTGTAATATTTTTATTTTTTTTGTTATTTTTCTTAAAAGACCAAGGTTCTTAGCTTATATATAGGCGTGTACCTCTCCTTGTTGAAGCACCTTAGAACCTTTGAATTTGAATAGAAATTGAGTTCTATCTCAACCCCTTTACCGTGTGCAAAACCTCTCCCAAATATCGAATCCCTTTGTGTGGTTGAATTTAGGTTGTCGTATTTGTCCCTCGGAGCATGCTTGTTTAATTAGTCATTAAACTCGTGGAGTGTTTCCGGCCTCGAGCATAGTGTGTATTCTGTCTGCTTAAGGTAACGACTGCAAAGGTAATCCCTCTAACTCTCAGCCTTTCGGGTTCAACCAACTATACGATTGGATTCAAGTGGTTGTGGTTCGAATAGCTCAATACACTTGCATTGTCGCGTATCATTTGGTATCAGAGCTGGCTTTAAACCGGGATATATGTTATTTTCTTGCATTTAGAGTTCTATCTTGTGTTTACTTTCCTTTATTAAAAAATATTGCAAAACAAAATATCCATTGTTCTTATGTTCCGCGTGCCTTTTATCTATCATTCTTGCAAAAGAATTTTTTTTCAAAAATTACTTTAAATTGTATAAAACTTATTTTACTATGTTCAGCACCTCAAAAGCTTTGTAACAAACCAAGTTTCACTTTAATCCGAGCTCCATAGCCAAAGTTATCAATTTTTCTTCAAACTTCATAATTTGAGAGAAACCTGCGGAGAACACAAACCGGAGCCGACTTAAAAAATCTATAACTTTTTGCTCCAAAGTCCAAATTAAGTGAAACTAGTACGATTCGAAATATATCTGAGTTAGCTTTCCAGAGAACTTAGAATCGATAATTATCGATTTGTGGTTTGGAAGTTATCGACTTTTTCGTGAACACTGTTTTCTGGAAAATCTTGCAGCCGCCGAGAGAACAGATTCCCAAATTCGACAATTCATTCTTGCCGATCTTTTTGTTACAAAGCTTTGAAATTAAAGGTCTTTGAAAGAGCTTTCCAGGGACATAGAGATTGCAGCCATCCAAGGTTTGTAGCAAAAGTTATCGATGAAAGAAGAGAAGATGTCCAAGTAGAAAACTTTCCATATTTGAAACTGGACGATTTTGGAGAAAATCTTGGGCAATAAACTCTTGTCCAAATCGATTTCATTTGGTCAAGTAATCCTAATATTATTTATATTTTGATTTAAAATTGCAGCCATCCAAGGTCTGTAGCAAAAGTTATCGATGAAAGAAGAGAAGATGTCCAAGCAGAAAACTTTACATATTTAAAGCTGGACAATTTTGGAAAAAATCTTGGGTAATCAAATCTTGTCCAAATCGATTTGTTTTTGTCAAGTAATCCTAATATTATTTATATTTTGATTTAAAAATATTTTTGGATTATTTTGACCAATTTGGACAGCCCAAAAGGAGGAGGACAGCCGCCTAACCCACTGAACCACCCAAGAGAGACTATTTCTGCTGCCCTAAAACTTCTTTGAGAGAGCAACCCACATACACTCAGTACACTCATTGTACTTCAGTTTGCCACTGGTTTGAGCCTACTCCGAGTCGTACACAATACGTACCCCTCACCCAAAGTTACCCTACTTGCCGCAAAGGTTACTGTTTTGTTGGTAAGGAAACTTTTTGTGTGTGTTTGCACTACGAGTAGGATTTGTACATATTTTAAAGTTTATTTTTTATTTCATTGATTTTTATTGCATAGTTATTCCTTGTTTAACTTTGACATCAATTTGCACATTGTTGTTGAGTCTCTAGAACCAAGAGCATTAAGGCTTAAGGTTGTCTTTTATCATTATTTGTCTAAATCTCGTCTTAATTCTTTTTAGTTATCATTTGGTATCTTTTTGGTTCTTAATATCATTTGCTATTTGTTTGCCACCATTTGATTCTTGTCTTTGGTATCATCTATACCATTGACCCTTAGTAAAAATAATAATAATAATAATAATAATAATAATACTTTTTTCAAAGTTACTTGTAGGCTTATACTAACTTGTTCCAAGACTGATTCGCCACAAGCATTCAAGTGAGCATCTCTAAAGGGTATCCACACCAACATCCACCCTACTAAAGGAGAGGAAGCGAGAGGTTAAGTAAGGGAGCGAGAGAGATAATTTTCTTTATCTTTACTAACCTTTACTTGTGTAGTAATGGCAACAAGAGGAAAGTCTCATGAATCCCAAGAAGAAAGAGACAAGGCAAATGTGAGCGATGAAAGATGTAAAGAAGCTCGAATCCAAACCTTTGCAAGGTTCCACAACGACTTGAATACCTAACCGAATCCTTGCAAATGATGAACACACGTGTTCAAGGATTGGAAATGCCACAAAGATTGCCACACCGAAGGAGACCCATGAGTAAAAGAGAGACATCCGACAGTTCCCAAGAAAAAGAGGTAGGTACTTTAAATGAATATTTTGTACTGAAGACCCTTTTGATGTAGGTCCTCCAAGAAGAGCATACATTGACTAAGGAAGAGGAAGATTCCAACAACACCGAGAGAGGCCAAGAAGGGAAAACTACCTTGGGAGTATCAAGTTGAAAATCCCAACCTTCCATGGAATGTCTACACCCAAAGAGTTTGAATCATGGGAGAAGGAAACTGAGTTAATGTTGCATGCCACAATTATGATGATGGCAAGAAGGTAATTCTCGCAATCACTCATTTTAAAGATTATGCACTAACTTAGTGGGATAAAGTGATGTTGGGATAAAGTGATGTTTCTTGGATCGAGTTCAAGGAACTCATGAAGAGAAGATTTGTGCTACCACACTACCATAGAGCAAATTCAAGGAAACTCAATAAGCTCTATCAAGGCACAAAAGGAGTTGAAGACTACTACAAAGAGATGGACATTTTGATCAGTTATTTACAACTAGAGGAAGATGAGGAGACCACCATGGCCCGATTCTTGGATGGTCTTAATCCAGACATAGCTGACAAAATTGACTTGCAACACTATGAAGACATGAAGGAACTTCTACACCTCACCTTCAAAATAGAGGAGCAAAACCAAATAAGGGCTAAAAGGTATGTCAAATCTACCCCTAAGACCACTAGTAGCAAAATGGAGCAAAAATCCCTAGAGTTAAAACCGAAGGTTAATTATGGAAAGGGAGAGTCATCCAAGTCCAAAACCCAACCCGAAATTCCCAAGACTAGGACTAGTGATATTAAATGTTTGAAGTGTGATGGAGTAGGCCACATAAGCTGAAATTGCCATAACCAAAGAGCCACGATACTTAAAGAGGGAGAGCTAGTCACAGATGATGAGGAGGAAGAAAAAGTAGAGGTTGAGGAGAGAAAAGAAAAGAGTAGTCAAGAGGAGGACGTAGAAGAGGATTCCAAGGATATAGCCTTAGTGGCTAGGAGGAACCTCAATGTGCAATTTAGGAAAGAACCCTTAGAGGCACAAAGAGAAAACCTATTCCATACTAGGTGCTAGTAAACTCCATCCCATGTAGTATTATCATTGATAGTGGGAGTTGCACTAATGTTGCTAGTAAGGATATAGTGGAGAGGTTGAATTTAGTCACCACACTACACCCACGACCTTATAGCCTACAATGGTTAAATAATAGCGGGGATGTGAAGGTTCAAAAGCAAATTCAAGTTCGATTCAATATAGGTAGACAAGGACGAGGTCACTTGTGATGTTGTACCTATACATGCTAGTGATTTCTTTCTAGGGAGACTGTGGCAATTTGATAAGAAAGTGAATTTTGATGGTTTTCTTAATAAATATTCCTTTGAGCATCAAGGTAAGAAAATCACACTTGTATCTCTTTCTCCAAAAGAAGTACACATTGATGAGTTAAAATTGGAGGAAAGAAGGTTGGAGGCCGAGAAAAGGGAAGTGGTTGAACTTCAAAATAAAAAAAAGGAAAATGCCTCAAAAAATGGTGAGAAAGCCGTGACCCTCGTGGCTAGGAGAGATGAAATAGAGCTCGCTCTATGTGCTACACAATTGCTTCTTCTATATCTACATGAATGTAATGATTTCATAACTCAAGAAAGAAGAAATACTTTGCCTAGTACTTGTGTTGAGTTTTTACAGGAAACCAAGGAGACAATGCTTGAAGCCATGCCATACTTGGAAAGAAGAATGGAAGAAGAAGAAGGAGAGCAACAAGGAAGCTCTTTTGAGACGCACACTCAAGGATCCCAAACACCTCAAGAGGCCGAGCCACATGAGAAGAGCCAACATGACAATCAAGTGGAGATCTTTGAGGAGGAAGAAAATGAAGTTTTTCATCTCCATCAAGGTAATAATCCTACTATAGATGCTTATCATGGGACTAACTTCTTCGTTTAGATGTAGGTAAACAACTTGATTCGAGGACGAATCCAATTCAAGAAGAAGGAGGAGATGATGTGATCATATTTGGTCCAACACTCCAAAATGACACCTACACCAACAATGAAGATAAGCTTGAGGAAATACCCTCCAAACGAAGCAGACTTCATTGGACCCATCAACAAATTTTGACCATTTTGAAGGCCAATGAAAAACCTACTAGGGTCAAAAGGCAGCACGGAGAAGAAGAGAAGCCAAGCGAGTGGCCCCACTTCAAGGACAAGTGAGGCCACCCGTACGCACGCTTCGCCAGGCGCACGCCCTTGCGCGAGCACGCCCCTGCCGTGTGTTACAATCCTAACTGTAATCTTTGGATTGTACCCCATGAATATGTCATCGAGGACGATGACAGTTTAAGTGGGGGAGAATGTCACAACCATACTAGTAAATAGTAGGTTGTGACGCCCAAATAGTGGACAAGTGGTAGAGACATGCATATGTCGCCTGTCGGGCCATGTTGAGGCCTGAGAGAGAAGTGACGTGATGCGATCAAGGGAGGATGGTGCATCACCAATCACACCCCATGGATGTGCACGAATGCCTAGAGAAGGCATATGCAGAATGCAAGGCGAAGGCGATGTCAGCGGTGTCGGTGACAAGCTCAACGAGGGCCAGTTGGGGCCCTGGGCAATGACCCTAGAAGTCGGGGTTCCGTCAAGAGTTTGGACGAGCGGCTTTATTGTTAGATGCATATTAGTGAGATATGCAAGCACGCCAAGTTTTGTGTCAATCGGAGTTCAGACGTGCGCTCTACGTTGGCGAATGACTCTCGCCACTTTGAATGTACATGCCTGCCAGACCAAGAATGCCTTAGAATGTACCTTAGGGGGAGGCATGGTGTCAGCTCTCCACCACCCCTAGGCCCTGTGGCTTGAGTGAGCTACCCCATGGCGCATGCGTGTGTCATGGCATGGGTGAGCGTTGCAAGACCAAGGTCTTGGGCGTCTTCGTTTGAGAATGGGAATCTCAAGGACAGTGTTGGACGGCACGGGTGTGTCGGCATTGCGCCTCATCCCATGGGCTGGAGGTTGCACATAGGGGCCGTTACGCGGTACAGTATGCTCGAACGACATGGCACGGGTGCAAGAGTGGTCGTGCCTCGATAAAATCCTAATGGCTGGATGTCTGAAAGGTCCCAATCATAAATACAAGTCCATGGGTCAGTTCTCGGTATGCGTGCCTAAGTGAAGAGTGAAGTTCGATGACATCCCGATGCTTGGGGTGGCATCCTACAGTACCAGTGGGCACTTGTTAAATGAGAAAAACCTAGTCTTGGCCCAATAAGTGGCAAGACTCATCCCGATTGCCAAGTTTAGTCATTCCTTGTCTGGATCTCGGTAGGAATCATCCCGGCAGTACCCGATAAGGCCGTTTAGCCTGTTATTGACTAGTTTCTCGCTAGGAATGGTCTTAGAGGCGTCCAATGAGCCCGATAAGCTAGTTCTAACATAGTTAAGCGACAGGAATCCCCCGGTTGGCGTTTTAAGCTCGTTCTGACCCCGTTATAAGTCAGAACACATCCCGGTAAGGTCCTGGCTCATCGTAAAAACGGGACGACCGAGTGGCCAAGAACCAAGATGGTTGGAAGAGTGAATTGAAGCTCAGTCGAGGAAGAAAGAACCTTACCTATGGTCCAACGAAGCCACAAAGAGCGTGGAAAGTGGATTGGGGGCTAGAGTTCCCCGTAAGGCTGGCCATGGTCGAGCTTAGATCATGGCGCCGCATGGTTGAAAAATGTATGACCGTGACATTTGGTATCAGAGCCGAAGTTGGCTCTATGAGTAGAGATCAATGCCCAAATCACAGAGTGTGATTTGGTATCAGAGCCATTCTTTGTGCGTTTAGTCGGACAGTTTGACAAAGCCAAGTTCAGATTGAAGACTCCGCAACTGTGTCAAGAGTGCCATTTTGGCAGGGCAGTTGCGTTAGTCAGTATCAGAGGCAGTCGAGAAGGGTTGAAGTCGGACTTCTTGAGACCCATTGATTTCAATAGTAGATATTCGATTGGGGGAAGTCCATCCCGTCACAAAGTGAGAACCAAGCTTAATTGCCAAGGGCTTGGGTGTTCTGTTGAACAAGAGAAGAAACCGAAGGTGAATCAGGTAGAAAGAGCCATTACCATCAGAGGGATAGTGTCAATGGCTACAAGCAGACAAGCCGGGGGTCAATGTGACATGCACCGGTCAAGTGCAAGAGATGCATCATAAGTCCACAGATGGTGGACAGTGTGGCTAATTAAAAAGCCAGTTCGAGAAAGGAAAGTGACTCGAGATAATGGGTTGCTTGCCCCAAGTTGTGCTCGAGACGTGAGCACATGTGTCCCTTAAGTTGATACATTCTAGAGTAATACGGGCTTGCAGGTGCGATCAAGAGAATGGGCCAGGTTGCATGACGATTTTAGAGTGGATGACTTCGCAGAGAAGTCCAAAGGCCAGTGTTGGCTCAAGAAGGAGTGTCAGCCTAGTGCGATTGTGTTCACGAGAAGTTGCAGGCAGAGAAGAGTCGTGCAACATATTCGCCACATGAAGGTGGTGTGAAGGGAGCCGTGTGGGTTGTCCTTGGAAGCTACAGGCAGTGAACAGTCGTGCAGCGTTTTAGCCAAATGAAGGTGGCTTGTAGGCAACCATGTGGGTTGTTCGTTTGCCGCAAGAGGCGGCATGAGAGGCGTACCTTGTGGAATTCTTCTTTATGTAAGTCCTGAAAATTAACACAAAGAGAATTCAAGTTAGTAACAACTTCATGATTTAATTCATACTTACCTTGTGGGGTGGTCTTAAAGTCATGAGATGACGGTATGATAAGTCCTTTAAGCTCCATGTTGTCATGAGCCTCCATGACTTTTCTCTCTAATTGTGCTCGGCCATGATTGATGTGAAGAGTTGGAACTTCCTGTAAAAATCTTGGGAGAGTACAAGTTCTTGGAAAAAACATGTTAGCTTGAAAGAATAGATCTATGTTCAACACTCGCTTAATATTTGGCTGTAAGGTCGATTATAAATGATCTTACTCTTCTTCTCTTCATGCTTCGGTCTCAACTCTTCTTCTTCACTTTCTCTCATATTTATCAACTCACAAACATCCACAATTGATTCTTCATGCATTAATGGTTCTAGAGTAGGTATTTCACAATGAAAAACAACTTTGTTATCTACACGACTAGGGACGTTAGGCATAGGATTACAAAGTATCTCATTTTCTAATGTACTACTCTTCTTCTCATCAAGTGACAAAATATCATGCAATGCTTGGTTTTCAATTTTATGCACGGTTCCTCCAAGCATGTCTTCTTCTACCTCACCACATTTTTCCTCAACAATAGGTAAGATGTCATCCAACAACTTGTAATCTATGGGAATAGGAATTTCATGTTTGGATTCACAAGATGTTTTATCTTCAATTTTTCCACTTACCTTTTCATCAATAGGCATACCTTAATGTAATACTTTGCAATGTAATGGAATAGGATCAACATGCATAGTATCACAAAGTAGTTCATTATCAATCGTAATACTTTCTTCCTTAACAATAGAGATAAAGTCATGCAATACTTTTCTAGCACTAGTAGTAGGTATACCATACGTAGTTCCACAAAGTATGTCATGCTCTCTATTTTCTACTATTAGGACTAAAGGAGGCAAACAAACATTTCCTAAAGTAGGAATTTCACGAGAGATAGGTTTAGGATTAGTATACCTTGAAGATTCTCTTTGATGCATTCTTTCAATTCTCTTGGCAAGGTGCAATATTTCTTCCAACCTATTACAAGGTTGAATTTCTTCTCTTTCCGCAATCACCTTGGCAATCTCTCCATTGAATCCATTGTAGAACCGATCCATGGTGGTCTCCTCATTTTCATTTACGTTAAGCTCCTCAAGCAATGAGCACATTTCGTGGTAGTAAGCTTCAACACTTTTGTCCTTTTGTCTCAAGTTTTTCAACTTGACTAATGACTTAGGAACAAATTGGCTCCTCATTAATGGCTTGAGTTCTCTCCATGAGGTAATTCGACTTTCTCGATAATTTTCCTATTCAAAAACAAAGCATCCCACCATGTTATAGTATAATCTTTCAAACAAGTGATAATAAGATTTAACTTGATGCTTTCACTCCAATGGTGTTTTGCAAAGATGCTCTCAACTTGGTCCTCCCAATGACGATACTCTCCTGGCTTCGTACTTCTATGGAAATTCGGAAGTTTAGGGATTGAGTGTCCAAGGTAGCCACTAGTATGGTGATCCTTCCTCCTTTGATGAGATACATTAAAGACATGGTTATTATAGTTTACGCATCATAGACTTGTTCCTTCTCCTTGAGATTTGCCTCTTGTTGCCATAAAAAAGGTTAGAAAATAACAATTTATATTTCTCACTCACTCCTTTACTTGACCTCTCGGTTTCTCTCCTTTTGGTAGGGTGGATATTGATGTGGATACCCTTTGGAGACGCTCACTTGAATGCTCGTGGCGAGTCGGTCTTGGAACAAGGACAAGAATCAAATGGCAACAAACAAGACCGAATGATATTAAGAAACAAAAGATACCAAATGATACTTAAGACCACAGACAATCAAAGATAAAGACAACCTTGAGCCTAATGCTCTTAGTTCTATGGACTCAACAATAATATGCAAATTGATGTTAAAGCTAAACAAATAAAAACTATGCAAATAAAATCAATGAAATCAAAAATAAACATCTAAAGTGTTGGGTCAAATATGCATGAAGAATCAATTGTGGATCTTTTAAGTGTCAATTTGAATAAAAACATAGAGTGTTTTTCCCTTTACCATTTCTTCTCAATACAACCTTGCAAATTATATGGACATGGGTACAATGGACTCAATAGGATTTTAATGCATTGATTCACAAGGTGTTTCATTTTCAATCACATTACCAAAGTGTTTCATTTTCAATCACATTACCTTCCTTTTCAACACTAGGCATACAATCATGTAATACTTTGCAATCTAATGAAATAGGATCAACATGCATATTATCACAAAGCATTTCATCAATCATCTTACTTTCTTCCTTATCAATAGAAATTAAGTCATGCAATGCTTCTCTAGTACTAGTAGTGGATATTCCATATATAGTTCCACAAAGTATATCATGCTCATTAATTTCTATCATCAAGACTAAAGTAGGTACACTAACCTTTCCAAAATTTGGATTACACGAGGAATAGGTTTAGGGTCAACATACCTCGACGATTCTCTTTGATGCCTTCTCTCGACACTTTTGGCAAGGTGCAACATTGAAAGGATGTGAATCCCGGAGCGGAAGCGGACTTTCGTTGCTAATTTTCAGGATACAAAATCGAATTTTACAGAGGGAAAATACAGAGGAAATACAAACCTTTGAAGAACGTTTCTTCAGTAAGTTCCCCTCGAACACCACCACCGGATCTTCCTCGCTATCCTCTTGGGTCTCGGGATCGTGCTTGTGGTAGCACCTTGATAGAAGAGAGGGAGAGTTTGAGAGAATTTTGAGAGAGAATTGTGGGAGTTCTCTTTTCTGTTCTTTAAAAAAAAAAACAGTTCAACCCCTTCTCCAACACTTGGAGAAGAAGAAGAAGGGCGACGTGGGGTAACTCCCCACGTCACAACACCTCCCACTCCCCTGCAATTTGCAGGGGAGTTAATATTAATATTTATATATATATATAATAATTAAAATATATATAATAATTAATTAATCAAATTAATTAATATAATTAATTATTAATCTAATTAATAATTAATAAATATATATATACATAAATAATTAACACTTAATTATTTATTATAAAAGTAGAATCATATTCTAAAACATTTCTCTCGTATAACCTATAGTTTTAGTGTACATCTTATGCACATTATTTTTTAACCTATAGTTTTAATATGAATCTCATTCAAATAATATCTCTCATAATATATAATTTTAATTTATAATTAACTACATATTATAATGTATCAATATACATATAATCCCTTAAGTAATTTGAACAATTCAAATTCTTCCAAAAACTTGATCCTCGTTTTACCCGTTATGAGCTAGCAAGGGGACCTAATGGACCTACAGATCAGAAGCTCCAACGATGCAAGACTAATCGGTCAAACTCATAGACCGAGTTAATCTAGATTCGTTAACTACAGGTCATTCCACTAAAGACCCGCAGTTGCACTCTTCTCACTGCAGAATGTTTTCGTGTCCATGGATATATGACCATTAATGACGAGTCAATCCTTCACGAGTGTTCGTAACTCAAGTTGGGTCAAATTACCGTTTTACCCCTGAGTTACATCTTACTCCTTAAACATCACTGCTCCTCTAATGAACAACCCAGTTATGGTCCAACCAATAACCGGGAGTCCCTCTCGGCCAATGAGAGGGTGGGGCCCCTTGTTCAAGTCCCGGAGTCAGCATTTAAGGGAACACTCATCTACTCCCCTAAAGTCGGGGAGGAGTGAATTCCATCTTGTGAAGTTAGGTTCCCAGCTCCCCACTCGGTCTCGTCCCCAAAATGGTAGGAATGTTGAGTCGGCGACTCGGGCCACTCTCACCCATACAGATCAAAGAACGAGCCCTCACGGGCAGGAGTCCATAACTCACTCAGGATTGAGAATGAGTTGCCTGGTCATCCTAAGAAATGGCAATCTATTAGTTAACGGTGTTACACCTAAAGATTTCCTATTTCGCGGTCCGGTCTTATACAAACTCATTGTACAGGATACCCCCACTCGCATGTCTCCACACGAACGACCTGGATCGAGTCGTCTGTAACCTTTACAGAGTGGGCCGTATCCATAGTGTTGCCAGGATAAGGTACCCAGCCTTATCCATATACTATAGACCCTTTCGGTTATTCACGGGATATTATCCATTCATATATCAGGGGTATATCAAATATATACCCCGTATATCAACTATATACCCAGTATATATACTGTCCCGATTACATCAAAAATAACCTTGGATGTTTAGTTTATTGGATTTTGGACAATGCAAAGCTATGATTCAACAACAAATTTATTGAATAAAACTTTATTAAATAGACATTTGTTTTTACAAAATACAAACTATGAGTTTAGGGCAACACACCCAACAAACATTTCCTCCAACCTAGTACGAGGTTGAATTTCTTCTCTTTCCGCCCTTAGTATGGAGATCAAGCTAGAATACATACCTGACTTAAGAGTGAAGTGCCCTATTTATATGTTCGAGTACCCGACAAGGAATCCGACCAGCAGTTGAGCATGTCAAGACCAAGGTCGGCCTGTCGAGAGTAGCTATTCTAGTTCATACACTTGTCATCTAGAATTCGGCTAAGTATGGAAGGTCGTTCCTCCCTTCATAGAAGACCTTTAGGTCGGTCACTAGGGAAGACCTTGATGAGGTCGGTCCTCAGGGAATATCTTCAACTCGGCCTTTAGGGAAGACCTTCAGGTCGGCCTTCAGGTCGGGCATTAGGGAAGAACTTCAGGTCGACACCAGAGAAGACCTCAAATCGGCCATTAGAGAAGACCTTGATGAGGTCGGTCTTTAGGGAAGACCTTCAGGTCAGCCTTTAAAAAAACCTTCAGGTCGACCACCATAGAAGACCTCAGGTTGGTCACAAGGGAAGACCATCTAAGTTCGATCTTTTTTGTCATCCACATGGCAGTACGATCGATTTTCACCCCCAAATAGTAGTGGTTTTTTCATAATAATTTTTTTATAGAAGCTAAGCGTGTGTACATCAATTTTTCTAAGGTTTCCATAATCATTTCAAGCTCTTTTAGATGCTGGAAATTTTCTCACTGTATTCTTTACGGTAGAGAGAAAAACGCACCAACAGTGAGCATCGTTCTTCCTAATGTAGATTAGTTTTAGGTAATTATAGATACTAATTTAGGTATTAAGTTCCTTTTGTTAATTTTAAGTCCAAAAATAATAACTAAAAATGGCTTAGAAGGTTCATAAAATTTTTTATAACGGTTTTAACGGTTTATGTTATTTTCATAATTTTAGCTTGCTTAGTATGAAAAATGAAATTTTTTAATTTTGTATTTTTTGTAACCATGACTGGCAGCTTTAAATTAGCATAAAACATATTTTTAATGTATTAAAGTTAATTTATAAGATTAATTCTAATAAGGCTTCAAATGGTGAAAACTAGTACTATGTGTTTTCTATAGTTTTTTTTTTTTTGTAAATTTGTAAATTCAATAAATTATTTTTATTGATATTGTAGTAGAACGTTAGGGTCTAATATGGGGATTAAAAATTAGTTTTTACAAATTTAATTGTTAATTTATTCATATTATGGGGTAGGTCAATTATTATGAGATTTATACTAGTAGAATTATCAACCTACCTAGAAATAAGGGCTTTTTGAGAAATCTTATTTCAGGTAATTGAATCATAATTTTAGTTGTGTTTATTGTTAGTAGGAAGGAATTATCTTTAATTAACAAATTTCAGGTAAGTGGATTCTATCTTAAATTATCACCTTGTATGTCTTTTTGTAAAAGGAAACGATGACGGTCTGGTCACTGTCATCTATATATGAGAGTGTCCTTGTTTCTTTTTCAATGACGGAGGGTTTAATGACGGGCATTGCCCGCCATTATAGGTGTCCACCATTATATATGCATCATTAAATGTTCGTCATCGTTTCGAGCGTCCTTGCTTCTCTTCATTGACGATCGCTTCTAATAACAATTCCATGTCATTCATTATAAGTGTTTATCATCATATGTGCGTCATTAAATATATATATATATATATATATATATACTTATATACTTATTGACTTTCAATGACAGGCTTTAAACGTATTTAGTTAATAATTTAATTAAAAAACATTGTTTGTTGTCTACGTGGCTAACCAAGCTTGTCTCTAAACCTATGCACAAAATAGTATCTCAATAGTAGTATTTTGTTGTAATAAAAAATAGTATTGTATTTTTACAAAAATTAATTTGACAGATTCAGCATATATAGCTAGTGGACATGTAAAGCATTGTGTTTATGCAAGGATATGCACAACAGTGTACTTCTGATTGCAGCTCGAACTCGGCCTCCGGACCGATCTGAATACTTGGGCGGACCTGCACAAAAAGGTGAGCACTCCGACGATCAAGTCAGTATAGGTCGGATTCCCAGTTTAGTTCGAGGTCAGAAATCATCGTACCTGATCGCGGAGTGAGGTCCTCTACTTATGGGTGGTAGTCCCGCCAATCTCGCGACGGTTTCACCCGGTAATCTCAGGACCGTCGGTTACACCCGGTAATCTCGAGACCGACGGTTACACCCGATAATCACGCCGCTGACAGTAGTTCACATCGGCCCCCACCGAGCTTCCCGGTAGGTCGGACCTCGGCCAGGTTCACCTCGGCCCTCATACTTAGCATCTGTCAACGCTAGCGGTGGTGATCTCGGGCGTCCGAGCTGGGCATGACTCATGAGTCATCTTGGAGCACCAATAGGGGTCCTCCACGTGTCCAGGGTATTCTCTCCCCAAACACATTGATACATACAAATGATGATGTAAAACAAATTGAAGAAGCAGAAAGTTAGATATGCATTGTGCCTGCTAACAAAATTTTAAGTTTCAAATAATGAAATGTTATTATCGCCATCTACAGAAGCCAGACAAATAATCTAGATTATGAAGCTTGCTTAATTCATAAGGTACTTCTTTTCTATCACAGACCATATTTATTATTTTCCAAGATACATAATGCAGACAATACGAAATATATACTCAATTTCTCGTATATACAAGTACACCTAGGCATCCTACTACAAATATATAGTTAGAATGTTAAGACTTCGATGATAAGGAAAGAGGGGATGGCATGAAAATTCGAAATGTTAAAAGTTTTTTAAAATTTTATTTCCAATTTACACCTTTAAGTTCTAAAAATTAAAATGTTATACATATAAAATGTTAGTCGTTGTCTTCAACTTGTCATCTGGTGGCTTTGGTTTGGAACAAATCAATGCTGATTGTCTTTATAATGTTTTTTTTTGTGTAATTAATACATTTGGCGGTGGTTTCGGAAGGAGTTGTTGGAATTAATTTAATAATTAATTCATATGTAGGTAACAAATTAAAGAGCAATTATATTTGGGCTATTTAATGGGCATACAAGTGATCTTAATTATGGGCCCATGACTTTCCATTGGGTGGTGTGGCTTGCTGAGTAGAAATCAGCCCATTAATCCTAGGGGATTATGGGAAACCCTACGATTAACCTATAAATATATGGTTATGGTCCTCAATACACTATGCTTCTTGAGCCTCCTGTTCCCCATCAAACAGAGAGTATTGCCCATATTTGGTCTGGGTTGCATAATTGAGGAAGACCACAAACCACAACTTCTTGCAGATCGTGGTCAATCTATCTAATGGTTTCACGTAATTCTAATCTTTTTATAGATTTTGGTTTTCTTCCATGCTTAGATCCTTGGCCTTGATTGTTCTAGAATTTTATGACTTTTATTTTAGAATAATCATGAATTAGGATTTGTTTAAAATTTCCAACAAGTGGTATCAGAGCAAGTTTTGCATGGATGATTACTGGATCTTTAAGAGTTAAGTTCATTGTTCTTTTAATAACTTATTTATTTAAACAACAAGTTATTAAAATTATTTGGATTGATAAGATGTTTGAACAATTTTCACATGATTAAAATTCTTAATTGATTGAAAAATGTTCGAATTTATCCCTGACTAATTTGATAAAGTTTAATTTTTTTTTATTAACAAATTAGTTGTGATGGTGAATCTTTAGTTTTCATTAATAGAAAAATTAAAGAAATTGCGGCACTCCAATAAGGTGTCGTTTGAAGATAACGGCTGGTGCATGGAGATAATGCCCTAGCACCAACTATTTTTAAATGTTGCAGTGCGCAAACTTACCGATGTTCTTTTTTTTTTGTGGCTATTTATTTAATTTTTAATAATTATTTATTTATTTATCAATTTATATTCTGTTTTGAATATTCTGGGTGAATTTAAATATGGAGGTTGATTTAATTTTTCTTTTATGTTGTGCTAATTAAAGATTGTTGATTATGGTGAATAAATTAACAATGTAATCAATACTTTGCACAATTTTTAAATTTCTATGAATGTTTTGATTTAGAAATATTATTGTTAATTGTTGAAAATAACTTAGGTATTTTATTTTCATATGGAAACAATTAAGAATAATAAAGTAATAATTTTGTGAGATTTGAGTATTGTTGTTTATGCGAATTGTGATCGGCCCAAAGGAAGGTCACAATTTGGCCAAATAACAAATACACTGACAATTATGGAATTAATTATTGATATTAGATTATTGTGCTGCAATTAATGCTCCATAGCCTATGTTGAATTCTTGATGAGTTATAATATCAATAATATTCCTTTTGGGAAAATCCAGTTTTTATTTTTATTTTTTTATGGATTTAATAAATTGTTTAGAGGACTTTTCCCAATTATCAAATTATGCATATAAAGATATTATTATTAACTTTGAAATAATTTTGGTAGTTTTATTTTCATAAAGATAAAATTAATAATAATTAAAGTTATATATGTTGCATAATTGTCTGATTCTATCGGTTGGTGTTAATTTGATGAATCATGCTGCCAAAGTAGCCTCTGATTTATGATATTGATATCTTTCAAAATTATCCGATGTTTGTGGATCTGTGTATTTATGCACTCTGTAGTCGGCCCAAAGGAAGACTTCAGTTTGGCCAAATAACAGGTCCACATATAGTTAGATGGTGATAAACATGGATAATATAAAGTTATGCCATGTGAGTGATTGCCGGCCCAAATGAAGGCTTTCACTTGACATGATTGATTATCAATGTTTGATCACCACATGGAGAGTACCACTTGCAAGTTGATATTGTCGTCCCAAAGGAAGGCTATCAATGTTGTGTTAGGTATCTTGTTGTCCTCATTGAGTTTAATTATAAAGTATTTTTATAAATACTTAAGGTTAATTTCGAGCATGTTTTATTATTGAATTAGTTATTGTTAAATATTATTTAATTGCCTTACTGTGTATTTAAGAATAATTTCTATTTAAGTTTGCATGAATTTTTTATAAAGAAAGGAAACACCTCAACTTTTGCAAATAAATATTCCTCTAAGGTTTAATTGGGATCTTGAAAAGTCGGAGTAACCTTAATTACATAAGTATTATGGCGGTGTTTTGCAACATTCAAGGGGATTATATTTAATGAGGAAATAATTAGGAAAGTTCCTTAAGGATTGTTTTGAAAAGTACAAAAGGAATAGACTTTAAATTTTTGTTGACTATTTCTAATAAAGAATAAAGGAACACTAGTGAGTACACTAAAGGATCTAATGCACAAAATTTAAAATATTCAAGGATTTACTTGTGCATTTGATACCATTTGAGACATTATACAGTAGGTATCTAGTGGGTTATGAGATGTTTCAAGGAAAATAGGTTAAGTAAGAAAAGATAAAATTGTACTCATTAATTGTTTATTTCCTTAAAGAAAGAAATTAAAGTTGGTACTAAGGTTTATTTGGAACATATATTCGCCTAGATCACAAAAGAATCAAGCTTAGAACTTCTCTTGATATTTTTAGGAAATTTCAACATATATAAGAAAAAACAAAAAAAAATGTTCCAAATACATTGTCGCATGAGGTATAAAGAAAATTTGGCTTCTCACTTAGGGTATTTAACAAGCTAGACTTGCATATGAAAACTTATATTATGTGTTGAATAGACTTTGGTATTTCTCTTCATTGCTTGTTGGTTCTCAAGATTAAACAGACATTCAAGTCTGTATTAGGAATGATCAATGCGACATAACTGGAATTGTCAAATTGAGAGTTTTAGTATTGTAGAACATCAATTTATAGCCTATTCAATATGGCTTCTTTAAATGTTTAACAACATTGCATAAAGTTATAAGAAATTAAATTTACTCTCGTTAAGGACACCGATATTTGATATAGGAGAGGTCTTTATTCCTGGATATCTTAAAAGTCATATATATTAATTCGTAGTGAATGAGATCGTTAGGAAATATGATGGATTGGAAAGATAAGGTCTAAGTCATTTGCTAACTCCTTTAAGGATTTATAGAGCTAATAAGTAATATATATTTTCAGGCAAACCTGAGATATATGTTGCTTATAAAATGATTCAAAGCTCAAAAAGGTGTGGTAAGAAATATGACAAATCATTTTTCCTTACCCTCAGTCTATTTGGAGAAAGCACTCAAGTTTGTTATAAAAAAGTTTAAGTAGTGTACCAAATAAAGAAACAACTAAAATCACTTACAATTCAAGGTTTTACGAGACTTGGACTTAAGGTTTTTAGTTGTCACTCTAGATACACTAGTCTTTCAATATATATAATTTCTAAAGGTAGTTCCCACTTAAAGTTAATATGGATGAGATCTTAAAGTTTCTTAGGATGTTGAGTTTGGGGGGAAGATAAAGTAAAGAATGTTGTATTTAAGAGAAATTTAGTTATTTTCTCTTTATAATAATATTAGCAAAGAATAAAGTTAGTAAAACAAGCTCAACATCGTTAAAAATGTGATTAAAGTAAGTAGAAGAGATAGAAGAAATATGATTATAAAGATTAAAGTTTGATAAAAATAGTATATTCTCTTCAGTTAAGCAAAGTCTTATCTCTTAAAAAGAAAAAAGAAATGTCATAAAGAATGTGTTGAAACAACAAACAACGATGATATTTTACATTTTGTTATATTGCTTTTAAAAGGCAATGTTAACAAATATAAGGCTCATCTAGTTGTTATGATTTCAAATCTTAAGACTGACATTAATTTTTTAGAGATCTTTTCTATGGCTTCTTGAAAAGTTATTTCAAGTAAATGACAATACTTATAACTTTTTGAGTTTTATCAGATGAATATAAAGATTGGTTTCTTAATTGTATAATTTATGAAATCAATAAATTTGTATATTTTGGAAACTTTTGATCTAGTAACACAAAGTTTCAAAATGTTTATATTCATCTGTGATCTCAATGAAGAATTTTTTATCTGCAATTTCATAATTTTCATTACATATTGATATTATCATATGTAATATCGGAAGGTAATAGGAGTAATAATTATGAATTACAGGTTTAGTGGGAGTAAATTTATTTACCTAGTGTAATATGTCTGCGACATAATAAAGGTCTTGTTAGAGGATGAAAACTTGCATGAACATATCTCTTTTATATTGTGAAATGATATTGTAAGATCAATTTCAAGGATCATTGAGAATTCACAAAAGAACTATGTTGAAAGGTATTGCAAATTCTCTAGCATAAAGATTTATGCACTAGGGGATATTGAATCACTAGTGAAGATAAACTCACTGTCAATAGAGGTCTCTTGAATAATAAAGTAAAATTAAAAAAATTCATGCTTAAAGTCTATATGCTTCCGTTGCAGTATTCATATCAAGAATGAAAGGCAATTTTTGATAACTCTTAATTGGATCTAAAGAGTTATAAGGTGTTAAAAAAAAAGTTGCATGCTCACTCATCATAATCATATTAATTAGAGATCATAAGGCTATTTGATTTTGATAATTTTAGTTGCCATCTAGATCCACCTTTGAGGCTATATTTACTAATATGTTAAAGGATACTACTATCTCGTGGTAGAGAGTCACTTTAGTCCATTTCACCACTAAAGTTTGTGTTTATAGCATTTTGTATGTGGCAACGAACTTAAGAATATGGTTATTAAATTTTGTCATTAGGTTATTTTGACAAAGATTTGTATTTTTCCATATTACAGCAACAAAAGCTTTTGTATGAATATTTAAGCTTTAGTTGATAAAGAAAATTCAGAGTTTTTTTGTTTAAAGAAATGCAACTCCATCATTGCGGATCTGCTCATTAAGAATTTTCACAAAATTTTTACGAGCATAATGCTCATATAGATGTGAAAATTATGGTATATCAGTTGAGCGAGAGTTTGTATTTTCTTAAATTAGACATGTTGTTTTTCTTTTCGGCAGAATAAAGAAGATGATTTATTTTGTTACTTTGAATGATTTTCTTTCTAGATGTAGTTTAACATAAAGCTAGAAAGCATAAATTTGGATCTCTTTAAAGAATAAAGTTGGACCAGTTGAGAATAGACATGTTTAGATCACATTACATGTAATTCTCATGCTGCTCTTCCACACTTGATCCATGTCATTGAGTATATTTGGTGTGGTGATCATTAAAGGTTGAGTCGTGATTATACATATGACAACAGTCGCTTTGGTTCTTCATCGATATACGAGATGGACCGGATTGTTATTAAAGGGAAGTTTATTATAATAGCATTGAGATGTGCACTAAAGAACTAAATTAATATAATTGCTAATAAAGAAAATTGTTACCCAAGTGGGAGATTGTTGGAATTTATTTAATAATTAATTCATATGTGGGTAACAAATTAAAGAGCAATTATATTTGGGCTATTTAATGGGCATACAAGTGATCTTAATTATGGGCCCATGACTTCCCATTTAGTAGTGTGGCTTGCTGAGTAGAAATCAGCCCATTAATCCTAGGGGATTATGGGAAACCCTAGGATTAACCTATAAATATATGGTTATGGTTCCCAATACACTATGCTTCTTGAGCCTTCTGTTCCCCATCAAACAGAGAGTATTGCCCATATTTGGTCTGAGTTGCATAGTTGAGGAAGACCACAAACCACAACTTCTTGTAGATCGTGGTCAATCTATCAATGGTTTCAGGTAATTCTAATCTCTTTATAGATTTTGGTTTTCTTCCATGCTTAGATCTTTGGCCTTGATTGTTCTAGAATTTTATGGCTTTTATTTTATAATAATCATAAATTAGGATTTGTTTAAAATTTCCAACACTCTGAGTTGATTGATGACCTAATGACTTCTTTACAATCAAGAGCATAATTTAAGTGATACATAATCAAAATTCAAGTGTTTGATTCAATTCCATCACCATTCACCACACTGTAGCAAATAGTTCCAAATACAAACACAATTACAATAGTCTTTAATTGTTTAATCAGATGGAAAAAGAAAATTGAGGTAACAAAAAACATAATAGTCAATATGAAAATGTAATATTGTAGAAGCCCATCATCAGAAAACAAAATCAGAAATCAAATTAAAGCGTGTCACCCATACGAAATAGTGATAGAAGAGAAGGTTGGTACCGCTTAGAAGCAGAAGAAATTAAAGGCGAGCGCATCCGTAACTCTTTCCTTAGCTGAGAATTTCGGTTTACGAGTTGCAGCTTTAGCTCTCTTGAGCTTTCAACTAGCTTCAACAAGCTTGTGATCCCAAATACAGCAAGCGTGCAACTGCAAATTGATAGAACATATTTTTACAGGGAAAATTTTCAGAGGCAAAATTAAAGGAAGATAATTAGTGATTGTTGATAAACACCGCCCAAGGGTCCAGAGATTGCATCTTCTACGGATATGGTGCAGATCTAGTGCCGCTACACGTCACTGCTTAAGATTTGCACTTGTAAGGAGACGTTCCTTTGCAGCTCGTCTGAGGGGGAAGCTCGTCGTGGCTCCATTGCTATCGCAGTGAGGTGTCGCTAGCGGAGATCTAAAGAGGGAAGGGAGGGTGGTTGGGCGTGAGTTGGGACAGACCTTGAGAGCAGGAAGAAGAAAGTCACGGGAAAAAGTGAAAAGAAAATTTGAAAGAATTAAAGAGGAACTTTAGGGCCGGTTTGGTTGGAAAGTCTGATTCTGTTTTTTATTTTCACATTCATAGATTCAGGGAATATGCGTTTGGCAAAATTTGTGAAATTCGTTTTTGAAAATTGTTTTCGGATTCCGTGATCCAAACAATAGAAATTCTGAAAACGATTTTTTAATGTTTTAGTGTTTTCAGATTCAGAATTTGAAATTTTTAAGATGCAGAATTACATTCAAAAAAATAAAACCTTCGATAAATATATTACTTCTTTGTTAAAATTAAAACATGTAAAATATAATGTATTCTTAATTATATAACGTTGTAAAATAATAATGATACAAAATTCATAAAAAAAATGTTAATAAATTAATTGATATAACATTAGATTAAACTAAATATTTAGTTTGTAACTACTTCTAGTTTACAAATATATTACTAAACACACGTTGAACAAATTTTTAAATTCAGATTACCAAACACATGTTTGAAAACACTGAAAACAATAAATACAATTCTGATTTTTACTGGATCTCTTGTGTTCAGATTTCTATTTTCTGATTACCAACCAAACGCACCTTTAATGATCCAAATATGACATTACAACTTATTTTTAATGTTGGTTCTAGACCGCCATTAAAGGTTACTTTAAAAAAAACAAAATTTAAGCACGTTTTTTATGTTCGTTGTTGTTTCCTTCCTAATTTTTCTTTTACTGTCATTAAAATCCAAATTTGCTATAGTGGAAATATGTTATATGCTCGCTTTTTTGTTATTGAATTATGTCATCCATGTTGTTCAAATATATTTTGTTATTGAATGGTTACTGTGATTAAATTTGATATATTGCAAAACATGCTATGATTACGTGGCTTTATCATTTCATTTTAAATATGTCAATAGCTTAAGTATTCTTTAGGTAAAGCATGACATGTGCGAGGCATTGCATGCATTCATAGTTCAGTTAGTAGTGATCTTATGTGTAATGAATTTATGTAAGATTAATGTTATGCATGAAATATCCAAATTAAGCAGTTATTTTATACAGTTAGATTTGTGATATATATGACATGTATGGTTTCTGTTAAGGGTAGGGCCCTGGGAAACAAAATAGTTCATTTTAATAGTATTTATGGGGGTAATTACCCTATAAATATTACCTATGGAATTGACAATTATTGTATGAGGTATTTCTGGCGCAAAATTAAGTTTAGATATGTAAGCTTATGAGCAACATCAAGTATGTTAAATTAGGATGTTCCATGGTTCATATGATAGGTTGAGGTATGCAAGCAGTAAGTATGATGCGTGTGTTTGAGCATGAACGGTTCCTTGTGATGAGAACCCACTTACGAAGTATTTTTACACTTACTCTATATGTGGTTTAAATATATTTTACTGATAGTTATGGAGATGACGACAACACCGTTGAGGATGACATTGACATTGATGAGGAGTGATGAGACATGCTTGAATTTATTGTTAATTTATACTTTTAATTATGATTAGACCACATTTTTTACTTTATTTTATTTCATAACGATTTTATGATTTCAAGTCTTGAGAAGGAGATGAGAGGTAGAGATTGTCCCACTGGGCGTGCCAATTTGTTCACACGAGATTTCCGGAGAAATTATCTTTTGTGGAGTTGAACTTTTATATTTGTAGTATGTGTTGTATAGTGGATTCAATCTCTAATCTTTTATCCTCTGATTCTTTCTCTCGAACTTGATATGAAGATTGAGATGCTTGTTCTTGAATTTGGATCAAAGTTATATGTTCTTCGAAAGTTTTCAAGTCTTCAAGTATTCAAAGTCTTCAAGTTGGTCTTCGAATCTTCAAGTCTTCAGAGAGTCTTCAATTTGGTGTGAATTCTCTCAATTCTGAAATTCTGAACCTTCAAAATGAATGAGGTCCCCTCTATTTATAGACGTTTCCATAGGCTTTGGTGGGCCATTGGGCTTGGATAATTTTGGGCCAAGCCCAATTCTTTAAATAGATTTATTTAAATTTAAATATTAATCCAATTTCTTTCATGGTAAATTGGATTTTGGGCCAAGTTTGTGAACCAAATCGATTTCAAGCCCAATACTCATATGACCCAATTACATATTTTAATTGTCAAATTATCTTTAATTTAATTTAGGATTAATATATAATTAATCCCTAAATAAAATAGATAATGACGTGGCTGTTTATGATTGGCCCAAATTTTTTGGTTCTCCAGTTTTATAATTAAGTTTTAGGAATAAATTAAAAACATTTTTATTCAAACTTTTTTCATTATTTTCTTTATTTTTTCTTAGTTCATTTTAACTTAAATAAATATATTAAAAAGATATTGGAAAAAAAAGGATAGTGATGTGAAGAGAGATGGGAGAGAGAATTAGTAGAATTTGAGGAGATTTGGCGGGAGAAGTAAGTGGAATTTGAAAGAGAGGGGTGAAAAGATAAAATTGCTATTAAAATAATATAGAAAACATTGAAAATTAAAAGGCAAAATAGGAAGATAAAGTTTCTCCCTAAAATCCATTTTATATATACTATAGATATATTTTGACTCGCGGTAGAAACCAGCAACTATAGTACGGTAGAGGCAGAGGAAATTTCTAGTGAAGCAGTGAAATTTCTGATCTCTATGCATAGAGATCGGAAAGAACACAAACAATAAATACACTATGTGACACACTGATACTGAGAAACGAAAGCTGGGGCTAGAGGAGCGCAAATGGAATTCTAAATGCCCATGAGATGGTATTTTAGATTATACCTCGAAACAAAATGGTACCAATAAGCAGTTCAAGGATTTGTAAATCACAATGATTTTTAAATGATTTCTCTTGTTTGGTTAGCAAAGAAAATGGAGGAATTTAAAATCAAGAAGCATTTTAAATCACATTTTGTTAAAAAAAAAATTCCCTTCCAACTACCTAAGATTTGGAAGAATTTGAAATTAAAATGTAACAAAATCCAAATTTACCATATTTTATAAGGGAAAAAATAGATCTTTGGTTTTTATTCTTTTAAGAAATTACCCTACTACAGTTTGTTTAGTTATAAATAAACGTATAGATTATTTTGGTTTAGATTTAAAATAATTCGCTTTAAGATTTTAAAAAATATATATTTAAAGAGAGATATTTATAAGTTTTTTTTTATTTTTTTATTTTTTCCCTCAAATTTCATTTACAAGTTTTAATTTTGGGGTCAACTTGAGATATGACAAAATAAGCAAAATAGCAACCATGCTTTGATTTTTCAAATATAACATTTAAAAAAAAACGGAGGCCCACATATTAAGTGACAACATTGCCCTACAAGTCCAAACTCAAGCCCATAAAACCTACGTTTCCATTTCCCTCTGATATACTGCTGATATTTATGGTTGATATACTACTGATATAAGTGTCTGATGTACTACTGATATCATAGTCGCATATACGCTTGATATGAGTGTGCGGTATACTATACTAATATGTATATCAGATATACATGCGATATACTATTTATATAAGCGTCTGATATACTACTGATACGAGTGTTTGATATATATATACTATTGAAATGGGTGTTTGATATACTATTGATGTGATAGTTTGGTTTACATCTGATATAATGATTTTACTTTAACAGGAGAAAGAAATATAGTATTGTGGTGCAAAACTGCAACAATATTCAAAATCAGAATCAATAGATAACATTCTCAGGATGCTAACACTAGCCAAAATAGAAATCTTTAGAAGTAAACAATTTCGACACTTTCTGTCATTTAATATTAGGAGAGGCCCACTACAGTTATTAGTGAATCTAATTCGTCGAATATCTGAAAAGAGCCCACGAGAAGCATTGATATTCAATCTTATGAGAACCTTGTAAGATTTGGATTGAGAGAGTTTAGCTTGATTACAAGTTTAAACTGTTTTGATGAATACCCTAGTATTAACCATATTCAGGAGTACATCAGATGTATATCAGAAGTATATCAGAGTTACATCGAATGTATATCAGAAGTATATCATAGGTACATCGGATGTACATGAGATATGATTTGATATATATCAAATACAAATATACATCCGAGGTATATCAGATATAGATTGGATCTATATCAGATATAAATATACATAAGATGTATATCAAATATAGATTGGATGTATATCAGATTTCATATGGAATAATAAATATACATAAAATTGGAATAATAAAAATTCTGAAAATAAAAATTCAAATATTTTGCTATATTTGAAAATTTGAAAAACCACATTTCTTTAAATATATAAAATATTTTTGCTACCCACTACAATTACCCTTTAATTTATTAAGTTGATCTCATTAAATAATTTTATTTTGGGGCAACTTGAGATATGACAAAAAAAGTTAGGAAAATAAGCAAAATAGCAACAAGATTTGAGTTTTTCAAATATAGCATTTTTTTGACAAAAAAACGGAGGCCCACATTCTAAATTACAAATATACCCTGTAGGCCCGAACCAACAATAAATTACTTCTGATATACTAATGATTGACAGATATACTCCTGATATATATGTGATATATATTTGATATGCATATGATATGAAATTGATTTACTTCTGATATAACTATGATATATACTACTATAGGTGATATAGAACTGATTGACTTTTGATATACTATTGATTTACTTATGATATAACTATGATTGATAGATATACAGCTCATATATATGTGATATATGTTTGATATACATATTGATTTACTTCTGAATATAACTATGATATCTATTACTATATGTGATATAGAACTGATTGACTTCTTATGTACTATTGATTTACTTCTGATATAACTATGATTAACATATATACTGTTGATATATATGTGATATATGTTTGATATACATATGATATGAAATTCATTTACTTCTTATATAACTATGATATCTACCAATTATTTCGAACATATTACCTCTAATATATGTTTTATGATATACTAATATATGAAATAATTTTTTTTTCAGATAAAAGCAATGGTACAAACAAGAAAAATGAAATAAAAAAAAACATCGTCGAAAATGTTGATGTCGTTCGTCCCAAAAGACAACATAAACCAACGCCAAAAGTGTTGTCTATGGAAAAACGGAAAGCTTCAAAGATAGTATCTCCGAAAACACGACAATCACCAAGAACGAAGATTGATGTCCCAAGCTTTTACCTAAAGATTCTACAAGAATGAAACTTACGCTTTTCTAAACTGTCGGAACTTATGATTCTGGAACTTATGCTTCTTCTTTTATATAATTTTACGAATGACATTGTTAGTCTACTTTTGGTTTATGCTACTGGTTCGTTTTGATGTTTAAACCTTTAAGTTTTTGGTTGAAGGACTTTGCTGCTGATTTGATGTTCATGTTGATACCCAAGAATGATATTTAAACATTTTAAGAATGACATTGTTGCTGCTTTCATTTTGATCTTTAAAACTTTAAATAAAACTTAACTGTACTATTGATATATATACAATATATACTTGATATATCATTGATATATAGAAAAACCCTAAGTTTTTATTTACCTCTAATTTCTAATTGATTTCTCATTCACAATAATTTCGAAAATCACCATTGACGTTCACATTCACGTTCCTTTCAAGTTTTCATTCTCATTTTCAGTAAGTATCAAATTTTTTTCTCATTTTCCATGCATGCCAATACCTACTAATTTCTAATTGATCAAAAAAATATAAGACAAAGGGTTAAAGCAGGTAAAATAGTGATTTACTATTATACAACTGATATAGAACTGATTGACTTTTCATATACTATTGATTTACTTCTGATATACTAATGTTGTCAGATATACTCCTGATATATATGTGATATATGTTTGATATATAATAACGAAGCGATAACTGAAAAGGGTAATTTGGGAATACTAAAAATTTTAAAATTAGGATTTTCAAAAAAATGCTATATCTGAAAATATAAAAAAGGCATGCTATTTTGTTAAATATAGAAAACTTATATGCTACCCATTACAAATCCCCTTTTATTTTTATATGTAGTAGACATTATAACTATTTCATATTAAAACATATTTTTTTATATTCATGAGTGTCCCGAGCTTACGCGCACCTCGTATTATTATTATTATTTATATAATATCTTTGTATTACTATTATTTATTTATATAATATCATGTAAAATTATAAGGGCATAACAATAAAATTTATACATTATTTTTTCCTTTCCCATGAACCTCCAAACAATAAATTTTAATTTCAACGATTTCAAATCCGTTTGGTTCCAAACACAATTAACGTATTTGAAATTATTTCTATCTTTTAAAATGTTGGAGTTTGAAATCATTTGTGTCAAATTCCAAATGCCAAAACACACGTTTTTCTTTTTACATATGAGCTGGTTAGAAGAAACTGAAAAATAATTTCTTTCGTTTTTAATTATTATTATTTTTTTGTATAAATACTAATCAGCAAAACTGTCCGAAAAAACAAAAAATGCAACTCTATCTGTGTAACCATTCTATTCTATGGATTATCATGATGGTTTAATTCTTTGATGGGATAATCTTGAGCAGTTGTAGTTGTAATTTGTTCCATGGCCACCACCTTTGAAACAGAGCCCTCCACTTCCTTGCTCTTCCCCCACAGCAAAACGTAGAGTCCAATTATTACAATTAGCGACCCCAACAAGCTGGAGGAATAATAATTAATAATTGTTGGGCATTATATTATTGAGTAATAATTAAGAAATTAATTTAAGGAGCTGGTTATAGTTAATTACTTTCCAAGGTAGAGTGGATCGTGGAGGACGGGAATGTCGAAGACGGCAGCAATTATCTGAACCAGTGGGCTGAAGGCTGCAGTGAAAACTGGACCTCTTTTTTTAACGCACCATGACGTTCCCACCACGCACAGCCCGGATCCGATCATCCCCTACCATTTGGCTAACTGATTTCAAGTTCCCCACAACACAAAAATTGGATTCAATTGCTTTGAAAAGTACTCACAGAGTATACGACAGTGATGATCTGAATCTTGCCATGTAGGCCCCAGGAGGAAAGAGTGGTGCGTGTGCAGAGGTTGAAGACGGCGGCTTGGGCGGCACCGAAGAAGGACATGATGGCAGTGCTGGAGTACTCGTACGGATATCTCTTCCCGATGTTGGTCTGCAGGAGAAACCATGATGACCACAGTAGAGTTCCGACCACCAGAGCTATGCACCCCAACGTCCAATTCGTCTTCTTCACGGCGGTGGCGGCGGCGGCGGCGTATGAACGGTTGGCCAGAGCTGGCCCTTTGTACGTGATCAACAACACGGCGCCGGAGATGCAAACCACCGTTCCTAGCATCTTGGCTTGTCCACTGCTGGATTTCAACTTCACCGTCTCCAACCTGCATGCATTAGGCCCCCAATGGGTTTCACTTTCATTTTACCATAAAATTAAAAATTGGAATACCTAAGTAGAAGAGCCATGAGAAAAGTGGCGACAGGAATTAGGTTGAGGAATGCGCAGGCGAAAGTGGCAGAGGTGTGTTCAATGCCCAGAAGCAAACAGTATTGAGTGACCGAAGCCCTACAAGTAGAAACACAGTTACACTAATTAATTATCAATTATTAATTATTCTCAATTCTCAAACTTACAACTTACCCTACAATGGCGCTTAAGAACAAATACGAGAGGATGCGGAATGAGAGTTTGTCTCGCCCATCTCTGCAACCAACAAAACCATTCAATATCAAATAAAAAGAAGAAGAAAAATTATATTACTATTATCATCATCATCGACGAATTAAAATTAAAACCTTTCGTAAAAGTAGGCGATGGGACCCAAGGAAATGGATGCAATACCGAGCCGATATGTGATGAGAGTCAAGTGGTTCATTCCATCGCTAAGAGCTGCCTCCATCAGAATATTCACTATGGCATAACCAAAATCTACACCAACCATCGCGATCAACGGCTTCAAACTCTCCACGTCCTTCATCTTCACACAAACAAGTTTGTCTCTCTCCAATAACGGCCCTGCCAACATACCAAGATTACTTCGAATTCTATAAATCACATCAAACCTTCAGTTTTTAACTCAGCATTGCAACTAGCAACAAACATAGAAAATTTTATCTCAGATAAATTGGATTTGAATGTAATTTTTCAAATCCCAAGAACCAAAAACCAGATCAATGACAATATATTGAAAGCCATTGTTTTCTAATGTTCTCCCATATACACATGGTTCCATAAGTTTTGATTCATAACGTAATTTTAGATCTAGAGTGGGTTATATCGTCGTACCTGTGAGTCTGCGACCACTGAAAAAATCTTTGTAAATGAATCAATGTGATTAATTAGATGCTGCTTTCTCTCTATATGAGTTTTTGAAACATGGGTTCTTAGGTTGGTGATTTATAAGTTCCTGAAATGTAGTCATGACACAGCTGTTATAACAGCAACATCCTTAATTTTAGGTGCTAATACTCCTAGTTAGTTCCTTAAACTACTCAACATCTTGCTTCTTAATTTCAGGCCATTTTGGTCAACATCACTGTCCCTTAATGCCACGCCATTTTGATCATCCACGAGATGTTCTTTTCTTTTTCTCAGATATGGTTTCAATGGTTTCTAAACCAACGAAATATAGGTGTCATCATTTAGGCCAAATATAGGTGTCAGCATTGCTCACACAACGGACGGGCTTGGTTTCATGTTCCTTCTTCCATTTGTGAGATGTCCAATGTCTTAACATGCAACTTTGTTTTTCGGTTGGGTTAGATTTTTGTGGATATGGGTGTCTTTTTTCTCTGTTCTTTCAGAAAAAAAATATTTGGTAAAGGGAAAACTAGATGACCAGTGATTTTATATAGATTTTTAGTTTAACGATAAATCAAACTATCTATATTATTTTACATGGTTACTCACATGTTCATTACACAGTGATGGGGAGATTCTAATTAATTACAAACGCTCCCAAGCTTATTGAACTGTTTCATTCTTATTTTGTCGAAAAGACACAATGTCTTCTCGAAGGTCTGTGTTCTTGGCAAAGTATGGTACTTTACCAAAAATTTCTCCGTCAGTTCTGCCCACGTGGTGATAGAATTTGGTTCTAGCGCATTTATTCAATTCCTTGCATTGTTTCTCAGAGAAAAAAGGAAACAATTTTAGTCTTAGTTGAAATGCATTAGCTATTTCAGTAAAAAGAGATGGGAATAGAGATCTTCATTAGTTAATCCTTCGAACTGGCACATCGTCTACAACATCTATAACATGACTTGCTTAAGCTCGAACTGTGCGGCTTGGGACAAAGGATTACTTACCGCTGAATATAAGTTATTGAACGCATGAGTGACATAGTTCCGCATGGCTACATCTCAGTTATCAGCTAGAAGGATCAGAATAGGCACTTCTCCAGCTCGGTTTGTTGCTCCTTCACCTACCATATCTCCGTTCATAGGTGGATCTTGTGGAGGTGGAGGATCTCGTGGATTTCGATTCATCTCGATGGTCTACTCTTCAACTTCTTCAACTACTTCAACTACTTCAGCTTCATTCTCTTTTTGATTTTCTCTTTCTTTTCTCAACATCTTCTCACGCTTTCTCCTTTTAAGGGTTCTTTCAATTTCTGGATCAAAGTTCAACCACCCAGGCCCTGTGCCCATAGGCAACTCCCTTAAAAATTAGATATAACAATTAAGTTCAATGATAGAGGTATGCAACAATCACTCATGAAACAATTCACTTAAAAGAGCATATGATGTGAAAATTGATGTCCCAGGCAACGGCGCCAAAAACTTGTTGGTGATGGACAAAATACATACATGCGCAGCGGAAGCAAGCAAGGATCGAAATAACAATCTAGATGCATATTCCAACCTATGATTAAACATGCATGATCATACATTATGATGCTTAGAGAAAAGGAGAGAAAATTACATACCTTTGTAGCTTTTCAAACTTCTTCAAATAGCTCCAACGAGGACCACCAAGAGGTCTTCCTAGCTATTCTCAAGGCTTAGAATAGAGTGATGGGACTCTTTTAGAGAAGGACAATTTGAAAGAAATATAGAGCTAAAATAAGTTATGTAAGTTTTTCAAAACCATCAAAATGGCCAAAGGTTCCAAGAGTCTTTAATATTTGAACAAAGGCCTTCTTAAACAGGCAAAATTACATGCAACTCTTGCATGTCTAAGTTCACCAAAAGCTTACAATACATATTCTACTCATGCATGGCATGTCTAAGTGTCAAAATACATGTCTAAGTTCACCAAAAGCTTACAACACACTCCACTCATGCATGCCATGATTAAGTTTCAAAATGTGGATTTTAGAGATTATTTAAATGTTCCACTCAACAAGTTAGTGAAATATTCCACCAACTTGGTTAAAAATATCATTTTAATATTCTTATTCAACCATTGACTTTCTCGGGTCAAAATAGACTATTTGACTTTTTCCGAAATTCGACTGTTTGACTAAATCCATGCCTCTGATTATGAATCTGCATTCATAATTTTAATATTTAAATTCTATTTAAATATGTTGACCAAATTTCTCAATTGATATCATGTATCAATTACTTAATCATATCTCATATGATTAACCTAATTCAAACAATTCAAATTATTCCAAGTTTATTCCTATATGAGCTAGCAAGGGGATCTTATGGACCTAAAGATCATGAGCTCCAACGATCCGAGATTTATAGGTTAAACTCTTTAACCTAGTTAATCAATATTCGTTAACTACCAGGTCACTTCTCTAAAGCCCGTAGCTGCACTCTCTTCACTTTAGATATATTATGTCCATTTGATATAACTATGATCGGTAAGTTGACCCTTCTCAAGTTGTTCGTAATTACAGCTAGGTCAAAATATTGTTTTACCCCTGTAACTACCTCCTGTTCCTTAAGTCCCACTGATCTTCTAATGAACAATGATTTGTAGTCCAATTATCAAATCAAAAAATCCTCTCAAATCATTTGATGAGGGTGGCGCCAATTGTTCAAGACCTGGAATCAACCCTTAAGAGAACAACCTTTCTACTATCCAATAAGTGGGTAGGAGTGAATTATTTTCTTGCACCATTTGTCTCTTGCTATCTACCTGATCTTACCCCTGAAATGGGAGGCTTATTGAGCCAGCGATGATGAGCTGCTCTCACCCATGCAAATCCAAGGATAATCCCAAGTAAATAGAAGTTCATAGTTAGTTCAGGATTAAGATCGAGTTACCTAGGCCATCAAAGTCGAGATAGTAAGTTTTAGACAGTAAACGATGTTAAAAAGTAAAACTGACTATCTCATGGTCCGATCTTATACAAACTCTTTGCACGGGACGCCCCCACTCGCATGTCTCCACATGAACGAATTAGGATCACATCATTTGTACTAGCTACAAAGTAGGCCACATCCATAGTGTCCCCAGAATAAGGCGTCCAACCTTATTCCTGTACTATAGACCATTTAGAGTGTTAACTCAAACTTGATCCACATTTATGTCTCTACATAAAGTTTGAGTCTCATGTAACAGTATAAGATCCTTAGTTTATTGGATTTGGATATAGTAAGAACATTTTATTGGATCAATAACTACTTATTGATTATAAATTTCAATAACCATTTTATTGAATGATAAAAGTATATTTGGTATTTACAAACTATGAGTTTTAGGACATAAAATCCAACAAACTTCTACTTGGATTAAAACTCCAATGGTATATTTTATTGAGTTTAAGTGAGAAAATACAAAAAGATTGGGCATACATCAGATACACATTCAATTATTCTCCCACTTGTCCTAGTTTACAAAACTCATAATCCGAGACTCTCTAGGTGACCCTCAAACAGTTTAGCCGAGAGGGCCTTAGTAAATGAATCAGCAAGATTCTCTTCCAATGCTATCTGAGTGATGACCACATCTCCCAGGTGTACTATCTCCCTGATAAGATGATATTTTCGCTCAATATGCTTTGCACGCTTATGGCTTCTAGGTTCCTTTGAATTTGCAATTGCTCCACTGTTATCACAAAAGAGAGTGATAGGCAGATGCATGTTTGGAACGATTTCCAGATCAGTCAATATAATTTCCTTAGCCACACTGCTTCCTTTACTGCTACATAAGCAGCTACGTATTCAACTTCCATTGTGGAGTCCGCAATGCATATTTATTCCCAATGCCTTGGGAATAAATGGCAAGGCCGAACATCAAGTTTCTGTAGAGGAGTATTGAGGCCTTGGGGATAAATGTCAAGGGTCAATGCGACTCGAGGAGTTAGGCTTGAGGGATTAAAGTAGAGTGGTGCTTGCGAGGTAGTGATGCTAGGCCTTGGGAATAAATGACAAGGTCGAACATCGAGTACTGTAAAAGGAGAGGGGGCGGTATCTTGGGAATAAATGTCATGAGCCGTCGTGCCTCGAGAAGTTAAACGGGGAGTAACACAGGAGGGGGTGTAGAGGGAGGTTTAGTATTGTGGGACAAGGGCTAGTGAATGATTGGTTGTAGTCTTGGTAGTTCCGACGCATGGTTGTTGCATGTAAATGTCAAGTTATTGTTCGCTATCTCTCTCTGTCTATTTAATTGCCTTGCTATCGTTTATTTTATATGCCGTGACTGTGAGCATGATTTTTGTGTTAGTTAGGGAGTGCTACTTACGGAGTACCTTACGTACTCACCCCCCTTTTATCCTTATTTGTTTTCAGGCGTGAACAGGGTCGACCGCGGTGATGACGTGGAGAGGGCTTGACCGAGGAAAGATCACTAGTCGAGTTAGTGAGGATAGAGGGAAGGGTCGTTTGGTACGAGTAGTGTTGGGCTTTATGTTATTGCTAAGTGTGGACCGAGGAGGAATTTTGTATTCTTTAGAACTACTTTATTTTGTTATGGATGTTGCTGGTAAACGCGTCACCGTTGTCGTTGGAGTTTAGGTGTACGGTTGTTTTATTTATTTAAGAATTTTAGCCACTGAGGCGGATATGAGATGTCTTTGTTTTTAAATTGCCCACGGAGAGCGAAGTTTTGACAATTTATAAAATTGATATTTCTGATAGAACGTATGGGAGTCGAAGCTTTATTTCATTTAAATTATTTCCCAATGAGTTGATTATCTCGTGTTTAGAGTTAAGGCTAGCCAGGTGAATTATTTAGCGTTGTCTAGGATGGTAAATAACATCTTGGGGCGTTACACTCTCTCTGGGTGTAACCCTTTAACACAAGTCGAGCCTTGAAAGTCTGTACTTTCCCAGATGGTCTCGTTTTCTCTTGTAGATCCATTTACAACCAATTGGCTTTACGATATTTGGCTAATCTACAAGAACCTAGACCAAATTGAAATACATTGATTCCATTTCGAGGTCCATGGCTTTTATCCACTGGTCTCTGTCCACATCATTCATCGCTTGTTTATAGGTTGATGGATCCTCTATGCCGTCATCGGTATGACGACTTAACTTTCAGTTAAACCCAAGTAACGATCAGGCTGATGAACAACACTCTCACTACGTCGGGGCATTCTCAACTCTTGAAAAGGATGTGACTAACCAGAAATGGTAGTTTCATCAACTACTTTAGTTGATGAACTAGCTCTCTCTGTAGTGTTTTGGACATCTCATTCAATACTAGCCTACTGCAAGGTTGATGACTCATAATGTGGTCTTTCTCTAAGAATGTGGCATTTGACGGCACAAATACCTTATTCTCTTGAGGATTATAAAACAAACCACCTTTTGATTCTTTTGAGTAACCTACAAATAGGCATAATTTTGAAAGTCGTTCCAATTCCTTAGGATTTTGTACCAACAAGTGTGCTGGACAGCCCCAAATCATTAAGTGACGTTAACTACCTTTACGCCCTTTCCATAGCTCATAAAGTGTTTCAGAGACACTCTTAGAGGGAACATTGTTGAAAACGTAGACATCGGTCTCTAATGCATGTCCCCAAAAGGAATCGGGTAACTGAGCATAGTTCATCATAGAGCGAACCATGTCTAATAAGGTTCAGTTTCTTCTTTTAGATACACCGTTCTGTTGAGGCGTACTAGGTGCAGAGAGTTGTGACTGAATTCCATGCTCCATCAAATATTCTTGGAATTTCAAGTCCATGTACGCTCCACCTCGATCTGATCGAAGTGTCTTTATTGATTTACCTAATTGTTTTCAACTTATGCCTTATATTCCTTGAACATTTCAAGGGTTTTAGACTTGTGATGCATTAGGTAAATATGACGATACCTAGAATAATCATCAATGAAGCTTATGAAATACTCATACCCACCTGGAGCTCTTACATTCATCGGTCCACAAAGGTCTAAAACAAGCTCTAAGGGTATCGTGGCTCTGAGACCTTTTCTAGTAAAAGATCTTTTAGAAGTCCACTCTTAACCAGCCTCCCAATCCTATTGAGATTTATATGTCCAAGTCTTAAGTGCCATAAATAGGGGTTATAAAAACCTTTTGTCTTTTATTCTGAGTTTCGATAGTTCTAAACATCTCAGTATTAAAGACCAAATTTGCTCTAGTTTGTCTTAACTTGTATAAAATGTTTTCGGGTATAGCAGAACAAATTTGAATACCTTTTCTGAATATGAATGCTTCATTAATTTCAAAGGATATTCTATACATTTGTTCTAATAAACATGAGATAGATAATTAAGTTCCTTTTCATGAGAGGAATATACAAAACATTTTCTAGTAAAATGAATCTATCTTCAAAAAACAACTTTAAATCTCTCAGTGCTTCGGCCGAGACAACGTCTCCAGTTCCAACTTTGAGAATTATCTTGCCTTCTTCCAGCTTCTTCCAGGAACTAGTTTCCTAAAATGAGAAACAAATATGGTTAGTAGCTCATGAATCTAGTATCCAGGTGGAAGTATTATACTCCACTAAACATGTTTTAACAACTAGTAAATCGTATTTACCTATTGTTGCTTTCTCTACCTTCTTCTCGACAAGGTACTTCGGTCAATTTCTCTTCCAATGCCCGTCTTGGTTGCAATGGAAACATATTCACTTTGTAACATTCTTTCCCTTGTCAACCATGAGAGCCTTTCCCTTTTCCTTCTTCTTCTTCATTTGAACATTTCTGTTATTTGAAGGTCTAACTTTTGCTTTAAAGGTCGAACCTCTTGGTATTTTCTTTGTGGTGGCAACGTTTGCCTCCACTTCCTTCCCCTTAGCCTTTGTAAGGTTATGGAAATGCTGGAGCTCGTTTAGAAGGGTTGTCAAGTTGAATTATATTTTATTCAGAGCAGAATTGGTCTGAAATGATATGAAGCTCTTCGGAAGAGACTTCATAATAAAACTTATTTGTTTGCCTCATCAATGGTGGCCCCATTCACTTCAGTAGTATTGAAGTGGACCATCATGTCCAGGACATATTCTCTAACAAAGGTCCCCGTCTTCACATTCTTGTTGTAAACGTATTTAAGTGCCTCGTGTCTCAAGGTTGATGATGGTTGCCCGAACATTGCCTTTAATGAATCCATAATTTCCTTTGCAGTCATCAAGGGTTCATGTTTCTTTGCCAGTAAATCGGTCACGCTGGCAAGAATGTAAACACAGGCCTTATCGTTGGCCTTGTCCCATCGATCAAATGCTTCCCGAACATTTCTGTTCGCATTTGCGGTAGGGGTTTGAGGACATTCCTCAGTTAAGACGAATCGTAGGTCATCAACGGCTAATATTGTATTGAGATTGTTTTTCCACGTTGAATAATTATCTCCATTTAGTTTTTCCGAAGCTAAGAGTTGAACTATTGAGTTATTCATGCTGACAAACAAACATACTTTAGATTAGATATAAGTTCTAAATCCAATTTTAAGTTTAGGAAATTCTAATAAAGTACCAAACTTTTATTTATATTTGCAACGATACTTTAATGGTTTACAACAACCTCCACCGAGGAGCAATCGACCATTCCTCCATTGAATCAAGACAATCTTGACTAAATGTTAATACCAGAAAAACTCTTATTCCTATAGCCTTTAGTTATCGTTTGGTTTGGTCAAGAATATACTAACTCTTAGTAATTATTGTAAGTGTGACTTCCACTTTCAGACTTCTAAGATTAGGATCAATATGCTCCCGAAATTACAAAATCAAGATTGAAAACAAATCTAAGAAACCTTATCCTCACAGTAGTTCGCGGTGTTTTGAATCCTATAGTACCACCTTCCGATTGGTAAGGTCGCTCCAGGGTAGACACGCAGGCGCATTATAGGACTTTCACAATGCGACCTAATGGAAGAGACCATAGGATTTTGTTGACACTAATCATTTACCCACTTACTATGAACTACTTCCCTTATTCACCCTGTTCATAACCCATGCAAACACTCTCCGAAGGGAGCCCGCTCCCAGAGCGGCACAAAGCCAAGCATGGATTTCATGTTGTGAACTCTTAGGGACGCTAGAGCTAATAGTACGTTACTAATCTCTAGCTGAAGTGTTCTAGACGGTTTAGGGTATACTTTCACTTAGGAATATATTTAGGCTAAATAAACATATCCTACGTCTAGGTGATTGATCCAAATATAACTTTTATATTGGATTTAAACCTACGATATGTAGGTGATAAACCAGTTTTATTACCTCACACTGCTCACGCATGCTCATGAAATTGGTTAACACAACTCAAGAATCGACTTAATCTCCAGGGAGGGGGTATTCCGTAAACCGTCAACTTAAATACCCCAGCCTTTGACAAGATTTTATCGCGTGAGTGTTCTTGTTTTACCAATTTATGAGTTAACGACCTAGTTTTGCCTATGAAAACTTTGCATTGGCCATTTAACCCTAAGTGAGCATTCATATTATCTTTGTTATGGATTTTTGTCATGCATACTATACATTACAACTACTTATAACATATCTAACGCAGGCAGCATGCTTAATCCTATAGTGAGATTTTAAATCTAAATGCCATACATTATGCACATGCAAGATAAAACATTTAATTCATACATTCATAATGCATAATTAAATCAACAATTAAATTAGACCGGTTTTGACATCCTTACTGCTAATTTAAGCTAAAATATTACAAAAAAAATAAGTAGAGTCTTGAACCCGCTCAACCTCTTCAAACTGGACCAAGAAGCCTTGCAATGACTAAAATCGGACCTCCAAGAACCAAAACCGGCTTGAAACGGCACGAACCGGGTCTGGAACAAATTTTCAGCCTTTCTCTCTCCCAATTTGACCAAATTACATCTTAATTTCAACTCTTTGATAAAGTACAAATAAAATGACATAATTATAGGCCAAAATTAAGAGGATTGCCAAAACCGTAATATATTCAATTTAATTCAACCACAACATTCATCAAATGAATTTGTACCCACCATATGCAAATGAATGTTATTCTAAATGTTTGAACAAAGACCTTCTTAAATAGGCAAAATTACATGGAACTCTTGCATGTTTAAGTTCACCAAAAGCTTACAACACATATTCCACTCATGCATGACATGGCTAAGTGTCAAAATGCATGTCTAAGTTCACCAAAAGCTTACAACACACACTCCACTCATGCATGTCATGGTTAAGTGTCAAAATGTGGATTTTAGAGATTATTTAAACGTTCCATTAGTATAATATTCCACCAACTTGGTTAAAAACATTATTTTAATCTTCTTAGTTCACCTTTGACTTTCTTTGGTCAAAGTCAACTATTTGACTTTTTCCGAAATTCGACTGTTTGACTAAATCCATCCCTCCGATTATGAATCTGCATTCATAATTTTAATATTTAAATCCTATTTAAATATTTTGACCAAATTTCTCAATTGATATCATATATCAATTACTTAATCATATATCATATGATTAACCTTGTAACGTCCCACTTTCTCGGGTGAGTTTTATTATAAGATTGAATTTGTGCCTTTGGATTTTCCACTAAGTGAATAATGTAATTTCTTAGATTTTCTAATCTTGGAGTTCTAATTTTGGGTAATTTCTTGGATTTTCTAATCTTGGAGTTCTAATTTTGGGAAAAATTAGAATTAATTTTAATTTCGTTACATTAAGATGAATTAAGTTTTCAATTTTTGAAAGAGATTTTTCATTAAATCTTAATTCAAGGTTTTGGGAATTTAATTTTTACTTTTGCATTGTATTGTTGGATTTTGAAAGTTAATTATTTTCCCCAAATCCTTTGAAGAACAAGATTTCTTTTAGCATAAAGGATTATAATTTATTTTAAATTATTTTGTTTTGTTTTGTTTTATTTTAATTTTATTATGGGTTGACGTGAGTTGGTTGTGAATTTTAATTCTAATTGCTTTGGTGTTTTTGCTGGACTTTTCTACTCAATACTGTTAGTTTTAAAGAAAATTAGAGTTTTAATTTTACCCATGGGCCTCTTTTTAAATTGGGTTTTCGGCTTTTGGGTTTTAAATCAAAAGAAACGAGAAATCAAAACCCTAAACCAAATTGTTTTATTTTATTTATTTTCTCTTGTCTCCCCCTCTTTCACGCGTGTTAGCTTCCTCCCACCTCCAGAAAAAACTTCATCTTCTTCTTGCTTGCCTTACCATCACTTCACCCCACCACCAGCAGCCTTTGCCATCGAACCCACCTCCGGCAACTTCATTTTGCAGTGGCACTTTATCATCTCCGGCGGCACCGCGGCGGTTCAGCACGTGGCAGCAGCAGGCGCGACAGATTTGTTGCTGTTCGGGATGTTTTCCAGTAGCGCAACTCCTTAACGTTGGGTCTGACGTTCCTTGGTGGCCAGCGACCTCGGGTGCGAGCTTTCCACAGCGCGTACAACAACATCGATATCAGTTTGGCGTGCTTCCCTTTCTATAAGAACGGGGATAGCAGCATTTTGTGGCATTTGGCACCTACTCAAACCTGTTTGAAGCCTGATTTACACGACCCACACTTTTTCAGGCCAAATCTAAGTTACCCATACCTAAGCGAAGTCGTTTTGTGGTGACAGACAGCAAAACGAAGTTGTTGGAAGTTGTCTCAGTGCGTTCCTCTGCTGCAAAACGTGGACAGCACAGTTTCGTGGTGTTTGGCACTTACCCATGCCCGTTAGAAGCCCGATTTACACTACTCACACTTTTTCAAGCTAGATCTAAGTTACCCACACTTAAGCGAAGTCGTTTTGTGGTAACGGATAGCAAAACAAAGTCGTTGGAAGTTGTTTCGACTCGTTTCTTTGCTGCAAAACATGGACAGTAGCAGTTTCGTGGTGTTTGGCGCTTACCCACGCCCCTTCAAAGCCCGATTTACGTTACCCACCATTGCTCGAGTTAGGTCTGAGTTACCCACACTAAAAAAAAGTTGTTTTTGTAGTAAGGGACCCTTGGAACCCTCCTTAAAACTCACTACAAGAATTTTAGGCTTTCCCAACAAATTTTTTCCCAACGTTAAAAAATTCATTGGGAAAAGTCATTTTTCTCCCGACGAAAATAAAATCGTAGGGAGAATATATGTTTTGCCGACGTTACTACAGAAACGTTGGGAAAACATCTATATTTGCCAACGTTTTCTACATAATGTTGGCAAATATTCGATTTTTTGTGACGTTTTACAAAAAACGTTGGGAATATAGGCAGATAAATTCAAGCACACAAACGTTACGTAATAAATATTCTGACATTTTAATAAAACTGTGGGGCAAATATCCCTTGTCCCGACGTTTTTACAAAAACGTTGGGTGAATATCACTCATCCCCACGTTTTATTAAAAATGTGGGTCATTTTCTCGCGATAAAAATAAAATTGTAGGAACAATTATAAATTTTGCTGACATTACTACATAAACGTTGGGAAAAATATATATATATTTGCCAACGTTTTCTACATAATGTTGGCAAATATTCTATTTCTTGTGACGTTTTACAAAAAATGTTGGGAATATGGATGGATAAATTCAAAACACTAAAGTTACTTATGAAATATTCTGCGTTTTAATAAAAACGTGGGGGCAAAGATTAACTCTCCCGACGTTTTTACAAAAACGTTGGGAGAAGATCACTCATCCCCACGTTTGATTAAACAAAGTTGAGAGAAGTAATCTTATCCCCAACGTTTTAAAAACGTTGGGATAAGATAATGTATCCCAACGTTTTATTAAAAGCCTTGCAATAAGATTTCTTGTGACGTTTTTACAAAAATGTTGGGACCAGTGCGCCCATCGTTATATTAAAAGCACTAATATATATGTTATTTACTCTTACGTTTTGCAACAAACGGTAAGACAAAGATCTCTTCTCCCCACATTTTTACAAAAACGTTGGCAGAAAATCACTTATCCTCACGTTTTACAAAAAAAAAAAAGTTAGGAAAAGTAATCTTATACCAACGTTTTTGTAAAAGCGTTGGCAAGAGATCAATTATCTCTACATTTTACTAAAAACATTGGTAGAAGTAACCTTATCCCAACGTTTTAATAAAAACGTGGGGCAAAGATCCCTTCTCCCCACGTTCTTGTAAAAACGTTGGCAGAAAATCACTCATCCCCACATTTTATTAAAAACGTTCGGGGGAGTAATCTTATCCCAACATTTTTGTAAAAACGTAAGGATAACATAATATATCCCAAACATTTTATTAAAAAAATTGAGCTAAGTAACCTTATCCCAACGTTTTACTTAACGTTTTTACATAAAACGTTGGGATAACAAAATGTATCCCAACGTTTTATAAAAATGTAGGGGTATTATTTTAAAATAAATTTGAAAGTTAGAATATTTTAAAAATTAGTTTTGAAAATAGAAATATCTAAAAAAATAAAACCTTGAAAATGGATACCACATTCATCAAAGTTTTAAAAGATTTCTCCCAACGTTTTTGTAAAAATGTTGGGATAACATTATGTATCCCGACGTTTTTTAAAAAAACATTGGGAAAAGATAATTTATGTCAACTTTTTTAGAAAAAGTTGGGAGAATCTTTTAAATTCTTAAATCTCATCGTTTACCAACGTTATTATAAAATGTAGGGAGAGATTCTTGGATACCACGTTCGTTAAAAAATGTGGGGAGAAATTCTTGGTTACCAACGTTTGTTAGAAAACGTGGGGAGAGGATAATGTATCCCAACGTTTTAAAAAACATTGGGATAATCTTTTAAAACCCTTTTTTGTTTTTTGTGACAATCTTTTAGAACATTCTATCTTTTTAACACAAGTTCGTATTTAAATCTTCAACATTCTATCTTTCACCAACGTGATTTTAAAAAATGTGGGGAGAGGATAACTTATCCCGACATTTTTTAAAAGGTTGGGAGATATGATAATATTTTCCAACATTATTTCAAAATTGTTGGATAAATTAAATTCTTGGATTTTCTAATTTCAGAGTTATAATTTTGGGCAAATTAGATCTTAAAGTTTAATTTCGTTAGCTTAAGATAAATTAAGTTTTCGAATTTTAGAAGAGATTTGAAATTAAGTTTTATTCCAAAAATTTAGAAATTTAATTTCCCTTTTGGATTTTATTATTGGGTTTTAAACTTAAGTTAATCTCTTAATTTATTTTCCCAAATCCTTTTTGTGGTGAGTTTTATTTTGAAGAAAAATATAAAAAAAAAATCTCTACTATTTTATAAGGAATTAGTCTATCCTCATTTGCAGGGGCGAATCTACGAAATATTATTTAGCATGTGTCATGAGAATAATTTACTCCTTTAGCATTAATACTCAAAATGGTGTTGTAGAAAGGAAAAACCGCTTTTTGAAAGAATTAGCTACTTCTTTGTTAAATGAGTATAATTTACCAAAGTACTTTTTCGGCTGAAGCTGTTAATACTGCCTCTTATGTGATGAACCGTGTTTTAACAAGGTCAATTTTGAATAAAACCCCTTATGAGCTTTTTAATGATAAAACTCCTAATATCAGCTATTTCAAAGTTTTTGGTTGCTAATGTTTTATTTTGAAAAATAAAGAGAAACTTGGAAAGTTTGAGTCAAAAACTGATATTGGCATATTTTTAGGATATTCGGCATGTAGTAAAGCATTAGAGTTTTTAATAAAAGAACCCTCATTGTTTAAGAGTCAATGAATGTTGTTTTTTATAAATCTCATATTACTGATAATCAAGTTTCATCCAATGATGAGTTAGAAATGCATTTTGAGAATTTGAACTTTAAAGATAATAACTCGGAAGCTGTAGTAAATGAGACTGAACAAGTGCCAGAGGAAACCCTTCCTAAGGATTGGAGTTTATCAACAAACCATCTAAAGGAATTAATTATAGGTGATGTATCCCAAGGGGTAAGAACTCGATCTTCTTTAAATGCACTAAATAATGTTGCTCTTGTATCTCAAATCGAACCAAAGTCTATTAAAGAAGTTGAAGTTTATGAATTCTGGTTAATTTCTATGCAAGATGAGTTAAATCAATTTGAAAGAAACAATATTTGGGAATTAGTCCCACGTCCTAATGATCATTTTGTTATTGGTACTAAATGGGTTTTTAGAAATAAAATGGATGAGTCTGGTAATATTGTTAGAAATAAAGCTAGGCTAGGTGCACAATGATATAATCTAGAAGAAGGAATATATTATGAGGAAACTTTTGCTCCTGTTGCTAGACTTTAATCAATTATAATGTTGTTTGCATTTGCATCTCATAAGAATTTTACTTTATATCAAATGGATGTTAATAATGCTTTCTTAAATTGTTTTATAATGGAAGAAGTATATGTTGCAACCTCCTGGTTTTGAAAGTGTTGAAAATCCAAATCATGTTTTTAAATTAAAGAAAGCTTTTTATGGTCTTAAACAACCTCTGAGCTTGGTATGACCGTTTGAGTAAATTTTTGCTTTAACAAGGTTTTAAATTGGGACTTATTGACACTACACTTTTTATTAAAACCAAAGAAAATGATATATTGTTAGTGCAAATTTATGTAGACGACATTATTTTTGGTGCCACTAACACATCATTATGTGAAGAATTCTCTAAGTGTATACATAGTGAGTTTGAGATGAGCATGATGAGATAACGCAAGTTCTTCCTTGGGCTTCAAATCAAACAACTTAAAGAGGAAATCTTAATCAATCAAGAAAAATATACAAGGGATTTGCTCAAGAGGTTCAAGTTCTATAATGCCAAAATAGCAAAGACTCTAATGAGCACTACCACAAAGCTTGATAAAGATGAAAAATATAAAAATGTAGATATAAAAGCTTATAGAAGTATGATCAGATCATGGCTTTACTTAACTGCGAGTAGACCGGATATTATGTTCAGTGTATGCATGTGTGCTAGATTTCAATCATGTCTTAAAGAATCACACTTTCATACTATTAAAATAATTTTTAAATACTTACTTGGAACTGTTGACCTGGATTTATGGTATCCCAAGAATGCATCTCTCGATTTAATTGTTTATTCCGATGCTGATTTTGCTGGTTGCTTAACTGGTAGGAAGAGTACTAGTGGAACTTGCCAGTTTTTGGATAGCTCTTTAGTGTTGTGGTTTAGTAAAAAGCAAAATTCTGTTGCATTATCTACTTTTGAGGCTGAATATATATTGCTGCTACTAGCAATTGCTCTCAAGTTTTATGGATGAAACAAACATTGCGTGATTTTGGTTTAAATTTTGAACATGTTTCAAACTTTTGTGATAATTCTAGTTCAATTAATTTAACCAAGAATCCCATTAAGCATTCTAGTACAAAAAATATAGATATCCGACATCACTTTCTTAGAGAACATGTGCAAAATAGAAATATTGTACTTAATTATGTTCACACTGAAAAACAAGTAGCAGATAACCATTAAATGAAGAAGCATTTTGTAGGAATAGACTTGCACTTGGCATCATTCGTATTTACTTGTCTGAACGTATTTGTTAGGGAGAGAAATTTTTTTGTATGTATGTTTGATTAATCGGGAGAATTTTTCTTCTACCACACAATAATTCTATTATTATGGGGGAGTTGAATTTCATGGAAACTTTTTTTGATAATAACAAAAGGGGGAGAATATAGCCACTTTCACAATCTTTTCTTGAGTGGTTTGTAATCATCAAAAAATGGGAGATTGTTAGCTTTATGGCTTCAATCAAACCAAATATTTTGATGATCACAAACCAAGTATAAGCTAACAATTTGAGTGTTTCAAAGTGTCCGTAGCGTATAGCTCGAAAAGATAACCCAATGTCGTCAAATCATCAAATCAGAGTTTAAACGAAGAAGTTATGGTCAAAACAAGTTAGGAGAAAAATCCTACGTGGCAGATGACATGGACAAGTGGACCAATCCTACATGGTGGGTGACATGGACAAGTGAACCATGCAGAAATTGACATGTGACATCAAGAGAACATACTTATGCTGACGTGGCATCCAAGAATCAAACAAATGAGAAGATGACATGTGGCGCTTTCAATCTCTACAATCACTTTCAATCTCTTCAATCACTCTCAATCTTCTCAATCACTCCCAATCTCAAAAATTTCTCAATCTACACTAATTTCTTTTAATCACCATAATGATGTTTTTATTTTATTTTCATACCTGATCTCTTAATCTACACCATTCATCTTTTGTTGCTCTAAATCCAAAAGCTGAAATTCATCATCAAAACTCTATTTAAAACCACCAAATTCTACCATTCTACACACCAACTATCAAAGCAAAATCCTTTGTTTTCAATTCTCCTATCAACTTTTGCAAAATCTTCATTCTCTCCTACACATAACTTGTTTATTTTTTATGAGAGATACATTAGAGTGTGGCTTTTTAGCCATTACATTGGTGCAAAATTCGTGTAATCCACTTGTGTTTTTGAATTCTTTATTTTCAAATTGGGTTTTGTATTAAGGTGTGGGTATACCTTGGATTGTGAGACAAGTAAATTGGTTGGATCCTAAACCAGAAAAAAGATCTTGGGTTTCTCTTTAGCCTAGGACAACAAGAGGGTCGATCAGTTTGGTTCTCACCCGTAAGAGAGTCACTGCAGTAAAAAACCCAAGGAGGAGTCTTGGGAAGTGGAGTAGGAATTTCCAAACCACTATAAAAATTCTCGATGTCGCCATTCTCTTCTCTTCTTTCTTTTAAATTTAGTATTTATCTACTTTTAATTTTTCTAGATTGCATATAGGTTTACTTAAATATTTTTTTCGATATTTCTTCTTCCTGTTAATCTTCTTTTATTGATTGCATAATACCTCCCCCCAGTGTTGCCATAAATTTTAATGGGAGGGTAAATTTGTCCACTTAAAATTTTGTAATTCAACTCTAACCGCATTTTAGCTATTTTTATGATATTTGATTCTTTTGGTCATTTTTCAAATCAAGCTATTTGCTAATTGCTCCTAAAATAAACTTCAAAAAAAAAATAATAATTCACAAGAGAGTGCCCCTCCAATCAAGCTCTAAAAATCAAATGAGGGGGTAATTAATGTATTCATGCATTTACAAAGAAAATAAAGGTTTTACCTCTATCAAATTGATCTCCAAAACATGGTTTAACCCTTTGACCATTAACCTTAAAAATATTACTCGTATTGTCTTCCAAATCGATGGCCCCATGAGGATATACCTTTATAATTTTGAATGGGCCAGACCATCAGGATTTTAACTTATCGGGAAACATTCGGAGTCTGGAGTTAAATAACAAAACCTTCTCACCTACTTGAAAATGTTTGGGTCTTATTCGTGGATCATGCCACTGTTTTGTTTTTTCCTTGTGCATTTTTTCATTTTTCGTACAAAAAATTGCCTAAATTCTTCTAACATATTTAATTTCCCTATTAGAGGCCTTAGCAATGTTATTGTTTGTGGGTGGTAAGCAGTAGCAATCTTATGTTGGACATTATATTTTACTAACACCTTACCTACTACACTATTTACAACATGCGTTCCTTCGTTACTAATTAGACATCTTGTAGTACCATAGCGAGTAAAAATATTTTTTGCAAAACTTGAATGATAGTTCTAGCATCATTTACTGAAGTTGCTATGGCTTCTATTCATTTAGACACATAGTTGACGGGTAACAAAATGTAAATTTTAGGAAATGACAATGGGTACGGTCTCATAAAGTCAATGCTTTATACGTCGAATATCTTAACTTCTCAAATTGGATTGAGAGGCATTTCATTTTTCTAGAAAACATTACATACCCGTTGACATTTATCACATACCTGGGCAGCACGAAATAAGGTGGCCAAAAGAACCCACTTTGTAATACCTTAGCTGCGGTTTTTCAACCAGCAAAGTGCCCACCATACGAAGATATATGGCATGCCTCTATAATTTTTGCTTGCTCTTCTTCAGCGACGCATTTAGGTAAGATATTATCAGGACCTAACTTATAAATATAAGGCTTATCCCACCTATATTTCTTAGCATCATGTAAAAAAAATTTTACCTATCGTGAGTTAAACTCACAATGAAAGATACCACTTAGCATAAAGTTTGCAATATCCACATACCATGGAATGCTATCAATACTAAGGATTTGCTCATCAATAAAGTGTTCTTTGATTGCTGATGAGCCCTCTGGATTAGTGGACTCCAGTCGAGGCAAATGGTCTGCCACCTTGTTCTCTATACATTTTCGGTTTTGAATCTCTAAGTCGAATTATTGAAGAAGTAAGATCCACCAAATCAGCCTTGGTTTCGCGTCCTTCTTAGCAAAGAAATACTTTAAGGTAGAATGGTTAGTAAAAATAATAACTTTAAAACCTATCAAATATGCTATAAATTTCTGAAATGGGATCACACGGCTAATAATTCTTTTTCCGTGATGGTATAGTTAAGCTATATTGCAGTAAAAGTTTTACTAGCATAGTAAACTGCATACAAAATTTTTTTTTCTCTGCCCTAACATAGCTACTAATGCAAAGTCACTCGCGTCACACATCAGTTCAAATGGTAGATTCTAGTCAGGTTCTACTATTATAGGTGTTGAACTTAATGCCTTCTTAAGAGTCTAAAATGAATTCATGCATTCTTCATCAAATTCAAATGTCCTATCAATTTCTAGCAAACGACATAAATGTTTTGATATTTTGGCAAAGTCTTTGATAAAACGACGATAAAATCCAGCATGGCCAAAAAAACTTCGAATACCTTTAACTAACGAGGGTGGTGGAAGTTTTGAAATCAAATAAATTTTAGCCCGATCTACTTCCATTCATTTATTTGAGATTTTGTGACCCAAAACAATACATTCTTCTACCATAAAATAACATTTCTTTCAATTTAAAAGAAGGTTTGTTTTTTCACATCTCTCCAAATCTTTTTCAATATTTTTCAAACAATTTTCAAAAGACTCCCCAAATGCCAAAAAATCATCCATAAAAATTTCAATTACATTTTCAATCATGTCAGAAAAAATTGTCATTATACACTGCTGGAATGTAGCTAGTGCGTTACACAAACCAAAGAGCATTCGACGGAATGCGAATATTCCATAAGGGCACATGAAAGTTGTTCTTTGATGGTCCTCTGAGGCAATTGTTATTTGGTTATACCCTGAGTATCCATCGAGAATGCAGTAGAACTCCTTACCTGCTAGACGATCAAGCATTTGATCAATAAATGGAAGAGGAAAATGATCCTTTTTTGTTACATTATCGAGTTTGCAGTAGTCCATGAAAAGTCTTTTGCCGATTACAGTTCGAGATGGGATCAATTCGTTCTCTTCATTTGTGATGACTGTCATGCCACCCTTTTTTGGCACACATTGAACTAGGATCACCCAGCTACTGTCCGCTATTGGGTATGTCACTCCCACATCTAGCCACTTCATAATTTCTTTCTTCACGACTTCTTGCATTTTAGGATTCAACCTCAGTTGATGTTCGACGGAGTTGCTTGCACCTTCTTCCAAATTTATCTTATGCATTAAAAATGATGGACTAATTCCCTTGATATATGATATCGTGAATCCAATTGTTTTCTTGTAATTTGACAAGACCTGCAATAACAGCATTTCATGCTCATTAAATAAAGTTGTAGAGATGATTACAGGTAAAGTTTTATTCTCTCCTAAGTATGCATATTTTAAAAGTGTAGGCAAGGGTTCTTGTTCTAATTGAAGCGGCTCGATGATTGATGGTTGCATCGCCTTCGATTTATCCTTGCTGAAGTCTCTAAACTCAAACTTCTCCATCGGTGACGAGGAAATGTGTGCATCTCCTTCTCTCTCCATTGCTTCTAACTATTGCTCTAAACCTACAATCACCAAATCACAAAATTCTTCCATTGAACACACGGTTAGTTATCTGAAGAGCCGACCACTCTTCTATTTCATATGGAAGTCGCATAGCATTCAGTATGTCAAATGTTATTTACTTGTCGTTCACCTTCAATGTGATCTCTCCCTTCCTTACATTGAAAATTGTATCTCCTGTTGCGAGAAACTGCCTTCCAAGTATTATAGGGACTTCCAAGTCCACTTCACAATCTCAAATAATTAAATCTACCAGGAAGATAAACTTGTCAACTTTGACTAGTACATCCTCTATTTTTCCCTCAAGTTTTCTAATAGACCTATCTGCAAATTGAAGAGTTACCGTCGTGAGGCGAGCTTTTCCTATATTAAGTTTTTTAAAAATTGACAAATGCATTAAATTTACACTCGCGCCAAGATCACACAATGCCTTTGTAACGCCCCGCGTTACTCAGGTTAGATTACCCTCGATTTTCGGGGTTCTTTTCTTAGAAATTATTTTAATTTAATTTAATTGTTCTATTTCATTTTATTTTGAGCTGCTCCGGTATTTGTTGTGAGTTATTGGCTTTTATGTATGTATTTAATTATTGTTTAACAAAGAGTTTGTTTTCTTTGGCAATTGTCCTAGGTCGTTGGGCCGATTGCTTACTTCTATTATTGGAGATAATTAAGTTTAGGGATGTTGGGAACTAAAATTCTAATCTTTTTTTTTAACAAAAGAGAAAAATAGGGGAAACCCCTAACCCCCAAATCCTTTTGTTTGTGAACCACCAGCCCCCCCCCCCCCTTCGTGCTCTTCTTCTTCTTCTTCTTCCTCTTCTACGAATACCAGTCGTGCCCCTCACCTCTCGACGCTGGCGATCCCTCCCACTGTGGCACGTCCCCAACTCTGGCGAGCAGCAGCGAGCAGTGCACGACGCAGCTCTTGGCAGCGGTTCCAGCGATTCTTCTGCAGGTGGGTGCGGGTTTCGAGGCGTTGGTCCGGCGGCAGTGTCTCGCGGTGGTCAGCGACCTTAGGTGTTTTTTTTCCACGGCGCACAGTAGCGTCGCTCACTTCGGTGTGTTTTCTTTGTGGCAACCATGCGTACAGCCTCATTTGTCACGTTCGGCATCTACCCATAATCCCTTGAAGCCTGTTTTACAGTATCCACGCCAATTCGATTTAGATTCATACTACCCACACCTAAACGAACTCAGTTCGGCGATAACGGACATTTCAAACCCCTTTGGGATCGTTTTCGTTAGGTGGAAGCTTTGTTTTCATTGCTGTTTTTTTTTGTTGCCTAGGTGTTGAATCGAGGCAAGATTTAGGAGCATAGAAGTGCGTAAGTAGTACCTGGGGCGGGTGTATGCGTTGTTGTGTGCTGATAAAAATTATTATTGTTGGCTGTTATTATAAGTGTGTTCTCTTGCCATATTAATTATTGGACATAGTTGTGAGGTCGATACTACTATTGTAAGTTGCTGTTTTTGTTTATTTGATATTTATATAACTTGTATCCATGATTGTTGTCTGAAATATTGGGAGCTGTTTATTGGTATGGTTGGAGATGATTAAGCTTTGATGTTTGAAAACATGTATTGAGAATAAAATGCACGTGTTAGTTTCATGTTATTTAGTGTATGTTGTTAGTTGAAAACTACTGGATTAGGAGTTGCTTATTGGTATGGTTGGAGGTGATTAAGCTTTGATGTTTGAAAATATGTATTGAGAATAAAATGCTCGTGTTCGTCTCATGATATTCAGTGTATGTTGTTAGTTGAAAGCTACTGGATGAGGAGTTGCTTATCGGTATGGTTGGAGGCGATTAACCTTTGATGTTTGAAACCATGTATTGAGAATAACATGCTCGTGTTAGTTTCATGTTATTTAATGTATGTTTGTTAGTTGGAAGCTACTGGATTATTTTTTTTATCGTTGTGTACGATGAAGAGCATGCTGGAATACTTTGTTGTGATTAGATGTGTGAATGACTTATAGATGTCTTGGAGGGATTCGTTGGAGTTATCTAGAGTGGTGGAACGGACTAGTTGTTTGTTATTCCGTAACTTGTCTGAAGTGAAAATGTGGACTAGTCGTTTGGTTATCCAATGCCCTTTCAGAGGATGACTTGGGGAATTATGTGATAGAATCCTAGCGGAGGGCTATGATTCAAATGTGTGGTCTATCGTGTAATGAAAGGGGGATATACAAGTTCATGGCTTAGTGGGCAATGGTCGAGGTGGTTATGTTACTACTGGGTGTTGAGGCTCCGGGAGCAAAAGGTCGGGGGTCGACAGACCAATCTTGGTAGAGATGAGTGTCGAGGCTTCAGGTACAAAGGGTCGGGGGTCGGCATGATGAATCTATTTCATGATGAGTATTGGGTCTAGATGTGGTGGCGGTCAAAGACCAATATGCTGAGTAGTCGTCGGGACATTGGGAATAAATGTCAAGGGTTGATGCACAGTTCAAGGCCTTGGGGATAAATGGCAAGGTCGAACACCAAGTTTTCGTAGAGGAGTGTCGGGACCTTGGGGATAAATGTCAAGATGGCTGATACGACTCGAGGAGTTACACTTGGAGGACTAACATGGAGTGGTGGTTATGAGCAACAGTTCAAGACCTTAGGGATAAATGGCAAGGTCAAACGCCAAGCTTCTGTAGAGGGATGTCAGTACCTTGGGGATAAATGTCAAGGGTCGATACACCTCGAAGAGTTAGACTTGGAGTACTAACTCAGGGTGTAGAACGAGTAGTAGCTCGAGGAAGTTATAGGCTAGTGAGCCATGTGATCGAAGCCACGAGAGTCCTGGTGTTTGGATGTTTTTGTTGAAATGTTAATTTACTGTTATTATTTCTCGATGTTTGATTACCTAGTTATTGTGTTTTATGTTGCTGTGATTACGAGCATGTTGATTGGTGAATAGTTAGTGAGGGCTACTTACGGAGTATTTTTTATACCTACCCCCTACCTTAATTGTTTCAGGTGTAAACAGGACCCTTGACCGTGGTGATGACGTGGAGGAGGATTGACCGAGGATGGACCACTAGCTACGTTCTTGTCTAGGATAGCTGAAATTGTAGTTTCATTGCTAGGAGCATTAGAGACTTATTGTTAGGGGTGTACTAGATATTGGTTTGACTCACAGAACGTTTTGTTTTCTATTCCTTCCTCTTGGGCGAACTGTTGTTTTGCTGTTATTATTATTATTCGAGTCTCTTGTGTACTTTGGGTTGCTGGACCAAATGATTGTTCTTTTTTTTTTCTTATTGGATTTCTAGTCACTGAGGCAGACATATGTTTTCTAAGGAATTGGTTGTGGTATGAACCGCACGGTTGATCTTAAAATATTTGTTTCATGTCTTTTTATTGTAGAGGGGCTGAATAGGGGAGGTGATAGCATTACCTCGATATTTCATGTCGAAATTTCGGGGACATTACACTTTATGTTACCCTTAATGGAAAGGGGTGAATAGGTAATATGGTGATATTACCCCGTTCTTCGTAGTGAAATTCGGGGGCGTTACAGTTGGTATCAGAGCCAAAATGTTCCTGTAGACTGACCTAGTAACTAGGGTGTTTAGGAGTAGTCGTCCCGGTCAGCCTTCTTGTTGTCACCAAGTACGCCTCATGATTGTTCTTTATGAACTTATATGTCCCCCATCTTAAATTGCTTTTTTGTTCAATTCTTTCCTCATCGGTTATGGTTGTGGCTCTACTTAATTAGGCATAAGTGTTCACTAAGTGGACTAGTTAGACTGTACTTGATCTTGCACTTATGTGGAAGTTTCGACTGCCACACTCCTTTGAGACTATGCTTAGAGTAACGTGCTAACGTTTTGCTTGATGATGTTGTGCTCTTCCATCCAGACAATGCCACCGCGTCGTAGTATGACGTTACGTGCAGACGTCAATCCAGCCCTCGGAGGTGAGAATGTGGCGGACCCACCGCCCCCTTCGGCTCATGTTCAGGCAGGGGTAGTTCCTCCAATTCCTCCAGCAGAGGCTCAGGGTCGAGTGAATCTCCCAGTTCCCCGACAGTTCCCCATGTGAACCCTTAGGTGGCGTTGCTTGCGGTGGCATTGTAGGCACTGATCAATAACACAGCTGCGGTTGGCGGTGTACAAGCTCAACCACCCCGACATTTTCATGCTCCTCAGGGCGAGGCCCAATTCATCAAGGATTTCAAGTGTTACAAACCCCCTACCTTTGACGGAGGAAGCGAGAAAGCGACAGCAGCAGAATAGTGGGTCAGAGAGTTGGAAGCTCTTTACGCGTATCTAGGTTGCGAGGACCAGTTCAAGGTTAAGGGTGCGGTTTTTATGTTGAGGGGCGAGGCCCTGAATTGGTGGGACTCAGTAGCGGCGGCAGAAAACCATGCTAATGTACCGGTTCCGTGGGCAAGGTTCAAGGACTTGTTGTACGACTACTATTTCCCGGAGACTGTGGAAGATACGAAGGAGGCAAAGTTCCTCCATCTCACCCAAGGAACCTTAACGGTAGCACAATATGAAAGGAAGTTTACGGAACTCTCCCGTTTTGCTATGGAATTAATTCCCACCGAGGCACTGAAGATCAAGAGGTTTGTTAAAGGCTTGCGCAAAGGGATTAGGGGCGCCTTAATTATGGATAAGGATGTCTCTAACAAGGCCCAACCTCTACTAAAAGTCGGTTCATCTTCAGGTGTGAAAAGGAAACTCCCTCCGAATTATGCCGACCATCTATTTAGAGCACCCCAACGCCAGGCTCAATAGTAGGGCATGCTGCTAGTCTGCCCCTCCTGTCAGAGAAGACATGCGGGGCAGTCTTGTACAGGAATTAAGGTCTATTTCAGGTGCGGGAGAGAATGGCATTTTGCAAGAGAGTGTCCCATGTCAGCCGCAAATATACAGAGGCTAGGTCAGAAGGCCCCCTCAATAGTTTCAACGTAGGGAGGTAACCAGAAGGCTCGTGTTTTCACACTTACCCGCAAGGAAGCGACGAATTCCGAAGCCGTTGTCACAGGTATTTCTTCCTTACTATGGGTTCTTGGGTAACACGTGTGGGTTTTATATCTTTATCCTTGTATAATCTTTCAGGTACAATCTTAGTCCATAATGTGCCTGCTTACGTATTGTTTGATTCGGGGTCAAGTCACACTTTTATTTCCACTGCTTTTGTTCGTCAAGCAAACCTCAAACTAGAGCCGTTCGGTTTTTTGTTGTCAGTATTTACGCCATCCAGGTCAGTTATGATTGCTAGTCAAATGGTGAGAGCAGGCGAGTTATCCTTCGACAATCAGACGCCGGAGGCAAGATTGATCCAACTGGACATGCGGGATTTTGACGTTATATTGGCATGGATTGGCTAGCTACCAACCAAGCCAACATTAATGCTCGAAAAGGGAAGTCTCCTTCTAACTACCTTCTGGTTGGAGCTTTACGTTTCAAGGAGTTATGGGTGGAGTTCCAAGGCCAGTCTCAATGCTGAAGGCAAGGCGCCTATTATAGCGTGGTCCTTGGGGTTATTTGGCGAGTGTCGTCGACACTAGAAAGACTACACCCAGTATCGACTCCGTCTATGTGGTCAAGGAGTTCCTGGACGTGTTCCTTGAAGACCTCTCGGGGCTACCCCCTATCCGTGATTGGACTGTTGCATCGACTTGTTACCCAGGACAACCTCCATTTCAAAGGCACCGTAACGTACGGCTCCAGCGGAACTTAAGGTGCTTAAGGAAACCTTAGAAGAGCTTTTAGACAAGGGCTTCATTCACCCGAGTGTGTCTCATTGGGATGCTCCAGTGCTTTTTGTGAAAAAGAAAGATAGATCTATGCAACTTTGTGTTGACTACCGAGAGTTGAACAAGGTGACGACAAAGAATAGGTACCCCCTTCCTCGCATCGATGACCTCTTTGACCAACTAAAAGGAGCAAGGATGTTATCGAAGATAGACTTACGATCGGGATACCACGAGTTGAGAATTAAGGACATCGACATACTAAGGACAACCTTCAGGACTAGGTATGGGCATTTTGAGTTTATTGTAATGTCTTTTGGACTCACTAATGCCCTTGCGACATTCATGGACCTCATGAATTGGGTTTTTAAGGAATATATACTCACCCCCTACCTTAATTGTTTCAGGTGTAAATAGGACCCTCGACCGTGGTGATGACGTGGAAGAAGCTTGACCGAGGACCACTAGCTGCGTTTTTGTCTAGGATAGCTGAAATTGTAGTTTCATTGCTATGAGTATTGGAGACTTATTGTTAGGGGTGTACTAGATTTTGGCATGGAACATTTTTTTTTCTATTCCTTCTTCTTGAGCGAACTGTTGTTTTGCTGTTATTATTATTATCCGAGTCTCTGGTGTACTTTGGGTTGCTGGACCAAATGATTGTTCTTTTTTTTTCTTAATTGATTTCTAGTCACTGAGGCAGTCATACGTTTTTTTAGGAATTGGTTGTGGTATGAACCCCACGGCTGTTCTTAAAATAATTGTTTCATGTCTTTTTGTTGGAGAGGGGCTGAACAGGAGAGGTGATAGCATTACCTCAATATTTCATGTCGAAATTTCGGGGACATTACACTTTATGTTACCCTTAATGGAAAGGGTTGAATAGGTAATATGGTGAGTTACCCCGTTCTTTGTAGTGAAATTCAAGGGCGTTGCAGCCCTACCTAAATCTTTGCCTCATACTGAACAGGGGATAGTAAAACTTACAAGATCTTTGCACTTAACTGGTAGGGGATTCCTTAAGGCATCGCTACTATATTTAGTTAATGCAACTGTTTCGTGTTTCCCTAACTTCTTTATCCTATAAACAATATCTTTTAAAAATTTGGCATAATTAGGCATTTGTTCTAGGCCATCCACTAAAAGGATGTTTATCTGAAGTTGTTTCAAGATATCGGAAAAGTGACGAAAGTGAGTATCCTGATTTTCCTTTACCAAACGTTGGGGAAAAGGAGGAGGAGGTCTAGAGATACTTACCTGTGGGGCAGTTGGCCGACTTACCTCAATTTCAATTGGTTGGTCTGGTTCTGTTGCATTCTCCTTTTCCTTTGAAGGACAAGATGATTTTTCATCCGACATTTTTTATCATTCATAAACTAGCCCCGATCCAGGTTATAATTGGTTTACAATGCTCCTTACCTTCTCTTTTGGGCTCCTCCGTACTGCTAGGTAATGTACCTAGAGGTCGACTCTTGAGGTCATTGACGAGCTGCCCCATTTGAGATTCCAAATTCCGCATAGCGGCATCATTTCGCGTCATGTACTCATTCATTGTACTGGTATTGGTCATGCATTCCTTCATCATGTTTTCTATACTACACATGTTACGCTGCACTGGTTGCGGTGGAATTTTCTGTTGATTGTACTGTTGTGGAGGTGGAGGTAGAATTGGTGTCGTCGAGAATCCAGTACAATTATAAGTCTACTTGTATTGTTGGTTTTGTGCTTGACCCATAGTACTAGAACTTCCTTGCCCACTCCATGAAAAATTTGGATGGTGTCTCCATCCTAGGTTATAGGTGTTCGACTAAGGGTTAAAGGTCCTTTGATTCCCTTGCCCTACATAACATAAAGAAGCCAGATTAGACGGGCAATTTTAAGCGTTGTGAAAATCTCTACAATAATAACAAATAGATTCAGTCATATGATAAGCAGTTGCAAAATTAGTAATTGTTGTTGGTGCAGGTGCGATATTTTTCCCTTGCATATTCTTCATCATTTGCATAAGGGTATCTATTTGACTCTGCATTGATGCTGCAACATTTAGAGTTAATACTCCAGCTTGATCTTTTTTCTTTGGTTGAGTCATTGATCTCTTCGAGCATCATAGATTGTTATGTTAAGTTAATTGATCAATAATGGTAACGAATCTCGTTGAATGTCTTAGAAGAGAACTTTTCATTCACGGTCGTGTTTAATATAATTTTTGTTGGTATATCACAACCTCGATAGAAATGTTTGATTTTCACACAGGTCGGAATTCCTAGGTTCGGGCAACTCCTCGGTAGCTCCTTAAAACGTTCCCATGCTTCATTGAAAAATTCATTCTCCCTTGGCCTAAAGGTGATGATCTTTTCCCTTACGTCCGCGATTCTTGTGGGTGGAAAATATTTCGCATGGAATTTGTCCATGGATCCTCATGTAGTAATGAAGTTAGGAAGGAAAGCGTTCAACCATGCTGTTGCTTGACCTGAAAAGGAAAAAAGGGAATAATTTTAGTCTTAAAGTATCATCAGATATTCCTGGTAATCTAAAAGAATTTGCCACTTTAATAAATCATTTAAAGTGAAAATGTGGATCATCATATGATAGTCCCGCAAACTGGTCAATAGTGTTAAGCATTTGAAGCATCATCGGTTTGAATTTAAATTGGGCATCTTCTGGAATTGGATTTATAATGCCCGAGTTTAAGTTCTGTAAAGTAGTGCTCGCATAGTCGCGCATTGCAATATCTCTTCGGTCAGCCAATAAGATTGTATTTGGCACTTCAGTTTCTGTCATCTTGGCGATTACTTCCTCGGACTCCTTCTCTCTTTCTTTCTCTTTTTTGATTTTCGATTGTTGTTTTCTGAGTCTATGTTCATGCCTTAACCTTTTTCAAGTTTTCTCCATCTCGAAATCGTACGGAAGCAAGTGTGGATTTGTGCTCATGTACTAATGCTCACTTTTGAGGTTAGATAGGGGGATATTTTTAGAACAGAAATGGTGTAGTGATTGCACACATAAAAACAGTTCACAGAAAATAAAATTAAAACAAAAACAAAGTCCCTGGCAACAACACCAAAAACTTGTTGCACCTCTACTTAACAGCTCGAGGGTAAGTGCAAGTGCACTGACTGGGTGTTTATGCTGAACGCACGCACTAAGCGTGGTAACAATTATATAGATGCAAGCGCACACCTGTCAGAGTAATATAAAATGGATGGAGTATCCAAGTATCGATCCTCAAGGACTTCTAAATAATTTCCAAACTCTGAAGTTTTAAAGAATAGTGAATGTTGAAATGAGTGATTCTTGTAAAATGGGAAGTGGTCACAAATAATGGTTTTGGATTTGGGATTTGGACTTATAGTAATAAAACCTAGCCCGATTTACTTCAAGTTAGCCAACAAAGAATCAAGGACATGCTAAGGATAATATGCATTTTACTTTAGAAACTAACGACTACGCTTCTCACTTTACTTATGTCTAAGCAAGTTCAAAGTCCTAAGACATTCCCTAATATGTCTACTATGAGGTATATCTTAGTTTTAGGATGGAAATAGTCGCAACCTCGGGTTAAGGTCCTATGTCTAGGCTACTTAAGCGGAACCCTTATGTCTAAGGCGCTCATCTCCTCGGTTTAACCACTCAACAATGCAAATAAGCAACCTTTTCAGTATTGACTTGTTAAGACTTACAGTGGCCTTCTCTAAATCCTAACTTTTTGGGAAAACATGTTGAGCAATGAATGGAAAGCAAAAACACTACCTCTTAGCAACCCTTTTTAGACATAAAAGGCTAACTATCCATAACCGGGCTAGAGACGGGAATTTAGAAAGACATATTGAAGAAAATACAGCAAGTAAAATGGTTGAATGTGGAATGCATGTGTGAAAAACAAAAGTTAACTAACGGAGAGTTTTTATCGGGATTGAGAGCTTCGCCCTTCTCTTTCAAGCAAGGGGGAGTGTCACGTGCTCTTTCCTCCAAAAACATAACTCTCTTAACTAAAAATAAAGTAAAGGCAAAGGGAAGATAAGCAAAGTGCTGGATTTTTATATATTTGAATAAGTAGAAAATGACTAAGTACAAATGGAAACAAAACAAGCTCAATAAAGGAATGTAAAGTGCTTGGAATTTAAAAACCAAAAGCAACTAATGAAAGCAACTCAAAAGTACTTAGAAAGCAACAAAGAAACACTAAAAATGATCAAGAGAAGGAAGCAAGGCTTGATGATTTTGGTGGAGAAGTTGCTGGAATTTATAGCTGTGCAGAATTGATTAGGTAGGTCCTAAAACGATGGTGAATCACCCATTTCCAACTCTTTTGACTGACCAAATCGTGCTCAAACTGATAGTGGAACACTTCTTCTACACGTATGCATCGGTTGGAACCACCAAAACGCATTGGAAGACGCGTTTCATTAAGGGCAAAGTTGGAAGAAAAACTGTTTTTCTGCAGGCACGCAGGCGCCTGGCGCCTCCCATGAAGCTTTTCTCGTCTTTTTGCTTCTTTTGATTAATTTGCACTCCCAAATGGTCCTAAAATGTCATAAATACAATATAAGCCAACCACAAACCATAATATATGAATTTTGCATGAATTGGAACTCAAACGACCGAGAAAAACCCGAAACAAAGCTGAAACATTGTAAAAACAGCATCTAAAACCTTCTTTTTACGCATGTAAACAAGCGTAATCATGCACACTATCACAAGTAATAATATGGAAATACTCCAAGTTCATCTCGGACGATTTTCTTTTAAAATAAAATTGCAAACTGCTTGAATGAGCATCAGTTCTCCAGAGGCTGGTACGCGATCGAGTGGTGCCACGTGGGCTATCTAGACTCGGGGGCAGCCTTGGAACTTTGAGTGTTACTGAGAAGGCAGGAATACGTCCGAGTGGAAGCTCTATTCAGGTCCTCTAACCGTGGAAATGCCTTTGAACATCAGTTCTCCAAAAACTGGCACGCGGCTGAGTAATGCCACGTGGGCTATCCAGACTCGGGGACAGCTTTGGAACTTTGAGTGTTCCTGACAGGCTGGCGGTGGCATGGTGCTCCACATCGATTTCAAGCATGTTAGCGTACTCGTTACCTTATCTAGAGGCGCCGAAAATCGTCTTTGGGCTGCGTTTCCCATATCGTCGCTCCTTCGATATTTTGGCATTATGTCGCGTGCACTTCGAGGCATTCCTACTGAGTCATGTGTTATGTCGCTTCACTTATTTGGGAATACGGAGCCACGCGCCTCCGCCAAAGCGACATTTGGATGTTTGATCCAATGGCTAGTGGTCGCCTCCTTTCCCTTTAAATTGAGGGTTAGCTCTTACTTCAGCCGTTATGATTCTTTCTCCTTTTACTTTCCTCCAGTCTACCTACCAACAGAAGAAAGCTCGAAACTTCCAATAACAACCCCATCTGAGTGGATACTCCTTCGGAGAATGGTCCTGCTTTCCCGGAGGGACACCCCATCGACGGGAATGAGGACTACCTTCTCTCCAATCGAGAGGAGGTTTCTCCAGAGGAAGAGGATGACCTGGTTTCCAACAGAGGGTACCCATCGGAGGAAGAAGACGACGTGGGCGAGGAAGAAGTAGAGGATGGGACCAGTGGGGGAGAGGGGGGTGAATCCTTGAACATATCGGCGAGTTTCCTAGAATTTGGAGTTGCTCCTTCTTGGGCTCCTCCGAACCTTGCTCAATTGAGTACGGACGAACTCATCACGCGGATTTGCGAATTGGAGCGGGACCTTAGCAAGATGTGGTTGGAACATATTGACGCTGAGAACGGCCACCGTTTTGCCGTGGAAACGGTTCAAGAAGTCCTCTGAGGGATGGAGGAGACGAAGCAAGCCTACCAGTAACTCTTTCGCAGGGTCATTAACGTGTTTTAGCAAAAAGTAGTTGAATTTGAAGAATAAGAAAACCACCAAAAATAACTGATGATGTTTATACATGGAAGGTGTTCATGGAGCGATGAAGGTGTTTCCATCACCAGCGTTTCCATCCGGATGTGAGTTCCCTTGTCATAAAGGTAAAAAGAAGCTAAATGGGTGCTGTTTTCTAACGTTTTAAATTCGGAAACCATTATTTAAGCTTGGTTTAGTGTCCAAAACCTTTCATTTTAAGTTATCTTAGGTTATACATGCACATAGGACGTTTTTACATCATTTAGAGTTGATTTTTAACGGAAATTACACTTATGTGCAGAAAAATTCCGAGCTAGGCGCCTGACGCCTTCCCCAATCTTGAGATTGCCCTTAATGTAAAACGCACGTTTTGGTGTGATTTAAAGCCTTCCCAAGCTCTGCCACGTGTCTTCCATGCATTGAAGGTTGCCAATTCAACAACTAAACAACCAAAAGGTGTTTGAAATGGATGGCTCTCCACAAAGCTCTCAACCTCCTAACCACCTTGAAGTCCCTATAAATTCAGCAGCTCATTCTCTTCATTCATCATCCCGGAGTGATCATTTCAGCTTTAACATTAATTCTCAGTTTATTTACATTTCCTCTTTAAGTTTTTGAGCTGTTATTGTTTTAAACCTTACTTATTTCTAGTTCAGCCTTTATTTCCAGCTTATTAGTCTTGAATTGTAAGTTTAATCTTGTTTAATTAAAATTCCAGCAAGTTCTTTGTTACTCTTATCTCTCTCTTTCTCATTACGAAGTTGTAATCACTCAACCTTGAGGAATCGACCGAGTATTGCTCCCCAATCTTGAAAGAGAACGGGTTAGGGTCATTCGGGTTACAACTATACCATTTTTAGCTTGTTTTAATCTTTTAATCATGTTGTCTACTTCCATCAACATTAAATTCTGTTTTTCCTTTATCATCATGAGCTAAATTTATTTTTCCCAAGCCCGGTTATGGATAGTTAGTTAAAGTTTTTAAAATCCAACAAGGCAAAAGGCGTTTTTCTCCTCTTTTATTACTTAAAGTTGTTTTCATAAGTTAAAACTTGATTTGGCCAATGAATGTTTTAACCAAGCATCAATACTGAAAGGGTTGATACGTTTTCACAACTTTAATGATTTAACTTTAGAGAGAAATACTTTAGACATAAAGATTTCGCTCGGGTAGCCTAGATATAGGACCTCGACCTAAGGTTACGGTTGGTTTTTACTAAATTAAGTTATTTTTTCTAATAGACATATTAGGAATGGACTTAAACCTTCAAAATCACTTAGACATAAGAAGATAGCGAAGTAAAACCGAAGAAAATTTATGAGAGGCGCCTAGCGCCTAGTTGGAAAAAGTTTGCATAATTTTAGCTAATTTGAAGTAACTGGGCTGGGTTTATTGCATGAGCTTTTAAATATCAAAACTATCATTATCCTTATTATTTGTTACCCTAAATTCAATTACAAAGTCACCGATCATTAATATTTCCTATAAAAAACTTCATTTGTCCCTGAGGATCGATACTCGGAATACTCGTTCCGTTTTACTACTTGTGACGGGTGTACACTTGCGCTCTCATTTATTTTGAATCCAAAATCCCAAACAGGATGGTACTTGCATTTACAAATCAATGCAGGTATGCAAAGTAACTTTTATGAGAACATGACAATGTTTGTTTACTGTCCATAGAAGACGAATGCTCTGTTCTTGTTTTAAAATGAATTTAAATGATATCCTGTTTCTTGCGAATTTTGTTAGAGATTTCTATATACCAATTAATGCAAATATTTAAAACCAGACTATATATTATTTGATAGTGATGGAAATCTAAGTGTAAATATGAGTGTGGTAGTTATGCATATATACACACTGGTGAAAAATATGCAAATAATCGAAGGTAAATATCAAAGAAGCATTTATGGGATCAATGTCAGTATCTATAGTAGTTTGCACTCGTGTCGCACTTCTTTTTTGGGGTCAATGTCGGTATCTACAAAGGCAATATCCACAACGATACAACAATCACTCCCCAACTCATTCAATAGAACCGATAGAACCCATGTCACATCCCTCATAATAAAAAACTTGTTTACACCATTATTGAACAACGAGAGGCGTGCAACTTCCTTTTCATCGGGTAAATGAATATTTCTGGTAATGCATTCCATGAGATGAGATAAGATACTGTCATTACGAACTGACATCCGAGTGATTTTGAAATCGTTGTAGACATTGTTGCTTGTAATTATGACAAGATTTGTGACATGTTTATGTGAACGCATATTTACCTCTCGTTTCTAGATTATTGAATTTTTTTTGTATATAAGCCTAACTTACCTTTCATGTTACTTGGATTTACTTATGATCATTGACTCTCAACCTTTGATGCATATTATTGTTGACTTTATGTATATTTATTTGAGTGTAAATATCATCGAAATAGTTATATATATAAACATTGGTGAAAGTTTATACAAATAATCAACGATAAATATACAATAAGTCAATATAAATATAAAACTAACTATGTATTATTTGATAGAGATAGAAATATAAGTGCAAATATCATTGAGGTATTAAGCATATATACACATCGGTGAAAATTGTGACAATAATTACAGGTAAATATCCAAGAAGCAAATAAATATATTATAACCAAGTTAACCATTATTTTGATAGAGATGAAAATCTAAGTGCAAATATGATTATTGAGGTAGTTAGTCTTGGTTAAAAAAAGTATATTAAAGTTGGAAATAAAATTGCTCAATAAGGATCCAAAATTAAGTTAACACTAAATTTGGTTTGAAAATTAATTTAACAATAAAATCGATTTTATAAAAGAATTCAGATTTAATTTATTCCTAAAATTGTCCTTCCAAAATGAAATAATCTAATGTAAAACCAGTTATCCCTCACATAAGGGAAATACAAGTTTGTTTTTAAATATAATAAATCTCAAATTAAACTAAGGTTTAAAAATAGAATAAGGGTAAAGTTGTAAAATCAACCCTCTTTAAATTCTCTTGAGAATTTGGTTCGCAATTTGTGCCAATTATGATATTATTGGTCATTTATTAAAATGAGGTTCAAATCTAGCCACCCACTTAAATTATCCTTTGACATGAGACCTTGTAACCTCACCTTTTAAGTTTTTATTTCTTTTATTTTTATTTATTATTTTATTTTTTTTACATTCACTGACTCTTTTGTTTCCTTACATGGATGATCTTGTAATCATCTCCATAGTAATATGTTTTTGGAATTATTAATAATAAATGTAATTGCAGTAAAAATTTGAGAAACAAACACCTAACTAATTAAGGTTGAGAAGTTACCTCTATCTTGTTCTCTTTAAAAAAAATTCAAGTCGTCTATATCTATTTATCAATCATCGACAGTCTAACTGAAATATTATTGTGTAGCTCAAACCACTCTACAATTTAAAGTTGAGAGTGTGGAAATGAGAGGTATGTATAAGAATTTTAGATCTGGTAACTTAATATAAAATTAATAAATTTCTAACCTGTCTTTTTCAAATAGGTTTTTCCGCAGTTTGATAAAATCTCTAAACTTTTAACTCTAAAATTAAATAATAAAACACACTCATAATGAATTATAAATAAATATTAAAATGTAACATATCATATTTTTATTTTATTTTTAGTATTTTTTTTCCTTCCTCCAATGGTTAATCTTGTAATTCCATCGTCTGAGCAGTTGTAGATACACTTCCCTCCATAACAACCACCTGTGAAGGACACCTCTCCATTTCCTTCCCCCATAGCAAAATGTAGAGTCCAATTATCGCAATCGCCGACCCCAACAAGCTGGTGGAATGATTCATGGGCATTATTGTCACTAATTGTGTTATTAATATACAAAATAATTATAGAATTGGACACAAATTGTTACCAATTTGGGTGCTTGAGAATGAGATTAGAAAGAGAACAAATTTAGGAGTTGGTTATATTAGTTAATTACTTTCCGAGATAGAGTGGGTCGTGGAAGACGGGAATGCTGAACACGGCAGCAATTATCTGAACCAGTGGGTTGAAGGCTGCAGTGAAAACTGGACCTCTCTTTTTAACGCACCATGACATTCCCACCACGCACAGCCCCGATCCGATCATCCCCTGCCATTTCAATTTAGATTTCAGATTCCCTACAAGCCCGAGCACAACAAATAAATTCATTTTAAAAGTACTTACGGAGTATAGAACAGTGAGGATTTGAATGCTGCCACGAAGGGTCCAGGAGGAAAGCGTGGCGTCCGTGAGGAGGCCGAAGACGGCGGACTGAGTGGCGGCAAAGAAGGACATGATGGCGGTGCTGGTGTACTCGTACGGATATCTCTTCCCGATGTCAGACTGCAGGAGATACCAGGACGACCACAGCAGGGTTCCACCAACCAGAGCTATGCACCCCAACGTCCAACTCGTCTTCTTCACCGCGGTGGCAGCGGCTTTTTTGGCTGTGTACGAACTGTTGGCCAAAGCCGGCCCTTTGTACGCGATCAACAGCGCCACGCCAGAGATGCAAACCACTGTCCCTAGCGTCTTTGCTTTTCCACTGTTTGAATTCAACTCCACCGTCTCCATCCTGCCCACCCGGAGGCCGGAAAAATAATATTAATCGAAATGGCCGGGTTCACCTTTATTTTCCAAATGGGAGTGGGAAGTTTTAAAAATAAAAATAAATTTAATTTTTTAAAGTTTGAGAGTTTAATTTTTTAAAATGAGAAGTCTTAGGGGTGCAGTTTTTTTGGCTTTATATTATTTTTATAATTGAAAATTTGGGGGTAATTTTAACAATTATCATACTTCAAGTGCAATTTGTTGACTTGAAAAAGATCACGTGTTTAATTTTTACCATTGAAAGTTTAAGGTTGTAATTCATACCTTAGTGGTAGTTAATGCAATTTGTCCAAATAAAAAATTGAAGTACCTAAATAGAAGAGCCATGATAAAAGTGACAACAGGGATCATGTTTAGAAATGCACAGGCAAAAGCGGCAGAAGTGTGTTCGATGCCCAAAAGAAAGCAATATTGGGTGAGCGAAGCCCTACAAGGTGGAAGCACACTAATCAATTCTCAATTCTCAATTCTCAATTCTCAATTCTCAAAACATACAACAACTAACCCAATAATGGAGCTTAAGTACAAGTAACAAAGGATGCGGAAGGAGAGTTTCGCTCGACCATCCCTACAAGTGAAAGCACAGAAAGAAGAAGAAGAGAGGAAAAAAAAAAAGCCAAACCAAATTCGAATTATTCAAAATATAAAAAATAAAAAAAAAGAAGAAAAATTTATAAGGAAGGGAAATTAAGACCTCTCATAAAAGTATGCAATGGGGGCCAAAGAAATGGCAGCAATTCCAAGGCGATAAGTTATGAGAACCAAGTGGTTCATTCCATCATTAATTACGGTCTCCATCAGAATAGTCACTATGGCAAAACCCAAATCTACACCCACCATCGCCATCAACGGCTTCATATCCTTCATGCCCTTTGTCTCTCAATTCCTAGTTTTTCAATTTCTTAATTGTCGTCCTTTGAGAAATACAAGGTTTGTGTCTGTGGAGGATGTAAATATTTATAGACGTACTGAGGGCCACTTTATCTCTCTCTACCAAACAAGTTGGCCACAAACTAAGATTAGTTCAAATCCTTTTCATAACTAGTTTTTTTTTTCTTCTTTCTTTTGGTAAGGAAATTCGTACCCTATTAAGTTCGGTCTGTCCAAGGAAAAGGGTTATCTATTCCGCTTGGTGAGGAACTTATAAAAAAGAGGTGAGCACTCTAATTTCTAAGTCGGTATAGATGATTGAAAGTAAGTAATATATCTCATGAGGGAGTCGAGCATACCAGAATTGGGGTTTACCCGACTGTCTTATAAGTGATCGTCATATTGGATTGGTTTAGTTAAAAGGTCAATATTATAGCTCTCAATCTCTACAAGAGCTAGCCTATATCAGTGGGCAATGAGAAGTTAGGAAGGTGTGACGGTTATTCTCCTTACGAATCCAAGTCGTCAGTTGTGCCGCTTATTTGACGGCTGCCATTATTCCACATGTGTAATCTTCGAATATTACGATCGTAGTCATTTGTCATATCCCAATGCGGGCGCGACACTAATCTGTTTCCTTATTTTCGATTAAGTGCTGGATGTTTCCTCTCCCACTTTTGATATTATGGAGAGGATTTTTACCCTTTGTTTTTGTCGTAGTTGCCTTCTATTTTCCAAGTCAGTTGTGCGTCTATTACCGCTCTTCTTGAACTCTGTAATTTCGCACCCTATAGAAGTGTTGGGACAAGGGTCCCTGACGTTTCATCTCAAGGCAGCGATTTGTTAGGTGGGATGACCTCAACTTCTATGAAAGACCCATCGAATATCGAGTCCAGCTGTTTAAAGTTGCTCCTTAGTTTTGGTATAGGTACAACGATATGGTGAATGTCAAGATGCGATTGCCTCACGAGGGTGAGTCAATCAGCAATTCCCCTTTGGGCATGCAGGATTTTATGACAAAATGTTTGTTGTTGGCATCAAGTTGGCCATCCAGCCTTTTGCCTAGCAATTCTTGAGTGAATTCAACCTTGCTCAAGTGCTATTGGGATCGAATGTATAGAGTACCTTGCTCGGGTCTTTCAATCTCTGGTGACGCTTTTCAGTCGCGGTAAGGAATTTGATATCTTTACAATTGAGCAAATGCTTGCCACTCACCAAGTGGAGAAGATGTAAAATTTTCATGGTTTCTTTTATAGGCCTTCTCTACCTAGACGTGGTACTTTGAATGTTTTGTGGCAGCAAAAATGATGCTAGAAAATTGAAGCTAATTCGTGAAAGTTAGCTGGTTAGTTTTTATGCCCTAAACTCATGGTTTCTAAATGTAAAACAAATTATTTGTTCAATAAAGTTTTGTTTGAAGTTTTAGAATTGCATTGACCCAAATCCAATAAACTAACATCCGAGGTAATTTAATGTAACTGGAATAATATATAACTGATATACATGATATATAATTCACATACACGTTATATAGTAGATATACAGTCGGATAATGTTCTAATAATAACCTAAATGATATATAGTATATGAATAAGGTTGGGTTTTTCCTGTTGACACTATTGATACGACCCACTTTGTAAAAGTTACAAATGACTCAATTTGAATCGTTTATGTGGAGACATGCAAGTGGGGGTATCCTATACCATGAGTTTGTATAAGATCAAACCACAAAACTACTATCAATCTTTAGTTGTAACACCATTAACTAATTTGATTAAGATTTCACAAGATGACCATGTAACTCGATCTCAATCCAGAGGAGTGATTGACTTCTGCCCATGAGAAATTGTCCTTAGATTTGTATGGGTGAGAGTTGCCCGAGACACCGACTCAACATGTCTATCATCTTGGGGACTAGTATGAGTGGGGAGCTGAGAACATAACTTCGCAAGATGGAATTCACTCATTCCCGACTTTAGGGTAAGTAGATGAGTGTTACTTTAAGTGCTGACTTTAAGACTTGAACAAGGGGTCTCACTAGTCCGAGAGGGACTTCTGTTTAATTGTCAATATCCATGGACAGAACAAAACTTGGTAAGTTCAAATTAGTGAGCCTTCATGACATAGTCATAGGAATCCATGTGGTTGACCTATGTGACAAGCAGTATGCTCCACCAAAGAGGAGTGACACTTGGTTAAAGGTGGCTCATAATAATACACAGATGAATGAGTATTTAACTCATAATTTACCAAGTTTTAATAGATGTTTTATTAAATATTCTATATAGATTTAGAAGAAAGAGAATCAAACTTAGACAATTATTTTCTATACTTATAAATATTTTCAAGATAAATTAAACTATTTATAAAAAATTATGAGATTAAGACATAGAAGTCTAAATTGTTTACTTTATATTTTTATATAAAATAAGAAATACATATAAAAAAGTTTTTAAAGGGTTTTGTTTAGTTATTCAGATTCCATAAATTTCAAATTAAAAATTAAATAAAAAAATCAATAGAATTTCAAAATTTTGATGATTTATAGAGAAGAAAAAATGATATTTATATACTCATTTATATAAAAAAAATTACCTACATAGCAACAATATATAAATTAAAAATAAAACCAACCCTTTAAATTTTTTGTTACAATTATAAATCAAAGCGACGATCAAGAATAAAGAAAATTTCCTAATTTTTTTATAAAAAATGACGTAGAACCACACCAATTCTATCATTTTCAAATTCTATGATTTTTTTTCTTTCGTCTTTTTCAATTGACACAAGAATTTTAAATTTTGAAGCGAAGGAGCAATAATGCTAAAATAAAGATTTTGGACTAGTAATATTCAACAATTAGATTTTAAAAAATTATAATAAAAAAATATATTAAAAATAACTCAATACGGCGAACTCAAGAGTCAAACTCTAACTCTCAACGAGGATTGGAGACATGGACAACACTAAACGGAAGGAAATATTTGAAATAATATAGTAATTATTAATATATATTTTAAAATTTAGCAGAGTTGGAGTTCCTCAAATGGATTTGTCTCTTCTTACTCTCAAAGTGGACAATATCATAATATCGGTACTATTTTTGTTAATGATTTGACCTATCAGCCACATTTAAAAATAATGATTCCAATATTCTATGAAATAAAATAATATATATGTCGGAAAAGAGGAGATACATATTCTGGTAATGTCAATTGAGGTTATGGCACGAAGAACAATGTGCCAAATCCAAAGAGAAACATTGTGGAAAAGGAAATCGTGGCATGTAAAAAGCTTAAATAGAGAAAGAAAGGCAATATTGAAAGCGACTCTAACCAACAATTTTTTTTTTCCCTTTAGAACAAGACATTCTTAATTCCGGTCTCCCCCTCTCATTCATTATATAAGTTATAGGGCGTAAATTGTAATCAATATATATTAAATTTTTGCTTTTACCAACACTGCACGCTGGGAGTCTGTTTCCAAAAAAAAAAAACATCTGCATGTTGGAGTCTTAGCAATTTGGATGGGGAAGATTCTCTGTGCTTTTTCAAAGATGTAATTTCTCCTGATTTCTCTTTATCTTGAAATGTAAACAGCATTTCACATGGATGAATTTGAACTAAAAAGTAGAATTATGCTAATTTTGGATCTAGAGTTTGCAATGTCTGTCATACTTGTGAGTTTTTAGACCACCTAGTCTAAAAAATATTTGTAAATGAATCAACAAAATTGTAATTAGATGCTTCACGTTCTTTCAACATGAGTTTCTGCAATATCAGTTCTTAGGATGATACTTTATAAGTTTGTTCTTTAATTAATGAATTTACAGCATGGTTGTTGCAAATGAAAGGCGCATAATTTTAGCAATTAATTAATATTCATGGTTAGATTCCTAAGCCGATTTAATAACCTTTTTCATTTTTAGCAAGCTCATTTCCTAGCCAAATCAATTTTCTATTTCTAAAATCGTTTTTTGAAATCCTCACTAAAAAAAGAAAAGTTTTTAAAAACCAGTTTTGTTTTTCAAAATCTCTGTTTTTTTCCCTAATGCTCAACGTCTTTTTCTTTGACATATTTATTACTTATAATTTTTTTATCACTCTAAAATATTTTTTACCTAAATTTCTCAATCTAAAACTTTATATTTTTCTCTTTAAAATTTAATCTCTGAAATATTTCTCTACCTCTTAAAAATTTTGGTTTGCATAAATTTATAATTTTTTCTTTTCTTCTAAAATATTAGTTTTATTTTTCTCTCTCCTAAAAATTTAATATTTTTTCAAATGTTTTTCATTCTCAAATTTTTCATTTTATAACTTTTGTTTCTCTATTTAGATTATTTTTCCTGTAAAAAATATATATCTCAACGTTTCTCTATCCATATGCTTTTGCGTTCAATTTCAATTTTCTTTCTATGGTATCTTTCTCTTTTTAATTATTTATTTTATGTAACTAATATATGTTGAATATTTTCTTGTCCAAATTTTGTTTTCACACAAATTTTTCTTTTTATCTTCCTTTATAATGGGGAGATAAAAGGAGAATAGACCAAGCGACGGGGCCGAAGGAAACCCGAGAGAAAGCACGAACCAGGAAAGGGAGGCCGACACCCGACAACTTGGACCGGACCCTAGCCAACCAGTAGTCGGCATCAACCAGGCCTCAGAGCCGAGGCCTCATGGGCGCTGAGTAGTTCTCGGCCCCCCGAACGAGAACTGAAGCGGTTCATCCCGACCATTTCGTAGTCTCACTCGAATTATTCCGCCTTAATTCTCGATTCGACCTAAAGCTCACAACGAAGTGAGCGGGCCTGGATATTTATTTTTCCTAGATGTATGAGCATTGGGGTAAACCCTAAAGAGATCAGAACTCGACTTCTATAAATGGAAGGGTTAGCCAAACCCTAGACGTATGTCAAAACACCCTACTCTCTAACTCGACTACTCTGATACTAAAAGCATCGAAGTCCATGTGGCAAGAGCCACACCGGTCTTAATGCTATTATATTTTGCAGGTCTCATCGATCCCTCTATTTTAGGAGATTGGTGCGAATTTGGTGAGATCCCAGTAAGCCAAATTTCTGCATCAACCTTCCTAATTTTTTTTTTTGTTTCTTTAACATGTATCTCTCAACTTACTCTCTCTAGAATTTTCTATTTTGACTTTAGCTTTACTCTTGAGTTTTCTAACTTTTCTCTAACTCTCTAGAATTTACCCTCTCTTACATTTGTGTTTTGAAAAGTTGTTTTTATATCTCTAAACTTTTATTTTAATGTGTCTACATTCTCGTAGGGTCGAGTCGTCACTTTCAGAATAGATAATGAATTTTCTACCATGTCCCATTCTATTTTTCATATAAGTAATATATATTTTATTAATTATTTTACTAATTATGAATAAATATTAATCTAATTATTTATACTAGTAAATAATAATTTTGTTTAGTAAAATAATATAAATAATGTAACTTATATATCTTAATTACTTCTTATTTTTTAATTTCTAAAAATAATTAAAATTAATTATTAAACCAATAATTTTTCTCGTGAAGATCCTCGTCCCTGAACGAGGATTCTTGAACCTAGACCACGATTCACAGAATTGGAGAATGGGTTGGAGATGAGAATTAAAAATTTTAGTGGAAGAGGACATCTCAACTCCTACCCGACATGGTGTTGTCATCTATAATATTTTAGGTAGAATTTTCTATCACTAACATATATTTTCAATTTTCTAACTTTTTAAAAGCATAAGAAAACCAAACTGGTTATCAAACATATGTTTGATTTTCCGATTTTTAAAAAACAAAAAAGAAATAAGTTATCAAATATATATGATTTTTTGTTTTTTAAAAAAAGAAAGCTAAAAACAAAAAGCACAGAAACCAAAAACTAAAAAACTAAAAACGGAAATGATTAACAAACATTTAGAGACACGAAAATACAAGTTTATAGAGATTAAAATACAGTTTTGAAAGATAAATTTTACAAAGATAGGGAACAAAATGTAGAAAAGAAAATAGTGAAAAAAGTTAAAAGACAAAAAGAGCAAAAGATTAGAAACAAAAAGAGTAAAATTGAGAGGAAAATATACGATAAAACTAGAAAGAAAAAGAAAAATTATAGTAAAAAAATTAGAGATAAAAACAAGATTCAAAATATATTTTCTTAAGAACAAAATAAAAGTAATAGTGAAAAATTTTGAAAGAGAAAAAAGAAAATATAATTTTCATAGAAAAATAGATTAGAAAGAGAGAAAAAAAAAGTTATAAAAGAAAAATTTTAGAGATATAAAAGTTTGAGAAAATATTAAATTTTTAGCGAGAGAAATAAGAGTGAACTATTAGAACAAAAAGAAAAAAATAATAAAAAGAAATAGAGATGAAAATTTTTGAGAGAGAGAAAAAAATAATAATGAATATAAAAAATAAAAAAGCAAAAAATTTGAGAAAAAATTATGAAGAAAAAAATTTTAGGGTGAGAAAGAAAATTTGTTAGGGATAATTATGTCGGAGAAAACATAAGATTTTGAAAAACATAAAATTTTAAATTTTATTGATTATCATTAACAGCGTTGATTTTCAAAAACTAATAAACAAAAGTAAAAAACTAAAAACGAAAGGGTTATCAAAGAGGCTCATAGTTGTCCCTCTAATAAAATCCAAAATCTTAAAAGTTGTGGATCAATTTTCCACGTCAATTCAAGAGTCCAGCGAATTAAAGTGTATTTGAATCCATAGTTGAAAGTAGATCCATGAGATTTGAACTTTAAAGCCTATATGAATCAAAAAATGACTTTGATTACTTCTAAAATATTTTATGTAATGTATGAAGAAGACATTTCTCTTCAAAGGGATAGAGAGAAAATGATCGTGATCTCTTACTTGAGTTAGGACTCGTTTGTAATCGACAAAAAAACCACAAGCCGGTTACAAAATGCTAGTTTAATTCCAATTTTTGGATGCTCATCAAACTAGAAATTAACTTATGGTATTTACACATTCACCATGTTCAATTTATAAGTATTCCTCCGATGAAACTTAGAGATAATTAGTTCAATTCATTTGTTTAATTAAATAGTAAACACACATTAAATAGTAGCCTATATTGTTGAAAATTCAAACAAGTCTATCTCACGATTTATTTATATATATATAATTTTATTTCCGCATGTGGGGGTGGAAATTGAGTTACGCTCATGTTTTCCGTATCGGTAGGTGGTCTCACGTAACTTCTTTCATTTGTGAGATGTTCGATTCTTAACATGCAATTTTTGTTTTAGGTTGGGTAAACTTTTCTGAACATGGGTTAGATTTCTCTATTTTCCAAAAGAAACTAATTTGACAAAGTATAAACTACATGACTGATTGGTTTTATATTTTTTTAATGGTGGGACCATGGGTGGGTGGTGGCATGGTGCGACTCCTGTTCAGATGGGGATACCCCCTCCTCGGTCGAGTCCCACAGGGTGCGAATCCAGTGATTTCCTCCCTATTTGGGGACCAGTTCCACCATGTCGGTTATAGTTTTAGGTGGTCGTCGACGCCCCTATTATAAGGATCCAACTTGCAAAGTCAAACAACACGAGATATATATATATATATCGATTAATGGGTCATAAATTTGTTTTTTTTAATAGTGAGATATCAAACTATTAGGATGATAACTATGTTTGAATTAACATAATTATAAAATTATATTTCGACTTTACATCCAACAATTATCAGAAAAATAATCAAATTATATTTAGCGGTTATTAGGACATGACAGATGTACATATGGTGCCGTCCATTTTAATTTTTCTTTTTATTGTTTTACCTACCATGGACCTCTATTATTCTTTCACATCAATATTGAAAGCTCCTTTTTTAAACCAAACATCCTCATTTCCCGTGCTTTCTTTTGTTTTAATATCCTTTCCTTTCCCTTTCTTTTTTTTTGCGTTGGAAATACCTTCATTTCATCTATATTAAATTGATTCAATGAGGTACGTTAAGAAATGGTATTTTGAAAATCCCTCCACTCCCATCTCTTTTTGTTTTTCCATTTTGGAACAAAGCACGAACTTGGAATAAAGATATTCAATTAAACCTGTTTGGGATTAAGTACCCTGGACACGTGGAGGACCCCTATTGGTGCTCCAAGATGGCCCATGAAGTCATGCCTAGCTCGGATAGCCGAGATGGCTGCCACCAACGTCGGCGAAAGCTAAGTATGAGGGCCGAGGTGAACCTGGCTCAGGTCCGACCTGCCCAGAGGCTCGATAGGGGCCGATGTGAGCAACTGTCTGCGGCGTGATTACCGGACGTAACCGTTGGTCCCGAGATCACCGGGCGTAACCGACGGTCCCGAGATTACCGGGTGTAACCGTCGCAAGATTGGCGGGACTACCACCCATAAGTAGAGGGCCTTACTCCACGATCAGGTACGATGATTCTTGACCTCGAACTAAACTGGGAATCCGACCTATGCAGACTTGATCGTCGGAGTGCTCACCTTTTTGTGCAGGTCCGCCCAAGTATTCAGATCGGTCCGGAGGCCGAGTTCGAGCTGCAATCAGAAATACACTGTTGTGCATATACTTGCATAAACATTTGGCGCCGTCTGTGGGGAGACAATCTAAGTCATCCCAATTCCTTTAAACCAACGCGCGAGCGAACATGGTTCAACCAGCGAACTCGACCAATACGACAGATCGAAGGACTCTAGCTGCCAGCGATGCCCACCAGAGAGAGGTCGGAGCAGCAGCGGTAGAGGGGCAAGGTCACGACGGCCCAGTAACGGAACCCCTCCGTAGGTCGGCACGGATCACCGCACCTGCCCTACCGCCTGCGCACCCGAGGACGTCCAAGGCCACCCGTGGCCGAGGTGGGACCTCTAAGAAGGGCGCCCGGGGTCCAGCCCCGGATCCAACAAGCGAGAACCTTGATGCGCTCAAGAGAGAGATGGAGGCAATGCGCACACAAATGCGCTCCATGGAGGAAATGTATAACGACATGATGCTGGCTGCAGGCGCAGGGTCCCAATCTGAAAATCGAGTGACGCGCGCGGACGTACGCGAGCAAAGGGGTTCCCACCTCGGCCCGGCCGAGGAGGAACATCCCGAAGACAACGAGAGCGAGGGGTATACTCACCAGAGGGGAGTCCTCCGTGAGCATCTCAACAGAAAGAGAGGCTCATCTCCCCGAAAAGGGCAGTCACCGTCCCGCTCACACAGGAGTTCCAACCAGCAGGCTGAATCCTCTCACAATCCCGCAGGGATAATCACAAGGGAGGAGTTCGACCAGCTGAGGGGGGAGCTCGATGCTCAGGTGGAGGCCTTAAAGGCCAAATGCGAGCAGAAAGACGATTCGCTGAACGATGGCGACTTGGGAGAATCGCCTTTCACCTCGAACGTTTTGGAAGCACCAATCCCTCCGAAGTTCAAAGCTTCTACCGTGAAGCCTTATGACGGGACGAAGGACCCCAAGGACTATGTCGAGGTCTTTGAAGGCCTCATGGACTTCCAAGCGGCATCAGACGCAATCAAATGCCGCGCCTTTCAGATTGCGCTTACTGGCAGCGCGCGATTGTGGTACCGGAGACTGCCAGCCAGGTCGATCTCGACCTACTCTCAGCTGAGAAGGTAGTTCCTTGCCCAGTTCTCTTCCCGGCACTACGACAAAAAGACAGCGAACCATCTTGCCACCATCAGGCAGAAGGAGGGTGAGACGCTGCGGGAGTATGTCACCAGATTCCAGGAGGAACAGTTGAAGGTTGCACACTGCTCCGATGACTCGGCCATGTGCTATTTCCTCACCGATCTAGCCGACGAAGCCCTCACGGTGAAGCTTGGAGAGGAGGCCTCGGCCACCTTCGCCGAGGTACTCCAGAAGGCGAAGAAAGTCATCGACGGTCAGGAGCTCCTCCGAACCAAAACCGGCCGACCTGAGCGAAAGGTCGGCTAGGGCAGAAGTGGAAAAGATGAAAGGGCAGATCCCAAGTCCAAGGATAAGGGATCCTTCTCCAATGGCCGACCTGAGTATCGAAGGGTGGAGAGCGGACCTACCAGGAGCCGACCTTACGAGCGCTTCACCCCAACCACGATTCCAATTTCCGAAATCCTAACGAACATCGAGGATTCTGGAATGGAAAAACTACTCAAGCGTCCGGAGAAACTTCGGGGAGCCCCAGAAAGGCGCAACAAAGACAAGTATTGTCGCTTCCATCGGGAGCACGGCCACAACACGTCGGACTGCTGGGAATTGAAGCGCCAAATTGAGGATCTAATTCAAGACGGCTACTTCAAGAAGTTCGTGGGAAAACCCAGGACCAGCTCAGCAGAGAAAAAGGAAGAGCGAAAGCGTTCAAGGACGCCGCCCCGGCGCACTGACCGACCTGCGGTCATCAATACCATTTTCGGAGGGCCAAGCGGGGATTAATCCGGACATAAAAGAAAGGAGTTAGCCCGTGCAGCCAGGCGCGAGGTATGCATCATCAGGGAGCAGGGGCCGACCTGCCCAATCACCTTCGACGGTGCAGACTTGGGGGAGGTCCACCTGCCCCACAATGATGCCCTTGTGATTGCTCCCTTGATCGATCATGTGGTGGTCAAGAGAGTGCTGGTAGACGGGGGCGCATCCGCTAACATCCTATCCTTACCGACCTACCTCGCCTTGGGCTGGATGAGGTCGCAATTGAAGAGAAGCCCGACGCCGCTGGTTGGGTTCTCTGGAGAGTCGGTCATCCCAGAGGGTTGCATCGACTTGCCGGTCACGCTGGGGCAGGACCAAACTCAGGTCACTCAAATGGCCGAGTTCGTGGTAGTTGATGGCAGATCAGCCTATAACGCCATCTTTGGGAGACCCATCATCCACTCATTTCGGGCCATTCCCTCAACACTTCATCAAGTTTTGAAGTATTCCACCCCCAATGGCGTGGGCACGATCCGAGGGGAACAGACCGCTTCGAGGAAGTGCTATGCCGCCGCACTCAAAGGCTCGTCGGTCTGCGCCCTCGAAACTCTCAGGGATGGGACGCTCGAGTTCGAGGCCGACCTGCCGAGGAAGGAATTTGCCGCACCCACTGAGGAGCTCGAGCTTGTTCCTCTGCTTAGTCCCGAGAAGCAGGTAAGCATAGGAACCAAGCTGGGGGCCACCGACAGAGAGGAGCTAATCCACTTCCTCAGATCCAACTCGGACGTCTTTGCGTGGTCCCATGAGGACATGCCTGTCATAGACCCGCGGATTATGACGCATCGCCTCAGCATAGATCCATCATTCCGACCTGTAAAACAAAAAAGAAGACCTATGAACAAGGAGAGGAGTGATGTAATTGTTGAGGAAGTTGGCAAACTTTTGAAAGCTGAATACATAAGAGAAATTTCGTATCCCGAGTGGCTCTCCAATGTTGTATTAGTTAAAAAATCTAATGGCAAGTGGAGAATGTGGGTAGATTTTACGAATTTAAATAAGGCATGCCCGAAAGATTGCTTCCCACTGCCGAGGATTGATCAGCTCGTGGACGCCACAGCCGGGCACGAACTGCTCACCTTCATGGACGCCTACTCTGGGTACAACCAAATCAAGATGCATGTCCCAGATGAAGGTCATACCGCTTTCATAACAGACCAAGGGCTGTACTGCTACAAGGTCATGCCCTTCGGGTTAAAGAACGCAGGAGCGACCTACCAGAGAATGGTGAACAAAATGTTCGCCAAGCAGATCGGCCGGAATATGGAAGTGTATGTGGACGACATGCTTGTCAAGAGCAAGCAGTCTAAGTCGCATCTCTCCGACCTGACCGAAGCCTTCGAGGTCTTGAGGGCATATCAAATGAAGCTCAACCCTGCTAAATGTGCCTTTGGGGTCACCTCGGGAAAATTCCTTGGCTTCATGGTAAACAACCGGGGAATCGAGGCCAACCCCGAAAAGATTAAAGCCGTGATCGAGATGGAGGCACCGAAAACGCTGAAGCAGCTTCAGTGCCTCAATGGCAGGATTGCGGCCCTGAACGGGTTTGTCTCAAGGTCGACCGACAAGTGCCTCCCTTTCTTCAAGGTCTTTCGAAAGAAGGGGCCGTTTGAATGGACAGCGGAGTGCGAGCAAGCGTTTCAACAATTGAAGAGCTACCTCTGTTCGGCACCCTTGCTTGCCAAGCCCATACCGGGGGACAAGCTTCAATTGTACCTAGCAGTGTCTGACAGTGCCGTCAGCTCGACCCTAATCAGGCAAGAGGAGGCGCGGCAAAACCCGGTCTACTACACAAGCAAGGCTATGACCGAAGCCGAGATTAGATACCCTCAAATGGAGAAGTTGGCTCTCGCTTTGGTCACCTCGGCCCGACGACTTAGACCATACTTCTAAGCCCATACGGTGGTGGTGCTCACTAACTTGCCCCTAAAAAGCATCTTCCATAAGCCAGAAGCTTCTGGTCGCCTAATGAAGTGGGCAATGGAGCTAAGCGAGTACGACATCCAGTTCGAACCTAGAACTGCGTTGAAAGTTCAAGCAGTGGCAGATTTCATAGCCGAGCTCACACCACCTTCCGAGCTGTGTGAGTCCGACCTACCGTGGACAGTCTATGTCGACGGATCCTCCAATGAGAAGGGGTGCGGAGCCGGGGTCCTCTTGCTCAGACCAGGAGGCGAGCGATTTGAGTATGCCTTGCGGTTCGGCTTCCGAACTTCTAACAACGAGGCAGAGTATGAAGCATTTATTGCCGGCCTGCGACTCGCTCGAGCATTGGGGGCCTCTTGTGTTAAGGTCTTCAGTGACTCCCAGCTGGTCGTGAGCCAAATCAAGGACGAATACCAAGCCAAGGACGCCCGAATGGAGAGGTATTTGGGCAAGGTCAGATCATGCCTCGCCCAGTTTCGAACTTACGAGGTAAGCCGGATTCCGCGAGCGGAAAATTCTAATGCTGACGCCTTGGCCAAGTTAGCATCGACGTACGAGACCGACCTCGCCAGGTCGGTCCCCGTCGAGGTCTTGGATAATCCTTCAATCTCGGAGCCAGGTCTGATGGAGATCGGCGCTCCAGAATCCTCATGGATGGACCCGATCGTGGACTTCATTAAGGGCAGCTCACTGCAAGACCCCAAGGAGCGCAGAAAGTTGGCAATGCGGGCAGCTCGGTTCGTGGTCCGAGATGGTGCATTGTACCGACGCGGCTTTTCCCTGCCTCTATTGAAATGCCTAACCCCTGAAGAGGGCCTGTACGTCCTCAGAGAAATCCACGAAGGAGTGTGCGGCAATCACTCGGGCGCCCGGTCGCTGTCAGCCAAAGTGATCCGGCAAGGATACTATTGGCCGACCCTCAGCCAGGACGCCAAGACGTTCGTTAGAACTTGCGACAATTGCCAACGCTACGGAACCATAATCCACCAACCTCCCGAGCTGCTCACCCCCATCTCGGCCCCATGGCCATTCGCGCAGTGGGGGGTAGATATCATTGGTCCTTTCCCCTTGGGCAAGGGCCAGACCAAGTTCGCTGTGGTTGCTGTGGATTACTTCACCAAGTGGGCCGAGGCCGAGGCGCTCTCCCACATAACGGAATCCAGGGTCACGTCCTTCGTATGGACGAATATCATATGTCGCTTTGGTATACCGCAGGCCATAGTGACGGATAATGGAAAGAAGTTTGACAACGCCAAGTTCAAAGACTTCTGCAGCAAACTTGGCATAAGTCATCTCAGCTCGTCCCCCGCACATCCACAAGCCAATGGGCAGGTGGAGGCGGTCAACAAGATCATCAAGCGAGGTATCAAACTTAGGCTAGACTCCAAGAAGGGCAGGTGGGCCGAGGAGCTACCAGAGGTTCTATGGTCGTACCGGACCACCCAAAGGGAATCGACGGGTGAGACCCCGTTCGCCCTGGCCTTCCGCTCCGAAGCTGTAGTCCCGGTTGAGATCGGCATGCCATCTGACAGAGTCGAGCGTTACGAGCCTACGGCAAACGCGGAAGAGCTGCTCCTCAACCTCGACTTGTTGGAAGAAAGAAGAGAAATGGCATAGCTACGCCTGGCGGAATATCAGGGCAGAATGGCCAGACATTACAACGCCCGCGTTCGACCTCGGACCTTTCAGGTCGGACATCTGGTCCTAAGGAGGATCCAAACCCATGTGGGTGCCCTTGATCCGACCTGGGAGGGCCCGTTTGAGGTCAAGGGCATAATCCGACCTGGGACGTACGTATTGGCCAATCTGAAAGGAGACGTCCTCGCGCACCCGTGGAATGCGGAGCACCTGAAGCGTTATTATCCTTGAAATAACAAAAGGATTTTCAATGCACCTGTAAAGACTGTTCCAAAGGAATTATCATCGGAATAAGTGTGATGATTTAATTTCATGATTCCGAGTTCGACAAGAAATTAAATGGGGGACACGGACTCCCACGCGATCGCATTCCAGCAATTAGTTCAAATTCAATCCTTCGAAGCCTAAGGGTACGAGGTGCGATGTCAAAACCACTGACGAACTTAAAATTCAAACCTTCAAGGCAAAGGGGGCGATGTGAAAAGTTCAAAGTGGTCAAGCCTCCGAACTTGAGGGTACGAGGAGCGATGTGAAGAATAGCTACGGACTTGGGATTTTAGCCTTTTAACGTTTTTAAGTTAAGAGCACGATGTTAAAAAATCCAGAGTTGGTGCAATGCATTGAATGCTAGACAGAGATTCAAATTCAAACTTTCAAATTATGTTAATTAAAGGCGCGACTTCAAAAGTAGGAGGTGCGAGGTGACGTTAGCTGTAGTTCAAAGGAGAAGCAAAGAAAAACGGTTGCCAACAACAAAGTGGAGGCCAATGGGAGTCTCTTCATTAAATGAAGAGCAGAGCCAAGGCTTATAGACCTTGCAGCTCTGCCCTGACACTTACAAAAAGAAAAGGAGGAAGAAGAAAATGGGGGTCGCCTAAGAGCCTGCTGGGGGGGAGCGCCCTCCTGAGGAGAGCCGACCTGGTCCTCTTCGGGATCAGAGCAGTCAGAATCCAGATCCCTGACATACTGATCCACCAATGCTTGGGGGCCAGGGGTGCCGCCAGGACCAGACGCCCACTTCTCGGCATACCTCCTTTTCAGACCGCTGAGATCGATCTGAAGGTCGGGCATGTCGGAAGCAATGCCCTTCATGAGGAACTTGAAGCCCGCGTCGGAGAAATCTTTGGCAAATCCATCGAAGTCAGGATGTTGCCTAAACGCTTCCTCCAGTAGGACTCCATTGTTGAGGCGCTCCTTCACCGTCTCCAGCTCGGCAGTCGCATGCTCCAGCTCCTTATCTTTCGCTTCGAGCGCCTGGAGCATGTCGTCCTTTTCCTTCAAGAGCTGGAACTTCTCCCTCTCCAGGCCCCTGGTAATAGCATGGGCAGCTCGGAGTTGGGCCTTGCGCCTGTCCTCCTCCTTCTTCAATAGCTCGGCCTGAGACTCCACCTCGGCCTTCAAAGTCTCCACCTCAGATTGAGCCTTCAGCAGCTCATCCTTCATGGTGGAAGAAGCAGCTTCCAAGGCAGCGGAGAACTCCTCTTTCTCCCTCGGTACCAGAACTTCCCTCCCATCCAGCTCGGCCTTGACAGCCAGAGCCGACTGATGGAAGCAACGAACGCCTGCGAAATGGTACAAGGAAACAGTTAGATCGAACAACCTGTTGGGCGGAAATCAAGCAAAAAATGGGGCACTGGTCTTACCTTGGCGGCGTAGTCAATGGTCCTCTGCAGAACGGACCCAGGGGCGCTCACAAATTTGGACGCCCTCCTTAGGCAGCGGTCCAAACTCGCAGCTGAGATGCGGGTCACCTGCTCCCTCACCCCGAAACTTGACGGCTGAATTCTGAACTGTGCCGTCACGTCAGACGTCCCGCCCATCCTGGCCGCAGGATCGTCCACCCGATCAGCAAAGCCTGCAGGCAAGACCCTGCTAGCTCCGACCTCCGAGGCGGAGGTCGCCTTCTTCTTCCTGCGCTTCGGAGGAGCTTCCTCCCTCGCCTCCTCGCCCAAAGGCGGGGCGTCCGCCGCCTCGGTCTGGGCGTCCACCGCGCCTCGGTCAGATCCCTGGGGCGCTTCTCCCTCGAGGGACCCCCAGAAGACTCCAGCTCGATCACCGGGGCTGGATCTTCCGAGGCAGACCCTACCACGGCAGGGGTGGCAGGTTCCGAACTCTGGGCAGCCTCAAGAGCATGGGCTCGGCCCTTAGACTTGCGCTTCACGCCGCTTGCAAATCCGCAAACCATTGCTGCAAAATAAAACAAGGGTCAGCATAAGGTTAGAGGAAAAAAGGGGGGAGGCAAGCTCGGCATACCAAGTTCAGAGTTCGGTCTTGAGGATTCAATAGGACGAACTGCGGGGTTGTAATCTAGTAGCCCGGACTCAAGCAGCAGTTCGTCGGTCACCAGGGTTCCGACCTTCCTACCCTTCGGAAAGCGCTCCTTGTAGTATTTCAGCGTATCGAAGGAGGCTTGCGTAAGCTCGGGAACTGGTCGGATTGAAACTGCACGAGGACAAGATCCGAGTTAGACCTGAATGGCAGAAGAAATTTACGAAAAGTAAGAACTATTCCGTACCTAGGTTTCCAAACCTAGTGGGGACGTCGAAGAAGGAACGACCTGACTCGTCCTTTGCGAGCCATTCCCCGGGACGCATAGAACCACTTCCTCACCCATCCCTTGATGGAGGTCGGCCCCTTAACTATACCGCCTGCGCCTTTCCTTGCGCACATGTAAAACCGACCAGGCTTCTTAGCTATCCTTTTCGCCTCGAAGCACGCGAGGAGCTGGTCTACGTCCAACAGCTCAGCCTCCTCACTGTCCCGAGCTCGTAGCCAAAAGAGGATGGCCAAAGCGAAAATAACACCCCACCCATTGGGGGCCACTTGAGCCGGTGCCAACCCAGTCCGGAAGAGAAATTCTTGGACAAAAGGGTGAAGGGGAAGTCTGAGGCCGTACTCAAACATTTTGAAGTAGAGAGTGACCCATCCCTCTGGAGGATTGTCAGCTCTCTCCCCCTCCTCCGGAAGCCTGAGGAGGATGTTCTCGGGGATGGCGAACCCCTTACGGAGGGATCCGAGGTACTGCTCAGGTATCCTAGAAGGGTATTTCAAACCCTGACCTGAGGTGGAGGCATCGCTATCCTCCCCGTCATCGGAGATTCTAAAGTTTTCTATCTCCTCGAGCTCGGACTCTAACCTACGAGCTAACTCGGATCCTAGGTTGCTACTAATAGAGGACGACATGACAAATACGTTCGAAAGAAAAAAAGGGAAGAGACCGACCTACCAAGGGTTCGAGCTGCCTTCAGATCGAACTCCAAGAATTCAAGGAACGTAAGGTATGAACTGAAGGATTGTGGGTATTTATAGCCCGTCGGAGGAATTTCCCACCGTACACGTGTAATCAACGAGCGGCTAGGATCCTCTCTGAGATCCGAAGCGTCGGAATATTTGAATATTCCGACGATAAATCTTCCGCGACGGTTGCATTTTCCCACGAATAGGAAGTCGCCACGTGTCCAAAGCAAGTCGAATGAACTTCTCTGCCAGGTCGATATCGAACCAGACAGAGAGGGGGCCAATGTTTGGGGATTAAGTACCCTGGACACGTGGAGGACCACTATTGGTGCTCCAAGATGGCCCATGAAGTCATGCCTAGCTCGGATAGCCGAGATGGCTGCCACCAACGTCGGCGAAAGCTAAGTATGAGGGCCGAGGTGAACCTGGCTCAGGTCCGACCTGCCCAGAGGCTCGATAGGGGCCGATGTGAGCAACTGTCTGCGGCGTGATTACCGGACGTAACCGTTGGTCCCGAGATCACCGGGCGTAACCCACGGTCCCGAGATTACCGGGTGTAACCGTCGCAAGATTGGCGGGACTACCACCCATAAGTAGAGGGCCTCACTCCACGATCAGGTACGATGATTCTTGACCTCGAACTAAACTGGGAATCCGACCTATGCTGACTTGATCGTCGGAGTGCTCACCTTTTTGTGCAGGTCCGCCCAAGTATTCAGATCGGTCCGGAAGCCGAGTTCGAGCTGCAATCAAAAATACACTGTTGTGCATATCCTTGCATAAACAAAACCCATCATGTTTGAATAAAGTCAAACAACTTTTGGGTAGGGTTTGGGCATAACGGAAACGACGACTTTGCTTTTTGTTTCACTACCAATAAAGATAATTATCCTCATTTATATACCATGGATCACTCGCTTACCTAGTTAATGTGGAACTTTATTTGCACTTCTTTTTAACCTATCAGAGTTACTTATATGTTGTTAAGGTATATTTTTAAACTCATCACATTCGACATTCGATTAAAGCCGAATAATTTTTTTCTTAACCGGCTCACCAAATCTTACTCTAATGTACATTATTTTGTTGTGAGAAAATAATGCAACCAACTATTAATTATTTCAATCACAAATGCATACAAAATTTATTAGATGATCTCACACCAGGTTCTAGTTCTAATTAATGAGGAATTCAATGTTACTTAAAACTTAAAATAATATATAAACTAATAAAAAAAACTTTTAAGTAACAAGACTTATAAATAAAAGGAAGAAGAAAATTAAACATCGAGTTTATACTACTTCATCCAATGTGGATACGATTAGTTCTCTACTACAGTTGTAAGTTCTAATCAAATGGCAAGAAGAATCTCCCAATAATTTAGAAGCATTTTATAATGATTTCTCTAAGTTTATCTATCACAATGCTCACAAAATCACTCTAAAGTTTTTCAATCTCTCTAATAAATACACAAGTATATTACTTTCAAATTCACACTTATGGAAAAATTTCTCATGACTCTCTATCTGTACTCATGTGTTAAAAGAGCTTATCTATCTCTATTTAAAATAGATTATATAACAAAAGCTAAAAGAAAAAATGAAAATAAATAAAACACCTAAGCGGAGTAGGACAAGAAACTTTTGAAAATGCCTACAAACGAATAAAAGATTTTCCCTTCCTTTATTTGGCTCCATTTTCTCAATATATTTGAAATTTAATATATCTCTTCCTTGATTTCTTTTATTAACTTGTTGGAGGTAGATTTCAGCATACACGTGGCAAGCAGTAAGTGGATGCAAAGTGTGACACGTGGCTTACATCACTCGCAGAATAACGACCGTGTTCACACTTCGGCTCGTCCCATGGGTTGAGCCGAATCCGTTCAGTGCTGAGCCGAACGACTTCACTCGAGCATGCGTTCTTACGAAACTGCTCGAGTCCGTTGGCTTACCTCAGCTCGGTCACGCCTCCGACATACTTGACGACAGCACGCCGCATTTCACGGCAACCTTAATGAGCTGTTGAGGTCATGTCGGGAATGCTGTCGGGGTTTCTGCCTATAAATATGGTCATTTCACTCGTTTAAAGGTACGCGAACATCTCGATTCTCTCTCGATTTAGTTCAAACTCTTACTGACTTCGGCATTGGAGTGCTCACTCTGTCTTGTAGGTCCGGTTCCGAGAGATCGCGGTTCAGCTCATTCTGTGTGAGCCGACGTTCGTTAGGTTGGACGATTTTCTGATTCAACATAACACTAGATATTTTAATTTATTTATTTTCTAATTAGTTCTACATATTACAGTTTTCAAAAGAAAAAAAGAGTGTATTTTTTTTTTCAGGTCACCCAGCTACAGTTAGCTAAAATTGCTCCATGATTCTTTGCTAAATTTATGCCTGATCTCTCTTAATTTGCCACTGACTTGTCTAACATACATATCTTCCCTATAAGAAAATAATCTATAAGGAAATATGTACTCTAGGTCAAATTCTCGTGACCATTAAATAATTTCCTAGTTTATCTTTTATTGCCGTTGGAGATATGTTCCTTCTCTGATTTATTTTTTCCTTTTGTACTGTCCATTCTTCTTTTGTGCAAACTACATAATAGCTAGGTTGCATAAGAAATGTATAATTTTTCTCTTTTGAGGTGAGATAGAACAATCACGTTTTGGAGCATTTCTAGCAACCTTTTATGGTATCAGAGCTTCTCTACACAAAAGAAATCGATTTCTTATCTCCTCTCTTAACACTCATGGCCAATACTGAAACATCCCTCACTATTCAAATTTTTCACCAATGCTCCAGCCTAATTTCTATTAAGTTGAACTCCTCCAATTACTTGCTATGGAAATCACAAATTGTACCCCTTATCAGAAGCATGGGGATTGAACATCACTTGCTTGAAGATAGTGCTCCAAAACAAGAACTCATAGATAAGGAGGGAAAAGTGACTGTCAATCCCTAGTTCAGTATATGAGAGAATAATGATGGGCTGTTGATTTCATGGCTTTTGGGAACAATTACAGAAGAAGTTCTCTTTATGATGGAAGCAAATGATAGTGCCTATCAAGTCTGGAAATCACTTGAAGAACTTCTCCTAACCATGACCAAGGAGAATGAAATCCATCTAAATGAATCCTTAGTCAGTCTAAGAAAGGGGAGTATGAGCATGGAAGACTACCTCAAGAGATTCAAGGGATTATGTGACAAACTTGCAGCTATGAAAAAACCCCTTGATGACATAACCAAAGTATTCCACCTTGCAAGGGGTTTGAGAGGTAAGTAGAAAGATTTCAGAATTGCTATGCTTTCCAAAGCCCCTTATCCATCTTACAATCAGTTCGTGCTAGCACTAAAGAACCATGGAACTACAACTTACTATTCAAGTTGAAGAAGAAAAATCACATTCTATGGACCACAATCAAGCCTACTTTGAACAAAGAGGAAGAGGCTATGGGAGAGGAAGAAATTACAACCAAAGAGGAAGATTAGATCAAAGGAGAAAGTCAAATAGAACATCAAAACATACAGTCTCCTACTCAACACAATTCAAGAAGCTTTAATAGCCTAAATTCTAACCAAAAAGAAAGAATACAGTGTCAAATATGTGGGAAATTCAACCATACAGCTCTTAAATGTTGGAATAGATTTGACCATTCATATCAGACTGAAGAAATACCGAAAGCTCTAGCTGCCTTAAGCATGAATGAAGTGACTGAGCCTACTCTCTTTGCAGACTCTGGACCAACATCTCACATAGTCAATGACTCAGGTATGGTCTCTCACATCAAACCTTACAAAGGTATGGATAAATTGTATGTAGGTGATGGAAAAGGTTTGAATACCTCACACACTGCTTCATGTCTTGTTAACATTGATTTTTCCAAATTTAAGCTTGAAAATGTTCTTGTTTGTTTATGCAGAGATGTGCACAACAGTGTGTTCCTGATTGTAGCTCGAACTCGGCCTCCGGACCGACCTGAACACTTGGGCGGACCTGCACAAAAAGGTGAGCACTCCGACGATCAAGTCAGTATAGGTCGGATTCCAAGTTTAGTTCGGAGCCAGAAATCATCGCACCTGATCGGGGAGTGAGGTCCTCTACTTATGGGTGGCGGTCCCGCTAATCTAGCGACTGTTACATTCGGTAATCTCGGGACCGTCGGTTACACCCGGTAATCTCGGGACCGACGGTTACGCCCGATAATCACGCCGCAGACAGTTTCTCATCTCGGTCCCTACCGAGCTCCCCGGTAGGTCAGACCTGGGCCAGGCTCACCTCGGCTCTCATACTTAGCATTTGTCGGCGTTGGTGGCGGCCATCTCGGCTATCCGAGCTGGGCATGACTCATGAGCCATCTTGGAGCATCAATGGGGGTCCTCCACGTGTCCAGGGTATTCCCTTCCCCAAAAATTGGCCCCCTCTCTGTCTGGTCCGATCTCGACCTGGCAGAGAAGTTCATTCGACTTGCTTTGGACACGTGGCGACTTCCTATTCGTGGGAAAATACAACCGTCGCGGAAGATTTATCGTCGGAATATTCAAATATTCCGACGCTTCGGATCTCAGAGAGGATCCTTGCCGCTCGTTGATTACACGTGTACGGTGGGGAAATTCTTCCGGCGGGCTATAAATGCCCCCAATCCTTCAGATCATACCTTACGTTCCTTGAATTCTTGGAGTTCGATCTGAAGGCAGCTCGAACCCTTGGTAGGTCGGTCTCTTCCCTCTCTCTTTCGAACGTAATTGCCATGTCGTTCTCTATTAGCAGCAACCTAGGATCCGATTTAGCTCGTAGGCTAGAGTTCGAGCTCGAGGAGATAGAAAACTTTAGAATCTCCGATGACGGGGAGGATAGTGACGCCTCCACTTCAGGTCAGGGTTTGGAATACCCTTCTAGGATACCTGAGCACTACCTCGGATCCCTTCGTAGGGGGTTCGCTATCCCTGAGAACATCCTCCTCAGGCTTCCGGAGGAGGGGGAGAGAGCTGACAATCCTCCAGAGGGATGGGTCACTCTCTACTTCAAAATGTTTGAGTATGGCCTCAGACTTCCCCTTCACCCTTTTGTCCAAGAATTTCTCTTCCGGACTGGGTTGGCTTCGGCTCAGGTGGCCCCCAATGGGTGGGGTGTCATTTTCGCTTTGGCCATCCTCTTTTGGCTACAAGCTCGGGATAGTGAGGAGGCCGAGCTGTTGGACGTAGACCAGCTCCTCGCGTGCTTCGAGGCGAAAAGGATAGCTAAGAAGCCTGGTCGGTTCTATATGTACGCAAGGAAAGGCGCAGGCGGTATAGTTAAGGGGCCGACTTCCATCAAGGGATGGGTGAGGAAGTGGTTCTACGCTTCCGGGGAATGGCTCGCAAAGGACGAGTCAGGTCGTTCCTTCTTTGACGTCCCCACTAGGTTTGGGAACCTAGGTACGGAGTAGTTCTTACTTTTCGTAATTTTCTTCTGTCATTCAGGTCTAACTCGGATTTTTTCTTCGTGCAGTTTCAATCCGACCAGTCCCCGAGCTTACGCAGGCCTCCTTCGATACGCTGAAATACTACAAGGAGCGCTTTCCGAGGGGTAGGAAGGTCGGAACCCTGGTGACTGACGAACTGCAGCTTGAGTCCGGGCTGCTAGATTACAACCCTGCAGTTCGTCCCATTGAATCCTCGAGGCCGAACTCTGAACTTGGTATGCCGAGCTTGCCTTCCCCATTTTTCCTCTAACCTTGTGTTGACCCTTGTTTTTATCTCGCAAGCATGGTTTGCAGATTTGCAAGCGGCGTGAAGTGCAAGTCTAAGGGCCGAGCCCATGCTCTCGAGGCCGCCCAGAGCTCGAAACCTGCCACCCCTGCCGTGGCAGGGCCTGCCTCGGAAGATCCAGCCCCGGTGATCGAGCTGGAGTCTTCTGGGGGTCCCTCGAGGGAGAAGCGCCCCAGGGATCAGACCGAGGCGGCGGACGCCCCGCCATTGGGCGAGGAGGCGAGGAAGGAAGCCCCTCTGAAGCGAAGAAGGAAGAAAAAGAAGGCGATCTCCCCCTCGGAGGTCGGAGCTTGCAGGGTCTTGCCTGCAAGTTTCGCAGATCGGGTGGACGATCCTACGGCCAGGATGGGCGGGACGTCTGACGTGACGACGCGGTTCAGAATTGAGCCGTCAAGTTCTGGGGTGAGGGACCAGGTGTCCCGCATCTCTGCTGCAAGTTTGGACCGCTGCCTAAGGAGGGCGTCCAAATTTGTGAGCGCCCCTGGGTCCGTTCTGCAGAGGACCATCGACTACGCCGCCGAGGTAAGACTAGTGCCCCATTTTTGCTTGATTTCGCCCAACAGGTAGTTCGATCTAACTTTTTCCTTGTACCATTTCTCAGGCGTTCGTTGCTTCTATTCAATCGGCTCTGACTGTAAAGGCCGAGCTGGATGGGAGGGAAATTCTGGCAGCGAGGGAGAAAGAGGAGTTATCCGCTGCCTTGGAGGCTGCTTCCTCCACCATGAAGGATGAGCTGCTGAAGGCTCACTCTGAGGTGGAGACTTTGAAGGCCGAGGTGGAGTCTCAGGCCGAGCTGCTGAAGAAGGAGGAGGACAGGCGCAAAGCCCAACTCCGACCTGCCCACGCTATCACCAGGGGCTTGGAGAGGGAGAAGTTCCAGCTCCTGAAGGAGAAGGACGACATGCTCCAGGCGCTTGAAGCGAAGGATAAGGAGTTGGAGCATGCGACTGCCGAGCTGGAGACGGCGAAGGAGCGCCTCAGCAATGGAGTCCTGCTGGAGGAATCGTTTAGGCAACATCCTGACTTCGATGGATTTGCCAAAGACTTTTTTGACGCGGGCTTCAAGTTCCTCATGAAGGGCATTGCTTCCGACATGCCCGACCTTCAGATCGATCTCAACGGTCTGAAAAGGAGGTATGCCGAGAAGTGAGCGTCTGGGCCTGGCGGCACCCCTGGCCCCCAAGCGTTGGTGGATCAGTATGTCAGGGATCTGGACTCTAACTACTCCGATCCCGAAGAGGACCAGGTCAGCTCCACTCAGGAGGGCGCTTCCCCAGCAGGCTCTTAGGCGACCACCCTTCACGAGGCCTTTCGCTGTTCTCCCTCCCTTTTCTTTTTTGTTTGTAAGTGTCAGGGCAGAGCTGCAAGGTCTATAAGCCTTGGCTCTGCTCTTCATTCAATAAAGAGACTCCCATTTGCTTCTACTTTGTTGTTAGCAACCTCTTTTCTTTGCCCTTCCTTTGAACTGCAGCTAATGTCATCTCGCACCTCTTACTTTTGAGGTCGCGCCTTTAATTAACATAATTTGAAAGTTTGAGTTTGAATCTCTTGATGTTCAATACATTGCACCAACTCTGGATTTTTAACATTTCACCCTTAACTTAAAAAGGTAAAAAGGCTAAAATCCTAAGTCCGTAGCTATTCCTCATATCGTTCCTCGTACCCCCAAGTTCGGAGGCTTGATGATTTTGAACTTTCCACATCGCCCCCTTTGCCTTGAAGGTTTGAATTTTAAGTTCGTCAGTGGTTTTGGCATCGCACCTCGTACCCTTAGGCATCGAAGGATTGAATTTGAACCAACTGCTGGAATGCGATCGCGTGGGAGTCCGTGGCCCCCATTTAATTTCTTGTCGAACTCGGAAGCATGAAATTAAATCATCACATTTATTCCGATCATAATTCTTTTGGAACAGTCTTTACAGATGCATTGAAAATCCTTTTGTATTTCAAGGATAATAACGCTTCAGGTGCTCCGCGTTCCACGGGTGCGCGAGGACGTCTCCTTTTAGATCGGCCAATATGTACGTCCCAGGTCGGACTATGCCCTTGATCTCAAACGGGCCCTCCCAGGCCGGATCAAGGGCACCCACATGCGTTTGGACCCTCCGTAAGACCAAATGTCCGACCTGAAAGGCCCGAGGTCGAACGCGGGCATTGTAATGTCTGGCCATTCTGCTCTGATATTCCGCCAGGCGTAGTTGGGCCATTGCTCTTCTTTCTTCCAACAAATCGAGGTTGAGGAGCAGCTCATCCTTATTCGTCGTAGGCTCGTAATGCTCTACTCTGTCAGATGGCATGCCGATCTCAACCGGGACTACAGCTTCGGAGCCGAAGGCCAGGGAGAACGGGGTCTCGCCCGTCGACTCTCGTTGGGTGGTCCGGTACGACCACAGAACCTCTGGTAGCTCCTCGGCCCACCTGCCTTTCTTGGAGTCTAGCCTAAGTTTGATGCCTCGCTTGATGATCTTGTTGACAGCCTCCACCTGCCCATTTGCTTGCGGATGTGCGGGGGACGAGCTGAGATGACTTATGCCAAGTTTGCTGCAAAAGTCTTTGAACTTGGCATTGTCAAACTGCTTCCCATTGTCTGTCACTATGGCCTGCGGTATACCAAAGCGACATATAATATTCGTCCATACGAAGGACGTGACCCTGGATTCCGTTATGCGGGAGAGCGCCTCGGCCTCGGCCCACTTGGTGAAGTAATCCACAGCAACCACAGCGAACTTGGTCTGGCCCTTGCCCAAAGGGAAAGGACCAATGATATCTACCTCCCACTGCGCGAATGGCCATGGGGCCGAGATGGGGGTGAGCAGCTCGGGAGGTTGGTGGATTATGGTTCCGTAGCGTTGGCAATTGTCGCAAGTTCTAACGAACTTCTTGGCGTCCTGGCTGAGGGTCGGCCAATAGTATCCTTGCCGGATCACTTTGGCTGACAGCGACCGGGCGCCTGAGTGATTGCCGCACACTCCTTCGTGGATCTCTCTGAGGACGTACAGGCCTTCTTCAGGGGTTAGGCATCTCAATAGAGGCAGGGAAAAGCCACGTCGGTACAATGCCCCATCTCAGACCACGAACCGAGCTGCCCGCCTTGCCAACTTTCTGCGCTCCTTAGGGTCCTGTGGTGAGTTGCCCCTAATGAAGTCCGCGATCGGGTCCATCCATGAGGATTCTGGAGCGCCGATCTCCATCAGTTCTGGCTCTAAGATGGAGGGATTATCTAGGATCTCGACGGGGACCGACCTGGCGAGGTCGGTCTCGTACGCCGATGCTAACTTGGCCAAGGCGTCAGCATTAGAATTTTCTGCTCGCGGAATCCTGCTTACCTCGTAAGTTCGAAACTGGGTGAGGTATGATCTGACCTTGCCCAAATACTTCTCCATTCGGGTGTCTTTGGCTTGGTATTCGTCCTTGATCTGGCTCACAACCAGCTGGGAGTCACTGAAGACCTTAACACAAGAGGCCCCCAATGCTCGAGCGATTCGCAGGCCGGCAATAAATGCTTCATACTCAGCCTCGTTGTTAGAAGTCCGGAAGCTGAACCGCAAGGCATACTCAAATCGCTCACCCCCTGGTCCGAGCAAGAGGACCCCGGCTCCGCACCCCTTCTCATTGGAGGATCCGTCGACATAGACTGTCCAAGGCAGGTCGGACTCGCTCAGCTCGGAAGGTGGTGTGAGCTCGGCTATGAAATCTGCCGCTGCTTGTCCTTTCAACGCAGTTCTGGGTTCGAACTGGATGTCGTACTCACTTAGCTCTATTGCCCACTTCATTAGGCGTCCGGAAGCTTCCGGCTTGTGGAAGATACTTTTAAGGGGCAAGTTAGTGAGCACCACCACCGTATGGGCTTGGAAGTATGGTCTAAGTCGTCGGTCCGAGGTGACCAAAGCGAGAGCCAACTTCTCCATCTGAGGGTATCTAGTCTCGGCTTCGGTCATAGCCTTGCTTGTGTAGTAGACCGGGTTTTGCCGCGCTTCCTCTTGCCTGATTAGGGCCGAGCTGACGGCACTGTCAGACACTGCTAGGTACAATTGGAGCTTGTCCCCCGGCATGGGCTTGGCAAGCAAGGGTGCCGAACAGAGGTAGCTCTTCAATTGCTGAAACACTTGCTCGCACTCCGCTGTCCATTCAAACGGCCCTTTCTTTCGTAAGACCTTGAAGAAAGGGAGGCACTTATCTGTCGACCTTGAAACAAACCGGTTCAGGGCCGCAATCCTGCCATTGAGGCACTGAAGCTGTTTCAGCGTTTTAGGTGCCTCCATCTCGATCACGGCTTTAATCTTTTCGGGGTTGGCCTCGATTCCCCGGTTGTTTACCATGAAGCCAAGGAATTTTCCCGAGGAGACTCCAAAGGCACACTTAGCAGGGTTGAGCTTCATTTGATATGCCCTCAGAACCTCGAAGGCTTCGGCCAGGTCGGAGAGATGCGACTTAGACTGCTTGCTCTTGACAAGCATGTCGTCCACATACACTTCCATATTCCGGCCGATCTGCTTGGCGAACATTTTGTTCACCATTCTCTGGTAGGTCGCTCCTGCGTTCTTTAACCCGAAGGGCATGACCTTGTAGCAGTACAGACCTTGGTCTGTTATGAAAGCGGTATGACCTTCATCTGGGACATGCATCTTGATTTGGTTGTACCCAGAGTAGGCGTCCATGAAGGTGAGCAGTTCGTGCCCGGCTGTGGCGTCCACGAGCTGATCAATCCTCGGCAGTGGGAAGCAATCTTTCGGACATGCCTTATTTAAGTTCGTAAAATCTACGCACATTCTTCACTTGCCGTTAGATTTTTTAACTAATACAACATTGGAGAGCCACTCGGGATACGAAATTTCTCTTATGTATTCAGCTTTCAAAAGTTTGTTAACTTCCTCAACAATTACATCACTCCTCTCCTTGTTTATAGGTCTTCTCTTTTGTTTCACAGGTCGGAATGATGGATCTATGCTGAGGCGATGCGTCATAATTCGCGGGTCAATGCCAGGCATGTCCTCATGGGACCACGCAAAGACGTCCGAGTTGGATCTGAGGAAGTGGATTAGCTCCTCTCTGTCGGTGGCCCCCAGCTTGGTTCCTATGCTTACCTGCTTCTCGGGACTAAGCAGAGGAACAAGCTCGAGCTCCTCAGTGGGTGCGGCAAACTCCTTCCTCGGCAGGTCGGCCTCGAACTCGAGCGTCCCATCCCTGAGAGTTTCGAGGGCGCAGACTGATGAGCCTTTGAGTGCGGCGGCATAGCACTCCATCGAAGCGGTCTGTTCTCCTCGGACCGTGCCCACGCCATTGGGGGTGGAATACTTCAAAATTTGATGAAGTGTTGAGGGAATAGCCGAAATGAGTGGATGATGGGTCTCCCAAAGATGGCGTTATAGGCCGATCTACCGTCAACTACCACGAACTCGGCCATTTGAGTGACCCGAGTTTGGTCCTGCCCCAGCGTGACCGGCAAGTCGATGCAACCCTCTGGGATGACCGATTCTCCAGAGAACCCAACCAGCGGCGTCGGGCTTCTCTTCAATTGCGACCTCGTCCAGCCCAAGGCGAGGTAGGTCGGTAAGGACAGGATGTTAGCGGATGCGCCCCCGTCTACCAGCACTCTCCTGACCACCACATGATCAATCAAGGGAGCAATCACAAGGGCATCATTGTGGGGCAGGTGGACCTCCTCCAAGTCTGCACCGTCGAAGGTGATTGGGCAGGTCGGCCCCTGCTCCCTGATGATGCACACCTCGCGCCTGGCTGCACGGGCTAACTCCTTTCTTTTATGTCCGGATTGACCCCCGCTTGGCCCTCCAAAAATGGTATTGATGACCGCAGGTCGGTCGGTGCGCCGGGGTGGCGTCCTTGAACGCTTTCGCTCTTCCTTTTTCTCTGCTGAGCTGGTCCTGGGCTTTCCCACAAACTTCTTGAAGTAGTCGTCTTGAATTAGATCCTCAATTTGGCGCTTCAATTCCCAGCAGTCCGACGTGTTGTGGCCGTGCTCCCGATGGAAGCGACAATACTTGTCCTTGCTGCACCTCTCCGGGGCTCCCCGAAGTTTCTCCGGACGCTTGAGTAGTTTTTCCAATCCAGAATCCTCGATGTTCGTTAGGATCTCGAAAATTGGAATCGTGGTTAGGGTGAAGCGCTCGTAAGGTCGGCTCCTGGTAGGTCCGTTCTCCGCCCTTCGATACTCAGCTCGGCCGCTGGAGAAGGATCCCTTGTCCTTGGACTTGGGATCTGCCCTTTCATCTTTCCCACTTCTGCCCCGGCCGATCTTTCGTTCAGGTAGGCCGGTTTTGGTTCGGAGGAGCTCCTGTCCATCGATGACTTTCTTCGCCTTCTGGAGCACCTCGGCGAAGGTGGCCGGGGCCTTCTCTCCAAGTTTCACCGTGAGGGCTTCGTCGGCTAGACCGGTGAGGAAATAACACATGGCCGAGTCATCGGAGCAGTGTGCAACCTTCAACTGCTCCTCCTGGAATCTGGTGACATACTCCCGCAGCGTCTCACCCTCCTTCTGCCTGATGGTGGCGAGATGGGTCGCTGTCTTTTTGTCATAGTGCCGAGAAGAGAACTGGGCGAGGAACTCCCTTCTCAGCTGAGAGTAGGTCGAGATCGACCTGGCTGGCAGTCTCCGGTACCACAATCGCGCGCTGCCAGTAAGCGCGATCTGAAAGGCGCGACATATGATTGCGTCTAATGCCGCTTGGAAGTCCATGAGGCCTTCAAAGACTTCAACATAGTCCTTGGGGTCCTTCGTCCCGTCATAAGGCTTCACGGTAGGAGCTTTGAACTTCGGAGGGATTGGTGCTTCCAAAACGTCCGAGGTGAAAGGCGATTCTCCCAAGTCGCCATCGTTCAGTGAATCGTCTTTCTGCTCACATTTGGCCTTTAAGGCCTCCACCTGAGCATCGAGCTCCCCCCTCAGCTGGTCGAACTCCTCCCTTGTGATTATCCCCGCGGGATTGTGAGAGGATTCAGCCTGCTGGTTGGAGCTCCTGTGGGAGCGGGATGGTGACTGCCCTTTTCGGAGAGACGAGCCTCTATTTCTGTTGAGATGCTCACGGAGGTCTCCCCTCTGGCGAGTGTACCCCTCACTCTCGTTGTCTTCGGGACGTTCTTCCTCGGCTGGGCCGAGGTGGGAACCCCTTTGCTCGCGTACGTCCATACGCGTCACTCGATTTTCATATCGGGACTTTGCGCCTGCAGCCAGCACCATTTCGTTATACATTGCCTCCATGGAGCGCATTTGTGTGCGCATTGCCTCTATCTCTCTCTGGAGCGCATCAAAGTTCTCGCTTGTTGGAGCCGGGGCTGGACCCCGGGCGCCCTTCTTAGAGGTCCCACCTCGGCCACGGGTGGCCTTGGACGTTCTCGGGTGCGCAGGCGGTAGGGCAGGTGCGGTGATCCGTGCCGACCTGCGGAGGGGTTCCGTTGCTAGGCCGTCGTGACCTTGCCCCTCTACCGCCGCTGCTCCGACCTCCCTCTGGTGGGCATCGCTGGCAGCTAGAGTCCTTCGATCTGTCGTATTAGTCGAATTCGCTGGTTGAACCATGTTCGCTCGCGTGTTGGTTTAAAGAAATTGGGACGACTTAGATTGTCAGTCGTTTCCCACAGACGGCGCCAAATGTTTATGCAAAGATGTGCACAACAGTGTGTTCCTGATTGTAGCTCGAACTCGGCCTCCGGACCGACCTGAACACTTGGGCGGACCTGCACAAAAAGGTGAGCACTCCGACGATCAAGTCAGTATAGGTCGGATTCCAAGTTTAGTTCGGAGCCAGAAATCATCGTACCTGATCGGGGAGTGAGGTCCTCTACTTATGGGTGGCGGTCCCGCTAATCTAGCGACTGTTACATTCGGTAATCTCGGGACCGTCGGTTACACCCGGTAATCTCGGGACCGACGGTTACGCCCGATAATCACGCCGCAGACAGTTGCTCATCTCGGTCCCTACCGAGCTCCCCGGTAGGTCAGACCTGGGCCAGGCTCACCTCGGCCCTCATACTTAGCATTTGTCGGCATTGGTGGCGGCCATCTCGACTATCCGAGCTAGGCATGACTCATGAGCCATCTTGGAGCATCAATGGGGGTCCTACACGTGTCCAGTGTATTCCCTTCCCCAAACATTGTTGTTCCTGAAATAAAGAAGAATTTAATGTCCATTAGCAAGCTTACCTTGGATAATGATCATCTAATTACTTTTGATGCTAATGATTTTGTTATTAAGGACAAGCAGGGACAAATCTTGGGTAAAGGACGTAAACAAGAAGGACTGTATGCTTTGAATGAGCAAAATCAGCAAGTTCATCAAGTTTTTTATGCTGAAACAAGTTCAAATAAAGCCAATTACTCCATTTGGCACAAACGCAGGCACAAACGCATGGGGCACCTCAATGATCAAGCCTTGAGATTCTCATCTCTTAAACATTTCTATTTGGGATAAAATTAAAACTATTTGTGACTATTGTCAAATGAGCAAAAGTTGTAAACTTTCATTCAAGCAAAATAATCATATCAGTAGTTATCCTCTTTATAAAGTTCATTGTGATCTTTTGGGGACCTTCTCCTATTGTTTCTTGTCAAAATTTTAAATACTATGTTAGTTTTATTGATGATTTTTCAAGGTTTTGTTGGATTTATCCATTAAGGAAGAATTCTTACTTCTTCTCATGTTTTCTCAAGTTCCAACAACTAGTGCAAAATCAATTTGAGAGAAAGATAAAGGTCTTTCAAAGTGACGGAGGAGGTGAGTTTACATCTTCAGCTCTCAAAAGTTGGTTTGAACAAAAAGGTATTTCTCATCAACTTTCTTGTCCTCACACTCCACAACAAAATGGAGTTGTTGAGAGAAAACATAGGCATATAATAGAAACAGGGCTAACCCTCCTATTTCAATCTAAAGAACCTATAAAATATTAGGTAGATGCCTTTCGTACTGTCGTTTTATTGATAAATCGCGTGCCATCAAAGTCTCTTGCAATGAAATCTCCTTTTTCTAAGCTCTTTAATAGAGAACCTGACTACAGTGGCATAAAGATTTTTGGTTGCAAGTGTTTTCCATATCTTAGAAACTATACAAAGAATAAACTTTCTAAAAGAACTTATCCGTATATATTTATTGGATATAGCCCCAGTCACAAGGGATATCGATGCTTAGATCCTATGTCGAACAAGGTATATATATCAAAGCATGTGGTATTTGATGAAAACATTTTTCCCTTTGAAAGTACAAATATTACTAACTGTGAACACACAGATGCTTTTGTTGTTACAGAATTTTCAGAACTTGAGGAATGGAATAACCCTGCAGAAGACCACTACAATAAGAAAAATTTCTTTGGAAGAGCCTAGTGAAGTCCATTCAAATCAACAAGAAAACTACACATTAGAAACTTCACAAGACTACAAACTAGAAAATTAACAAGGCACTACACAAAAAAGTCTATCAAGCAATGAAAATCCAACCCAAATGTGAAGTCTAATGCATGAACCTCAACAGAAGGGGACAACTTGTTGCAAATGGCTACAAATTTCCAATTTGATAAAAATCTGCAGCTGCTTGACTCACATCAGGTATCAACACTTCCTAATATAAGTAATGGCTTTTATATTGACCTACCTTATTCTTTTGCAGGTACACCTAATCTCAACTCAATCATTGGATCATCTGGAGAAAGTTATGTGGAAAATACAAACACTCATCCATGAGAACCAGAAGAAAATTGAAGAATAATCCACTGCTCAACTCCAACCTACATCAGGAAACACAAAGTCAGAAAGACACCAATCACCACCAACATGCTCTCATAAGCTCAAATCAGGATGTAGAACCAAAACACTATAAGACAACCCTAAAAATTCCTCATTGGAAGGCTGCTATGGAGGAAGAAATGCAGGCACTTCAAGAAAACAACACTTGGAATTTGGTACCTTCGCCACCACACATCAATATAGTTGGATCAAAGTGGATATTCAAAACTAAACTAAAGGAGGATGGATCAATTGAACGTTACAAGGCAAGATTGGTCGCTCAAGGATACTCTCAGATAGAAGGAATGGACTACGAAAAAACTGTTACTCTTGTAATCAAGCCAACAACAATTCGGCTCATCCTTTCATTGGCAGTGACCTTCAACTGGCCCTTGTGACAACCAGATGTCAAAAATACATATCTCCATGGCTTTCTCAAAGAAGAAGCCTACATGTCTCAACCACCTTGATTTCAAGATCTAGAAAAACCACACTTCGTATGCAAGCTCAACCGATCTTTATATGGTATGAAACAGGCACCCGAGCCTGGTTTGAGAGATTATCTCAATTCCTTCTTCACATTGGCTTTATCTGCTCGCACTCTGATCCCTCTCTTTTTATATATAGAGATGACAATGTACTCACTCTCATGCTTGTGTATCTAGATGATATAATTATGACAGGGTCAAGCTCAAAACATGTTGAAGAACTCATGTCATAGCTAAAATCCGAATTTTCTCTAAAGGACCTTGGCCCCTTACACTATTTCCTTGGCATAGAGGTACACCAAACTAACACTGGTCTCATGCTATCATAAGGAAAATATGCTAAGGAAATACAAAATAAAGCAAGAATGCTTGAAGCCTCACAACTTAGCACACCAATGTCAACCTCCACTTCAAGCTCCTCAAACGACAATGAGACTATTGATGCAACTCAATATATAAGTTTAGTGGGATCTTTGCAATACCAAACACTCACAAGACCAGACATCATATTTGCTGTTAACAAAGCCTGTCAACATTTACATGATCCCAAACAAAAGGACCTAAATATGGTCAAGTATATCCTGAGATACCTAAAGGGCACTCTAAGGTATGAAATATCCTTTTACAAAAATAGTTCACTAAATCTCTATGCCTTTTGTGATGCAGATTGGGGAGGCTGTCTTCACACAAGAAGAAGCACCTCAAGATGTTGCATTTTTTTAGGCTCAAATTGCATCTTTTGGAGCTCCAAGAAAAAAACTACAGTAGCTAGATCAAGTTCCAAAGTTGAATATCGTGCCATGGCAACTACAGCAGCTGACTTGACTTGGATCACATTCATACTAAAAGATATTGGAGTGAAGCTATCCAAACCACCTCAACTGATGTGTGACAACATGAGTGCTCTACATATGGCCAAAAATTCAGTGTTTCATGCTAGAACAAAGCATATAGAGATGAATTAACATTTTGCTCGAGAAAAGGTGTGCCTTGCACTCTTAACAACTAGTTTTGTTCCATCCAAAGACCAACTAGCGGATATATTTACTAAACTTCTACAAAAAGCAACATTTAAAGACTTGAGAACCAAGCTGGGCGTCCGTTGATGTCAAAACATATAGCAGCAGCCATTGATGGAGACAACACAGCAGCAGTTAGCTAAAATTGCTCCATGATTCTTTGCTAAATTTATGCCTAATCCCTCTTAATTTGCCACTGGCTTGTTTAACATACATATCTTCCCTATAAGAAAATAATCTATAAGGAAATATGTACTCTTGTCAAATTCTCATGACCATTAAATACTTTCCTATTTTATCTTTTATTGCCGTTAGAGATATGTTCCTTATCTGATTTATTTTTTTCCTTCTGTACTGTCCATTCTTCTTTTGTGCAAACTACATAATAGCTAGGTTGCATAAGAAATGTATAATTTTTCTCTTTTGAGTTGAGATAGAACAATCACGTTTTGAAGCATTTCTAACAACCTTTTACTGGTGGGTTTCAAACAAACAACATAGTCGTCGCTCAAGGTAATTTTGATAACCATCGTGATACATTATCTATTTCATGTTATAAATTCTTTTTATTTTTGTTACCATCAACGTCATTTTAGTTTTTTATTTTTTTCATATTAGAGATATAATACATACATCTGATAATGTATATCATGAATACATATGATAATGCATATCAGGGTACATCAGATGTATATCGAAAGTATATTAGAGATACGTCAGATGTATATCAGATATACATTGGATTTATATCAGATACAGATATACATTCAAATATCATAAGGGTAAAATTGGAATAATAAAAAGTCCGAACATAAAAATTCAAATATTTTGCTATATTTGAAATTTTGAAAAGTTGGTGACATTTTTTGAAATACATGAATTATGTTTGCTACCCACTACAATTACCTTTTTTTTTTTCAAAAGAACTAAATAGTTAGTTGGTAATTATCATTCATTTACAACGTATTTGAGCAAGGTCAGATTGCACCTCGTCCAGTTCAAAATTTACGAGATTTGCCAAATTCCAAGATCAGAGAATTCGAATGCAGACGCCCTCGTCAAACTGGCGTCTGCATACGAGACCGACCTCGCTTGATTGGTCCTGGTGGAGATTCTAGATACACCTTCAATCTTGGGACTAGATATGATGGAAATTGACTCCAACCTCCGTCTTGGATGGATCCAATCAGAGAATATTTGGCAGGCCATGTCCCAGAAGATCCACGAGAAGGTAAGAAGCTTAAAAGGAGGGCGGCTCAGTTCATAATCCAAGATGGAACCCTCTACAGACGTAGGTATTCATTACCACTCCTAAAATGTTTAACTACTGAGGAAGAAAACTACGTTCTAAGGGAGATCAACGAAAGAGTTTGCGGTAATCACTCAGGGTCCAGGTCGTTATCGACCAAAGTAGTTCGACAGGGTTACTACTGGCCCACCCTAGACCGAGACGTCTAGGAATTTGTGAAATTATGTGACAATTGTCAACACTTCATAAACATAATCCACCAGCCACATGAACTACTCACTCCTATCACGCCCCCCGAGCCTTTCGCCCAATGGGGAGTCGACCTGATCAGACCCTTCCCTTTAGGCAAAGGACAGACAAAATATGTCGTAGTTGTAGTGGATGATTACTTTACCAAGTGGACTGAGGTCGAGGCACTAGCCACGATCACCGAAGCCAGAGTCACAGCCTTTATTTGGACCAACATTGTTTGTCGCTTCGGCATTCCCAACGCCATTTTGACAGACAATGACAAGTAGTTCGATAACGATAAGTTCAAAAAGTTCTGTTCCAAGCTCGGAATCCACCACCTCAGCTCGTCCCCATCCCATCTAAAGGCAAATGGACAAATCGAAGCTATCAATAAAATTATCAAATGTGGTCTAAAGTCGAGGTTGGACACAAGAAAAGGCCAATGGGCTGAGGAGCTCCCTGAAGTCCCCTGGTCCTATCAGACGATCCCACATGAATCAACTGGCGAGATTCCATTTTCTTTGGCTTTTGGGTCCGAGGCCGTGGTACCTGTCGATATTAGAACGCCAACAAAAATAATTGATTATTATGAACCAATCAGAAATGAGGAGGAACTGCTCCTCAACCTGGATCTCTTAGATGAGAACCGGGAAAAATTACAACTTCGGTTGGCGGAATATCAAAATCTAATGACAAGGCACTACAACGCCCGAGTTCGACCTAGGATTTTTCAGGTTGGACATCTAGTCATGTGGAAGGTCCAGAAGCACGTTGATACATTAGAACCAGCCTGGGGAGGGCCATTCGAAGTTCACGCATCGTGCGCGCAGGCACGCACATGTTGACCGATCTGGAAGGGAATCTACTCTGACATCCATGGAATGCAGAGCTGACACAAACTGCCCCAAAAAACCTACTAGTTCTAGAACAAGCCGTGCTGACCATATACCCCAATTTACTACCGAGTCTATAGTCAAACTTCTTTCTAAATTTCTAAAACTAATTTCGATTATTCTCTAATAAATACAATGAAAAGTGTAACACAATTTAATACAGGAATAACTATTCTCCCAGAAAAAGTAGTCACCCCTAAAGCTTTGAGTCGCTCAATCTTGAAGTTTTTCTCGGGATTCCTCCTCAACCCTCTTATTCCCAATGTAACAATTCTTGACATTACACGTTCATCATGATCAACTATATCCTCCTATGAATCCACTGGCCGGTGACTAGACTCACCAACTACATCGTTTGCTATTGTATTCTGTTTACTAGGGACCTGTTGAGTTTCAAATTCTTTAAGCCTACACATTCTACCCTCATGTAATAAAATAAAATGATATGCATATCACACAATTATAACATAAACCATTAATGCATCTTCTATTCATGTTATGAACGATCTTTATTCTCTAATACCAAACTGACACGACCCGACAAAAACACCTACTAGTTCTAGAACAAGCCGCGTCGACCATAGACCTCAATCTACTACAAAGTCTATAGTCAAACTTCTTTCTAAATTTCCAAAACTAATTTAGATTATTCTCCAATAAATACAACGCAAAGTGTAACACAATTTAATAGAGAATTAACTATTCTCCCACAACTTCTAAACATGTTGGACAACTACAAAAGGTGTAGCTAATCTATTATAAGTTATTTTAATGTACATACAAAATGATATACAAGTTCTGAGACGATGAGTGGCTGAAACTGGTCGGCTATCTCTTTGAAACTCAGGTGCAACTTGATGTAGAAAATAATGGTAAACAGTGAGCTGGGAAGCACAGTGAGTCGCAATATAATAAGAAAATAGTTTCGTAAAACTTATTTCATAACAATTGAGATTCTCAATATTTTCGAACATTATAAGAAACTGAATTAATAAACTTTCGCATAAAACTTCATAAAACTTGAGCAACTGAAACTCAGAAAGATTTCTAATAATAACTAGTAACAACATACAATTTCTAAAATCACTTTCTAAACACATAAAATATCTCATTTCAAACAACAAACAGTTTAAGAAACTCAACACCATATATGTATCCATATTCAATTCTTATTTTGGTCTACTAGCACAGAGTAGTTTCAATGCGCACAACAAAGTAATTCTATTTATGGTGTAGTGGCATAGAGTAATCTCAATACACACAGTAGAATAATTATCTCAATGTGCGGAGTCAAATGGTCCTGAAGACCTTCTATTTCTTGGTATACTGTAGAAACACATTCTTATAGCATACGAGTAATCACCTGGATACAATAATATGGTGGTTTGAAAACTATTATCTGCATAAAATTCTTAAATCTCATAAACGGTTCTAAAATTCTTCTTTTCTTCTTTCTAACAACTTTTCTTTCTCAAACCACATCAAAAAATATTTCTTTATAACCATACACATTAAATACAACAATTTATTTGAAATCATAAAACATTTATAAATTATCAGAAATATTCCTAAATTAACAAAAACATTTCTAAATTCTTAGCAAACCCAATTTCTCATCACAAATGATAATAATACGTAATATATTTTCTTGAAGTTCTATAATAGATATCTAAAAACATTTAGTAATTTAACCACTCACAAATAAACAATAATATCCAAAACGTCGTCTAATAAATTAACCAGTCACAAATCCTACGAATGAGGTGAATTTGGATTGTACGCTGCTCCAATTTGTGTTCGTCCTGAAATAATAACAAACCAAATTTTAACACATGCTTAATTTCAACCTAAAATTACAATACTCTAAATTAAATCACAATATTCAATCAACAACCTCATTCTCTCTCTACAATCCAATTATATATTTTTTTTCTCTCATCTTCCTTACAAGTGGAACCCCATCCCACATTTTTTACCTTTCAAAATTCATTTCTCACGTGATTAGCCCAATCTCCGAAAATTTTCTTTTTTCTTTCTTATTTAATTTAACCCATTCATTTCTCTCTCCTCCACTATTCATGATCTTCTTCCTTTAACTTCATCCATCTTCTTCTTCCTCATCCCACGAAAACCTTCACTGTGCTACCCAAACAAACGCTTTTCTTTTTAAGCTATCACAATGATAACACATATAATTTCTTACCCTTCCCTCTACTACAGTTCCAACCCCCTTTAATTTGCTAACATCACACTATTCTTCTTTGCAAGAATTCAAGGTATAGATTCACAAATCCTCCATTAACACAAGACATTCACCATCTCAAACAAAGGTCACGATTATTATCAATATTAAAACCCTAAAATACTCACAACCTCAAATAAACTTGTAATTAAACAAGCCCACAATTAAACTTATTGAGGAGTTTATATCCTAGAAATTATTGGTTTAAAACTTCAAAACTTACCAAAATCAAGTTCCAAAAACTTAAATTGGTTTCCAAAATTCTTGCCTTCCTTTTTGCCCAACACCTTCAGTTTCTTCCTCTTCCCCTATTTCGATTCTACTCTGCGATGGATCCCCCTTTTCCCTTTCTTTTCTTTCATTTTCGTTTCCTTTATGTTCTTTATCTTTCTTTTCTTTTTTTCTCTTTCTCTTTTCCTCACCATGTGTCTTCTTAAACATCTCACACACATGCACCTATTTTCCAACTTTTTTTTAACACAAAACTGGATTTTTTTTTGTCTCAAAATTACATTAATGCCCTTACAAAATATTACCTTCTTTTATGAATTTCGTCCACGAAATTCAATCAGAACAACCAAGAAAAGAGATAATGGTATTGATTTCGCATCTGATCCTCACTTTCCCAGATTGCCTCCTCTACTGCATCATTCCTCCATAAAATTTTAACCAATGGAATAGTCTTATTTCGTAACACCTGTTCCTTTCTTTCTAGAATCTGCCCCTACTTCTTTTCATAAGACAAATGCTCACTCCACTATACTGGCTGTCATCCGAGAATATGTGATAGGTCGGGTACATACGTACTCAACATAGAAACATGAAACACATCATGAATCTTGGAAAGCTCCATAGGCAGTGTTAGACGATACGCTACTGTTCCAATACGCTCAAGAATCTCGTACGAGCCGATATATATAGGACTCAACTTCCCTTTCTTGCCGAATCTCATAACACCCTTACAAGGTGACAAGCAAAGAAAAACTTTATCACCTACCGCAAATTCAAGATCTTTCCGACATTTATCAGCATAACTCTTATGTATGTCTTGTGCTACTTTCAAATTCTCTCTAATTATTCTCACCTTATCAGTAGTAATCTGAATAAGCTCAGGTCCCATTAACTTTATTTCTCCAAATTCATCCCAACAGACTAGAGTTTGACATTTTCTGCCATACAATGGTTCAAAGGGTGCCATCTCTATACTGGAATGATAACTATTATTATGCAAATTCCATGTGATTCAAATGAGTATCCCAACTACCCTTGAACTATAGAACACAAGCTCATAACATATCCTTCAAAGTTTGAGATCGTAACATATCCTTCAAAGTTTGAATCGTTCTCTCTCGCTGTCCTTCTATATGAGGATGAAAATTTGTACTAAAATATAACGTCGTACCTAAAGCTTCCTGTAAACTAGGCTAGAGCTTAGATGTAAACCTAGTGTTCCTATATGAAATAATAGATACAGGAGTTTCATATAAACTAACTATCTCATCCATATATAGCTTAGCAAGTCTATCAAGAGTATAGGCGATTTTAATTGGCAAAAAACAGGCAGTTTTAGTCAATCGGTCTACTATCACCCAGATACCATCATAACCACTCAAAGTACAAGGAAGTCCAAATAGAAAATCCATGGTAACAACATTCTCCTATTTCCATTCTGGAATAGAGAGTGAAATCAAGGGTCCTGCGACTTTCCGACGTATCGGTTTCACTTGCTGGCAAATCAAACATCTGGATACATATTATGCTATTCCTCTCTTCATACCTGGCCACCAGTCATGTGCTTTCACTGTTCAATACATTTTTGTACTTCCTGGATGCATAGTGTTAAGGTTGACTTTTTACTATAGAAACATGTGTCGGTATGCCTGTTTGACCACGTTTTTGACCCATTTCCCATCATTATTTGCCGAAAGGGACCATATATTATTAAAGTATAACATGCATAGAATATTTATGCATAAAAGTCAAGCTATGGTACTTAAGGAAAAATATGAGAAAAATGCGGTCAAAGTTGGAAGAAAATAACAGTTTTCTGTTTTTGCAGAATTGCGCCCGATGCATTTTTGGAGAACAAAATGGCCAAACGCACGTTTTGATTAATGAGGTGTAGAGAGGACATTTTCCACATGTTCAAACACATCCCAAACTGTGAGTCCAAGTCCAAGTGAGGTGGTTAGGTGAATCTCAACCCATTTCCACCTAAAATGGTGGGGAGTTTCAACCAACCTATGGTGCTATAAAAGGAAGCTAGCTATCCATCCAAAAGAATTTCATCCCTTCCAAGCTTCATTTCATCTTCTTTTAGTTGCTCTCTAGTTGTAGAACACGTTTTTAGGGTTTATGTTTATGTTCTAGTTGTTCATTTCTTTGTTTTTCACGCTTCCACCTTTTGTATTGCTCTTAATTCAAGTTCCTACTTCCATTCTTTGTTCATTCTGTTCTTTTAAAGTTCTTTAGCGAGTTTCAACTCCCCTCACGCTCGAGAGAGAAGAGGGTCAAGCTAGAACTCATTGTACGACTTATTTATTCATTTAAATTCAATGAAAAATACTTTCTTCATGTTTTCATGCATTTACTTACCTTTAATTATGTTCTAAATTAGTTGTCAACCTCTTTGCTTTTTGTGGAATGCCTTAGTCAAAATGATTTGATTTCCAACACGCTCAGGATTTTGGCCAGATTGCACCTGACACTTTTTTGGGTTGTTTTCTAAAATCTTCTCTTTACATCTTTTTTCCATTCGGCCGGTGGGAATTTGATTTATACAGCAAAGCTCAACCTTGGGAAAGGTGAGTTAGGTAAAATAATAGGAAACCAATATGGGATGTGACTTAGGTATAAGCACATAAAACATGGTCCTAGACATAGGCCCTCTAACCAATAATACAAGTGAGTTGGTAGATATTCTCTAGGATTGTAATCACACATAGGCGTATGATTATAGGTTACCCTAGCCTCTACAACAACCGAAAGAGGTAGTGAAAGAGTAGAACTCGAATCTTGAGAAAAGTCAGAAATTGCACCTGGTGCAATTTCCCCTTTGCATTACGACTAAGGTAGGAAGTAAAGAGGTCGAGTTTTATTAAATTGCTTGGAATCCGATTTCGGCACCTCTCTGCCCCGGTATTCCCCTGCGACCTGGCTGTGCCACCGTCAAGTTCTAAGCCACTTAGTAGAGCATAGACTACCCCTACAGACCAATAAGAGTCCTTTCAACATGCTTTGTTCTCAGTCACATGCTTCCTAGGAAAGCAACTAGGAGGTCACCCAACCTAAGATTGCTCCAAGCCAAGCACGCTTAACTTTGGAGTTCTTACGATTGAGCCACCGAAAAGGAAGGTGCACTTTGTTGGTATAGGTAGTGACTATCAATTCTTTTTAACCCTTTATTGACCATTCTTCAATAATCTCAGGATCCCTCTCATTCGGATGTGGTATCGGTTCATTCATGTACCCCTCCTCTCGGGCGTCACATGCGAAGAAAAGCATGCTGGTAAAATTGAGCTGTGAATTGAAATGTGGAAGACTTATTTATAGGTTGTCTTTGGAAGATTAGTGGGGATTGTCACGAGCGAAGGGACGGGTTAGTGGTTCGTTAACCTGTGGGGTGTCTGAATTGAAAATACATACTAGTCGCATGGTTATTCAAAGCTTTGAGTGGGTGCCTTGGGAATAAATGGCAAGGCCGAACATCAGGTTTCTATGGAGAAGTATTGGGGTCTTGGGAATAAATGTCAAGAACCAATACGCCGGGTAGTCATCGGTGCCTTGGGAATAAATGTCAAGGACTGGTGCACAGTTCTAGACCTTGGGAATAAATGGCAAGGTCGAACTTCAAGTTTCTGTAGAGAAGTGTTGGGGCATTGGGAATAAATGTCAAGGGCCAAAACGATTAGAGAAGTTAAGTACGGAGGACTAACGTGAAGGGGTGCTTAAGATGTAACAGTTCTAGACCTTGGGAATAAATGGCAGGGTCGAACACCAAGCGTTGTAGAGGGAGGTCGGTATCTTGGGAATAAATGTTAAGAGCCGTTACGCCTCGAAAAGTTAGACTTGGAGTACTAACATAAAGTCGGAGTGTGTGTTAGTTGACTGGGTGTTTATGCTGAACGCACGCACTAAGCGTGGTAACAATTATATAGATGCAAGCGCACACCTGTCAGAGTAATATAAAATGGATGGAGTATCCAAGTATCGATCCTCAAGAACTTCTAAATAATTTCCAAACTCTGAAGTTTTAAAGAATAGTGAATGTTGAAATGAGTGATTCTTGTAAAATGGGAAGTGGTCACAAATAATGGTTTGGATTTGGGATTTGGACTTAGAATGATAAAACCTAGCCCGAATTACTTCAAGTTAGCCAACAAAGAATCAAGGACATGCTAAGGATAATATGCATTTTACTTTAGAAACCAACGACTACGCTTCTCACTTGACTTATGTCTAAGCAAGTTCAAAGTCCTAAGACATTCCCTAATATGTCTATTATGAGAGATATCTTAGTTTTAGGATGGAAATAGTCGCAACCTCGGGTTAAGGTCCTATGTCTAGGCTACTTAAGCGGAACCCTTATGTCTAAGGCGCTCCTCTCCTCGGTTTAACCACTCAACAATGCAAATAAGCAACCTTTTCAGTATTGACTTGTTAAGACTTACAGTGGCCTTCTCTAAATCCTAACTTTTTGGGAAAACATGTTGAGCAATGAATGGAAAGCAAAAACACTACTTCTTAGCAACCCTTTTTAGACATAAAAGGCTAACTATCCATAACCGGGCTAGAGACGGGAATTTATAAAGACATATTGAAGAAAATACAGCAAGTAAAATGGTTGAATGTGGAATGCATGTGTGAAAAACAAATGTTAACTAACGGAGAGTTTTTACCGGGATTGAGAGCTTCGCCCTTCTTTTTCAAGCAAGGGGGAGTGTCACGTGCTCTTTCCTTCAAAAACACAACTCTCTTAACTAAAAATAAAGTAAAGGCAAAGGGAAGATAAGCAAAGTGCTGGATTTTTATATATTTGAATAAGTAGAAAATGACTAAGTACAAATGGAAACAAAACAAGCTCAATAAAGGAATGTAAAGTGCTCGGGATTTAAAAACCAAAAGTAACTAATGAAAGCAAATCAAAAGTACTTAGAAAGCAACAAAGAAACACTAAAAATGATCAAGAGAAGGAAGCAAGGCTTGATGAATTTGGTGGAGAAGTTGCTGGAATTTATAGCTGTGCAGAATTGGTTAGGTAGGTCCTAAAACGATGGTGAATCACCCATTTCCAACTCTTTTGACTGACCAAATCGTGCTCAAACTGATAGTGGAACACTTCTTCTACACGTATGCATCGGTTGGAACCACCAAAACGCATTGGAAGACGCGTTTCATTAAGGGCAAAGTTGGAAGAAAACCAGTTTTTCTGCAGGCTTCCCAGGCGCCTAGCGCCTCCCATGATGGTTTTTCCGTCTTTTTGCTTCTTTTGATTAATTTGCACTCCCAAATGGTCCTAAAATGTCATAAATACAATATAAGCCAACCACAAACCATAATATATGAATTTTGCATGAATTGGAACTCAAACGATCGAGAAAAATCCGAAACAAAGCTGAAACATTGTAAAAACAGCATCTAAAACCTTCTTTTTACGCATGTAAACAAGCGTAATCACACCCCTAAACTTAACTTTTTGCTTGTCCTCAAGCAAAACTTAGCAACTTTTAATCAGCTTTCTAACACATGGACAAGGAAAAGCAAAAGCAACCGAGATGTTCAATCATAAATTGTCTCAGGGAAAAGATGTCAAAGCCTACCATTCTATTGCCTTTGTAAACTTAGTCACTATAAACCAAGTTTGAATGATAAAAACTTTTTCTTTCAAAATCTTTTTTCTCTTTCAAAAACAGAAAACGTTTTCAAATACCCCTAAGGAATCTGCACACTCCCTCCTTACACTAAGACTTTTACATCTGACAGACCGGCTACTAGCCCCTGAGGTTTCCACACATTAACATCGGTTTCAACCACAGCTACTCGTAGAAAGACTTTGAACTAACAGCTAGGTCATAAAACGACGACAATGAGAAACACGAAGTCACTTATCACCATCTTTACTGCTATTTTCAAAGTCAACACCCAACCTAAAACTAAATGGGTGTCTACAGTAGGACTCGGGAATCATAAATACATTTTCTTTAACTCTCATTGTTTTTACCGCTCTTTTCTTTCTAACACAAGTCTTTTCCCCACTCTTATTTTCTCTCAACAAGACTCTTTTTACTCTTTTGCAATATTTTTTTATTGTTTGTTGTGTTTTTTTTTCTTTTCAACACTTTCTTTTTTTAATAGCATTTGTTTTTCCAACTGACTCTTTTTCAAAAGAAAATAGCATGATTTTTCAAATATAAATAACACCTTATCTTTCTGAAACAACGACTGACACAACGACTGTCCCCCCCAAACTTAAGAGAGACAGTGTCCTCACTGGGAAAAGACTTTTGCATCGGATGAAAAAGGCTTAACAGTAAAAAGGACAAGGACTTCCTATATAGGGGCAAAGAAAAAGCTTAAAGTTTGTAAAGATCAAAAAGACATAAAAGAAAATGAGTTTATCACATAAACAAAGGAAATAGCTCAAAGCTTAGTCAGGCATAGAACAGAAAACTCAACAATCTCTTATAATCATCATCGACATGAAATCACATGCACAGCACAGATGCTTCAAAATAGGCATGTGAAAAGCTAAACTAAGGTTAAGTGAAGGCATACTTTAAGTGATCAGAAGATAAACGATACCAATTTATTCATGCTTCAACTGAGCTCGAAACATAATACAAAAAAAACATGCGTAGTAATGCTAGAATATGCAACTACGTCATTAACCAAAAGAATAAAACACAAAAAATAGCAAAGAAGGAACCTCCCCTTTATGAAGTCGGAGGTTGTGGACTAGGATCAGTGTCAATACTGGGAGATGGATGACCAAGGATAGCAGCTAGCGCTGGAGGCCATGAAGGTAAAACCGCAAAATCCAATGAAGCCCTTAAGTTGTAGATATGTTGCACGACTTCTCGAACCTGAGAGTTTTCGAAATGCTGGAAAAACAGGGCAGGTGCCAGGCGCCTGCATAATTCTTTTTTTTTTTCAACGTTTTCTTTTTTTCTTTTTTTTTTCAACGTTTTCACAAACATTCTCTTAATAAGAAAAACTTTATAATTAAACAAAAAGAAAATACAAGATACAAAGACTTCCTTCCTTTACTTTTGTTCTTTAAAAAACGGATAAGAAGGAAAAAACATTTTTCGCAAAAATTTATTGACCTGAAAGTTGAATAGAGGTTTTTCCTCTATCCACTGGTTCTCCAAAATACGGCTTAAGTCTCTGCCCATTTACTTTAAAAACATTTCCCTTAGAGTCAACTAGATCCACTGCCCCATATGGGTAGACTTTAAAAATTTGAAAGGGACCAGACCATCTAGACTTAAGTTTTCCAGGGAAAAGTTTCAACCTAGAGTTGAATAACAGAACCAGATCACCTTCTTGAAGATTGTTCGGCCGAAGACGCCTATCATGCCACTGTTTAGTTTTTTCCTTAAACAACTTAGCATTCTCATAAGAAAAGTGCCTGTGTTCTTCTAATTCCAACAATTGTAACCTCCTCGCTTCACCTGCAGCCAACAAATCAAAATTTAATTTCTTAGTAGCCCAAAATACTTTATATTCTAGCTCAAGAGGCAAATGACATGCTTTTCCAAAAACTAGCCTATAGGGGGACATGCCGAGGGGAGTCTTAAATGCTGTCCTATATGCCCAAAGTGAATCATCAAGCTTAAAAGACCAATCCCTACAGTTAAGATTTACAGTTTTTTCTAAAATGTTTTTTATCTCCCTATTAGATATTTCGGCTAACCCATTCGACTCAGGATGATACGCTGTTGCAACCCTATGATGCACATTGTATTTAGTCAGCAACTTTTGCATAGACCTATTCACAAAATGAGCCCCCCCATCGCTTATCAGACAACGCGGGGTTCCATAACGCGTAAAAATGTGCTTTTGCAGAAAACGAATGACAACTTTGGAATCATTGGTAGCAGTTGCAATGGCTTCTATCCATTTCGAAACATAATCTACTGTTAACAATATATAAAGCTTACCATTAGAAGATGGAAATGGACCCATAAAATCTATACCCCACACATCAAATATTTCAATCTCCAGGATCGGGGTTTGAGGCATTTCGTGGCGTTTAGATATATTACCTGTCCGTTGGCATATGTCACAAACCTGGGCAAACTTATGTGCATCTTTGAACAGAGTGGGCCAAAAGAACCCACTTTGCAAAACTTTGGCTGCGGTTTTGTGTCCTGCAAAATGTCCTCCATATGGAGACATATGACAAGCGTCTAATATCGCCTCGTGCTCTTCTTCTGCAACACACCTGCGTAAGATATTATCAGGTCCTAGCTTATATAAAAAAGGCCCATCCCAACGATAACATCGAACTTCATTTAGAAATTTCTTTACCTGTTGCTTGTTGAACTCATAAGGAACTATTCGACTTACCAAATAATTTGCTATATCGGCATACCACGGAAGTGAATCAACTCGCAAGAGTTGCTCGTCAATAAACTGTTCACGTATAACAGTTCCATCATCACAGAGCGGGAATTCCAATCTAGACAGGTGATCAACAACTTGGTTTTCAGTACCCTTCCTGTCCCTAACTTCAATATCAAACTCTTGAAGTAACAAAATCCACCGTATCAAACGTGGTTTAGCATCTTTTTTAGCAAATAAATATTTTAAAGCAGAATGGTCAGTAAAAACAATGACTTTTGTGCCTATCAAGTAAGACCTAAACTTATCAAAGGCGAACACAACTGCTAACACTTCCTTTTCAGTAGTAGTGTAATTGAGTTGTGCACCGGTCAGAGTCTTACTAACATAATACACAGGATGCAAGATCTTGTTTTTACGTTGTCCTAACAAAGCTCCTATTGCATAATCACTGGCATCACACATGAGCTCAAAAGGTAAATCCCAATTAGGTTCGATAATTATAGGAGCTGAACTTAGAGCAACTTTCAACATTTCAAATGATTTTAAATAGTCATCATAAAAAACAAATGGTCTATCATGTTCTAACAATTGACACAAGGGTTTAGAAATTTTAGCAAAGTCTTTTATAAAGCGGCGGTAAAATCCCCCATGCCCTAAAAAACTTCTAATCCCTTTGACATTTGTAGGAGGAGGTAGCTTTGAAATGATGTCTATCTTAGCGTGGTCTACCTCTATTCCTTGCTTGGAAATTTTGTGACCCAAAACAATACCCTCTTGTACCATGAAATGACACTTCTCCCAATTTAGGACTAGGTTTGTTTGTTCACATCTCTCCAATACTCTCTCCAAATTAACTAAACAAGCGTCGAAAGAATTTCCAAAAACAGAAAAGTCATCCATAAAAACTTCTAGAATATTTTCTACCATGTCAGAGAAGATGGCCATCATACACCTCTGAAAAGTCGCGGGTGCATTGCATAGTCCAAAGGGCATTCGCCTAAAAGCGAACGTACCATACGGACACGTAAATGTTGTCTTCTCTTGGACTTCTGGAGCAATAGTAATTTGATTATAACCCGAATATCCATCTAAAAAACAATAGAAATCCTTACCTGCCAGACGGTCGAGCATCTGGTCAATAAACGGTAGAGGAAAATGGTCTTTCTTTGTTACCTTGTTGAGTTTGCGATAGTCAATGCAAACTCCCACCCGCTCACAGTTCGGGTTGAGATGAGCTCATTCTCCTTGTTGGCCACCACGGTTATACCCCCTTTCTTTGGTACACACTGTACTGGCTTACCCAGCTGCTGTCGGATATTGGGTATATAACACCGGCGTCAAGCAATTTGAGAATTTCTTTCCTTACAACCTCTTTCATCTTCGGGTTCAACCGCCTTTGACTCTCAATAGAGTTCTTAGCATCTTCTTCCAATAGAATTTTGTGCATGCAAAAGGCCGGGCTTATCCCTCGGATATCTGCTATCGTCCATCCAATGGCCTTTTTGTGCTTCTCCAAAATCTGCAATAAAGAATATTCATTAGTAGGTGATAAATTGGAAGCTATAATAACTGGTAAAGTGTCGTTATCCCCTAGATACGCATATTTCAAATGCGACAGCAATGGCTTCTGCTCCAACGTGGGTGGTTCCACTATGGACGGAAGTAACGACTTGCATTCTTCTTTTTGTATTTTTTCAATAGGACTGGCCACATCTTCTGGTCCTTCTGCTATCTTATCAAACTCTTCTTCAATCTCTGTAACTAATAAGTCATAAAACTCATCAAACATAATAGGATTCAAGCTATTTATAGCAGAGCACTCTTCAAAGTCTCCTGGTAATTTCATGGCGTCTAGAACGTTAAATTTAACTTCTTCATTATTTACCCTCATTGTAATTTCTCCCTTCCTCACATTAAAAACTGTATCCCCAGTGGCTAGAAATGGTCTTCCCAAAATAATGAGAACGTCTAAGTCTGCCTCGCAATCTAGAATGATAAAGTCCGCAGGGAAAATGAATTTGTCCACCTGGACTAAAACATCTTCTATCTTTCCCTCAGGTCTTATGATAGATCTATCTGCTAGTTGGAGGGTAACCGTAGTAGGTCTAGCTTCTCCTATGCCTAAAGATTTGAAAACTGATAATGGCATAAGATTAATGCTAGCGCCTAGATCACATAATGCCCTACCTAAGTTTTTTCCTCCTATTGAACATGGAATGGTAAAACTGCCAGGATCATTACATTTCATGGGTAGTGGGCTGCCTACAGCTTCACTACTACATTTTGTCATGGCTACCAGTTCATGCTCTCCTATTTTTTTCTTCCTATAAACTATATCTTTCAAAAACTTAGCATAATTTGGCATCTGTTCTAGAGCATCTACTAATGGTATATTTATATGCAGTTGTTTTAAAATATCTAAAAATTTTCTAAACTGGGAATCATTAGTTTTCTTAACTAATCTTTGTGGAAACGGGGGAGTGGGGGTAAAAGAAGGTTGTACCTGTGGAGGAACACTCGGGGTGTCCTCATTACCTTTTCTAATATTTTCTTTTTCTGGTGTTGTTGGATTTTCTGGTATCTTTACAATTGGTTCAGTGGACGGAATCTGTACATCTGTTGTTGGCATTGTTGGTCCATCATATGCCAGTCTTCTCCTGAGGGTGACAGCTTTGCACTGTTCTTTCCCTTCTCGTTTTGGTAATTCAGTATGGCCTGGAAAAGAACCTTGTGGTCTATTCTTCAATTCATTGGCGAGCTGTCCCAATTGGGTCTCGAAATTCCTCATTGATGCCGCTTGGGATTGTATCACTGCGTCGGTTCGGGCCATGTACTCCTTCATCATATTCTCAAGATTTGAGTTGTTATTTTGAACTGGTGGAGTCTGTGTTCTCTGTTTGTACTGCTGTTGCGGTGGTGGGATGTATTGCTGTGTAGGTGGAACATAGGGCTGCTTGGTCTGCTGGCTCTGCCCTTGATTAAAACCGCTCGAACCTCCTTGTCCTCCCCATGAGAAATTAGGGTGGTGCCTCCAACCTGGGTTGTAGGTGTTCGAATATGGGTTAAAGTTCCTATTGTTCCCATGTCCTACATAAAAAACGGAAGCAGGGTTATGTGGACAATTATCATAAATATGGTTTTCACTGCAAAATGAACAAATGAGATCGTTGACTTGGCAAACAGGGGCAGGAGTGCAATAATCCGACTGCACAGGTTGTATTGGCGTGGCTGATGGATTTTTTATTCCCAATGCCATCTCTTTCAGCCTCCGGTTCATTGTAACCATCTATTTTTGCATCGAGGTCGCAATGTCCAGAGCCAAAACTCCAGCTGGATCTTGCTTCTTTGGTGCTGCCCTAGATCTTTGCGAACACCATAGTTCGTTGTGTGAAGCTAAGTCATTTAGGATGTCAACTATCTCGTTGAATGTCTTCTTTGTAAAGGCTCCGTTGGCGGCATTGTTTAGCATCATCTTAGTAGGATGATCTAAGCCTCTAAAGAAATGTTCTATCTGGATGCATGCCGGCAAGCCATGGTTCGGACATTTCCTGATTAGTTCTTTAAATCTCTCCCACGCCTCGTGAACAGGTTCACGATCATACTGTCTAAAGGAGATGATCTCCTCTCTGATATCAGCGTGGCGAGTAGGTGGGAAGAATTTTGTTAAGAACTTCTCCACTAACGACCCCCATGTGGTGATGGATCCCGGTGGAAATGCATTGAGCCATGCTCTAGCTTGGTCCTTCAAAGAAAATGGAAAAAGTGTTAGTCTTAGAGCATCGTCTGTTATACCAGGTAATCGAAATGCATTTGCAATTTGAATGAATGATTTCAGATGATCATGTGGATCCTCATGTTCCTGCCCTCCAAAATGTCCAATTGTCTGCAACATTTGGAACATCATTGGTTTAAGCTCAAAGTTTGCGTGGGCTGGAATCAAAGTTCTGAAAAGCCGTGGCGGCATATTCTCGCATTGCCACGTCTCTGTTGTCCGCCATCTGGATATGGTTGAATTCATCATTTCTTGCATGATCCCTCATATTACCGTTAACAGCAGGTGGATCAACCGGATCACGAGGTGGAATATCTGCCATTGATGTGCTCGTACTCTCTACCTCACTTTCAGGACTGATTTCACCTTCTTTCTCTTTTTGCCTTTCTAGTTGTTTTCGAAGTCTTTGCTCCTTTCGAGTTTTTCGAAGGGTCCGCTCAATCTCAGGGTCAAGGGGTAGAAGAAAAGATCTTGTGCTCATGCACTTTAACTTACCCTTGTGAGATAAACGACCAAAAATATAGAACAAAAACGGTGGATGGAAATTACACCCAACAACAATTCACAAAAAAAAAACTAAAAGAATTTGAAAATAATTTTAAAACTAAAGTCCCCGGCAACGGCGCCAAAAACTTGACTGGGTGTTTATGCTGAACGCACGCACTAAGCATGGTAACAATTATATAGATGCAAGCGCACACCTGTCAGAGTAATATAAAATGGATGGAGTATCCAAGTATCGATCCTCAAGGACTTCTAAATAATTTCCAAACTCTGAAGTTTTAAAGAATAGTGAATGTTGAAATGAGTGATTCTTGTAAAATGGGAAGTGGTCACAAATAATGGTTTGGATTTGAGATTTGGACTTAGAATGATAAAACCTAGCCCGAATTACTTCAAGTTAGCCAACAAAGAATCATGGACATGCTAAGGATAATATGCATTTTACTTTAGAAACCAACGACTACGCTTCTCACTTGACTTATGTCTAAGCAAGTTCAAAGTCCTAAGACATTCCCTAATATGTCTATTATGAGAGATATCTTAAATTTAAGATGGAAATAGTCGCAACCTCGGGTTAAGGTCCTATGTCTAGGCTACTTAAGCGGAACCCTTATGTCTAAGGCGCTCCTCTCCTCGGTTTAACCACTCAACAATGCAAATAAGCAACCTTTTCAGTATCGACTTGTTAAGACTTACAGTGGCCTTCTCTAAATCCTAACTTTTTGGGAAAACATGTTGAGCAATGAATGGAAAGCAAAAACACTACTTCTTAGCAACCCTTTTTAGACATAAAAGGCTAACTATCCATAACCGGGCTAGAGACGGGAATTTAGAAAGACATATTGAAGAAAATACAGCAAGTAAAATGGTTGAATGTGGAATGCATGTGTGAAAAACAAAAGTTAACTAACGGAGAAATTTTATCAGGATTGAGAGCTTCGCCCTTCTCTTTCAAGCAAGGGGGAGTGTCACGTGCTCTTTCCTCCAAAAACACAACTCTCTTAACTAAAAATAAAGTAAAGGCAAAGGGAAGATAAGCAAAGTGCTGGATTTTTATATATTTGAATAAGTAGAAAATGACTAAGTACAAATGGAAACAAAACAAGCTCAATAAAGGAATGTAAAGTGCTCGGGATTTAAGAACCAAAAGTAACTAATGAAAGCAACTCAAAAGTACTTAGAAAGCAACAAAGAAACACTAAAAATGACCAAGAGAAGGAAGCAAGGCTTGATGAATTTGGTGGAGAAGTTGCTGGAAGAAAACCAGTTTTTCTGCAGGCTTCCCAGGCGCCTGGCGCCTCCCATGATGGTTTTTCCGTCTTTTTGCTTCTTTTGATTAATTTGCACTCCCAAATGGTCCTAAAATGTCATAAATACAATATAAGCCAACCACAAACCATAATATATGAATTTTGCATGAATTGGAACTCAAACGATCGAGAAAAATCCGAAACAAAGCTGAAACATTGTAAAAACAGCATCTAAAACCTTCTTTTTACGCATTTAAACAAGCGTAATCATTAGTTCAAGTATGGACAAGTGCTAGTGGGTAGTGTGGTTGGGGTCCCGGAAGTCTAGGTGTTGGGTTGTTTGTGTGGAATTATTAATATATTATTATTATCCCGTGTTGCCTATCTGTTGTTCTGCTATTGTTCTTTTGATGTGGTTGTGATTACGAGCGTGTTGCGGTTTCTAGTTAGGGTGGGCTACTTACAGAGTATTTATGTACTCACCCCCTCTACCTTTTTGTTTCAGGTGTGAACCAGGCCGACTGTGGTGATGACGTGGAGGAGGTCTGACTGAGACGGGATCACTAGCTGTGTCGGTTAGGCTAGGGAATGATGTCGTGCAATGCAGACATCGTTAAAATCTTACTGCTATGAAATAAAAAGGGGAATTAGACATTGGGTTAACTCCAAGGACACTTTCTTTTATTGCCTTATGGGTATTTGTTTTTACTACTCGAACTACTGATGTATTTGGGATTACGAGACAAAATGATTATATTCTTGATTGGATTCCTGACCACTGAGGCGGGTATTATCTTCTGAATATTCTATTATTGTGTACCTCCATTTTGTATGATGCATTAGGAGAACATTAAATTTTGGTTACTTTAAATGGGAGGGTTCAGTAAGCATTATAGGGCTGTTACCTCGTTAAACGTGTTAGAAATCTGGGACTTTACAGGATTACTACCAAGTATTACTTGTGACCGTGTGCGCTTGCACGAGTCTCTAATCTTTTTGAAGGTAGAGAAAGTCCCAACAAGTTTTTGGTGCCGTTGCCAGGGACTTACTTTTCAAAACCATACTCTTTTTAAGTAAATTGTTTCATGTGTGATTGTTGCATACCTCTGTCATTGGACTTAATTGTTTTATCTAACATTTAACGGAGTTGTGTATGAGCACAGGGTCTGGTTGGTTGACCTTTGATCCAAAGATTGAAAGAACCCTTAAGAGGATAAAGCAGCAGAGGCTGAGAAAAGAAAGAGAAACTCAAAAAGAGGAAGAAGTTGAAGAAGTTGAAGTTGAAGTTGAAGAAGAGACCATCGAGATGAATATAAATCCACAAGATCCTTCACCTCCACAAAATCCACCTGTAAACGGAGATATGACAGGTGAAGAGCAGCAAACCGAGCAGGAGAAGTGCCTAATCCAATGCTTCTAGCAGATAATCGAGATGTAGCCATGCGGAACTATGTCATTCTTGTGCTCCACGACCTAATTTTAGGGATAAATAATCCTTTACCCCAAGCCGCACAGTTTGAGCTTAAGCTAGTCATGTTCCAGATGTTGCAGACGACGGGCCAGTTCGGAAGATTGACTAACGAAGATCCTTATTCCCATCTCAAATCTTTTATTGAAATAGCTAATGCATTTTAACTTCCTGGTGTCTCTGAAGATGCACTGATATTAAAAATGTTTCCTTTTCTCTCAAGAACGGTGCAAGGACTTGGCTAAACGCGCTAGAACCAAATTCTATCAACACATGGGCGGAACTGACGGAGAAATTTTTGGCAAAGTACCATACTTTGACCTGGAACGCAGACAATCGAGAAGACATTGTGTCTTTTCAACAAAAGGAGAATGAAGCAGTTCAAGAAGCTTGGGAGCATTTTAATGAGTTACTGAGAAGATGCCCAAGCCACGGATTGCCAGCATGTGTTCAGATTGAACAGTTTTATAGAGGATTGGATCGTTCATCGAGAATGATGCTGAACACTGCAGCCAATGGCTCGTTGTTAGAAAACTTGGTAAATGAGATCGTTCATATTTTAAACAAGATGACAGACATTAATCACCAAGGCGAAGTAGGAAGGTCATTGCCAAAGAAGCAAGTATCAGTTGGAATCTTTGAGTTGGACATAGTAGCTTCAATGCAAGCCCAAATGGCGGCTATGAACCAGATGTTAAAGCAGCTGACAATGGAGAAGGAAACCAAAACCGCCACTTCGGCGATGCTTGAACCCTCTCCAGTTTTACAAATTTCAAATATATCTTGTATCTATTGTGGTGATAACCACTTGTATGAGACTGTCCAGCTAATCTAGCATCTATTTTCTATGTAGGTCAAGGTGCAAGCCTAACGGCAACTCAATATGTCAAAGGTGGATTGCGACAATAAGGAACAAAGCCTGATGGCAACTGCACAGTGAAAGGAACAGGTTAGAGCACGAGGAGAATGAAAGTTTGAAATAACAGGAGCGCGACCTTTTACCTAATTTTCCAAATCTACAAAGGACGTTGTAGAATGGTTGGTCGGTCTCTTCTTTTGCCAACCACTCTCCGAAGGCGAAAACCATTTTCCTGCCCACTTATTTATGGAGGTAGAACCTTTAATGATGCCTCATGCAACTTCCCTTGCACAAAGACAATAACGGCTAGGTTTCTTGGAAATGCGTTTCACCTCGAACCAGGATAAGAGTTTGTCGGCCCTAAGTAGCTATAACCCATTTACTTATCGTCATCTAAGCCAAAACAACATAGCAAGGCCAAAGGCGACACCCCACCCATTGGGAGCCACCTTGGGTAAGAGCAAGTCCAGTTCCGACTAGGAACTCTTGCAATAAAGGATGAACGGGTAGGCGGAAGTTGTACTCGAACATTTTTGGGTTGTCAACACATTCCCCTTCCTTGGGAAGGCTAAGAGTGATATTATCAGAAATGCTATATCTTTTGCGAATGAGGCTGAGCTAGTTCTCAGGCATTTGGGAAGGAAATTCCAACCCTTGGCTCGAGGTGGAGGCACTACAACAAATCTTAGTTTTAATGTCGGACAAAAAAAATGCGGAGGAAACGATGTCGGACAAGAAAAACACGGAGGCAACCATGTCGGACACGCTAAAAAACACGCCGAATTTTTTATTTTAATTTTTTTTAAGTATCCATGTCGGGCCTAGCCCGCAATTGTAGTTTTAGTTTTAGTGGCGGGCCAGGCCCGCCATGAAAAGTGTCCAATTTTAACCCTAAATTAAAAATTTCACCCAAAATTTTTACACATGAATTTTTTTTGCCTCCCCAGCTTTCTTTGCCGTGCGAACCCTCTCTACCCTCTCGTAAAACCGGCGCGAACTTTGCTCCATTGTCGGGGGAAGGGGAGCAATCGACCACGTACAAGAGGCGCGAGCGAGACCCAACGGTGAGGAGCAAGTTCCGGCGGCAGAGAGAGACAAAATCAGCAGCGGTGAACTTCGATTCGGTGGCAGGGAGCGAATCATCTCAGATCACATATAAATCTCTCCTCCCGCGCTTAAGCTCCGGCTCTCAAATCATCTCTCTCTCGACGTTGTGCTTTTTACCAGACGCCCACCGACGTTGCATTTTCCGGAGGAGGTTTTCTTGGAAGGTGAGCATTACCAATCTCTCTGCATCTTCCTTAATCTCTATTTATTGAACTCTGGAGGTTATTAGATGGATACTTTGCTGGTCGAAAGCGGTGTAGATGGAGGTTGTAAAGTTACAATCAACTTCATATGTCTCTGTGGAATGTTCCTATCTCGTCTTTGCATTCAAACTAATAATAATTACCAACTGATTTTTATCCCAACTTCAAGACAAACATTTGGTTTGAAGAATCAAAAGACTAAAATAGCATAAAATTGGAAAGGAACAATCAATGTGCTTTACATTGCAGTGTAAGGGTGGGAGGGAACTTACTTGTTACAATATGATACTAGTACTAGGGGCTAACTAAGCCAGTGGTGGAGAGTTGATGAGCTACCTAGCTTGGGAATAGACCATCACTAGTTAAAATTTGTTCTATCGATAGGATAATTCAATGTCTAATTATGAAATTTAGTGGAAATGTTTGTACTGGAAAACAAATACACAAGTAAAGTAATGCAACATATAATTTCTTTTTTAGTGTTCTGTTTGTTTCTTTAGGCTTTTTAAATCATAGGCTTTCTGATTTTACTTGTTGAAATTGTAATCTAAAGATAATCTAATGTCTTGTTAAATTCGTGACTGTTTGATTATATGGTAAACATTTGGACATCCTAGTGAGTTATTTCAAGGTCGATCTTGCTTAGTTATTTAGCGGGTTGTGATTTTTGTTTCAAATATCTTTTAATTTGACTAGATTATTATTTGCTAGGAATCATCTTCAAGTCTGCCACTCAAAGGTATTCATTAACAGAGAACATAAAATATATTGATTATTCTCTTTAACTCTGCGGACTCACAGGTTTATAGTTTTCTGAAAGCAAATTGATGGAGAATATTGAAGGTTTTTGTGGGGATTTAATTAGTGATAAATCTTGGATGACAAAAAATAGAATGTCAACCGAGTATAGTTTAGGGGTTGAGATGTTCATTGAAAATGGATTATGACATTCAAAAACATCAAATGTCATTTGTTGCCCATGTTTAAAGTGTGTAAATGCAAAGTCTCAACATGTGAATGTAGTAAGAGATCACTTATTTGTTTATGGTATTGATCAAAGCTACAAGACATGGATTTGGCATGGTGAATCAATATCGATTAAGAGAAACATCGAAAGTATGTCTACTAGTTCACAAGAAGAAGTTGATGATGACGATTTTGATGACACAATAGAGATGTTTGAGGCTGCATATGATTACTTTGACGATAATCCACAAAATTTTGAGGAGCTACTAGGTGATGCGAAGAAACCATTATATCCAAATTGTAAGAACTTTACCAAAATATCTCCATTATTGAAGTTATATAATTTGAAAGCGAAATTTGGATGGAGCGATAGAAGTTTTACTGAGTTGTTGGCATTAGTTCGTGATATGTTACCAAGTCCTAATGAAATTCCAAATTCTATGTATGAAGCAAAAAAAATTTTATGTACTCTTGGGATGAAGTATGAGAAGAGTCATGCTTGCCGCAAGGATTGTTGCTTGTTTAGAAAAGAACTCTCAGATGCAGATCAATGCCCCATTTGCGGAACATCAAGATGGAAGCTTTGTAAAGATTCAAAGGAAGCAATGAAAAATATTCTGGCCAAAGTGATACGAATCCATTTGTGACCAATTACATATATCAAAGGAGCAATTATTACAAGAAAGGCAAGGAAGATTCGAGAGGCTTTTACACTGCACCTTCAAAAGCTTGTTAATGCACAAGAACCAACAAAGAGTTTTGAGCCCAAATTTATTCATAATGTTACTTCAATGAGTCAAGAAGAGAATGGAGCAAAGATGGCATGGGAAAAGTTGTCTATTTTGAGAGATGGCACGAAGGACAAAAAAAGTGTGCATATTCGTGAACAGGTGCCTTTGCAGATTGCACCTCTTTGGAGTTTGTGAAGTCAAAAGTTGTCAAACCATATCCAAATGTGAAGCGCCTCCTACAGCACATAGATAAGACCATTTGAAGCATGACTACGTTTTCTGATCCGCATTTAAGTGTCTAGAATGATGTGCAATCAAGTTTTAATTTGCATGTCTTATTTTCTACAATTTGCATTAAGTAGTATTTTGAAAAAAACTTTGGTGTTCTTATGTTGAACGACCATTTGGCCTATTTAAAGGCTTGTAATGCTCTTGTTATGGATAACTTAAGATTAAAACATATTGAAATTCAAGAACTTTTGTTCCTTAACACTTTTGGTGTTGCTTCTTTCAAATCTTGCTTTAGGTTTGATGTTAAACCGATTAATTGGATTAGTCTCGATCAAGCTAATTCTGGAGTGAGTCGTCTTAGGATCTAGGAGTGACCATCGTAGATTCTAAGTCCGATCTAAGAGTGATTCATCTTCTAACCTTACTCTTGGTTGGAATCATTCGGTAAGTTAGTCGTTTTTGTGAATGTTTGCAAGGATCCTAGAAGGACCTCTAGCTTTGTAAACACGAGCAACCTTGGCGCTTATCACAAAGTCATGTGGTACTTCTCTCCAATTCCAAGATTTGAACGAATGTTTCGAAGCAAAGAAATATCAAGTTTGTTGACTTGGCATGCCAAAAAAAGAGTAAGTGATGGATATATACGACATCCAACAGACTCAACTCAATTTCGTGGAAAGAAGTAGACAAATTATGGCCAGAGTTTGGTTTAGAGCCTAAAAACCTTCGTCTTGCTCTTTCAACAGATGGGGTCAATCCACATGGTGAACAAAATAGTAAATATAGTTGTTGGCCAGTTATGTAGGTGATGTACAATTTACCCCGTGGTTGTGCATGAAGCGAAAAGTTATGATGTTGATTGCATTAATATCTGGTCCCAAACAACTAGGAAATGACATAGAGGTGAAATATCTTTGGCCGGCTCTAGAGGTGAAATATCTTTACTTTGTCTAATTTTATTTTCTGCTATTTTTTTTAAGTTGTTTCTTACAAAGTGTAATGAGGCATACTACAACTTGCCTTAAAATTCTTGTATTTTTGCTCTCGGATTATTAGCAAAGAAAAAAAAATAGAAGCAAAAGAGAGAAAAAAAACAGAAGCAAAAGAAACAAAAATCAGTAGCAAAAGAAAGAAAACAGTAGCACAAAAAAAAGCATTCGAAGATCCGAGGCACATGAAAAGTTCTTTTCATTATGTTGTGTTTTGTTTAAATTATCAAGTTTTTTATCCTAAGATTGAGTTACTGTAGTCTTAGTTTGTGAGAGTTGATCATTGAATTAGTTATATCAAGCTTTAAGCAAGATTGCACCAAAATTTAAGCCAACCCTTACATCTTTGACCTAGTACCAAAAGCCTTCCCTCGAGTGATAAACACGAGTGTCCTTGAGTGAAATCCTAGTGAGAGGAGTGGAAAGGTCCTTATTTTGTTATTTTATTTTTTAACAAAATGTCACAGGGAGTACCGCAAGATCCTACTATGGCCATTCTTCAATCAATTCAAGGTATGGTGGAAATGATGAGGGAAGATAGGCAGGAAAGAATGGTGCAACAACGAAGAGAAGAACGAGTCTTACAGGAAGATGAAGGTATGTTTGACTTCGATGTCCAAGAAAGACAAGTTGGAGGAAGAGGAAGGAATAACTTTGCCAACATTATGCAACCGAGGAGATTGGAAAGAGTTCATGAAAATAGAGATGGCAGAGTTAAACTCAAAATTCCAGCGTTTCGTGGAACAGCGGACCCTGAGGCTTACTTACAATGGGAAAGGAAGATAGAGCACGTGTTTGATGGCTATACATATAGTGAGAATAAGAATATGAGACTTGTCATTGCCGAATTCATTAATCATGCTAATGCATGGTATCAACATCTCAAATCCGAGAAAAGAAGGAAAGAGGAGTTTCCAATAGAAACTTGGGAAGACCTCAAAGAAGCCATGAGAAAGAGGTATGCTCCCAAACATTATAAAAATGATTTGAAAACTAAACTACAAGCTTTGAGGCAGGGAACAAAAAGTGTTGATGAGTATTATCAAGAGATGGTGATTTTAATGGAAAAAGCACACATTCGAGAAGAAGAGGAAGAAACCATGTCTAGATTCCTTGGAGGTTTGAATCTGGAAATTGTTCATCATATTGATAGAAATCCACCACCTTACTTGGAAGATATGTATCACCATGCTATCAAAATTGAAGATCAATTGAGGAAAGAAGAGGAGCATTCCAAATGGAATGAATTCATGCAACCAAAAGGGAAGTTTGGTGCTGTCAAAAGAGTGAAGGTCGAGAGCTCCAATGCCAAAAACAATGAAGTTCCAAAGGAGGTAAGGGAGAAGACTAATTCTCTTACATGTTCGAAGTGCAAAGGGTTTGGACACATGAGCAAAGAATGTGTCAATAAAGAAGTCATGGTGATAAGAAATGGTGTTGTTGATTCAAATGATGCTTGTGAGAAATATGATGCAAAATTTGAGGAAGATTCTAAAGCACATGTTGATGAATTTATTGAACAAGATCGCAAAGATTCTGATTTTGATAAAAGTGAGTTCAAAGAAAAGAGAGAAAGAGAAGAGTTAAGAGAAAGGAATTCAAAGGAGAAAGAAGAGGAAAATAGCAAGATCCAATCCATTTGTCAATATAAGTCAAATCTTATAGCATTGTTGCATAAGGACCCTTACTATCAAGCTCACATATTTTATCCTAGTCTTTCTACTTTTCTAAGATTTTTGCAGGAAGTTCCAACTTTTCAATTCAAGCATGATCGAATACAAGAAACAAAGGAAGCTATAAAGGAGCCAAGAAGAGTTATCCTATCATCTTCTCATGATCTTGAGATTGTCTTACAAGGTAAGTATAAAATATATCTTGATTTTAAAGATACTAACTTGCTTCCTTATTGTGTAGGTAACCATGGACATAAGAAACCTAAAGTGAAAGGCATTGTGGAAAAGTATTTGTCTAAGAAGTCGCATAAAGAATTCCATGGTCGAGAAAGCAGAATGTTATGTTGGAGAATGCAAATACAAAGTACCAAGTGGAGGAAAAATAAATCCGAGCACAATTTCAACAAACCAAGTGATTGGGTTTGGAAGCACTTTTGGAAGGAACGAAGAATTTGTCCAAGTCCAAACATAAGAAGACTAAGAAGGATGATATTACATGAAGACTTCAAGATTGCACTTCAAGGAAGTCAAAAAGTGGTGTTAACTCAAAGAAGGCAAACAAGAAAGGGCCATAGAAATTTTCAAGACGAAAGAAGTGACATGTCCAACGAAGAAAATCATAAATCTTCAAGCTCCAATATACAACTCACAAGGTAAGGAACAAGTTGTTAAGGCTTATCATTGGACTAACTTGATTCGTTTTGATGAAGGAAATGTAAACCTTGATTTGAGGACAAATCCTTTTAAAGAAAGGGGGGATGATACGAATCCATTTGTGACCAATTACATATATCAAAGGAGCAATTATTACAAGAAAGGCAAGGAAGATTCGAGAGGCTTTTACACTGCACCTTCAAAAGCTTGTTAATGCACAAGAACCAACAAAGAGTTTTGAGCCCAAATTTATTCATAATGTTACTTCAATGAGTCAAGAAGAGAATGGAGCAAAGATGGCACAGGAAAAGTTGTCTATTTTGAGAGATGGCACGAAGGACAAAAAAAGTGTGCAGATTCGTGAACAGGTGCCTTTGCAGATTGCACCTCTTTGGAGTTTGTGAAGTCAAAAGTTGTCAAACCATATCCAAATGTGAAGCGCCTCCTACAGCACATAGATAAGACCATTTGAAGCATGACTACGTTTTCTGATCCGCATTTAAGTGTCTAGAATGATGTGCAATCAAGTTTTAATTTGCATGTCTTATTTTCTACAATTTGCATTAAGTAGTATTTTGAAAAAAACTTTTGGTGTTCTTATGTTGAACGACCATTTGGCCTATTTAAAGGCTTGTAATGCTCTTGTTATGGATAACTTAAGATTAAAACATATTGAAATTCAAGAACTTTTGTTCCTTAACACTTTTGGTGTTGCTTCTTTCAAATCTTGCTTTAGGTTTGATGTTAAACCGATTCATTGGATTAGTCTCGATCAAGCTAATTCTGGAGTGAGTCGTCTTAGGATCTAGGAGTGACCATCGTAGATTCTAAGTCCGATCTAAGAGTGATTCATCTTCTAACCTTACTCTTGGTTGGAATCATTCGGTAAGTTAGTCGTTTTTGTGAATGTTTGCAAGGATCCTAGAAGGACCTCTAGCTTTGTAAACACGAGCAACCTTGGCGCTTATCACAAAGTCATGTGGTACTTCTCTCCAATTCCAAGATTTGAACGAATGTTTCGAAGCAAAGAAATATCAAGTTTGTTGACTTGGCATGCCAAAAAAAGAGTAAGTGATGGATATATACGACATCCAAAAGACTCAACTCAATTTCGTGGAAAGAAGTAGACAAATTATGGCCAGAGTTTGGTTTAGAGCCTAAAAACCTTCGTCTTGCTCTTTCAACAGATGGGGTCAATCCACATGGTGAACAAAATAGTAAATATAGTTGTTGGCCAGTTATGTAGGTGATGTACAATTTACCCCGTGGTTGTGCATGAAGCGAGAAGTTATGATGTTGATTGCATTAATATCTGGTCCCAAACAACTAGGAAATGACATAGATGTTTATTTAGCTCCATTAGTTGATGATTTGAAGAAGCTTTGGAATGATGAAGTTGAATGTTTTGGTGCATATCAAGAACGATGTTTTACACTTAAAGCTATTTTACTATGGACTATTAATGATTTTCCTGCGTATGGGAATTTGTGTGGTTGTGCAGTAAAAGGATATCACGCATGTCCAATTTGTGGGGAGAAAACTTCATCCATTTATTTGCCAAAAGGGAGAAAGATGGCGTATCTCGGGCATCATAAGTTTTTACCTCTTAATCATCCATATAGAAAGCAGAAGAAAGCATTTAATGGTAAACCAGAATTGGGATTCACTCCTAAACCATTAAGTGGAGTAGAAATTCTTGCAAAAACAAGTGGACTTCAATATTCATTTGGTAAGAAAGGAAAAAAGGAAAGAAAAAAGGAAAAAAATGATGGAGATCTTTCAAATAGTTATTGGAAGAAGAAGTCTAATTTTTTTTTTTAGTTGGAGTACTGGAAGCATCTTCATGTGCAGCATTGTTTAGATGTAATGCACATTGAAAAGAATGTGTACCCAAATCTTATTTGCACATTACTTGATATTCCAGGAAAATCAAAGGATGGATTACAAGCTCGTCTAGATTTGGTCGAATTGAATATTAGATCAGAGCTGGCCCCTCAAGTGGGAGAGAAAAGGATATTCTTACCTCCAGCATGTTATACATTATCACGGGTGGAGAAATTGAATTTGTGTAAGACACTATCAGAAACTAAAGTACCTGAAGGTTATTCATCTAACATACAGTCTCTAGTGTCGCTAGTATAATTGAAACTTAATAACCTTAAGTCACATGACCATCACGTTCTTATGCCACAATTGTTACCGGTGGCCATTCGTGGTATTTTACCGAAATATGTTAGATATGCCATTATTCGACTATGCTTCTTCTTTAATGCTATATGTAGCAAAACAATTGATTCGTCCAAGTTAAAAGGCTTGCAAGAAGACATAGTCGTCACTTTATGTTTGTTAGAAAAGTATTTTCCACTGGAATTCTTCACAATAATGGTACACCTTGTGGTGCATCTTGTAAGAGAGGTGGAATTTTGTGGACCTGTGTATTTGAGGTGGATGTATCCTTTTGAACGACATATGAAAATAATGAAGAGTTATGTAAGAAATAGAACGAGACCGGAGGGATGCATTGGAGAAAGTTATATTGTCGAGGAGGCTGTAGAGTTTTGTTCTGAATATCTATCTGGAATTGATTCAATTGGGTTAAGGTCATCGATGAGGAAGGAGAATTCAGACATTGATAGACCATTGTCTATTGCTTCTTACAGCAAACCGAGTAAGGATCAACTAGATCAAGCTCACCTTTATGTCCTTCAAAATGTAAATGATGTGCTTCCGTACGTAGGGTATGCAAATTTCATTCTCTTTCATAACTTTCTAATTAACTGATCATCTAGATCATAACTTTGTCATTGACATATGTTATATTTGCAACAGGCAACACATGGATGTTTTGTCTAAGCTTAATCCAAGTAAGTCTAAAAACAAGAAGTGGCTTCAAGATGAGCATAATTGCGCATTTAGTAGTTGGTTGCGAGAACGGGTAATCTTAATCTCTAACCATACAATTTAAGGTATACTTAAATGTCAGCTACTTATTTGAAATTGAATCGTAGGTTGCACTTGCTTTTGCGGTGCCGAATAACTCCATAACACCTTCTTTAAGATGGATTGCACATGAGCCTCGTCCAGATGTAGCCACCTATTGTGGTTACGTGGTTAATGGTTGTCATTATCACACAAAAAGACGTGATGATAGAAGAAAGGTTCAAAATAGTGGAGTTAGTATAACGGCTAATCCAATGCAAGTTTCCAGTGCTAAAGACAAAAGTCCTATCATTTCAGATATGACATTTTATGGTGTAATACAAGAAATCTGGGAGCTTGACTATCATCATTTGACAGTTATCTTATTCAAATGTGATTGGGTTGAGAATAAGAATGGACTTAAAATAGATGAACTTGGTTTTACTACCGTGGACCTAAATCGTATTGGACATAAATTAGACTTATTTATCTTAGCCTCTCAAGCAAAGCAAGTGTTCTTTGTGAGAGATCCTGTTAATCCTCGTTGGTCGGTGGTTTTAACATCTCCTCAACGAATAGTTGAAGATGATTTCTACGAAGATGAATTAGGAGATAATGTTGAAGATTGTGGTTATGGAGTTTTACCTAGTATGCCAAATATCGAGACATTTCATGAAAGCGATGAAACATCATCTACGTATGCCAAATATATTAACTATATGTTTTGTGTTTTGGTTGCAGAGCTTTTAAATGGGTGATTCTAATAGCAGTGGTGACAATGAAGTTGCGGTCAGAAAAGTTGTTCGTCGAGGCCTAACAACCATGAGTGAATTGGCTAACGTAAGAAACTCTGAGGGTTCGTTGTTGGGAATTCAGTATAATGACATAGGTCAACCAGTTGGCGATAATGCATAAAAAATGCAAAGCTTTATTGGAGTTTGTGTTCGACAACAAATTCCAATCATTTACAATAATTGGAAAGAAGTTCCCCAAGAACTTAAAGATAAAATTTTTTATTGTGTAAAGGTAAGAAGTATAGAATTTTTATTACAGTAATAAACTTTTCTAGATTATAATTTAATTTGCAATTATTTTGTGATTTTCATTACACAGATGTCATTTGTGGTGGACCCTAAATTCAAACACAATATTCTTCAATCCGCATCGAAGAAGTTTCAAACCTTCATGTCAACGTTAACTAAAGAATACATTCGCCCGTTCAAAGACGACCCATCTTACTTGGAGACTCCTCCTGAAAAATATTCCCATATTGATAAAGAACATTGGGCTTCATTTGTTCATAAAAGACTAAGTGAAGAGTGGGAGGTAACTACATTCTATCAATATATTTTTAAATAGTGTAACTATTTTAGTGCTTGAATAAAATATCTTCTATTTTCTGGACACTTAGTACTGCTCAGAGAGAAAGGAGGGCGAAATGCATGTATAATCATCACATATCTCGCAAGGGATATGCAAATCTTGCAAAAGAATTAGTAAGTTACTATTTAGATTAAGTGTCTTACGATAATTAATGTGTGTGCCATTTAATAATATATATGCCCATATAGGAATTATCAGATGATCCTTCTAATCGTGCAACTTTATGGAAAGAAGCACGAAAAGGAAAAAATAACGAATACTTTGATGTTGCCACAAAAGAATGTGTTGCCCGAATTGTAAGTTTCTATGTTTTTCTTTTTCTATTTCAATGAGATTTAGAAAGTGTGATATTTTGTGGTTAATATGATGATAAATATTTGTGACAGGATGAATTGGCTACAATACACAAGGGTGAAGATGTTTTAACTGAAGCATTAGGCACCCCCGAACATAGAGGTCGTGTGAGGGGATTAGGTGAGTTCGTTTCACCATCTCTATATTTTAATGTTGCCAAAAGGAAGTCCAAACTGGGATTGCAGCCTCAAGACCAAGTCGAATTGAGGACTCAAAGCTCACAACCAAATAAATCCTCAACAGAAGTCAGTAATGTCTCAAAGAAAAAGGAGAAATGGAAGGAAGTTGTCAATGCACCGACTAAAGTTTTTATCCCGGATGAAGAACCAATAGTGGTAACTAATCTGTTTTAGTTTTGGCACTTACTTGTTTTTGACATGACACTTAGTTTTTTTCCGCATGACGCTTAGCATTTTTCTTTTAAATTTTCTAAGGGAAAACCGTGCCACCTAGCTATTGGATCAGTGGAGAACATTATTGCAGTAGGCACAGTATTTGATGACGACGTTCAATGTCCAACAATTCATGGAGTGCCATTAGGTGTAGACAATGTGAGAGTCATGGTAGACATTGTCATTGGTGAAGATGCTACACTACCAATTCCTGTGAAGGGTGAGATGGAGACATTAAATCAAACCATTGGTAGCTTCGTGGCATGGCCACGTAGACTAATAATTTTAGATGAGGAGAAAAAGGTATGTCTTATTCTAACTTGAGTGAGGTTTTAATTTTTCATTTGTTAAATGTTTGTAATTTTGTTTGTCAAAGGTTCCTTCTCCTCGAACGTCGAAGCCAATAACACAATCATCTAAACATATTGATGTCCATATGACTATTAAACTCCTAAATCAATATGTCATGCGTACGATGAACCAGAAGGATGTAATTGGATTCAATATTGGTGATTACATATTTGGAAGAGAGAAGATCATTAGTTTAACACGTGACGACATCATGTAATACTGCGAGATGATTGAAATAGGCTACATGTGTGTGCTCACATACATCGCGTAAGTATATTAAATCTATTTCATATTTTAGATTCGTTAACTAAGAAGTTTAATGTCTTACAATTATATTTTTAGGTATCTTTGGAATGAATGTGAGGAAGAGACACGTAAGAAGTTCTTGGTGGTTGACCCAGACAACATTGTACCGCAAATAATGTCTCAAGAAACTTGTTCCAGACATCTAGCCAACATGTTAGACATGGGTAACTTAGAACAAGTAGTACTCATCCCACATAACAACGGGTAAGCTAGCAATTTAACTTCATTTTACTTATTTATAGTTTCTTTTATCCATGCATGAATGATAATATTATCATGCTGGTTATTAATAGTTTTCACTGGAAGTTGTTTGTTATACATCTCCGAGAGAATTGTGTTTATGTATTGGACTATCTAAGAAGTAAGATTGAAGAAAATTATAAGCGAATCATAAACACGTAAGTGCCTTGAACTCTTATAGTTGAATTTTTTACAATTATGTTATTCTAATGTTTCAAATTATTTAAATCATTGAAAATGTGGCAAGCCAAACATGCTACTCAACAATCTCGTAGTACTACAATTTGGAAACCTGTGAAGGTAAATTCGCATAACTCATAACAATGTCGCAGTAAATCCTTTGTATAACTCATAATTTTGTTATTTTTCAAATTTTCTATATGTAGTGTCCTCGACAACCAGGTTCTATCGAGTGTGGGTACTATTTGCAAAAGTATACACGAGAAATAGTGCGAAACCCTCATACTTCTATAGCTGAATTGTGTAGTACCCTATGGATTCATTAGTTGTGTTTATTTGATGTAAGTATTTGGTTCAGACTACTTTCTGTGTAGTACTTGGTAGATTAGAAATACTTTGTCTTGTTTATAATATGTAGAAGTTTGAAGTTTGAAGTTTGAAAGGTACTGCATAACATATTAGTTTTTGAGTATTATAGAAGTATTTGACTGGATGATGCTGAATGTGTAGGATTGTTTTGCTAATAATATATAGAAGTCTGGATTCTTATGCTGAATGTAGTTTTGTTGGAGGGGCGGGCGGTCCCATTTGTTCTTGTGTGGAAGGGTGTTAATATAGAAGTGTTTGTTTTGTTTATAACCATGCTAGTTTTGAGTTATTCTAAAAGTGGAGAGGTTATGTTGAAATTTGTACTTTTTGATTATCTGTGTTTTGAGTTTAAGGTTAATTCTTGAGTTAAATTTTAGAATATCATGATGTTGAAATTAGTTTTACTTGCATAATAGCTTTTGAGTTTCAATAATATTGAGAATTATTTTGTGAGAATAGGTTGGAAGGAGATATATTTTAGTTGGTTAGTTTTGAGTTATATTCTAAAGTGGGGAGGTCATGATGAAATTTGTACTTACTCTTGATTGTTTGTGTTTTTGTTAAGCTTTTATAGAATAGGTTGGAAGAGAGAGATATGTTGTTGGCTAGTTTTGAGTTATTCTAAAAGTGGAGAGGTTATGTTGAAATTTGTACTTTTTGATTACCTGTGTTTTGAGTTTAAGGTTAGTTCTTGAGTTAAGTTTTAGAATATCATAATGTTGAAATTAGTTTTACTTGCATAATAGGTTTTGAGTTTCAATAATATTGAGAATTATTTTGTGAGAATAGGTTGGAAGGAGATATATTAGTTGGTTAGTTTTGAGTTATATTCTAAAGTGGGGAGGTCATGATGAAATTTTTACTTACTCTTGATTGTTTGTGTTTTTGTTAAGCTTTTATAGAATAGGTTGGAAGGGAGAGATATGTTGTTGGCTAGTTTCGAGTTATTCTAAAAGTTGAGAGGTTATGTTGAAATCTGTACTTTTGATTATTTTTGTTTTGAGTCTAAGGTTAGTTTTTTAGTTAAGTTTTAGAATAGATATTGTTTTATAATGGATGCATGTGTTAAAAGTTTTAGTTGCATTGTAACGCCCCAGAACTTCCCACACACTTCTAGGTCACGTTAACTACCCACCTGCCTAAACTTAACTCCAAACACGAGATGACAGCTCCCTGTGAAATAATTATATCAAATAAAGCTTTAACTCTCATCAATTTACCAATGAATCAACTCTATAGAATATCAATCAAACATCCTCCGTGGACAACCCCATGAGGCAACTTCATTATTCCAACTAGGCAAACTCAATGAATGGAAGAAAAACTAAAATAAACACCTATCCCGAAATAAAGTAAACAACGAGTGGCAACCTCCCAATTATTCAAATAAGAACAAGTAGTTTATTGACCAAACCATAAAGTCTTAATCATCTAAACCTAAGCTAAGCAAAAGCAACTATGCAGCCTATGGTCCTCGCTCGTCATGTCTCCTCCGTCTCATCACCATGGTCGCCAACGAATCCTTCGCCCAAAACAATAATTGTAGGGGGGGTGAGTATATAAAATATACTCCGTAAGTAGCCCTCACCAACAACATACAAACATCATGCTCACACAAAATCATGAAACATTCATAGTCATGCTCTTCATCACATTATGAAATAAAACATAGACACACTCTATAAGATCCGGCGACAACCACAGTCATGGACAATTAGCTACCAACCTCGAGTCTCCCTAACATCTCAAGCACCTCTACGCTTATCACAGCTATCCTAGCCTTCCACAGCTAACTCTTTCGAGTAGAGTCGGCCCCTGACCATTTATACCTAGAGCCCCGACACTACTGCATCGGCCCTCAACCATTTTTACCCAAGGCCCCGATGACTTCACCATCTATCGGCCCTTGACCATTTCTACCCAAGGCCCCAATAGCTTTCCTTCCAAGAGACTCCTCGCATCGACCCTTGACCATTTATACCCGAGGCTTCGATACTCAACTAGTGACGTATCAGCCCACGACCATTTACACCCGAGGCCCTGACACTCACCCATTCACTTTCCCCAAGAATCCAACGTTCCTTATCATAACCAACTCCACATCAGCCCCTAGCCTGCGAACAGGGTCCGAAAAGATGCTTCAATTACACCCACATCTCATAAGGAACTAATATGACTCAGACCAGCACGCTCGCATCATAAATGAACATTTATATAAACTGTACAAGCACGCTTACATCATAAGAAGCATAATCACAATAATTCTATTTTATCGTGCATTCTTTGTAAACATACATCATCCCACAACAATTTTCAGCAGTTTAGCAAGGAAAAATTCCACCGTTATCACCGACGGATATTTGACACTACACCAAGTATACAGAATAACACAAACGAGAGTTACCTAGCACAATAACGTATCAAAATCAATACTAAATATCACGAAACAACACATTAGAGACCAACTAGCACACATTAACGCACGCACACACCCCTTGTCTACTTACACACAACTGCGCCCCTAAGTTTTGCGTCGATCTCACACCTAGGCACACAAACAGAAAAAAACAGCAAGTTACATATACTATTCAGCCTTCGAAATCAATTCTAAGAGGGTTCAAATAACTCATTACCACAAATTCGACTTCGTATAGGTGTGGGTAACCTATATCTAGCTTGCCAAGGTGTGGGTAGCCTACATCGGGCTTCGAACGAATGTGGGTAAGCCCGAATGCCACTGAAACGCTGCTGTCCACAAGTTGCAACAGAGGAAAAATACTCCAAATCCTTTTTCGAGGCTGTTGAACGCTAAAACAACGTTTGGGTCATCCAAACCACGCTTCCACGGGTCACGAACGCCGCTGAGGAAGAAAGGTCGCGCCGCCGTTCGTGGGTCTCCACTGGAATCGTGCACGCTACCACTGGGTGTTGCCGTCGTTGCCGCCGATCCGAGGAGCCGCCACTGTGCTGGTCGCCGGCGTGAAGAGAGGAAGAGAAGGGGGGGGGGTGGGCGGCTAGGGCAAGGGGAGGAAGAAGAAGATGGAAACCTAATGTGTTTTTTTTTTCTTTCTTATTAATTTCCTTTTCCTTTGTTTTAAAACCAAACCAACTCAATAAAAGTCCAACATGACCAAGCCCAAGAGAAAAAGAAACCCATCCCAACTTAAGATAAAACCAATCCCGCGGAACCCGATATGTACAATTTTAATTAAAGTTTAATTAAAAAAAATTTAAATGAAATTCCTGATTCGAGATTAACTAACTTGAGGGACTCGGGGCGTTACAGACTTCCCTCCTTAAAAAAACTTTCGTCCCCGAAAGTTGACTGTTCCAGCAGTTCAGGGTACCTCGCCTTGATATCGTCCTCCCGTTCCCAAGTAGCTTCTTCCACTTGGTGGTTTCTCCACAGAACCTTAACCAAGTGAATCGTCTGATTCCTTAACAACTTTGTTTCTTTTGCCAAAATTTTGACAGGTACCTCTTCGTAGCACAAAGACTCATCTAGTTGTAATGGTTCAGGATCCAAAACGTGCGAAGGGTCATGAATGTACCTCCTCAGCATGAACACGTGAAACACATTGTGTACCGCAGCCAACGATGGTGGCAAAGCCAACCTGTACACAACTGGGCCAATACGTTCCAATTTCTCAAAAGGCCCAATGAACCTTGCACTGAGCTTCCCCTTCATCCCAAAATGTAAAATTCCCTTCACGGGTGCCACACGAAGAAACACCCGCTCACCTACCACGAACTCGAGTTCCTTACGCCTGATGTCTGCATAACTCTTCTGACGGCTCTGAGCAATTTGCATCTGATTACGCTTGTTTACATGCGTAAAAAGAAGGTTTTAGATGCTGTTTTTACTATGTTTTAACTTTGTTTCGGACTTTTTCTCGGTCGTTTGAGTTCCAATTCATGCAAAATTCATATATTATGGTTTGTGGTTGGCTTATATTGTATTTATGACATTTTAGGACCATTTGGGAGTGCAAATTCATCAAAAGAAGCAAAAAGACGGAAAAACCTACATGGGAGGCGCCAGGCGCCTGCGTGCCTGCAGAAAAACTGGTTTTCTTCCAACTTTGCCCTTAATGAAACGCGTCTTCCAATGCGTTTTGGTGGTTCCAACCGATGCATACGTGTAGAAGAAGTGTTCCACTATCAGTTTGAGCACGATTTGGTCAGTCAAAAGAGTTGGAAATGGGTGATTCACCATCGTTTTAGGACTTACCTAACCAAGTCTGCACAGCTATAAATTCCAGCAACTTCTCCATCAAATTCATCAAGCCTTGCTTCCTTCTCTTGATCATTTTTAGTGTTTCTTTGTTGCTTTCTAAGTACTTTTGAGTTGCTTCCATTAGTTGCTTTTGGTTTTTAAATCCCGAGCACTTTACATTCCTTTATTGAGCTTTGTTTTGTTTCCATGTGTACTTAGTTATTTTCTACTTATTCAAATATATAAAAATCCAGCACTTTGCTTGTCTTCCCTTTGCCTTTACTTTATTTTTTTAAGAGAGTTGTGTTTTTGGAGGAAAGAGCACGTGACACTCCCCCTTGCTTGAAAGAGAAGGGCGAAGCTCTCAATCCTGAGAAAAACTCTCCGTTCGTTAACTTTTGTTTTTCACACATGCATTCCACATTCAACCATTTTACTTGCTGTATTTTCTTCAATATGTCTTTCTAAATTCCCGTCTCTAGCCCGGTTATGGATAGTTAGCCTTTTATTTCTAAAAAGGGTTGCTAAGAAGTAGTGTTTTTGCTTTCCGTTCATTGCTCAACATGTTTTCTCAAAAAGTTAGGATTTAGAGAAGGCCATTGTAAGTCTTAACAAGTCAATACTGAAAAGGTTGCTTATTTGCATTGTTGAGTGGTTAAACCGAGGAGAGGAGCGCCTTAGACATAAGGGTTCCGCTTAAGTAGCCTAGACATAGGACTTTAACCCGAGGTTGCGACTATTTCCATCCTAAAACTAAGATATCTCTCATAATAGACATATTAGGGAATGTCTTAGGACTTTGAACTTGCTTAGACATAAGTCAAGTGAAAAGCGTAGTCGTTGGTTCCTAATGTAAAATGCATAGCGTCCTTAGCATATCCTTGATTCTTTGTTGGCTAACTTGAAGTAATTCGGGCTATGTTTTATCATTATAAGTCCAAATCCCAAATCCAAAACCATTATTTGTGACCACTTCCCATTTTACAAGAATCACTCATTTCAACATTCACTATTCTTTAAAACTTTAGAGTTTGGAAATTATTTAGAAGTCCTTGAGGATCGATACTTGGATACTCCATCCATTTTATATTACTCTGACAGGTTTGCGCTTGCATCTATATAATTGTTACCACGCATAGTGCGTGCGTTCAGCAAAACGCCAGTCATGTTTTTGGCGCCGTTGCCGGGGACTTTAGTTTTAAAATTATTTTCAAATTCTTTTAGTTTTTATTTTTGTGAATTGTTGCTGGGTGTAATTTCCATCCACCGTTTTTGTTCTATATTTTGGTCGTTTATCTCTCAAGGGTAAGTTAAAGTGCATGAGCACAAGATCTTTTCTTCTACCCCTTGACCCAGAGATTGAGTGCACCCTTCGAAAAACTCGAAAGGAGCAAAGACTTCGAAAACAACTAAAAAAGCAAAAAGAGAGAGAAGGTGAAATCAGTCCTGAAAGTGAGATAGAGAGTACGAGCACATCAATGGCAGATATTCCACCTCGTGATCCGGTTGATCCACCTGCTGTTAACGGTAATATGAGGGATCATGCACGAAATGATGAATTCAACCATATTCAGATGGCGGACAACAGAGATGTGGCAATGCGAGAATATGCCGCCACGGCTTTTCAGAACTTTGATTCAGGGATAGTCAACCCTATTCCAGCCCACGCAAACTTTGAGCTTAAACCAATGATGTTCCAAATGTTGCAGACAATTGGACATTTTGGAGGGCAGGAACATGAGGATCCACATGATCATCTGAAATCATTCATTCAAATTGCAAATGCATTTCGATTACCTGGTATAACAGACGATGCTCTTAGACTAACACTTTTTCCATTTTCTTTGAAGGACCAAGCTAGAGCATGGCTCAATGCATTTCCACCGGGATCCATCACCACATGGGGGTCGTTAGTGGAGAAGTTCATAACAAAATTCTTCCCACCTACTCGCCACGCTGATATCATAGAGGAGATCATCTCCTTTAGACAGTATGATCGTGAACCTGTTCACGAGGCGTGGGAAAGATTTAAAGAACTAATCAGGAAATGTCTGAACCATGGCTTGCCGGCATGCATCCAGATAGAACATTTCTTTAGAGGTTTAGATCATCCTACTAAGATGATGCTAAACAATGCTGCCAATGGAGCCTTTACAAAGAAGACATTCAACGAGATAGTTGACATCCTAAATGACTTAGCTTCACACAACGAACTATGGTGTTCGCAAAGATCTAGGGCAGCACCAAAGAAGCAAGATCCAGCTGGAGTTTTGGCTCTGGACATTGCGACCTCGATGCAAAAAGAGATGGTTACAATGAACTAGAGGCTAAAAGAGATGGCATTGGGAATAAAAAATCCATTAGCCACGCCGATACAACCCGTGCAGTCGAATTGTTGCACTCCTGCCCCTGTTTGCCAAGTCAACGATCTCATTTGTTCATTTTGCAGTGAAAACCATATTTATGATAAATGTCCACATAACCCTGCTTCCGTTTTTTATGTAGGACATGGGAACAATAGGAACTTTAACCCATATTCGAACACCTATAACCCAGGTTGGAGGCACCACCCTAATTTCTCATGGGGAGGTCAAGGAGGTTCGAGCGGTTTTAATCAAGGGCAGAGCCAGCAGAACAAGCAGCCCTATGTTCCACCAACACAGCAATACATCCCGCCACCGCAACAACAGTACAATCAGAGAACATAGACTCCACCAGTTCAAAATAACAACTCAAATCTTGAGAGTATGATGAAGCAGTACATGGCCCGAACCGACGCAGTCATACAATCCTAAGCGGCATCAATGAGGAATTTCGAGACCCAATTGGGACAGCTCGCCAATGAATTGAAGAATAGACCACAAGGTTCTTTTCCAGGCCATACTGAATTACCAAAACGAGAAGGGAAAGAACAGTGCAAAGCTGTCACCCTTAGGAGTGGACTGACATATGATGGACCAACAATGCCAACAACAGATGTACAGATTCCGTCCACTGAACCAACTGTAAAGATACCAGAGAATCCAACAACACCAGAAAAAGAAAATATTAGAAAAGGTAATGAGGACACCTCGAGTGTTCCTCCACAGGTACAACCTTCTTTTACCCCTACTCCCCCGTTTCCACAAAGATTAGTTAAGAAAAATAATGATTCCTAGTTTAGAAAATTTTTAGATATTTTAAAACAATTGCATATAAATATACCATTAGTAGATGCTCTAGAACAGATGCCAAATTATGCTAAGTTTTTGAAAGATATAGTTTCTAGGAAGAAAAAGATAGGAGAGCATGTACTGGTAGCCATGACAAAATGTAGTAGTGAAGCTGTAGGCAGCCCGCTACCCATGAAGTGTAACGATCCTGGCAGTTTTACCATTCCATGTTCCATACGAGGAAAAAACTTAGGTAGGGCATTATGTGATCTAGGCGCTAGCATTAATCTTATGCCATTATCAGTTTTCAAATCTTTAAACATAGGAGAAGCTAGACCTACTACGGTTACCCTCCAACTAGCAGATAGATCGATCATAAGACCTGAGGGAAAGAAAGAAGATGTTTTAGTCCAGGTGGACAAATTCATTTTCCTTGCAGACTTTATCATTCTAGATTGCGAGGCAGACTTAGACGTTCCCATTATTTTGGGAAGACCATTTCTAGCCACTGGGGATACAGTTTTTAATGTGAGGAAGGGAGAAATTACAATGAGGGTAAATAATGAAGAAGTTAAATTTAACGTTCTAGACGCCATGAAATTACCAGGAGATTTTGAAGAGTGCTCTCCTATAAATAGCTTGTATCCTGTTATGTTTGATCAGTTTTATGACTTGTTAGTTACAAAGATTGAAGAAGAGCTTGATAAGATAGCAGAAGGACCGAAAGATGTGATTAATCCTGTTGAAAAAATACAAAAAGAAGAATGCAAGTCGTTACTTCCGTCCATAGTGGAACCACCCACGTTGGAGCAGAAGCCATTGCCGTCGCATTTGAAATATGCGTATCTAGGGGATAACGACACTTTACCAGTATTATAGCCTCCAATTTATCACCTACTAATGAATATTCTTTATTGCAGATTTTGGAGAAACACAAAAAGGCCATTGGATGGACGATAGCAGATATCCGAGGGATAAGCCCGGCCTTTTGCATGCACAAAATTTTATTGGAAGAAGATGCTAAGAACTCTATTGAGAGTCAAAGGCGGTTGAACCCGAAGATGAAAGAGGTTGTAAGGAAAGAAATTCTTAAATGGCTTGACACCGGTGTTATATACCCAATATCCGACAGCAGCTGGGTAAGCCCAGTACAGTGTGTACCAAAGAAAGGGGGTATAACCGCGGTGGCCAACGAGGAGAATGAGCTCATCTCAACCCGAACTGTGAGTGGGTGGAGAGTTTGCATTGACTATCGCAAACTCAACAAGGTAACAAAGAAAGACCATTTTCCTCTCCCGTTTATTGACCAGATGCTCGACCGTCTGGCAGGTAAGGATTTCTATTGTTTTTTAGATGGATATTCGGGTTATAATCAAATTACTATTGCTCCAGAAGACCAGGAGAAGACAACATTTACGTGTCCGTATGGTACGTTCGCTTTCAGGCGAATGCCCTTTGGACTATGCAATGCACCCGCGACTTTTCAGAGGTGTATGATGGCCATCTTCTCTGACATGGTAGAAAATATTCTAGAAGTTTTTATGGATGACTTTTCTGTTTTTGGAAATTCTTTTGACGCATGTTTAGTTAATTTGGAGAGAGTATTGGAGAGATGTGAACAAACAAACCTAGTCCTAAATTGGGAGAAGTGTCATTTCATGGTACAAGAGGGTATTGTTTTGGGTCACAAAATTTCCAAGCAAGGAATAGAGGTAAACCACGCTAAGATAGACATCCTTTCAAAGCTACCTCCTCCTACAAATGTCAAAGGAATTAGAAGTTTTTTAGGGCATGGGGGATTTTACCGCCGCTTTATAAAAGACTTTGCTAAAATTTCTAAACCCTTGTGTCAATTGTTAGAACATGATAGACCATTTGTTTTTTATGATGACTGTTTAAAATCATTTGAAATGTTGAAAGTTGCTCTAAGTTCAGCCCCTATAATTATCGAACCTAATTGGGATTTACCTTTTGAGCTCATGTGTGATGCCAGTGATTATGCAATAGGAGCTATGTTAGGACAACGTAAAAACAAGATCTTGCATCCTGTGTATTATGCTAGTAAGACTCTGACCGGTGCACAACTCAATTACACTACTACTGAAAAGGAACTGTTAGCAGTTGTGTTCGCCTTTGATAAGTTTGGTAAGTTGAAGTTCGATGTTATCGTTGGGATGAGCCTTTTTTATATAAGCTAGGACCTGACAATATCTTACGCAGGTGTGTCACAGAAGAAGAGCACAAGGCGATATTAGACGCTTGTCATATGTCTCCATATGGAGGACATTTTGCAGGACACAAAACCGCAGCCAAAGTTTTGCAAAGTGGGTTCTTTTGGCCCACTCTGTTTAAAGATGCACATAAGTTTGCCCAGGTTTGTGATAAATGCCAACGGACAGGTAATATATCTAAACGCCACGAAATGCCTCAAACCCAGATCCTGGAGATTGAAATATTTGATGTGTGGGGTATAGATTTTATGGGTCCATTTCCATCTTCTAATGGTAAGCTTTATATATTGTTAGCAGTAGATTATGTTTCGAATTGGATCGAAGCCATTGCAACTGCTACCAATGATTCTAAAGTTGTCATTCGTTTTCTGCAAAAGCACATTTTTACGCGTTATGGAACCCCGCGTTGTCTGATAAGCGATGAGGGCTCATTTTGTGAATAGGTCTATGCAAAAGTTGCTGACTAAATACAATGTGCATCATAGGGCTGCAACAGCATATCATCCTCAGTCGAATGGGTTAGCCGAAATATCTAATAGGGAGATAAAAAACATTTTAGAAAAAACTGTAAATCTTAAAGTGGCAGAAGTTGCAGAAGTGAAAAAAAAAAAAAAAACAAAACAAAACAAAAGTTGCAGAAGAGTAAAAAAGAGTATTGTTGAAAGAAAATAAGAGTGGGGAAAAGACTTGTGTTAGAAAGAAAAGAGGGGTAAAAACAATGAGAGTTAAAGAAAATGTAGTTATGATTTCCAAGTCCTACTGTAGACACCCATTTAGTTTTGGGTTGGGTGTTGACTTTGAAAATAGCAGTAAAGATGGTGATAAGTGACTTCGTGTTTCTCATTGTCGTCGTTTTATGACCTAGCTGTTAGTTCAAAGTCTTTCTACGAGTAGCTGTGGTTGAAACCGATGTTAGTGTGTGGAAACCTCAGGGGCTAGTAGCCGGTCTTTCAGATGTAAAAGTCTTAGTGTAAGGAGGGAGTGTGCAGATTCCTTAGGGGTATTTGAAAACGTTTTCTGTTTTTGAAAGGAAAAAGGATTTTGAAAGAGAGAGTTTTTATCATTTCAAACTTGGTTTATAGTGACTAAGCTTACAAAGGCAATAGAATGGTAGGCTTTCACATCTTTTCCTTGAGACAATTTATGATTGAACATCTCGGTTGCTTTTGCTTTTCCTTGTCCATGTGTTAGAAAGCTGATTAAAGTTGCTAAGTTTTGCTTGAGGATAAGCAAAAAGTTAAGTTTGGGGGTGTGATTACGCTTGTTTACATGCGTAAAAAGAAGGTTTTATATGCTGTTTTTACTATGTTTCAGCTTTGTTTCGGATTTTTCTCGGTCGTTTGAGTTCCAATTCATGCAAAATTCATATATTATGGTTTGTGGTTGGCTTATATTGTAATTATGACATTTTAGGACCATTTGGGAGTGCAAATTAATCAAAAGAAGCAAAAAGTCGGAAATACCTACATAGGAGGCGCCAGGCGCCTGCGTGCCTGCAGAAAAACTGGTTTTCTTCCAACTTTGCCCTTAATGAAACGCGTCTTCCAATGCATTTTGGTGGTTCCAACCGATGCATACGTGTAGAAGAAGTGTTCCACTATCAGTTTGAGCACGATTTGGTCAAACAAAAGAGTTGGAAATGGGTGATTCACCATCGTTTTAGGACCTACCTAACCAAGTCTGCACAGCTATAAATTCCAGCAACTTCTCCACCAAATTCATCAAGCCTTGCTTCCTTCTCTTGATCATTTTTAGTGTTTCTTTGTTGCTTTCTAAGTACTTTTGAGTTGCTTTCATTAGTTGCTTTTCGTTTTTAAATCCCGAGTACTTTACATTCCTTTATTGAGCTTTGTTTTGTTTCCATTTGTACTTAGTTATTTTCTACTTATTCAAATATATAAAAATCCAGCACTTTGCTTCTCTTCTCTTTGCCTTTACTTTATTTTTAGTTAAGAGAGTTGTGTTTTTGGAGAAAAGAGCATGCGACACTCCCCCTTGCTTGAAAGAGAAGGGCGAAGCTCTCAATCCCGAGAAAAACTCTCCGTTAGTTAACTTTTGTTTATCACACATGCATTCCACATTCAACCATTTTACTTGCTGTATTTTCTTCAATATGTCTTTCTAAATTCCCGTCTCTAGCCCGGTTATGGATAGTTAGCCTTTTATTTCTAAAAAGTGTTGCTAAGAAGTAGTGTTTTTGCTTTCCATTCATTGCTCAACATGTTTTCTCAAAAAGTTAGGATTTAGACAAGGCCACTGTAAGTCTTAACAAGTCAATACTGAAAAGGTTGCTTATTTGCATTGTTGAGTGGTTAAACCGAGGAGAGGAGTGCCTTAGACATAAGAGTTCCGCTTAAGTAGCCTAGACATAGGACCTTAACCCGAGGTTGCGACTATTTCCATCCTAAAACTAAGATATCTCTCATAATAGACATATTAGGGAATGTCTTAGGACTTTGAACTTGCTTAGACATAAGTCAAGTGAGAAGCGTAGTCGTTGGTTTCTAAAGTAAAATGCATATTGTCCTTAGCATGTCCTTGATTCTTTGTTGGCTAACTTGAAGTAATTCGGGCTAGGTTTTATCATTATAAGTCCAAATCCCAAATCCAAAACCATTATTTGTGACCACTTCCCATTTTACAAGAATCACTCATTTCAACATTCACTATTCTTTAAAACTTTAGAGTTTGGAAATTATTTAGAAGTCCTTGAGGATCGATACTTGGATACTCCATCCATTTTATATTACTCCGACAGGTGTGCGCTTGCATCGATATAATTGTTACCACGCTTAGTGCGTGCGTTTAGCATAACCAGCAGTCAGGTAGCGTAAATCGGGCTTCGAACGGATGAAGATAATCGCCGAACACCACCGAAACACTGCTGTCCACGTTTTTTGCAGTAGCGAAAAGTGCCCAAAACGACCTCCAACGACTTCGTTTTGATGTCCGTTACTACAAAACAACTTCGCTTAGGTGTGGGTATTCCAAATCGGTTTCGTTTGGATGTGGGTAATCCAAATCTAACTTCGAATATATGTGGGTGAAAGAAAAATTACCGGGTTCCACGGATCTAAGCTATTCGAGGTTGTTAGGCTCGTTAGATCTAAGCTATTCGAGTTCCACGGGGCTGGCGGCTCCAAACGAAAGGGGAGGGCGGAAGAAGATGACGAAGGAGAACAAGATGGGCTAGGGTTGTTTTGTTTTAAATTCCCCTTTTCTTTTTGTTTTGCAACATAGACCCACTTGGGCTCGTTTCTTTTGTTTAAGGCCCATTTACCCAATCACACCTTGTTAACAAAACCAATAATATAATTTCGTAGTTGATCCACTGGCCCAGAGCAAGTGTCACATAGCGGAAACCGAAAAAACATAACTTAATAAATACTACACGTTACTAACTCACCACTAAATCTGTAACAACACACACTAGCCGAGATGCCACACTAAAATTAAATAAAAATCACTGATGAATCAAATAAAATAAATAAATAAATCAATAACTAAAATCCATTTTGTTATAAAATTCCCCGGAACTCGGGGCAAGCTAACCTGAGTAACGCGGGGCGTTACACGGAGGCACCTTGACGGTAGCACAATATGAAAGAAAATTTACGGAACGCTCCTGTTTTGCTCTGGAATTAATTCCCATCGAGGCAGTGAAAATCAAGAGGTTTGTTAAAGGCTTGCGCAATGGGATGAGAGGACCAGTGGATCTTCAGCGACCAGCCACCTACGCAGAATCAGTTAGAGGCGCCTTAATTATGGATAAGGATGTCTCTAACAAGGCCCAACCTCTAATAGAAGTAGGTTCATCTTCAGGTGTGAAAAGGAAGGTCCCTCCGACTTATGCCGACCAGCCATTTAGAGCACCCCAACGCCAGACTCAACATCAGACTACGCTACCAGTGTGCCCCTTCTGCTAGAGAAGACATGTGGGGCAGTGTTGGACTGGAATTAAAGTTTGTTTCAGGTGCGGGAGAGAAGGGCATTTTGCAAGGGAATGTCCCATGTCGGGCTCGAATGCACAGGAGCTAGGTAAGAAGGCCCCCTCAATAGTTTCGACGCAAGGAGGTAAGAGAAGGCTCGTGTTTTCGCACTTACCCGCAAGGAAGCGGCGAATGCCGAAGCTGTTGTCAAAGGTATTTCTGTCTTACTATGGGTTTTTGGGTTATGCGTGTGGGGTTATGTGTTTATCCTTGTATTATCTTTCAGGTACGGTCTTAGTCCATAATGTGCTTGCTTACATATTGTTTGATTCGGGGTCAAGTCACACTTTTATTTCCACTGCGTTTGTTCGTCAAGCAAACCTCGAGCTAGAACCCTTAGGCTTTTTGTTGTCAGTATCTATGTCATCTGGGTCAGTTATGATTGCTAGGTAAATGGTGAGAGAAAACGAGTTATCCTTCGACGATCAGACCCTGGCGACAAGATTGATCCAACTCGACATGCGGGATTTTGACGTTATACTGGGCATGGATTGGCTAGCTACCAACCAAGCCAACATTAATTGCTTGAAAAGGGAAATCTCTTTCCAACTACCTTCTGGTCGGAGCTTTACGTTTAAAGGAGTTACGGGTGGAGTCCAAAGGCAGTCTCAGCGTGAAGGCCAGGCACCTCTTACAGCGTGGTGCTTGGGGTTACTTGACGAGTGTCGTCGCCACTAGTAAGACTACACCCAGCATCGACTCCGTCCACGTGGTCAAGGAGTTCTCGGACGTGTTCCCTAAAGACCTCCCGGGGTTACCCCCAGTTCTTGAACTAGACTTTTACCCGGGACAGCCCCTATTTCGAAGACACTATACTGTATGGCTCCAACGGAACTTATGGAGCTTAAGGCACAACTAGAAGAGCTACTAAACAAGGGCTTCATTCGCCCGAGTGTGTCTTCTTGGAGTGTTTCAGTGCTTTTTGTGAAAAAGAAAGATGGATCTATGCGTCTTTGTGTTGACTACCGAGAGTTGAATAACGTGACGACAAAGAATAGCTACCCCCTCCCTCGCATTGATGACCTCTTTGATCAACTAAAAGGAGCAAGGGTATTCTTGAAGATAGACTTACGATCGGGGTACCACTTGTCAATCTTTAATTGTTCAGTAGGAATATATTGCATTCCAAAACGGGACAGCTCAGTGAACTTCCTCTCGTATTGGGCCACAGTTAGGCTCCCTTGAGTGAGACGGAGAAACTCTGCCCGTTTTTCGTTCCTGACAGTCACGGGGAAATAATACTCATAGAGTAGGTCCTTAAACCTCGTCCATGTGACGGGTGCGTTGGCGTGATCCTCCGTTCCCGCCACCGACTCCCACCAGTTTACTGCTTTTCCCCGAAGCATAAACACTGCTCCCCGGACCTTGAATTCGTCGGAGCATCCCAAATACACATAAAGGGCTTCCAACTCCCTGACCCATTCCTCGGCCGCACTAGGCCTCTCACCCACCCCGTTGAAAACGGGTGGTCCGAAGCGTTTGAAATCCCTGATAAACTGGACCTCCTCTTGTTGAATCTGTGCCCGGTGAGGCTGCTGCGCCTGAGCCCCACCGGCTCCATTCGCATTATCCAGCAATACTTGCAATGCCTCAGCTAGTAACGCCACCTGGGGATTCACCTAGGTAACTCCCTGAGGTGCTGCCTGCGGGACCGGGGGTGCTACCCCTCCAGGAACCGCCGGGGGAACATTTGGATCTGCTGCTTCCTCACTCCTAGGGTTCGGATCCTCGTAGTTGTGAGCTCTCGTGTTCCGTCGAAAAGCCATTGTCTAAAGGAACAGAGAACAGAGCACCAAGGTCATTAACACACTAACCGGGGCACAACACAGGTGCAAAATTCAAGCAAAGTCTACATAGTGAATGAAAGAAACACACCGACCTATCTAGTATCAGTCAATAATAATATCTCAATCATAAGCAATGTAAGACATTCATGATCGAACATCCAGAACTCGAAAACGTACCTGTTGATGAGGAGGAGACTCACAAGGACCGTACACTGACGACCTAGATTCTAGGACAATCTACAGGAACAACTCCGCTCTGATACCAATTGTAACGACCCAGAATTTCCCGTACACCTCTTGGTCACATTAACTACCCAACTAATAAAATTTAACCCCGACTACATCCTGCCAACTTCCTATGCAACAAACATATAAAATCAAGTTCCAATCCTCATCAATTTAACGATACATCAATCTCATAGAATAACATTCAACAACATTTGTGAACCACTTCACGAGGCAAGTTTATTTCTCAATCTATATGAATCTAAATAAATGAAATAAAACTCAAATAGGCCCCTATCCCGAAGTGAAACTAACAACAAGGGAAAAATCTATCAATTATTCAAATACAAATAAACCGTCTATTGGCCATAACATAAGGCCTTAACAAATGACTTAAACTAAACAGGAGTAACTAAGCAGCCTATGGTCCTCACTCGTCATGTCTCCTCCGTCCCATCACCATGGTCACCCACGAGTCCTTCACCTGAAACAATCATTATAGAGGGGGGGGTGAGTATATAAAATATACTCCGTAAGTAGCCCTTACCAAAACACACACACGTCATGCTCAACTATATCAAGAAACATTCGTAATCATGCTTTTAGATACATTATGCATTTAAACATATACGCATTTCATAACATATTAGTGAGAACCACAACCAGGAAACATGTTAACATCCAAGCTCTAGTCTCCCTAATATTACCAGTACCTCTAAGCTTATCTCAGTTATCATACCCTTCCACAGCTATCTCCTTCAAATAGAGTCGGCCCCTGACCATTTATACCCAGAGCCCCGACCCTGAAGCATCGGCCCTCGACCATTTATACCTGAGGCCTTGAACTCTGCATCGACCCTCGACCATTTATACCCGAGGCCTCGATGTCTTACAATCTATTGACCCTTGACCATTTATACCCAAGGCCCCAATAGTTCTCCGTTCGAAAGACTCCTCGCATCGACCCCGACCATTTATACCCGAGGTCTCGACGCTCATCTTTATCCAATATTGGTGTATCGACCCCCGACCATTTATACTCGAGGCCTCGATACCCAATTAGTGACGTATCAGCCCTCGACCATTTATACCCGAGGCCCTGACACTCACCCATTCACTTCGTAACTTTCATAACTCCGCATATCATTTCTACCCTCCAACGAGGATTTCAGTACTACTTCCCTAATAACACCAACCACCACAACGCCCATCACGACACAACCACTAGTATGATTTCAATGCATCACAGATCTCAAAAACACAAAGTTTGACAACAACCAACCTGCTCACAGCATAGCGCACACAAAGCTTCAACAAACAACCCTATGACATTCTTCACATAACATGCTTTTCACAACATAACAAATCCTAATCACTTCCAACCATACAATATCAGTAAGTTCCTAAAGTTGCAGACAACAAACATGAATACCAGTCATATACATATCCAATATATAAAATAACCGCAAGTTACAATAACAGCATCGACCTCACAATCCTGTCCAACAATTAAAATAATAAGAGAAACATGTTTATAATGTAAGATCAGCAAGAACAATTTCTACATCAACGCACACACCCGCCCCCGTGCTACTTACGAACAAATGTCCTAAAGCTCCTAAGCTTGTTGAACACTTCCTACTACAAAAAGAGCACGATCTCGAGGTTAGTAGCCCATCAGAAACATTTAGTTATAAACGAAACCGAGTTTAGGTAGAGTCGTTACCTACTAACTCACACTAAAACAACTTGGGTTAGGAGTGGGTCGACGTCAAATCGATGTCGAGGGAGGTGGGTCTTGCAAATCGGCTTCGAACGGGTGTGGGTCAATGCCAGAACGTAATAGAACGAAGAAATCGTCGCGAACTACTACTGCTCGAGTGCTGATCGTGAGGTTCGAGGTCGCCGGAGGGGAAAAACACGTCGCTGTCGCTAGAGGACGTCGGGTCCGCTCGAGCTGCTGCTACTTCAAGAGTCGGGGAGGAATATATCGCAGATCTGGCAGTGTGGGTGCTGCAGAACACGTCGAATCTACTCGACTGCACCGCTGCTACCAACAAGGCCGTCGGAAATCTCACCACGAATCGATAGTACTCAAGAACCTACCAGCGAAGAAGATCTTGAGGACACGCAGATGATAAGGGAAATGTTCCAATAGAAGAGGCGGGAGAAAAAGAGTTCAAAATGTCGTGCAGTTCAGGCTAAGAAGCCGACGGTGCCTATGAATGAACCTAAAACGAGAGCTGCGAAAGCTAAAGCAGCTGAAGCTAAGAAGAAGGTAGTGGTACCTGGGCCAGTTGATACAATTGAACTGGACTTGTCTGAGGGAGAGGAGGTCGAGACGAAATGGAACGCGGCAAATTTAGCCACTCGAACTTCATTAATGAAATCCCGTAAGATTATGACAGAATTGTGATTCGATCTCACTCTAGGAGATGTGCCTGATGATTGGAGGGAGACCGCTAGAGACAAAGAATGGAGACCACTCATTCAGCCCATACAATGTGAGGCTGTGGAGTTAGTCAGAGAGTTCTATGCTGCTGTCCATCCCCAGTCACATATAGCCATAGTGCGCGGGAAGGAAATACGGTTTGATGCCACTCAGACCAACTACACCTTTAACATTAAGAATATCAGAGATGCTGTGGGCAATAAGATGTTAGTGACTCCAACTCTGGAACAGCTTGATGAGGCTCTAGAATGTGTTGGGAAGCCCTCTGCCACTTGGGATTTGACTACTCATGGCAAGGTACGACTAAAACCCGAGGATGTTTCCCTAGCTGCTGCGGGATGGTTATACATAGTCAAAAACAAAATTCTGCCAACGGAGCATGATGAGCATGTCACTCAAGATACGGCACTGCTGGTTTATGCCATGCTAAAGGGCATAGATGTGAATTATGGAGAATTGATCAATACCAGTATCCATGAGTGTGCCCACCGGACACGTGGTAAGCTTTATCACCCACGTTTGGTCACTTCTTTATGCTTGCGGCAAGGTGTACAGCTCCCTGAGCATAAAATTAAGAGAGATGCCCCAATTGTGGAAGAGAAGAATATTCGGCGTATTATCGCCTATGCGTTACAAAGAAGGGAAGGTACTGGGATGTCTCCTACATCGGAGATCCGTCGTCTTCGAGAGTAGAACCAATAGCTGCGAGATCAGGTTCGAGAAGTCGTACAACATATCTACAACTTGAGGGCTTCATTGGATTTTGCGGTTTTACCTTCATGGCCTCCAGCGCTAGCTGCTATCCTTGGTCATCCATCTTCCAGTACTGACACTGATCCTAGTCCACAACCTCCGACTTCATGAAGGGGAGGTTCCTTCTTTGCTATTTTTTGTGTTTTATTCTTTTGGTTAATGACGTAGTTTGCATATTCTAGCATTACTACGCATTTTTTTTTTGTATTGATTATGTTTTGAGCTCAGTTGAAGCATGAATAAATTAGTATCGTTTATCTTCTGATCACTTAAAGTATGCCTTCACTTAACCTTAGTTTAGCTTTTCACATGCCTATTTTGAAGCATCTGTGTTGTGCATGTGATTTCATGTCGATGATAATTATAAGAGATTGTTGAGTTTTCTATTCTATGCCTGACTAAGCTTTAAGCTACTTCCTTCGTTTCTGTGATAAACTCATTTTCTTTTATGTCTTTTTGATCTTTACAAACTTTAAGCTTTTTATTTGCCCCTATATAGGAAGTCCTTGTCCTTTTTACTGTTAAGACTTTTTCATCCGATGCAAAAGTCATTTCCTAGTGAGGACACTGTCTCTCTTAAGTTTGGGGGGGACAGTCGTTGTGTCAGTCACTGTTTCAGAAAGATAAAGTGTTATTTATATTTGAAAAATCATGCTATTTTCTTTTGAAAAAGAGTCAGTTGGAAAGAAAGAAAATGTTGAAAAGCACTTAGCTAAAAAAATAAAAACGAAAGAAAAAAAGAAAAAAAAGTTGCAAAAGAGTAAAAAGAGTCTTGTTAAGAGAAAATAAGAGTGGGGAAAAGACTTGTGTTAGAAAGAAAAGAGTGGTAAAAACAATGAGAGTTAAAGAAAATGTATTTATGATTCCCGAGTCCTACTGTAGACACCCATTTAGTTTTAGGTTGGGTGTTGACTTTGAAAATAGCAGTAAAGATGGTGATAAGTGACTTCGTGTTTCTCATTGTCGTCGTTTTATGACCTAGCTGTTAGTTCAAAGTCTTTCTACGAGTAGCTGTGGTTGAAACCGATGTTAGTGTGTGGAAACCTCAGGGGCTAGTAGCCGGTCTTTTAGATGTAAAAGTCTTAGTGTAAGGAGGGAGTGTGCAGATTCCTTAGGGGTATTTGAAAACGTTTTCTGTTTTTGAAAGGAAAAAGGATTTTGAAAGAGAAAGTTTTAATCATTTCAAACTCGGTTTATAGTGACTAAGCTTACAAAGGCAATAGAATGGTAGGCTTTGACATCTTTTCCTTGAGACAATTTATGATTGAACATCTCGGTTGCTTTTGCTTTTCCTTGTCCATGTGTTAGAAAGTTGATTAAAGTTGCTAAGTTTTGCTTGAGGACAAGCAAAAAGTTAAGTTTGGGGGTGTGATTACGCTTGTTTACATGCGTAAAAAGAAGGTTTTATATGCTGTTTTTACTATGTTTTAGCTTTGTTTCGGATTTTTCTCGGTCGTTTGAGTTCCAATTCATGCAAAATTCATATATTATGGTTTGTGGTTGGCTTATATTGTATTTATGACATTTTAGGACCATTTGGGAGTGGAAATTAATCAAAAGAAGCAAAAAAACGAAAAAACCTACATGGGAGGCGCCAGGCGCCTGCGTGCCTGCAGAAAAACTGGTTTTCTTCCAACTTTGCCCTTAATGAAACGCGTCTTCCAATGCGTTTTGGTGGTTCCAACCGATGCATACGTGTAGAAGAAGTGTTTCACTATCAGTTTGAGCACGATTTGGTCAGTCAAAAGAGTTGGAAATGGGTGATTCACCATCGTTTTAGGACCTACCTAACCAAATCTGCACAGCTATAAATTCCAGCAACTTCTCCACCAAATTCATCAAGCCTTGCTTCCTTCCCTTGATCATTTTTAGTGTTTCTTTGTTGCTTTCTAAGTACTTTTGAGTTGCTTTCATTAGTTGCTTTTGGTTTTTAAATCCCGAGCATTTTACATTCCTTATTTGAGCTTTGTTTTGTTTCCATTTGTACTTAGTTATTTTCTACTTATTCAAATATATAAAAATCCAGCACTTTGCTTACCTTCCCTTTGCCTTTACTTTATTTTTTTTAAGAGAGTTGTGTTTTTGGAGGAAAGAGCACGTGACTCTCCCCCTTGCTTGAAAGAGAAGGGCGAAGCTCTCAATCCCGAGCAAAACTCTCCGTTAGTTAACTTTTGTTTTTCACACATGGATTTCAATTTCAACCACTCTACTTGCTGTATTTTCTTCAATATGTCTTTCTAAATTCCCGTCTCTAGCCCAGTTATAAATAGTTAGCCTTTTATGTCTAAAAAGGGTTGCTAAGAAGTTGTGTTTTTGCTTTCCATTCATTGCTCAACATGTTTTCCCAAAAATTTAGGATTTAGAGAAGGCCACTGTAAGTCTTAACAAGTCAATACTGAAAAGGTTGCTTATTTGCACTGTTGAGTGGTTAAACCGAGGAGAGGAGCGCCTTTGACATAAGGGTTCCGCTTAAGTAGCCTAGACATAGGACCTTAACCCGAGGTTGCGACTATTTCCATCCTAAAACTAAGATATCTCTCATAATAGACATATTAGGGAATATCTTAGGACTTTGAACTTGCTTAGACATAAGTCAAGTGAAAAGCGTAGTCGTTGGTTCCTAAAGTAAAATGCATATCGTCCTTAGCATATCCTTGATTCTTTGTTGGCTAACTTGAAGTAATTCGGGCTAGGTTTTATCATTATAAGTCCAAATCCCAAATCCAAAACCATTATTTGTGACCAACACAGATCCTGACGGAGTGGATACCGATAGCAAAAAGCCTAACGATTCTAGCTCTAGGTCCGCATGCCGAACAAAAGTAGAAGCAACGAAAGAATGACTAGACCCCGAGTCAAATAAAGCGTAAGCAGGCATACTGAGTCCTAAAACATTCCCTGCAAAAGTAACACGCATGCAATAAAACACAAGCATATACACACAGCTCAAGACTCGCGAAGAGAAGGTACCTGTGACCACCGCCTCGGCATGCTCAACTTCCCCCCTGGTAAGAGCGAAGATGCGCGCCCTATGGGTTCCACCTTGAGTTGCCGCAGTTGCAGGGATCCTCTGGCCTAAAGCTTGGGTATTCGAGCCGGTCATCGGACACTCCCTTGCAAAATGTCCTTCCTTCTGACACCTGTAACATATTCTCTTTCCCGCCCAACACGGCCCAGCATGGCTCTTCTTACAAGAGGGGCACACCGGAGAAACAGTCTGCCTTTGCACAAGCTGCTGGTGTCCCCTCAAGGGTTGACTGGAGGAGAACGATGCAAATTTCCTCTTGACCCCCGAGCTGGAGCCCATCACCTATTGAGACTGAGGTTCCTCTAGACATTTGTCCATAACCAACGCACACCAGACTGTTGCTGCATAAGTAGTTGGTTCCTTCAGAACCAGTAGCCCCTTGATCTCCCTACGCAAACCGTCAATGAACTTGTCAATCTTTAATTGTTTAGTAGGAATATATTGCATTCCAAAACGGGACAGCTCAGTGAACTTCCTCTCGTATTGGGCCACAGTTAGGCTCCATTGAGTGAGACGGAGAAACTCTGCCCGTTTTTCGTTCCTGACAGTCACGGGGAAATAGTACTCATAGAGTAGGTCCTTAAACCTCGCCCATGTGACGGGTGCGTTGGTGTGATCCTCCGCTGCCGCCAGCGACTCCCACCAGTTTACTGCTTCTCCCCGAAGCATAAACACTGCTCCCCGGACCTTGAATTCGTCGGAGCATCCCAAGTACACATAAAGGGCTTCCAACTCCCTGACCCATTCCTCAGCCGCAGTAGGCCTCTCACTCACCCCGTTGAAAACGGGTGGTCCGAAGCGTTTGAAATCTTTGATGAAGTGGACCTCCTCTTGTTGAATCTGTGCCTGGCGAGGCTGCTGCGCCTGAGCCCCACCATTTCCATTCGCATTATCCAGCAATACTTGCAATGCCTCAGCTAGTAACGCCACCTGGGGATTCACCTGGGGAACTCCCTGAGGTGCTGCCTGCGGGACCGGGGGTGCTACCCCTCCAGGAACTGCCGGGGGAACATTTGGATCCACTGCCTCCTCACCCTTAGGGTTCGGATCCTCGTAGTTGTGAGTTCTCGTGTTCCGTCGAAAAGCCATTGTCTAAAGGAACAGAGAACAGAGCACTAAGGTCATTAGCACACTAACCGGGCGCAACACAAGTGCAAAATTCAAGCAAAGTCTACATAATGAATCAAAGAAACACACCGACCTATCTAGTATCAGTCAATAATAATATCTCAATCATAAACAATGTAAGACATTCATGATCGAACATCCAGAACTCAGAAACGTACCTGGTGATGACGAGGAGACTGACAAGGACCGTACACTAACGACCCAGATTCTAGGACAGTCTACAGGAACAACTCTGCTCTGATACCAATTGTAACGACCCAGAATTTTTCCGCACACCTCTAGGTCACATGAACTACCCAACTAATCAAATTTAACCCCGGCTACAACCTGCCAACTTCCTATGCACATAAACTTATAAAATCAAGTTCCAATCCTCATCAAATTAACGATAAACCAATCTCATGGAATAACATTCAACAACATTCGTGAACCACTTCACGAGGCAAGTTTATTATTCAATCTATATGAATCTAAACAAATGGAATAAAACTCAAATAGGCACCTAACCCGAAGCAAAACTAACAACAAGGGAAAAATCTCTCAATTATTCAAATGCAAATAAACCGTTTATTGGCCACAACATAAGGCCCTAACCAATGAATTAAACTAAACAGAAAAACTAAGCAGCCTATGGTCCTCGCTCGTCAGGTCTCCTCCGTCCCATCACTATGGTCACCCACGAGTCCTTCACCTGAAACAATCATTGTAGAAGGGGGGGGGGGTGAGTATATAAAATACACTCCGTAAGTAGCCCTCACCAAGCACACACAACCATCATGCTCATAACCATAAAGGAAACATACATCGTCATGCTCTATCATTACAGTATGCGAACAACCATAGACATGCTCTACTAATACATTATACATTCATCCATAAACATGCTCTATAAGACCCGATGCTAACCACAGTCATATAAAAACAATTACCGTCCACCTGGCTCCCTAACACCTCAAATACAACTATGTTCACCTCAGTTATTCGAGCTCTTCGAAACCATTCTTTTGGTAGTGTCGGCCCCTGACCATTTATACCCAAGCCCCGACACTAGTGCATCGACCCTCGACATTTATACCCGAGGCCTCGATGTTTTACAATCTATTGGCCCTTGACCATTTATACCCAAGGTCCCAATAGTTCTCCTTTCGAAAGACTCCTCGCATCGACCCTCGACCATTTATACCCGAGGCCTCGACACTCATCTTTATCCAATATTGGCGTATCGACCCCCGACAATTTATACCCGAGGCCTCGATACCCAATTAGTGACGTATCAGCCCCCGACCATTTATACTCCATGCCCTGACACTCACCCATTCACTTCATAATTTCCAAAACTCCACATATCGTTTCTAGCCTCCAACCAAGATTCCAGTACTAACTCCCTAATAACACCAACCACCTCAACGCCCATCAACAACACCACCACTAGTATGATTTCAATGCATCTCACAGCTCACCAACACAATTCAGCATGCTTCCACAACATAAACATCATTCTAATAGCAAAACAATAAACCAAACATGCTTTCACAACATACCAAATCTTAACAACCGCGCCACAGTGAGTTTAGTCATAACAGAGCATAGTCAACAAATTGCAAAAGATTGGAGCCCGACACAATTCATCCAAACACTTAATATCCAACGTCCATATTCAATGAGCACTGCTAGATATAATAAAAACTCATGGGACACGCCAAACACTTCATACGAATTAAGACAACAAACATTTCCAAAATAAATTCACTTTAACGAACATTCCCTACAATCATATATCATTCTACAACAGATCTCGGCAGTTCAACAATACAAAATTCCCACTAATTATCACCGACGGACATTCAACACTAACCAGGAATACAAAACTACATAAACAAGAGTTACACTGCATAACCACGTATCAGAACCAATATTAAGCATCATAAACAGCACATCGGCAACCAAATAACAAACATCAATGCACGCTCCCGCCCCCGTGCTACTTACAAACACTTGTCCTAAAGCTCCTAAGCTCGTTGAACACTTCCTACTACAAAAGAGCATGATCTCGAGGTTAGTAACCGATTAGAAACATTTAGTTATGAACGAAACCGAGTTTAGGTAGAGTCGTTACCTACTAACTCACACTAAAACAACTTGGGTTAGGAGTGGGTTGACGTCGAAGGGGTTCGGGCTCCCAGTCTAAGTTCAAAAGGCCTTAAGCTTGCGTCCCGACGTCTAAAAGTGATGGGTAACTCAAATTAACCTTCGTTTGGGTGTGGGTCAATGTCAAAATGTGTCGGGATGAAGACGTCTTCGCGAATCTGCTACTGTTCGCGTCAGATTGCAAAAGAACGAGTCGCCGGAGCTGCTGTTCGTCGGAGGCAGCCGTCGGGAGTTGCGCACGTCGCCGGGGTTGAGGTTATAGCAGCAGGTCGTCGGGACCACCGTGGAGCTGACCCGTGCGTCGTGCGCCGCCGTGACGGAACGCCGCCGGTCGCACACCACCGCGAGTAGCGCCGCAGTGGAGCTGCTGTTGCGCTGCCAGATCCGACCCGAGCCTGTCGAACTCCAATAGACCCGTTCAGATAGGGCCGAAAACGTGGGTTGTCGCGGATCTGAGGAACGCGGCCGCCGTGGGTCGGACACCGTCATTCGTGCGCCGCCGCGAGCTGCTGCAGGAGGACGCCGGCCTAGAGATGCTGCTGCTGCTGTGCCGCTTCGCCGGAGAAGAAGGGCCATCGGCTGGAACGCTCCAAGAAGAAGAAGAAGAAGAAGAAGTTTGGGGGGGGGGGGCTGTCGGCTAGGGCTAGGAATGGGGAAGAAGAAAAGGGAGAAAAAAAGAAGAAGAAAATGTTAGCGTTTCCCGTTTGTTTTGTTTTAAAACAATTTTCCCTCTATGAAAGCCCAATCATCCAAGCCCAATCAAAAAGGAGTCCATTCCCTCAAAACAAGACCCAACATACCGTGTTCGGTAAATAATAATTTAATTGGATTTTTAGAGTCCGATAAATATAGATAAGTTCAATTAACATTCACTTTGAAATTTAAATGAAAGAAAAAAAATCTCCCGATTCGAGACTAACTAACCTGAGGGACTCGGGGCGTTACAAAACATGGTTTCTATTTTGCTTCTTTTTTTCCATATCTCAAGTTGACCCTTCAATTTTTTCATTCCACACCATTTTTTATGATATCGTGCACCCTAGTTCCTCCCTCCCTAACATAAGAAAAAACACTAGAGCCCAAAAGACATAATAAATAAATTACAAATTTAGTTTAAAGTTTTAGGTTCGATTTTGATGGAATGTGAATCCCGGAGCGGAAGCAGATCATTATTCATGAATTTTTTAGAAACAAAATCAAACAAGTGCAAAAATTAAAACACAGGGGAAAAATGTTATTACCTTTGAAGAACTCTTCTTCAAGTTAATTTCCACCCGAACACTACTACCGAATCTTCCGTGCTTGAGAACACGCTTGTGGGAGCGTTTGTTTGAAACAGAGGGAGAATTGAGAGACATTGAGATGGAGAGAAATGCTTGGGTGTCCTGTGTCATTCGCAGCTCTATTTTGCAAAACTGCAAAACCAAATAACAAAAACAGTGACGTGGGGACTTAACTCCCCCCTCCCCTGCAATTTTGCAGGGGAGTTAAATATTAATTTATATATTAATATTATTAATTAATATATATATATATATATTTAATTAATCATATTAATTAATAAATAATAATTCATTATTAATGTAATTAATAATTAATTAATATATATATACATATATATAAATCAAATAAATAATTAACACTTAATTATTTATTACAAAAAAATCATATTTTATAGCATTTCTCTCGTATAACCATAGTCGTAACGTACATCTTATGCACATTATTTTTTAACCTATAGGTTTAATATGAATCATATTTATATTAATTTTATTTCAATCTCATTCAAATAATTTCTCTCATAATATATAGTTTCAATTAGCATTAACTATATATTATAATGTATAAATATACATATAATCTCTGGAGCAATTTGAACATTTCAAATTTTTCCACAAAAAACTTGATCCTCGTTTTACCCGTTATAAGCTAGCAAGGGGACCTAATGGACATACATATCAAAAGCTCCAATGATACGAGACTAATCGGTCAAACTCATTGACCGAGTTAATCGACATTCGTTAACTGCGAGTCACTCCACTAAAGACTCGCAGCTGCACTGTCCTCACTGCAGAATGTTTTCGTGTCCACATATATACGACCATTAATGACAAGTCAATCTTTCACGAGTGCTAGTAACTCAAGCTGGGTCAAATTACCGTTTTACCCCTGAGTTACATCTTACTCCTTAAATACCACTGGTCCTCTAATGAACAACTCGGTTGTAACGCCCCGAGTCCCTCAGGTTAGTGAGTCTCGAATCAGGAGATTTTCATTTATTTTTAAATTAAACTTTAATTAAATTTATATATATATCGGGCTCCGTGTGGTTGGTTTTGTCTTAAGTTGGGATGAATTTTTTTTCTCTTGGGCTTGGTCATGTGGGCCTTTTGGGTTGGTTTGGTTTTAAAACAAAGAAAAGAAGTTTTAATAAAAGAAAAGAAAAGAAAACACATAGGTTTTTCCATCTTCTTCTTCCTTCTTGCCCTAGCCGCCGTCACCCCCCCTCGTGGAGTTTCTTCTCTGGCGACCACACCTCACGGTGGCAACTGTAGCGGCAGCGTCTCCTCGAACCAGCAGCAACGCGACCCCTCGGCGATCTCCATCGGCGGCGGTTCGCGAGCAACGGTAGCACTGCAGCGGCAGCGCGACTTCGAATCCCTTCGGCAGTCGTCGACGACAACACCCCGACGTCTCGACCATTCATAGCAGCGGCGGCCGGTGACCCATCCAGCGGCGGCGAGTTCCTAACAGCAGCAGCGACACCATCTTCGATCCGGACCAAACCCGAACGGTGTGGACGCGCGGATTCTGCAGCAACAGCGACGGTCCGAGGGTCATTCGTGAAGATCGTCATTTGGGAACGGCTCCTGACGGCTTCGGGGCCAAACACTTCACCTAGGCTAGGGTACAGCAGTGTTTGGTAGCTGATTTGGTGCGTCCCCTCTGCTGCAACACGTGGACAGCAGCGTTTCAGTGACATTCTATAACGCCCCGCGTTCTCTGACACGTTTATTTTAAGAGATAAATAGTGTCTTTGGATTTTTCCCTAAGTTGATAACTTTAATTCTTGGATTTTCTAACTTTGAAATTCTAATTTTTGGCTAAATTAGAATTAAGTTTAATTTCATTGGATTAAGATAATTTAAGTTCTCGACCTCTGTAGGAGATTTTTAGTTAAATCTTAATTCATGGTTTTTAATTTTTAGGATTTCCCTCCTAAATTCTACTTTTCTTTGAATTTATTATCTTTGGGTTTTTAGAGTTTTAAAGTTATCTATTTTGTTTAGGGTTGTGGGTTTTATTTGATTTTTAAACTATAATTATTGGGCTTATTGTTTTGGGTCATTGTTTTATTTAGTTGGGCCACCTTCAAGAATAAGGGTTTGGGCTTTTAGGTTTTAAAACAGTGAAAGAAAAGGAAATTAAAACAACATAACCCTAGCCCCATCTTGTTCTTCTTCCTCTTCTTCTTCTTCCCCTCCCCTTGTTGCAGCAGCCAGCCCCCCCCCCCCCCCCCGATTTCTCTCTTCTCTTCACACCCCAAACGCCCCCTATGGTTTCATTCTCGTCGCCCACCACCTTCTCCGGCGAGTGACTGGGGTTATGCTGAACGCACGCACTAAGCGTGGTAACAATTCTATACATGCAGCGCACACCTGTCAGAGTAATATAAAATTGATGGAGTATCCAAGTATCGATCCTCAAGGACTTCAAAATAATTTCCAAACTCTAAAGTTTTAATGAATAGTGAACGTTGAAATGAGTGATTCTTGTAAAATGGGAAGTGGTCACAATAATGGTTTTGTATTTGGGATTTGGACTTATAATGGTAAAACCTAGCCTGAATTACTTCAAGTTAGCCAACAAAGAATTAAGGATACGCTAAGGACGATATGCATTTTACTTGAGGAACCAACGACTACGCTTTTCACTTGACTTATGTCTAAGCAAGTTCAAAGTCCTAAGACATTCCCTAATATGTCTATTATAAGACATATCTTAGTTCTAGCTAGGTTTTATCATTATAAGTCCAAATCCCAAATCCAAAACCATTATTTGTGACCACTTCCCATTTTACAAGAATCACTCATTTCAACATTCACTATTCTTTAAAACTTTAGAGTTTGGAAATTATTTAGAAGTTCTTAAGGATCGATACTTGGATACTCCATCCATTTTATATTACTCTGACAGGTGTGCGCTTGCATCTATGTAATTGTTACCACGCTTAGTGCGTGCGTTCAGCAAAACGCCCAGTCAAGTTTTTTTGGCGCCGTTGCCCGGGACTTTAATTTTAAAATTATTATCAAATTCTTTTAGTTTTTATTTTTGTGAATTGTTGTTGGGTGTAATTTCCATCCATCGTCTTTGTTCTATATTATTGGTCGTTTATCTCACAGGGGTAAGTTAAAGTGCATGAGCATAAGATCTTTTCTTCTACCCCTTGACCTTGAGATTGAGCGGACCCTTCGAAAAACTCGAAAGGAGCAAAGACTTCGAAACCAACTAGAAAAGCAAAAATAGAGAGAAGGTGAAATCAGTCCTGAAAGTGAGGTAGAGAGTACGAGCACATCAATGGCAGATATTCCACCTCGTGATCCGGTTGATCCACCTGCTGTTAACGGTAATATGAGAGATCATGCAAGAAATGATGAATTCAACCATATCCAGATGGCGGACAACAGAGACGTGGCAATGCGAGAATATGCCGCCACGACTTTTCAGAACTTTGATTCAGGGTTAGTCAACCCTATTCCCCCACCCACGCACTTTGAGCTTAAACCAATGATGTTCCAAATGTTGTTGTAGACAATTGGACCATTTTGGAGGGCAGGAACATGAGGATTCCACATGATCTTCTGAAATCATTCATTCAAATTGCAAATGCATTTCGATTACCTGGTATAACAGACGATGCTCTGAGACTAACACTTTTTCCATTTTCTTTGAAGGACCAAGCTAGAGCATGGCTCAATGCATTTCCACCGGGATCCATCACCACATGGGGGTCGTTAGTGGAGAAGTTTTTAACAAAATTCTTCCTACCTACTCGCCACGCTGATTGATTACGCTTGTTTACATGCGTAAAAAGAAGGTTTTAGATGCTGTTTTTACTATGTTTCAGCTTTGTTTTGGATTTTTCTCGATCGTTTGAGTTCCAATTCATGCAAAATTCATATACTATGGTTTGTGGATGGCTTATATTGTATTTATGACATTTTAGGACCATTTGGGAGTGCAAATTAATCAAAAGAAGCAAAAAGACGGAAAAAACCTTCATGGAGGCGCCAGGCGCCTGGGAAGCCTGCAGAAAAACTGGTTTTTCTTCCAACTTTGCCCTAATGAAACGCGTCTTCCAATGCGTTTTGGTGGTTCCAACCGATGCATACGTGTAGAAGAAGTGTTCCACTATCAGTTTGAGCACGATTTGGTCAGTCAAAAGAGTTGGAAATGGGTGATTCACCATCGTTTTAGGACCTACCTAACCAATTCTGCACAGCTATAAATTCCAGCAACTTCTCCACCAAATTCATCAAGCCTTGCTTCCTTCTCTTGATCATTTTTAGTGTTTCTTTGTTGCTTTCTAAGTACTTTTGAGTTGCTTTCATTAGTTACTTTGGTTTTTAAATCTCGAGCACTTTATTCCTTTATTGAGCTTTGTTTTGTTTCCATTTGTACTTAGTCATTTTCTACTTATTCAAATCTATAAAAAATCCAGCACTTTGCTTATCTTCCCTTTGCCTTTACTTTATTTTTAGTAAGAGAGTTGTGTTTTTGGAGGAAAGAGCACGTGACACTCCCCTTTGCTTGAAAGAGAAGGGCGAAGCTCTCAATCCCGATAAAAACTCTCCGTTAGTTAACTTTTGTTTTTCACACATGCATTCCACATTCAACCATTTTACTTGCTGTATTTTCTTCAATATGTCTTTCTAAATTCCCGTCTCTAGCCCGGTTATGGAATAGTTAGCCTTTTATGTCTAAAAAGGGTTGCTAAGAAGTAGTGTTTTTACTTTCCATTCATTGCTCAACATGTTTTCCCAAAAAGTTAGGATTTAGAGAAGGCCACTGTAAGTCTTAACAAGTCAATACTGAAAAGGTTGCTTATTTGCATTGTTGAGTGGTTAAACCGAGGAGAGGAGCGCCTTAGACATAAGGGTTCCGCTTAAGTAGCCTAGACATAGGACCTTAACCCGAGGTTGCGACTATTTCTATCCTAAAACTAAGATATATCTCATAATAGACATATTAGGGAATGTCTTAGGACTTTGAACTTGCTTAGACATAAGTAAAGTGAGAAGCGTAGTCGTTCGTTTCTAAAGTAAAATGCATATTATCCTTAGCATGTCCTTGATTCTTTGTTGGCTAACTTGAAGTAAATCGGGCTAGGTTTTATTATTATAAGTCCAAATCCCAAATCCAAAACCATTATTTGTGACCACTTCCCATTTTACAAGAATCACTCATTTCAACATTCACTATTCTTTAAAACTTCAGAGTTTGGAAATTATTTAGAAGTCCTTGAGGATCGATACTTGGATACTCCATCCATTTTATATTACTCTGACAGGTGTGCGCTTGCATCTATATAATTGTTACCACGCTTAGTGCGTGCGTTCAGCATAAACATCACAGTCACTGATATCAGAGAGGAGATCATCTCCTTTAGACAGTATGATCGTGAACCTGTTCACGAGGCGTGGGAAAGATTTAAAGAACTAATCAGGAAATGTCCGAACCATGGCTTGCCGGTATGCATCCAGATAGAACATTTCTTTAGAGGTTTAGATCATCCTACTAAGATGATGCTAAACAATGCTGCCAACGGAGCCTTTACAAAGAAGACATTCAACGAGATAGTTGACATCCTAAATGACTTAGCTTCACACAACGAACTATGGTGTTCACAAAGATCTAGGGCAGCACCAAAGAAGCAAGATCCAGCTGGAGTTTTGGCTCTGGACATTGCGACCTCGATGCAAAAAGAGATGGTTACAATGAACCAGAGGCTGAAAGAGATGGCATTGGGAATAAAAAATCCATTAGCCACACCGATACAACCTGTGCAGTCGGATTTTTGCACTCCTGCCCTTGTTTGCCAAGTCAACGATCTCATTTGTTCATTTTGCAGTGAAAACCATATTTATGATAATTGTCCACATAAACCTGCTTCTGTTTTTAATGTAGGACATAGGAACAATAGGAACTTTAACCCTTATTCGAACACCTACAACCCAGGTTGGAGGCACCACCCTAATTTCTCATGGGGAGGTCAAGGAGGTTCGAGCGGTTTTAATCAAGGGCAGAGCCAGCAGAACAAGCAGCCCTATGTTCCACCTACACAGCAATACATCCAGCCACCGCAACAGCAGTACAATCAGAGAACACAGACTCCACCAGTTCAAAATAACAGCTCAAATCTTGAGAATATGATGAAGGAGTACATGGCCCAAACCGACGCAGTGATACAATCCCAAGCGGCATCAATGAGGAATTTTGAGACCCAATTGGGACAGCTCGCCAATGAATTGAAGAATAAACCACAAGGTTCTTTTCCAGGCCATACTGAATTACCAAAACGAGAAGGGAAAGAACAGTGCAAAGCTGTCACCCTTAGGAGTGGACTGGCGTATGATGGACCAACAATGCCAACAACAGATGTACAGATTCCGTCCACTGAACCAACTGTAAAGATACCAGAAAATCCAACAACACCAGAAAAAGAAAATATTAGATAAGGTAATGAGGACACCCCGAGTGTTCCTCCACAGGTACAACCTTCTTTTACCCCTACTCCCCCGTTTCCACAAAGATTAGTTAAGAAAAATAATGATTCCCAGTTTAGAAAATTTTTAGATATTTTAAAACAAGCATATAAATATACCATTAGTAGATGCTCTAGAACAGATGTCAAATTATGCTAAGTTTTTGAAAGATATGGTTTCTAGGAAGAAAAAGATAGGAGAGCATGAACTGGTAGCCATGACAAAATGTAGTAGTGAAGCTGTAGGCAGCCCGCTACCCATGAAATGTAACGATCCTGGCAGTTTTACCATTCCATGTTCCATAGGAGGAAAAAACTTAGGCAGGGCATTATGTGATCTAGGCGCTAGCATTAATCTTATGTCATTATCAGTTTTCAAATCTTTAGGCATAAGAAAAGCTAGACCTACTACGATTACCCTCCAACTAGCACATAGATCTATCATAAGACCTGAGGGAAAGATAGAAGATGTTTTAGTCCAGGTGGACAAATTCAACTTCAGTCGTATTCTTGAAGTTTTGTTTTTAAGGGCTTCAGACTTATGTTGCATTAGGTATAAATAATCATACCTTGAATAATCATCGATAAAATAGATGAAGTATCATACCCTCATCGAGCTCTAACATTCATCGGACTACAAAGGTCTGAATGTATAAGTTCTAAGGGTTCTTTGGCTCTATAACCTTTTCAGTAAAAGGTCTTTTAGTCATCTTGCCTACACAGGACTCACATGGTGGTAAAGAATCGTCTTCTAACTCACTTAGAATGCCATTCTTAACCAATCTCCCAATCCTATTGAGATTAATGTGACCTAATCTTAAGTGCCAAAGATAGGTATCTTCGTTTTGAGAAACTTTTTGCCTTTTATTCTGAGTTCTAGCATTTTTAAAACAACTCGGTATTTAAAACTGCTTTAGTTACGGTTGGTCTTAGCACATACAAGTTGTTTTCAAGTAAAGCTGAACAAATATTAACACCATTTCTTGAAATGAACACTTCATTTAAATGAAATGAAATTGAATACATCTATTCTAACAAACAAGAAATTGAAATTAAGTTCCTTTTAATTTTAGGAACAACGTACACATTATCTAATAATATATACATATTCTTGTTTGTAAACAACTTGAGCTCCCCTACCGCCACAGTTGAGACGACCTCTCCCATTCCGACTTGAGAGTCATCTCTCCGGCGTCAAGCTGCCTCCAGGAACTAATTCACTGAAATGAAGAACAAACGTGATTAGTGGCTCCTGAATCCAGTATCCAGGCGGAGTCATCATTCTCCACTAAACATGTTTCCAATACAAGTAAATCATATTTACCTTCGTTGGCTTTCTTCTTTTCGGCCAAGTACTTTGGGCAGGTGCGCTTCCAATGCCCGTCCATATTGCAGTGGAAAAACTTTCCTTTCTCTGCAACCTTGACCTTGTCTTTCTGGGCAGCAGCAGCTGAGTCAGGTTTAGACCCCTTACCAGCAGCCTTCTTCTTCTTAAAAGTCTTACTTCGAGAAGAAGAGGGCGCAGACCTGGTTCTATAGGACGATCCTCTGTTGAACCTCTTTAAGGTGGCAACATTTGCCTCCCCTTCTTGTCCTTACATTTCATAAGAGACTGGTAGGTTTGCAGCTCGTTTAGGAGCGTGGTAAGAGTGTACTCCAGCTTATTCATAACTGCATTGCTGCGGAATGGTAGGAAACTCTTCGGCAGAGATTCCAGAATGAAGCTGACCTGACTCTGCTCGTCTATGACATCCCCGTTCGACTCAGCCACGTTGAAGTGGACCATCAGGTTGAGAACGTGTTCTCGCACTGAGGAGCCCTCCTTCATGCAGGAGTTGTAAATGAACTTAAGGGCTTCATGTCGAGCCTGTAAGGACGGTTGTCCAAACATGCTCTGCAGCGAGTCCATGATCTCCTTAGCGGTGACCGTGTCCTCCTGCTTCTTCGCTAGCACATCAGATATGCTCGCCACTCCCTGTGCAACAATTATTTATAAAATCAAGCTTCACCTCTCATCATTTTGACAATGAATCAATTCTATAGAATATCAATCAACAATATCCGTGGACAACCTCACGAGGCAAATTTATTATTCCAACTAGGCATAACTCAATGAATGGAAGAAAACTAAAATAAACACCTATCCCGGAATAAAATAAACAACAAGTGGGAACCTCCAAATTATTCAAATAACAATAAATAGTTTATCGACCAAAACATAGGGTCATAACCATCCAAAAACTTAAGCTTAAACAAAAGTAGCTACGCAGCCTATGGTCCTCGCTCGTCATGTCTCCTCCGTCTCATCACCATGGTCGCCAACAAATCTTTCACCTGAAACAATAATTGCAGGTGTGGAGCATACACACATCATGCTCCACAAAATCATGAAAACATTCATAGTCATGCTCTCCATCACATTATGCAGTCAAACATAGGCAGACTCCATAACATTCGGCAACAACCACAACCATGAACAAATTAACTACCAACCTTGAGTCTCCCTAACATCTCAAGTACCTCTACGCTTATCACAGCTATCCTAGCCCTCCAAAGTTAACTTCTACATGTAGAGTCGGCCCCTGACCATTTTTACCCAGAGCCCCGACACTACTGCATCGGCTCTCGACCATTTTTACCCAAGGCCCCGATAACTTCACCATCTATCAGCCCTTGACCATTTTTACCCAAGGCCCCAATAGCTTTCCTTTCAAAAGACTCCTCGCATCGACCCTCAACCGTTTTTACCCGAGGCCTCGACATTCAATTAGTGACGTATCAGCCCCCGACCATTTATACCCGAGGCCCTGACACTCACCCATTCACTTTCTCCAAGAATCCAACTCTCACCAGAATCTTACTATATACTTTCTTAAGCCATGACCCACGCGTCTTTCAGCTCACAAATACAATTCAGCATGCTTCCACAACATAAACAACATTCTAATGATGAAATGATAAACCAACCATGTTTTCACAATATAACATTTCTTAACAATAGCTCCACAATGAGTTTTGTCACAAAAAAGCATAACCAACAAATTTTTAAACAATTAAAGGCCAACACAGTTCACCCAAAACACTTAATATCCAACGTCAATATTCAATAAGCATTTCTAGATATAGTAAGCACACGAACCACGCCGAACAATTCACGCATATTCAGACAACAAACATCCCCACAGCAATTCTCAGCAGTTTAGCAAAGCAGAATTTACGCCATTATCATCGACAGATATTCAACAACACTCCAAGTATACAGATTACCACAACCGAGAGCTACCTAACACGTCAGCGTATCAAAAATAATATCGAACATCACAAAAATAGCACAATAGAGGCCATCTGACACACATTAACGCACGCACACGCCCCTTGTCTACTTACACACAACCGCGCCCTTAATTTTTTTGCGTCGATCTCCCACCTAAGCACTAAAACAGAAAAATACAGCAAGTTACCTATACTATTCGGCCTTCGAAATCAATTCTAAAAGGGTTCAAATGACTCATTACCACCAAAACTGACTTCGTATAGGTGTGGGTCACCTAGATCTAGCTCGCCAAGGTATGGGTAGCCTAAATCGGGCTTCGAATGGATGTAATGGCTGCAATGGTTGCCACCGTCGGGAGCGCCGTCGTGGTGGAACACTGGGAGACTCTACCGCCGCCGCGAGAACGTAGTTCCCACGCCGGAAAACGCCGCAAAGCAGCAGGAAGGTGACTGCTGCCCCACCGCGACGCCGTCGTGCCTGCTGCTGTGATGAACTCGCAACCGCTGCTGCTGTTCCGAGGAGGTGCCGCCGCTTCCGTCGCTGTCGTGAGGTGTGGTCGCCGGTGAACAAGAAGAAGAAGAGGGGTGGGTGACGGCTAGGGCAACAAGGGAGAAAGAGAAGAAGAAGATGACGTCCTTTTGTTTTCTTTTTCCTCTTTTCCTTTGTTTTAAAATAAAATTAACCCAATAAATGCCCAACATGACCAATCCCAAGAGAAAAGAAATCCATCCCATCTTAAAACTAGACCCACCACACGGAGCCCGATAATTATAAATCTAATTAGAGTTTAGAGCCCGATAAATATAAATTTAATTAGAGTTTAATTTTAAAATAAAAATCTCCTGATTCGAGACTAACTAACCTGAGAGACTCGGGGCGTTACATATACCCATTATATATACTGTCCCGGTTACATGACAATAACCTTGGATGTCTAGTTTATTGGATTAGAGAATGCAATGTTATGAATTCAACAACAAATTGATTGAGTATAACTTTATTTAATATAAATTTGTTTTTACATAAATACAAACTACAAGTTTAGGGCAACACACCGAACACTAACTCCAATTTGGTTCAAACCCAGCTCCATGGTGTGCGAACGACAACGATCCGGAGGCGGTGACCTCCATCGCTCCGAGTAGTTGGAGCGACGGTTACTTCCAGTGGTGCGAGCGACGACGAACCCATGAACAATCTGACGGTACTTCAAGGTGAGAAACGAACTCCAGTTTATTTGAACAACTGTCTCGGGACAGGTTAAGGCAGGGCTCAGTCCCAGTGTGGCTGATCATCCTCTCGGACTAGCTACTGATCATCGCCTTGGTGGTTAGAGAAGATAATGGGACGACTAATCTAAGAAGTAGAAACCATATCCACCGACATGTCTGCAATGTGTTCTGCATTCCTCCAATCCCAAGTAGCTCCTTCGTTTTCCTACAATCCTCCGAACATTAGTTGTAACGCCCTGCGTTACTCAGGTCAGGTCCCGCGTTACTCAGGTCCGGTTACCCTCAAGTCTCGGGGGTTCTTTCTTAGAGATAATTTTAAATTTATCTAATTGCTCTATGCCAATTATTTTGAACTACTGCGGTAATTGTTGTGAGTTATTGGTTTTATATATGTATTTAATTGTTGTGACAATGAGTTTTTTGCCGTGGCACTTGTCCTGGGTCGTTGGGCGATTGCTTAATTCTATTAGTGGAACTAATTATGTATATGGAGGTGATGACTGCAATTTTAATCATTTGGAGTTCATGAATCTTGTTTTCCTTCAACCAAATTATTAGTTAACTGGGCTTTCCTAAAAGCGGCGCGCGGTGATGACTGCAGCAGAGCGACGCTCCGATCGTGACAGCGGCGCGCGGCGACGACTCCAAACCACGGCAGCGGGCGCGGTGGTGTGTTTGGGACAACAGCGGGCAGCGGGCGACGTTCCGTTCGTGGCAGCGGCGTGCAACGGCGTGTAGCGGCTATGTTCGTCCTAGCGGCGTGTGACGGTGACAACAGAGGATTGCCCGTTCGTGACAGCAGTGTGTAGCAGGTGCGGCGGCTCAGTTCGGACAGCGGCGTGCGGTGGTGGCAACTGAAATTTTCGAACAGCAGGTTTTTTTGTGTTCGGCGACTACCCACGTCTGTCAACAACCCGATCTACACAACCCACGCCCCATCGACTTGGATTGGAGCTACCTGTACCTGAACGAAATCGTTTTTGGCGGTAACAAAGCATTTATAGCACCTTAGAACTAGTTTCGTGGGCTGGAATTCCTATTTTAATTGCTGTTTTGTTTCTCTTGGTGCTTAGGTGTTGAATCGACGCATGTTTTGGAAGCTTAGCAGTGTGTAAGTAGTAGTAGGGGTGTGTGTGTGAGTGATTGTGTGCCGAGTACCTTGAATGCGTCCTTGCATTGTTGTCTGTGCTTGTTTAGATGTGAATGTCTACTGTTGCCGAGTTTTACTAATTGAGGTTGGCTAGAATGTTGTGAAGCATCTATTGGATTTTATGTTTCTGAGTGTGATTACTGTATCAATGTTCCTGAGAATGTTAGGCGGGCTCCTATGGCCATCCCTACTTGAGTAATATGTATAGGTTGCTGTGGTCTCGTTTGAAATGACTATATACATAAGGCATACATTATATTTGATGACTGCTATATGAGGGTCTTGTTGAATCTGTTGTATGGTAGAAAGTGGCGTTTCTGCTTATGTATAGGTTGCTGTGGTCTCGTTTGAAATGACTATGTACATAAGGCATACATTATATGTGATGACTCCTATATGAGGGTCTTGTTGCATCTGTTGTATGGTAGGAAGTGGCGTTTGTGCTTATGTATCGGTTGATGTGATCTCGTTTGAAATGACTATGTACATAAGGCATACATTATATTTGATGACTGCTATATGAGGATCTTGTTGCATCTATTGTATGGTAAAAAGTGGCGTTTGTGCTTATGTATAGGTTGTTGTGGTCTTGTTTCAAATTACTATGTACATAAGGCATACATTATATTTGATGACTGCTATATGAGGGTCTTGTTTCATCTGTTGTATGGTAGAAAGTGGCGTTTGTGCTAAACGTGTGAGTAGAATGCCTGGCACTAGAAGAAGACTGATTATGGCTACTTTTGTCCAGACATAAGTATGTTGGATTTTTTTCCCTTGTTGTGAAGGTTGTTGTGACTAGCAGGATGGGTTATCGTGAGTTGGATACCCTGTTGAAAACTAAGAGTGAACACGTCAGAGTTGTTTGTTACGGGTAGGATGTTGGTTGAGTGTTAGGGCCCTGCGAGAGAAAGGTTAGGGTCTGATACGTCGCTATGGGGTGTCAATGCTCCGGGTACAAAAGGTCGGGGGTCGGTACACCCGTTTGGTAGAGAGGAGTGTCGAGGCTCCGGGTACAAAGGGTCGAGGGTCAGCATGATGAGTCTAAATGAGACTAGTATTGAGTCCATACATGGTGGAGGCTAAGGACCAATACGTTGAGCAGACGTCAATACCTTGGGGATAAATGTCAAGGACTGGTGCATAGTTCAAGACCTTGGGGATAAATGACAAGGTTGAACGCCAAGCTTCTGTAGAGGGATATCGGTACCTTGGGGATAAATGTCAAGGGCCGAAGCGCCTCGAAGAGCTAGACTTGGAGTACTAACTCAGGGTTTAGTACGAGTTGTATATTGAAGGAGTTAGGGGCTAGCGGGTCGTGCAAATCAAAGTCACGAGAGTTCTGAAGTTTGTTTGAAGTGTCGAGATGTCACTTTACTATTAATAGATTCTTGATGCTTGTTTCTTTAATTATTGAGTATGGTGTCGCTGTGATTGTGAGTATGTTGTTTGGTGTTTGTTTGATGAGGGCTACTTACAGAGTATTTTATATACTCACCCCCCCCCTATGTTGTTGGTTTCAGGTGTGAACAGGGCTCGCGGCCGTGGTGATGACGTGGAGGAGGGAGGGACCACTAGCTGTGTTTTGTCTAGGATAGTTGGGATGGGGGTTCATTACTTTTCGCGTTAAAGACTTATTACTAGTGGTATTAGGTTTTGGTTGACTCATGGAACGTTCTTCCTTAGTTCATACTTTTTACCGAGCTATTAGTTGTGCTGATTATTATTATTATTTAAAACCAGGGCAAATTTTGAACTGTGGAAACAAATAATTGTGACTCTCTTATTTGGATTATTAGCCACTGAGGCAATTATGGGTTTTCTAGGATTCGTTCTTTTCTTAATTTGGATTATTAGCCGCTGAGGCAACATGCGTTTCCAGGTTTCCGGTTGCGACAAAAACCCCACGGGTTTTCCGCTTTATGTTTCATTAATGGGAAAAAGGGTGAATAGTTATGGCAACGGTACCCCATTCCTTGTAGTGAAATTGGGGGCGTTACATTAGTTCTCCCATATCCGCCTTCATAAATCCACATCAGTGAGTTAGGAGAACATCCGAGCGAGCCGCCTTATTCCCCGCACTCCCTTGAATATAAATGGACGTCTTTTCTTTTTCTTTTTTAGTGGTTCTTCTTCATTTGAAACAGTTGATTCATATGTTTTTGTCTCAGCAGCGATCATTTTTGGCGCATCTTTGGAGCTTTAGAAAAAAAGTACCCCCTCCCTTTGATACTCTTTAGTGACTGCAACAAGCCCATATTCTTCCCCTTGGAGAAAGATTCGAGTTCCAAACCTTTATTGAAGAAAGAGTTCTTACCTTCAACTCAAAACAGAACAGAACGACGGCACGATGAATAGACACCAACTAGATTTTTGATTCTTTCATATTTGTGAGCCGATCTCAGTAGGTAACGACCCTCCTAAATCTCTTTTTAAATTTGATTAAAGTCTTCTGAACAGAATTATAGCCCTCTTAATCATCTCTAATTCTTTAAATTTCAATTTTTAATTGCATTCTTCTATATGGTGGTGATTTCATATGAAACCTTGTTATGAAGGCTCTGAAAACATCTATGGTGGTGGTGTTTATGATTTTACTACTAATCAAAGAGGGCTAGAAAATAGAGTTTTTGTTCCAGTTTTGGGTTTTGGTCGAAAGGTTGAAGAATAAGGCTCTGTTTGTAGATATTGAATGTGGGAATGGAGGTGCACATAAACTTTTCTGATAGGTTTTTGACAATAAATATTTGCAATCATACTTGATTTTGGGTTACTGCAAAATGAACAAAAATGGATCTGAATAGGTTTGATTTTCCTTGGAATACGTATGTGTTTTCTTCAAACTTTTCATTGTCTATCCTAGAAGCTGTTGTTGACCTTATGATTTTATAATAGTTATCTTGTAAAATTTGTTGTTTACTTTGACTAAGATTTCATCTTAGTCATCTCTTACTAATATGATTTCATAAGGCACACGAATAATAAGAATTATTAGTAAATTAGAGTCGTCTAATTTATACTTTTTCAGTGTGGTTGAACATGTAATTGTTATGGTCACATAGATTGGTATTTTTACAAGTTCAAGCATATAATAAAAGAAATATAATGGAAGATAAGTTATATATTGATAATCTATGAAGTTTTTTTTGTAGCCACTTTCTGGGATTCATGAATGATATTTTGGGCCTTCTTATGCTTAACTTTATTGGATTCACAAAGTTCTTGTGTTAACAATTGTTTTTTTGCTTGTAATGTTTGTTTCAGGTTTGATTAGATAGCCTTTGGTTCACATATAAATATACAAAAGTTTAATAGAGCTTAACTGAGGTATAATGTGGCTACTAATTTAATTGGCTTGAGTGAATAATTTGGAAGGATTCATTCCATAATTTAGTTTACAATTTTTGTTCAGAAATTATAAAACAGATAAAGTTAATAGTTGTATTCATGGACCTTATATGTAGAGTTGGACTTGGTCATGTCAAGTTTTTCTTCGAAGAAAATGAAATGATTTTAACCTCTCTTATGCTAACAATTAGTAAGGAATAAAAGAGTTGGAGATTTAATTTTAAGCATGATGAACTCAATACTTAATCATGTAATATAATATGTTTGTAGATTGAATTAAATCATCTTTTTGTTTCACTTGAAGTTACAGAGTAAAAGAACTTATTTTCCAAAGGGAGTAAAAGAACTCTACCAAATTAAAGAAAGTCACTTTGGATGGACTTGAGAGGACTGTTCAAGTAGATTAGTCAAGACCTTTATGTTGGATGATCTATAGAATAAATATTAGAAGTCCATGAAACATATCGAGATTTGCCAAGTAATATTTATGATCTATGATGCTTGATATTTGATTGCTTATAATAGTTGGATTGTTGTTCATTCAACTTTTTAGCATGTTTTGATTGTTTTGGATTTGATGTTGTTGCTTTTGCTTGAGGAAAAGCAAATGGCTAAGTTTGGGGATGTGTTTGGGTTGACTTTTTGCTGCATAAATATGACTCGTAAGCCTGTTTGACCATAAAAACGAATCCTTTCCCTTCATTCAATTGGATGCGAGTGAGCAAGCTAGATATGAGATGTTGGGTCATGATGTGGAGGCTTCCATAGATCAACCAATAGTCCTACATACTGGTTTTTAACAGAATCTTGCTAGTCCTCAGTGGTTTGTGGATCGGCTAATTAGGAAGACGAAGACAATAATATGATGCAATGTGAAGTTCGTATGAGATATCCATAGAGCTAGTTAAAGGATGGTGAGCAAAAGGTTGTTCGTGCGGAAGGAATTGTTAGTTTACCTCTTGGAGAGGAGTCGTTCGGTCATGTGAACGTGCCCCATGAATCCCCCGCCATTGCTCCTTCTTCGCCCAAAGGTTTGTGCCAGTCAATTTCAAGTTTCTCCGCTTTGGACCCAAATTTTGTGTCTATGATAGAATACTCCAAAAATGGTTTATGCTTAGCTAATTTAGCAAAGAAATTGAAGGAAAGAATAAGGTTGAACAAGTGGTTGGCACACTTCTAGCAGATCAAAAACACGAGATGCACTAAAAAAAGCACGTGCAGGTCCTTCACGAGGTAATAAAATTTCTAACCCACTAGGAGATGTTGCATCTCACTCTTTTGCATTCGGACATGACGAAGAAGGCGAGTCGGAGGTAGCCAAATAGCATGCTGCTAGAAGGAGGACAATACCTGTTCTGGTACAAAAGATTGGTTTTAATGACAGATATCTCTTGCTTGAGAAGGTTTTTTCTTATGAACAAGAACCCGTGCCACATCATGTGGAAAGTCAGTTAGAAGAGCAAGGTTGTGATACTTTGTTTCCACCACCACAACGCGTATCTGGGAAGGTGGTAAAGACATTTTATGCAGCCATTCATCCACAATGAGGTGATTCTATACGTGTTCAAGGTAAGGTCGTTGATTTTTCCCCTAAGAGTATTAACACACATTTAGGTCTTTCAGATATTGTTGATGCAGAACGAAGGAGACCTGTAAGCATGTGGTTAGACCGGGTCATTCATGGCAAGTCTCCAATAATGTAATCCTCTCTCTACTTCCATCAAATTTGAACAAACAAGCCACAGTTTAGGCTGATATAGTGAAGAATCGACTAGTCCATTGAGAGGGTACTCGTGTTGCTCATATACTGCTTGATGAAGAGGACCCATTCAACTTTTGGCAACTCATTCAGGACCAAATCCAGGTTTCGGTAGATAAGTCAATTGAACCAGTTTGCTTTCCTGATTTAATCAAGTAATTATGTTTGAAATAAGGTGTGAGAGTAGACCCTTCCAATGTTGTAACTCCAAGGAAGCGGGCCAATTCAGTGAGATGAGTTCATGACTATGTTCTAGTGAGGGACGAGAATTCTCCCTCCAATGTCGCTGCATCTGAGGCTGAAACCTCAACCTTATAAGTCAAGTACCAAGCTCTATAGCATAAATACTCCCGCCTCTTGTCCATTGTGCATGATACCTGTGAAATCCTTCAGGAAATATTGGAGATGTTGCCCTATCTATTCCAGATGACTTGAAGGCCGACACTTCGTCTTCTCAACAACCCAACTTTTCTAAAAATGATTCTGATGACGATTAAGGGAGTCCACTTCTACTTCTATTTCTTGCATCTACTTGTTAATATGAACATGTTTTTGATAGGTTAGTCTTATTTCTAGTTAGGTTTGATCTCTTGCTTCGTTATATACTATTTTATTATTATCATAATGCATGTTTCCTGGGGATGATTTTTTTAGCATTAAATGCCTAGTTGTCATGTGAAACAAGTGCATCATCCTTTGAACTTTCTTTTTCGTTTGTCCCTTGCTTCTACAATCGCAATATTCTTATGAAAAGCATTCTCATCTTTTTAATGAGTCACTTTCTATTTTGTTCTTAGTTTTCATGTCTCATGTCGATGACGATAATTAAGGACATGCATTAACTATGTTTCCTATTGTTATGATCAAGCCGTACGTCATTATTTTCTTTGTTTTGTTAATAAAAATATTTTGTTAGCTCTTTGGTCTCTAAATAAAAGCTTTTTTTAATGTTACATAGGAAGTCCTTGTCCTAGTTGTTGAAAAAACTTTTGCATTTCTCCAAAATTATTTCCAAGTGAGGACATTGTCTCACTCAAGTTTGGGGAGTCTTTATTTAGAAAGAAAATGTTATTTTAATTTCCAAAACGATCATGTTTTTTTACTTTTTGCGAAAAAAAGAAAGAGCGAGAAAGAGTAAGCAGAAAAATAGTCATTTGCAAAAGAAAAAAACTACAGCAAGAAAAAGTAAGAGTCCAAGACAAATGTCCAAAAAAGAGTCAAGCCTTGCTTGTGAGAAAAACATAATTGGGAAAAGATAAATAAGTTGGAGAAAAACAAAAGCGGTAAGAAAATAGAGTGGCAAGAAAATGTACTTAAATTTTTTTGTGAGTCCCACTTACACTCATGTAGTTTAGGTTGAGCAGTGAAAGCATCCTTGAAGATAGTAGCTGTACAGCCTAGTGTAACCTCGTGACACCCACCGTAGACATGTTAGTGTTAAGCTATTACCTAAGTGCCTCTAGATGTGGCTGTGGTGGAATGTCGATAATAGTGTGCTGAAAACCTCAAAGGCTAGTACCTAAATCCACGTGTCTTCTTGATGTAAAAGTTTTGAAATAAAAAGGAATCGTGCAAATTCCTTAATGTTGTAAAGAGCTTTTTGGTTGAGGAATTAGAAATTTTTTTATTTTTTAAACAAAGTATATTATGGTAACTTATATGAAGTTTAGCTTTTTACATCTTTCCTGAGATAATATACAAGTTATTCACATAGTTCATTATGGATTGTATGTGATTCATTCATATTTGGTATGTTGTTTGTTAGAGTTGAGTTTGATGTTTTGATTAGAGACAAGCAAATAACTAAGTTTGGGGGTGTGATGAACCATATTTTTCAAGGTTCAAATATAATTTTTACGCATGTTTTAGTGTATAAATGACTCGTTATTATACATAAGATTGCATAAACTGAGCACATATTCTTGAAAGTTGAGTAGAACATGTTATTATTGCATGGGAATAAAATTGGAGCACTTTGTGGAGAAAATGCATCAGAAAGTTATGATTTTTCAAAATGCAGGTAAAAAGAAGCACTTGGCGCTTTTTTCTGGGGTTTTAATTAAACGCTTGTTTTGATGTCAGGACAGCAAGGATATTTCCGATGTCAACTTCCGTAGTCAAGTCGATGTTGTTAGAGTTGGAACACATTCGGTTGAACCAAATCCCATGACTTTTGCTCAAATCCCCTCCTATTTTGGTGGCAATTGCAACTACATCCACTCATATAAATTCAAGAGCTTCCTCGACAGAAATTAAAACACATCAATTCATCTCAGTTTTACCTCAGTTCAGCACATTTTTAGTTTAGAAATTCTTTTGTTCAACATCCTTTTCAATTCTAGGGTTTAGAACGTTTAGTTTGTAGCAATACATTTGTCTAAGCTTTGTTTCGATTCGCTTTATGCTTTTACTCTCTTGTATTTCATTTATTTAAATTCTAAATACTTTCTACCGAGTTTTATTTTCCTTCAAACTCGAAAGAGAAGAAGGTTAAGCTAGGGCTTGTTGTTATTTTTGTTAAAATTTCATTTTCATTAAATGGCAAGAATTTCTTTTATTTCTATGAGTATTTTCTGCACTTCTACTCTGAACTAAGTTAGTTTTTAACCTCTCTGTGAAATGCCTTAGAAAAATCCATTAAGAATATTACAAGAGAGAACAGCTTCAGGTAGTGCCTAGTGCTACTAATTAACTCCTTAACATATTTTCTCATGCAATTTCTTAAGTTGCCCACTAAGAAATTCTAATATACTGAAGCCTAATACCGAAAGTGTTATGTTACGTGTTTAATGTGAAGTTAATATATGATGTAGCTTAGACCTAAACACATAAAATATGATCGTAGACATAGGTTTTCTTACCGATGATCATATCATCTAATCTAGGAATTGGATTATTATTCTTAATAGTTATCTTTTTTATAGCCCTACAATCAACACACATACGCCATGATCCATCTTTCTTAGGTACAATAATAACTGAAACAGAACATGGATTCAAACTCTCACGTACTTACCCTTTGGCAAGGAGGTCATTCACTTGTCTTTGTATCTTTTCGGCATCGCTAGGATTAGTCCTATACGTTGGACGATTTGGAATGGTCGCTCCCAGAATGAAGTCAATCATGTGCTCGATCCCCCTAAGTGGTCGCAATCCACTTGGCATCTCCTCGGGAAATAATTCCTCAAACTCCTGCAAAAGTGCAACAAAAACACTAGGGAAAGAAGGGCTGAGTTCGTTAATAAGGAAACAAGATCCTTTGTACAAAAGTACAAAGATATTTCATTTTGAAATCAAAGCATTCCTAACCTCACCCATTCTAGCACAGAAGCTCACATTTTTGGCTTTTCTCTCATTTTTCTCACTAGGCCGATTGCTACTCTCTCGCTTTTCACTGAAACTCTTTTTTTATAACGCCCCAAGATATTATATATCATCCTAGGTAATGCTAAATAATCCATCTGTCTAGCCGTAACTCTAAACACGAGATAACCAACTCCCTGAGAAATAATTTAAATAAAATAAAGCTTCGACTCCCATAATTCCACTAAAAATATCAATTTTATAAACTGTCAAAACTTCGCTCTCTGTGGGCAATTTCAAAAAAAAACATCTCATGTCCGCCTCAGTATCTAAAATTCTTAAATAAATAAAACAATCGTACACCTAAACTCCAACAACAACAGTGACGCGTTTAACAATAACATCCATAAAAAAAATAGTTCTAAAGAAAACAAAATCGCTCCTCGGGTCCACACCTAGCAATAAAATTGTAACGCCCCAAGATTTCATATAACATCCTAGGCAATGCTACATAATTCTCCTGGCTAACCTTAATTCTAAACACGAGATAAGCAACTCCCTGGAAAATAATTTAGATGAAATAAAGCTTCGACTTCCATCGTTCTATCAGAAATATAAATGTCATAAACTGTCAGGACTTCACCCTCCGTAGGCAATTTAAAAACAACAATATCTCATATACGCCTCAGTGGCAAAAATTCTTAAATAAATAAAAACAACCGTGCACCTAAACTCCAACGACAACAATGACGCGTTTACCAGCAACATCTATAACAATTAAAGTAGTTCTAAAGAATACAAAATTTCCTCCGCGGTTCACACCTAGCAATAACATAAATCTCAAGGCTACTCGTACCCAACGACCCTTCCCTCTATCCTCACTAACTAAGCTAGTGATCCTTCCTCGGTCAAGCCCTCTCCACGTCATCACCGCGCTTGACCCCGTTCATACCTGAAAACATATAAGGGTACAAAGGGGGGTGAGTACATAAGGTACTCCATAAGTACCACTTCCTAACTAGCACAAAAATCATGCTCACAGTCACAACATAAAGAACAAAACAATAGCGAGGCAAACAATAAGCAGTGAGAGATAGCGAACAAATAACTTGACATTTAGATCAAAACAAGAGCAAGGCAATCAAATAAGCAGTGAGAGATAGCGAACGAATAACTTGACATTTACATACAACAACCAAGCGTCGAAACTACCAATACCACAACCCATGATTCGCTAGCCCTTGTCTCGTAGTACTAAACCTTCCTCTACACCCCCCCTGTGCTACTCCCCGCTTAACTTCTCGAGGCATGATGGCTCTTGACATTTATTCCTAAGTCACCGTGCCCTCTCCTTTTACAGTACTTGATGTTCGACCTTGCCATTTGTTCCCAAGGCCTAGCACCTCTACTTCGCAAGCACCACTCTACTTTAGTCCTTCAAGCCTAACTCCTCGAGTCGCATTGGCCCTTGACATTTATCCCCAAGGCCTCAATACTCCTCTACAGAAACTTGATGTTCGGCCTTGCAATTTATTCCCAAGGCCTGAACTGTGCACCGGTCCTTGCCGTTTATCCCCAAGATACCGATGACTTCCCAGCGTATTGGTCCTTGACATTTATTCCCAAGACCCCAATACTCATTTATAGAAATTTTGACGCTCGACCTTGTCATTTATCCCCAAGGCAACTACTCAAGGCTTTGAACCTCCAAGCGATTTATATGCATTTTCTGATCAGACCACCCATAGTTTAACGGACTGCCAACCCGTCCCTTCACCCTTCACCCTTCGCCACTTCACTAACCCTCCCAATACCACCTACAAGTATAATTCCCACATTCCAATTTACTGCACAGTTTACAGCATGCGTTTCTTTGTAATAAACAAGTCACCACCCAACAGTTCACAACTAAAACAATATAAACTAATTATCAGTTTAACAACGTGAGCATTTCATTTACAACATGTTTGCAAAACGTCATGAGCCAATTATTTTTAACCACAACAATTCAGAATCTACTAGTCACCTCCAACAATAAGAATAGAAGCATGTTTCCTCATAAGTGTTCAATAATAGAAAGACGACAACAAAATCACTAGAAGTTCACAAATCAAAACTAACAATCCCTATATGCACAATTAAACTATTTTAACTAAAAATCAGCATCAAAACCATTCTCTTAACGCTAAATAACGCACGCACTCGCCCCCTGGTGCTACTTACACAACCACGTCTTCAAGTTTGCGTCGATCTCACACCTAAGCACCAAAAACAGAAAATTACAGCAATTTAAATGTACTGTTCAGCCTTCGAAAAACGACTCTACGAGGGTTCAAAGGGCTCCTTACCTCAAAACGACTTCGTGTAGGTGTGGGTAAATTAGATCTAGCTTGCAAAGGTGTGGGTAGCGTAAATCGGGCTTCGAACGGATGAAGATAATCGCCGAACACCACCAAAACACTGTTGTCCACGTTTTTTGCAGCAGCGAAAAGTGCCCAAAATGACCTCCAACGACTTCGTTTTGATGTCCGTTACTACAAAACAACTTCGCTTAGGTGTCGGTATTCCAAATCGGTTTCGTTTGGATGTGGGTAATCCAAATCTAACTTCGAATATATGTGGGTCAAAGAAAAATTACCGGGTTCCACGGATCTAAGCTATTCGAGGTTGTTAGGCTCGTTGGATCGGAGAAGGGACGTCGTGAAAACAGCCTCACGTATCGATGCCGCCTGCAGCAGTCCGAACGTCACGCGCCGCCGCTGCCTGTCGCACGTCGCCGCCGTCTGCCGCTGCCCAACACCACGCGCCGCCGCTGCAGTCGCACGCCGCTGCTGCCCGTCGCGTGCCGCCGCCGTCTGCCGCTGCCCGACGCCGCACCTGCTGCTGCCGACGCCCGCGCCTGCTGCTGTCCCGTCGTGTGTACTGCTTCGTCAGAGAAAGAATTTCGGATGGGGGGCTGGCGGCTCCAAACGAAAGGGGAGGGTGGAAGAAGATGAGGAAGGAGAACAAGATGGGCTAGGGTTGTTTTGTTTTAAATTCCCCTTTTCCTTTTGTTTTGCAACATAGACCCACTTGGGCTAGTTTCTTTTGTTTAAGGCCCATTTACCCAATCACACCTTGTTAACAAAACCAATAATATAATTTCGTAGTTGATCCACTGGCCCAGAGCAAGTGTCACATAGCGGAAACCGAAAAAACATAACTTAATAAATACTACACGCTACTAACTCACCACTAAATCTGTAACAACACACACTAGCCGAGATGCCACACTAAAATTAAATAAAAATCACTGATGAATCAAATAAAATAAAAATGAAATAAATAAATAAATCAATAACTAAAATCCATTTTGTTATAAAATTCCCCGGAACTCGGGGCAAGCTAACCTGAGTAACGCGGGGCGTTACAAAAATAAATCCCAATGCTACTCGTACCAAACGACCCTTCCATCTATCCTCACTAACTCGACTAGTGATCCCTCCTCGGTCAAGCCCCTTCCACGTCATCACCACGGTCGGTCTTGTTCACACCTGAAAATAAATAAGGATAAAAAGGGGGTGAGTACATAAGGTACTCCGTAAGTAGCCCTTCCTAACTAACACAAAAATCATGCTCACAGTCACGGCATATAAAATAAAACGATGGCAAGACAATTAAATAGACACCGAGAGATAAACAAAAAAATAACTTGACATTTACATACAACAACCATGCGTCGGAACTACCAAGACTACAACCATATGATTCACTAGCTCTTGTCCCACAGTACTAAACCTCCCTCTACACCCCCCTGTGATACTCCCCGTTTAACTTCTCGAGGCATGACGGCTCTTGACATTTATTCCCAAGATACCCCCCCCTCCTTTTACAGTACTTGATGTTCGACCTTGCCATTTATTCCCAAGGCCTAGCACCACTACTTCGCAAGCACCACTCTACTTTAGTCCTTCAAGCCTAACTCCTCGAGTCGCATTGGCCCTTGACATTTATCCCCAAGGCCTCAATACTCCTCTACAGAAACTTGATGTTCGGCCTTGCCATTTATTCCCAAGGCCTGAACTGTGCACCGGTCCTTGTCGTTTATCCCCAAGGTACCGATGACTTCCCAGCGTATTGGTCCTTGACATTTATCCCCAAGACCCCAATACTCATTTACAGAAATTTGACGTTCGGCCTTGTCATTTATTCCCAAGGCAACTACTCAAGGCTTTGAACCTCCAAGCGATTTATATGCATTTTCAGTTCAGACCACCCATAGTTTAACGGACTGCCAACCCGTCCCTTCACCCTTCACCCTTCACCACTCCCACTAGCCCTCCCAAGACCACCTACAAGTATATTTCTCACATTCTAATCCACTGCACAGTTCACAAGCATACTTTTCTTTGTAATAAACAAGTCACCACCCAACAGCTCACAACTAAAACAATATAAACTAATTATCAGTTTAACAACGCGAGCATTTCATTTACAACATGTTTGCAAAACGTCATGAGCCAGTTACTTTTAACCACAACAATTCAGAATCTACTAGTCACCTCCAACAATAAGAATAGAAAGCATGTTTCCTCATAAGTGTTCAATAATAGAAAGACGGCAACAAAATCACTAGAAGTTCACAAATCAAAACTAACAATCCCTACATGCACAATTAAATTAATTTAACTAAAAATCAGCATCAAAACCATTCCGTTAACGCTAAATAACGCACGCACTCGCCCCCTAGTGCTACTTACCCAACCACGTCTTTAAGTTTGCATCGAACTCACACCTAAGCACACAAGGGGTGGGTAGCGTAAATCGGGCTTCGAACGGATGAAGATAATCGCCGGACACCACCCAAAACACTGCTGTCCACGTTTTTTTACAGCAGCAAAAAACGCCCAAAACGACCTCCAACGGCTTCGATTTGATGTCCGTTACTACAAAACAATTTCGCTTAGGTGTGGGTATTCCAAATTGATTTCGTTTAGGTGTGGGTAATCTAAATCTAACTTCGAACAAAGGTGGGTCAAAGAAAATTACCGGGCTTCCCGGATCTAAGCTATTCGAGTCGTTGGAGTTTGTTGGATCGAGGGAAAACACCGCGAACAGCCACCACGCACCGCCCCCGCACCTGCTGCTGCCCGAGACCACGCGCCGCCACCTGCTGCTGCCCGACGCCCGCGCCAACTGCTGCCTGACGCCGCCTGCTGCTGCCCGAGCACGACGCTACTGCTGTCGTGCTGCTGTCCCGACGCCGCACCTGCTGCTTCGATGCCGCCTCTATTCGTCGCGTCGCCTGAACGGAGCTGCTCGCCGGAGAAGAAGAATTCGAGTGGGGGGTGGCCGGCGGCTTCAACAAGAGAGGGAAAGGGAGGAAGAAGAAGAGGAAAAAGAACAAGGGCTAGGGTTATTTGTTTTAAACTTTTAACTCCTTTGGGCTTGAGTTCTTTTCCTTTTGTTTAAGGCCCACTTACCCAACCCCTCCTTGTTAAAACAAGCCAATAATATAATTTCGTAATTGGCCCAATGGCCCAAAACAAGTGTCACATAACGGAATCCGTACTAAACCATAATTTGATAAATAACTACACGCGACTAACTCACCACTAATTCTGTAGCAATACACAATAACCGAGATGCCACACTTAAATTAAATAAAGATAACTGATGAATCAAATAAAATAAAATAAAATGAAATAAATAAATAAATCTATTTTGTTATAAAAATTTCCCGGAACTCGAGGCAAGCTAACCTGAGTAACGCGGGCGTTACATTTTTTCTCTCAGTTCTTTTTCTTTTCAAGTTTACATTGATCAACATATACATCTTTTGGAGACAAAGGTAAAAGAGTAGTTTTCCTACCATTATGAGTAAAATGATAACGATTAGCATATCCATCATATATTACCCGACGATCATATTGCCATGGTCTCCCCAACAAAATATCATCGGCATGCATTGAGACAACATCACACAAAACATCATTAGCATACTTTCCAATGTAAAAGAAACGAGTGCTTGCTTATTCACCCTTACCTCCCCGCAATCACTCAACCATTTGAAGCTTATATGGTCTAGGACGTGGTTTAGTCTAAATTAAGTCTTTTGACCATAATTGAACTCACAACATTGGTGCAACTACCGCTATCGATTACCATACTACAAGGTACAGATTGAAAAGGCACCTAGTGTGAAATAAATTATCTCTTTGGTCTAAGCTATCCTCCTTAACTTGGGTGCTTAAAGCTTTCCCAGTGACTAAGGACATATGTGTAGGGTCCTCTTCACTATACTCTTGCAACTTGAGTTAAACTCCACTTCAACTTCAGCTCATCTAAATGAACTTAGAGTTCATTTAATGCAACGTTGAGTTGAAAGTATTCTCCCAAAACCCTGGCTTCATGCAACCCCCCCCCCCCCGAAATATTGTTATGCTTTGTTTGGTTGAACGTAGGGTGCGTATTTTCCTCTAAGCATGCTTGTTTGGTTGGTCACCAAACTCATTGAGTGTTTCCCTCGAGCATAGTGAGTATTATGTTTGCTCGTGGTTTTGACTACAAAGGTAATCCATCTAACCTTTTCCTTTTCGGTTGAATCAATTATATGATTGCATTCAAGTGGTTAGAGGCTCGATAAATCCATATGCTTGGGTTGTCACAAATCATATGATCAACGGTTGCTCTAGGCTTTAAAATAGCCAAAAGTAGTTTGTGACAAGAGTAAACTCAATTTCCAATAATAGTCAGAAAAGTGTCTGGCGCAATGTTTCATCATTGTGTTATTTTGTTTAAAACTAAGGAAGGAAGCAGAGGGGCTGCCCTTAATTAGAAACTTTGTATTTTTAAAACCAAACCACAATTTTCACAACTATTTTTACTAATAAACCCAATTGTAATTTCAAACCATTCACAAGACTCTTTTCTAATCAACTTCCCTATGGATACAAACTCAAAATACAATTCCTTCTATTACTTGTGGCAGTGTGCATTTGCACGCAACCTCTTATCGTTAAGTAGAGGCGCAATAGAAGGAGATTATTAAATTGCTAATGAATGTGTGCCAGATAAGAGAGGCACAACAATGGTAAAAAAAATGACAGCAATGAAATGATCTCTACAAGAGTGATTACAAGCTGGAGGGTGTGTGGATTATCGGAGGTTGAACAAGGCAAAAAAGAAAGATCACTTTCCATTGCCATTCATTAATCAGATGCTAGACAGATTAGCCTACCAAACATTCTATTGTTTTCTCGATTGATTTTCATACTATAATTAAATAACAATACCTTAAGAAGATTAAGATAAGAGAAAATTCACCCGTCGTATGGAACTTTTCATTTAGGCATATGTAATGCTACCAATACGTTCCAAAGGTGTATGCTGGCGATATTCATAGACATGGTGGAGAGAACAGTAGAGGTATTCATGGATTATTTCACAACATTTGCGGAAAGCTTCGCAATATGCATGGACAAGTTGAAGGCTGTATTGAAGTGATGCGAAGAGACACAGAGAAGAGAACATTCACCTATCCATATGGAACTTGTGCATTCAGGCATATGCAATGCTCCCATAACATTCTAAAGGTGTACACTGACGATATTCACAAACATGGTGGAGAGGACATGATACGTGACAACCCAAGCGTATTGAGCTACTCGAACCACAAGCCACTTGAATCCAATCATATAGTTGGTTCAACCCGAAAGGCTAAGAGTTAGAGGGATTACCTTTGCAGTCGTTACCTTGAGCAGACAGAATACTCACTATGCTCGAGGCCGGAAACACTCTATGAGTTAGATGACCAATCAAACAAGCATGCTTCGAGGGGGTCAAATACGAAAACCTAAATTCAACCACACAAAGGGATTCGAAATTTGGGAAGGGGTTTTACTCACGGTAAAGGGAAAAACACTCTATGTTTTTATTCAAATTGTCATTCAAAAGATGTTCCAACAAAAAGGGGTACACGCCTATTTATAGGCTAAGGCCCTTGGCCTTTAAAGGAAATTAACAACATTAAAAAGAAAATAAAAATTGATAAATTTCTAAATAGTGCTAAACTTGCCTAAAAGTGATCAATTTCAAGTTTATAACTAAAAGAAATTAAATAAAAAACAAATCCCACAAAATAATCCAACAAAAAAATAAGGAAACCTTTTCATGAGATGTGATGGAGTGGGTGGCAAGGCAAGTTGGGGGAACCCGTGGGAGTGGCAACATTAAATGGTGGAGGTGCCCATGGGGGCCGTGGCGCGCGCACAAGGAAGCTGGCGCTGGGGGAAGGCGCGCGCAGGCGTAAACGACGCTAGCATGGTGTAGCAGTAGGGGGCACACGTGGGCGTGCGGGAGGGAACACGCGCAGAGGTGCTCGCGACAGGTAGGGCGCTGTGAAGTTAGCTCAGCAAGGGCGCGTGCTGGGCAAGGCACTTGCGAGGTTAGCACTGCAGGTAGGCGGCCTCGCGGGCGAAACACGCGTGCGCTGGGGCATGTGCGACGGTCAGGCGAGCGCGCATGCTGGTGGGGGCGTTGGCCACGGTAAGGCGGACGCACGTGTTGGGGCAGGTGCTGGCCTCTTACGAGGTTAGCATGGCATGTGCGTGTAGGCAATGGCATGGTAGGCGATTGGCGGACGCACGGGCAGGTGGGTGTGCAACGGTATGTACTGGCGTCTGGTGGGGCGCGCGCAGGGCATACGGCTGGGTGGTTGGCGGGTTGAGCGTGTTGAGCGTCTGTGGGGGCATTGTCGTGTGTGCACGCGCGATGGTGCTTGTGGCATGAAACAATGTCATGCGCACGGAGGGCGTCACCTTGTGAGGTTAGTCGGTGATGGTGGGGTGCACCGTGTAGTCAATGTGTGCATCGTGGGCTTGCTCTCCTATCGTAGTTCTTTTCTTCGATTCTCCTTGAAATTCATCCTTCTTTTAGGGGGCTTCCCGTCTTTATCTTCCTCATCACTACTGTAGGTTGATTCTTGGATCTCTTGCCCGAATATGATCACATTATCTCCTCCTTCTTGAAAAGGATTCGTTCTCGAAACAAATTTGTAACCTACACATAAAGGAAGCAAGTTAGCGACTTCAAAATCAAAAGTTACATTATACTTACCTTGTAAAGCTATCTTGAAGTCTTTTGGCAATGATGCGCTCGTTGGTCTTCCCTTGAATTTTCTTTTAAAGCTTCTCCATTCTTTCCAACAATGCTTCCAAACCCAATCAATTGGTTTGTTGCCATTATGTTTTGATTTCCTTGTCCTCCTTTTGATGCAAGCCGTTTGAATTATCCAATACGGTAATTGGTGTTCTCGGCCACGGTGATGTTTAGAGGACTTTTTGAACAAGTATTTCTCCATGATTCTTGGTCATAACTCTACTTGCTCATGATCACCTACACAAAAAGGAATCAAGTTAGTATCTTCAAATTTATTAATCTTATACTTACCTTGTAGGGTGATCTCAAAATCATGTGACGATGGTAGGATGAGTCCATGAATTTCTATCTTGATACCATCCTACAAAAGTCTTAGAAGGATACAAACATTTGAATAAGATAAGTGATTTTGAAGGTAAGGATCCTTCTCCAATAGTCTCTTTAAGATTTGGCTTGTGAGGCGCAATGGTGTGATCCATTCTCTTTTTCTCTTTTTTCTTTCCATAGCTACTTTCTTTCAACTCATCTTTTCCTTCTCTCATACTTTCCATCTCACATTCAACTTGTGAATCTTCATGAATTAGAGGAATAAGCATGGATACTTCATAATCATAATAAATTTCAGTAGCTAAAGGATTAGGAATGTGGTGCATAGAATCATAAAGGACCTTCTTAGTATTCTCCTTTTCGGCAAGTGGCAAAACATCATGTATTTCCTTATTATCAATTGGAATAATAATGTCATGCATGGTCTTACAACTTTCAAGTTCACTACTGTCGTTCTTCTTACTTTTATCAAAATTTGATTTTCCATGCATTGGTTCAAGAGTAAGTATGTCATCAACTTGAGAAACTTTACTAGTCAAGAGACTTGGAGTAGCATGTAAGTCACAAAGAGTCTCATTTTCTAATTTACTACTCTTTATCTCAACAATAGGCATGTTATCACATAATAATTTGCACTCAATATGAGTGTCATGCATGGGTGTGCAATTGTCAAGCTCACTACTTTTCTTTTCAACCGTAGGCATAGAATCATGCAAGTCATTGCAATCAAATAAAATAGAATCTTCGTGCATATCATCACAAGGCAATTTATGGTCAACCTTATTTGAACTTACCTTGAGGTTCTCAACCTTCTTACATTGGTTGGGAGTACTTACCTTTTCCACTTGGATGTTGGTAGCCTCCTTCATTGCAACCTCTTTCATTCTTTCCTCCAACTTGGTAGTCTCCTTGGTCGTGAACTCCTTTCTTCTTTCCTCCAACTTTCTTTGATCAATTTGAACTTCTTTTGGAGGTAAGGGAAGTAATGTAGTTTTCTTGCCATTGTTTTCAAATGAGTACTTGTTATGAAAACCATCATACTTTATCTTTTTGTCATATTGCCAAGGTCCTCTAAATAAAAGGTCACAAGCTTGCATAGGTATAACATCACAAATAATTTCATCTTTATACCTACATATTGCAAAAGAAACTCTAACTTGACTTTGGACCTTTATTTTATCACTACTAGTTAAACCTTGCAAATTATATGGACATGGATGTGGTGTGGTGGCTACTATATAGGTGCTAATTACATTAGTGCAACTACCACTATCAATACGAACACTACAAGTTGTGGTATTTATTATGCATCTAGTGTAAAAAATATTATCTCTATGTTTCTCCAAGGATTCTTCCCTAGATTGTGCATTGAGAGATCTCCTAGCATCTAATGAATACCTACAATGTGGACTTACTCCTTCTTCTTGGGAGTTGGTGGTGGCTCCTTGTGAAATCTTCATTCTTGACTCCATCCTAGAAAAGTAAAGGTTAGAACAAAATAACAATTTATAAACTCACTCTCTCCCTTACTTGTCCTCTCAGCTTCTCTCCTTTTGGTAGGGTGGATGTTGGTGTGGATACCCTTTGGAGATGCTCACTTGAATGCTTGTGGCGAATCGGTCTTGGAACAAGTGAGTATAAGCCTACAAGCAACTTTGCAAAAATATTCCTTTGCAAAAATATTCTTCTCTTTTCTTTTCTTCTTTTTTTTTTTTTTTTGACTAAGGGGTCAATGGTATAGATGATACCGAAGACAAGAATCAAATGGTGGCAAACAAAGACCAAATGATGTTAAGAATCAAAAAGACATCAAATGATACTTAAGACCAAATACAAGCAAAGATAAAGACAACCTTGAGCCTAATGCTTTTGGTTCTATGGACTCAACAACAATATGCAAATTGATGTTAAAGCTAAACAAGAAAAAACTATGCAAATAAAACTAATGAAATCAAAAATAAACTTAAAATATGTACAAAATCCAATTTGTAGTGCAACACACACAAAAAGTTTCCTTACCAACAAAACAATAACCTTTGAGGCAAGTAGAGTAACTTTGAGTGAAGGGTGCGTGATGTATACAGCTCGGATGGGGCTCCAACTAGTGGCAAATGGTAGCACAACAAGTGTACTTGATGTATGTGGCCTGTCAATAGGTTTGGAATTCGTTGGAGGGGCTACTTTCTCAAAGAAAATTTTGGGGCTGCACAAAAGTCTCTCTCGGGTGGCCCAGTGGGTTAGACGGCTGTCCTTCTTCTTTTGGGCTGTCCAAATTGGTCAAAATAATCCAACAATTTTTTTAAATCAAAATATAAAAAATGTTAGGATTACTTGCCAAAAAGAAATCGATAACTTTGGCTATAGGGCTCGGATTTTTTAAGTCGGCTCTTTATTTGTGCTCTCTGCAGGTTTCTCTCAAATTCTAGGATTCGAAGAAAAATTGATAACTTTGACTATAGGGCTCGGACTAAAGTGAAACTTGATTTTTTGGAAAGTTTTTTAGGTGCTAAACACAAGCAAACAAGTTTTGTGCACAAAATTATCAAAAATTATTTTGCAAGAATGATAGATCAAAAGGCACGCGGAAGAACAAGAACAATGGATGACATTTTTTTGCAAGATTTTTGAATAAAAGAAAGTAATGACAATGACAAGAAATTTAAAGACAGAAAAATAACATATATCCCGGTCTAGAGCCTAAGCTCTGATACCAAATGATACGCGACAACCCAAGCGTATTGAGCTACTCGAGTCACAAGCCACTTGAATCCAATCGTATAGTTGGTTCAACCCGAAAGACTAAGAGTTAAAGGGATTACCTTTACAGTCGTTACCTTGAGCAGATAGAATACTCACTATGCTCGAGGCTGAAAACACTCTACGAGTTTGATGACCAATCAAACAAGCATGCTCTGGGGGGGGGGGGGGGGGTCAAATATGAAAACCTAAGTTTAACCACACAAAGGGATTCGAAATTTGGGAAGAGGTTTTGCTCACGGCAAAAGGGAAAACACTTTATGTTGTTTCAAAACAAAGGGGTACACGCCTATTTATAGGCTAAGGTCCTTGACCTTTAAAGGAAATTAACAAGATTAAAAAGAAAATAAAATTTGATAAATTCCTAAAAAGTGCTAAACTTGCCTAAAAGTTCAAATTTGATAACTAAAAGAAATTAAATAAAAAACAAATCCCGAAAAATAATCGAACAAAATAATAAGGAAATCTTTTCCTGAGATGTGATGGAGTGGGTGGCAAGGGGCACCCATGGGAGTGACAACATCAAATGGTGGAGGTGCCCATGGGGGCTGGGCGCGCGTGCAAGGAAGCTGGCGCTGGCATGGTGTAGCGGCAGGACGCACGCGTGGGCGTGCGAGAAGGAATGCGGGCAGAGGTGCTCGCAACATGCAGAGGCTGGCGCACTGGTTGGGCGTCGTGAGGTTAGCGTAGCAGGTGCACGCGCTGGGCGGAACGCGCGCGCGCTGTTGCGTGTGCGATGGTCAGGCAGGCGCGCGTGCTGGTGGGGGGGTTGGCGACGGTGAGGCGGACGCGCGTGTTAGGGCAGGTGCTAGCCTCTTACGAGGTAATGGCATGGTAGGCGGTTGGCGGGCGCGCGGGCAGGTGGTCGTGCAACGGTATGCGCTGGAGTCTGGTGGGGCGCACACAGGGTGTGCGGCTGGGTGGTTGGCGCGCGCACTGAGGTATATGTGCGCGAGTGATGGCGCTTGTGGCAGGAGATGATGTCATGCGCGCATAGGGCATCGCCTTGTGAGGTTAGCCCGTGATAGTGGGGTGCGTCGTGTAGTCAATGTGCACATCGTGGGCTTGCTCTCCGATCGTAGTTCCTTTCTTGGATTCTCCTTGAAATCCATCCTTCTTTTAGGGCGATTCCCGTCTTTATCTTCGTCTTCCCTGCTGTAGGTTGATTCTTGGATCTCTTGCCCGAATATGATCACATCAAGATAGTAGAGGTGTTCATGGATTATTTCTCAATATTTGGGGAAAGCTTCGCAATATGCATTGACAACTTGGAGGTTGTACTGAAGTGATGCGAAGAGACACAGAGAAGAGAACATGCACCTATCCATATGGAACTTTTGCATTCCGGCGTATGTAATGCTCTCATAACATTCTAAAGGTGTACGCTAGCGATATTCACAAACATGGTGGAGAGGACAGTAGAGGTATTCATGGATTATTTCTTAGCATTGGGGAAAACTTCGCAATATACATGGACAACTTTGACATTGTACTGAAGTGATGTGAAGAGATACACCTAGTGCAATGTCATTTTCATGGTAAAAGAAGGCATAGTGTTGGGACGTAGAATCTCAAGTTAGTGATGAGAGACTTAGAGAAGTCCAACTCCAAATATTTACAAGGTTTACTCAAAGCCTTGACAACATCAACGATTTTCTTCAAATGTTAAACACGTGTTCAAGGGCTTGAAAGACTATGGATTGATCACCAGCAGGGTTTCTCCCAAGGATTACTCAAAGTCTTTCTTCTTCATGGTGTGTTTACTACTGTTTGGCTTTGGGGTTGCAGTGGTTTTGGTGTTTCCGACGTGGTTGCTAGTTGACGATCGAAGGGTTTCTCCCATGGATTGATCACCAGCAGGGTTCCATGTTTTCGTGTTTACATCATTCAAGCAACTACATTATGCACCTACATGATGAATCATTTTGAAGAATATGCAACGCCAACCTTATTTCCTTTTAACTTCTGAAAAACATTGTTATGATGTTTATAGTTAGGGGGTCTGAGAGGTTTTTAATCTAATCCAAACAAGTCAGAGAGATTTGCTTTATCTCGATTTGTAATTTTTTTAGTCGGGACTGATAAAGTTATTAAAGTCATTTGGAATTAAATTTTTTTTTTAATTAAAAGGGTTAATTTAAATCATCTTCACTCTCACATAAAAATATAAAATAATAGTTTCCATGTCATTATGCTCTAATACTGTTCGGTAAAACTTTTAAAGATTGTTGAAAAATTGGAAAAAATCTAAAATAATGGAGAAGAATGAAAAAAATATATACCAGAAATTAGAGCTCAAATCCAAGTTTTGGAGTTCAAATTCGTGACTTTTTCTCCATTAGTTAACCATGATAAAGGATTATGAGATACTAAGAATTTGTATGGGGAATTGCAAGAATGCTGAAAAGAACCTCAAAAATCTCTGCATGGCTGCTATTTTATTTTATTATTATTATTATTATTTTATGATGGAGAGAGACTTTTCATTTAGAGGAACAAGCACATGAGCTACAAAAGAACGATTTCCCAAATGAGCGCCAGAGTATAATTATTATTATTAATTATATTAATTAGGTTGAGAAGAAATTTACACAAGACCAAATGATTGCTTAAATCATTGTTCAAGTAGGTATAATCTGTTAGGTTATATATATATATATGTGATAGATAATTAAGTAGATAAAATTACCGATTAGAATGAAATTAAATGTTCAAATTCCAACTCCCATATTTGTACTAAAATAAATGCAATCGTCCTAATTTTTAAACGACACAAGTACGATAGATATTAGATCATATTCACAATAAAAATGAACAAAAACTTCTAATTTGATTCAATAGTAGAAAATAGCTGATTACAAATCAACCTAATAAACTAGCAGTTGGGAAGAGGTTGCCTGTAGGGCTGCTTCTTGTCATTCAAGTCGAAGCAACTCAACTAGCAAGAGCAAAACATATACAAGACAAATTCACGAGGCTTTGCTAAGGCAGGTGAAAATTTTGCAAGAATGGAATATTGGCTAAAAGAAGAGCCTTCGACTCCGAGTCGGGGAAGCAGCTGGCGATAAGTTAAGAGGGAGGGTCGAAGTCTTGATGCTCTTTTCTTGCACTCCTCCACCGGCTTTATCAATCAGTTTTGAAGCCCTGGGGTCAGCTAAGAGTGTCTTCTGAAAGGACTGAGAGAATCCTGTTGCAATTATAGTTACATGGATTTCTCCACTGTACCTATCATCCACGACCGCCCCGAATATTATGTTTGCAGACGGATCTGCCAAACTCGTAACAACCTGCCCATTTTTGTTTCCCCAACAAAAAATCAGTTTATATTCAAACTCCAAACAATGCAAGAACGCGTAAGCCAGTTGACTAAATTAGAATCTTAAGCAATCCACATGATAAATTCAGATGCCAACAGTTCATAACCTGAGACACTCTGTTCACTTCCTGTAGAGTTATGTCCTTTCCCCCAGTAATGTTATATACTACTCCTGTAGCTGATTGAATGGATGATCCAATCAAGGGAGCCAAAGTTGCTTGCTCAGCTGCCTCTTCTGCGCGATTTTTGCTGGAGGAAACACCAACTCCGAGCATTGCAGTTCCCGAGTCTTTCATGACAGCTTTCACATCAGCAAAATCCACATTGACCAACCCCGGAATCTGTTAAAGGAGGAAGTGAATAGCAAAATAAATTAATAGGCAACTAGAAATAACACCAATGCATACTTTTTCCTGATTGAAAACCCAACTTCAAAAAGCAACAAGGAGATAAATTTCTTTTCCTCGTGGGAGACGCATCATCACTAGTCAAGTCCAGTTTTCTTAAAGTGTTTACAAAATATAAACATCAGGAAACAAAGAAATAGTTGAGGCCCACAACAAAGATTCGTTATGCACCATGCTCTACACAACCAAAGCATCAGTAGACCTGTTTATTAATAGTTCTATTACCAAGCTCGAACCAAATAATGGCCCAGCATATGGTAGCATAGCAATGGAGAGTGATAATCAGGAACTCTGTTATTCAATCAAGAGCACCCTGATAGAAGCCCACAAAGTTAGGCCGTACAATTTCAGCAGCAATTAGACCAAAGCACAAAGAATCCTGCCTTGCTTGGCTAGGCTCAAAAGCAAAGGAGCACGTAGATACGTATCCAACGTCCAGAGGCAAGAATTGATACAGCAATGTTTTTAAAAGCTTCGAAAACTGCATGCCTAGGTAAAGGCAAGGCACCCTCGAGCACGCACGCATGAAGCGCTGTGCCTACCCCAAAAGTACTGAGGTGTAAGGTGACATGAATATACCTTCAAATATTTTTTTTCTTTTAAGAAAAAGACATAATAGGTCAGCTAGAAGTCCTATTAGTCGCAATAAATATTAATTCTATATATATATATATATATATATATTTTTTTTTTAAGAAAAAGGCATAATAGAGGTCAGCTAGAAGTCCTATTAGTCTCCTTATTGTAACAAATTGACTTCACGCCTCCCTCAAGTAAGCTCTCTCTGTACCTATCTCTCTCTCTCTTCCTTAGTCTTTCACTCTCTCCTAAAACTCTCTCTCCAGCTTTATTTCTGCCTCTTTATGAACAGAGGTGTCTTAGTTATGCCACAAAGGACTTCAAAGAAGATGTCGAGGATTTATCCACCATGCTGTCCAAGTTATCAACAAAATGAAGTTACATTAAATGCACTCGGCTTCATTTATAACGAACTGAAGTTAACTCGTGTCATGCCATGGTTTAAGCTTTAGACTCCATAGACGGAACTTCTTTTTAGGATTACATTAAAGGAAGTCAAGTTACATCCAAGGAACTCAAGTTCCATTATATGAACTTAAGTGCATGTCAAACTTCATTTAGTGCAAGTCAATCATCAATTAATGGAACTACACCTCAAGCTTCTTCAAAGTTCAAACTACTTCAAGTAGAGTTTCATTTACTCTTAGTCGATGTACGCGCAAGCTGGCCCGAACACCAACGGGTAAGATGGGAAGATAAAAGACTTTGAAGGCTAAACAATAATTCCATTTCAGATTCAAGGTCATTTTTATTGTATTTTCAGTTTCAAACCTTTCATTTATCTCTTTTAAGTTACTGTTAAGGTAGTGGTTGTTGTGGTATATTAATGTACTTGAGAGTTACAACCCTTCAATTGTGTGGTTACTTTTAGGATTTGTTTTGGAGGCTATATGAAGCCTAGCTTATTCCCAATTCAGATTTGAGATTAGTTTGGAGTAAAATTTGAGCTTATTGAGTCATGAGCTTTTCCTTTGCATTTTGTGTTTTAGAATTGCATGCTAGATTTTTTGTGTTTTATAATTGCATGCTAGAATCATTAGAATAGCCTTGATCAAGCTCACTTGTAGAGTGATTCAAATCTTGAATTTAGAAACAACTCACTAGTGTGTGAGAGTACTAAAAGGGATATATTGGAAATATTATTAGTATATTAGTTGGGAGTTGGGACATTATGGTAATAAGTTAGGCGTGAGTTCGTTATAGAGGAAGTAGGAAGAGAGATAGCTCTCTCGAAAGGCTATTGATATTATAATATAAATATATTGCCACTTTCTTGTAATTCGACATCCAAACAAATTGGTATCAGAACAACAATTCTAGTCATGGGTCTTGAATTAGAGTTATTGCTGAAGTTACAAAGATGTTTGGTTGAAGAGAATGATCTTATGAAAAAAAAATGCAATAAGCAATAGAAGAAGTGCTATGGGGGATGGACGAAACACGAAATCGGTTTGCAGATTCAAATCAAAGAAGGACAAAAAGAGAAGAGAATTTTTTTTAATGAGAAACCAACCTTTTCATTGAGACAGATGAAAACAAAACATTGAACAATGGCAAAAAAAAAGTCCAACTGATAGTTACTAAACAACTTTGAAACTGTCTCCAAAAAGAGACATTAAATCTAATGAGATCCCAAACAGACTCCCCGTCTCTTTCCACTCCCCTAAAAATTCTATTATTTCTCTCCAGCCAAATCCCCCACAAGATAGCGAAGAAACAAGTTTGCCACAAAAAACTCTCTTTTTCACGAAAAGGAGGAGACCAAAGCACTTCCTCCAACACAGCCCCACACTCCCTATTACGGACCCAAGCCACCTCAAAGTTCTCAAAGAATCGCTCCCAAATGCCCTGGGAGACATGACAGTCCCACAAAAGATGAAATTCAAGCAAACCCATCCTAAATGCCAAGCTTGTTGGAGCGGAGAAATAGACATTAATCGTGCAAGGATCAACTTCAAGCGAACCCATCCTAAAGCTATTAGGGCTCTACAATCAGGGGCGAAAGGTGGCTGGAAGGCGGCGATCATACCTGAGGGCATCGATTGAAATGCAAGAGAAGACCGATCAAGTAAATCCATGTGTGTTTTGGTGCAAGGAACTCATGAATGCATACAAGATCTATCGACATCTAAACGTTGAGTCGCTGAAGGTGAGAGAAAAAAGTGATGGGTAAAAATGTCGAAAACAAGGCCAATGGCGGTGTAAACGTCGTTGATGGAAATTCCACAATAGAGATGGAGAAATAATATGGCAGAGAGGGAACGTCAAAATTCCAGCGAGCACATGGTCGAAATTTCAAGGCAGCCGGCAGGTGAAAAAGCAGCAACAGATGAAGTGGCAGAATGGGCGTAGGGGCGACAATGGAAAGGTAAGGTTCGTGGGAGAGAACTTACGAGGCTAGGGTAGGGCCAACAAATAAACTTCTTGGGTTTGGGACGGGGCTAAACCAAATTAAACGGGCGCAATTTGGTACAAATAAAGTACACCCTATTATATTTTTAAGAAGAGTAGGTTATTATTATTGATGGTTGGGCCAACAAATGCTTCAAGGCAGCACAACATAGATGGTCTTGGCAAGGGAAGAGAAGGGAGGCCAATCTTAGAGAACATCCTAGGGCTATGACCACTTCAAGGTACAACCTAACTAAAGCTTATGTTAGGGGATGGAGAACTTTCGGAAGCCAGCTCAACAAAATGGGCCAAATTTGAGGAAGCACATGTTGAAAGTTCCGACTTCAAAGGTAGATCGGGTTACTGGAGGTCGAATTACGGGCTTGTCCAGAATAAACAAAAGCACATTCTCTCATCTGGTAACCCTATTCGAACTCAACAACTCATGCCATCTATGGAATTGTGTCTACAAACTCTAGTACTGGGGGAGTGAGCAAATCCCAGAATCCATAATGGATGCCAAAATTTTCTTATTTCATTTTGGGTATTCGAAAGGTCTATGCTGTTTTGGACACAAAGTCCAGCAAAAATTGCAGTTTTCCTGAATCTATAGCGAAGAGAGACGAAAGTGGATGAAAGGAAATTGTTGGGCTGCAACTACAAGAGGTGATTCTTTATGTCCACTCTGGTATCATCATGAATTGGGAGTGGGGACATTTCAAGTCAAAAATCATTGAGATATGACCGAGAGTCTAATTTGGTAACTTCCTACTTGGGGAAATATGGAGTTGGGTGCAATGACACATTGAAGGGTAAAGGATACTTTTCGGTGTGACTGACTTGGGAACAACAAAACTAGCTTTTTGGATCATTTAGGCTGGTTTCTTTTGCCTGACGTTCATTGTTATTGTTCTACTGTTGCATCTATTATCATTGTAGGTTGGGGTTTTCAATGTGATTATTTTGTGCCTGTAATCCAAACCTTGAGGACAAGGTGTTCATTGTTATTGTTCTACTGTTGCATCTATTATCATTGTAGGTTGGGGTTTTCAATGTGATTATTTTGTGCCTGTAATCCAAACCTTGAGGACAAGGTGTCTTTGAAGGACGGAGTAATATGAGTACTAATAGGGATATATTGAGAATATTATTAGTATATTAGTTGGGGGCATTATAGTAATTAGTTATGGGTGAGGAATTTGGGAGAGAGATAGCCCTCTATTGCAGTGTTTTCGAGGCGCAAGGCGCACCTCAAGGCGACGCCCGAGTCAAGCAAAGCGCACCTTTTATTTATATATATATATATATATGAAATTTCAAAGTTATAAAAAATTAAATAAGATTAAACAGTAAATATATCAAATAAAATAAAGAAAATAGCCCTTCTCAAGAATAAATAGATAAAATAATGAAAAGAGGTAAAAATATTAACTTAAATCTTTTAAAACTTAAAACATTTAAAAAATAATTTAATATTTAAATAAAAGTTCACTTAAATTAAGAAAAAAATATATAAAAATTTCAAAAGTTTTTATATCGTAAAACACAATGGCAATAACCCATTTAAGCTGCCATCTATTTATTTGTCACCATGCATGGCACTAGCACTAAATGTTCTTGAAAATAATACCGTGCATGGCCCTCATTTAATGCTTCTTGAAAATGTAATTCTGCCTTTTGCTTTTCTCCCTCTTTTCTTATTTTTATTCTCTTTGCATCTGAATCTTCTTCTTCCTAATTTTGACACTTCTTCTTTTCACTCTTCTACTTTTTATTCTTATTTCTTCAACTCTTCATTCTTCTTCCATCCTAATGTTTTTCTTTTTAATTTCGACAATCCACGGAGGCAAATAATGTTGGCAAATAAGTAGGCAAACAAAAGACAAAGAAGAAGAAGCTATCAAGGAGAATTTGGATAATTTTTAGGATTTTTCATTTGAGGTCGGCTTTTTGTGCACCCGCCTTCAACGAGGTGATCGCCTTGCCTCAGGCGAGAGGCGCACCAAGGCGAGCACCCGATTGAAGGTGCTCACCTGGGCACCTTGCAAGGCGCACCTAGGCGAAATAGCCTCGCCTCTCACCTGAGGCGAGCGACTGCGCCTCAAAATCACTGATATTGATATTGTAATATAATTATATTGTCTCTTTCTTGTAATCGGGATCCTAACGAAGTGTTCTTTACTCATGATTTTATCATCAAAGTAATGTAATAGTGTAATAGGGAACACAACTTTGAAGTCACTAACCCCACAGTAAGAGGGTTAATTTTAAGAATAATGTAGTTTTAACCATGGTATTAAATATCCGCCAACATGTCGACATTCCCATGTATCCATAGGTTCGACATCGATATTAGGGGTAAATCGACATTTCTATCGTATTATAAAAAAATCGACATCATTTATTAGTTATTACAATATACACTATATTAGTTCAGGGTTTGCAAAGGGCCTCTGAATGAAAACTGAGAATACCCTGAAGCTCTCTCCGCACCCTCCCCCCTCAGCACCTCTCCGCCACTCCACCCACCCCCACCGACCCACCGCCACCACCAATGGACCTCCCTCCCTCTAACCTCTCTCACTGGTTCCCTCTCCCAACAGACTTCTACCACCAACCATCATGAGCATTTGGAACTACCCCACCCGAAAAACCACCATAGAAAAGAAAACATTCACCATCAAGCTTGACGACCACTATAGGGGAGGTCGTGCCTGATTATCTGAGATTGGCAAGGATTAAACTTACTCCCTCTCTCTCTCACTTGGGCCTCCATCTCCTGGCCTACCTCCACCATCAAGCTGTTAGTTGACTCAACTCTCAACCACAAGTTCATTATCAAGCTCTTAGTTGACTCAACTCTCAACCACAAGTTCTTTAAGGAACATCGAAATGATGACTACACTATCTGGACGGAGAAACTTAACAAAAGAGGATATTGGGTGGAGATCTGATACAAGCTGGACAACAATGGTGGAAAGAACAGTCTATGCTCCCATCTGGCATTGATAAGGATGGAGAGCTTTCTTCAATCTTCTCCTTGACTACCCGACCGTTGACACTTGACAGAACAACAGAGCTTCGCCAGACCTCTTCACCCCACTTCCCCCAATCATAAGGGAACACCAAGTCTGATGGGCACACCACTGGCTTCCCCCCCCCCCCCCCCCCCCACCACAACCATTCCCACCCACCCATCCAGAGACTTCGTCTTCCCGCCAACACCTTCTCACCACCGACTCATCCTCAAAATCAACTTTGTTTCCGGAGATTTTTGCTTGAAGTCGATGTGTGATTGTGCAACGTCACTCTTTCCATGATGATTGGCTTTCCATCATCCGAACTTTACAAGAGACAATGAGTGATTTATGTTCCCCAAGCCCCATATATGCAGACAAAACTCTCCTCAGATTCGAGGACAACTAACAATCTATCAACCTTACTAAAATTGCCGAGTGGCAAACTGTCGGACCCCACAAACTCCACTTTATCCGATGGAACTCCAAGAACGTTAATTCCAACTGCCAAGTCCCTTCCTACGAGGGATGGATTATCATTTGGGACCTTCCCCTTCACTTATGGAATGACACCGTTGTTCCCTTTATTGGGAACAAATGTGGCGGCTTCTTGGAAATTTCTTGACCTCCTCCAGCCTCCAAGACCTCATGGAACTGAAGATTAAAGTCAAAAGCAATGATACCGGCTTCATCTCAGAAATGATCGAGATCCCCCCTTCTCTCACACATGAAGGCCCCATCCTGATTCACATCTATCCTTCCTTCACTACGAAGCATCTTATCGGAAGTCGTCGCACCAGACTGGATTCACAGAGACCCCACCTTCGGATCTCCGGAAAATCATTACCCCGACAACGAACTCCTGCCGGCAACGGACTCCTGGCGGAACCCATAGCCAAGAAACAAGCTCGGGTGAACAAATCGAAGACTGGAACCAGAGAGTTGAAGAATCTTTCATCCTCTATCAATTACGAGAAGAGAAAGCTTCTCAAGGGGGGGCCTTCTACCATTAAATGATGCTCTTTTCCAAGAATGTCGAGGAGTTGGGCTCATGGAAGAAGAGAGCGATGATTAAGCAAACTATTTCCCACCTTAATCCAAACTTGGTGATCTTACAAGAGACCAAACTTTCCAGCATTAACGCTCTCATCATCAAATCCCTTTGGAGCTCTCATGGGATTAACTGGACTGCCCTTAATGCCAACGGAACTACTGGAATCCTTATCCTTTGGAACAATCCTGACTTCTCCATGACTGAGGTTATTGAAGGTACCTTCTCCCTCTCTTTAAACTTTTGTTTAGCTGATGGCTCTTCTTTCTGGATCACAGGCATATATGGTCCCTCTACCTCTAAATCACGCCATCTTTTTTGGAAAGAGCTTCAAGATCTATCTTATCTTTGTGATAATCATTGGATTATGGGGGGAGATTTCAATGTACCTAGATGGTCTTGGGAGAAATCGCATGGCAGACCCCTCACTAGAAGTATGAGACTCTTCAACTCCTTCATTGAGGAATTGGACCTCACTGATATCCCCTTGAGCAATGGGAAGCACACCTGGTCGAACAATAGGCACTTCTCCCTCGTTGATAGATTCTTCCTCTCTAATGGCTGCCTCAGTAAATTTGGTTTGTCTCTAGTTGAGAGATTGGACAGAACCACCTCTGACAATTTCCCCAGTCTCCACCTCTGACAATTTCCCCAGTCTCCACCTCTGACAATTTCTCCAGTCTCCTGGACTTAATTTGGCCAAAACAACTAAGGCCCGACACTCTTTAGATTTGAGAACATGTGGTTGGCCCATAAATCCTTCAAACCCCTCCTCGAAAGCTGGTGGAGCAGCAACCCCATCCATGGCTAGTCTAGTCAAGGATGATGAAACTCAAGTCCCTTAAACATGCCTTGAGGGCATGGAACACATAACAGTTTGGGTGCTTGAACTCTCGCAAAGACAGCCTCACCAAGCTTCTGAAATCCCTCGATAACACAGGACACTGTCCTCTCACAATAACTCAAATACTGGAAAGGAACAAGGTCAGAGAAGATCTCCTTTCGCTGGCTGCTAAGGAAGAAATCCATTGGAGCCAAAGATGCAAACAGACTTGGTTGAGGAAGGGGGACGAAAATACTAAATTCTTCCACATATACCTAACCAACAAAAGGAGCACTATCACAAAAATACTATCCAGTGAAGCCACCAGTTTAACACAAATAAAAGACGTTGAAGGTGATTCCTTTGATTTCTACACTGCCCTCTACACTAGGAAGGAAGGACAACATTTCCACCCCACAAATCTTCCATGTGACCCCGATCACTCCCGAAAATAGCTCCATGCTAGAGCAAGCCTTCAAAGAAAAAAAAAATCCAGCAAGCTGTAGGAAGCACATAAACGCTAAAAATGGCAAAGTGTCGGTGTCGGACAACAACACATTTCGACACGCATCTGACATGCACCCAACATGCTAATTAGGGTGTCTTTTTTTCAGTCAGCTACAAGCAACATTGTGGAACACAGCGGGGACACGGGAGGGACACACGCAGCATTAAGGGAAATTTAAAAAAATCCAGCCATAATATTAGGCCCAGCCCAACCCACTAGGGTTGTCTTTTTAGTTTTTTCTTTAGGCTCCCAGCCATTTTCTCCTCTCCTCCGTTTCTTCTTCTTCATTTCGTTTTCCTATTCTCCTCCATTTCTCCTTCATATCTTCTTCATCATAATGTAATATTAAATATTGATAATATGTCAAAATATGCACATAAGATTAATGTGTCACTGGCATGTAAATTTGACGTGCTGTCAGGTCTGTGGCGTGTCGTATTCGTGTTGCGTGTCAGTGTCTGTACTTCGTAGCTTTTCATGATGCTTTGCAATAGAGAATTGAAATCACCCTCATGAGTCAGCCTGCACTTTGACCTTTAGCTTTCAATATATCTCATTCTTAAAGGGGGCAATTCATCTAGGTTCTTATTTAGGCTCACCACAACACCTTGAGGTATCCCTTAATGTTTTGTGGTATTCAAAAAAAGCAAAATAGTCCCAAGGCAATACAAGCAAAAAACCAAGCTATTCAAGAGGGCTGGGAACCTCTCCTAACAACCTATCCAAGGACAACACTAAAATATACATAACCCACCCCAAGGTCCCCCCAACCTGTAATTCCCTTCTGTTATATAAATAATCGAGTACTGGACTCTATCATTTTGGTATCAGAGCAATGAATTCTGGGCATGGTGACGAGAATGGAATCGAGGGTAGAAGCCGTTGAACAACAGTTGTCTGGAGTAGATTCGGCTGTCGAAGATAGTAAGGATTATTTGAAGGAGATGACCTTGTTCAAGGAAGAAATGCGCTTATGGATGACGGCTGTCGCACAGAAAATTGGAATTGACGAGAAGAATGGAGATAGTAAAGGAAAGGGGCCTGAAAAAGAGCTCGAGATGGGGGAAAAGACACCGATGAGTGCAGCGACATCAAGCGATGGGTCTAACCAACTCACGAACGCCCTTGCGCCAGTGTTTGACCTTCGATTGCGGAAACTCGAAGTGCCCGTGTTTGACGGAGAAAACCCGGATGGTTGGTTGCATCGGGTTGCACGATATTTCGTCATCAATCGATTGGCTGATAATGAAAAGTTGGAGGCGACGATCATGTGTTTGGAAGGAGAAGCTTTATTATGACATCAATGGGAAGAGACACAAAGACCGATTCTGACTTGGGAGGAATTCCAGATCCTCTTACTTCAGCGATTCCGTCCGACGATGGAAGGCAGCTTGTGTGATTGATTTGTGGCAATCCGGCAAGAAACGACGGTTAGATTACCGGCGGCGTTTCGAAGAAGCAGTGGGTCTAATTGATGGGGTACCTACGTTTGTCCAGGAGAGTTTATTTCCCAATGGGCTTAAAAGAGGAAATCAGGAAGGAGGTTAGGGTTTTAAAACCCAATGGGCTTAAAGCTGTAATGCAATTGGCCCAATTAATAGAGGATAAGAATTCGAAAGGCCCCACACAAGGAGAAACGGTAAAGCCTAGCGGGTCAACATCTGGGTCGGCCCGAACCGTCTCCTTTAGCCCTACCCGATCTTCATCGGCGCATCACCTACAGATGGCTACGAAGGGGACAGAAAAATCGACAAACCCAAGGTCTTTTCGACGGCTTTCTGATGCTGAACTGAAAATGAAACGAGAGAAGGGCCTATGTTATCGTTGAAAATGAAGCAGACTTTCACCATCAAAAGTTACTGTTTTCTTATTCTTTCTACACCATACCCATTTGCTCTCTATTTGAGATCTAACTTAAGCATCGAATTGCATTTGGTAGAGCATCATACTAGTATTAGATTTCTGTGGGTAAGCATCAGGACTTTGGACAAGAAAATGTATCTGGCACCTACATGGACCTCACCCAAAAACCAACATCAACAATTGGCGTCATCTGATAACTCCTTAAAAGAGAGTTATTTTGATAGAATTCTAAGTTAAATTTAGCATAAATTTGAGGGTCCTGGTCATAATAACGTCACATCAAAATTTTCGTGAGGTATATTGGTGTGGCATGCGCCAGGATGTCCGCCGCTATTGCGCTGAATGTTCGGTGTGCCAGCAAGCTAAATATCTTTCATTGGCACCGGCAGGGTTGTTACAACCGTTACCCATACCGGATCGTGTTTGGGAAGATGTATCCATGGATTTTGTTGAAGGGCTCCCACATTCTGAGGGATATAACTCGATATTGGTCGTGGTCAATCGTTTGTCAAAGTATAGCCACTTCCTCGCCCTCAAACATCCTTTTACTACTGTGACTGTGGCCCAGGTTTTTGTTCGGAAAGTAGTGCGCCTACATGGTATACCCCACAGCATTGTATCTGACCGTGATAAAGTTTTTACCAGCCTATTTTGGGAGGAATTATTTCGGTGTGCTGGGACCAGTTTACGGCGGAGCTCTTCCTACCACTCATAAACCGACGGCCAAACCGAGGTAGTAAACCGCTGCCCTGAATCCTATTTACGTTGCTTTACCATGACCACACCTTCAAAGTGGTTTAAATGGCTTGCGTGGCCGAATTTAGCTACAACACTTCCTTTCATACCTCCACGAAGATGTCTCTATTTGAGGTGGTTTATGGGCGTCCACCCCCCTAAACCCCTGTGTCCGCCGTCGACCAGCAGCTACATGAGAGGGATGAGATGATTCATCGGTTGAAAGATTGCCTACGAGCTGCCCAACAACGTATGCTGACACAGGCCAACACCAAACGCCGGGATGTGGAATTTGACATCGGAACATTGGTGTATCTGATGCTTCGGCCCTATCGTCAGCATAGCTTGCATCCTCACTCCAATGCTAAGCTAGCCCCCGTTTTGTTGGCCCGTTTCATATCCTTGAGCGTGTAGGACCCGTGGCTTACCGGTTGGCACTTCCGAAATGGGCTACGATCCACCCCGTATTCCATGTTTCTCAGTTGCGAAGGGTTGTTAGTCATACGTTCCCCGTGATTCCTTTTCCAAAGCATTTGGGGAAGATGGTGTGGTAGCAGTTACGCCAATGGAGATACTTGGAGTTCGGACAAATGTCAACCCGACTGCTGGTTTGGAGGTCCTCGTTCGCTGGGAAGGGGGAACCATGGAGGATGCCACTTGGGAACCATCAGAAACTATTCAGACTCAGTTTCCAGATTTTCACCTTGAGGACAAGGTGTCTTCGTGGCAGGCGGGTAATGATAGACCCCCGATCATCAGGACATATGCGAGGAAGAAGGGTAATAGAGGGAAAGAGAATGTTAGTGTGCGCCCGAGTTAGTTAGAGGGCATTTTTGACATTGAGTGAGTAATAGTAGGGTTGGTTATATAGTCAGCTATCATAGAGGGGTGGGGTATCTTTTAGGCTAATGCTTGTGAGTAGTATAGGAGAGGATTGGGAGCTCTCGAAATCTCCCTCAACCTATAATTCCCTTCTGTCATATAAATAATAGAGTACTGGACTCTATCATCTTCCTAACTAACTGAGAGTGAAATCCCTTCGTTGCCCCTCCTAGAGTACGTATAAATAATTGGGATGTCTATTATAGAGCAGTTTCTCTATTTTTATTATTTTTAAAACTAAGAACCAGCCAGAATTCATCCATTCATCTACATACAAAATACGAAAAGAATATATTTATATCAAAAATACTTCTCACCCTGCTTCAAAAATAAAATAAAATTCTCACCGTAATTATATCAGAAATTCCTTGCACTCCTTGACGTAGGACATCATCAGCAAGAAGGAAAGCATCTTGAAGGGGTGTTTGTTCATCAGCAATATCAAGCAGCCGATCATTGGGGATTACAATAAGAGTGTCAACATTTTTCTGTAGTTTTTCAATGGCCTCCAGTGCCTGAAAAGAAGTAAACATTAAAATATAAGAACAAAATGAAGTCAAATTTTTTCATATCACTGAATGAAAATAGGTCTGTCCTCCATGTCCTCCAAAAGGGAGTGAGATTTCAAATACAACAGTTGTTTACATGAAAGCATCATGTAAAAACAGTAGCCAGCTTATTCCATACCTTGCAACCAACCAAGCCCCCAAAAGCCAAAACAAATACCATTGACTTATTGGATATTACTAATAAACAGCGTCCAACAATATAAATCTATGGTGTTTCTTACCACCCCGAAACCCAAAAGAAAGGTGTCCATTGAAGCATAAAACCGAAGACTACGCCTTATTTACACTATTTGCATTTTACTTAAGGTAACAAAAGGAAACACCACATACTTCTCTTTTTTTGGATAAGAAACACCACATACTTCTCAGATGCACACCACAAAAAAAAAATGTTAAAATTTCATACATCCTTAAGATGATCTAAGTCCAAGAGAGAGGGGGAAGATGTTGAGTCCATTTAGTCTAAAAGGAAACTGTCAATTAAAAGCAATCATTGTCCGCTTTAGAAAAGGAAATAACCTACCTGCAAGGATCGTTTTCTTCCTTCAAAACTGAATGGAAAAGTAACCACACCAACAGTGAGGTAACCTGCCTCTTTTGAAATTTGGGCGACAACTGGGGCTGCACCTGACCCAGTGCCTCCACCCATACCTGCTGTTATAAAAACAAGATCAGAGCCCTTGAGAGCAGTAGCTATCGCTTCTTTTGATTCTTCTGCCGCTTGTTCCCCTAAATTGGGATTTCCACCAGTACCTGCATCTCTATCAGGAAACAAATCAACGAAAGTCAAAGACATTCACTAATATGCATCAACTACTCAAGTCACGAGGATACTTAGTCACATGAACTTCATAACACATCCCCCAGAGGCCAAAAGAACCAAAAGAAAAATCAAAGTTCCTGACCTAGACCACGTGTCAGAAGCTCTCCAATTTGAAGTGGATTCTCAGCGGCAGACTGTAGTAAAGCTTGAGAATCCGTGTTTATAGCATAGAAATCAACACCCTGACACAAAACTCAATAACCGCAGGAATCAGTCTCCGTTTATACCCTAGCAACAAATATTAATTCAAGCACACACTACACGAGGGAAAAAAACAAATAAATTTCAACGTCATTGCATGATATCAACGTTTATTACAAACCCAGTCATCAAAGCATTCCGAGTTCCAGAAACTAATAAAGTTGATCAATAGATCCAATCAATAATTTAATTTTACATAGACGCTAAGGAAGAAGATTATCCATTGCAAGAAGACGTAAGAAACTACTAGCTCCATATGTACATGCCGAAGATCTACTGCCAAATAAAAAATGGGTGAACCTCTAATCTTGCAGATTACAATGAACTAAAATCAATAATGGGCTTCAGATAAGGAATGCACAAATTTACACGAACTTCCACTCGTGTTTGCACTCAAATTTGAAAATGTTGAACTTCAAGTGAAATTTATAGAATGCGAAGAGGAAAGCAACCTTCAAGCCGCTGCCAATCATGCGATTAACGGCATTGTTGCCGCCTCCACCAACCCCTACTACTTTAATCTTGGCCGACTCCATAGGTGAAAATGAGCAACTCACAACGCCAACTTGGTGTCTTCTAGATGGGCATTTCCGCTGGGCATTAGGAGAAGACGATAACGACGGCAAGTTGGAGGGAAAGAAGGACCCCTTATGATAAAACTGAGGGCGAATTGAAGAAGTTGATAATAAACCCTTCGGATTTGTGAGTTGAAAAGTTGCCATAATCGGAGAGCTCTTACAGTTTCGAGTCCCCCCGGAATGGAAGACGTCCAGAGAAGGATGGGTTTTAGGGTTTTAGAAAAACGAAAATATTATCATTCTGATTCAACTGGCTAACGTCAGTCATTCAACGGAACAAGCTGCAAAACGCGAAACGTTATCTTTACCAGAACTGACTTTTTTTTTTTTTTTTGAAAACATGCTTCCTTTGTTTCTTACCAAAAAAAATGACAAATTATTATTATTACTGTACTTAAAAAAAAAATTTTAAGGGACTGATAAATTATATTTTTGTTCTTGCCTTTCGGTTTGATTTTTATTTGGTCTAAATTTTAGAAATGACATTTTAATCTCAAAAATTGAAAATAATTTTAAATGGACCTGTTGAGATGAAGAAATGACGATGCTTGGAGTGACGATTTATTAACGAAGTGTCAATTTTTACGTCTTTTATAGTATCCTAGTTTTGACACATGCATGTGATAAAGTAATCTTGGTTTTTTAAAAATTTACGTCTTTTATAGTATCCTAGTTTTGACACATGCATGTGATAAAGTAATCTTGGTTTTTTAAAAAAAATAAATAGGTATGAAATGATCATTTATATTTACAAGAAAATAAATATTCCATGAAATATGTATCTTTAAATTTTCTTTTTGAAAAAAATGAAAGGTTTTTTTTATGAATTTAAAAAGTCTATTTTAATTTTTAGTGGCCATTAATATTTTAAATGTGGTTGTTACTTAGTGATTCTTTTATATATAATTTTGCCATCACTATTTTATCAAAAGTTAGTATGTGAGAGAGGAATTTTGAGCAAACATGATTTTAGATAGCCGTAATTAGCACTTATATCTAATCAATAGGTCATAAGTTTTAATCCCTTCATCCCTATTAGAAGCATTTTGATGAGTGAGTGGGAGAAGGTGAGAATTTGGATGAGTGGTAGAAATACAAAAATAGAGTTAAACGAGGGATAGATGAGTAGGAGAGAGGCTTAGGAGTTGAGAGAGATACCAACTTGAAAGAGAGATGGGTCGAAGAGAGAGTAACTCGAGTATTATTTAAAAATGATGGATAATATATACTATACATAAAAGCTATGGAGGACAATCTTTACCTTCCATTTTTCTCCTCAACTTTTTAATATATATTCATTTTACCTTTCAAAGTTCTACAGAACGCGACTGTTCGGATCAAGGGTATCGGTTGAGATAAGTTAATCTAAAAGAGTTGCAACTGTTTGACAAAGTGATGCATCCATCTGTGTATAGGTGTGATTAGAAACTATTTATAAAAGAAAATAAAACTAAGTACTTTTCGAGACACTGTAACTCTTTCCTTAAAGAGAGAGAATTGTGTGGCTTTGCAGAAACTGGTGGTGCAAGTGATTCATAATGATAATGATAGAAGTAATAAGAATGAGAGTTGTGGAAATTTGAGACTTCCGTCAACGATGATGAAAACAACGTTGGTGTCATATTTTTGCGATCGAAGTTTTATTTATTTACTTTTTTTATTGTTGGTCAATCATATATATGAACTTAGATATCTATTATCCTATTTTAAATGGTTAAATATGGTTCTAAATGGTTACCGATGGTTCAGTTCAAATCTTTATTTAAAAAATCTGTTTTTTATAATGCATCGGTTGATTTAAAAATTTTTCTTTTCATTTTTCGTTATTTTTTTTAGAAAACTCTTCATTTTTCTTCATTATTCTTTCATTTGCATTTGATTTTTGCTTTACAAACCGCGATACGCCTCAAGGACCAATCAAGACGCTGTTGTAGCCCCTATTCCCGGGGCATTGTGAAGCAAAGGATCTTGGTGGTCTCCATGGATCCTTGGTGTGACATAATACTCCCAGTGGGCGTCTCGGAGAAGGGGAACCTCCCTCTCTATCGACTCGTTCTCCATATATAAGAAAGAGAGCAACCCTAACAAAGGTAAGCCGCATTTTTCCTACACAATTTCTTGGGAAGATTTAGCACACACTCTAAAGCAGACTTTCACCATCAAAAGTTACTGTTTTCTTATTCTTTCTACACCATACCCATTTGCTCTCTATTTGAGATCTAACTTAAGCATCGAATTGCATTTGGTAGAGCATCATACTAGTATTAGATTTCTGTGGGTAAGCATCAGGACTTTGGTGAAGAAAATGTATCTGGCACCTACATGGACTTCACCCAAAAACCAACATCAACAATTGGCGTCATCTGATAACTCCTTAAAAGAGAGTTATTTTGATAGAATTCTAAGTTAAATTTAGCATAAATTTGAGGGTCCTGGTCATAATAACGTCACATCTAAATCCTTATTTTGTTATAACTATAGATGTTTTGGCTTAGTTCTTGCTGTATTTTGGCTTGAATTGCCAAAATTGTGGAATACCACATATAAAGAAGCGGCAACAATGCTAGGACACCCAATGTTAGAGCGTATTATTTCACATGAATTTATGGGTAGTGCAGTAACTGATTTTTACACGAATGTTACCAACGTCTGTATAGCTGATGTTTGTTGCCCCACATTTTAGGAGTGATTTAGAACCCTCATGTTACTCAACCACCGCAACAGATCCTAATGGAGAATACTGTCCAAAAACCAAAAAAAAACGAGAAAGTAGATATACCTTTTTTTGGCTAGATCTAATGGAGGAAATGAAAAGACCACTAGTTTTCAGAAGAATCTGGAGGTCTCACTTCTTATTCCTGCCGTTTTTATGAGAATGAGTGGTTTCATGCTTTTTCTTTTCTATTTTCCCCCACACGCATGAGTTGAATCCCATTTTCGAGAGATATTTGAAGCTGCAAACTGTGAACAATGGATGTTGTAGTATGATTTCATTAATGTTAAATGTAGTAGCGTATATTCTTTCATCTGTATGATTATGTTGGCCATCATTTTCTGTTTGTTAGCTCTTTTATGATTTGGTGAAATGTAAGAGATGCTTGTTTAGCTCTATTTTAGATTAGTCTACATTCTTTTGTTAGATTGTGAATGCTTACGAATAAGGTTCACCTAACCTTGCATATAGAGTCTAGCAAAGAAAGTTGTGAACAAGTCACTATTTGGGTGTTCCAGAAGGAAACCATGTTGGTTTGAGCATCAATTGGAAATCGGTGCTAGAGCATTCGTCGAGACCAGCAACTACAGTGCAGTAAATCTCCCCAGTTTCGATTTCCATTGTTACAAGTTTTCCTTTATGATCACTTTCTGGGTCCAACATTTCTTATTTCTAGTCCTTTAGATATTTCAAGTTTATTTTACTATTTGTTGCTCATTTCCTATTAATTTTAGTTAATATTCCTGAATATTAAAGTTTGTAAATATTAGTGTTCTTGAGTATTATCCAAAGTATTGAGCTCCATCCCTATGGATTATGACATTGTCTCATTGCTACAATTGATTTTTGGTCTACATTTGCACTTTATTTTCACGGAGTTGTGTGGAGGTAACAAGTTTTTTGTACCGTTGTCGGGGACTGTTGTTTTTCTTACTTTGAAATTTTTGCTTAAGAATACGACGCATAAAAAGCTTCGTCAACCACATTTTGGATTGTGTTATAGGTGAATGAACGAATTCCAAGAGCTAGAATATTTGCTTGATAACGATTGAGAGGACATTTCACAAAAGAAGACATGAGAACAAAAGATAGCAAGCTGAAGAAGAAAACATGAATTGACATCCAAATCTGCAACAACGGGATGTGGTAGTGGAAGAAGTAAATGAGGAAGATGCTGAGAAAGCAGTTCCAACACCTCCTCTAAATGTTGTTCTGTTAGTAATGATAGGGATAGAGAGATTAGAGTGTACGCAACTCCATAATTTTATGATTTTAATCCAGTTATCGTGGAGCCTGACATCAAAGCAAATAGATTTGAGCTGAAACATGTGATGTTCCAAATGCTTCAAACTTTGGAACAGTTTCATGGGCATGCATCTGAAGACCCCACATTTATTTGAGATTTTACATGGGGTGAACAATTCTTCCTAAATTTCCAACCACAATGTGAGGTTATTTCTTTTTTTCTTATTATTATTATTATTTTCTTTTTTCTCTCTCGCGATCTAATTTTTAAGGTTTGTTAATCTAGATCATCTTCCAAAATTTTTAGAACATTCAGTTGCCTGAAACATTGGTGAAAGGTAAATATACATATATGTCATTCAATCTTTCTTGGTCTTCCTTTTTTCTAAAATTTTCTCTCACTCCCAATTTTAAGGTTTTTTTTAATTAGTGTAAGTAGATCATGTTCAAATTTTTCATAGTAGTATTGTTGAGTAGCCTTGAACATTGGTGAGAGTTAAATATATATGTTATCGGGTAAAAGTTAGAATCAGGATGAATTTGAAACTTTGGAATTTATCCAACTTTAAATTGAACGTTGGATTATGATTCAAATTCAATTTTTGGATCAAATTCGAAAATATGAAATTTATCTAACCCAATTTAAAAGTTAGAATATAATTCAAATTTTAATTTGGGATGAATTTGAAAGTTTGATATTTATCCAACTTTAATGTTGGATTATTATTCAAATTCGAAAATATGAAATCCAACATTAATTTAAAAGTCATCAATGATTCTCCTTGAAGTTGTTAGGAATTATTGATGTTGTTCCAAAGTTCCCCGTTCTTAGATGGAGGGAAGTATTTAATCATGAACTTCTCATCTAAATCATTACATGAAGTGATGGACTCAGCTGGTAGTGAATCTAGCCATGCTCCCACGCTATCCCTCCAGGAATAAGGGAGTAACTTTAGTCTTGCTTCCTTATTACTCCTTCCAACTTAAATGAGTTTGCCACTTGCATGAAACACCGTAGGTGGTGATGGGGATCTTTTGATGAATGTCCATGAAATGGTCCTACGGTCTGAAGCATTTGAAACATAACTGACTTCAGCTCGAATATATCAACTTCGATATTAACATCAAGAATTACTGGGTTGAAGTCGTAGAATGCTAGAGCTGCATATGCTTTTATTTCCTGCTCCATGTCATATGTTATCAAAACACCATTCAAAGGAGGCGCTGTGACAGGTTGTCTAGCTATATCCCCTGGTATTCTCTTTACTCTCAACTCTGGCAGATTTAGTGGGTTTGGTGGATTATCCATTTCAGCTTTTTCTTTACGCTGGATTTTTAACTCAACCTGTCTTCTTCTAAAAGTTCGTTCAATTTTTGGGTCAAACGCTAAAACATAGTTATTCAAGAGCTACAACGAGTTCATTCTCCCTGAAGGTGGGGTTTAGTTCATGCTAAAAAGTATAAAACAGTAGGTAGAAGAGAAAAAAGGCCCATCAAATAAAGAAGCTTCAGCAATGGTATAAAGTCCCCTAGCTCAGTGATGAAGCAAGGTTTAGCTCCTCATTCGTCAGTTTCTTCCTTGAAATGAGTAAGGAATGTCTTTATTTTCGGTCCCAAAACTGATTCTTCAATTCTATCTCCATTTTTGTGGTCAGGCACTATTTTCCTTATATACCAGATCCTGATTTTTAGGGCATCACTTGGAAGCTGTACAGATTCGGTTAAAAAAAACTGGGGTAAAAAGTTACTGCGCAGTCACAGGAGCGAGAGCATCTAACAAGCTTCAACAGGCTACAACACATAAATTTTTCCCTGACTCTAGCAATTTCTACAATAGCCTTCATAGCTCCAGCTTAGCATCCTAATGCAAAATTCACCCAACTAATCAAATAATCAGCTCAACTTCAATCCAATCAAGGATATTAATGATTCTGAACAACTTAGGTATCTGCTTTACTAAATACTTCTCTTTTCTTGTAATTCACCAAGGACCTTACGTTTTCATACCAAAATTTGTCCAATTTATTCCACAAAATACTCTCTTATGGAGAGTTATCAATGCCCTTATGGTGATTTGGGTTTTCGTCCAAATTATCATCCCATGGATTTGTGGCCTAACTTAATTATGGGCCCAATTTTGTATGACTCGATTCGACCTATTAAATCCAATCCAAATGGCCCAATGAAAGACACTTGACATTATTTGGAAGTTGCCATTGTTTTATCTTTAATTTTAATTTAGGGATAATTTATAATTGACCCCAAATTTAACAAATATAGTTTTGCCAATAATGACATGGTCATTTATGATTGGCCTAAAATGTATGGTTCTACAGTCGAGGTACTTGCACCCATCAAGCACGTGGACCTAGTCAAACAAAGAAGCCGGAGTATTTGAGTCCATATAGGGAGAATTGAGTGCACAAGCAATGGAATCGAGCACTCTTGAATACCCATATAAAGGATAGCAAGCACACAGGACACCGACACCTTGTACCCAAACTACGATATGCCTCAAGGACTGTTGGGACTTTCTCTACCTTTAAAAGATAAGAGACATGTGCAAGCGTACATGGTAACAAATAATACTTGGGAGTAATCCAAGGTTGAATCCTCAGTGACTTGTACTTTCAAAATCAAGTAATGAAGCGAAATGACTAAAAAATGCAATTGTGGTTTATGAAGAAAAATGGTGAAAAATGGTGTTGTTTAGGGTTGCAATTATCAAGCAATTTTATAAAACACCACCTCTCTGCTTGTAACGCCCCGAGTCCCTCAGGTTAGTTAGTCTCGAATCGGGAGATTTTTCTTTTAATTTTCAAAGTGAATGTTAATTGAATTTATTTATATTTATCGGGCTCTAAAATCCAATTAAATTAATATTTACCGGATCCCATGTGGTGGGTCTTGTTTAGGAGGGGGGTAGATTTCTTATCTTTGGGCTTGGACTTATTGGGCCTCCTTTGGGTTATTTTGTTTTTAAAACAAAGGGAAAAAGAAAGAAAACAAAAACAAAACCCTAGCCCATTCCTTCTTTTCTCTTTTCTTCTTCTTCTTCTCCCTAGCCGGCCCTCCCCCCCCCCCCCCGTTCTTCTTCGTTTCCAATTCCCGCCGCCCCTCCCTTCGCTTTCCGGCAGCCCCTCCGACGCTCGACGCAGCACCGATGCTGCTAACCCCTCCGACCGGGACGTCGACTTGTAGCAGCGGCGGACGAAGGACCACGCGCGGCGGCCGACGACCGAAAATCAGCAGCAGGCGGCGCGATCTCGACGTTCCGGCACCTGCATCAGCGGCGACGCGTTTCCCCCGGCGTTGGCAACGGACCAGCGCAGCTCCTCTCTGCGGCGGTACACGGCGGCGGCCCAGATCTGCGGCGGCGCACGGTGAACGGGTGTACAGCGGCGAACCGGCGGCGGTCGGCTGCTACGATCAGACGGACAACGACTCCAGCGGCGAGATTTGTACGTTACAACAGCGTTTAGGACGTTTGGCGGCGACCCACATCCGTTCGAAGCTCGATTTAGGCTACCCACACCTTGGCAAGCTAGATCTAGGTGACCCACATCCATACGAAGTCGGTTTGGTGGTAATGTGTCATTCGAATCCTTTTAGAGTTGAATTTTTGAGGCCAAATAGGTTGTTTAATGTGTTATATTTTCTGTTTCGGTGTGCTTAGGTGTGGAGTCGGCGCAACATTTAAGGGCGCGGTTGTGTGTAAGTAGCACGGGGGCGGGTGCGTGCGTTGATGTTGGTTATTTGGTTGCCGATGTACTGTTTATGATGCTTAATATTGGTTCTGATACGTGGTTGTGCAGTGTAACTCTTGTTTATGTAGTTTTGTATGCCTGGTTAGTGTTGAATGTCCGTCGGTGATAATAGTGGGAATTTTGTATTGTTGAACTGCTGAGATCTGTTGTAGAATGATGTATGATTGTAGGGGAATGTTCGTTAAAGTGAATTTATTTTGGAAATGTTTGTTGTCTGAATTCGTATGAAGTGTTTGGCGTGTCTCATGAGTTTTTATTATATCTAGCAGTACTTATTGAATATGGACATTGGATATTAAGTGTTTGGATGAATTGTGTTGGGCTTCAATCGTTTGCAATTTGTTGACTATGCTCTGTTATGACTAAATTCACTGTGGCGCTGTTGATAAGATTTGGTATGTTGTGAAAGTATGTTTGGTTTATTGCTTTGCTATTAGAATGATGTTTATGTTGTGGAAGCATGCTGAAATGTGTTGGTGAGCTGTGAGGTGCATTGAAATCATACTAGTGGTGGTGTTGTTGATGGGCGTTGTGGTGGTTGGTGTTATTAGGGAGTTAGTACTGGAATCTTGGTTGGAGGCTAGAAACGATATGTGGAGTTTTGCAAATTATGAAGTGAATGGGTGAGTGTCAGGGCCTCGGGTATAAATGGTCGGGGGTCGATATGCCAATATTGGATAAAGATGAGTGTCGAGGCCTCGGGTATAAATGGTCGGGGGTCGATGCGAGGAGTCTTTCGAAAGGAGAACTATTGGGGCCTTGGGTATAAATGGTCAAGGGCCAATAGATTGTAAGACATCGAGGCCTCGGGTATAAATGGTCGAGGGTCGATGCACTAGTGTCGGGGCTCTGGGTATAAATGGTCAGGGGCCGACACTACCAAAAGGATGGTTTCGAAGAGCTCGAATAACTGAGGTGAACATAGTTGTATTTGAGGTGTTAGGGAGCCAGGTGGACGGTAATGGTTCTTATACAATTGTGGTTAGTATCGGGTCTTATAGCGCATGTTTATGGATGAATGTATAATGTATTAGTAGAGCATGTCTATGGTTGTTCACATACTGTAATGATCGAGCATGACGATGTATGTTTCCTTTATGGTTATGAGCATGATGTTTGTGTGTGCTTGGTGAGGGCTACTTACGGAGTATATTTTATATACTCATCCCCCCTCTACAATGATTGTTTTAGGTGAAGGACTCGTGGGTGACCATGGTGATGGGACGGAGGAGACCTGACGAGCGAGGACCATAGGCTGCTTAGCTTTCCTGTTTAGTTTAATTCATTGGTTAGGGCCTTATGTTGTGGCCAATAAACGGTTTATTTGCATTTGAATAATTGAGAGATTTTCCTTGTTGTTAGTTTTGCTTCGGGTTAGGTGCCTATTTGAGTTTTATTCCATTTGATTAGATTCATATAGATTGAATAATAAACTTGCCTCGTGAAGTGATTCACGAATGTTGTTGAATGTTATTCCATGAGATTGGTTTATCGTTAATTTGATGAGGATTGGAACTTGATTTTATAAGTTTATGTGCATAGAAAGTTGGCAGGATGTAGCCGGGGTTAAATTTGATTAGTTGGATAGTTAATGTGACCTAGTGGTGTGCAGAAAATTCTGGGTCGTTACACTGCTTCCTACCTTAGTTTTGATGGAAAATATGGAAGATATCCACTTCGGGGAAATTGCGCCAGCCACAATCGAGCTAAACTTGGGAATATGAGTATACTCTTTCACAAATAGCTTTTGGTTGCTGCAGAGCCTAGGGTAACCTACAATCATATTTCTATGTGTGATTACAATCATAGAGTGTATTTATCAACTCATTTGCATTTATGGGTCAGAGGGCCTATGTCTAGGACTGTGTTTTATGCGCTTATGTTTAAGTCACATCTCATATTGGTTTCCTATTATTTTACCTAACTCAATCTTTTTAGAGTTGGGCTTTGATGCATAGATCAATTTCTCAGTGGCCAAATGGAAAAAAGATGCAAAGAAAATTTTTTAGAAACTAACCCAAGATTGCGCTAGCCGCAATCTGCGCAAAGTCGCAATCTGGGCAAAATCCCGAGTATGTTGAAATTAAATCATTTTGATTAAGGCATTCTACAAATAGGTTGATAAATAAATTAGTGCATAATTAAAGGAAAGAAAATGCACGAAAACATAAGAGAAGTAATTTCCATTGAATTTAAATGAATAATAACAGCGTACAAGGAGTTCTAGCTTAACCTTCTTCTCTTTCGCACGTGAAGAAAATATAAACTCGCTTAAGAACTTTAACAGAATATAATAGATGAAGAATGAAAGTAAGAATCGTTGGTTTGGCCCTTCATCTCAAATTTATTAATACTTTGATGATAACAAACCTAATTTTGTTTGTTAACAATTTTAGTATTTTGAAGTGTTCACAGCGTAGAGCTCGAAACAATGATTCTAACGTCTTTTGAATTATTCAAATCGGAGCTCAAATGAAGAAGTTACAACAAAAATAAGTTGAAAGAAAAATACATGTAGAAAATGACGTAGCATGTAGATCATATATTTGGACCAAAAGAAAAGCGACATGTGGCATTTTGTATTGTTGAAAAGAAAAGAAAATATTAAGAAAAAAAGAAAACAAAAGTTACCCTTGAAAGATAACTTGAAAAGAAAACAAAAAGAAAAAGTCGAATCATGGCCTGACAACCCATTAAATGATAAAAAAAAAAGTGGTAGATGACGGTTAGAGAATGTTTATTTTATATTATTATTATTATTAGATTTCAAATTGAATCTCAACTTCTTTTCAATCCAATAGTCCAAATTGGTTTTGATTTCAAATCAATTTCAATCTCTTTTCGCTCCTATTTAAACAACTCTTTATTCCCAAAATCAAACAATTTCTACCCATTTTTCTCTCAAATTTCTAAATTGTTAATCTCTCCTCAATTTTTGGTTCTAAATTCTTGAGGGAGATTTTATTTGAGAGATATTTGTACTTCTAATTTTATTTTCTCTTAGCCATTTGAAGACATTATTTTGTAAGAATTTTTCTTACAAAATTTGTGATTCAAATTTGTATATCCACTATTTGAGAGAATTTGTAAGATTGTTCTACAATTTTCAATTCTTTGTAAAGGTTGTTTTTGAGCCCGGAAAAGAGCACTTGTAACGATTTGATCTTGAACCGTAAAAAGAATCGGGTTTGTTCTTGCTCCCGTAAAAAGAACTTTGTACCGGTTGGACTCTAAGTCGTGGAAAGAGTCAACTTCTTCAATTAACTACCCAAGAAGAGCTTGGGAGGTGGAGTAGGCCGATTGTTCCCGAACCAGTATACATTTTCCAATGTCACTTTCTCTAACCCTCTTCTATTTAATTTTTGCAATTAATTTTCTTTAATATAAATTGCATGAAATTAATTGCTAAAATTTGTTATTCATGTTTTATGTGCAATATTTACATTGCAATTAGTTTGGGTGGTAAAATTAATTAGAGTGTTTGTATTTCTAATTTATTGAATAATTTGTGTTAAAATTATTTATTTGTAAAAAGTTTACATAATTGTTTAAATTGGGTCCACCATATTAAAAAGTTTATAAATTGTGATTAAATCCTATTCATCCCTCTAGGGTTGTCATATCGATCCAACAAGAACTTGAATTAAAAGAGAAACAAGAAGTAGAAGTTTGAAAATACAAGAAATAACAACTAAAACATCTCTCTCATGAATTGTAAAGCAAAACCAAAGCTAAGAATGACTGAATTTAAGATGAAAAAGGGATGATGAAGTGATGAGGGAGAGGCTCCCTTATATAGGCCTTCAAAGAGGTTAAACTTCCAACAAATTTTTTTAGGAGGAAATGAGTTAAGATTCTTCAAACAACCTCTCCTTGACTTGGACTACACGAGTTTGCTTCATTTAAACATATTTGAAATGACTGCCTTACCATTCATTAAGTGAAACGCACGTTTTGAAGATGTTGACCACCAAAATTGTGCCAGACACAATTCCTGCAAAACAGAAAACTGTGATTTTCTTCCAACTTTGACCACGTTTTTCTTCCATTTTCTCGAAAGTACCATATATTGCAAATTATCCAAAATTTTCTATGCATATTCTACTTTAAGGATATGTAGACCTTTTTAGCTAATAATGATGGAAAAGGGTTCGTTTTTATAGTCAAATAGGCCTACCGAGTCATATTTCTGCAGCAAAAAGTCAACCCTAACACACCTCCAAACTTAGCCATTTGCTTGTCCTCAAGCAAAAACACAACAACAAATCCAAAACAATCAAGATGCTAGAAAGATGAATGAGCAACAATCCAAAGATTCCAAGTAACTGAATCATATTCGTCTGAGGAAGGATTCCACAAGTTAAACCTCCTAGCTTTAATCTCAAGCCAACATGTCATAAACCATTCTTGTTTTGAGAATAAAAATGATTCTAAATCCTCTTCTTTTCAAAAATACAAAACTTTTTTTGCAAAACCAAGGAATATGCACACTTTCGTTTTGATTCAAAAGTTTTACATCAAGAAGACACGAGGACCGACTACTAGTCCCAAACGTTTTCCACACACTAACATTGTCTTCCAACCACAACCACTAATATAAACGTTTTAGGTAGCAACCCGACATAAAATGACGTCCACAATGGATCTCACGAAGTCACCTTAATATGTAGGCTACTACCCTCCAAGATGGTAACGCCACCCATTAAAGTCAAATGAGTGTCTACAGTGGGACTCGCGAAAAAGTAAGTGAATTTTCTTGTCGCTCATGTTTTTTGACCACTCTTGTCTTTCTCTTACTGTTATTTTTCTTTTCTTTCCCTCACTCTTATTTTCTCTCAAAACTCTTTTTTCTGACTTGGTTTTTTCGTTATATTATACTCATTTTTCATTTTTTTTCTCGCATATGACTTTTTTTTTAATAAGGCTCTTTTTTTATTGCTTGCATTTTCTTTCTAACTCTTTTTTGAAATGTAAAAAACATGTTCTTTATAAAACAAAATGACACAAACTGTCCCCCCAACACTTAAAGGGAAAAAGTGTCCTTACTGGGGAAATAAATTTTGAGAGATACAAAATTTTTGTACAAAAATGACAAGGACTTCCAAAGCAATGAAAAAATTTAAGTTTTAAAATAAAAAGAAGCAGAACACATGTTTATAACCAAAACAAAAAGTTGAAAATGACTTGTGGCTTGATCATAAAACTAGAAAATCTAACTTATTCATCCCTTAAGTATCCTCATCGACATGATACAGAAACAAAGAATAAAGAAAGCGTTTCACTAAAACGATGAGCATGCTGAGAGTTTTAGAAAAGATGTTATCGAATAACCTAAGGACAAACTTGTAGCTAGAATAAGAAAGCATGCAAAGTTTTAACTTAAAGCAATATGGAGAAACAAAACTAATAACATTACATCACTAGCAGCATAGCATCCCACAAAAACTATCCTAAGACTAAAACTAACCTATACAAACTAACAAGTAAACTAAAAGCACAAAAACACACAAGGTCAAGATTCAACAATATCAAGTATTGAAGCAAAGAGAGATACTCCCCTAATCATCGTCATCCGAAGAATCATCGACGGTAGAAGTGGTGGTAGGTCGCGAAGAAAAAGGCAAATTGACTTTGAGCTCGTCGAGGAGAGGGTGCGCCATCACCATATAGCTCCTTAAGAAACTCACACGTCCTGTGTTGAGTAGCCAAGAGAAGATCATACTTGCGCCTCAACTCGTTTTACTGTTCTCTTGTAACCACACCTCGGGTCTCGGGATCCGCAACGGTAGTGGGAGAATCGTCCTCACAAACTATCGAGTATCCCCGAACTCTCCTTATGGATGTGGCCGACTTTTTGGGCATCACTACATCTTCAACATTAACTTCTACACCTGCTTTCAAACATAATTCTGTTATAAGTGTAGGAAAAACAATTGGACCTACCATTTCCTCAACGCACATGCGGACTCGTTCCTTATGAGTTCACTAAATTCGAACTCAATGCCCTTCATCAAAATATAGACCATCATCACCATGTTGCGCTTGATGGAGGCGTCATGCGAAGTAGGGATCAACCAGTTCTTCACCACGTTACTCCACACGGTGCGTTGTTCGTTGATATCAAGCGATTTTAATGTAAGCTTTCCTTGGCACGAGACGATCCATGTCTTGCGTGGCCTATATATGAGCCTACGTGCCTCCTCTACTTGTTCATTTGTTGGATGCACCAAAATCTCATTACCAAATTACCCCTTACTCTCACGGCATCTCCTTGGTTTGGGTGAATGGCAACGTAGAATTCTTTTACCAAAGCCTCTGACACACGTGTAGGTGGAGCAAACAAAGTCTCCCAACCATACTCCACAAGTTGTCGCTTGACATAATCAAGCATAGGTTCCTGTTCATCATCAAAGTCCTTCTCAACCAAGAGTCCACGGGTAGTAAATGGCTTTTTCACTTTGATCGTCACCCTTTTGGCTTTTGATGGTTGTTGTTGTTGTTGGTTTTTTGGCCCTTAATCTCAGTTAATTAATTTAATTAATTAATGTTTGATGATAACAAACACACTTAGTATTAATTGTTTTTGGTATGTAAGAATTATTGTTATAAAGCATAAATTTATTACGAGCTTCAATAATATTATATGATTTACTGATAATACATATTTTATTTAACAAAGAGTTTAAGTGTTTTGAAATGTCCATAGCGTAGACCTCGATACGCCGATTCCAACGGATTTTGAATTACTCAAATCGGAGCTCAAACGAAAAAATTATGGTCGAAAGAAGTTGAAAGGAAAAATAGCCAAACGGAGGTCGTGGCGGTTGAATTAACCAAGCAGACCAATGAAAAGTCGACATGTGACCTAATGTATTATTCAAAATTAAAAAATGAAGAGAAAAATAAATTGAAAAGAAAAGGAAGAAAATGTGTTAAAAAAAAACGAAATGAGAGAAAAGGAAATGAAACAAAAACAAGTTAATATATATATATATATATATTATGTTTATTTATATTTATTTATATATATATATTAGTTACCAACGGTAGCTTAGAAAGAAAGTGAAAAAAAAAAAGAAAAGAAAAAGTCGTTGGAAGAGTCGTTTAGAGAGGGTTTTTTTAATATTATATATATATTATTTTTTATTCCATTCAATCTCCCCCATTCATTCAAATTCATTTTCAATCCAAATGATCAAAATTGAATTCAATTTGAAACTAATCTCAAACCTCTTTTCCCTCTATTTAAACATCCTTCTTTACCCAAATTTTAATACCAATTCTCTCCAAATTTTCGCTCCAATTTCTATAGTGTTAATCTCTCTTCAAAGCTTCAATTTTTGTTCAAAATTTCTTGAGAGAGATTTGAGCTATTCAATTTTTATTTTCTCTTAGCCATTTGAGGGCTTTTATTTTGTAAGAATTTTGTAAGAATTTTTCTTACAAAATTTGTGAGTGAAAATTTGTAAATCCACTATTTTTAGAGAGTTTGTAAAGCTTGTTCTTCAAATTTCCAATTCTTTGTAAGGGTTGCTCTTAAGCTCGAAAAAGAGTATTTGTAACAGTTTGATCTTGAACCGAGGAAATGATAGGGTTCGTTCTTGCTCTCGTAAAGAACTTTGTACCGGTTGGACTTTAAGTCGTGGAAAGAGTCAGTTCTTCAATTGAACACCCAAGAGGAGCTTGGGAAGTGGAGTAGCCGGTTGTTACAGAACCACTATAAATTTCCGGTGTCATTTTCTCTAACCATTCTTTATTTAATTTTTGCAATTAATTTTCTTTCTTACAAATTGCATAAAATTAATTGTTCGAATTTGTTATTCATTTTTATGGTCAATATTTATATTTGAATTATTTGGGTGGTGAAATTAATTAAGTTGTTTGTATTTCTAATTTGTTGTTTAATTTTGTGTTAAAATCATTTATTCATAAAAATCTTACTTATTTATTTAAATTGGGTCCACCGTAGTAAAAAGTTTAAAAAGTTTTTATTAAACCCTATTCACCCCCTCTAGGGTTGTCATACGGATCCAACAATTGGTACCAGAGCAAGGTTTTGCTCTTCTACATAAATTATTTTTCAAATTTTATCTTGTTACTAAGTATCTTGTTAATCCTTTAAAATTTATTTGAAAAGCTTAATTGCTAGAGCTATGACAAGTTTAGATTTTCTTGAAAGTTATTGTATTGATAAACCTCCATTGGTTGCTAATAGAAAGTATGGTATTTGGAGACATCGTATGAAAACAATCTTGTTGTCTATTGATTTTGATATTTTGTATATTTGTGAAAATGATATATCTAAATTAAAATTAAGTGATGAAATGCTTTCTTTTAATTTTCAAGCCATAAATATCATATATTATGCTTCATATAAAAATATATGTGATAAAATTTCACATTTTATATATGCGTATGATATTTGAAATTTTCTTGATTATATGTATAATGTTGAAAATTTTCTTTGTACTACTAATGATTTATTTGATGTGGAGGAGAATTATAATTCTCAAAATCAAGAAAAATTCCATAAGGTGGAAAAAGAAAAATGTGATAGATTCTCCATGTGTTTAATGGCTCATTCGAACAACGGGAGCGACGATGTCGAAAGCGACGATGTCGAAAGCGATGAGAACGAGGTAAATCATAAACCTCCTACATATGAGGAACTGTTCGATGCCTTTGAGAATATGCAAAATGATCTTGAAAAAGTTAGCTCTAAATATGTTACACTATCAAAGAAGTATAAAACATTGTCTATTGAAAATAAATCTTTGATAGATGAAAATGGTTGTTTAAAAAATAGAGCTAATGGTGTGTTTTTTTCGGAAGACAGCTAATGGTGTGTTGTTGCATGAAAATGTTGATAATTTTTGTGATGAGAAAGTTGCATTTATTGATAAAATTAAATTTCTTGAAAATGAAAATAATGATCTCAAATCTTTAGCATGTGAATTAAAAGTTGAATTAAATGATTTGAGAAACAAAAATGAGAAAATTGAATCTCTTTCATTGGAATTAAAAGATAAAATTGCTAGTTTGAAAAATGAAATGAAGATTTTAAAAGCTAGTAATACATCTTTGGAGAAAGATAAAATTTCTTTTATTGGTAAAATTAAATTCCTTGAATGTGATATTCACGAGAAAAATGATCTTTTGCATGTGCTTAACGAAAAAGAATGGGTTGTTAGTAAAGAGCTTGATATTGCAAAAGATTCTATTAAAAAGTTGACAATATGTATTCAAAAATTAGATAAAATAATTGAAGTAGGCAAACCTTGTGGTGATAAGAGAGGTTTATGATATATTGATGAATGTTCTACACCTTCACGTTCAAAAACTACATTTGTTAAAGCATCACCTATCGTGCCTAATTTTAATATTAAATTAGAATATGCTCCTACTACTTCTAGAAGAAAATTTTCTCAAAGAGCAAAGTCTCAAAATGTTCCAAAAGAAAATTTTCCAAAAAAAAGTATGGTGCATAAATTTGTTGAAAGAAATAAATTTTTACATAATCTTGGTTGTTTCTAATGTGGCAAGTATGAACATAAAGCTTATTCTTGTTATTTGTCTAAATCCAATGCTTCAAATTTCAATACAAGTGCTAAATTTATTCATAAACATAGAAATGATAGAAATATGCATGCAAAATTCAACTTTGTGCCTAAACATGCCTATGTTGTACCTAGACATAAAAAGGCTAGAGATATGCTTGTAAATCAAAATTTGTGCCTATATGTCATTTTTGTAGAGTTAGAGGTCATACTAGGCCTAATTGTTTTAAATTGAAAAATTCTCCAAGGAAGAATTTCTTTAAGAAAAATAGTGTGCAAAATAATTTTATTAAAAAGAAATTCTTGTCTAATGTTGTGTCGTATGACAAAATTGGTCATAAATTCGATATTTGTTATCCACAAAAAATGAATACTAAAAATGTTGGAACAAATTTGAAATGGGTTTCAAAATCTATGCTCATTAACAATGAAGGACCCAAGAAATGGGTACCAATATCTTTTGGTTGGGCTTTCTTTTTGTAGGTGTGATTTCAAGAAGCTAGTGGTTGATTTGGACTTCAAATTGAAAATAAAGGAGCAATGATATGGTTTGCTTGAACCTAACAAATGAAAATTGTCTTTTTGGTAACCTTTATTTTTCTAGATTATTATGCTATTGATATAATTTAATGAAATAATTATATCTTCTTGATGGGTTAGAGAAATTTGAATTTGTCTCTTAAACCTTATTGTTTATTAGATTAAATGCTTTTGAGTAAATTAGAAATTATTTTTTGGCATTAATTTTTATTGCTTGATTATTATGGATTAGTGAATTAATTTTTTTGAAAAACATTGTGGTAAATTATTTTTAGATTTATCCATAATCCTCATTGCTCATTGTTTAAAATATTGTTATATGTCATTGAGAAATTATTGAATATCTATTTTGGCATATTTTACATGATATTCGATTATTGGTTTTTAATATTTATCAAACTTATTGATTTATGATTTATCAAAATATTGAAATTTTGATATTAAGATTTATCCAAATTGCTTGATTCTTCGATAAACTTAAAGTCTTGAATTTTTGGTCAATTAGATGTTTTTTATTTTGATAAACATGGTCATTGATAGTTGATATATTTTATTTGAACAAGTTTGTTTTGTTGAGTTCTATATCTTTTATTTGAACAAGTTTGTTTTGTTGAGTTCTATATCTTTTACATCAGAATCTTATTTGAATGAGATTGACAAAATTTTGATTGAATAATTTATGCCTTAAACTATGTGCTCTCTTAAAAATTAATTTCAAAATTTTGCTCATTGTTGAAAATTATTTGTTTTGAAATTTTGTTAGAAAAATGTTGTTGAATGCATTTTCACAGGGGTATTTATAAAATATGTTTTTCTAAAACTTTTGTTAGCTTGTTGCTCAAAAGTGTTTGATTGATTGTTGTAATTTTTTTTTGTCTATATTTGATTGATATATTTTTTTATGACATAAGTTAAATTGGACCTATGATCAAGTACATTTAGCATCAATGTTTGTTTGATTAATATTTTTATGATGTCATTTGCTTATATTTAATTTGCATAATACTTTTTTTGTGGTATAATTGGTGATATTGTTATTTTGACAAATTGATATCACTATTGGTTTTTCTTTATCAATTGGTGCTTATTTTCTAACATTTGATATTTTTGTATCATGATAGTGTCTTAAATCTTGCATGGATTTGTTGTTAATTTTTTTGTTAGATAAGTTGATAAGTTCATTTGAGAGTATCTTTCATGTATGTGATTTATTGTGCTTAATTATCGTGATAATTAAAATTGCTTTCTTGGAATTATACTTGTCTTATGCCATATTTTCTTGTATGAAATTTTTTTGGAATATTTTGATAATTTGTTTAAAATAGATTGATATACCATGATTTGTTAATATACCATGATTTGTTTTTAATATATCTACCTTGTGCAAATTGTTGAGATAATTTTTGCTTGTATCCCTTTTATCTCCTTGATATTTATTGATATATATGTCTTTTTAAGAGGAGATGCATATATTTAGAGGGAGTTATAATACTATGAATCTGTGAATTTGTTGAAATTGTTTCGACATATTGTCTTTTATTGTTTATGTGATTTTTTAAGAATATGTATAGTGAATTTGAAATTGAGTATATTGGGAGTACTTACTCAAATTGTTTAACTTCAATAAAGCTAAATTGCAAAAACTCTTATGAATACCTCTACTTAAGCTTGACAAAGATGAAAAAGGTATATTTGTTGATATTAAAGCTTATTGAGGTATGATTGAATTTGTACTCCTCTTATGCATATTGTTTATCTTTTTAGAGAGAGTAATTATCATTGGAGTAATTATCTTTATAATTTCTTATAATTGATGCATCTCGATTTTCTTGTTAATTTTTATTTAGAAGGCATCTTGATAGGGGGAGCTTTATAAAACTTGTGTCAAATGTCTTTTTGTCCCTTATTTAGGGGGAGCTTTAATGTTTCTTATTTATTTTTCTTAGTTATCATATTTGATTGATTCCAAAAGGGGGAGAGGTATTAAGAAAAATGAATAATCTTATGACAAATTGTGTTACAATTAAATTTATGCTTGTCCTGATTGTGCTTCATGTTATCTCACACACCACTTTAATTACATTTTTCTTCAGTAATTTGTCATCATAAAAAAGGGGAGATTGTTGGTTTTAGTTAATTAATTTAATTAAATAACGTTTTGATGATAACAAACACAATTTGTATTAATTGTTTTTGATGTGTAAGAATTGTTATAAAGCATAAATTTATTACGAGCTTCAATAATATTATATGATTTACCGATAGTACATATTTTGTTTAACAAAGACTTTTAGTGTTTTGAAATGTCCACAGCGAGAGCTCGATACGTCGATTCCAACAGAATTTGAATGACTCAAATCGGAGCTCAAACCAAAAAAATTATGGTCGAAAGAAGTTGAAAGGAAAAATACCCGGACAGATGTCATGGCGGTTGAATCAACCAAGCGGACCAATCAAAATTCGACATTTGACCTAAGGTATTATTCAAAATAAAAAAATGAAGAGAAAAATAAATTGAAAAGAAAAGGAAGAAAATGTGTTGTTAAAAAAAAAGAAATGAGAGAAAAGGAAATGAAAGAGAAAAAAATTAAAAAAAATTAAATATATATATTAGTTACCAATAGTAACTTAGAAAGAAAGTGAAAAAAAAGAAAAGAAAAAGTCGTTGGAAGAGTCGTTTAGAGAGATTTTTTTAATATTATATATATATATATATATATATATATATATTATTTTTATTCTATTCAATTTCCACCCTTCATTCAAATTCATTTTCAATCCAACGATCAAAATTTAATTGGATTTGAAACTAATTTCAAACCTCTTTTCCCTCTATTTAAACATCCTTCTTTACCTAAATCTTCATACACATTCTCTCCCAATTTTCTCTCTAATTTCTATAGTGTTAATCTCTTCAAAACTTCAATTTTTGTTCTAAATTTCTTGAGAGAGATTTAATTTGAGAGATATTTGAGCTATTCAATTTTGATTTTCTCTTAGCCATATGAGGACTTTTATTTTGTAAGAATTTTTCTTACAAAATTTGTGAGCGAAAATTTGTAAATCCACTATTTTTAGAGAGTTGTAATGCTTGTTCTTCAAATTTTCAATTTTTTGTAAGGGTTGCTCTTGAGCCCGAAAAAGAGTATTTGTAACGGTTTGATCCTGAAACATGGAAAGTATCGGGTTCGTTCTTGCTTCCGTAAAAAGAACTTTGTACCGGTTGGACTCTAAGCCGTGGAAAGAGTCAGTTCTTCAATTGAATACCCAATAGGAGCTTGAGAAGTGGAGTAGGCCGGTTGTTGCTGAACCACTATAAATTTCTGATGTCGTTTTCTCAAACCCTTCTTTATTTTATTTTTGCAATTAATTTTCTTTATTACAAATTGCATGAAAGTAATTGTTCGAATTTGTTATTCACGTTTATGGTCAATAGTTATATTTGAATTATTTGGGTGGTGAAATTAATTAGGTTTTTTGTATTTCTAGTTTGTTGTTTAATTTTGTGTTAAAATCACTTGTTCATAAAAATCTTACTTATTTATTTAATTGAGCCCACCCTAGTAAAAAGTTTAAAACGTTTACTAAACCCTATTCACCCTCCTCTAGGATTGTCATACGGATCCAACAGTTGTTTGGTAGTAGCGGGCTCCTTTTCATTGGGCTCCTTAAGTTGCTCTTCCTCCTTTCCAAGTGGTCTAGGTCTCTTGGCTTTTTTAGATGGGCCAGCCTTAGCTTCTTTTTGGGTGACCAATCGTGCTACAGTGGCCTGGGTGAAAGGACGTTAATCCCGCAGTGGAAACAGAGATCTTGTTCTTGAATTTTTGAAGAACAAAAACACAATTGAAAAAGAAAAACAGAGGAAAATAACTAACTTTTGAAGAACCTTTCTTCAAATGATAACCAACGAACACTACCACCGGTCTTCCCACTATTGTCTAGGAACAACGATCTTGCTTGTGGGAGCAACGGAAGGGAAGAATGAGAGACTGATCTTTTGAGAGAATCTCTTCTCTGTTTCTTTTGTAGGTTGAAGAAGGAGAGCCCCTACAGAATAATTTATGCAGTTTTAACTAAAGATTGATGTGGGGTAACTATCCACATCACCACTCCCTACGTTTTTGGGGAGAATTGATTTTTTTTCTCTTTTTTCTTTTTGAGTTATTTAATTAAAATTGATTTATTAATTAATAAACTTGATTAATAATTATAAATCTAATTAATAATTAATTAATCAAATTTAAATATTAATTAAATAAATACATAAATAATTAACAATTAATTAATTATTTTTTAATTAAATATAAAAACTATATATTTGAATCATATTCAAAAAACCCTCTCTTGTATAACCTATAGTTTTAATATGAATCCAATTCATATTAATTATTTGAATCCTATTCAAAGTAATATTTAGTATTAGTTTTGAATCTTGAGCCAAAATTAATATATACTTATATATAATGTATCAATATACATTATATATATTTCCTTATATAATTTGAATATTTCAAATTATTTCATAATTTCAGATCTTCGTTTTACCCGTCGTGAGCTAGTAAGGGAGCCTAATGGACTTACAGATCAGAAGCTCCAACGATACGAGATTAATCGGTCAAACTCATTGATCGAGTTAATCAACATTCGTTAACTACGGGTCACTCCACTAAAGACCCGTAGTTGCACTCTTCTCACTGCAGAATATTTTCGTGTCAACGGATATACAACCATTAATGGCGAGTCAAATTACCGTTTTACCTTTGAGTTACATCTTACTTCTTAAATACCACTGCTCCTCTAATGAACAACCCGGTTATGGTCCGACCAATCAGGAAGTCCCTCTCGGGGCAATGAGAGGGTGGGGCCCCTTGTTCAAGTCCTAGAGTCAGCATTTAAGAGAACAATCATCTACTCCCCTAAGGTCGGAGAGGAGTGAATTCCATCTTATGAAGTTATGTTTCCAACTCCCCACTCGGTCTCGTCCCCAAAATGGTAAGAATATTGAGTCGACGACTTGGGCCACTCTCACCCATACAAATCAAAGGATGAGCCCTCACGGGCAGTAGTCCATAACTCACTTAGGATTGAGAATGAGTTGCCTGGTCATCCTATGAATTAGCAATATGTTAGTCAACAGCGTTACATCTTAAAATTGGCTATTTCACGGTCCGGTCTTATACAAACTTATTTTATAGGATGCCCCCACTGACATGTCTCCACACGAATGACCTAGATCGGGTCGTCTGTAACATTTACAAAACGACCTTATCCATATTGTTGTCGGGATAAGGTACCCAGCCTTATCCATATACTATAGACCATTTAGGTTATTCCCGGGACATTATCCAGTTGTATATCGAGGGTATATCAAATATATACCCAGTATATATACTGTCCCGGTTACATGATAATAACATTGAACATTTAGTTTATTGGATTTGGACAATGTAATGCTATGAATTGAACAATAAATTGATTGAATATAACTTTATTAAATATAAATTTTTTTTACAAAAATACAAAGTGACTGGGCGTTTATGCTGAACACACGCACTAAGTGTGGTAACAATTATATAGATGCAAGCACACACCTGTCAGAGTAATATAAAATGGATGGAGTATCCAAGTACCGATCCTCAAGGACTTCTAAATAATTTCCAAACTCTAAAGTTTTAAAGAATAGTGAATGTTGAAATGAGTGATTCTTGTAAAATGGGAAGTGGTCACAAATAATGGTTTTGGATTTGGGATTTGGACTTATAATGATAAAACCTAGCCCGAATTACTTCAAGTTAGCCAACAAAGAATCAAGGATATGCTAAGGACGATATGCATTTTACTTTAGGAACCAACGACTACGCTTTTCACTTGACTTATGTCTAAGCAAGTTCAAAGTCCTAAGATATTCCCTAATATGTCTATTACGAGAGATATCTTAGTTTTAGGATGGAAATAGTCGCAACCTCGGGTTAAGGTCCTATGTCTAGGCTACTTAAGCGGAACCCTTATGTCTAAGGCGCTCATCTCCTCGGTTTAACCACTCAACAATGCAAATAAGCAACCTTTTCAGTATTGACTTGTTAAGACTTACAGTGGCCTTCTCTAAATCCTAACTTTTTGAGAAAACATGTTAAGCAATGAATGGAAAGCAAAAACACTACTTCTTAGCAACCCTTTTTAGAAAATAAAGGCTAACTATCCATAACCGGGCTAGAGACGGGAATTTAGAAAGACATATTGAAGAAAATACAGCAAGTAAAATGGTTGAAATTGGAATGCATGTGTGAACAACAAAAGTTAACTAACGGAGAGTTTTTATCGGGATTGAGAGCTTCGCCCTTCTCTTTCAAGCAAGGGGGAGTGTCACGTGCTCTTTCCTCCAAAAACACAACTCTCTTAACTAAAAATAAAGTAAAGGCAAAGGGAAGATAAGGAAAGTGCTGAATTTTTATATATTTGAATAAGTAGAAAATAACTAAGTACAAATGGAAACAAAACAAAGCTCAATAAAGGAATGTAAAGTGCTCGGGATTTAAAAACGAAAAGCAACTAATGAAAGCAACTCAAAAGTACTTAGAAAGCAATAAAGAAACACTAAAAATGATCAAGAGAAGGAAGCAAGGCTTGATGAATTTGGTGGAGAAGTTGCTGGAATTTATAGCTGTGCAGACTTGGTTAGGTAGGTCCTAAAACGATGGTGAATCACCCATTTCCAACTCTTTTGACTGACCAAACCGTGCTCAAACTGATAGTGGAACACTTCTTCTACACGTATGCATCGGTTGGAACCACCAAAACGCATTGGAAGACGCGTTTCATTAAGGGCAAAGTTGGAAGAAAACCAATTTTTCTGCAGGCACGCAGGCGCCTGGCACCTCCCACGTAGGTTTTTCCGTCTTTTTGCTTCTTTTGATTAATTTGCACTCCCAAATGGTCCTAAAATGTCATAAATACAATATAAGCCAACCACAAACCATAATATATGAATTTTGCATGAATTGGAACTCAAACGACCGAGAAGAAGTCCGAAACAAAGTTAAAACATAGTAAAAACAGCATCTAAAACCTTCTTTTTACGCATGTAAACAAGCGTAATCACAAAGTAAGAGTTTAGGGCAACACACCCAACATTGTGTGCAAGGTCTTGAAATTGCGTCCAGCGCAATTTGGGCCGAATTTTTCACTTTCTTTGTTTTCTTCAATACTTTGGTGAAGCATACCTCTTCTTCTGAGTTCTCTGTAGCAACAATGAAATTCGGATTAGAAACATTCATACTCGAAAAAGAAAGGGACACACCTTTTGAAGAAGAGAAAGATGACTCCTCCATGGCTTCATTTGGGACCCAGATGCTCCTTCTTGCACTTGAACAGTGGCCTCTCCTCATCTTGCTGTGACACCGGAGTATGCATACGCACTTCAAAATGTGAAATGTCATCATGTCCTTCTTCGTCCTCACACTTTTCTCCATGGACTTCTTAGGGTAAATCTTCAAGATCCTCATCATCTCTAATAGCATCCAACCTTCCCTGAGGTTCCATACTGTTTCCATCATCCTCTAATGGATCTTATCTCGTTGTTTCATTCAAGGCCACCAAATTTTCGATGATTTTTGAGTTCATCTTTTCCTGTTCTAAACCATGAAAAACTAAAGGTTTTTTTAGTCAAAGTGAGATTTGGAAAATTTGGAGACGAAATACCTTGTAGTGTGACTGGTGGAGTGTTCTCCAAAATTGCGCCAGGCGCAGTTTCGTAGTGAATTTTGATCGTAACTGAATCCGAGTGTTCTAGTGGCTCAGTATCGTGCTCGGAGTCACCACTAACCTGTTATTCCCCTTCTATACCAACATTAACAGCAATAGAGGGTGGAATGGATAACTCTAAAGACTCAGATACGAAGTCGTTTTTAGGGAAATCCAACCTATGACGATTATTCATACCATCTAATGCAATTTGTATTTCTTCACTCAATTTCTTTGAATTTTCCATAAATCTTTGCCATTTTTCATTTAATTCCGCTATCTTGTCACAAATATCCTCATGTCCTTTAATCCGAATCTCTCTTTTCTTATCTTCAATATCAAATTTTTCATTCATTTTAGCAATATTAACTTATAAATTCTCATTTTCAGAATCTTTTCCACCCACATATTGATTTTTTCTAAGGTAGACCTTTCTAAATTCTTCTAATTTCTTTTCCTTATGGTCTCCTTCATGAATCCTAGCAAAATTAGTCTTTTAATTCATTTTTCAAAACTTTCACTACTCAGGGATTGATTCTTTGTAGGTGACATTCTCAAAACTTCATATAATCCTTTCATTAGAGATAAGATGAGGTTCAAGAGGAATCAAACCTGGTGGAGTAGGTTGTGGTAACATGACCTTCTCCTTCCCTTTCTATTTGTCGCATGGCTTGGAGGAAGAAGACCCTTCCATAGAATGTTGGTATTTTGCTCACAACAAAACGAAAAACTCAACCTACACTTGCCGAAAATAAGAGGGGTATGAGAAATTTGAGGGATTCTTGAATATTTGGTGGAAAATTTTTGAAAAGAAGTTGGAGATTTTGGGAGAGGAAAATGCAAATGGAGAGGGGAAATTAAGGTTTTTGTTTTTGTTTTTTCATTTAAAACAACCTAGGGTTTAAACAAAGGGTCTTTTATGTTTTCAAGTAGCCGAAAACCCATTTAAAATTAACCCAACAGAAGCCCACGAAAATCTTCATTTGCAAATTTCAAAATCTCCTTTTTTTTCCTCTTAAATTGTGCTTGGCACAATCTTGGAGTGGGACAAATATTGACCCTGCAAAATTCAAATGAAAAAGCAAAAATTAGATTTGAAATATACACAAAAAAGCATAACTAAAGGTGTAAAAATTTCGCAAAAATAAGACAAAAAATATTTTACATAAAAAACGCCCTTAACACCGACAGAGGGACTAAACTTACTGTTTTCTCATAGGTCTTTCACCATATGCTCACCAAAGTATTGCTTCACTCGATGCTCATTTACTTTGAAAATATTACCTTTCGAATCTCTTAAATCCACAGCTCCATGTGGATAGTTCAACTAGACATGGTCCCGACCATCTAAACTTTAGCTTACTTGGGAACAACCTTAACCGAGAATTGAATAATAATACTAAGTCTTCTGGTTCCAAATTCTTATCCATTATTTTCTTATTGTGCCATTTTTTAGCTTGTTCGTTATACATCCTAGCATTTTCATAAGAAAACTGACAAAACTCATCCAACTCGTTTAACTATAGCAACCTTGCTTCACCTACAGCAGAAAAATCAAAATTCAGTTTCTACGTAGCCCAAAATGCTATATGCTCTAATTTAAGCGAAAGATGACAAGTCATACAAAAATAAATGCGATATTGGGACATACCTAATGGAGTTTTATATGCAGTTCTATTTGCCCATAACGCGTCATCAAGTCTAATGGCCCAATCTTTTCTATTCAAATTCACAGAGTTTTTCTAAAATTGATTTTTATTGCCCTATTTGATATTTATGCTAGACCATTAGTCTGAGGGTGATAGGAAGTAGAAATCTTATGATGGATGTTATACTTTTTTAACAAATTACTCACTACTCTATTTAAAAAAGTGCATGCCCTCATGACTAATCAAACATCTAGGTGTACCATATCAGCTTAAAGAATCGGATTAAGAACTTCTCCTGCTCGATTTGCTACTTCACTAGCCATATCTTCGTTCACAAGTGGATCTTATGGAGGTGGAGGATCTCGTGGAGGACGTGGATTTCGATTCATCTTGATGGTTTCTTCTTCAACTTCTTCAACTACTTCAACTTCATTCTCTTTTTGATTTTCTTTTTCTTTTCTTAACCTCTGCTCACGCTTTCTCCTTTTAAGGGTTCTTTCAATTTCTGGATCAAAGTTTAACCAACTAGACCTTGTGCTCATACACAACTCTCTTAGAGGTTAGATATAACAATTAGTCTCAAGACAGAGGTATGCAACAATCATAATATGAAACAACACTAAAAAAGAATAAGATTTGAAAAATTAAGTCCCCGGAAACGGCGCCAAAAACTTGTTGGAACTTTCTTTATCTTTAAAAGATAAGAAACATGTGGCGTACATGGTCACAAGTAATACTTGGGAGTAATCTAAGGTCAAATTCTCAGGGACTCGTGCTTTCAAAATCAAGTAATGAAACGAAATGGCTAAAAAAATGCAATTGTGGTTTATGAAAAAAATGGTGAAAAATATTGTTGTTTAGGATTGCAAATATCAAGCAATTTTATAAAACACAACCTCTCTACTTCCTACCTTAGTTTTGATAGAAAATATGGAAGATACACACTTTGGGGAAATTGCGCTAGCCACAATCCAGCTAAACTTGGGAATATGAGTTCTACTCTTTCACGAATAGCTTTTGGTTACTGTAGAGCCTAGGGTAACTATTGGGACTTTCTCTACCTTCAAAAAGATTAGAGACTCGTGCAAGCGTACACGGTCACAAGTAATACTCGTAAGTAATCCAATGTCGAATCTCCAAGGACTTGTTGCTTTTCAAAACAGTTTTTAAGAAGTGAACGGTTCAAATATGCAATTGTGGTTTATGAAGAAAATAGTGGTGAAATATTGTTTTTTGGGGTTTTAACTAACAAGCAATCTAATAAAATTCAACCTCTTTACCTCCTACCTTAGTTTTGATGCAAAACATGGAAAACACACTATGTTGGAGAAATTGTGCCAGGCGCAATTCCTGACTTTTCTTCGGATTTGAGTTCTACTCTTTCACTACCGCTTTTGGTTGCTGCAGAGGCTAGGGTAACCTACAATCATATGCCTATGTGTGATTACAATCCTAGAGTATATCTACCAACTCATTTGTATTATGGGTCAGAGGGCCTATGTCTAGGACCATATTTTATGTAATAATGCCTAAGTTATATCCCATATTGGTTTCCTATTATTTTACCTAACTCACCTTTCCCAAAGTCAGGCTTTGGTGTATAAATCCAGTTCCCACCAGCTGAATGGAAAAAAGATGTAATGAGAAGTTTTTAGAAACCAACCCAAAAAGATGCAAGGCGCAATCTGGCCAAAAATCCCGAGCGTGTTGAGAATCAAATCATTTTGACTAACACATTCCACAAAGAGGTTGATAAATAATTTAGAACATAATTAAAGGAAAGTAAATGCACGAAAACATAAAGAAAGTATTTTTCATTGAATTTAAATGAATAAATAAGCCGTACAAGGAGTTCTAGTTTGACCCTCTTCTCTCTCGAGCGTGAGGGGAGTTGAAACTCGCTAAAGAACTTTAAAAGAACAGAATGAACAAAGAACGGAAGTAAGCACTTGAATTAAAAGAAATACAAAAGGTAAAAGGGTGAAAAACAAAGAAATGAACAACTAGAACATAACATAAACCTTAAAAACGTGTTCTACAACTAGATAGCAACTAAAAGAAGATGAAATGAAGCTTGGAACGGATGAATTTCTCCTGGAGGGATGACTTCCTTTTATAGCACCATAGGTTGGTTGAAACTCCCCTCCATTTTAGGTGGAAATGGGTTTAGATTCACTTAACCACCTCACTTGGACTTGGACTCACGGTTTTGAACATGTGGAAAAGGTCCTCCTTGCCCTTTATTAATCAAAACGTGCGTTTTGCCATTTTGTTCTAAAAAACTGCTCGCGGCACAATTATGCAAAAACAGATTTCTGTTATTTTCTTCCAACTTTGACCGCATTTTTCTCATATTTTTCCTAAAGTACCATAGTTTGACTTTTATGCAGAAATAATCTATGCATGTTCTACTTTAAAAATATACGGTTCTTTTTGGCAAATAATGATGGGAAAAGGGTAAAAAACGTGGTCAAACAGGCCTACCAACACATGTTTCTGTAGTAAAAAGTCAACCCTAACACACCCCCAAACTTAGCCATTTGCTTGTCCTCAAGCAAAAATAACAACAACAAATCTAAAACAATCAACATGATAAAAAGATGAATGAGCAACAATCCAAAGGTTCTAAGTAAATAAATCATATACATCTCAGGAAAGGGTTTACAGGCTAAACGTCCTAACTTTACTTTCAAGCCAATATACCATAATCCATCATTTGTTTTGAAAATAAAAATGATTCTAAATCTCCTTCTTTTCTAAAACACAAAACTCTTTACAAAACCAAGGAATATGCACACTTCCGTTTTGATTCAAAAAGTTTTACATCAAGAAGACAAGTGGACCGACTACTAGCCCCTGAGGTTTTCCACAAACTAACATCGGTTTTCAACCATAGTCACTCATAGAAACTTGTTGGTAGAAACCCGACATAAAATGATGTCGACAATGGTTTTCACAAAGTCACCTTAATATGTAGGCTACTAGACTCCAAGATGCTAACACCACCCATTTAAAGATAAATGAATGTCTATAGTGGGACTCGTGAAAATAAGTGCGTTTTCTTTCCTCTCATGTTTCTTACCACTCTTGTCTTTCTCTCACTTTTATTTTTCTTTTCTTTCCCCCACTCTTATTTTCTCTCCAGACTCTTTTTTGACTTGCTTTTCTTCTTTTGTACTTTTTTCATACTCTTTATTTCAAAAAAAATTTCTTGCATATGACTCTTTTTACATAAGTTGCTTGCATTTTCTTGTTGACTCTTTTTCAAAACATAAAAAACATTTTTTTTCTAAATTAAAAAGACACACACTGTCACCCCAAAACTTAAGGGAAATAGTGTCCTTACTGGGGAAAGAAATTTTGAGAGATGCAAAATTTTGGCACAAAAAGGGCAAGGACTTCCAAAGCATTGAAAAAGTTGAGGTTTCAAACAAAAAAGAAGCAGAACACAGTTTTATAACCAAAACAAAAAACATGGAAAATGACTCATGGCTTTATCATAAAACTAGGAAATCTAACATATTCATGCCCTTAATAATCCTCATCGACATGATACAAAAACAAAGAACCAACGAAAGCATATCATTAAAAAGATGAACATGTTGAGAATTTAGAAAAGATGCATTGAAGAAGCTAAGGACAAGCTAGCAGCTAGAACAAGGAAGCATGCAAGCTTGAACTTTAAACATATGCAAAAACACACTTTAAACATTCCTAAAGCACAACATCCCAACAAGTAACCTACAACTAAAACTAAGTGAAACAACCTATCATGCAAACTAAAAACACAAAAGCAACCTACACAACCTAATATGCAAACTAAACTAAACGACTAAACAACCTAACATACAAAATCAAGATCCAAATATCAAAGCAAAGAGAGGGAGATACTCCCCTCGTCATCATCTGAAGATTCATCATCGGTGGAATCGGTAGGAAGATGGGAAGAAGATGGTAAGTCGGCCGCAAGCTCATCGGGGAAAGAAGGTGCTTCATCACTGTATATCTTCTTGAGGAACACACATGTGGCATGTTGAGTAACCAAAAGAAGCTCGTACTTCTGCTTAAGTTCATCATATTGCTCCCTAGTCACCACCCCTCGGGTCTCGGGATCTGCGGTGGTAATGGGAGAATCTTCCTCTCGAACAATCGAATATCCCTGAACTCTCCTTAAGGATGTGAACAACTTCTTGGGCGTCACTACATTGGCATCATCGGCCTTCATTCCTGCCTGCAAGCATAACTCAGTTATTAGTCCAGGAAAAACAAGGGGACCTACCATTTTCTCGAAGCAACTCCGTTTCTCGTTCCTTAGGAGCTCCAAAGTTGAACTTAATGCCCTTCATAAGGATATACACCATCATCGCCCTATTGCACTTAATGGAGGAATCGTGAGAAGTGGGGATCAACCGGTTTTTTACCACATACGTCCAAACCGTCGCTTGCTCATTGATGTCAAGGGGCTTTAAGGAAAGCTTCCCCGTGGTTGAGAGGGTCCAAGTCCTGTTTGATCTACAAATAAGCCTACATGCCTCCTCTGCTTGCTCGTTCGATGGATGCACCAAAATTTCATTACCTAGTGCATTAAAGACATCCAACAAACCATAGTGACTATTAACAATGGAAGGCGAGAATTTTACCACTTTACCCCGTACTCTCACTACATCCTCTCGATTTGGGTTGATGGTAGCATAAAACTCTTTTACCAAGGCCTCGGATACATGCGTAGTTGGGGTAAACAACGTCTCCCAACCATTCTTCGCAAGTTTCCTCCTAACATATTCTGGCACCGGCTCCTGGCCTCATCAAAGCCCCTTTCAAGTAGGATATAACGTGCTGTGAAGTTGGGCCTCCTCACCTCCAATCTCACCCTTTTGACTCTTGATGTTGTTTATTCAAGATGTCTTAACAATGACGGGTACATGCCTATATATAGGCTAAGGCCTTTGGCCTTTTAAGGAAAATAAAAAATTAAAAAGAAAATAAAAAAATGATAAATTCATAAAATGTCTAAAACTTGCCTAAAGATGAAATTTAAAATTGTTAAATAAAAAGAAATAAAACAAAATCAAATCCCATCAAATAATCCAAAATAATAAGGAAATGTTTTCCTTATTTGCAATTGGTTGGGTGGCAAGGCATGGTTGGGCAACAAGGCATGGCTGGCGCATGCGGGGCAGGGCTGACACAATGAACACGCGCATAGGAGGCAATCTGGAGCGCTGGGCGCTGGGGTGGGGTGCGCTGGGTGTTGAGGCGTGTTGGGCGTGCGGACGCTGGGCGATGGTGCTGGCGTGGGCACACAATGGAGCGTGCTGACGCTGGGTGCTGGGCGCTGGCGGGGGGGGGGGGGGGGGTGTAGCAGGGCGTTGACGGGTGTGCAATGCGCGTGGGTGTTGGAGCTGGGGGTAGCAGGGGTGCTAGTGGCGCGCGCATGGACGCTAGTGGCGGCAGGGGCGCGTGGGCGCTTAAGCGTGTAGGGGTGCTGGCGTGCGGGTGCGGGCGACAGGTCATGGTGTGCAGGCGTGTGTGGCTGGTAGCGCACATAGGGCACAGGCGCTGTGAGGTTAGTAGGCATTGGCGTGCGGAGCAGGGGAGGCGTTGCGAGGTTATCGGCACGTCGGTGTGCGCGGCAGGGGCGCACGCGGAAGGGCGTACGTCTGGCGATGCTTGCGTGCGAGTGACCTGTGTGCATTGCAAGACACATTCGTGCCATCGGTTCTTCACTTGGTTGCACATCGATGAGATACCTATGTTGGATCTTGGTGCCTTCATTCCCTTCTTCTTGTATGGAGCCAATATGGTATTGCACGTATTTCTCCATGGCTCCTTGAAGCTTTTTGGCTCGGGCTCTCGTGATTGGTCCTTGTGGTAAGCTTGGTGGCTTTATGATGACATCATTAACATTCTTCTCTTTCGAGCGAGAAGAGACTGTAAACTAGCTTAAAAACTTTAAATGAACAGAATAGATGAAGAATGAAAGTAAGAACTTGAATTAAAAGAGAAACAACAAGTAGAAGTTCAAAAGTACAAGAAATAACAACTAAAACATAACTCTCATGAACTCTAAAGCTAATAAACAAAAACTAAAGCTAAGAATGACTGAATTTGAGATGAAAAAGGGATGATGAAGTGCTGATGGAGGGGCTCCTTTATATAGGCCTTCAAAGAGGTTGAACTTCCACCAATTTAGGAAGAAATGTGTTAAGATTCTTCAAACAACCTCTCCTTGATTTGGACTGCACGAGTTTGCCTCGTTTAAACATATTTGAAATGACTCCCTTGCCTTTGATTAAGTGAAACACACGTTTTGAAGATATTGACCACCAAAATTGCGCCAGGAACAATTCCTGCAAAACTCTTCCAACTTTGACCACATTTTCTTACATTTTTCCGAAGTACCATATATTGCAAATATATAGAATTGTTTTACGCATGTTTTACTTTAGGAATATGTAAGCCCTTTTAGCTAATAATGATGGGAAATGGTTCGTTTTTATGGTCAAACAGGCCTATCCAGTCACATTTCTACAGCAAAAAGTCAACCATAACAAGGACCACTCAAGACGCTGCTGCAATCCCTATATGTGGGGAAGTGTGAAGCAGAGGATGTCGATTGTCCTCATTGGCCCCTAGCGTCGCATACCGCTCCCCTGTGGATGCCTCAGATAGGGGAACTTCCCTCTCTATTGATCTCTCTCTCTCGATATATAATCAAGAGAGCAACCATAACGAAGGTAAACCGCATTTTTCCTATACAACACCTTGGGAAGATGAAGCACACACTCTCACCCTCGAGATTATTGTTTTCTTATTCTTTATGCTCCATACTCGTTTCCACCCTATTTGAGTTTTAACTTAAGCATCGGAGTGCATTATCCAGAGTACCACACTAGTATTACATTTCTGTGTGCAGACATCAAGAATTTGGAGAAGAAAACGTATGTGGCAACTACATGGACCTCACCCAATACCCAACATGAAAAATTTATTGTCGTCTGAAAACTTCTCAAAAGGGAGTTATTTTGATAGAATTCTAGGTTAATGGGAAGGTCCTAGTCATAATAGCATCACATTTGAATCCTTCTTTTGTAATAACTATAAAAGTTTTGGCTTAATTCTTGCTATTTTTTTTTTTGGCTTTTCTTGCAGGAATTTGTGAGTACCACATGTGAAGTAGCTTAATTAGGCAACAAGGCTAGAGCATTATTTTAGCATGAATTTATGGGTAGCATAGTAATTGCTTTTTACGCGAATTTTACCTAACGTCTATATTGCTGATATCCGTTGCCCTACATTTTAGGAGCAATTTAAGACACTCATGTTACCTAGTTGCCACAACAGACCCTAATGGAAAATATTGTCCAAAACTAGAAAAAAGAGAGAAAATAGATATACCATTTTTTGCTAGAGCTGATGGAGGAAAGGGAATGTAACACCCCAGGCCCAGGATTCGGAATCCGGTTTCGGCACCTCTCTGCCCTGGCATTCCCTTGCGACTTGGCTGCGCCACCGTCAAGTCCTAAGCCACTTAGAAAAGCATAGACTGCCCCTACAGACCAACACGAGTCCTTCCAGCATGCTTTGTCCTCACTCACATGCTTCCTAGTAAAGCAACTAGGAGGTCACCCAACCTAAGATTGCTCTAGCCACAGAAAAGGAAGGTGCACCTTGTTGGTATAGGTAGTGACTATCAATTCTTTTTAACCCTTTATTGACCATTCTTCAATAATCTCAGGATCCCTCTCATTCGGATGTGGTATCGGTTCATTCATGTACCCCTCCTCTCGGGCGTCACATGCCCACCAGCTTCCGCCTTGGTTCGTCCCCGAACCACATCTTACTGGGAGAGGTTCCGCTCTGATACCATCTGTAACACCCCAGGCCCAGGATTCGGAATCCGGTTTCGGCACCTCTCTGCCCTGGCATTCCCCTGCGACCTGGCTGCGCCACCGTCAAGTTCTAAGCCACTTAGAAGAGCATAGACTGCCCCTACAGACCAACACGAGTCCTTCCAGCATGCTTTGTCCTCACTCACATGCTTCCTAGTATCAGAAGGACCATTAGCTATGCTGTGTACAATTAATTTCTTTTAGTTAGGATAGTTGTGGCCATTTAATGTTGTAGTTGAGTTGGTAGTGGCTGGTTTTGTTTAGTTTTATTGTCTAAAGGATGTTGTAAGGTTGCCGATTCATTATTCTTTTAGAGCATTAATTTTGTTAGCCTCTTGAACTACGGGATTGTAATCTATTTAGGATATTTATGAATACATTTGTTTAAGTTGATCGTACTTGAATTAGCTTTTGCTTCATTGCCATTCGAGATGTTAATATTCATTTAGTGGATGGTTTATAGTTAGTAAGGTTTCCTTGAAGGGTTTGGTTAATGTGAAGTCGGTATTAAATGGTTTATCTGTATAGGATTGAGTTTCTCTTAAAACATTAGTGTTGTTGTTCTAATTGTTCAAGCTCTCGTGAGTGTGGGAAATCAAAGTAGTGCAGCAGAAGCGTGGTAGTTTTATTGCTTAGTGTTGTTGTGAGGAAAATTCTCTTGTTTATGCGAAAATTTTAGGTAGGCTTAGTAACGGTCCCTGTTTGGAAATGGTGAAATTCCTGGGGCGTTACAGGGAAAGACCACTAGTTTTCAGAAGAATGTGGAGGTCTCAGTGTTGACTCCTGCTATTGTTATGAGAATGAGTGGTTTCATCCTCCTTTCTTTTTTATTTTCCCCCACACCCATTAGCTAAATCCCATTTTCGTGGGAGGTTTCAAGCTGTAAACTATGAACAATGGATGTTGTAGTATGATTATAATTATGTTGGCCAACATTTTATGTTAGCTCTTTTAAGATTTAGAAAAATATAAGAGATGATTGTTTGGCTCTATTTTAGGTTACTCTACATTTTTTTGATGGATTATGAATGCTTAGGAATAAGGTTCACCTAACCTTGCATATAGAGTCTAGCAACGAAAGTTGTGAACAAGTCACTATTTGGGCGTTCCAGAAGGAAACCATGTTGGTTTGAGCATTAGTTGGAAATCGATGATAGATCATCTGTTGAGACACGCAACTACAGTACAGTAAATCTCCCCTGTTTCCATTCCACTTTACAAGTTTTCCCTTATGATAAGTTTCTGTGTCCCAACATTTCTTATTTCTAGTCCTTTAGTTATTTCAAGTTTATTTTACGTATTTGTTGCTCATTTCCTATTAATTGTAGTTAATGTTCCCGAATCTTATTGAAGGGATCAAATCCCGCAGCGGAAGCGTGTGAATTCTGTTGCTTCGATTATGTTTTAGAAATACAACAAAGAAAAGACATAAGTATTATAAAAACGAATTAGGGTAACCTACCTTTAAAAACTGTTCTTCAACGAGCGCACCAACACCGACAAAAGCCTTCCCCACTATTATTTTGGCAAGGAACGATTTGTGGGAACCGTCTTTTGAAAAGTGGGGGACTTTTTGAGAGAGAGCTTTTTGAAAGAAACTGGTCAACCTTGAACAAAACCACAATTTTCTATTTATAGAGAGAGAAGAGTGGGGAGGAAGCAAACTCTCCACTCACCATCTTCCTACTTCCTTGAAAAATGCAAGGGAGTATGTTGTTAATTAAATTAAAACCAATTTAATTTTAATTAAATTAATTAATTAATTATTTGATGTGATCATAATGGACTCCAAGCTTTAAGTCCCAACCTACATCAACAAGGAAGAAGAGCTAGAAGTAAGACCCCTAGAAAGAACAAGACTTCATTGGACCCAATAACTAATTTTGTTCATTTTGAAGCCCAATGAAGAACCAACAAGGGTCAAGAGGAAGAGAGGAGTTGAGGAGAGGCCAAGTGAACGGCCACATCTCAAGGACATGCCTATCGGTAGGCCAATGACATGCCCTATGTGCCCGGACACGCAAAGCGGTCACGCGCCATCGCACGCTCATGCACGACAGCGCCTGCCCGCAGACATGCGACGAATGCCTTACACGTGCGCACCCTATTCTGCTTCCTCACAACTATGAGAAAATTAGTGCAAGTATACACTAAATAATCAATTGTAATACCAGACAAGGTCGTCTGCACAGGGATTAGAATTAAACTTCGACTTAACAGTTCAGAATACCAGGAAGTAAAACAAAAATGGTTTGATTGAAGTATTGTAATTGTTATTAAAATAAATTGCAAAAACAATAAAATAAGACAGCTACAGAGATCTTGCGGTACGCTGCTAGAGCATCCAACATATATAACAAATAGATTGAGATGAACAGTCGATTTAAATGTGAATTGAGGGGGATTCGCTCAAATGTTTTCACCTTGTTGGTAACTATGCTGTAGCAAACCAAAGATACTGAATGCCCAAACCGTCATGGTTCTCTCCCAAGAAAACATGCTTTAATCCAACTCTCGTTGTAATGAAAGCAAGCAATAAAAGCAGTCTATAAGCACAATAGGGTGAGTCTCATCCCTGAGGACTCACAATCCTACTTCAAAGAGAGGAATCTAAAGCTAATAGAAGCAATCACACTCAACAAGAACTCTCCCGAGCCTCAAGCAAGCAAACACACGAATAAAGTTGACCAAACAAAATCAGTGAGATGGAAGAATAAAAACACTTCTATTAAAATAGTATTTAAGGTGACTAAAGCACAGTAAACAAAAAGGTTACAACAAGCTTGTCTCCCCCGAATGTGGGGTTTAGTTCATAACGAAAGAAAAGAAACGAGTGGGTAGAAGAGAAATGGGTTCCATTGGTGCAGTAGACAGTAGGGAGATGAAAGCTTCCTCAGCACCAGAATGATGACACCAAGGAAAACCAGCCACGCCTTCAGCTCATTCTTCGATGAAAGAGGGTGACAAGATAAGGGGAATGTTCTCTAAAATCAATGTTCTAATTTTGATTCTCTGTTTTACCCCCTTTTTTTGCGGTTAGGGTATCATTTTTTTATATATCATGTCCTTAAAAATTAGGGCACCCCCTAGAAGCTGTATGGATGCAATGAAAAACCGATGTGAAGAGTTATAACGTAGTCACTAGCACTAGAGCATCTCGGCGACCTTAAGCTCAAGCATAGATCCATCTTCCAGCCACGCTCCAGCAACACTCTAGGTAGAATTCACAGCACTCAGCTTGTTCTTTCCCAAATTCTACGATTCATGTTCAAAAACATCAATAATTAAGCATAATCATTCAAAATGAGTGAATAGAGAATTATAACAGCTCACGGACCTAGCTAGATGATTTCTATTCTTTTCGATGGTATTTTAATAAGGATCATCACATTTTTGCACATATATAAACCTAATTAGGCCACAAAACACTCTCTTATTGAGAGTTATCACGCCCCTGCAACTATCAGGCGCTAACCTTGCAACGCGCCCCAAGTGCGCGCTAGCCCCATGCACACGCCCACGCCCACTCAACCTGCCACAGTGCTATTGGGTGTGTTGCCCTAAACTCGTAGTTTGTATTTTGTAAAAACAAATGTCTATTTAATAAAGTTTTATTCAATAAATTTGTTGTTGAATCATAGCTTTGCATTGTCCAAAATCCAATAAACTAATCATCTAAGGTTATTTATGATGTAATCAGGACAGTATATATACTAGGTATATAGTTGATATACGGGGTATATATTTGATATACCCCTGATATATGAATGGATAATGTCCCATGAATAACTTAAAGAGTTTATAGTATATGGATAAGGCTGGGTACCTTATCCTGGCAACACTATGGATACGGCCCACTCTGTAAAGGTTACAGACGACTCGATCCAGGTCGTTCGTGTGGAGACATGCGAGTGTGGGTATCCTATACAATGAGTTTGTATAAGACCGGACCACGAAATAGGCAATCTTTAGATGTAACACCGTTAACTAATATGTTGCTATTTCTTAGGATGAACAGGCAACTTATTCTCAATCCTGAGTGAGTTATGGACTCCTGCCCATGAGGACTCGTCCTTTGATCTGTATGGGTGAGAGTGGCCCGAGTCGCCGACTCAACATTCCTACCATTTTGGGGACGAGACCGACTGGGGAGCTGGGAACATAACTTCACAAGATGGAATTCATTCCTCCCCGACTTTAGGGGAGTAGATGAGTGTTCCCTTAAATGCTGACTCAGGGACTTGAACAAGGGGCCCTACCCTCTCATTGGCCGAGAGGGACTTCCGGTTATTGGTTGGACCATAACCGGGTTGTTCATTAGAGGAGTAGTTATGTTTAAGGAGAAAGATGTAACTCAAGGGTAAAAAGATAATTTGGCCCAACTTGAGTTACGAACACTCGTGAAGGATTGACTCGTCATTAATGGTCGTATATCCGTAGACACGAAAACATTCTGCAATGAAAAGAGTGCAACTGTGGGTCTTTAGTGGAATGACCCGTAGTTAACGAATCTTGATTAACTCGGTCAATGAGTTTGACCGATTAATCTCGCATCGTTGGAGCTTCTGATCTGTAGATCCATTAGGTCCCCTTGCTAGCTCATAACGGGTAAAACGAGGATCAAGTTTTTGGAAGAATTTGAAATGTTGAAATTAGTTAAGGGATTATATGTATATTGATACATTATAATATATAGTTAATTATAAATTAAAACTATATATTATGAGAGAAATTATTTGAATGAGATTCAAATAAAATTAATATGAATAAGATTCATGTTAAAACTATAGGTTAAAAATAATGTGCATAAGATGTACATTAGAACTATAGGTTATACTAGAGAAATGTTATAGAATATGATTCTATTTTTACGATAAATAATTAAATGTTAATTATTTATTTGATTAATATATATATGTTAATTAATTATTAATTGGATTAATAATTAATAATTATTTATTAATTAATATGATTAATTAATAAATTATTTTTATATTTTAATTATTATATATATATTAATAATTATTTATAAATATATATATATATATATTATTAATATTAATTATATTAATATAATAATAATATTATTAAACTCCCCTGCAAAATTGCAGGAGAGTGGGAGGTTTTGTGACGTGGGGAGTTAGCCCACGTCACCCTTCTTCTTCTTCTCCAAGTGTTGGAGAATGGGAGGAGCAGGGTTTTACAGAACAGAAAAAAAAACTCCCATCTTTTTTTCTCTCAAAATTCTCAATCTCTCCCTCTCTTCTATCAGGGTGCTACCACAAGCACGATCCCTAGACCCAAGAGGATAGCGAGGAAGACGTAGTGGTGGTGTTCGTGGGAAACCGTAGAAGAAAAGTTCTTTGAAGGTATTTGGTTTCCCCTACATTTTCCTTCTTTGAAATTCAATTTTGTATCCCGAAAATCAGCAACGAAGATCCGCTTCCGCTCCAGGAATCACATCCCTTCAAGTGCCCCCTTGCGTGCCCGCTTACCCTCGCCCACCGCCCACCTAGTCCCAGTGCGCACCCTATGCTACCAACCCCTTGAATGCGCCTCCTCTTTTGCTATCGCCACCCCATAGGCACCCCACCCTTTGGCACAATACCTTTGCTTGTCGCCCATTTTAAGAACAATTTAGGAAATTGCTTTCCTATTTTATTTTAAAACAATTGGGAAATTTATTTTATTTAGATCTAGAAAGTATTTTCAATTTTAGGAAATGATTGTTTAATTTGTAAGAACTTTTTGATATACACATCGGAGGCTAAGGATCATAATACACTTAATGAAGCAATTTAACTAAAATAAGCATGCTGGAAAAATGATGAAAAAGTAAACAGGAAGTGATTAACTTTACACCTTTGAAGACCTTCACTATAACTTCTTTTCGTAACTCAATGGGACCACCAACGGCAAATCCGTGCTATCCTCGGGATGATGAACACGGTTGTGGGACCGAATTTTGAGTGAAAGCAAAGGGAAAGCAATAATGGCTAGGAGAAAACAATAGAAATTTGAGTGGAAAAATTCTGCACTTATGCAAGGAAGCATTAGCCTTCTCCAAGTAATTTTCATCACCTATATAAAGACCAAATGCATGCAAGGACAAGCTTTTCATGCCTTTCACTTCAAACCAAGATAGGTGTGATTGCCTTTAAGAAACACTTCAAAAACCACTTAGTGGGAAAATCCAACTTTGAAGTTGGATTTTTCCACTAACTTATTTTTAAATAAAACTTTTATAAAACTAATTTTATATAAAAATAAAAATTGAAATATCAATTTTCTATTAAAACAAAAACCAAGCCAAATTAATATCTCATATTAATTGGTCTTTGACACCTAAGCTTGATTAATCACATTAATCAAATTACAACTGTAATGCCCCAGGCCCAAGATTCACGAGTCTTTCCAGCATGCTTTGTCCTCACTCACATGCTTCCTAATAAACCAACTAGGAGGTCACCCAACCTAAGATTGCACACGAGTCTTTTCCTCACTCACATGCTTCCTAGTAAAGCAACTAGGAGGTCACCCAACCTAAGATTGCTCCAAGCCAAGCACGCTTAACTTTGGATTTCTTACGATTGAGCCACCGAAAAGGAAGGTGCACCTTGTTTGTATAGGTAATGACTATCAATTCTTTTAAGCCTTTCTTGACCATTCTTCAATAATCTCAGGATCCTTCTCATTCGGATGTGGTATTGGTTCATTCATATACCCCTCCTCTCGGGCGTCACAACAACTCTTTTTCATGCTTTAAACTTATTTGAAACTAATTTAAATAAGTCATACTCCCCAAAATAATTAATTCTCAATCAACGAATGTTAATTAATTTTCATACAATATTCCCTAAAAAACTGAATTTGAACCGTTCAAATTCTTGCTTCACCTAGTTCATCAATTTTATCCTTTATGAGCTAGCATGGAGCCCCGATGGACCTACAGATCATGGGCTTTAACGATTCGAGACTAACTGGTCAAACTCTTTAACTTAGTTAATCAACATTCGTTAACTAACAGGACTGTCCAATATAGCCTATAGATGCACTCCCCTCACTGTAGATATATTTGTGTCCATTCGATATAACCGTCATCGGTAAGTTGATCCTTTACAGGCCGTTCGTAACCTCAGCTAGCTCAAAAACTGTTTTACCTCTGAGTTATATCTTTTCTCCTTAAGTACCACTATCCCTCTAATGACCAATTGATTTAGGATCAAATCACTAAATCTAATTCCTCTCGAGCCAGTGAGAGGATGGGGCCCCTTGTTCAAGACTCGGGATCAGCCCTTAAGGGAACAACCTCTCTAATATCCCTAAATCGGGTAGGAGTGAATTACGTCTTGCTAATTCTATGTCCCCAGCTATCTACCTAGTCTTATCCCTCAACTGGGAGGCATATTCAACAGTGCTGATGAGCTTACTATCATCTATGCAGATCAAGGGAGAATCCTGAAAAAATAGGAGTTCATATACGGCTTAGGGTTTAGATCAAGTTATCTAAGTCATCGATAAACGAAATTAATTAGTGTTATCCGTAAACAGTGTTAATACGTAACAATGGCTATTCCAGGGTTAGTCTTACACAATCTCATTGTATAGAACACCCTGGCTCACATGTTCCTACATGAACGAATCAGGATCACTTCGTTTATGACACTTTACAACATTTGTAACAATCATAAAGCGGGCCGTATTCAATACTGTCTCCAGGAAAAAGTACCTAACTTGATCCATGTACTATAGACGGTTTAGGCTATTTACTTGAACTTTATCTAGTTTATCTCTCCACATAAAGTCCAAGTACTCATTATAATAGCCAATGGTTCGTAGTTTATTGGATTTAGAGTTATTAAAAAAAATCAGTTTCAGCACTTGTCTGAATAACCTCACATGTATTAATGTTCACTATTTACAAACTACGAGTATTAAGACAAAATACCAGACATAATTCTTATTTACCATAGAATTTAGGATTATTTTAATTTTACATATTTTCTTGTAAAGGCCATGGGCCTTAGCCTATAAATAGGCATGTTCCCTAATTGTTTTAGACACTTTTGATTTCATATAGAATTCGAAAATTGAGAGTTTTATCACCCTTGCATTGTGCAAACCCCCTCCCCCCAAATATCGATTTTCTTCGTGTGGTTGAACTTAGGATCTCATATTTTATCCCTCGAAGCATGCTTGTTTGGTTGGTCCTCAAACTCGTGGAGTGTTTATGACCTCAAACATAATGAGTAATCTGTCTGCTCAAGGTAACGACTGCAAAGGTACTCCCTCTAGCCCTTAACCTTTCGAGTTGAAACCACTTATACGATTGGGTTCAAGTGGCTATAGACTAAGATCGACCATACGCTTGAGTTTTTGCACATCATTTGGTATCAGAGCTAAGGCTTTAGAAATCAGATATATCTCTTTATTTTCTTGTCTTTATATTTCTGTTTTGCCTTTAGTTTTCATCATATTTGAAAAATCATAAAAAAAATTCATCCCTTTGTTCATGTCTTCTACGTGCCTTTTTGATCTATCATTCTTGCATAAGAATTACTGCTTTAAAGTATTCAAATCTTGTTTGTGTTTGTTCAACATAAAAAAGCTTTCCAATAAGCAATTTTTCACTTTAAACCGAGCCCTATAACCAAAGTTATCAAATTGAGTGAAACAAGTGCCATTCGAAAGATAATTGAGTGCTTTCCAGAGACAGCATAATTGAATAATTTGGATTTGTGGTCTAAAAGTTATCAATTTTTTTTTGGGCGTACTACTTTTTGGAAAATCTTGCAATAGCCGAGACTTCCCTGTGACAACTTCAACATTTCATATCTTGCTGACCTTTCTGTTGTTTATAGTCAAGTCTTATACCAAATTGAAGGTCTTTGAAAGAGCTTTCCAGGCACACGAAGGTTGCAGCCATCCAAGGACTGTAGTGAAAGTTATCGGTGATTAAAGAAAAAGTGTTCGGAAAGAAAAGTTTTTATATTTGGACAATTTTGGAGAAATTATTTGGACTATCAAATCTGGTAAAAATCGACTTATTTTTGGCAAGTAGTCCTATCTTTGGTTTATTATTTTGACCAAGTAGAACATCCTTAAAGAAGGAAGACAACTTCTAAGCCGACTAGGCCACCTGAAAGAACCTATTTGTGCAGCCCTAGATTTTTCTTTGAGATAGCAGCCTCTCCAAACGATTTTAAACCTAACAGTAGCCCAAGTAAGTTAAAATACTCATTGTACTACAAGTTGCCATTGGTTTGTGTTGGTTGTGTTGCCCTAAACTCGTAGTTTGTATTTATGTAGAAACAAATGTATATTCAATGAAGTTTTATTCAATAAATTTGTTGTTGAATTCATAGTATTGCATTGTCCAAAATCCAATAAACTAAACATCCAAGGTTAATTTCATGTAATCGGGACAGTATATATACTAGGTATATATTTGATATACTAGGTATATATTTGATATACCCCTGATATACGAGGTATATATTTGATATACCCCTGATATACGAGTGGATAATGTCCCGTGAATAACCTAAAGGGTCTATAGTATATGGATAAGGTTGGGTACCTTATCCTGGCAACACTATGGATATGGCCCACTTTGTAAATGCTACAGACGACTCGATCAAGGTCGTTCTTGTGGAGACATGCGAGTGGGAGTATCCTATAAAATGAGTTTGTATAAGACCGGACTGCGAAATAGACAATCTTTAGATGTAACGCCGTTGACTAACAGATTGCTATTTCATAATTATAGGCGCCAAAAACTTGACTAGGTGTTTATGCTGAACGCACGCGCTAAGCGTGGTAACAATTATATAGATGCAAGCGCACACCTGTCAGAGTAATATAAAATGGATGGAGTATCCAAGTATCGATCCTCAAGGACTTCTAAATAATTTCCAAACTCTAAAGTTTTAAAGAATAGTGAATGTTGAAATGAGTGATTCTTGTAAAATGGGAAGTGGTCACAAATAATGGTTTTGGATTTGGGATTTGGACTTATAATGATAAAACCTAGCCCGAACTACTTCAAGTTAGCCAACAAAGAATCAAGGACATGCTAAGGACAATATGCTTTTTACTTTAGAAACCAACGACTATGCTTCTCACTTGACTTATGTCTAAGCAAGTTCAAAGTCCTAAGACATTCCCTAATATGTCTATTATGAGATATATCTTAGTTTTAGGATAGAAATAGTCGCAACCTCGGGTTAAGGTCCTATGTCTAGGCTACTTAAGCGGAACCCTTATGTCTAAGGCGCTCCTCTCCTCGGTTTAACCACTCAACAATGCAAATAAGCAACCTTTTCAGTATTGACTTGTTAAGACTTACAGTGGCCTTCTCTAAATCCTGACTTTTTGGGAAAACATGTTGAGCAATGAATGGAAAGTAAAAACACTACTTCTTAGCAACTCTTTTTAGACATAAAAGGCTAACTATCCATAACCGGGCTAGAGACGGGAATTTAGAAAGACATATTGAAGAAAATACAGCAAGTAAAACGGTTGAATGTGGAATGCATGTGTGAAAAACAAAAGTTAACTAACGGAGAGTTTTTATCGGGATTGAGAGCTTCGCCCTTCTCTTTCAAGCAAGGGAGAGTGTCACGTGCTCTTTCCTCCAAAAACACAACTCTCTTAACTAAAAATAAAGTAAAGGCAAAGAGAGAATAAGCAAAGTGCTAGATTTTTATATATTTGAATAAGTAGAAAATGACTAAGTACAATTGGAAACAAAACAAGCTCAATAAAGGAATGTAAAATACTCGGGATTTAAAAACCAAAAGCAACTAATGAAAGCAACTCAAAAGTACTTAGAAAGCAACAAAGAAACACTAAAAATGATCAAGAGAAGGAAGCAAGGTTTGATGCATTTGGTGGAGAAGTTGCTGGAATTTATAGCTGTGCAGAATTGGTTAGGTAGGTCCTAAAACGATGGTGAATCACCCATTTCCAACTCTTTTGACTGACCAAATCGTGCTCAAACTGATAGTGGAACACTTCTTCTACACGTATGCATCGGTTGGAACCACCAAAACGCATTGGAAGACGCGTTTCATTAAGGGCAAAGTTGGAAGAAAAACTGTTTTTCTGCAGGCACCCCAGGCGCCTGGCGCCTCCCATGATACTTTTTCGTCTTTTTGCTTCTTTTGATTAATTTGTACTCCCAAATGGTCCTAAAATGTCATAAATACAATATAAGCCAACCACAAACCATAATATATGAATTTTGCATGAATTGGAACTCAAACGACCGAGAAAAATCCGAAACAGAGCTGAAACATAGTAAAAACAACATCTAAAACCTTCTTTTTACGCATGTAAACAAGCGTAATCAACGAGGATCAAGTTTTTGGAAGAATTTGAACTGTTCAAATTGCTCAAGGGAATATATGTATATTTATACATCATAATATATAGTTAATTCTAAATTAAAACTATATATGATGACATAAATTATTTGAATGAGATTCAAATAAAATTAATATGAATATGATTCATATTGAAACTATAGGTTAAAAATAATGTGCATAAGATACATTACAACTACAGGTCATATAAGAGAAATACTATAGAATATGATTCTATTTTTGTAATAAATAATTAAGGGTTAATTAATTATTTGATTTTTATATATATATATATTTATTTATTAATTGTTAGTTATATTAATAATTAATAATTATTTATTAATTAATTAAATAAAAAATATATATATATTAATTATATATATATTACATATTATTATTCATTAATAATTTTAATTAATATATAACTCCCCTGCAAAAATGCAGGGGTGTGGGGAGTTAAGTGACATGTGTTTGTTTTTGGTTTATTGTAGAAAAGTTATTCAGTAATAGAACAAGGAAAATACACAAAACTCCTAGCATCTCTCTCAAGCAATCTCTCTCAATTCTCCCTCTCGTTCCAAAGAAACGCTCCTACAAGCGTGTTCTCATTACCCAAGAGGATAGCTCGGAAGATTTGGTGGTGGTGTTCAGGTGGAAATTAACTTGAAGAAGAGTTCTTCAAAGGTAAAAAAACATTTTTCCCGTGTATTTTCATTTTTTAACGTTTGTTTCTGTTTTCTAAAAAAAATCATGAACGAAGATCCGCTTTAGCTCTGGGATTCACATCCCATCAATTTGAACCCCATCCGAGCTGTGTACATCACACACCCCTATCCCAAAGTTACACCTTGTGCAAGCCCACTGTTTTTGTTGGTAAGTGTCTTTTGTTTGTGTTTTGAACAGCGAATTGGATCTTGTACATCTTGTAAAGTTAATTTTTATCTTTCTTTAATTTTTATTGCATAGTTCTTTTCATTGTTGTGCTTTGACTTGAAGTTGTATATTGTAGTTAAGTCTTAGTCACCAAGAGCATTAGGCACAAGGTAATCACATCTTGTCTTTGTATCACTTGCATCATATATCATTTGGTACTCTTTTTGTTTTACTTATCATTGAGTTATTACTTGGTATCTTTCATAGCATTTGTTTCCTTATTTGTCATTTGGTATCATTCATATCATTTGATCCCCCCATTCAAAAAAAAAGAAAAAACAAACAAACAAAAAAAAAACAGAAAACAAAAAACAAAAAGAGCATCTCTGTGTTGTTACTTTTAAGACCATTGCATGGTATTGTTCTTGTGTCGATTCGTCACGAGCAATCAATTTAGGAAGCTAGGTATTCACACCACACCAACATTACCCCCCTCCACAAAAGAGAGAGAAGCCGAGAGGTCCAGTAAGGGAGTGAGTGAGAGATATAAATTATTATTTTTCAACCTTTACTTGTGTAGTAATGACATCAAGAGGAAAATCCCAGGAATCACAAGAAGAGAGAGATCGGTCTCAACTAGGTGGGGAGGCCCAAATCCAAACATTTGCAAGATTCACTCAAAGAGTTGAAGATATTACCGAATCCTTACAAATGTTGAATGCTCATGTTCAAGGATTGGAGAGACCGCAAAGAATGCCACGACGAAGGAGACCTTTAAGTCCAAGAGAAGCATCCGAAGACTCCTAAGAAGAAGATGTAAGAACCTTAGGAGACTATTATGCTAATGATGAACATTATGCTGTGGGTCTTCCAAGTAGAGCATACCATGACCAAGGAAGAGGAAGAATGCAACACATCAAAGAGAGGCCAAGAAATAAGAACTACCTAGGGAGCATCAAGTTGAAGATCCTCACCTTCCATAGAAAGTCCACACCCGAGGAATATAAAGCATGGAGAAGGAAATTTTGAGTTAGTGTTTGCAAGCCACGATTATGACGATAACAAAAAGGTAATTCTAGCCATAACTCATTTTAAAGATTATGCACTAACTTGGTGGAGAAAGTGATGTCTCATAGAAGGAGGAACCACGAAGGACCCGTAGATTCTTGGCTCGAGTTCAAAGAGCTAATGAAGAGAAGATATGTGCCACCACACTATCATGGAGCAAATTCAAGGAAATTAAACAAGTTCTATTAAGGCACTAAAGAAGTTGAAGACTACTACAAAGAGATGGACATGTTGATGAATTGTCTGCAACTAGAAGAAGATGAGGAGACAACTATGACCCGATTCTTAGATGGTCTTAACCCGAACATAGCTGACAAGATTGAGTTGCAACCCTATGGAGACATGGAGGAACTTATACACTTCGCCATCAAAATAGAGGAGCAGAACACAAAAAGGGCTAAAGGGTATGTTAAAACTAAGACCACTAGTAGCAAGGTTGAGACTAAACCCTTAGAATCGAAAACTAAAAGTACTTATGAAAAGGGAGAGTCATCCAAGTCCAAATCCCAACACGAAATCCCTAAGACTAGGACTAGTGAAATTAAATATTTGAAGTTTCATGAAGTATGCCACATAAGCCGAAATTGCCCTAATCAAAGAGCCATGATTCTTAGTGAAGGAGAGCTAGTCATGGGTGATGAGGAAGAAGAAAAAGAAGACGTCAAGGAGAGAAAAGAGGAGAGTAGTCAATAAGAGGAAGAGATAGAAAAAGATTCAAAAGAATTTACCATGGTCTATTCCAAATTTTGTAGTAGTGCAACAGGTGAAAAAGTTTACTCATGGTTCATCCCTTCCCTTTGGGCATAACCCTTTGCCACAAGTCTAGCCTTAAAGGTCTGTACCTTTCCATCGGCGTCTCGTTTTCTCTTGTAGATCCATTAACACCATATAGGTTTTACCCCTTCAGGTTGATATACAAGGACTCAGGCAGAATTGAAGTACATAGATTCTCATTTCTAGGTCCATATCGTTGACCTAATTGTCCTTATCAACATCATATATTTCCTTTTGGGTCAATGGATCCTCAACGCCATCATTAGGTATGAAGAACTGGGTTTCTGTAAGACTTACGTAACGTTCATGTTGTGACACAATCCTTCCACTATGTCGAGGCACACTCAACTTTTGAGATGGATGTGACTAACATGATGTACTAGGACCATCAACAACTCTTGTAGAAATGTCAGCTTCATGAACAACTCTTGTTGATGTGTTTGTAGTTTCATCAGAAATCTCATTTAACACAACTTTGCTTCTTGGTTTATGATCTCTCATGTGGTGTTCTTCCAAGAAAGTAGCGTTTATCGATACAAATACTCCGTTTTCTTGTGGATCGAAGAAGAGTCCAACTCTCATTTCCTTAGGGTAACCTTCGAATAGGAACACTCTTGAACGAGATTCTAGTTTCTTCGGGTTTGTCACTAACACATGTGCTGAACATCCCCAAATTTTGAAGTGACGTAAACTAGCTTTACATCCTTCCCACAGTTCAATAGGTGTTTCAGAAACACTTTTGGACGGACTTGTGTTCAAAATGTAAACCACAATTTCTACTGCATAACCCCAAAACCAGTTACGCAATTGAGCACAAATCATCATGGATCGAACCATGTCCAACAGGGTTCTATTTCTCTTTCTTGATATATCGTTCTATTGAGGTATACCAGGTGCTAAGAGTTGGAATGTGATTCCCTATTCCATCATATAGTCTTGAAACCTTAAGTCCATGTATTCTCCACCCCGATCAGATCAAACTATTTTTATCATCTTACCTAATTGATTCTCAACTTCAATCTTGTACTCCTTGAACTTTTCTAGAGCTTCAGACTTATGTTGCATTAGGTATAGATATTCATACCTCGAATAATCATCTACGAAAGAGATGAAGTATTCATACTGTCCTCTACCTTTAACATTCATCGAACCACAAAGGTCTGAATGTACAAGCTCTAAAGGTTGTTTGGCTCTGTAACATTTTTTAGTAAAAGGTCTTTTAGACATTTTGTCTTCAAGACGATTCACATGTAGGTAGTGAGTCATCTTCGAACTCATTTAGAAGTCCACTCTTAACTAACCTCCAAATTCTGTTGAGATTTATGTTACCTAATTTTAAGTGTCAAAGAAAGGTATTTTCTTTAGGAGTTCTTTGCCTTTTATATTGAGTTTTAGCAGTTTTAAACAACTATGTATGCAAAATTGCTTTAGTTATGATTGGTCTTAATACATATAAGTTGTTTTTCCTCTTCTTGAAAGTCGTACTTTCAAAAGGAGAAGGTATAGCTCATTCTTGTCCCTTTTTTTTCACAAGAGATTGAAAAATCTATAGCTCATTCAAAAGCGTGGTAAGGTTATAATCTAACTTGTTCATCACAACATTGTTATGGAACTGTATGAAATTTTTCACAAGAGATTCCAAAATAAAACTAACCCGACTCCCTTCGTCTATGATAGGCCCATTCACTTTGGCTACATTAAAGTGGGCCATCAAATTAAGAACATGTTCCCGCACTGATGCTCCCTCTTTCATGCAGGAATTGTAAATGAACTTGAGGACTTCATGCCGAGCTTGAGTGGACGGTTGTCCAAACATGTCCCACAATGAGTACATAATCTCCCTTACGGTGACCATGCTCTCATGCTTCTTGGTTAGCAAATCAGATTTGTTTGCCAAGATGTAGACCTTAGCCTTGTCATTAGCCTTGATTCATTTGTCATAGACATCCCGACTCGCTCGGGGTACATTAGGTGTGGGAGCTTGAGGAGACTCCTCAATTAAGACAAACCTAAGATCATCTACCACGAGTATTGTATTTAGCTTCGTTTTCCGTTGTGTATAACTTTCGCCTTTAAGTCTTTCGGCGGCAAGAAAAGCAATGATAGAAGTAGACATGCTAAAATACAAACAAATCTATACTAGATTATTGCACTACCCATTAAAACCAATTAATTTTAGCAAAAAGTAATAATCCACCCTAAGAATCAGAATTATTTTTGCAACGATGCTTCAGTGATTTAGAGCAATAGCTACCATGGGGACATTCAACTACTCCTTCATTGAACTGAGACACTCCAAACTAAATGTTACACCAGAATAACTCTTATTCCTATAACAAGTACTCACCGTTTGTTTGGTCAAGAAATTATTAACTAACTTGACAATTTCTCGTAAGTGTTACTTGCCATTTTCAGACCCCAGAGGTTCGTCCCAATTTCTGAAGTTCGCCCTAATTTTGATTCCATACAACAAACCCTCTATAGGGGTGGTTGCTTTACGGCGACATGTAGGTCGTACTTGAAACCTCATGATGCAAACCAATGGAGGAGACCGTAATATAAATACTTTCTCCATTCACCTTGGTATTGAACCATGCAAACAACTTTTGTAGGGAGGTCACGCCCAGGGCGACACGAGACCGAGCATGGAACTCACAGTGTGAACTTAAACGGAGAACGTGAGGGAAGTAATATATATATACACACACACCCCACATATTGTTGTGTTGCCCTAAACTCGTAGTTTGTATTTTGTAAAAACAATTGTATATTCAATAAAGTTTTATTCAATAAATTTGTTGTTGAATTCATAGCATTGCATTGTCCAAAATCCAATAAACTAAACATCCGAGGTTATTTTAGTGTAACCAGGACAATATATGTACTGGGTATATATTTGATATACCTCTGATATACGAGGTATATATTTGATATACCCTGATATACAAGTGGATAATGTCCCGTGAATAACCTAAAGGGTTTATAGTATATGGATAAGGCTGGGTATCTTATTCTAGCAACACTATGGATACGGTCCACTCTGTAAAGGTTACAGACGACTTGATCCAGGTCGTTTGTGTGGAGACATGCGAGTGGGGGTATCCTATACAATGAGTTTGTATAAGACCGGACCACGAAATAGCCAATCTTTAGATGTAACACCGTTAACTAATAGATTGTTGTTTCTTAGGATGACCAGACAACTCATTCTCAATCCTGAGTGAGTTATGGACTCCTGCCCATGAAGGCTCGTCCTTTGATCTGTATAGGTGAGAGTGGCCCGAGTTGTCGACTCAATATTCCTACCATTTTGGGGACGAGACCGAGTGAGGAGCTGCTCATAACGGGTAAAACGAGGATCAAGTTTTTTGGAAGAATTTGAATTGTTCAAATTTCTTAAGGGATTATATGTATATTGATACATTATAATATATAGTTAATTATAAATTAAAACTATATATTATGAGAGAAATTATTTGAATGAGATTCAAATAAAATTAATATGAATAAGATTCATATTAAAACTATAGGTTAAAAATAATGTGCATAAGATGTACATTAGAACTATAGGTTATACGAGAGAAATGCTATAGAATATGATTCTATTAATGTGATAAATAATTAAGGGTTAATTATTTATTTGATATATATATATATTAATTAATTATTAATTAGATTAATAATTAATTAACATTTATTAATTAATTTGATTAATTAATTAATTATATATATATATTAATTATTATATATATATATATTAATTATTATTATATATATTATATATATAATTATTATTATATATATATAATTATTATATATTATATATATATATATTAATTCTAATATTAATATTAATATTTAACTCCCCTGCAAAATTGCAGAGGAGTGGGCAGTTATGCGACGTAGGGTAACTCCCCACGTCACTGCTTTTTGTTTTTCCTTTTGCAGTTCTGCAAAAGACAGATGAACAGAACAAAGAAAAAGAACGCTCATACTCTCTCAATTTGATCTCTCTCAAACTCTCCCTCACATTCAAAACGAGGTGCTCCCACAAGCACGGTCTCGAGACCCAAGAGGATAGCGAGGAAGACACGGTGGTGGTGTTCGGGTGGAAACTGTTGAAGAAACGTTCTTCTAAGGTAATGTTTTCCTCTGTATTTTCATCCTACACATTGTGATTTTGTTTCCCAAATTTCACGGACAACGGTCCGCTTCCGCTCCGGGATTCACATCCCTTCATATATATCTTATATACTTGGTATATTTTATATACACAGAATCCTCTCACTTAGTATTTTAAAACTAGGGTTTATCGCTTAAGTAAAATTCGACTAAATGAAATTATTATCTATGTTTATTAGTTTGCCCAATATAACTTTATATTAGATATATTTAACACTAATGTTTTAATTCATTAAACAATTTAACGAACTTACACATTATTGCATGCTATAAAATATTGACTAATTCAACTTCCAGGTTGGTTGCCACGTAAAGGTGTTCCCTTACGGTCAGCTTAAGTATCTCAACCTTACACATAAATTATTATCTATGTTTATTAGTTTGCCCAATATAACTTTATATTGGGTATATTTAACACTCAGGTTTTAGTTCATTAAACACTTTAACGAACTTACCACATTATTGCATGCTATAAAATATTGACTAATTCATCTTCCAGGTTGGTTGCCAGATAGAGGTGTTTCCTTACAATCAGCTTAAGTACCTCAACCTTACACAGAACCTTCCTTAGATAAAATTCGTTATAGGTAATATTTTATATTAATCTTTTAGTTTTAAGTGGGAGCAAAAGGGAATATGTAATATACCAACTATATGTTTGATATACAAGGTATATAAAACATACTTTTCTCTCCTTCTCACGTTCTCCTTTATATTCACACTGTGAATTCCATGCTCGGCCTCGTGTCGCCCTAGGCGTGGCCTCTCTACGGAAGGTGTTTGCATGGTTCAATATCGAAGTGAATGGAGATAGTATTCAGAGTAAGTGGAAGAAGGACGTGTGACAACACATCTTACGGTCTCCACCATTGGTTTGCACCGTGAGATTTCATACATGACCTGCGTGTCGGCTTGGAGCGACCATCCGTATGGAGGGTTCATTGTATGAGATCAAAACCAAGACAAACTCTAGAAATGGATAAGGCTCTTTTAGGTTTTGCTCCAATATTTTCCTTCCCAACGGCGAGATTATTGGTGTGGACCTCTAAGGTCTGAAATGGTGGGTCACATTTACGGGAAGTTGTTAAGTTAGTTAACAATTTCCTGACCAAATAAACGATGACTAAGCATTATCAAAATAAGAGTTAGTCTAGTGTAAAATTTAGTTGAGAATGTCTCAATTCAGTGAAGGAGTAAATGTTTGCCCTAAGGTGGTTGTTTCTCTAAATCATTGAAGCGTCGTTGCAAAACAGTTTTGTTAGGGTGCTTAATTATTTTTGCTAAAATTTGAATGGGTTTAAAGGATAATGCATGAAACTAATATAGGTTTGGTTTTACTTTCAGCATGTCTACTTCTATTATTGCACTGCTAGCCGCAGAAAAACTTAACGGCGAGAATTACAACCAATGGAAATCGAATGTAAACACTACACTCGTGATAGATGATCTTAGGTTCGTCTTGCAAGAGGATTGTCCTCAAGCTCCTGCGCCTAACGCCACTGTGGCGGTGCACAACATCTATGATAGATGGATCAAGGCCAATGACAAGGCTAAGGTCTACATCTTGGTGATCATATCTGATGTGCTTGCTAAAAGCACGAGGACACGGTCATCGCTAAGGAGATCATGGACTCGCTGCAGAGCATGTTTGGACAACCATCCTCACAGGCTTGACATGAAGCCCTAAAGTTCATCTACAACTCCCGCATGAAGGGGGCTCATCAGTGCGAGAAGACGTTCTCAACCTGATGGTCCATTTCAATGTGGTGGAGTCGAATGAGGCCGTCATAGACGAGCAAACTCAGGTCAGCTTTATTCTGGAATCTCTTCCGCAGAGTTTCCTGGAATTCTGAAGCAATGCGGTTATGAATAAGCTGGAATACAATTTTACCACGCTCTTAAATGAGGTACAGACTTACCAGTCTCTTATGAAAAATAAGGGACAGGAATGGGAGGCAAACGTTGCCATCGCAAAAAGGATCCACCGAAGTTCGTCCTCTGGAACAAAGTCTGCTCAATCTTCTTATGGAAGTAAGACTTTCAAGAAGAAGGTCACTGGTAAGGGGCCTAGACTTAACTCTGCTGCTGCCGTTGCCAAGAAAGGCAAGGCCAAGGCTGCAGACAAAGGAAAATGTTTCCATTGTAACGTAGACGGGCATTGGAAGCGCAATTGCCCGAAGTACTTGGCCGAAAAGAAGAAAGCCAACGAAGGTAAATATAATTTAATTGTTTTGGAAACATGTTTAGTGGAGAACGATGACTCCGCCTGGATATTATATTCAGGAGCCACTAATCACGTTTGTTCTTCGTTTCAGGGAATTAATTCCTGGAGACAGCTTGACGCCGGAGAGATGACTCTCAAGGTCGGAACGAGGAGGTCGTCTCAGCTGTGGTGGTAGGGGAGCTCAAGTTGTTTACAAACAAGAATTTGTATATATTATTAGATAATGTGTACGTAGTTCCTAAAATAAAAAGAAACTTAATTTCAGTTTTTTGTTTGTTAGAACATTTGTGTTCGATTCCTTTTAATTTAAATGAAGCGTTCATTTCAAGAAATGGTGTCAATATTTGTTCTGCTTTGCTTGAAAACAACTTGTATGTGTTAAGACCAACCATGACTAAAGCAGTTTTAAATACTGAGTTGTTTAAAAATGCTAAAACTCAAAATAAAAGGGAAAAAGTTTCTCACAAAGAAAATATCTATCTTTGGTACTTAATATTAGGTCACATTAATCTCAATAGGATTGGGAGGTTAGTTAAGAATGACATTCTAAGTGAGTTAGAAGACGATTCTTTACCACCATGTGAATCTTGTCTTGAAGGCAAGATGACTAAAAGACCTTTTACTGGAAAAGGTTATGGAGCCAAAGAGCCTGTAGAACTTATACATTCAGACCTTTGTGGTCCGATGAATGTTAAAGCTCGAGGAGGGTACGAATACTTCATCTCTTTTATAGATGATTATTCAAGGTATGGTTATCTATACTTGATGCAACACAAGTCCGAAGCTCTTGAAAAGTTCAAGGAGTACAAGACCGAAGTTGAAAATCAATTAGGTAAAACCATTAAAACACTTCGATCTGATTGAGGTGGAGAGTATATGGATTTGAGATTCCAAGACTATATGATAGAACATGGAATCACGTCCCAACTCTCAGCCCCTGGTACACCACGACAAAACGGTGTATGAGAAAGAAGAAATAGAATCCTGTTGGACATGGTTGATCAATGATGAGCTATGCTCAGTTGCCTAACTCGTTTTGGGGTTACGCAGTGGAGAGTACGATTAACATTTTGAATGTAGTTCCATCAAAGAGTGTTTCTGAAACACCCTTTGAGCTATTGAAGGGTCGTAAGGCTAGTTTACGTCACTTTCGCATTTGGGGATGCCCGACACACGTGCTCATGACTAACCCAAAGAAACTGGAACCTCGTTCAAAAGTATGTCTATTCGTATGTTACCCTAAAGAGACGAGAGGTAGTCTTTTCTTCGATCCACAAGAAAACAGAGTGTTTGTATCGACAAACACCACTTTCTTGGAAGAAGACCACGTTCGAGGTCATAAACCACAAAGTAAGTTAGTGATAAACGAGATTTCCGAAGAGGCTACAAATACGTCAACAAGAGTTTTTGATCAAGCTGGCACTTCAACAAGGTTGTTGATGAAGCCAGCACATCACGTCAGTCACATCCACCTCAAGAATTGATGGTACCTCGACGTAGGCGAAGGATTATATCACAACCTGACCGCTACGTGGGTTTAACTGAAACCCAAGTTGTCATACCTGATGACGCGTCGAGGATCCATTGACCTACAAACAGGTAATGGAAGATGTCGACAATGACAAATGGGTCAAAGCAATGGACATGGAAATGGAGTCTATGTACTTCAATTCCGTACGAGAACTTGTAGACCAACCTGACGGGGTAAGACCTATAGAGTGCAAATGGATCTACAAGAGAAAACGATACGCCAAAGGAAAGGAACATACCTATAAGGCGAGACTTGTGGCGAAAAGCTACACACAAAGGGAAGTGCTGGACTATGAAGAAACATTCTCCTCTGTAGCTATGCTCAAATCCATAAGAATACTTTTGTCCATTGCCACATATTATGACTATGAGATTTGGCAAATGGACGTCAAGACTGCCTTTCTGAATGTCAATCTTGAATAAAGTATTTATATGTCTCAACCCGAGGGATTCATAGCTCAAGGTCAAGAGCAAAAGGTTTGCAAGCTTAAACGGTCCATATACGGAATTAAACAAACATCTCGATCTTGGAACATAAGGTTTGATACTGCAATCAAATCTTATGGTTTTGACCATAATGTTGATGAGCCTTGTGTATACAAGAAGATCGTCAACAACACTGTAGCCTTCTTAATGTTGTATGTGGATGATATCCTACTCATTGGGAATGATGTAGGATACCTCACTGACATAAAGCAATGGTTATCTACTGAGTTCCAAATAAAGGATTTGGGAGAAGCTCAATATGTTCTTGGCATCCAAATTCCAAGGGATCGCAAAAACAAAAACGCTAGCCCTGTATCAAGCAACTTATATCGACAAGATGTTTGTTCGATATTTGATCCAGAATTCCAAGAAAGGCTTATTGCCCTTCAGGTATGGAATTCATCTGTCTAAGGAGCAATGTCCTAAGACACCTCAAGAAGTTGAGGATATGAGACGTATACCCTATACTTCAGTAGTGGGCAGCCTGATGTACGTTATGCTGTGCACTAGGCCTGACATTTACTATGTAATAGGGACAGTCAGTAGGTATCAATCCAACCCAGGATATGATCACTAGACTGCTGTTAAGGGAATCCTCAAGTATCTAAGAAGAACGAGGGACTACAAGCTCATGTATGGTGTTAAGGATTTGATTCTTACAAGATACACTAACTCTAACTTCCAAACAAACAAGGATTCAAGGAAATCCACGTCGGGGTCAGTATTCACTCTTAATAGAGGAGCGGTAGTTTGGCGAAGCTCCAAACAAGGATGCATTGCAGACTCCACAATTGAGGCTGAGTATGTTGCAGCTTGTGAAGCAGCAAAAGAAGCGGTTTGACTAAGGAAGTTCCTAACAGAATTGGAAGTTGTTCCAAACATTAACTTGCCCATCACACTTTATTGTGATAATAGTGGTGCTGTGGCAAATTCTAAAGAACCTCGAAGCCACAAGAGAGACAAACACATCGAAAGGAAGTACCACCTTATACGGGAAATAGTGCAACGAGGAAATGTGATCGTCACAAAGATCCCTTCGGAGCACAATATTGGTGATCCTCTTACGAAGGCGCTCACGGCTAATGTGTTTGAGGGTCATCTAAAAAGTCTAGGTCTACGAGCATTGTACGATTATTCTAGGGCAAGTGGGAGAAATGTAATGGGTATAGTGTATGCCCTAGTTTATTGTATTTTCCCATTGCTCTATGATAATGTACACCCCACTTGAGTTTAGTTCAAGTGGGAGTTTGTTGGGTGTGTTGCCCTAAACTCGTGGTTTGTATTTATGTAAAAACTAATATATATTCAATAAATTTTTATTGAATCAATTGATGTTGAATTCAAAGCATTGCATTGTCCAAAATCTGATAAACTAAACATCCAAGGTTATTATCATATAACCGGGATAGTATATATACTAGGTATATATTTGATATACCACTTATATATAAGTGGATAATATCCCGTGAATAACCTAAAGGGTCTATAGTATATGGATAAGGTTGGGTACCTTATCCTGGCAACACTATGGATACTGCCCACTTTGTAAATGTTATAGACGATTCAATCCAGGTCGTTCGTGTGAAGACATGCGAGTGGGGGTCTCCTATACAATGCGTTTGTATAAGACCGGACCGCCAAATAACCAATCTTTAGATGTAACGTTATTGACCTACAGATTGTTATTTCATAGGATGACTAGGCAACTTATTCTCAATCCTGAGTGAGTTATGGACTCTTACCCGTGAAGGCTTGTCCTTTGATCTGTATGGGTGAGAGTGGCCCGAGTTGCCGACTCAATATTCCTACCATTTTTGGGACGAGACCAAGTGGGGAGTTGGGAACATAACTTCACATGATGGAATTCACTCCTCCCCGACTTTAGAGGAGTAGATGAGTGTTCTCTTAATTACTGACTCTTGAAGTTGAACAAGAGGCCCCACCCTCTCACTGGCCCGAGAGGGACTTCCGGTTATTGGTCGGACCATAATTGGGTTGTTCATTAGAGGAGCAGTGGTATTTAAGGAGCAAGATGTAAGTCATGGGTAAAACGGTAATTTGACCCAGCTTGAGTTACGAGCACTCGTGAAGGATTGACTTGCCATTAATGGTCGTTATCCGTGGACATGAAAACATTCTGTAGTGAGAAGAGTGCAGCTGCGGGTCTTTAGTGGAGTGACCAGTAGTTAACGAATGTTGATTAACTCGATCAATGAGTTTGACCGATTAATCTCGTATCGTTAGAGCTTCTGATCTGTATGTCCATTAGGTCCTCTTGCTAGCTCATAACGGGTAAAACGAAGATCAAGTTTTTGGAAAAATTTGAAATGTTCAAATTGCTCAAGGGATTATATTTATATTGATACATTATAATATATAGTTAATTCTAAATTAAAACTATATATTATGAGAGACTTTATTTGAATGAGATTCAAATAAAATTAATATGAATAAAATTCATATTAAAACTATAGGAAGATGTATATTACAACTACAGGTTATACGAGAGAAATGCTTAAGAATATGATTCTATTATGATAATAAATAATTAAGTGTTAATTATTTATTTAATTAATATATCTATATATATACATAATTGATTAATTAATTGTTAATTAGATTAATAATTAATTAACTAATAAGATTAATGAATTTATATATTAATTATTATTTATATTAATTTGATTAATATTTATTTAATTAATATAAAATAAAATTAATAAATCACTCCCCTACTTAATTGTAGGGGAGTGAGTGGTTATTGTTGACGTGGGGTAACTCCCCGTATCATTATTCTGTTTTTGTTGAAACACAGCAAAGAGAAGGCATGAGATGTATGAAAAAAGTGTGACCCCAAGGCAATTCTCTAAAGTGACCTCTCTCAAAATTCTCCCTTACGTTCCACATCGACGCTCCCACAAGCATGATCTCGATACCTAGAGGATAGCACGGAAGACTATTTGGTGGTATTCATTGGTGTTTTCATTGAAGAAAATTTCTTCAAAGGTAAACAATTTTTTCCTCTGTATTTCCATTTCATGGTATGGATTTTGTTTCTCAAAATTGATGAACGATGATCATCGCTTCCGCTGCGGGATTTACATCCTATCAAATGCAATTTACACAGCCAAGTGAGCTTTTTGAGCCTATGAGCAACACATTACATCTTGCTCTATTTATTTTTCTTAACGAGTGTGATCAAATCTAGCATGATTATTTTGGAACTTGCTTATGAATACATTTTGTGACCACATGTTTGAACTAATGTTTTAATATGACAACGGCAATCTAGGCTTACCCAAATTCCATATTTCTAAAAAGCCCACATTTTTACATTTTCCTTTAGAAAGCCACCTTTGAGCTTAATTTTACATTTTTTCTTGTTTCGCACACAATATTTAAACCTTGGGCCCTTTTTTTTTTTTATTATCTTCAATATTTCTACCTCTGTCAAGACAACAATGAAAAATAAAATAATAAAAATAATAAAAACAAAAAACATTGCATGATATTATATTCTTAGTGTTCAAGCCATTATCTAAACCATTTATTGCCGAAAGAGGAGAAAAAAAGTCACCTCGTTCTCTTAATGAAGAGATGACATTAGGAGAAATATTTTTCAAGAAGCAATCAATCAATGATAGTTCTCCAAGGTGTGTGCTTGAAGAAGATGTGAGAAGAGAATTCGAGCTACAAGTAGTACATTTGTTTCAATATCATGCAAGTAAATGACTATGTTGTCTTGATTGTAAACCCCTAAATTTTCTTTTACCACACCCTTACCCAAGCCTCGTTACAACCAATATTAAAGTCCCTTTGATTTTTGCATTCAATTCATTTTTAAGTGAGGAGATTTGATTCATTTGCAAGCCTATGGTAATAAAATGACTACGTTTTGACTTTGAGACCAAAGCACCATAAAAACAATTTGAGAGTATTGAGTGAAACTTCATGAGGTTGTCAAAGTCTTTTGCATTTAATTTCAACGAGTTAATGAGATATTTAAGTTTTTATAAATTATATCTTATCCATGCTTATGATTGTCATTATGATTCATCTCATTGATGTGCGATTAACTTTACCAGTATTTTGGATATTGAAAACTTTTTAAAAGAGAAGAGAGGAGAGTCGGTATAATGAGTTAAGATATGCTCGAGGACAAGCATGAATTAGGTGTGTGGGAATTTGATAAGATGAAAAATACACCTATATTTTATATATTTATTTTACATTTTATTAATTTAATTATGTTTAAATATTTGAATTTAGTTATAATTTATCATTTTGTGGCAGATTGAAGATATTTATAATAATTTAAAAGTGCAATTTTTAGAGGATAATGCAAACTTCACCAAATTGGGGAGAGCTCAACAGATAAAATACAGACACAATTATTATGGTGGGACGCTTCAAATTGAGAATTATGGATATTTAGAATATTTTGTAAATAAAGATATATAATCAAAGTAGGAAACATTATCCTAAACTGATTAGCAACTCTTTTATTTAATTTGTTTTCTTTTAAGTAAGATCTTCCCAATTAGTTAGAAATTCCTTATTAGAGATCATTTCTCTTTAAAATAGGATAAAATTAATCTCTATAAATAGAGAAGCCTTATTGGGAGATCCATCATTCCAATTCCAACGAAAAGCTCTCTTCTCCTAAATTTAAGTTCTCTCTACCATGAGTGGTTAGACTTTAATTATTCCAACTCAATGGTGATTCAAGTCCGATTGTAAGCTTTGGAGGCTCAAATTAGATAAGATTTATTATGTTTCAAGTATTCTTTGTTTTTTGTTGTTATTATTTATGAGCACTTTATATTAATTAGATTGACTTCTTAATTCATATTGATTAATTATCATGAATTTGTGATTCGTAATTATCATGAATGATTGAAATAAGTGGTAAGGAGTTGGCTTATGTGTGTGTATTTATGGTTTTTTGACGTTTACATAGCTTGCATAATAGACTCTCGGGAAACTGAGGGATAAAGTTAATTAACTTGCAGCTATCTCAAATTAATTGATTTTGTAAAGCCTATGATCAAGATTACAATTGGATGAAAATCACACCTTTGGATTGGAAGTTTGGTAGGATTGACTTTCGTTTTCCTTTTAGTTTGTATTTTTAAATTTCAAAATTTAAATACAAAACCCTCATTTTTTAACTTTGAGAAATTAATTTCATTGGTTCCCTTAGAATTCGACTTGGTCTCACTACTTTTACAAGTTAGATTTAGTAAAATCAGTAATTATTTTGGAGGGCCTCAACAACCTTTATCATCGTGCCACCCTTTTTTGGCACACATTGAACTTGGCTCACCCAGCTACTATTTGTTATTGGTTATATCACTCCCGTGTCTAGCCACTTTAGAATTTCTTTCTTCACGACTTCTTGCATTTTAGGATTCAACCTCCTTTGATGTTCGACTAGTTGGTTGCATCTTCTTCCAAATTTATCTTATGCATTCAAAATGATGGATTAATTCCCTTGATATGTGCTATCGTCCATCCAATGGCTTTCTTGTTATTTTACAAGATCTGTAATAACAAAATTTCATGCTCATTAGATAAAGATGAAGGGATGATTATAGGTAAAGTTTCATTCTCTCCTAAGTATGCATATTTTAAATGAGTAGGCAAATTTTTTGTTCTAATTGAGGCAGCTCGATGATTGGTGGTTGCATCGCCTTAAATTTATCCTTGCTCAAGTCTCCAAACTCAAACTTCTCCATCGGTGACGAGGAAGTGTCTGTGTCTCCTTCTTTCTCTACTGCTTCTAATTCATGCTCTAAACCTGCAATCACCAAATCAAAAAATTCTTCCATAGACACAGGGTTAATTATCTGAATAGCCGAGCACTCTTTTATTTTATCTGGAAGCTGCATAGTATCCAGTACGTTGAATGTTACTTGCTCGTCGTTCCCCTTCATTGTGATCTCTCTCTTCCTTACGTTGAAAATTGTATCTCATGTTGCAAGAAACGATCTTCCAAGTATGATAGGGACTTATAAGTCTGCTTCACAATTTAAAATAATGAAATATGTAGGGAAGATAAACTTATCAACCTTTACTAGTACATCCTCTATTTTTCTCTCGGATTTTCTAATAGACCTATCTGCAAATTGGAGGGTTATAGTCGTCGGGTGAGCTTTTCCTATATTAATTTCTTTAAAAACTGGCAAATGCGTTAAATTTATTCCAGCACCAAGATCACACAATGCCCTACCTAGATCTTTGCCTCCTATTGGGCAGGGGATAGTAAAAGTTTATGGATCTTTACACTTAATAGGTAGGGGATTCCATAAGGCATCGCTACTACACTTAGTGCAACTGTTTCGTGTTCCCCTAACTTCTTTCTCCTAGAAATAATATCCTTTAAAAATTTGGCTTAATTAGGCATTTGCTCAAGGGCATCAACTAGAGGGATGTTTAAATGAAGTTGTTTCAAGATATCGAAAAATTTACGGAAGTGAGTGTCCTGATTCTTCTTTACCAAATGTTAGGGGAAAGGAGGAGGAGGTCTATAGTTGCTTACCTATGGGGTAGTTGGCCACTTACCTTAATTTTTACTGGTTGGTCAGGTTCTGTTGCAGTCTCCTTTTCCTTTGAAGGACGGGATATTGTTCACCCGACATTTTCCGCCCTTCATAAGCTAACTCGCTCCATGTTCTAATGGACTTGCAATGCTCCTTACCTTCTCTCTCGAGCTCCTCCGAGTTCCGCATAGCTGCACCATTCCTAGTCGTATATACTTTCATCATGCTTTCTATACTGCTCATGCTAGGTTGTGATGAACTTTTTGTTGGGTTTTATGCCCTAAACTCGTGGTTTGTAAAAATAAAACAAATATTCATTCAATCAAGTTGTTATTGAAAGAATTGCATTAATCAAAATCCAATAAACTAACATCCGAGGTTATGTCATGTAATTGGAACAGTATATAATAGATATACAGTATATATTTAATATACAACATATATATTTGATATATAGTGTACATATATACAGTATATATTCGATATACAGGTGGATAATATTCCAGTAGTAACCTAAAGGGTCTACAGAATATAGATAAGGTTGGGTACCTTATCCTGGTAACACTATGGATACGGCACACTTTGTAATTACAAATGACTTGATCCAGGTCGTTCGTGTGGAGACATCCGAGTGGGGGTATCCTATACAATGAGTTTGTATAAGACCGGATCGCGAAATAATTAATCTTTAGCTGTAACACCGTTAGCTAATAGATTATTATTTCAATAGGATGACCAGGTAACTAAATCTCAATCCTGAGTGAGTTATGGACTCCTGCCTGTTAGGACTCATCCATTGATTTGTATAGGTGAGAGTGGTCTGAGTCGCCGACTCAATATGCCTACCATTTTTGGGACAAGACTGAGTGGGGAGCTGGGAACATAACTACACAAGATGGAATTCACTCCTTCCCAAGTTTAGGGTAAGTAGATGAGTGTTCTCTTAAGTGCTGATTCCGAGACTTGAACAAGGGGGGCTCTACCTTCTCACTGGCTCGAGAGAGACTTCCGGTTATTGGTTGGACCATAATCGGGTTGTTCATTAGAGGATCAGCGGTACTTAAGGTACAAGACGTAACACAGGGGTAAAACGATAATTTGACCGAACTGTGGTTACGAACACTCGTAAAGGATTGATTTACCATTAATGATAAAATTTCATAGACACATGATATTCTACAGTGAGAAGAGTGCAACTGTGGGTCTTTAGTGGAGTGACCGACAGTTAATGAATGTTGATTAATATGGTTAATGAGTTTAATCAATTAATCTCGTATCGTTGGAGATTCCGATCTGTCGGTCCATTAGGTCTCCTTGCTAGCTCGTAAAGGATAGTTGAGAACATTTAGTCTTGAAAAGAATTTGAATTGTTCAAATTAGATAAAGGGAATTAAGGTTAATTGTATGAGATGCAATTAATATAATGTATGTTGATACATTATAATATAAAGTTAATTTTGAATTGGATTCAAAATTATGAGAGAAATGGATATTAGAATTTGATTCTAGTTGATTAATTTAAATTTAATTTAATAAAATTAATGTGATATATTAATTTGGTTAAATTAAATTAAATTAGATTTAATTAAATTAAATTAATAATTCTTTTTGTGATTAATTAAATTAGATTTAATTAATTATTATTTTAATTAAAATTATTTTAATTAAAATAAAAGAAAAATAAAAAAAGGAGGATTAACCTCCCACCGAAGTGGGAAAGTGGTGGTGGGAAAGTGCCCCACCACTCTTCCTCCCATATAAAAAGGGAGGTTCTCCCCTTCTTTTCACCCCGGTGCTTGGTTATTGAGTTTTTGAAACTCCAACGAGAAATTGTCTCTCTCGATCGCTCGGTTTCCCTTTCAATTATAGGATGATTCCCACAAACCAAGTTCTTAACATCCAGAGGATAGCGAGCAAGATTTTTTGGTGGCGTTGGTGTCTACATTGAAGAGGTGTCTTCAAAGGTATGTATCACTAACTTGCTATTACTAATGCTTATGTCTTTTCTTTGTTGTAATTCTAAGACAAGATTGACACACACGTGTTCGCGCGCTTTCGCTTTGGTTTTGTCCACTCCATGAAAAAATTAGGATGGTGTCGTCTTCCTCGGTTGTAAGCATTAGAGTAAGGATTAAGTTCATTTGATTCCCTTGCCCTACATAATATAAAGAAGTTGGGTTAGAAGGGTAATTTTCAGAGTTATGTAAATCTCCATAATAACAACAAATAGGTTCGGTCATATGATAAATAGGAGCAAGATTAGTATTTGTTGTTGATTCTGGTGTGGTATTGTTCCGTTGCATATTCTTCATCATTTGAATAAGGGTATCTATTTGACTCTGCATTGATGACATCGCATTAAGATTTAACACTCCTTGATCTATTTTATTTGGTTGAGTCATCGATCTCTTTGAGCAGCATAGATCGTTATGTTCAGTTAACTGATCAAGAATGGTAACGATCTTGTTGATGTCTTAGAAGTGAACTTTCAATTCGCGGGCGTGTTTAACATAATTTCCGTTGGTATATCGCAACCTCGATAAAAATGTTCAATTTGTACACAGGCCGGAATTCCTAGGTTTGGGCAACTCCTCATTAGCTCCTTAAAACGTTCTCATGCTTCGTTGACAGCTTCATTCTCTCTTTGCCTAAAGGAAATGATTTCTTCCCTCATGTCCGCATTTTTTGTGGGTGGGAAATTTTTTGCAAGGAATTTGTCCACCATGGTTAATGGAATCTGGAGGAAAAGCATTCAACCATGTTGTTGCTTGACCTGAAAGAGAAAAGGAAAATAATTTTAGTCTTTAAGCATCGTCAAATATTTCTGGTAATCTAAAAGAATTTGCCACTTGGATAAAAGATTTAAGGTGAGAATGTGGATCCTCATGTGAGAGTCTCAGAAACTAGCCAATAGTGTTGAGCATCAGAAGCATCATTAGTTTGAATTCAAATTGGGCATCGTCTGGAATTGGATTTGCAATGCCCGAATTTAATTTCTGTAAACTAGTGGCCACATGGTCGTGCATTCCAATGGCTCTTCGATCGGCTAATAAGATTGGATTTGGCACTTCTTCTGCCATCTTGGTGCTTAGTTCGTCAAATTCTTTCTCTTTTTCTTTCTCTTTTTGGATTTTTGCCTGTTGTTTTCTAAGTCTCTTTTTCACGCCTTAACCTCTTGCAAGTTTTCTCGATCTCGGGATCGTACGAAAGCAAATATGGATTTGTGCTAATGCACTAATACTCACTTTTGAGATTAGATAGACGAATATTTTCAGAACAGAAACGGTGTAGTGATCGCACACAAAAGCAATGCACAAAAAATAAAAGTAAAACAAAAATAAAGTCCCCGGCAACGGTGCCAAAAACCTGTTGCGCCTCTGCTTAATAGCTTGAGAATAAGTGCAAGTGCACGCTGTCATTGATATAATTTCTCAGAAATCATAGAGTATTCCTTCTTATTATAATAAGAGAGTATTTACATATATTTATAGACTTCAACATACTGTGATATAGAATAACTGCTCGAACTAATAAATATATTAGTTATTGTCCCCCCTCAAACTAATGCTCACAGGTGCATAAGTTTGGACCGTAGAGGCTGAAATCGAGCAGTTGATGATAATCATAACAGGGCTAAAGGTCTCATCATAATCAATCTCATCCTCTTGATGATAGCCCTTTGCAACAAGGCGGGCTTTGTCGAGCTACACTACCACCAGGTTTCCTCTTTACCTTATATACCCATTTGCACCCAATGGCACGTTTCCCTGGCGGCAAAGTAGTGAGATACCAAGTGTTCTGTTGAACAAGAGCATAGTACACCTCATTCATTGCATTTTCCCAAACAAAGAGCCTAGAAGCATTGGTGAAAGAAGTAGGTTCCTTAAGAGTGTCCTGAACAGAAACAAGTAACAACTTCCGTTTAAAAATTTCATACTTGCTGCAGGTCTGCATAGCGTGAACATTCTGAGACAGAAGAACTGATGAAGAAGGTAAAACATTAGATTGAAGTGCAGGAGTAGAAGTAACTATCCCAGAAGTAAGATCAGCAGGTGGATTAGAGGCAAGAGACCCCGAGGCAGTAGCTATCCCAGATTGTGGATATCGCAAAGGGAAAGAGTTAATTCGGAACTATAAGATGTTTGTAATAGGGATAAGGTAATAGGCATAGCAGAAGAAGGAGGAGTACTAGAAGAAGAGGGGTAAAGAGTGTTTGATTAGGATATGGCAAAGAGAAAGAGTTTTTCATCAAAAATGGCATGGCGTGTGATATAGAGTCGTCTCGTGCTCATGTTATAGCAAAAGTAACCTTTGTAATCAAGCGGATAACCAAGAAAGACACATTGGGTAGTTCGAGGTTCAAGTTTATGGGAAGTAAAAGGTTTAAGTGGTGGATAACAGGCACAACCGAAAGTTTTGAAGAAATTATAGTCAAGAGGCTTATGAAACAAGAGCTCAAAAGGAGACTTGTTCTGAAGATTGGGAGAAGGGAGACAATTGACGGTGAAAACAGCAGTGGCAAAGGCAAACGGCCAAAACTTGATAAGAAGAGCAGCACGTGACATGAGTGTTAAGGCCATTTCGACAAGATAACGGTGCTTACGTTCAACAACCCCATTTTGTTGAGGCATATAGGCACACAACTTTTGATGAAAGATGTCATGGGATTTTAAAAAGGATCCAAGAGAATGGTTAAGAAATTCACCACCACCATCTGTTGTAATTATTTTGATTTCCAAGTTTACTAGGTTTTCAACAAGACTCTTGCAAGACTAAAAACACAATAAATACACCAGATTTTAAAGACAAGGGATAAAACCAAGTATATTTAGAATAATCATCAATAAAGGAAACATAATACTTGTAACCATTTATTGAAGCTTCAGGGGCATGGCCTCATACATCAACATGGATCAAATGTAAAGGAGCTAAAGAAACAAAGGAAGATACAGGAAATGGTAAACGATGCATTTTACCACAGAGACAGTGTTAACAAACACAGCTAGAAGATTTACAGTGAGGTAAATTTAAACTACGAAGTATAGTATTGAGAACAGAGTGATTGTGATGGCCTAACTGGTTATGCCATGATCAAGAGGATACCGTTGAACTAACATGAGCAACAGGAGAACGAGGGATAGATAACGGGTTCCTCAAGCCATTAGAAGGAATAGGATAGGGACCATTAATACAAGGACCTTGGAAGAGTATCATGCCCGAAGACCTGTCCTGAATAAGAAAATAATCAGAATGGAGAACAACAAACAATTATTATCGAGACAAAGCTGATGGACAAAAAGCAAATTGAAGGAAATTGTGGGAACATAAAGAATATTTGTAAGATTGAGAGTAGAATAAAGAGTTACAAGAGTACCACAACCTGTATGGGCAATAGGCAGATTCTGACCACTACCAACACCAACCTGATCTTCACCACAGAGACATTGGCTAACTGACTAAGATCAAGGGTCACATGAGCATTGCATCCTGAATCAGTAAGCCATGAGGAATACATCGGAGAAAGAGTGGCAAAGTTTTGATAAGCAACCATGGCAGCTAATTGGGCAGGGGGATGACACCCTTGGAAACTATAGTTCATTCGATTGAAACAATCGAGAGCCGAATGGCCTGTCTTATGGCAAATCTGACAAACAATTCATCCAGTAGAAGTGTTCAGGGAAGGAAGAAGACCACGACCACAGCCAACATTGATTGAGGAATTGCCAAAAGGAAAGAAATTACCCGGAGTAGAAGGCTTGCCTCTGTTGGAAAAGCGTGATTTACCAGAAGATTGATCACGACCACGGCTGATATTCGGGCATATTGGTAATAAAAGTAGCCGGAGCAAAAAAAAAACTCATCATGCTTGGATTGTTTATCTATTGAAACCTCTTCAGCAACAAGAAGAACATGGAGTTCAACAAAAGTGACCAATTGACTTCGTGTGCGCATAGAGGTGCGAAACATATTATACTCAGGAGGCAAACCGTTTCAAGCATAAATCACCAAGTCTTCATCATCCACAATAACAGCAACATTAGCTAACTTATCTTTAAGTTATTTGATGCGTTGAATGTATTGGCCAATAGACTCAAAAGACTTCTTCATTATGGTTTGCAAATCTGATTTTAGACTCACAACATTTGAGCGAGAATCAGAGGAATAGTGCTTGACCAAATTATCCCAAATCTACTAGGAAGAATCAGAGTCGACGACATAAGCAAGGGCGGCAGGGGAGATTGTAGCATTTATCACCGTCATGAGGGCATGATCTTTCACAATCAAGTCTTTAATGGAGATGGAAGACAGAAATGAATCAGAGGAAGATTTAGAAGAAGTCGATGGTGGAGAAGGTTTAGTAATTGATCCATCGATGAAGCCAAGTAGCTTGTGCGCTTTCAAGATCGAGGTTAACCGAAATTTCCACAGAACAAAATTGGTCGCATCAAGTCGGATCGATACAAGGTTGCATATGTTCGACAAAAGGAAGATTTGGGAAGAAAATTCCTTAGGAACAGACGATTCCGCCATGCATCTGTAGTTGAAGAAAGAACGTGTAAGGCAATGGACGCGTGGAAGAGGATCAAGAAGACGCAGGTCAAAGGCTAAACTGATACCATGATATAATCTCTCAAATATCAGAGAGTATTCCTTGTTATTATAATAAGAGAGTATTTACAGATATTTATAGACTTTAAGATACCGTGATATATAACAACTACTCGTAAACTAATAAATAACTAAACAACGGATATTAGTTATTAGTCACACACAGTGACTAGTTTTCTTTTAAAAATGAATTTGTAAACCACTTGAATGAGCAATCGGGTATGGGATAAAATTTTGGTGAATTTGTTGGTAAATACAATTTAAAAACACAAGTAAAAATATATTTAAAAAGTCAACCCTCCTACTAATTTTGAGTTCTAAAAAGATGAATTACACCTACCAAATGGGGCCCATAATTATGCTCAATTTATGCATTGGTTCAGCTCTTATTTCATACCGCTTTCGATTTGTTTAGAAGCTTAGGCTAGCGTTTACATCTGTCTATGAAACCCTAGAATCCTAAATAAATCAAACTTCAACTTATGTTTAACAAGTAAGAGAGCCTATGTCTAGGATCTTGTTTTAGTTCTTGTTTCTAAGTAACTTCATGTTTTACCTTGATGGAATGCGTTTGAATCTAACCTTTTCAAAATTAAATTCAAACTAATGTGATTTAACAAGTGGTCAGTAAGAAAATCAACTGGAATAATTATATCAATCAAAATAAACAAAGAGTGTGTAATATGTCGTGCTCATTGATAGATGTAATTTATAATGATAAGAACTAAAGAATCCGTAGGAGGGTTGAAGAAATGATTTAGCTACTCATGGAAGTAAAAGAAATAAAATAACAAGAGAAGGTAACAAAATAATGCATTTCCATTGAAATTAGAAAGAATGTACAAAATTAGAACAAATTGAATTGTAATAAAATAAACAAAGAATAATTGTAGAAAAAATAATTGAACAACAAAACTTAAATGCACTACAAAAAAACTCAAAAACTAAAGTTTGATAACAAAGTAGAAAGGACGAACAAAAGCATGGAAAGTTAGGTGGTTCAGATGATCCTTCCGAGCTTCAATTTATAGGCTTGGGGGAATAACAAGTTGATGAATTCATAGGAAGTTGGAACCAATTATGGTTGTAGAGATTTGAGGAAGTGAGACCAAATCTTGGACTAATTACTTGGTCAAAAGTGGTTATTCACATTTTGATAATCTAGGCATCGAATGTGGCTGAAGCCTTGTGAAGCTGGTTCTTTCAAAGTAATGTGGCTGACGCATTCCTCTAATAAGTTGGGAAATCTAGGAGTGCGATGCGCCTGACGCATTCTGATCATAAATCTTCAATTTTTCCTTACAAAATAAACATATTTACACAAATTAGCCTTCATTACCTATAACTAAATGCTCAAGTCCTTAATCACAAAATAAACACATTTTTACTATCTTAGATGCATAATCATATACTTTTCATCCTAAATAACTCTCAACTAAGCATGCAAATCTATTCTTTTTAGCTTTTAATCAAGGCTTATCAATTTAAGATTTCATTAACCCAAATCCAATAAACTAACATCCAAGGTTATGTCATGTAACTGGAACAATATATAACAGATATATAGTATATGTTTAATATACATCATATATATTTAATATAAGATGTATATATATACAGTATATATTCGGTATATAGGTCAATAATGTTCCAGTAGTAACCTAAAGGGTCAATAGTATATGGATAAGGTTGGGTACCTTATCTTGGTAACACTATGGATACGGCCTACTTTTTAATAGTTACAAATTACTTGATCCAGGTCATTCTTGTGGAGACATGCACGTGGGGGTATCATATAAAATGAGTTTGTATAATACCAGACCGCGAAATAATTAATCATTAACTGTAACACCGTTAGCTAATAGATTAATATTTCAGTAGGATGACTAGGTAACTCGATCTCAATCCTTAGTCAGTTATGGGCTCCTGCCTGTTAGGGCTCGTCCTTTGATTTATTGGGTTAGACTGGCCCGAGTCGCCAACTCAATATTCCTACCATTTTGAGGACAATACTGAGTGGGGAGTTGGGAACATAAGTTCACAAGATGGAATTCACTCCTCCCTGATTTTAGGGAAGTAGATGACCCTTTAGTGCTGACTCCGAGACTTGAACAATGGGCCCGCCCTCTCACTGACCCGAGAGGAACTTCCAGTTATTGGTTGGACCATAAACGGGTTATTCATTAGAGGATCAACGGTACTTAAGGTCCAAGATGTAACATAGGGGAAAATGGTAATTTGACCCAACTGTGATTACGAACACTCGTGAAGGATTGACTTACTGATAATGATCAAAATTCATGCATGGACGAAAAATATTCTACAGTAAGAAGAGTGCAGCTATGGGTTTTTAGTGGAGTGACCGACAGTTAACGAATGTTGATTAATATGGTTAATGAGTTTAATAAATTAATCTTGTATCGTTGGAGCTTCCGATCTGTAGGTCCATTAGGTCCCCTTACTAGCTCGTAAATGATAGTTTAAAACATTTAGTCTTGAAAAGAATTTGAATTGTTCAAATTTGTCAAAGGGAATTAAAGTTAATTGTATGAGATGAAATTAATATAATGTAGGTTGATACATTATAATATAAAATTAATTTTGAATTGGATTCAAAATTATGAGAGATATGGGTATTATAATTTGATTCTAATATGGTTGATTAGTTTTAATTTAATTTAATTAAATCAATTTAATTAAATTAATGTGATATGTTAACTTGGTTAAATTAAATTAATAATTGTTTTTGTAATTAATTAAATTAGATTTAATTAATTATTAATTTAATTAAAATTATTTTAATTAAATAAAAGGAAAAAAAAGGAAAATGAACCTCCCATGGTGGGAAGTGAGGAAGCGGTGAGTGGAGAAGTGGTGACTTCCCCCACACTCCTCTCTTATAAAAGGGAGGTTCTCCCCTTCCTTTATCCCCGGTTGAATGAGTTTCGAAAACTCTAGCGAAAATCCTCTCTCTCAATGTCTCGATCTCCCTCGTAGTTTTAAGACGGTTCCCACAAATCAAGTTCTTAACATCTAAAAGATAACAAGGAAGGTCTTTTGGTGGCGTTGGTGTCTACATTAAAGAAGTGTCTTCAAAGGTATGTTTCACTACTTCCTTTTAATCACGCTTATGTCTTTTCTTTGTTGTAATTCCAAAACAAGATCGAAGCACTCACATTCACACGCTTCTGCTGCGGGATTCGATCCCTTTAAGACCTACTTAAGCTCGACTCCTTTATTCTTGAAGCCTCTATCAAGTGGCAAGCTCATCCCATACTTGGTAGTGTCTGAAGCCACTATTAGCATAGCCCTTGTGAAAGAAGATCAAGTGTTGGGTTTTGTTCCCTAAACTCGTGGCTTGTATAATGAACAAATTATTTATTCAATAAAATAATAGTTATTTTATTTGCATAACTCAAAATCCAATAAACAAACATCCAAAGTTATTTGATGTAATTTGAACAGTATGTGGTTCACATACAGGTGAATCATGTTTCAGTAATAACCTAGAAGGTCAATAGTATATGGATAAGGTTGGGTACCTTATCCTGGTGACACTATGGAAACGACTCACTTTGTAATAGTTACAAACGATTTGATCCAAATTTTTCATGTGGAGACATGCGAGTGGGGTATCCTATACAATGAGGTTGTATAAGACTGAACCATGAAATAATTAATCTCACTTTGTAACACCGTTGATTGACAAGATTAATATTTCAAAGGGTGACCATGTGTAACTCGATCTTAATCCTGAGCGGGCTACGAACTCCTGCCTATGACAGATCTTCTTTCGATGTGTATGGGTGAGAATGGCACGAGTTTCCAACTCAATAACCCTATCATTTTGAAGATGAGACCGAGAGAGGTGGGAACATAGCTACGTAAAATGGAATTCACTCCTTGTCCTATTTTTGATAAGTAGATAAGTTGTTCCCTTAAGTGCTATCTTTGGGTTTTGAATAATGAGACCCCACCCTCTCATTGACCTGAAAGGGATTTGATTTATGGTTGGACCATAAACAGATTGATCATTATAAAATCAGAGGTAATTGAGGAGTGAGAAGTAATTACAGGAGTAAATGGTAATTTAACCTAGCTGTAATTACGGACAACTCGTGAAGTGTCACCATCATAGGTACTCAAGATATTGTGTCTGGAGAGGTAGATAGATAGGACTACTAGTTGCTCGATCAGGGCCCTAGCTTTATTGCGAGCCAAAAACCTCAGCAGATCCTATAAAGAGAAATCCTCTCGGAGAAAGTTTTTGTCGCCGTTAAAGTCGAGAGAGAAGTCTCTAAAGCCGCTATGGTCTGGGCTCTCACTCACGTCGTCTATCCTGGAGACTCTATTACGCTGCTCGCCCTATTAGCTAGCCGGCGGCAACCATGGAAATTCATTAATTTCAGCCTGTCTCGGGTACTCTATTGTACGGCGAAACTCGCTAATAATATATATCTGTTTTCTCAGGAACCAGACCTACATGCTCGAAGAAGAATATATATCTCTGGTCATATTCTTGTGTAACTTCTGTCGTCCTGTTCATTGTGGTTCCTCGGCCCTGCTAGTCATTTGCTTGCTCGAACTGTACACATTCAAAGAGGGAACAAGCTAAACAAGCAAGCCATCCAAGTTTATAGAGTCGGAAGTTCAAAAGAACTTCCAGGTTTCCCTGTGACTAACTTAGCACACTTCTGGTGGTAGCCATTGAGCTAAGTCTCCAAAAAGAGCCACTCACATATATAGGCATTACGGAGGAGCTTCGCTTTCTGCTTCGGTTGGCGCGTTGCAGTAATGAAAAAAAGAATGAGATTAGTTCGGTCTTAAGTCTTTGGGTGAATTCATTTGGGTATCGAAGTTTTCATTATTGCCATCCCTTGCTTGGCAGCGGTGAGCTTGATAGTAGCATAGGTCGATCCTCGGGTTGTTTTTTTAGGGCTAGAGCTTGATTCCCACTCCCAGTAGTCTTTCTTCAGTAATTCGCTTGGAAAGTAGTCTTTCGTAAGCAGGAACGTAGCGCTTCGCAAGTGAAGGTGCAGGATGTGCTTCTTCCCTTTAGAGCGGCTTCTGTCATTTTCACATAAATGTTGTAATAAATCCTATCTCTACTTTTGCTAACGGACGCTAGAATTGGGATATCGAGAAAGAGGGAGGGTTCAACAAAGAAAAGTAAGAAAACGTAAGCCCTTGTTTGGTTTGTATAGGCTAGGTTTACGTTTTTCAACTGCATCGTACCGTACGATGATGGGAGAGGTCCGTACCTCCTTTAGATATCTCGAGCCCCCGTGCTCCTAATGTCGAGCTAGAACGACAACTACCTTGGAATCTGCGATCACACATGAGTACCTCGCCTTCCAAAAAAAGCGGCTGCTAATTGGCACTAATGCTAATGGGGACCATCGATCAAGAAGGACTTCGGTGTGAACGCCCCAGAACATTTTACACTATTCTAGGTAACGTTATCCATTTTCCCCTGTCAAATATTATTTTCTAAATTCGAAATAGACAACTCCCTGTGAACAAGTTATAGAAACATAGTTCCAACTCAATTCGATACATCAAACTATAACAAAAAAATAAAACATCAATTCTATAAACTATCATCCAAGCGTCCCCCGGGACAACACCACCAGGCAACATCCATTATTCCAACTAAACGTTTTCAATGAATGGAAGAAAATAAAAGAAACACTTATTCCGAATCAAGTTTAAACAATAGGTGGGATCTCCCCTCAATTCACTTGAAACAAAAGTTTATTACCAAACAATCATGCAAAAACCACCTAATCCTAAACTAAGCAATTAACACTACGCAGCCTATGGTCCTCTCTTGTCATGTCTCCTTTACGTCATCGCCATGGTCGCCAATGAACTCTCCACCTGAAAACAACAATTCTAGAGGGGGGGGGGGTGAGTATATAAAATATACTCCGTAAGTAGCCCTCATCAAGCACACACAAACATCATGCTCAAAAGCCATAAAGAAAACATACATCGTCATGCTCAAAACCATAAGAAAAACATACATCGTCATGCTCTAACATTACATTATGCGAACAACTATAGACATGCTCTACAATGACATTATACATTCAACCATAAACGTGCTCTATAACACCCGATGCTACCCACCATCATATGCAAATCAACTACAGTCCACATGGCACCCTAGCACTTCAAGCAACTCTATGTTCATCTCAACGATTCAAGCTTTCCAAGACCATTCTGTTGGCAGTGTCGGCCCCTGACCATTTTTACCCAGAGCCCCGACACTAGTGCATCGACCCTCGACCAATTATACCCGAGGCCTCGATGCCTTTTCAACTATTGGCGTACTGGTCCTTGGCCTCCAAGCAACTCCTAACCTATCACACTATGTTAGTCCTCCAAGTCTAACTCCTCGACTCGTATCGACCCTTGCAATTTATTCCCAAGGCCCGACATTCATCTACAGAGGCTTGGCGTTCGACCTTGCCATTTATCCCCAAGGCTTGAACTGTGCATCGACCCTCGACCATTTATACCCGAGGCCTCGATGTATTACAACCTATTGGCCCTTGACCATTTATACCCAAGGCCCCAATAGTTCTCTTTTCGAAAGACTCCTCGCATCGACCCTCGACCATTTATACCCGAGGCCTTGACGCTCCTCTTTATCCAATATTGGCGTATCGACCCCCCGACCATTTATACTCGAGGCCTCTATACCCAATTAGTGACGTATCAGCCCCCGACCATTTATACCCGAGGCCCTGACACTCACCCATTCACTTCATAACTTCCAAAACTCCACATATCATTTCTAGCCTCCAACCAAGATTCCAGTACTAATTCCCTAATAACACCAACCCCCACAACGCTCATCAACAACACTACCACTAGTATGATTCCAATGCATCTCTCAGCTCACCAACACAATTCAACATGCTTCCACAACATAAACATCATTCTAATAGCAAAACAATAAACCAAACATGCCTTCACAACATATCAATTCTCAACAACAGGGCCATAGTGAGTCCGGTCAAAATAGAGCATAGTCAACAATTTTTTTTTACACGATTGGAACTCAACACAATTTACCCAAGCACTCATTATCCAACATCTGTAATAAAAAAACATTGCTAGGTATAATAAAACTATAAGGCATGCCAAACACTTCATACAGATTTCAGACAGCAAACATCCCCACCATAAATTCATTTTAACGAATATTCTCTGCAAACACACATCATTCCACGACAGATCTCAGCAGCTCGACAATACAAAATTTCTACTATTATCACCAACAGACATTCAACACTACCCAGACATACAAACCAACATAAACAAGAGTTACACTGCACAACAACGTATCAGAACCAATATTAAATATCATAAACAGTACGTCGGCAACCAAATAATAAAACATCAACACACGCACCCGCCCCCGTGCTACTTACAAACAATTGTCCTAAAGCTCCTAAGCTTGTTGAACACTTCCTAAAAGAAAAGAGTACGATCTCGAGGTTAGAAGCCAATTAGGAACATTTAAACATAATTGAAACCAAGTTTAGGTGAGTCGTTACCTACCAACTCACAGTAAAACCTCTTGGGTTAGAAATGGGTTGACGCCGAAGATGTTCAGGCGCCCAAAAACAACCTGCAGTGGCCTTGTGCTTGCTGGTTCGACGCTGGAAATCAATGAGTAATGCCGATTTGGGTTCGAATCAGAGTGGGTAACTCAAATATAGTCCCGTTTGGGTATGGGTTACTCGAAACCAACTCCGAACAAGAACGAGTCAACACCAAGTGTCACCGGAACAAGGAAACCTTCGCTGTTGGCATTGGGATTGCAAGAACGGGTCGTCGGGGCTTCGATTCGTGTGCTGGCCGCGGCTGCTGAGAAGTCGTCGGAGATCGCCCAAATCGCCGCTGCCATCCACCTTGCTATGCCGCCGTGGGACGCCGGGAAACACGAAGACGGCGCCGCTTAACACACTGTGCCGCCGCCGTCGGAGTCGTCGAGGGACGGGTTTTCGCCTAACCAAACGCGCCGCCGTCGAGGAGAACAACGGATTGGGTCGCCAGATCTGAAGCAAGAAGGGTGAAATCGCCGGTGAGTTGCTACGTTCGTGGGTCCACCGTTCGCCGCTGCTGTCAGGGTCGCCGCTGCCGTGCTCGCCGGAGGGACGCTGCGCAAGGAGGCTGGGGCGACTGGTTTATCGAAGAAGAAGAAGAAATTTGGGGCTGGCAGCTGGAGAAAAACGAAGGTAGGGGAAGGAAGAAGAAGAAAAGAAAAGAAAAAGAAAAAGAAGCAAAAAGAAAACAAAATAGGTTTAGGGTTTTCTTTTTTTTCTTTTTTTTTCTTTTGTTTTGAAACCTATAGCCCAATTCCCAAATCTCAAATGAGGCCCAACGAGCAACACAAAGTCCCAAAACAATAAGCCCAAAATTTCATTTCGGGAATCAAATAAACCCACAACAATCTGAAATAAAACAGTTAACTTAAACTCTAAAAGCCAAGAATAATAATCCAATGAATAGAAAATTAAGAGTCCCAAACCATGGATTAAGACCTAAATAAAAATCTTCTGCACTGATCGAGAACATAATTTGTCCTAATCCAACAGAAATAAACTAAATTCGAATTTACCCAACTCAGAACTCCAGAATTATAAAATCCAAGAATTAAAATTATCAGTTTCGGGCAAAAAAAATCCAAAGGCACTAATGATATCTTAAAATAAACATACCCGAGAATGCGGGACGTTACATTCGGAGACAGCAATCTAATTTCGAAAAAAAAATAGAAATATAGGGCCAACTCTTCTAATTTCATTGCGCCTCTAACCTTACTACGCTACCCAACCTGCTGATAAAAGGTCGAATTTCGCAGGGCAGCAGGCACGAAATGCCGATCAAATCCGTTAAAGTTCGCCTAATCAAAGCAAGCAAACAAGAAGATCTGACTGAGTTGATGATGGACCGGATCTCGAAAGGCGAGAGGCTTTCATAAAGACGTATGAGAAAGGGAGGGTCGAGAGAGGCTTATTGCACGATCCAACCAACTCAGGTAAGCTAATAAATGCTGCATAAGAGAGTGGGAGGCCGGCCCCTGCCCATCTGGAGGTGCACACCCATTTAGAAAGATATCAAAAGGGGTAAAGAGAAAAGAAAATGGAGAACTACCAAATCCAAGTCATTGGATTTGTTCGTACCATTCTGTCATCGATCACTACTGGGTCGGTTGGTGAGTCACCCAAAAAAAAGCATCGATCAAGGTCAAGCATATATGTTTTATGAAATGATCAGCGGTCTCATTGATGCTATGCCCTGCATCGTCTTCGTCTGTGTTTATTGAGCTTTCTTCACTTCAGCGCTATGCGCTTTGCTTCGCTTTATATTTATAGAAGAGAGAGACCGTTGTCTTGAGAGTGAAAAGCAAGCGCAAGCGATAGAAAGTCTCGTCCCTCGCGCGTTCGCGCGAACGACTATAAAATGGTGATCTCATTAGATCATTAGTGAAAGAAGGACCAACGACGATCCTATCCTAAAAGAGAAGGAGGAGTAGGAGAAGTCAGTCTTCTTTGAAGATCGAGGAATAAATCGGACAATTATGCCATTCGGAAGAAGTCTTCTACAGAGGGAAAGCCTGTTACGAGTAAGTGGAGAGGAAAGATCTTCAGAGATTCTTATCTCATTCCATTCTAGTGGTTTGACCAGTAACCAATGGCGAAAACTCAAAAATCCATGGTTTCCCGGTAGAACCATATTTCGCCCAAGTTGTTGCGAAACCGGAAAAAAGAAGTGGTTTTTCGCACAACTTGCTCATAGTGCAGGTCCTACTTGTATATTGTATTTGGCCGAAGAAGTATCGGACAGGTTGGAGTTCTTACCTTCTTGGGACTCTATGGACCAAGATCTGCTTTCATTATATGGGCAATACCGATCGACTTTAGTAGATCATATGGATGTAGAAAAAGCTTCGGACTTGAATGAATTGGAAACATCTCTTTTCCATTTCTATTTACCCAGTTCATATCTTTCTTTCGTGTGTTCCCGGGAGGAATTCGATCTCGGGATACCACCTAAATAACAGCGGCCAGAGGGTCAAATAGGTCGGGAAGAAAGAGTCGGAGGTCGGGTCGGACGACATACATCTTGGTTGGTTTCACCACCACTAGAGATTGGACATATATTCAATCTTTATTCGATGGGACAAAAAAGAGATTATTATTAAATAATCATTTTTTTCTATTATTATTTAATTTAAATAGCTGCAAGACCAAAATAGGATGCAAAAAAGCGAAAGCCCTTCTTTTAACTTCCTCCCAGATACACGGCTTACATACCCAGCTCAACATTCTTGGAAAACAATCGAATCGAGGGTCCGGTGGAAAATTAGCCATTCAATCTTGTAAACTAATCGAGACCGAAATTGGAAAAAGAGATACGAACGGAGAGGAATAACCAATCGATGAAGGAACATGAAACCATTTTGTTTCAATAGAGGTACGAGAAACGGTTGCGGGCAATGAAGTAGGTGAAGTGGTTGGATTTTGCGAGCTGTTCCAACCACGGCTGGATGTGATTCTAAGAGCCGAACGAGAATGAATACCATACAGAAGAGTCAAGACCAGGCTCCCTAATAGAATGTTTAACCGATCCATTCCGGATCGACTGAATTGGTACGAAAGTTTTAACATGGGAAAACCACAGAAAACACAACTTATTTGAATAACCCGTGACCTACCAATTGTAGAAGTAGGATCTTTGGCAAGCAATAAGCACTTAAATAATACAATTCGAGTGTACCATATTCTTTCTCATTTTGAGGAAAAGGTGTGGGAGGAAAAGGAAACAACGGAGGGATCCAAATCGGACCTAAATGGGAATGACATGAAAAGTCTTTTTCAAAACCTAGCATTAAGGGCGTTACGACGATATACGAGAGGAATGGAGAAAAACTTGTGATTGGTGTGGAGGGGAAGATCCGTTTATGATATAGTGAAAGAAAGAGTCCTCTCATTTCCTTACTTCTTCGTTCTTTCTAATTCATTCACTTCAAGGCTGGTTCTGAACGCCGCGTAACATCATCTTCAACCAACCTCCACCGCCTTGTCTTATCCCGCCCTTTCGGTGCGTTCACGAAAGAATTGCTTATACACTAAATAGTTGCAACTATATGCTTACTAAAAGACTGACTTAGGTCAGCGTGAAACTAAGAAAGAGAGATGTGCCTAAAGCGGCATGCAAGCAAACTGTGCAAGCTAAGAGAAAAGGAGAGATGTTCTAAATTACTATCACAATCAAGCCGCCCCCTACCCTATCTCTAAAACTCTAAAAGGGCCCGTCACTTCGTTCGTACCTTCTTGGTTTAGGCTTCCAACTGAACTGACTTTATGGCCTTGCCGCCCGCCACTAGCAGAAGCTAAGCACTTGAAAAGCGCGCTAAGAAACGTTGCTTCTGTCGGCCTTTCTGTGCAACAGTCCACCAGTAGCGTAGGAGAGGGTTACCGTACATACAAGAGTCTTCCCGTTTTTACGTAAGCTTTTTATTACCAGTCAAGTAGTACAACAGCAATATCTCATCTTATAGCCCGGCGCGGCGGGTCACCTTTTGAATTCGGTAGATAGAAGAAACTATTATCGAGATAAAAACGAGAGAGTTAGAGTAGGTGAGTGAGTGAGTCCTCACTGACCTGAGCGATTTCGATAACCTAGCAGGCCTTATATTTATTTGGTAGGTAACATCGCCAAAGCGTATCATCAGATTTGACTACGAAGGAAGGCACTCGAAGTGAGACGGCACCGTCTTGTGCAACGTAACGATAATTGGCCCTCTATCATCTTCGAGACGGTAGACTTGGTAAAAGGGCCCCGACGGATTTCCAGAATTCGAGTTCGACCGCTGCAGCCCCTTTTTGGGGGATCAAGTTCCCGGCCTGAGACGCGTTCGTTGACAAAACCACCATAGGAATAGAGACCTTTCCCTCGAGCGGAGGCGAACTGATCAACGAGAAAGAGGCCCTACTCACTACAAACGAATACACCACAAGATCGAACTGCACTCATACCTCTCTCGCATCAAGTTGACCGACCCCCCCTACGTAGTGATTCTATCAATCATGTACGTAGGGGGGCCCTCCATTCTAATTGGTATATCATGAAAAAAGAAAGCCATTTGCATCAGGCGTCTCGTTTATTCATTTAAATTCAATGAAAAATACTTTCTTTATGTTTTCGTGCATTTACTTTCATTTAATTATGTTCTAAATTAGTTATCAACCTCCTTGTGGAATGCCTTAGTCAAATGATTTGATTTTCAACACGCTCGGGATTTTGGCCAGATTGCATCTGGCACTTTTTTGGATTGGTTTCTAAAAACTTCTCTTTACGTCTTTTTTCCATTTGGCCAGTGGGAACTTGATTTATATACTAAAGCCCAACCTTGGGAAATGTGAGTTAGGTAAAATAATAGGAAACCAATATGGGATGTGACTTAGGAATAAGCGCATAAAATATGGTCCTAGGCATAGGCCCTCTGACCCATAATGCAAATGAGTTGGTAGATATTCTCTAGGATTGTAATCACACATAGGAATATGATTGTAGGTTACCCTAGCCTCTGCAGCAACCAAAAGCGGTAGTGAAAGAGTAGAACTCAAATCCCAAGAAAAGTCAGGAATTGCGCCTGGTGCATTTTCCCAACATAGTGTGTTTTCCATGTTTTGCATCAAAACTAAGGTAGGAGACAAGGAGGTTGAGTTTCATTAAATTGCTTGATAGTTAAAACCCCAAACAACAACATTTCACCATTATTTTCTTCCTAAATCACAATTGCATATTTGAACCATTTCACTGCATTACTTGATTTTGAAAAGCAACAAGTCCCTGAGGATTCGACCTTGGATTACTTCTGAGTATTACTTGTGACCGTATGCGCTTGCACGAGTCTCTAATCTTTTTAAAGGTAGAGAAAATCCCAACACCTTTCTCTATCTTGGAAAGGTGACCCGCCGAAGACGGGAGCCCTTTAACATGTTTACGAAGACCTCCGACTTATTAGAGAAAGGGGGTTCGATCAGTAGAGGGGACGACTTTACCTCCCCCGAAGAAAAAAAGCCCCGCTCGAAGGACGACTGATCCCGTTGATCATATAACTGGGAGGGAACGTGTCACATTAGAGGTGAACGATCAAAGATGTCCTCTAATTACCACGATGAGGCTCCTTTGATTTTAGTAGACTAAGCTATGAATATGAATGAAGAAATGAATGCCGGGCTCTTTCTTTCACTGCTAACCCCAAGAAGTTTCAACATGCTGATACTTTCAGTTTCGTCGAGCCCCGAGCTTGTGGTCCTCCTTTTAGTGTGGGTTCAATTGGATGAATCTGTCAAGTCAAGGTCAACGTACGTAGCAGCAAGGATGGTGCATCGCCTATTTCTCGTTCTTGCTCGGGAGCCAAAACGAAAACGCCTGCTACCTACTGTACTGGACCTTCGACCAGGTATTCGACCCTTGTCGAATCGGAACCAACCACCCCACTCTAATAATAGGAGAAAGGAAAACGCTTGAACAGTTGAATGGTCGCCGTCCTTCCGTACAGAGATATAGATTCATTCTTCGTACCTGGTCCAACTTCACAACCCTTCGCGGATTGGTCTGAAGTCAGTCTTGTTTGGTAAGACGGAATTTGACAAAGAAAAGAGAGTGCTCAACCGGAACAACGGCCAACAAAGACCGTAATTACATACATAACAGCTCATCCCCTTCCCTTCCCTTCTTTAAGGCTTTAAGGTGGAACCTGATTACGCTTGTTTACATGCGTAAAAAGAAGGTTTTAGATGCTGTTTTTACAATGTTTCAGTATTGTTTCGGATTTTTCTCGGTCGTTTGAGTTCCAATTCATGCAAAATTCATATATTATGGTTTGTGGTTGGCTTATATTGTATTTATGACATTTTAGGACCATTTGGGTGTGCAAATTAATCAAAAGAAGCAAAAAGACGGAAAAACTTACATGGGAGGCGCCAGGCGCCTGGGAAGCCTGCAGAAAAACTGGTTTTCTTCCAACTTTGCCCTTAATGAAACGCGTCTTCCAATGCGTTTTGGTGGTTCCAACCGATGCATACGTGTAGAAGAAGTGTTCCACTATCAGTTTGAGCACGATTTGGTCAGTCAAAAGAGTTGGAAATGGGTGATTCACCATCGTTTTAGGACCTACCTAACCAATTCTGCACAGCTATAAATTCCAGCAACTTCTCCACCAAAATCATCAAGCCTTGCTTCCTTCTCTTGATCATTTTTAGTGTTTCTTTGTTGCTTTCTAAGTACTTTTGAGTTGCTTTCATTAGTTACTTTTGGTTTTTAAATCCCGAGCACTTTACATTCCTTTATTGAGCTTGTTTTGTTTCCATTTGTACTTAGTCATTTTCTACTTATTCAAATATATAAAAATCCAGCACTTTGCTTATCTTCCCTTTTTTGCCTTTACTTTATTTTTAGTTAAGAGAGTTGTGTTTTTGGAGGAAAGAGCACGTGACACTCCCCCTTGCTTGAAAGAGAAGGGCGAAGCTCTCAATCCCGATAAAAACTCTCCGTTAGTTAACTTTTGTTTTTCACACATGCATTCCACATTCAACCATTTTACTTGCTGTATTTTCTTCAATATGTCTTTCTAAATTCCCGTCTCTAGCCCAGTTATGGATAGTTAGCCTTTTATGTCTAAAAAGGGTTGCTAAGAAGTAGTGTTTTTGCTTTCCATTCATTGCTCAACATGTTCTCCCAAAAAGTTAGGATTTAGAGAAGGCCACTGTAAGTCTTAACAAGTCAATACTGAAAAGGTTGCTTATTTGCATTGTTGAGTGGTTAAACCGAGGAGAGGAGCGCCTTAGACATAAGGGTTTCGCTTAAGTAGCCTAGACATAGGACCTTAACCCGAGGTTGCGACTATTTCCATCCTAAAACTAAGATATCTCTCATAATAGACATATTAGGGAATGTCTTAGGACTTTGAACTTGCTTAGACATAAGTCAAGTGAGAAGCGTAGTCGTTGGTTTCTAAAGTAAAATGCATATTATCCTTAGCATGTCCTTGATTCTTTGTTGGCTAACTTGAAGTAATTCGGGCTAGGTTTTATCATTATAAGTCCAAATCCCAAATCCAAAACCATTATTTGTGACCACTTCCCATTTTACAAGAATCACTCATTTCAACATTCACTATTCTTTAAAACTTTAGAGTTTGGAAATTATTTAGAAGTCCTTGAGGATCGATACTTGGATACTCCATCCATTTTATATTACTCTGACAGGTGTTGGCTTGCATCTATATAATTGTTACCACGCTTAGTGCGTACGTTCAGCATAAACGCCCAGTCAAGTTTTTGGCGCCGTTGCCGGGGACTTTAGTTTTAAAATTATTTTCAAATTCTTTTAGTTTTTATTTTTGTGAATTGTTGTTGGGTGTAATTTCCATCCACCGTTTTTGTTCTATATTTTTGGTCGTTTATCTCACAAGGGTAAGTTAAAGTGCATGAGCACAAGATCTTTTCTTCTACCCCTTGACCCTGAGATTGAGCGGACCCTTCGAAAAGCTCGAAAGGAGCAAAGACTTCGAAAACAACTAGAAAAGCAAAAAGAGAGAGAAGGTGAAATCAGTCCTGAAAGTGAGGTAGAGAGTACGAGCACATCAATGGCAGATATTCCACCTCGTGATCCGGTTGATCCACCTGCTGTTAACGGTAATATGAGGGATCATGCGAGAAATGATGAATTCAACCATATCCAGATGGCGGACAACAGAGACGTGGCAATGCGAGAATATGCCGCCACGGCTTTTCAGAACTTTGATTCAGGGATAGTCAACCCTATTCCAGCCCACGCAAACTTTGAGCTTATACCAATGATGTTCCAAATGTTGCAGACAATTGGACATTTTGGAGGGCAGGAACATGAGGATCCACATGATCATCTGAAATCATTCATTCAAATTGCAAATGCATTTCGATTACCTGGTATAACAGACGATGCTCTGAGACTAACACTTTTTCCATTTTCTTTGAAGGACCAAGCTAGAGCATGGCTCAATGCATTTCCACCGGGATCCATCACCACATGGGGGTCGGGTCGTTAGTGGAGAAGTTCTTAACAAAATTCTTCCCACCTACTCGCCACGCTGATATCAGAGAGGAGATCATCTCCTTTAGACAGTATGATCGTGAACCTGTTCACGAGGCGTGGGAGAGATTTAAAGAACTAATCAGGAAATGTCCGAACCATGGCTTGTCGGCATGCATCCAGATAGAACATTTCTTTAGAGGTTTAGATCATCCTACTAAGATGATGCTAAACAATGCTGCCAACGGAGCCTTTACAAAGAAGACATTCAACGAGATAGTTGACATCCTAAATGACTTAGCTTCACACAACGAACTATGGTGTTCGCAAAGATCTAGGGCAGCACCAATGAAGCAAGATCCAGCTAGAGTTTTGGCTCTGGACATTGCGACCTCGATGCAAAAAGAGATGGTTACAATGAACCAGAGGCTAAAAGAGATGGCATTGGGAATAAAAAATCCATTAGCCACGCCGATACAACCTGTGCAGTCGGATTATTGCACTCCTGCCCCTGTTTGCCAAGTCAACGATCTCATTTGTTCATTTTGCAGTGAAAACCATATTTATGATAATTGTCCACATAACCCTGCTTCTGTTTTTTATGTAGTACATGGGAACAATAGGAACTTTAACCCATATTCGAACACCTACAACCCAGGTTGGAGGCACCACCCTAATTTCTCATGGGGAGGTCAAGGAGGTTCGAGCGGTTTTAATCAAGGGCAGAGCCAACAGAACAAGCAGCCCTATGTTCCACCTACACAGCAATACATCCCACCACCGCAACAGCAGTACAATCAGAGAACCCAGACTCTACCAGTTCAAAATAACAACTCAAATCTTGAGAATATGATGAAGGAGTACATGGCCCGAACCGACGCAGTGATACAATCCCAAGCGGCATCAATGAGGAATTTCGAGACCCAATTGGGACAGCTCGCCAATGAATTGAAGAATAGACCACAAGGTTCTTTTCCAGGCCATACTGAATTACCAAAACGAGAAGGGAAAGAACAGTGCAAAGCTGTCACCCTCAGGAGTGGACTGGCATATGATGGACCAACAATGCCAACAACAGATGTACAGATTCCATCCACTGAACCAACTGTAAAGATACCAGAAAATCCAACAACACCAGAAAAAGAAAATATTAGAAAAGGTAATGAGGACACCCCGAGTGTTCCTCCACAGGTACAGCCTTCTTTTACCCCTACTCCCCCGTTTCCACAAAGATTAGTTAAGAAAAATAACGATTCCCAGTTTAGAAAATTTTTAGATATTTTAAAACAACTGCATATAAATATACCATTAGTAGATGCTCTAGAGCAGATGCCAAATTATGCTAAGTTTTTGAAAGATATAGTTTCTAGGAAGAAAAAAATAGGAGAGCATGAACTGGTAGCCATGACAAAATGTAGTAGTGAAGCTGTAGGCAGCCCGCTACCCATGAAATGTAATGATCTTGGCAGTTTTACCATTCCATGTTCCATAGGAGGAAAAAACTTAGGTAGGGCATTATGTGATCTAGGCGCTAGCATTAATCTTATGCCATTATCAGTTTTCAAATCTTTAGGCATAGGAGAAGCTAGACCTACTACGGTTACCCTCCAACTAGCAGATAGATCTATCATAAGACCTGAGGGAAAGATAGAAGATGTTTTAGTCCAGGTGGACAAATTCATTTTCCCTGCGGACTTTATCATTCTAGATTGCGAGGCAGACTTAGACGTTCCCATTATTTTGGGAAGACCATTTATAGCAACTGGGGATACAGTTTTTAATGTGAGGAAGGGAGAAATTACAATGAGGGTAAATAATGAAGAAGTTAAATTTAACGTTCTAGATGCCATGAAATTACCAGGAGACTTTGAAGAGTGCTCTGCTATAAATAGCTTGAATCCTATTATGTTTGATGACTTTTATGACTTATTAGTTACAGAGATTGAAGAAGAGCTTGATAAGATAGCAGAAGGACCAGAAGATGTGGCTAATCCTATTGAAAAAATACAAAAAGAAGAATGCAAGTCGTTACTTCCGTCCATAGTGGAACCACCCACGTTGGAGCAGAAGCCATTGCCGTCGCATTTGAAATATGCGTATCTAGGGGATAACGACACTTTACCAGTTATTATAGCTTCCAATTTATCACCTACTAATGAATATTCTTTATTGCAGATTTTGGAGAAGCACAAAAAGTCCATTAGATGGACGATAGCAGATATCCGAGGGATAAGCCCGGCCTTTTGCATGCACAAAATTCTATTGGAAGAAGATGCTAAGAACTCTATTGAGAGTCAAAGGCGGTTGAACCCGAAGATGAAAGTGGTTGTAAGGAAAGAAATTCTTAAATGGCTTGACGCCGGTGTTATATACCCAATATCCGACAGCAGCTGGGTAAGCCCAGTACAGTGTGTACCAAAGAAAGGGGGTATAACCGTGGTGGCCAACGAGGAGAATGAGCTCATCTCAACCCGAACTGTGAGCGGGTGGAGAGTTTGCATTGATTATCGCAAACTCAACAAGGTAACAAAGAAAGACCATTTTCCTCTCCCGTTTATTGACCAGATGCTCGACCGTCTGGCAGGTAAGGATTTCTATTGTTTTTTAGATGGATATTCGGGTTATAATCAAATTACTATTGCTCCAGAAGATCAAGAGAAGACAACATTTACGTGTCCGTATGGTACGTTCGCTTTTAGGCGAATGCCCTTTGGACTATGCAATGCACCTGCGACTTATCAGAGGTGTATGATGGTCATCTTCTCTGACATGGTAGAAAATATTCTAGAAGTTTTTATGGATGACTTTTCTGTTTTTGGAAATTCTTTCGACGCTTGTTTAGTTAATTTGGAGAGAGTATTGGAGAGATGTGAACAAACAAACCTAGTCCTAAATTGGGAGAAGTGTCATTTCCTGGTACAAGAGGGTATTGTTTTGGGTCACAAAATTTCCAAGCAAGGAATAGAGGTAGACCACGCTAAGATAGACATCATTTCAAAGCTACCTCCTCCTACAAATGTCAAAGGGATTAGAAGTTTTTTAGGGCATGGGGGATTTTACCGCCGCTTTATAAAAGACTTTGCTAAAATTTCTAAACCCTTGTGTCAATTGTTAGAACATGATAGACCATTTGTTTTTGATGATGACTGTTTAAAATCATTTGAAATGTTGAAAGTTGCTCTAAGTTCAGCTCCTATAATTATCGAACCTAATTGGGATTTACCTTTTGAGCTCATGTGTGATGCCAGTGATTATGCAATAGGAGCTATGTTAGGACAACGTAAAAACAAGATCTTGCATCCTGTGTATTATGCTAGTAAGACTCTGACCGGTGCACAACTCAATTACACTACTACTGAAAAGGAACTGTTAGCAGTTGTGTTCGCCTTTGATAAGTCTAGGTCTTACTTGATAGGCACAAAAGTCATTGTTTTTACTGACCATTCTGCTTTAAAATATTTATTTGCTAAAAAAGATGCTAAACCACGTTTGATACGGTGGATTTTGTTACTTCAAGAGTTTGATATTGAAGTTAGGGACAGGAAGGGTACTGAAAACCAAGTTGCTGATCACCTGTCTAGATTGGAATCCCCGCTCTGTGATGATAGAACTGTTATACGTGAACAGTTTATTGACGAGCAACTCTTGCGAGTTGATTCAGTTCCGTGGTATGCCGATATAGCAAATTATTTGGTAAGTCGAATAGTTCCTTATGAGTTCAACAAGCAACAGGTAAAGAAATTTCTAAATGAAGTTCGATGTTATCGTTGGGATGAGCCTTTTTTATATAAGCTAGGACCTGACAATATCTTACGCAGGTGTGTCGCAGAAGAAGAGCACGAGGCGATATTAGACGCTTGTCATATGTCTCCATATGGAGGACATTTTGCAGGACACAAAACCGCAGCCAAAGTTTTGCAAAGTGGGTTCTTTTGGCCCACTCTGTTCCAAGATGCACATAAGTTTGCCCAGGTTTGTGACAAATGCCAACGGACAGGTAATATATCTAAACGCCACGAAATGCCTCAAACCCCGATCCTGGAGATTGAAATATTTGATGTGTGGGGTATAGATTTTATGGGTCCATTTCCATCTTCTAATGGTAAGCTTTATATATTGTTAGCAGTAGATTATGTTTCGAAATGGATAGAAGCGATTGCAACTGCTACCAATGATTCCAAAGTTGTCATTCGTTTTCTGCAAAAGCACATTTTTACGCGTTATGGAACCCCGCGTTGTCTGATAAGCGATGGGGGGGCTCATTTTGTGAATAGGTCTATGCAAAAGTTGCTGACTAAATACAATGTGCGTCATAGGGTTGCAACAGCATATCATCCTCAGTCGAATGGGTTAGCCGAAATATCTAATAGGGAGATAAAAAACATTTTAGAAAAAACTGTAAATCTTAACCGTAGGGATTGGTCTTTTAAGCTTGATGATTCACTTTGGGCATATAGGACAGCATTTAAGACTCCCCTCGGCATGTCCCCCTATAGGCTAGTTTTTGGAAAAGCATGTCATTTGCCTCTTGAGCTAGAATATAAAGCATTTTGGGCTACTAAGAAATTAAATTTTGATTTGTTGGCTGCAGGTGAAGCGAGGAAGTTACAATTGTTGGAATTAGAAGAACACAGGCACTTTTCTTATGAGAATGCTAAGTTGTTTAAGGAAAAAACTAAACAGTGGCATGATAGGCGTCTTCGGCCGAACAATCTTCAAGAAGGTGATCTGGTTCTGTTATTCAACTCTAGGTTGAAGCTTTTCCCTGGAAAACTTAAGTCTAGATGGTCTGGTCCCTTTCAAATTTTTAAAGTCTACCCATATGGGGCAGTGGATCTAGTTGACTCTAAGGGAAATGTTTTTAAAGTAAATGGGCAGAGACTTAAGCCGTATTTTGGAGAACCAGTGGATAGAGGAAAAACCTCTATTCAACTTTCAGGTCAATAAATTTTTGCGAAAAATGTTTTTTCCTTCTTATCCGTTTTTGAAAGAACAAAAGTAAAGGAAGGAAGTCTTTGTATCTTGTATTTTCTCTTTGTTTCATTATAAAGTTTTTCTTATTAAGAGAATGTTTGTGAAAACGTTGAAAAAAAAAAAAAGAAAACGTTGAAAAAAAAAATAAATCACGCTGGCGCCTAGCGCCTGCCCTGTTTTTCCAGCATTTCGAAAACTCTCAGGTTCAAGAAGTCGTGCAACATATCTACAACTTAAGGGCTTCATTGGATTTTGCGGTTTTACCTTCATGGCCTCCAGCGCTAGCTGCTATCCTTGGTCATCCATCTCCCATTACTGACACTGATCCTAGTCCACAACCTCCGACTTCATGAAGGGGAGGTTCCTTCTTTGCTATTTTTTGTGTTTTATTCTTTTGGTTAATGACGTAGTTGCATATTCTAGCATTACTACGCATGTTTTTTTTGTATTGATTATGTTTCGAGCTCAGTTGAAGCATGAATAAATTAGTATCGTTTATCTTCTGATCACTTAAAGTATGCCTTCACTTAACCTTAGTTTAGCTTTTCACATGCCTATTTTGAAGCATCTGTGCTGTGCATGTGATTTCATGTCGATGATGATTATAAGAGATGGTTGAGTTTTCTGTTCTATGCCTGACTAAGCTTTGAGCTATTTCCTTTGTTTATGTGATAAACTCATTTTCTTTTATGTCTTTTTGATCTTTACAGACTTTAAGCTTTTTCTTTGCCCCTATATAGGAAGTCCTTGTCCTTTTTACTGTTAAGTTTTTTTTCATCTGATGCAAAAGTCTTTTCCCAGTGAGGACACTGTCTCTCTTAAGTTTGGGGGGGACAGTCGTTGTGTCAGTCGTTGTTTCAGAAAGATAAGGTGTTATTTATATTTGAAAAATCATGCTATTTTCTTTTGAAAAAGAGTCAATTGGAAAAACAAATGCTATTAAAAAAAGAAAGTGTTGAAAAGAAAAAAAAAACACAAAACAAAACAAAAAAAAATTGCAAAAGAGTAAAAAGAGTCTTGTTGAGAGAAAATAAGAGTGGGGAAAAGACTTGTGTTAGAAAGAAAAGAGTGGTAAAAACAATGAGAGTTAAAGAAAATGTATTTATGATTCCCGAGTCCTACTGCAGACACCCATTTAGTTTTAGGTTGGGTGTTGACTTTGAAAATAGCAGTAAAGATGGTGATAAGTGACTTCGTGTTTCTCATTGTCGTCGTTTTATGACCTAGCTGTTAGTTCAAAGTCTTTCTACGAGTAGCTGTGGTTGAAACCGATGTTAGTGTGTGGAAACCTCAGGGGCTAGTAGCCGGTCTTTCAGATGTAAAAGTCTTAGTGTAAGGAGGGAGTGTGCAGATTCCTTAGGGGTATTTGAAAACGTTTTCTGTTTTGGAAAGAGAAAAAAGATTTTGAAAGAGAAAGTTTTTATCATTTCAAACTTGGTTTATAGTGACTAAGTTTACAAAGGCAATAGAATGGTAGGCTTTGACATCTTTTCCCTGAGACAATTTATGATTGAACATCTCGGTTGCTTTTGCTTTTCCTTGTCCATGTGTTAGAAAGCTGATTAAAGTTGCTAAGTTTTGCTTGAGGACAAGCAAAAAGTTAAGTTTGGGGGTGTGATTACGCTTGTTTACATGCGTAAAAAGAAGGTTTTAGATGCTGTTTTTACAATGTTTCAGCTTTGTTTCGGATTTTTCTCGGTCGTTTGAGTTCCAATTCATGCAAAATTCATATATTATGGTTTGTGGTTGGCTTATATTGTATTTATGACATTTTAGGACCATTTGGGAGTGCAAATTAATCAAAAGAAGCAAAAGGACGGAAAAACTTACATGGGAGGCGCCAGGCGCCTGGGAAGCCTGCAGAAAAACTGGTTTCTTCCAACTTTGCCCTTAATGAAACGCGTCTTCCAATGCGTTTTGGTGGTTCCAACCGATGCATACGTGTAGAAGAAGTGTTCCACTATCAGTTTGAGCACGATTTGGTCAGTCAAAAGAGTTGGAAATGGGTCATTCACCATCGTTTTAGGACCTACCTAACCAATTCTGCACAGCTATAAATTCCAGCAACTTCTCCACCAAATTCATCAAGCCTTGCTTCCTTCTCTTGATCATTTTTAGTGTTTCTTTGTTGCTTTCTAAGTACTTTTGAGTTGCTTTCATTAGTTACTTTTGGTTTTTAAATCCCGAGCACCTTACATTCCTTTATTGAGCTTGTTTTGTTTCCATTTGTACTTAGTCATTTTCTACTTATTTAAATATATAAAAATCCAACACTTTGCTTATCTTCCCTTTGCCTTTACTTTATTTTTAGTTAAGAGAGTTGTGTTTTTGGAGGAAAGAGCACGTGACACTCCCCCTTGCTTGAAAGAGAAGGGCGAAGCTCTCAATCCCGATAAAAACTCTCCGTTAGTTAACTTTTGTTTTTCACACATGCATTCCACATTCAACCATTTTACTTGCTGTATTTTCTTCAATATGTCTTTCTAAATTCCCGTCTCTAGCCCGGTTATGGATAGTTAGCCTTTTATGTCTAAAAAAGGTTGCTAAGAAGTAGTGTTTTTGCTTTTCATTCATTGCTCAACATGTTTTCCCAAAAAGTTAGGATTTAGAGAAGGCCACTGTAAGTCTTAACAAGTCAATACTGAAAAGGTTGCTTATTTGCATTGTTGAGTGGTTAAACCAAGGAGAGTAGCGCCTTAGACATAAGGGTTCCGCTTAAGTAGCCTAGACATAGGACCTTAACCCGAGGTTGACTGGGCGTTTATGCTGAACGCACGCACTAAGCGTGGTAACAATTATATAGATGCAAGCGCACACCTGTCAGAGTAATATAAAATGGATGGAGTATCCAAGTATCGATCCTCAAGGACTTCTAAATAATTTCCAAACTCTAAAGTTTTAAAGAATAGTGAATGTTGAAATGAGTGATTCTTGTAAAATGGGAAGTGGTCACAAATAATGGTTTTGGATTTGGGATTTGGACTTATAATGATAAAACCTAGCCCGAATTACTTCAAGTTAGCCAACAAAGAATCAAGGACATGCTAAGGATAATATGCATTTTACTCTAGAAACCAACGACTACGCTTTTCACTTGACTTATGTCTAAGCAAGTTCAAAGTCCTAAGACATTCCCTAATATGTCTATTATGAGAGATATCTTAGTTTTAGGATGGAAATAGTCGCAACCTCGGGTTAAGGTCCTATGTCTAGGCTACTTAATCGGAACCCTTATGTCTAAGGCGCTCCTCTCCTCGGTTTAACCACTCAACAATGCAAATAAGCAACCTTTTCAGTATTGACTTGTTAAGACTTACAGTGGCCTTCTCTAAATCCTAACTTTTTGGGAAAACATGTTGAGCAATGAGTGGAAAGCAAAAACACTACTTCTTAGCAACCTTTTTTAGAAATAAAAGGCTAACTATCCATAACCGGGCTAGAGACGGGAATTTAGAAAGACATATTGAAGAAAATACAGCAAGTAAAATGGTTGAATGTGGAATGCATGTGTGAAAAACAAAAGTTAACTAACGGAGAGTTTTTATCGGGATTGAGAGCTTCGCCCTTCTCTTTCAAGCAAGGGGGAGTGTCACGTGCTCTTTCCTCCAAAAACACAACTCTCTTAACTAATAATAAAGTAAAGGCAAAGCGAAGATAAGCAAAGTGCTGGATTTTTATATATTTGAATAAGTAGAAAATGACTAAGTACAAATGGAAACAAAACAAGCTCAATAAAGGAATGTAAAGTGCACGGGATTTAAAAACCAAAAGTAACTAATGAAAGCAACTCAAAAGTACTTAGAAAGCAACAAAGAAACACTAAAAATGATCAAGAGAAGGAAGCAAGGCTTGATGATTTTGGTGGAGAAGTTGCTAGAATTTATAGCTGTGCAGAATTGGTTAGGTAGGTCCTAAAACGATGGTGAATCACCCATTTCCAACTCTTTTGACTGACCAAATCGTGCTCAAACTGATAGTGGAACACTTCTTCTACACGTATGCATCGGTTGGAACCACCAAAACGCATTGGAAGACGCGTTTCATTAAGGGCAAAGTTGGAAGAAAACCAGTTTTTCTGCAGACTTCCCAGGCGCCTGGCGCCTCCCATGCAAGTTTTTCCGTCTTTTTGCTTCTTTTGATTAATTTGCACTCCCAAATGGTCCTAAAATGTCATAAATACAATATAAGCCAACCACAAACCATAATATATGAATTTTGCATGAATTGGAACTCAAACGACCGAGAAAAATCTGAAACAAAGCTGAAACATTGTAAAAACAGCATCTAAAACCTTCTTTTTACGCATGTAAACAAGCGTAATCACCAGACCATCTAGACTTAAGTTTCCGAGGAAAAAGTTTCAACCTAGAATTGAATAACAGAACCAGATCACCTTCTTGAAGATTGTTCGGCCGAAGACGCCTATCATGCCACTGTTTTGTTTTTTCCTTAAACAGCTTAGCATTCTCATAAGAAAATTGCCTGTGTTCTTCTAATTCCAACAATTGTAACGTCCTCGCTTCACCTGCAGCCGAAAAATCAAAATTTAATTTCTTAGTAGCCCAAAATGCTTTATATTCTAGCTCAAGAGGCAAATGACATGCTTTTCCAAAGACTAGCCTATAGGGGGACATGCCGAGGGTAGTCTTAAATGCTGTCCTATATGCCCAAAGTGAATCATCAAGCTTTAAAGACCAATCCCTACGGTTAAGATTTATAGTTTTTTCTAAAATGTTTTTTATCTCCCTATTAGATATTTCGGCTAACCCATTCGACTGAGGATGATATGCTGTTGCAACCCTATGACGCACATTGTATTTAGCCAGCAACTTTTGCATAGACCTAGTCACAAAATGAGCCCCCACATCGCTTATCAGACAACGCGGGGTTCCATAACGCGTAAAAATGTACTTTTGCAGAAAACGAATGACAACTTTAGAATCATTGGTAGCAGTTGCAATGGCTTCTATCCATTTCGAAACATAATCTACTGCTAACAATATATAAAGCTTACCATTGGAAGATGGAAATGGACCCATAAAATCTATATACCCCACACATCAAATATTTCAATCTCAAGGATCGGGGTTTGAGGCATTTCGTGGCGTTTAGATATATTACTTGTCCGTTGGCATTTGTCACAAACCTGGGCAAACTTATGTGCATCTTGGAACAGAGTGGGCCAAAAGAACCCACTTTGCAAAACTTTGGCTGCGGTTTTGTGTCCTGCAAAATGTCCTCCATATGGAGACATATGACAAGCGTCTAATATCGCCTCGTGCTCTTCTTCTGCTACACACCTGCGTAAGATATTGTCAGGTCCCAGCTTATATAAAAAAGTTTCATCCCAACGATAAAATCGAACTTCATTTAGGAATTTCTTTACCTGTTGCTTGTTAAACTCATAAGGAACTATTCGACTTACTAAATAATTTGCTATATCGGCATACCACGGAACTGAATCAACTCGCAACAGTTGCTCGTCAATAAACTGTTCACGTATAACAGTTCCATCATCACAGAGCGGGGATTCCAATCTAGACAGGTGATTAGCAACTTGGTTTTCAGTACCCTTCCTGTCCCTAACTTCAATATCAAACTCTTGAAGTAACAAAATCCACCGTATGAAACGTGGTTTCGCATCTTTTTTAGCAAATAAATACTTTAAAGCAGAATGGTCAGTAAAAACAATGACTTCCGTGCCTATCAAGTAAGACCTAAACTTATCAAAGGCGAACACAACTGCTAACAGTTCCTTTTCAGTAGTAGTGTAATTGAGTTGTGCACCGGTCAGAGTCTTACTAGCATAATATACAGGATGCAAGATCTTGTTTTTACGTTGTCCTAACATAGCTCCTATTGCATAATCACTAGCATCACACATGAGCTCGAAAGGTAAATCCCAATTAGGTTCGATAATTATAGGGGCTGAACTTAAAGCAACTTTCAACATTTCAAATGATTTTAAACAGTCATCATCAAAAACAAATGGTCTATCATGTTCTAACAATTGACACAAGGGTTTAGAAATTTTAGCAAAGTCTTTTATAAAGCGGCGGTAAAATCCCCCATGCCCTAAAAAACTTCTAATCCCTTTAACATTTGTGGGAGGAGGTAGCTTTGAAATGATGTCTATCTTAGCGTAGTCTACCTCTATTCCTTGCTTGGAAATTTTGTGACCCAAAACAATATCCTCTTGTACCATGAAATGACACTTCTCCCAATTTAGGACTAGGTTTGTTTGTTCACATCTCTCCAATACTCTCTCCAAATTAACTAAACATGCATCAAAAGAATTTCCAAAAACAGAAAAGTCATCCATAAAAACTTCTAGAATATTTTCTACCATGTCAGAGAAGATGGCCATCATACACCTCTGAAAAGTCGCTGGTGCATTGCATAATCCAAAAGGCATTCGCCTGAAAGCGAACGTACCATACGGACACGTAAATGTTGTCTTCTCCTGGTCTTCTGGAGCAATAGTAATTTGATTATAACCCGAATATCCATCTAAGAAACAATAGAAATCCTTACCTGTCAGATGGTCGAGCATCTGGTCAATAAACGGTAGAGGAAACTGGTCTTTCTTCGTTACCTTGTTGAGTTTGCGATAGTCAATGCAAACTCTCCACCCACAAACAGTTCGGGTTGAGATGAGCTTATTCTCCTCGTTGGCCACCACGGTTATACCCCCTTTCTTTGGTACACACTGTACTGGGCTTACCCAGCTGCTGTCGGATATTGGGTATATAACACCGGCGTCAAGCCATTTAAGAATTTCTTTCCTTACAACCTCTTTCATCTTCGGGTTCAACCGCCTTTGACTCTCAATAGAGTTCTTAGCATCTTCTTCCAATAAGATTTTGTGCATGCAAAAGGCCGGGCTTATCCCTCGGATATCTGCTATCGTCCATCCAATGGCCTTTTTGTGCTTCTCCAAAATCTGCAATAAAGAATATTCATTAGTAGGTGATAAATTGGAAGCTATAATAACTGGTAAAGTGTCGTTATCCCCTAGATACGCATATTTCAAATGCGACGGCAATGGCTTCTGCTCCAAAGTGGGTGGTTCCACTATGGACGGAAGTAACAACTTACATTCTTCTTTTTGTATTTTTTCAACAGGATTAGTCACATCTTCCGGTCCTTCTGCTATCTTATCAAGCTCTTCTTCAATCTCTGTAACTAACAAGTCATAAAACTCATCAAACATAACACGATTCAAGCTAGTTATAGCAGAGCACTCTTCAAAGTCTCCTGGTAATTTCATGGCGTCTAGAACGTTAAATTTAACTTCTTCATTATTTACCCTCAATTGTAATTTCTCCTTTCCTCACATTAAAAACGGTATCCCCAGTGGCTAGAAATGGTCTTCCTAAAATAATGGGAACGTCTAAGTCCGCCTCACAATCTAGAATGATAAAGTCCGCAGGGAAAATGAATTTGTCCACCTGGACTATAGATCTATGTGCTAGTTGGAGGGTAACCGTAGTAGGTCTAGCTTCTCCTATGCCTAAAGATTTGAAAACTGATAATGGCATAAGATTAATGCTAGCGCCTAGATCACATAATGCCCTACCTAAGTTTTTCCCTCCTATGGAACATGGAATGGTAAAACTACGAGGATCGTTACATTTCATGGGTAGCGGGCTGCCTACAGCTTCACTACTACATTTTGTCATGGCTACTAGTTCATGCTCTCCTATCTTTTTCTTCCTAGAAACTATATCTTTCAAAAACTTAGCATAATTTGGCATCTGTTCTAGAGCATCTACTAATGGTATATTTATATGCAATTGTTTTAAAATATCTAAAAATTTTCTAAACTGGGAATCATTATTGTTCTTAACTAATCTTTGTGGAAACGGGGGAGTAGGGGTAAAAGAAGGTTGTACCTGTGGAGGAACACTCGGGGTGTCCTCATTACCTTTTCTAATATTTTCTTTTTCTGGTGTCGTTGGATTCTCTGGTATCTTTACAGTTGGTTCAGTGGACGGAATCTGTACATCTGTTGTTGGCATTGTTGGTCCATCATATGCCAGTCCACTCCTAAGGGTGACAGCTTTGCATTGTTCTTTCCCTTCTCGTTTTGGCAATTCAGTATGGCATGGAAAAGAACCTTGTGGTCTATTCTTCAATTCATTGGCGAGCTGTCCCAAATGGGTCTCGAAATTCCTCATTGATGCCGCTTGGGATTGTATCACTGCGTCGGTTCGGGCCATGTACTCCTTCGTCATATTCTCAAGATTTGAGTTGTTATTTTGAACTGGTGGAGTCTGTGTTCTCTGATTGTACTGCTGTTGCGGTGGCGAGATGTATTGTTGTGTAGGTGGAACATAGGGCTGCTTGTTCTGCTGGCTCTGCCCTTGATTAAAACCGCTCGAACCTCCTTGACCTCCCCATGAGAAATTAGGGTGGTGCCTCCAACCTGGGTTATAGGTGTTCGAATATGGGTTAAAGTTCCTATTGTTCCCATGTCCTACATAAAAAACGGAAGTAGAGTTATGTGGACAATTATCATAAATATTGTTTTCACTGCAAAATGAACAAATGAGATCGTTGACTTGGCAAACAGGGGCAGGAGTGCAATAATCCGACTGCACAGGTTGTATCGGCGTGGCTAATGGATTTTTTATTCCCAACACCATCTCTTTCAGCCTCTGGTTCATTGTAACCATCTCTTTTTGCATCGAGGTCGCAATGTCCAGAGCCAAAACTCCAGCTGGATCTTGCTTCTTTGGTGCTGCCCTAGATCTTTGCAAACACCATAGTTCGTTGTGTGAAGCTAAGTCATTTAGGATGTCGACTATCTCGTTGAATGTCTTCTTTGTAAAGGCTCCGTTGGCAGCATTGTTTAGCATCATCTTAGTAGGATGATCTAAACCTCTAAAGAAATGTTCTATCTGGATGCATGTCGGCAAGTCATGGTTCGGACATTTCCTGATTAGTTCTTTAAATCTTTCCCACACCTCGTGAACAGGTTCACGATCATACTGTCTAAAGGAGATGATCTCCTCTCTGATATTAGCGTGGCGAGTAGGTGGGAAGAATTTTGTTAAGAACTTTTCCACTAACGACCCCCATGTGGTGATGGATCCCGGTGGAAATGCATTGAGCCATGCTCTAGCTTGGTCCTTCAAAGAAAATGGAAAAAGTGTTAGTCTAAGAGCATCGTCTGTTATACCAGGTAATCGAAATGCATTTGCAATTTGAATGAATGATTTCAGATGATCATGTGGATCCTCATGTTCCTACCCTCCAAAATGTCCAATTGTCTGCAACATTTGGAACATCATTGGTTTAAGCTCAAAGTTTGCGTGGGCTGGAATAGGGTTGACTATCCCTGAATCAAAGTTCTGAAAAGCCGTGGTGGCATATTCTCGCATTGCCACGTCTCTGTTGTCCACCATCTGGATATGGTTATATTCATTATTTCTTGCGTGATCCCTCATATTACCGTTAACAGCAGGTGGATCAACCGGATCACAAGGTGGAATATCTGCCATTGATGTGCTCGTACTCTCTACCTCACTTTCAGGACTGATTTCACCTTCTCTCTCTTTTTGCTTTTCTAGTTGTTTTCGAAGTCTTTGCTCCTTTCGAGTTTTTCGAAGGGTCCGCTCAATCTCAGGGTCAAGGGGTAGAAGAAAAGATCTTGTGCTCATGCACTTTAACTTACCCTTGTGAGATAAACGACCAAAAATATAGAACAAAAAAAGTGGATGAAAATTACACCCAACAACAATTCACAAAAATAAAAGCTAAAAGAATTTTAAAATAATTTTAAAACTAAAGTTCCCGGCAACGGCGCCAAAAACTTGACTGAGGTTATGCTGAACGCACGCACTAAGCGTGGTAACAATTCTATAGATGCAAGCGCACATCTGTCAGAGTAATATAAAATGGATGGAGTATCCAAGTATCGATCCTCAAGGACTTCTAAATAATTTCCAAACTCTAAAGTTTTAATGAATAGTGAACGTTGAAATGAGTGATTCTTGTAAAATGGGAAGTGGTCACAAATAATGGTTTTGGATTTGGGATTTGGTCTTATAATGGTAAAACCTAGCCCGAATTACTTCAAGTTAGCCAACAAAGAATCATGGATACGCTAAGGACGATATGCATTTTACTTTAGGAACCAACGACTACGCTTTTCACTTGACTTATGTCTAAGCAAGTTCAAAGTCCTAAGACATTCCCTAATATGTCTATTATGAGAGATATCTTAGTTTTAGGATGGAAATAGTCGCAACCTCGGGTTAAGGTCCTATGTCTAGGCTACTTAATCGGAACCCTTATGTCTAAGGCGCTCCTCTCCTCGGTTTAACCACTCAACAATGCAAATAAGCAACCTTTTCAGTATTGACTTGTTAAGACTTACAGTGGCTTAATAAAGGAATGTAAAGTGCTCGGGATTTAAAAACTAAAAGCAACTAATGAAAGCAACTCAAAAGTACTTAGAAAACAACAAAGAAACACTAAGAATGATCAAGAGAAGGAAGCAAGGCTTGATGATTTTGGTGGAGAAGCTGTGCAGAATTTATAGCTGTGCAGAATTGGTTAGGTAGGTCCCTAAAACGCTGGTGGATCACCCATTTCCAACTCCTTTGACTAACTAAATCGTGCTCAAACTATTAGTGGAACACTTCTTCTACACGTATGCATCGGTTGGAACCACCAAAACGCATTGGAAGATGCGTTTCATTAAGGGAAAAGTTGGAAGAAAACCAGGTTTTCTGCAGCCTACCAAGCGCCTGACGCCTCCAATGATAGTTTTTCCGTCTTTTTGATTCTTTTGATTAATTTGCACTCCCAAATGGTCCTAATATGTCATAAATACAATATAAGCCAACCACAAACCATCATATATGAATTTTGCATGAATTGGAACTCAAACGACCGAGAAAAAGTCCGAAACAAAGTTAAAACATAGTAAAAACAGCATCTAAAACCTTCTTTTTACGCATGTAAACAAGCGTAATCACTTCCCGTTTCCCGGCTCACTCATTATGCAAGCAAGCAGCGGTTCAACGCTACACCGCTTTTGCATCAATTCCTTCCCTATTTTGGGTCTCACTCCCACCTATTCCTACCGTCGAACGATAGAGAGCATATAGTTCTTTGTTCATCCGTAAACCATATGGTTTAGGGATGAATTAGCTCACGCGAAAAAATCGGTCGCTTCATGCATGTTCCAGATTGTGGCTACGACTTTCTCTCCTGGCACCTCAACCGCTAATGCATGCATCCATCTAGTTCCATTTTTTACCCTGCCCTCCCCTTCGTATCTATTGATCGCTATCCATTTTCCTTGCAGCCATCCCGGGAGTGGAGCTATACCGAAAAAGATTTCAAATTGATATCAGTCTTCTATGTTCTCACCCTCCCTGTTCCCCAGCAACTTCAAGGCAACCAAAGGGGACGTAGGGGGAGATGGAACAACGTCCAAGTTGTGACAACCCAGCAGTAACAACCTGCTTCTCAGCAAAAAAAGTTCCACTCCCAAACCTACCAGCAATCTCAAGTTCAATGTAAACCATCTCCACAGAAAGACTCCTGTGCTCCACTCCAATTAGGGCAAAAAAATCGATCTCCTTCATCCCAACAACATCAAAATAAGCCAGCCACACCAGGTAGCTCCCATCGCTTCGACAGTCCAGAGTGCTCCTGTTCAACATCAACAGTCAAGTTGGAAAGGTCAAAGCAATGGCCAGCGTAGGCGTCGACAATTGACTACTTCTTTTGCGGACTGGGTTCTCTTTGACAAGTAAAGTTCATTAAACATGATGGGCTTGCCCACCCGCCTCCAGAACCTAAGCTTCTAGGCTATGACCCCAACAAATATAAAAATTCCATCCGGGTATAGCACTAACATATGCGAGCTATTAGGCTTTTTTTTTCAATACCTCGTTGACGAGGGTAAGAAAAAACGTCGATGGGAATTCGAGACAACCCCCAACATCCACCGCTGCTCCATCGAACCTCTCTCTTCACATAGTCAGGAAGTGGGTTCGTGAACCATGTGAAGAGAGAGGGCAAGGCTCCCATGGAGAGCCAAACGTCTTCAAGCATGCCAAAACAACAACAAGCTAGCCTTAATAAGACTTCTCATCCTTATGGTGCTGTGCCACCCTGTTATGGAACAAGCAGTCTACGGCACCTAAACAACCGCTAGTGACGATTCCTTCTCCTATGGTTATGCCCATTTTTGTAGCACAAAATTCTCAACAATATTAGACTACTCCAAACATTTCAGTCCTCGAAGTTATCGCTCCTTCACCTCGTAAACTCGGTAAAGCGGCTTCGCTCCTCGAGAACCGCTCACCCCTTCACTGGAAACGACTTATGCTACCCCACCCCAAGCAGCGGTCAGGGCCTCCATCAACATGGCGAGGAAGCCTAGCAGAATGGCTATCCCATACTTGGCTAGGCCCATTCCATTGAGGCTTGATGATCTTTGCATCAATACCCTTCCCTTGTGCTACAGACAGCATCAGTCAATACCACCAACAAAATTCTCATTCGCAGCCACAGTCTCAACCAACCTGTTGGGATTCAGCCTGCTTTTTCGAAGCCATCCTTTTATATTATATCTCCTACAGACCCAACCTGTTGAAGAAAATCTTCCTGCCCTGATCTCGATCATGGAACTTCTGTCCACTTCACAAGTCCATCGAGCTGTCAAAGGCTAGCACAAGCGAGCGCTCCTAATTCCATTTCACCTGAGTGAGGGTTTGCAAGCTATGGTGGGCTGTCTATTTTCTCCCCAACAAATTACCTGAACTCAGAAGGATTTTGACCGCTATCCCCATACTCGACCCCTGCATGTAGAGGCCTTAGTCGACCACTACCAAATAAAGAGGATCGTCGATCGAAACTGGTGCAGGATTTCATATTTACATATTGGGTACAACCAGGCAGTTGAATTTGGACCCTTCCAGGTTTGCTCCTCACTACAGCTGCTTGTGCATATGACGGGACCACTCGAACCGCGCAAGGTATAGTAGTTCGACTGAATCTCCAAGTGGGACCCCTTGTTCGGTTAACTCTATTCCATGTAGCGGATATACTACAATCGAAAATGTTGCTAGAATGACCTTGGATCCACGCCAACTTGGTTGTGGCATCCTCATATCATATCAGTATAAAGTTTCCTATGAACGGATGATGTCTCTACCTTAATAGCGACCCCGTCAACCCAAGCTTCATTTGACGTTCAGTCCCTTCTCCTCGATCATGTATTGATCTACGACCATTCTTGGTATCCTTTGGTGGATATCCCACATGAAATTCGCGATGAGGGTTTCAAACCTCCTCGAGACCACGTTGATATTTTAGAAAAAGGTGGGCTTGGGCACAAGCTCAACTTCTTCGATTAGGCTACCACCCGGGGCTTGGTTTAGCTGAGGATGGGATTTGCTACCCGATGAGTCTCCCTACGCTATTAGGCACCTTTGGTCTAGGCTTTGACCCCAAAGTCCACTTTGAATTGAGAACGTTCCACTGTGGATTCATAGACTGAACGTCGACAGGTTCCACTGCGGAAAACCCCTCGCTACACAAGTGGCGTCACCGCATTTGTTCAGTCGGGTCGCCCTGCGGTGATGAAGGCTGACAAGCACGATTGACCGGAACTGGAGTCTCACGAGGGATTCTGCAGTTCCATGGCTGCATATTCAGTCGAGCACATGTGACTGAGTCACCCGTACCTGAGCTCGAGAAACATTCTTTATACTGACCGTGTCTGCTTCAACTTCACCCGTCACTCGTGTCGTGTAGTGTAGCAAGACTACAAGTCAAGTCTCAGCAAGGAAGATTTTGAGCCCCAACGACAAAGGAACGGGCATTTTCGGGGACTAGCCCGCTTCCCATTACTCGACGAGGGAAATTCCTCGCACATAATTAAGGGAGCCATTGAAAGGTGACTGAAACACCAGAAACGGCGACTACCCGAGCTAATGATAGAGGCAAGAACACTTTCCGGCTAGGCCTTACTATAACCAACCTCACAGATCCCACTCAATCTTTTACACCGATGTATCATACTCTCTCGACCAGGTCATCATAGAAAATACTGCTAAATCTTTCCGAAGTGAGAGAAGGAGGGAAGGCGGCTACAACTAACAGAACAGCCAGTTGAAAAACGCTAGCTAGCTAGGCTAGCATGCAATGGCTTTCTCTACGTTGGGCTCGCTTCTTCAAGCCGGAGCCCAACCTATACAAGACAAGGTACTGCTCGCTTTCTCTCAGCCACAAGTGGCTTATTTATGTAGTGGTCGGCATTCCTACGTGCTCCTCCTTGCTCACCGACTTAAGAATCTAAAAGTGACCTTTGGATGTTGTCGTGACGCTTTGGTTACGAAGGTTGTCGGGGTCTAGGTTTATGGATGGATTCAGTCAACGAAATTCCCTCAAACTCAATCAATATCAACAACATGTCGTGACCGGTTAGGCTTGGTTCATTTTGTCAGAAAAGAAAGTAGGTTTCGGGGGTTCATTGATTAGTAAACCTCCGGTGCTGGTAAGGTCGGGACCGTGGTCGTTCGTCTCCGGTTTGCCGGTCGATAAGATCTTTGAGATTGACCAGCCAGCTGGTTTGGTTTGGCTATTCCTTTCTATTGGAAAGGAGTCAGCTGTCTGCTCGAGTCACCTTCTTCTAGGCTTCGCTGGACGACACGGCATTCTCGTTCAAATATAGGTCGGCCGTACTTGTGATGGTTTCCAAGGATCCAATATGACCACTTAGGTCTACGTTGCCACGATATTGTTCTATGGAAGCGGGCGGGCAGTTAGAAGTTTGGCCCGGTTTTTTTTGGTGTCATAGGGGAGGGATTGACCTTTCTAACGCATATTCAGTCGTACCGGCATGGCCCCACTGATTTTTTTTTCGATCGGAGCATCCAGCAGCGCAACCCGGTTCTACTTGACTAAGCCCCGTGCTCGAATTACGGGGACCTACACATATTAGTACAGTATACTGGGGTCCCCGGCCAGAACCACACGTGCAAGTTTCCCTGCATGTGGCTCGTCCGTGCTTTCAGAGGCGCTGCCTGTGACTCAGCATGGGAGAAGGGAGCGGAATTGCACACTTTCGTGTTCAGAGCATTGTCCGAGTGAATAGGCAGCGCCTACCACACAAAGGTTTCTTGAAGAGGCTGGGCTGGTTCCTTTTCTAGCCCGCCAACAATTTGATTTAGATGTTGGGGCAACATGTTATACAATGCATAAGAGTGCAACTATGGGTCTTTAGTGGAGTGTCTCATAGTTAATAAATGTTGATTAATTTAATTAATGAGATTAATTAATCTCAGGTCATTGGAGCTTATAATTTGTAGGTCCATTAGGTCCCCTAACTAGATTTTTGAAAGAATTTGAAGTGTTCAAATTATATAAGGGAATGTAGGTTAATTGTATAAGATACAATTAATGTGTATATAAATACATTATAATTTTGAATGAGATTCGAAATTAAACTATAAAATATGATAGATATATTTGAATAAGATTTGAATTAGGTTTATATTAATACTATAGCTTAAAATTAATTTGAATGAGATTCACATTAAAACTATAGGTTACGAGAGATGTGCATTTTAATTTGATTCAAATATATGATATTGATTAAATATATAATATTTAATTAAAATCAATTAAGTATTAAAATAATTAATTATTTAATTTAATTTAATGTAATTACATTTTTGCAGGGGGTGGAGGAATGGTAAAGTGGGGCCTTCTGTATAAATGCAGGAACTTTGCATTTGAGAAAAAAAAGTTACTCTCTCACTCTCTCAAATATCTCTACAAGAAATTCCCTCTGTTTCGAAAAGGTTCCCACACAACTGGTCCTCACCAAAGAATAGTGAGAAATACCATTTGGTGGCATTGGATTACTGTGGTTTTGAAGAGATTCTTCAAATGTAACTTTCTCACCTTTAACGTTTTTTTTCTTTTGTATTTTTCAAAAGGAAAAATCAAACCACTACATTCCCACGCTTTTGTTGTGAGATTTGATCCCTTCATCAAGATCATCAGAGTTTGATCTACTACACCAGTAAGGTCATGATAGATGAGAAACTCGATACCCATCTATCAAGAAGTTAGTTCTAGCACTAGTCACCTTAGCTCGGCGCCTCCACCCTTATTTTCAAGCTCATTCGATGACAGTATTGACTAACCTTCCTCTCAAGCAGATATCCATAAGCTTGGAACATCTGGCAAATTGATGAAATGAGCACTTGAGCTTTTTAGTTTTCTAATTTTTAAACTCAATGACTCGTTTGGTAACGTTCTCATTTCTTGTTATTATTTCTCATTTTTAATAAAGAAAAAGAGAATTGCATGGCCTCACACTTTAGATTCAAAAATGATAAAACAATGTTTTTAGTTATGTTTTGGAACAAATTGGAAATAAGAACCAGAAATAATAAACTTGTTCTTGTTGTTTTCAAAATTTCTATATGATTTTGAGAATGATTCTAAAAAATGAAAAACAAGAAATATAAATAGTTTCCAAAATACTTAGATTTCTTAATAAAATTTAAAACGAGAATCAAGAAACAGAAATATTACCAAATAGGTCCAAAGCTTCTTAACTTTACTTTCAGTTTTACATTTCTTTTGTTATCTTTTTCAAAACTAAGCCAACTTTTAAAAAATTTCTTTTGTTATCTTTTTCAAAACTAAGCCAACTTTTAAAAAATATAAAGTAAAAGTAAATTTCAAAAAACTTGTTTATGCTTTTTTAAATTTGGTTATGCTTTTTTAAATTTGGTTAACATTTCAAATATATGGTTAAGAAATGTGAATACAAAATAAAGAAATGGCAAGAAAAAAAATGAATTAAAATGAAATTATTATTAGATAGGCCAGCTTTCGTATTAAAATTTTTTGTTTAAAATTTAATAAATCTACAACGTATCATTCTTTTTAAAATATAACGATGATTTCAGTATTTCTTTTCTCCCTAATCTAATATATCCTTTGTTTGAAAATTGAATCGGTTGGTTGAACCATGCACAAATTTAGAAATCACAATTTTCACCCAAAAAAGGATAATCTTCTTATTCTTTTGAAAGAAACATCATGGATTCTCATTCTCATTTATTATTTTACGGCCCACAACTTTTTCATTCATTACTATACCGTTTTTACTCCATCTATCTATTTTATTAGTGAGACTCACTTTTTTAACCAGTTCTACCTTATTTATTTATTAATACTTTTTCTTTACTAAAAATATCTTACCAATTTTCTTTAGCATATGTGATTTTTTTAATATAAAAATGTGAATTTTTACCTAATTTAAATTGGTCATTATTTACTATTTAATTTATTGAAACAGTATTCTTATTAGATAATATACAGATGATCTATATTTTCTAATAATAACTTTTGTTTTAATTTTTTTTAAAAAGGTTTTTCTTAGTACTACCCGTTTTAGTTGATAGGATTTTATTATAAAATTTACTAACTTTAATTAAAATTTTCAACTATTTAGGCTTACTTGTTTATTCTTGATTAATATTAATTCAAATGTTAAAATAAATTTTATTAGTATTAAACATCATAACAATAAAATTTACTAATATTTTATATCAGAACTTTGTTTTTAAATAATGTAAAAAAATCAAAAACAAAAATAAGGTAAATTTGAAAGTATTTGCAAAATGTATGTATAGCGAATTTATGTCCAATAGACACGAATTCAGGAAACTCGCATCCATCATGTGACGTGGCTCCAACTGTGTCAAGTTGTAGCCACGCCAGCTGTAAAAAAATCTTGTAGTTCAGTGGTCATTTATGTCTCCACCCTCTTCTTTTCGACCCCACTTTGTGCAAACCCTATTTTCAGTCTGGGATCTCCCTGCCGCTGGTCCCGCTGCCTGTCGCTTCAGGTACTGAACCTTTTTTTTTCAATCTTACCACTTGCTTTTTTTTTTTCTGTCTTTTGGAATATAGTATATTATTTGTGTTTGCTTTTTTCTAATATTTTGTATTTGTAGTGTTTGATTTGAACATATTTTATTTATTAATATTATTTTGTGGCCTTAAATATTAAGTGATTTGCAAGTTTGTGACTTTTTTTGTTTCTTTTTTGCAATATGGTGTATTATTGGTGTTTGATTTTTGGAACATGTTGAATTCTTTGGACTTTTTTTGTATGACTTTTTTATCATTGTTTTGTACTATTGTATGTTATTTATTGGTTGTGTAAAAAGTTGCCTATTTTTTTTATTTGGATTTGTGAATTTTTGTTTGTTAGTAGTGTGCTAAGTATTATTTTTATTTATTTGTAGTGGATAGTTTTGATAATTATTATGTTTTTGTACTATTAGTTTTAAATTGTTTTGTTTTTAATTATTTTGTACAGTTCTAGGTTAAAGATTTAGACTCATAAATCAAGTTGATAAAATATGTCATTATCTTGTGATAATATTGTGGTCATTGAACTTGGAAATGGTGGAGATACTGATATAAAAAAGTAGAAGTTGATGAGTTGTTTGGAATGAAATTGTGCATGAATGCCTCAATATACTATTAGCCTATAACATGTTTGTACTATGTCATATTTTTTTGTGTTTGTACTATTAATATATAACATGTTTGGACTATGTTATTTATATTTTATTCTACATGACAATTCCTAATATCTTCATTGTTTTTTATATTTAGCCTTAAATATGGATCCAGGACCTATAGATCCGACCCAGTTTTGTTTACAACGTACACATCGATCACAAGAAATGTGGAATAATGGATCTACAGTTATTTTGAATTGTCTACGAGGCTGTAGTTTGTCGCAAAATTAGTTTAGATCAACGTATGATTAATTTACAACAATCTGGCTTTTGGGGAGTCGCTCAAATAGGATTCATCCAGTTAGACTGACATCTTATCATCGCTTTAGTTGAGCGGTGGAGGGAATAAACTCATTCATTTCATATGTGTGGTGGAGAGTAATTAACCATTATATTACGGGATGTTGCAGTTCAATTTGGGTTACTGATTGATGGAGAGCCCATTACTGAATCTTTGCAATATGATTGGATTATGATGTGTGAGGATTTACTAGGAGTCTGACCTATCGAACTTAAGGGGTCTAGATTGAATATTCCATGATTAACATCACAATTCACAGAATTACAACAGGATGATGATGAAATTACAATACAGAGATATACTAGAGCGTAGAGATATACTAGAGCGTACATTATGCAGCTTATAGGAGTGTTTCTGTTTCCTGATAAATCTAACACATTTGTGCATCTCATGTTTCTTCCTATCCTAAGCGATTGGAGGCAGCAGGACAGTATTCCTGGGGTAGTGCATGTCTTGCATGGTTGTATCGAGAATTGTGTCGAGCTAGTCAATCTGATGCTTTAGAAATAGCAGATCCACCAATACTTTTGCAAGTATGGGCTTGGGATAGATTTCTCATCATTGCTCCACAACACCATTTAGTGACTCCTGAACAACACGTAGGACGTCCTCTTAGTGCCCGGTAAGTTTATTTTTTTTTCTATGTTATATACTCAAAATTTGTATAATAGACTATATGTTATATATTTAATATTCATTCATCTCATAAACTTGTATATGGAATGGAGTTTTAATTGCTTCTTAGCATCCATAAATATGTTGATCCAATATTGCATATGTTTTGATCGACTTATGCCCAATCAGGTAAAATTTGCATTTTATTTACTACTTATGAATAAATAAATATCTATGTTATTAATACATTTATTATTAATTTCATATTAATTGGCAACCATATACTCACGATATTATGACTTTATTGCCTGAATATTATCATAAATGGTAGAGATATATGGTTAACTGCAAATTCTCTTATATGTTTTCATATTATCGAGTTTCATTAACCAAATTGGGTCTTAGACAATTTGGGCTAAGATAAACTATTTCATCATATTGTGATACGGACTCACAATTACATATAGACTTGCGAGGAAAACATGATCAATAGGCGACACCAGCATGCAGCATATATAATAGTGTGGCGTCAACGTCGTGACTGATGTGTAACTAGTAATGTAATAGATCGGCCGACTACCTTAATTGAGTATTTAGATTGGTATAATTCTGTAACGAGAAAATACATTACACATGAAGGTGCTTTTTACGTTCAAACGGTGAGTATTACATTTCTTAAATTAATTATTAATTTAAATTTATATGCTTTTTTTTGTAAAACTTTTTTGTCAGTGAAGTGCTGTAGAACATAGTATATCGTAGTTGGCTTCTTTATGTGAGAACTTTATTCAAAGCACAAACATTTGAGAGGGTACTAGTAGAGCAATTTCTTCCAACTTTGAGAGGAGGATAACATTCAAGATCCAGAACCTCCAATAGTTGAAGATCGATTCCGACTATTCCAGTTCAGTAATATTTTATTATGATTCCTACACTTTCAACTCATATAGACATCGCAAGTTCAATTCATCCACAGCGAGTGGCGGATCCAGGATTTCAGGCTAGAGGGGCACAAATATAATAAACATAATGAAAAATTATTTAGTTGAACCTAGTGTATCAATTTGCACCTTACATTTGGATGAGAGTGCTAACTTTCACCTGTGTAAATTTTGTTGAAAGTTTTCGCATAGTTATTTAATAGTAGATTTTTTATATTACACCAACTTCATTTTAGAAACTTGATCTTTTATCAATTAGTGAGTTTTTATTGAATAGAGGAATAAAAATTATGACATGTATCTAAGTTTAGGGTTATAAATTTAAATTTATTAAAAAATATATGTTCCATAATATAAACACAATTACACATATTTTATTAAAAAAAATTTAATTAGACATAAAAGTAAAAATATTTTATTTTAAATGAAAATATTTTTTAAAAACTAAAATAGGCTGAAATTTAGAATCAACTTATGGGGCACGCACACACGTTTTGCTCGCCAGAGAAGACAATGACCATATGGTACATGAATTTTTATCCATATTCTATAATATTTTGGTTTATTTATTTTTCAATAACTTGTGTAATGAACTCCGATTAATGAATTTGAATTATTTTTATAATTGAAGTTAAATTTAAGTTTGTAGGAATACTTTCCAAATTCAGCCTCCAAATTGTTATGGTTTAAATAATAAATAACATTTAAAAAAATAAAAAATTTGGGTGAACTCAGGTACGTTGTACACGTTTTACATTAAATCGTGTATAACGTACACGATTTAGATAAGTTGTGTAAACGTACACGACTTACTTAAATCGTGTACGTTTGTACGTGATTTCAGTTTGTATGAATACTTTCCGAATTCAGCCCGCAAATTGTTATAGTTTAAAAAATAAATAACATAAAAAATAAATAAATAATTTGGGTCAACTCGTGTACGTTGTACAAGTTTTACCTTAAATCGTGTACAATGTACACGAGTTTAATACTCGTGTACAACGTACATGATTTAGGTAAGTCATCTAAACGCACCTTAATATCAAAATTAAGAGTGCCACAGTGGTAATTTTGAGCTCCAGCCCCCCTCAACATCTTTGAACATCCTAGTTCGAATCTCAACTCCATTGTAATATTTTCTTTTTCATTTTTGTTTAATTCGTAATTTTACACTTTTCGTTTTATCTTTTTTAATTCGTTTTTTTCTTTTTCATTTTTTTTAATTCGCAATTTTACACTTTTTTTTACTTTTTAATTCATATACCTACGTTCTTTTTCTTTTTTTTTAATTCGTATTTTAGTCCCTTTTTGTAATTTGTACTTTTTATACTTCGTATTATTTAGCGTGATTGAGCTTACACCTCCGTGCTTTTATTTATGTTTTATGTTTTTGGTGTTTGTTAGCCTCCAATACTGCCTTTTATTTTGTTTTAATTTGTATTTTTGTTTTTTGTTTTTTAATTCTTATTTTTTCTCTTTTTTTTTTATTCGTATTCTTCTAGTTCCAGTGCCCGTGTTCAAGCATAATTCGTGATTCCCCTTAATTTTTCATATTTAGTTTTTTTTTTGAGTTTTATAAAAGAAATAAAATCATCAATTTTATTTTCGAAGAAGAAAAAGAAATCATAGATTAGGTCAATTTAAAAAAATATATATGAAAAATTAAGATAAATGACAAATTTTCTATGTTAAAATTTTTTACGACAACCAAATATGTCAAAAGTTGATGGGACCTTTATGATTTAATTGTTGGTGACAATTCAAATGCTTTTTGTTTTTCATTTATACATTGTCCTTGTCGTTACAAATGGGTAATACATATATTTTTTTAATAAATTCTTGTACTGATATATTTTTTCCATCTTTAAACCATCATTTTTTTGTATTCAATTATTCTTATTTTATATAAGTTTTAATTTCAATTTTGCAACATCTAAAAAAGTTTACAATTTTAATTATCCAAGGTACATTTTTATTATCTTTACATTTTATATATTACTACTTTTACTCTTTGGAGATTAATTTTTAATTTTATTATTATTAATGTTCTTGTAGAGCCAACATCATGAACTTAGCTAATCAGTAATTAACATTATCTCCAACTAAAAGATGATGGGTTTGAATTTCCACTCTCACTTATTGTACTAAAAAAATTAATGCTCGATAGATATTTTATATTAAACTTAGAAAAATTATCAACAATTCTTGCCAATTTCAGGATCCGCTAGCATGTGCATGACACTTGGACATGCCACTAGGAAAAAATAGATTTTGTTGATGAATAAGTTTTTAAAATAAAAATATTACTAATAAAATTAATTAAAATTAATGCTAAATATATCAAATGCTCCTTAATTATCTAGATTTTTCTCAAATTTGTCTTTAATCTTTTGAAATTGTCAATTTGATCAGTAATGTGATAAAAATTCTCAATAAAATTCTTCAATAGAAAGAATATGTTAAATAATATTTCATGCCACTTAAAAAAAAATTCATGTATCAAAGTAGCACCTTTAAATATTAGAGGGTAAAATTAAGAATTATAAAAGATTAAGAACTACATTGAGAATACTTAAAAGATTACCGACCATCAGATATATTTAGTCTTGGACAACCAGATATATTTAGCCTAATTATTATTCTTCAGCTGTCCTTTCCCCTTTTCACAATGTTTCCAAACTTGCTGCCCTTTCCTCTTTTCACAATGTTCCCAAACTTGCTAAAGAATCACAGCGTGAATGACACTCCGAATATTTAGTTAATACATAATTAGTTAGAAATACGAAAAGGAGTATTATAGTAATTATCATTCGTCTCATTTTTAATCCAATTATAGACCGTTCATAATAAACAACATCAAGTTTTCATACATAGTAAAAAACATCATTCATATTCGCATTGATACCATTTTGATTGATTTTCATTCCTATTTTTTATTATTTCAATTCTTGAGGAGTAAAAAGGATCTAACTTAACTTCCATACCATATGATATGAAGCCCAACAACTTCGTAATATAAGTTGACAATTTCGATATTAATCATGAAATGAAAAATCTTATATCCACATGGTTATGTTATGTTTAATTTACAAGTATTGAATGAGCAGCCATACGACAGCAATGAGAACCACAATACCAACCACAGACACAAGCATGCCCATGCAGGAGCAGCTCCCCTTGGTTCGCTTGTTCAACACTGCCAGTCTCTTCTGCACCCTCTGTTCTCAGATCAAACAATAAAAGTAATGGCCAAAAATGGAAACCAAGATTTAACTAAAGAATAACACAACAGTTCGATGTAGAGAAGAGATTGTTGTGTCGCTACTCGATGATAAGTTTATATGTTTTATCATTCAGCCCTTGGCTCTTACTTTCATTTATATCCTTTCTCTTGTCCCATTTAGTCCACCGATGGAGTCATACATGTCCCATTTATTAATCAAATCATGTCTAGCGAAATTCTCATGTGAAGACCTACCGACGTGTTTATCCCTAAACCTTAAACTTTAATTGTAGAGTTGTAAGCTCTGTTAACAGTGTGGCAAATAGTGGTCAGCACCGATCATCCTGCTATGTGATACTCGGTTGAGTTCTATTAAGATAGACGATGTTTCAAAGAAGATGAGTCAGCTTGGAGTTGGACAAGAGCAAACTCCTAATGTGCTTTAGACTGGGATGGATGAATGCCTATTTTATAAGAGGTCAAAGTGGTTTTTTTATTAGATGGGAGCATTTTAAGCAAACGTAGTTTCACATCAACTAGAGGTGAGAAAAAAACCTTGGTATATTTCTTTTTAATAACCGGGAGTCGGCTTTTACTACCCTTGCCTACTGGACTGGCCCTTGAGGGCTAACCTTGGTATATAATTATGAACAATAATTTTGATGGTACAAGGGGTCTATTGGATAACATTTCTAAATAAAGCCTAGTGAGTTTACAAAGCAGACTATCATTTCATTATGAAAATATGGAAAGGCTTATTGTCCAAACATGCTTATTGTCCAAACAAGCGTGGGTCCTCATGAGAAATAATCTCGAGAAAGCTAAGATCGAAATAATCAAGCACAAACAATCACTGAATATTTTCTATAACCGTCGTTTTAATGTGAAGCTCCCAGATCAGTTAATCAATTTTTCTTGTCATTGTTGTAAAAGAGACACCACAGTTAACACAAAGATTACCACATATCCAACTTCAACTAGTGAAGATGAACACAAAATTATCTCCACATCCTAGAGATATCTAAAGCCAACAAGAAAAAGTAAGCGAGAATTTTACCGCTAATCTCGAGTCAGTAACATCTACGTGTTGGTCTAGGTCATCCTGCAGAGTAGAGTACAATTAGATGGAAACTTAATATATCCGATGGAGAATGAACTATAAAAGAATGGATCTAGCAAACAGAAACCATACTATTAGGCGAGTATGAAGATCAAGCTCTTGATTAACTGCAAATGCAATATGTTTTGTACTTGTAATAGTCTCCTCCAGCTTTTCAAGACCTTCATCTTGCTCTGTTTCAGAATCATATCAGAGAAGACCCAAAAGGGATGCAGCTGGGTATATAATAATGGTGAAAAGAGAGAAACTTACCCTTCATGATTTGTCTTTGAAAACCAACAAGTCCTTGATTGTCCAGTCCAACTGTTTTGGTCATCACATCCCCCGATTTCATATCTGGGCCAAGCAAACTGTCGCGGTTAGCAAAGTTTGACATCTTCAATATTGAAGCCATCTGGTTTACTTTTGATCTAATTTCTGCAACCATGTCTTTACGCCGATTTATCTCTTTTTCAAACCTGCATGCCACCAGAAATGATAAACTTGAACTTAGGAACTATAATTAAAATCTGGAAGCAAAAACAATTTTTACTCTACTCTGTTCAATTTCCACCAATTCACCAACTAATTTTAACAAAAACTCACTAATTCCAATGAAATCAAGTCGTGCACAAAATCAAATTTGATCAATTATTACTCTGGATTTTAAACAAACGCAAGTTATATTGATCCATGACAAAACCCGTCGTAAAATGATCTAATGTTGAGGTACGTTCCATAAAAAAAGACATGACATACTGTGGCTGCTTTACAGGAAGCTTCAACAAAAGAGACTGTAAGTGATGTAACTATAAGTAACTACTCTAGTTAGCTTTGAGTTAGTTAGTTAGTTAGATAGTTAAGTTGTTAGTTCTTCCCTTATCCCTAGGATATTTCCTATAAATAGCTGGTCATTTGTAACTTTTCCTACACTTGAATACAATCCTAGTTTTCTCTCAAAATTGCCTACACCAATTTGGTATCAGAGCAACCAACGTCCTTGGGTAATTGTCCATGGCGGGAAGAAAGAATGCTCCGGTAAGTGGAGATTCTTCACTCGGTGACAAAGAAGCGGAACCAACCACCGCTCTCTCTCCACGGTCGTCAACCATTCGCTTTCTGATGGTTGAAGGAGCTGTTGAAAATTTACAGCGGAATGTGGTTGAGATTAAACAAATCTTGAATGTTTTGGTAGACAAGATTGATGGCCTGCCGATACAACAAGAACAACCAAGAAAAAAGAATGGCAAGGAGGTTCAAGAACAGGGGATTGCTGTGGATTGCGACACACAACACCAAGTGCCAAGATTGATGAAAGATCCTCTTTCTCTTAAAGAACCTCAGCCTGCTCTCCGCCAACATTCGCAATTAGGCCACAATCCGAACCAAGAACCCTATCCCAGAACCCTTTCTAACCATCAAGAACTACACTATGCCCTTCCACCATTTCAAGAAAGACAGCAAGAATAGCGTACGCGTCGTCGGTTTGTTCAACGTCCTCGCCGACGACAATTCCTTGAAGATTCATCCAGTGATGAGGAGGATATGCCACTGTGGGATGACCGGCAACAGCAATACAATCCTTATCAACCCCGCGAACCCAGTGAATATAAGATGAAAGTCGATCTTCCTCCGTTTGATGGCAGATTAGACATCGAAGGCTTTCTTGAATGGATCAAGAATGTGATACGAATCCATTTGTGACCAATTACATATATCAAAGGAGCAATTATTACAAGAAAGGCAAGGAAGATTCAAGAGGCTTTCACACTGCACCTTCAAAAGCTTGTTAATGCACAAGAACCAACAAAGAGTTTTGAGCCCGAATTTATTCATAATGTTACTTCAATGAGTCAAGAAGAGAATGGAGCAAAGATGACACGGGAAAAGTTGTCTATTTTGAGAGATGGCACGGAGGACAAAAAAAGTGTGCAGATTCGTGAACAGGTGCCTTTGCAGATTGCACCTCTTTAGAGTTTGTGAAGTCAAAAGTTGTCAAACCATATCCAAATGTGAAGCGCCTCCTACAGCACATAGATAAGACCATTTGAAGCATGACTACGTTTTCTGATCCGCATTTAAGTGTCTAGAATGATGTGCAATCAAGTTTTAATTTGCATGTCTTATTTTCTACAATTTGCATTAAGTAGTATTTTGAAAAACTTTTGGTGTTCTTATGTTGAACGACCATTTGGCCTATTTAAAGGCTTGTAATGCTCTTGTTATGGATAACTTAAGATTAAAACATATTGAAATTCAAGAACTTTTGTTCCTTAACACTTTTGGTGTTGCTTCTTTCAAATCTTGCTTTAGGTTTGATGTTAAACCGATTCATTGGATTAGTCTCGATCAAGCTAATTCTGGAGTGAGTCGTCTTAGGATCTAGGAGTGACCATCGTAGATTCTAAGTCCGATCTAAGAGTGATTCATCTTCTAACCTTACTCTTGGTTGGAATCATTCGGTAAGTTAGTCGTTTTGTGAATGTTTGCAAGGATCCTAGAAGGACCTCTAGCTTTGTAAACACGAGCAACCTTGGCGCTTATCATTTGGTATCAGAGCATTGGTCGACATCCTTGGCCGGTTCTAGAGGTGAAATATCTTTACTTTATTTAATTTTATTTTTCTGTTATTTTCCTTTTTCGAAAGTAGTTTCTTACAAAGTGTAACAAGACATAACTTGTCTTGAAATTCTTGAAATTCTGTATTTTGATCAAAAAAAAAAAAAAAAAAAAAAAAAGAAAAAAAAAAAAAAAAAAAAAGAAAAAAAAAACAGAAGCAAAAGAAGAAAAAAACAGTAGCAAAAAGAAACAAAAACAGTAGCAAAAAGAAAGAAAACCGTAGAAAAAAAAAAAGCATTCGAAGATCCGAGGCACACGAAAGGTTCTTTTCATTATGTTGTGTTTTGTTTAAATTATCAAGTTGTTTATCCTAAGATTGAGTTTCTGTAGTCTTAGTTTGTGAGAGTTGATCATTGAATTAGTTATATCAAGCTTTAAGCAAGATTGCACCAAAATTTAAGCCAACCCTTACATCTTTGACCTAGTACCAAAAGCCTACCCTTGAGTGATAAACACGAGTGTCCTTGAGTGAAATCTTGGTGAGAAGAGTGGTAAGGTCCTTATTATCATTATTATTGTTTCTAACAAAATGGCACAGGATGGAGTACCACAAGTACCGCAAGATCCTAACATGGTGATTCTTCAAGCAATTCAAGGAATGATGGAAATGATGATGGAAGATAGACAAGAAAGGAGAGCGCAACAACAAAGAGAAGAACGAGCCTTACAAGAAGATGATGCGTTTGACCTTGCTGAACAAGAAAGACAAGTTGGAGGAAGAAGAAATGGGAGAGGAAGAGGACGAAATAACTTTGCCAACGTCATGCAACCTAGAAGATTGGAAAGATTAAATGAAAATAGGGATGGCGGAGTTAAACTCAAAATTCCACCATTTAGTGGAACGGCGGACCCCGATGCTTACTTGCGATGGGAAAGGAAGATAGAACGTGTATTTCATTGCTCTACATATAGTGAAAATAAGAAGATGAGACTTGTCATTGCCGAATTCATTAATCATGCTAATGAATGGTATCAACATCTCAAATCCGAGAAAAGAAGGAAAGATGAGGATCAAATAGAAACTTGGGAAAAACTCTAAGAAGCCATGAGAATGAGGTATGCTCCCAAACATTATAAAAATGATTTGAAAACTAAACTGCAAGCTTTGAGGCAGGGAACAAAAAGTGTTGATGAGTATTATCAAGAGATGGTGATTTTAATGGAAAAAGCACACATTCGAGAAGAAGAGGAGAAGAAACCATGTCTAGATTCCTTGGAGGTTTGAATCTGGAAATTGTTCATCATATTGATAGAAATCCACCACCTTACTTGGAAGATATGTATCACCATGCTATCAAAATTGAAGATCAATTGAGGAAAGAAGAGGAGCATTCCAAATGGAATGAATTCATGCAACCAAAAGGGAAGTTTGGTGCTGTCAAAAGAGTGAAGGCCGAGAGCTCCAATGCCAAAAACAATGAAGTTCCAAAGGAGGTAAGGGAGAAGACTAATTCTCTTACATGTTGGAAGTGCAAAGGGTTTGGACACGTGAGCAAAGAATGTGTCAATAAAGAAGTCATGGTGATAAGAAATGGTGTTGTTGATTCAAATGATGCTTGTGAGAAATATGATGCAAAATTTGAGGAAGATTCTAAAGCACATGTTGATGAATTTATTGAACAAGATCGCAAAGATTCTGATTTTGATAAAAGTGAGTTCAAAGAAAAGAGAGAAAGAGAAGAGTTAAGAGAAAGGAATTCAAAGGAGAAAGAAGAGGAAAATAGCAAGATCCAATCCATTTGTCAATATAAGTCAAATCTTATAGCATTGTTGCATAAGGACCCTTACTATCAAGCTCACATATTTTATCCTAGTCTTTCAACCTTTCTAAGATTTTTGCAGGAAGTTCCAACTTTTCAATTCAAGCATGATCGAATACAAGAAACAAAGGAAGCTATAAAGGAGCCAAGAAGAGTTATCCTATCATCTTCTCAGGATCTTGAGATTGTCTTACAAGGTAAGTATAAAATATATCTTGATTTTAAAGATACTAACTTGCTTCCTTATTGTGTAGGTAACCATGGACCTAAGAAACCTAAGGTGAAAGGCATTGTGGAAAACTACTTATCCAAGAATTTGTATAAAGAATTCCATGGTCGAGAAAGCAGAATGTTATGTTGGAGAATGCAAATGCAAAGTACCAAGTGGAGGAAAAATAAATCCGAGCACAATTTCAACAAACCAAGTGATTGGGTTTGGAAGCACTTTTGGAAGGAACGAAGAATTTGTCCAAGTCCAAACATAAGAAGACTAAGAAGGATGATATTACATGAAGACTTCAAGATTGCACTTCAACGAAGTCAAAAAGTGGTGTTAACTCAAAGAAGGCAAACAAGAAAGGGCCATAGAAATTTTCAAGAAGAAAGAAGTGACATGTCCAACGAAGAAAATCATAAATCTTCAAGCTCCAATATACAACTCACAAGGTAAGGAACAAGTTGTTAAGGCTTATCATTGGACTAACTTGATTCGTTTTGATGAAGGAAATGAAAACCTTGATTTGAGGACAAATCCTTTTAAAGAAAGGGGGGATGATACGAATCCATTTGTGACCAATTACATATATCAAAGGAGCAATTATTACAAGAAAGGCAAGGAAGATTCAAGAGGCTTTCACACTGCACCTTCAAAAGCTTGTTAATGCACAAGAACCAACAAAGAGTTTTGAGCCCGAATTTATTCATAATGTTACTTCAATGAGTCAAGAAGAGAATGGAGCAAAGATGGCACGGGAAAAGTTGTCTATTTTGAGAGATGGCAAGGAGGACAAAAAAAGTGTGCAGATTCGTGAACAGGTGCCTTTGCAGATTGCACCTCTTTGGAGTTTGTGAAGTCAAAAGTTGTCAAACCATATCCAAATGTGAAGCGCCTCCTACAGCACATAGATAAGACCATTTGAAGCATGACTACGTTTTCTGATCCGCATTTAAGTATCTAGAATGATGTGCAATCAAGTTTTAATTTGCATGTCTTATTTTCTACAATTTGCATTAAGTAGTATTTTGAAAAACTTTTGGTGTTCTTATGTTGAACGACCATTTGGCCTATTTAAAGGCTTGTAATGCTCTTGTTATGGATAACTTAAGATTAAAACATATTGAAATTCAAGAACTTTTGTTCCTTAACACTTTTGGTGTTGCTTCTTTCAAATCTTGCTTTAGGTTTGATGTTAAACCGATTCATTGGATTAGTCTCGATCAAGCTAATTCTGGAGTGAGTCGTCTTAGGATCTAGGAGTGACCATCGTAGATTCTAAGTCCGATCTAAGAGTGATTCATCTTCTAACCTTACTCTTGGTTGGAATCATTCGGTAAGTTAGTCGTTTTTGTGAATGTTTGCAAGGATCCTAGAAGGACCTCTAGCTTTGTAAACACGAGCAACCTTGGCACTTATCAGAATGTAGAAAGTTTTTTTGAATACATGTCGACTCCGGATCACAAGAAGGTAAAGTTGGTGGCGCTAAAATTGAAAGGAGGGGCTTCCGCTTGGTGGGAACAATTGGACACCAACCGACGGCGTTTTGGGAAGGTGCCTATCCGTGCTTGGGAGAAGATGAAGAAACTTATGCGTGCCAGGTTTTTACCCATCAATTTTGAACAAATCTTATATAATCAATACCAAAATTGTAAACAGGGCACACGATCGATAGCAGACTACACCGAGGAATTCCATAGATTGGGGGCAAGAACCAATCTTGGAGAACCCGATCAATACCAAGTAGCTCGTTTTATTAGTGGTCTTCGGGCGGACATCAAAGAAAAGCTTCAGCTTCAACCAATTGGATACCTTGATGAAGCCATTGCCACTGCCATAACCGTAGAGGAACAACAAGCTCATCGGTTTAGAGTACAATATCAACGAAGAACACTGGGAGACGTTCCAATTGGTTCTTCTAAAAAAGGTACATTCTCCCTCGATAAAACCACCCCCGGTTCTGCCTCCACTTCAAAAGGTAAAGGATCTGAGGATACCCAACCTACTGACCAACCTATCAAGAAGACATCCAATGTTTACAATAGACCTACATTGGGAAAATGTTTTCGCTGTGGACAAGTAGGCCATTTATCCAATGAATGTCCACAACGTAAAATGGTTAACTTTGTGGAAGATGATCAAGATTTGGGTGAATCTTGTGGCCATGACTCCGACGGCAATATTACCTATCTGGAACCCGATGAAGGAGATCAAATTTCTTGTGTGTTGGAAAGAATTTTACTTACCCCTAAGATACAACCTACTCCACAACGACACTCCTTATTCCGTACGCGATGTACTGTCAATGGTAAGGTTTGTACTATTATCATTGACAGTGGCAGTACAGAAAATGTCGTTTCTAGTAAGCTGGTTTCAAGCTTAAACCTCAAAGTTTCCCCCCACCCCACGCCATACAAGATCAGTTGGATCCGAAAGGGTGGTGAGGCCCTGGTTAATACCCTGTGTACTATTCCCTTATCCATTGGGACAAGCTACAAGGATCAAATTACATGTGACGTACTCGATATGGATGTTTGTCACATCCTTTTGGGACGTCCTTGGCAATTTGATACTCAGGCCATCCATAGGGGTCGTGAAAACACATATGAATTTACATGGATGGGGAAAACAGTGGTTCTACTCCCTCTAACCAGCCCTACAAATTCAAAAAATGTGGACAGAGGCAATCTTTTTCACATTTGCAATGCAAAACAACTTCTGTTTCAACAATCTGCTCCTATTTTGAATTTGATAATAAAAAGCTTTGATAGTTCAGATACTATTACTACTTCTCCCATACCACCGGAGGTTGATCAAATCTTATCCACCTTTCCTGACCTCCTTAATCCACCAGAGTCTTTACCTCCATTGCGGGATATCCAACATCACATTAGTCCCCAAAATAGTGATCTTCCTCCGAATGGCAGAGGCATGACGCTGGGCTTCTGGTCCAGTTGCAGGAAGGGAGCTCCTTTCAGAAATCATGCCATTGATATCATCGCCAAGCTTAGAGGCTTCATTATATTCCTTTATCCATAAATCAGAAGATGCCATCACCGGCCTGACAAGTAGAGATAGATCAATGGCAATAAATTGGACTCTGATCCTCATTAGAGTCGGAAATATTATATTCCTACAATCAATATTCAATGTATAAACTATGATCTTTATGAAATCAAGCAACTAAGAGCCTGTTTGATAACGTTTCCGTTTCATGTTTCTCGTTTTCAATTTTATTAAGAGACCTAAACATTTAGCAGCTATTTATGTCTCCGGTTTCTCAATTTCTTTTAAAAACATTCTCAAAATTGTATAGAAATTTTGGAAACAAAAACAAGTTTCATGATTCTTCCTCATTTCCAATTTACTCTAAAGCATAAATAAAAATATTGTTTTATCGATTCTTGAATCCATGGATATAAGAAACAAGAAACGATAATGTTACCCAACGGGCATAAAAGCTTTGTAATGAGAAGTTAGAAGTTACCAATGACCTAATCAAATATTGCAATGAATAGTAACAATCTATCTCAAATTGATATCACGAAACCAGAAGAACAATTTTACTTCCCTCGTTCATTTTACCAGAAGAAACAAAACCAAAAACAATGAAGCAAACTAAATAACGGTCTGCCGGAAAAATCTAATCCGATATATCGGAAATACAAGGGTGCGTAAATCGGATAAGCAACCGCAAGAGGTTCCACAATCCAATTCAATATGGGGCAGTTTCCAGAAATTGATGTGGAAAAATGAAGAAGACGGAGGCTTAAAAAGAAAATCCAGAGAAGTTGGAACCCAGCCCGGAACAATTAAACATCGTAGACGAAGCAGAATTAAAGGTGAAAGGAAGTGAAAATCTGAAGAACTGGAAATTCACCTGCTGGAGAATACGAATTGTGGTCCAATATGAGTTGAATCGGATCAACGTCGTATTGACCGCGGCGCCGTCGACGTTCTCGACAAGATTCTTCGCAACACTATGAATGGGGAACATCCACAAAACTACGTCGTTTTCGCTTTCTCATTCTCATTCCGCTGTCTTGTTTTCGTGGATTATGGATTGGCTTGGCAGTTGGCGTGGCACAGAGTTCCTTAATCTTAATCCTTCCTTTTGATTTTTTTCTTTTAAATTTTTTTTTTCATTTTAGATAATATTTTAAAAATATTTATATATTGATTAATAACAAAATAGTTTTAATATATCATCTCGACTTGGACGGCAATGGTTTAGTGGTACTGGTACCGCCGTCCGGTCATTTTATTTTATCTAAAAAGTTGCGTACAAAATTGGTAAATAAATAATATTTTGAAGATCTGTCTATTAACTTATTAGTACATGTCGATCCATGAATCTCATTTAGAGGAATTACCCTCCAAACAAAGAAGAACAGCAATATTTAATGAAAATTGATACTATAAGGCTAAAAAAGAAAACAAACAAGATTTAAAAAGAAAAAAGGGGTGCAACAGGCCAAGGAAAATGTAAAAGAGAGAGTTGAGAAAAACCAGGTATAATCAAATTTATAAGGGTATGTGTTAAAATGTTCAACAATTAGTATAAGGCTGTTTGAAAGCTTTGATAACCAAATGTTTTCATTGCACAGCTTGGTGGGGATGGATGGGGAGTGTCAGAAATGAGCCATTTACCCCAATATAATTAGATTAGATAACCATACATCATTGGCCTTTCCTCTGGAAGGAACTAAAGAAAAAATTGAATGTAATGCAAAATAGTACACTTCAATTTTTCCTACTCCATCTCTTCTTTCTTTCTTTCTTATTTTTCTTCCGATGCTGCACGGTGGGCAGGCTGAGGATGATTTGAAACCGCCACAATATAGACAAACAATCAGAATCTGAAGTCGGGATCGACATCCATTGCCCACGCAAACTTCGCCAGAAGAGACTTGTTGAATATCTGTGGAGGCAGTCAGCACAATAAAGAGTGGAAAATTGATGAAAAAGAATATATACACAGCAAAAGAATGGGACTCAAACTGTCAAACCGCGACCATCAAAGGCTTGTTTGCTCACCTTTTCAATAGGGACTTCGTGACGCTTGCACCATGCGACTGTGATTCGAGGATCGAGGTAATTGATTTTTGACGTGCCCAACGCAACGGTTTTCAAATCCTCTTTAGTCTTCATATCTCGCTCTATCTTCTCAATCTTTGCATTTGTTTGGGATATCTTCTTCTCTAACCTGTGCCACGAGAACACAAAAGCATAAAAACTACTAACGAAGATGTCAATGGAGGGTGGGGTTTAAAGTAAATCAAGCAGTTTACGCTTCAGGGGACAAGTTTCTCTTTTGCTTTCCGTCAGCATCTTTTAAAGGGGGCTTCCCTTTCTTTGCTCTATCTAAATCGATTTTCAGCTCTTTCAGAAGGTCCTGCAGAACAAATGATGGATCAGCTAAATGCACTAGTGTCCAACTACAGAAAGTGTACTAGCACTGCAGTATTATTTTCAATTGCTATTATGAGTACTACACAGAGAACTCAAAATTGGAGAACATGATATACTAAATGACATTTTGATTCCCGTAGAGCAGCTAACCAAGGTCAACCACGAGTAAATAATATGGTTATTACCCTAAGCTCAGATATCTTCTCATTCAATCTCGACATCTGTGCCCCATGAGATTTCGAAACAGTCCGCTGATGATTACAAATGATTGCAACCTGTAGTTGGCAGCGAAGATGATCAGTCAATGGCATGAAATTAGTCTACCAAAACCCACAAAAAGAGGAACTGAATTTACCTCCTTGTTTGCGTGCTGGTAAGTGACAATCTTCTCTGAAACATCTCCATCTTTAGTTCCTCTATTCAACTATCATGGATCACGCCAGAAATAATCTAATTAATAATCTAATCACATATAAGTAGAGAGAAGGAAAACCACATAAGTAAACGAGTCATCTTAGAAAAGGAGCATAATGATTCACGTCAACTTAGCCTAAACCAACGACATCGAAAGCCCTATCTGGAGTGTGTTCACATTAAGGAAAATATTTTTCATTGTCACTCTTCATTCAGATTCTGAAGAACCATCAAATAAATAGTTTATGGAAGCTAGATAAGAAAAATGATTTTCCACCGACGGCTGAACTGAAGTATAAACGTTGAAACATATGATACCCAAACTTGATATATGACGCTATTCCTATCCCAAAAAATTCTATAGTTACTCGTCTCTTCCCAAATGCATGAATGCCCCACGGATGTTCACCACTGCAATAGTCTTGAGAACTTTAAGAGGCATTTGGTATGCTGTTGTCAGAATAGGAAGCTTGAGAATAAGAGAGAAATTTTAATTTGCACTAGGATTGAGCCTGAAAATGGGAAACCTGGGAATAAGATTTGAGCAAATGAGATTCCTATATTTGGATTGAAAAGCATGGGATTGTGGAACCAAATTCTGTAGACCCATGCCTAAATATCGAACATCTTAAGAGTTATTCTCAAAAGAATAACTGTATTTACTGCCGTAGATTACAACAAATTTTGAACTCACAGTCAGTTCCAGGTACATTTAAAACCAACAAATTATGGGAAGAATAAAAAACTGATTCTCCAAATATATTTTACCATGTCATCAAGTGTGATAGAAGCATTATATGTACGAAATACTTTCGCTGTGAGACCAGGCATGAGATTCTTCAGGTGAGCATTCAATTTATTCGTATCCAGCTTGTCAAAAAGATCATCACTTCCATTTTTTCCTAAAGCAAGTAAAATACACTACAGCCTCAGTCATGGCATAATGCATTGTCGAATGAAAAAATAAAAAATAAAAAAGGAACCGAACAAACAGACAAGCTCACCAGTTTGAAATTGCATAATTGCTTTAAAAACAGGGAGCTCGACCTCAACAGTGTTTTCATATTTGATTGAATCTTTACCGAGGAAGTTGAACTGAATTTAACAAGTCAACCGGTCATCTCTTGAGGGCACTATAAACAAGGTACCTCTCAACTCTCAAGCTCCTATTTCAATAAGCTGAAAGATACTTACCTCCAGAAGATTTGGAGGCGTCGCTTTTACATTCTCTACTTTCAGTGTACAGCAGCCAACTGTATCAGCTTCATCATCATCCTGCAGTAGGGATCAACTACTTTATAACTCTTCCAGATCAAAACGTTTGAATACCATAAACGTAGCATGCATGGGAAACATAAATAGGCTTGATAACATTACTTTCTCATTTCCAGCCCTAAGCGCCAGTTTATCAATGAGATAAGTAGCAACTGCAATTTGTCTTCGTGTAGAGTCTTTGCTTGTAAAATCCTTCGTATATGCACTCCTTATGTCTTTTATGTAGTCCTACACAAAAGATCAAGGTTTCAACAGACGATGATGATTCCCTACTACTAAATCTTCAACAAAAAACTACAAATTTATAATGGAATAGCACACCTTGAGCACTCTTGCTTTCTCGTATTTCTCCTTGTCACTCTGGCCTTTTAATGAACTACTAGCAGCCAGAAACACATACTTGAACTCTTTTGGATTTATTGGATCGTTCCAGAAAGCCAACCACGTAACAGTATTGTCATGCCTCACTTCCTTCCACCTGCCAAAGAACCCAATATTGAATGAAAAAAATAAAAATGATAAAACCAAGAATTCTTAAACAGTTTAGGCATGTGTCTCATAAATTTCTAGAAGACCCTAACTCCACAGTCCACAATAAGATGACCTCAATTTATTTCAGGTGGTGTAAAGAACAACCAAACCTTTCACCAGGTATAGGACATTCGGGGATCGGAGCATCTTTTCCAATATTAATTGTGATGTCACTTGGGCGAATGCGTTTTTTCAGCTTTCCCATCTGTAAAGACAACCAGGCTTTAACAGACGAATCAAGAAACAATATCCAGATAAGGGTGAATTATGAACAACCAAATATCAAAACATCTACTCATACTCCCACGGAGTACCTTGAAAAATTAACTGAGTTGTGTTATAAATGCTAGAAAATATGAAACAGCTTTCTGAATTCTAAACACGGTACCTTTGGATGTTCTCCACGGCCTCGGAACAATCCAGGCGGTTCAACTCTAAAGTTCCCAACCTGGGATCCATATTAAGAATAAAAAATGCGTGTAAATGCTCTATTGAAATGATTTAATGGGTAAAGTCGTAGATAAAGACACAAAATAGATGGGTATGATGAACTTTGAGAAGTGCATAATATCAACTATGACATGAATTTAGTAATTTAGTATGAAGCAGACATATGCGTACAATTATCTTAACATATGACAACCTGCATTGTAGTTAATCAAGCATTTCAACTTTCTAGACAGTAGAACTGGGCGAAGTTTCTCATTTGCTTTCTAGAGTACAGTTGACAACATAACAGAATTCCTCTCACTTCAAAACCAAGTACTTGAAATCAAAATTTTGTCCTCTAGTGTGTACAATTGCGTGGCTGCATGGTTGGTTTCAATACTCCAATAACTAAAAGAAGTCAAGTGAAATTAACCCCAAAAAAATAAAAATTAATTATAGGCCCTCGGTTGGGGCCAATTTCCAATTAGTGTTTATTGTAAAATGCAACAAGTCTATCACAGAATCATTAAACCGAGCAACATTAGTTCAGTGCTCTAAGGTTGAGTACATTGTAAAAGATCAATGATGGAAGGTTGTTAAAGTGAAAAAGAATATCCTCAAGATTAGCTTCCTCAAAAAATCAAGCAGAAAAAGGTAAATGAGAATAACCTTCTCCTTAACCCCATCAAGAATAGCCCACATGTACTTTTCCTCCTGTTTCAGTTTCTCCTCCTTCAAAGCTTTCTTCTCCTGGACAAACAAATTACAGAAATGTGAAACCAAAATTAATAAAACTGAATGCATGAAAAAGGCACAAAACTCATAGTTAACTTAAATAGTTCATACTAAATTGCAGATCGATCAATTAGTGATGACAATTTTTACAATATGCATCAAGTTCATTCTTAATTAGAAAAGAAACAAATTAATTTGAATTATGAAAACATATTACATATCGGATAGAAGTAAAGACAAGACTATTATGGTTTGACATTAAATGGCAGCCCAAAACGGTACGGAATAATAAATAGAGTAATGGATTAACATGTCACAAAAACCTACAAATTGAAATTAAAGGAAAATCACAAGCAAAATATATTAAAATATAAAACAAAGGATGGATTTCCAAAAACCCAAAAAATAGACCAGACACAAAAAAAATCGTAAATTTGGAAACGAGACCAGTCATTCTGTTTAATTGGAAACATCCACCTTCTTAGGTTTTGCTAATTAAAATGTAAATGGAAACTTAAGAGACACAAGGTTTGCATCAAAATAGTAGATGATGACAAGGTATATAACAATCAGGAAGATTGAAACATCATGAACTTACTTCTGCAGTCATCTGTTTTTTCTTGTCCTTTTCTTTCTGATACCAGTCATATATTGGGGTAAAATCACAATCATCCAAATTCTGAATTACATGATTTCTCCCAAGTACTTTGCGCCAGTCATTCCAGAAATTTTCTTTAAATTTAGGTTTTAGCATATAATCTGTATCCTTCATCACAGCAAACATGGTTGCAACCTGATAACAAAAAAAAAAATCACATCCCAAATAATTAACCTCAATTCATTGGTAAACATGAACTATACATTAGATAAATAACACACAAAGATAGAAAATCAAATATTACAGAGAAAGAGTGAAACATGTTTGTGTGTGCAACACGTGAGGTGGGGCATACCTCCTCTTGTTCAGGAGTCAAATCAATAGGCTTCCCTTTGTAGAGCATCTTCACCCCATGAGTCTGGTATGGAGGTGGGAAAATGACACCATTGTGAACCAAGGTAGTCCATTTTTTCTGTCCATCACCAGCGCTAGGCAGCAACTTAGTTGACTTAACATACTTGGATTTCTTAACTTGTTTTTTTGATTTCTTGAATGTTTTCTTGATTGAAGAAGAAGCAACTTTTGTTACTGTTTGCTTAGAACTTGATGACTTATTTACTGATGTAGATGACTTCTTTATTCTTTGTGAAATAGGAATATCATCGTCGTCGTCATCTGCTTCTTGTTTTGCTTTCAATGATACTTGCTTAGTACTAAGCGGAGTAGATAAGTCAGAAAGCTTTGGCTTTTTTGTTGAAGATTGAGAAGAGGGATGGGAATCTGCATTAGCAAGAGGTCTCTTGCTGGAAACAGTAGCAGGCTTTTGCAGCTTATCCCTTGAGGTCGAACCATTCTGATGAACTTTTGAAGCCAGTGGTTTCTTTTCATCAAAACCATGTTGTTTACCACCAGATACCCCTGAAGCAGACTTGATTTGAAATCTCGATGCCAAATTAATTTCATCATCTGAATCTGCTGGTGGTTTTTTTACTTTATTCTTTGACATTGTTGGTACAAGCCCTTTACTGGGCTGGCTGGAGTTCCCTTTCAATCTAAAACTCAATGGTTTATCATCTTCAGAATCACTATTTTCTTGAGTAGGACGTACAGAATCATTTTCCTCTTTCACGGCAGCATTTATTGAATGTTTTGGCCTATCCATTGAATCTGAAACTTTTAAAGTTGTGTCTGGTGATTTAACAGATGGTTCCTGGATAGAGGAATTTGATGCCTTCTGACTTGCTACTACAGATTTCACAGGCGATGTCTTCGGCAACGAAGTCATCCTTTTTTGAGCATTAGAGCTTTGACCATTGGCTGAACATAAATCAGAGGTCTGCCTCGCAGATAACTTATTCAACCGCTGAGGTTGTGCATGCTTAACTGCCGAATCTAACTGATTTTGCCTAGATGTGCTAGTCCTCTTGAAAACTATTGGAAGGTCGTCCTCATCATCATCATCATCAAACACTGTTGCTTTACCAAAAGTCTCAACGGCCATTTTGCAGCTATTTACAGAGAGCCAGGAATTGTTTTACATCAGTCTCTGGGGAGGTGAAGAAAACAGATGAGTTTCTCCAACAATAGCCTTTCCATGAACACACGATTCCAAACCAAACACCTCCACACAAACTCAATAACATTTAACCTAGCTATTACACTTAAGATGTTCGTTCGCAATACAACATTCATTACAGGGCAAAAAGAAAGAAAACACTTGGGGTTCAGAAATGTAACCAAAGGGTGTTTATTACAAGAACTATTTCATGTTATACGAAGGAAGTTAGACCTAGAAAATTCGAGAATCAAATGAGCAGAGAATTGGAGTGCAGAAATTGAATTGAAAAGCAACTAAATCAGTTGAGAAAAGTCAGAAATCATGTGGCTAGGTTTGGAGAGGAAGAGAGAATGGAGTTAGAACCTTGATTGAGCTGAAGCAGAGTGGGATTGGGGAAATCTGAAGCTTGAGAGCAAGAGAGAGTACCTGAACCAGAGGTGAAGAGGGTGGCCGGGGTCAGCTTTGGAGTGCCTCCTCAGTCCCGTCGAGTTACGCAATCCGGTCGGGCACGGCGGCGGGCACGGCGGAAACCTAATGTTTGTTGTCGTGAATCAGAAAAGGAGAGGGAATTGGTTTTTCCCCGTCGTGGGTTGTGCAGAAAAAAGAAACAAAAGAGGGCCTTCGGCTTCCACCCAACAGATTTGTGGTTCTTTTTATGCACTTGATCATTTTAAGACACACCCTCCTCCCCCTTTCCCTTTGCTTTTCTTTTATGTTCAAAACGCAGTTTTTCCTCTAATCACAATATCTATAATCTAGGTTAAAACTTCAACTACTTTTTAATCCCTATTTACTTTTTTTTTAATTTCCCCTAAATTATCTGTTATCGTCTCTAATATTTTAATGTTTTTTTATTATATTATTTTTATTGGTGAATCTTAAATTCATAGGTTTATATTGCATGATGTTTAGTGAATTCACACTAGAGGGTGAGTTATGTCACTAAGGGAGAAAATTTTCTAATTTTATCTTAGGAGTTGTCAAAATTTCAACTTTTTTCTCTTTCTAAATAATCTAATTTCTCCACTAAATTTATGCCAGGTAAGTTTATCATCCACCAATTTTAACATTCACCGATACAAAAAAATATATATTTGATTGAAAATGTTTAGAAGGTAAGGGATTGAATTGAAATTTTTTAAACAATAAGAACTGACTTGAAAAAACACTCAGGTATGAGGGACTAAAACATATATTTAGTTAAAAAAAGGTTTTCTATTGTCTTTTAAGCTTTAAGTACAGATAATGAGATGAGAAGTAACAAAAATCGAAACCAACATGAGTATACCTTGATGGATAATGCACTAATTACTTTTTTGAGGTTGGAAGTTTATTATACTAAGAAAATAGTAACATAAAATCCAACATATTATTTGTTGATATGATAAATGAAATAAATGATGTAACATTAACATAGAGGTCAAACAAATCAATTTGTCTAAAAACATGAGTTTTAGTCCATTTTAAAACATTACTTTCAGTATTAAAAAGATATTATTTTCATTGAAAAGTAGAAAAAGACTTAAATAACTTGTAACGTTGTTTATTATTATTATTATTATTATTATTATTTTGTTATTTTCACTCATGATAGGGATTTTTTTTTAGTACAATATGTGGGGAATTGAATTCACAATCTTTTAGTTAGAGATACATGTTAATTACCACTAAGCTATGCTCGTTTTGACCATGATAGGGATTTATGATATGTTTTAACTCGAGCATATAGATGACAACTAAGTTTTTAAAAGCATAGAGAATAAATTGAAATTAAAGTTGGAGCATAGAGATTAAAAATATAATTTAACCTAAACGTTGTTTAATTAAATATGTAGAACGGCTAAAATATCATCTGTTAGTATAGTTATTTAAAATTTAAAAAATATATGGAGAAAGGGATTCCAACCTTTAACATTTTACTTAAGGTTGCTATAAAAAAAACATTTTAATTAAGGTTATTATCATTTAGTAAAATAGACACTATCTTTAAATTTCATCAATAATGGTTTTAAATTTTCAATTTTACTATTAAGATATTACCTCATTCAATTTGTAATCCAATTTTTTTTTATATCAAAAAATGAAGAATTCAATTGAAAGTGAAAACAAACACCTTATTTTCACTTTTGGTTACAAATTGAAAATTTTTTAATTTGAATTCATAATTTGAACGTAATGAATTTATGAATACATAGTCTCTGTTTACTTAAAAGGGAATGAGAATCAAATTTTTCATTCTCTCACAGTGTTTACTAAATTTTAGAAATGGAATCAACTGTAACTCAGCTCAAATTTTGTAATCACCCCTAGCAAGAGGGTGTTGGATTTAAAGGTGTGAAGGAAAATGTAATTTAAAGAAACTTATTTACATATGCATTGTGAATATGTTTGTGGTTTTGTTTCTTTTAATATTAAATTTGGAGTTATTTATTTAAATGAAAAAGTTGTTTCTTTATTTTGTTAATTTGTAACTTTATATATGTTAAAGTTACATATGTAATATATGCAAAAAGATTACATATGTGTTTAATTTTGTATATTAGGTTACATGTTTGGACAACTATATATAGTTGTGGGTTTGTTCATTTTGAGATATCTAAGCATACCTCAATTGAGTATTCTCCTCCTCTCACAAGAATTCTCTCTTCTTTTTGAGTTCTTGTTCTTGTTTTTGTTTGTGTTAAGAGTAAGTGTCTAAGAGTTCTGCCATATCCGAGTAGTTCGAGGTTGCTGTTCTACCGGAGTTAGTCGTTGTATCCTGCTGAGACGATCGCTGTAGTTTGCTAGCAACTTGTGTAGAGCGAATAATTGTCTTCAGGTCAGCACTATTGAAGCGTGCCTCGATTAATTTAATCAAGTTTGTGGTGTTCATCAAGTTGTCTGAATGTGTATTGTTGTAGCCAATTACGTTGTAATCTGTTTACCAGTGTTATTCAGTTTACATATGCATCGTATATTTATCCAACATTCTGAAGACAATTAGCATGGCTGCAAACACTTCCACCAATGGTCCTACGATGATGGGATCAACCATTGTCAAATCACATGCTAAAAAATCAGAGAAGTTCAAGGGAGAAAACTTCAAAAGATGACAACAGAAGATGAGCTTCTACCTTACCACCCTAAATCTTGCTCACATCCTAAAGGAGGTATGTCAAACTATTCCCCTAGAAGCAATCACTCTTGAAACTGAAGCTGCCAAGCAAGCATGGTTGCATTCAGACTTCCTTTGTCGCAATTACATTATGAGTTGCCTAGATGACACCTTGTATAATATCTACTGCAATGTCTTTGATACTTCAAGGCCGTTGTGGGAGGCATTAGATAATAAGTATAAGTTGGAAGATGCTGGTACTAAGAAATTCCTTCTTGGAAAATTCTTAGATTATAAAATGGTTGATACCAAAATTGGTAGTCAACCGAAGAATTGCAAATTATCATTAGTGATTTGCAAAGTGAAGGATTGGTCATTAATGAACCATTCCAAGTTGCTACTGTGATTGAGAAATTGCCTCCTACTTGGAGATAAATTCAAATGTTATCTCAAACACAAGCGAAAGGAGTTGTCCATGGAGAATCTTACTTTGAAACTCCGCATTGAAAAGGACAACAGAAAGGGAGACAAAAAGCCACTAAAGTTGAAGATAATGCACATATTGCTGAAGCTTTAAGGCGTCATCCCAAGAAGAATCAATCCAAGACAAAGAATGTGAATCTTGAGCCAATGAATGACGCTAACAAGCGCATTTGTGTAATCTGCTAGGTTTGTGGCAGAAGTGGCCATAAAGCTGCAAACTGTAGACACAAGAAGGGACAAAGCTCCAACAACCAGGCCAACACTATGGAAGATGACGATTTAATTGTTGTCATCTCTAAGGTAAATATGACCTCTGACACTAAAGGCTGGTGGATTGATACTGGTGCTATTAGGCACGTTTGTGGGGACAAATCGCTGTTCACCACTTATGAGAAGCTAGATGATAGTGATAAACTGTACATGGTAAACGCTTCAATAGCCTCAGTGGAAGGTAGAGGAAAAGTCCTGTTGAAATGGACTTCTGGAAAGATACTTACCCTCACTGATATGTGGCATGTGCCAGAGATTCAAAAGAATCTTGTGTCAGGAACTCTACTTAACAAAAATGGGTTCAAACTTGTATTTGAGTAAGATAAGTTTATTCTGACTAGGGGGTATGTATGTGGGGAAATTGCTATTTGAATGATGATATGTTTAAATTGAATGTACTGGCACAAGTGCCCAATAATAATAATAAAAATAACAACTCTTCTGCTTATATTGTTGAGTTGTGTGATGTATGACATTCTAGATTAGGGCATGTCAATTATCATTCTTTACCAAAGAATGGTAAGTTTAGGACTATTGCCTAACTTTAACATTGAAAATAGACACAAATGTGAAGTTTGTGTTGAATCAAAGTTTTCTAGAAAGTCATTTCCATCTGTGGAAAGAAGTAATGAGTTACTTGATTTAATTCACCGTGATGTATGTGACTTGAAAAGTATTCCCACGAGGGGTGGTAAGAGATACTTTGTCACATTCATTGATTATTGTAGTAAACATTGCTATGTATATTTATTACATAGTAAAGATGAGACTTTAGATGTTTTCAAAACATATAAGACAGAAGTTGAAAATCAACTTGAGAGGAAAATAAAAGTGCTTAGATTAGATAGAGTTGGTGAATATGAATCATCATCACTTTCTGAATTTTGTGAAGTTATGGTATAATCAAGCAAACTACGGCACCTTAAACACCACAACAAAATGGTGTAGCAGGAAGAAAGAATCGAACTTTGAAAGACATGGTCAATTCCGTGTTAAATAGTTCAGGTTTACCCCATAATTTGTTTTGGGGGGGGGGGGGGGGGGGGCTTTGCTTACAACAAATTTTTTTATCTTGAACGAAATTCCACATAAAAAGACTAATAAGTCACTTTATGAAGTGTGGAAAAAGAAGTTACCCTCATATAAAATACTAAAAGTGTGGGGGTGTTTGGCAAAGGTACAAGTTCCTTTACCAAAAAAGACAAAACTTGGACTTAACACAATTGATTGTGTCTTTATAGGCTATGCTATACATAGTGCTGCTTATAGATTGTAACGCCCCGCGTTCTCTGACTCGTCTTTTTAGAGATAAATAGTGTCTTTGGATTTTTTCCCTAAGCTGATAACCTTAATTCTTGGATTTTATAATTTTGAAATTCTAATTTTTGGCTAAAGTAGAATTAAGTTTAATTTCATTGGATTGAGATAATTTAAGTTCTCGACCTGTGTAGGAGATTTTTAGTTAAATCTTAAATTCAGGGGTTTTAGGATTTTTCTTCATAAATTCTACCTTCCTTTGAATTATTACACTTGGGTTTTAGAGTTTCAGTTAACTATTTTATTTTGGATTGTTGTGGGTTTTATTTGATTTCTAAAGTGTAATTTTGGGGCTTATGGTTTGGACCATTGTGGTTTTAGTTGGGCCTCCTTTAAGAAGAAGAAATTCAAACAAAAAAAAATAAAAAAAAAATAAAAAGAAAAAAGAAAAAAAGAAACCCTAACAACATCTTGTTCTCTTTTTCCCTTGCTAGCCCCCCTCCCCCTCGATTTCTTCTTCCTCTTCTTCCCCACACCAGCCGCCGGATGATTACGCTTGTTTACATGCGTAAAAAGAAGGTTTTAGATGCTGTTTTTACTATGTTTTAGTTTTGTTTCGGACTTTTCTCGGTCATTTGAGTTCCAATTCATGCAAAATTCATATATGATGATTTGTGGTTGGCTTATATTATATTTATGACATTTTAGAACCATTTGGGAGTGGAAATTAATCAAAAGAAGCAAAAAGACGGAAAAGTACCTCAGGAGGCGCCAGACGCCTAGGCTGCTGCCGAAAATGTGGTTTTCTTCCAACTTTGCCCTTAATGAAACGCGTCTTCCAATGCGTTTTGGTGGTTCCAACCGATGCATACGTGTAGAAGAAGTGTTCCACTATCAGTTTGAGCACGATTTAGACAGTCAAAAGAGTTGGAAATGGGTGATTCACCCTCGTTTTAGGACCTACCTAACCAATTCTGCACAGCTATAAATTCCAGCAGCTTCTCCACCAAATTCATCAAGCCTTGCTTCCTTCTCTTGATCATTTTTAGTGTTTCTTTGTTGCTTTCTAAGTACTTTTGAGTTGCTTTCATTAGTTGCTTTTGGTTTTTAAATCCCGAGCACTTTACATTCCTTTATTGAGCTTTGTTTTGTTTCCATTTGTACTTAGTTATTTCTACTTATTCAAATATATAAAAATCCAGCACTTTGCTTATCTTCCCTTTTCCTTTACTTTATTTTTAGTTAAGAGAGTTGTGTTTTTGGAGGAAAGAGCGACACTCCCCCTTGCTTGAAAGAGAAGGGCGAAGCTCTCAATCCCGATAAAAACTCTCTGTTAGTTAACTTTTGTTTTTCACACATGCATTCCACATTCAACCATTTTACTTGCTGTATTTTCTTCAATATGTCTTTCTAAATTCCCGTCTCTAGCCCGGTTATGGATAGTTAGCTTTTTATTTCTAAAAAGGTAAAAAGGGTTGCTAAGAAGTAGTGTTTTTGCTTTCCATTCATTGCTCAACATGTTTTCCCAAAAAGTTAGGATTTAGAGAAGGCCACTGTAAGTCTTAACAAGTCAATACTGAAAAGGTTGCTTATTTGCATTGTTGAGTGGTTAAACCGAGGAGAGGAGCGCCTTAGACATAAGGGTTCCGCTTAAGTAGCCTAGACATAGGACCTTAACCCGAGGTTGCGACTATTTCCATCCTAAAACTAAGATATCTGTCATAATAGACATATTAGGGAATGTCTTAGGAATTTGAACTTGCTTAGACATAAGTCAAGTGAAAAGCGTAGTCGTTGGTTCCTAAAGTAAAATGCATATCGTCCTTAGCATATCCTTGATTCTTTGTTGGCTAACTTGAAGTAATTCGGGCTAGGTTTTACCATTATAAGTCTAAATCCCAAATCCAAAACCATTATTTGTGACCACTTCCTATTTTACAAGAATCACTCATTTCAACATTCACTATTCATTAAAACTTTAGAGTTTGGAAATTATTTAGAAGTCCTTGAGGATCGATACTTGGATACTCCATCCATTTTATATTACTCTGACAGGTGTGCGCTTGCATCTATAGAATTGTTACCACGCTTAGTGCTTGCGTTCAGCATAACGCCAGTCACCGGACCCTTTCTTCTCCGGCGAAGCAGAACGCCGGTGGCGGCTGACATCGAGCAGCGGCCCTCCGTGCAGCTCTCCGGTGAGCGACAGCGACGCAAACGAACTCCACCGGCGTTCCTCGAACCTACAGCGACGACGTTTCCTCGAACAGCAGTGGCGGCTCTCAATCCCGAACGGCGGCGCGACTTGGAACTTCTTCGGCAGTCGTCGACGGCAAGAACGACGCGCCTTCAGGCCTTTTCCGGCGTCTCACACGGGTCTGGAACCCAAACCCGGGGCGGTTCCGATTTACTGTAGTGGCTGTGCCGTTTCTGCGGCGTTCCGACGGCGGCCCGTGGCCGTGCGGGGTCCGACGACCACCCACAGCCCCGATCTGTGGCCTTTGCTTCCCCTCGACGACTTTAGACGCTTACCCGCACCTGTCCGGAGTCCGATTCGCGGTACCCACCCCTATTTAGACTCAAGCCAGCATTACCCATCGCTTTTAACATCGGAACAGCAAGCATAAGGACATTCGAACTCAGTTTTGGATGCCCGAACCTCCTTGGCGTCGACCCTGATATGAACCAAGGAGCTACCGTTGTTATGACTCATGGACCGATTACAAGATCGAGAGCTAAGAAACTTCAACAAGCTTTGCTACTTCATGTCCAAGCGTTCTTGAACTCGACAAGAGAAATAAAGGAAGATGTGCAAGAAGTTAGAACTATGCACTTCAATTTGGTGCAAGTTATGCATTTTTAAGTGTTTTTATGGCAAGTTAAAGTCCACTTGGTCAAGGTCAAAGTCAACTCCATCAAGACAAGTCAAAGTCAACTCATTCAATTCGAAAACCAAGTCAAACACTCACATCCCTCATTATGGACGGGATTGCAATTATTTTGGTTGGCTTTCCATGTTCTTAACCTTTTCATTTGCTTGTCTTTTCATTTCTCGTAAGTTATGTCTTTTCATTTACAAGTCTTTTCATTTCTTGTAAGTTACAAGTCTTTTCATTTGCTTAAGACTTTTCATATGGCTTGCTAGGATGGCTATATATAGCCTTGAGATGTCTTGTTGTAACACATTTTTGAAGTGGAATGAAAAGTGAGTTTTCTCATTAGGTTGGTTGAGAGATTTATCTCTCATTTCTTGTGCAATTTCTTGTGTCTTTAGAATTTGCATGTTAGGATCATTCAAGCGGTGTTGATCATACCTCTTGTGGAGTGATTCGAATCACGAGTTTAGAAACAAGTTTTCTCTACTCTTGATATTGATCATCAAGGTAATCCGTTCTAAAACTTTTCCTTGGGTTGATTCCATACTTGTTTTCGGGGTTTTTGGGATTGAGTTCTATGGGTCTTGTTCGTTAGCAAGGTTCTTAGATCCAACTCTCAAGGGTTTCTTAACATTTTGGTATCAGAGCATTAGGCTCTTTGATCGGATATATGTTTCCTTGCATTTATCTCTTTGAATTCTGTGTTCCTTGCTTATGTTTTATTATATCTAAGCATATGCATTCTGTCAAAAAATTACAAAAAAAAAAGTATCAATTCCATTCATCTTTTCCAATTTTCGTCTGCTGCATTATTATAGATCTGGATCTTATCTACAAATCTGTCTTCTTTGAAGTCTTCTGATTCGACTTTCTTAGTGGTGATATTCGTGCACTTTGCTGATTGATTTATAAAAAAAAAAAAACTGAACATGAAAGCATTTATTGTTAGCATTATTGTGCTTTTGCTGATCCATAACTGAAAAAAAAAAGAAAAAAAGAAGAAAAAAAGCATAGAAGACCCCATTTGTCATTACTTCTTTGTGTAGCCTTGCATTGAAATCTCATGCTACTTCCTTGTTGCTTAATTCCCAACCATCTTTATCTTTAACTCTACTTTCGTTTCTTTCTAGCTTCCATTATAATTCTGTCCATTATTTTTTTTTCTTAACTTGTTTCTTTGTTGTTATTCTACTCCCAAAATCACACTCTTGTTTGAGTTCTTATGTGCTGTCTAAACCACTTGAAATGCACATAGCTTTTAACTTTGCTTGACTCACTTACCGATTTGTTTGAAGTGCATAAGAGTGTACTAAGTTGTGAGGGAGAGATTGTAAGGGAGCGATACATTATTTTGAGTGTTGAGGGTTAAACACGAGTGAACTTCACTAACAAGTGAATTAGTGAGGGAGTGCTTGTGAGGTCCATTTCTTGTCACTTTATTTTGTTTTTACAGCATGGCTAATCTTGGAGATGAAGGCAATATTTCTGATGCCCGGAGGAGAGAGGCGCTAGAAGGAACTGTTGAACGAATGATTCGTAGCATGGAGGCATTGACAGAACGGATAGGAAGGTTGGAGACTCAAAACCAAGCTCAGGAGAGAGTTCCACCACCTCCACCACCACGTGTTATGGATGAGGATGAGTATGAAGGTGATGGATCCGATCATTGGGAGGACGATCAGGCTACAGTTTTAGCGGCTCCAAGAGGGGGTGATAGACACGTTGGTCGTGGCTTAGATCGAGGGAGAGGCCGGGGAAGAGGCTATCATAACTTCCAAAGAGCCCCACGAGCGAATGCTCAAGTTGATCGAAACTTGGGAAACATCAAATTAAAACTTCCGAAGTTCTATGGTAAGACTGATCCGGAAGCGTACATTCAATGGGAGAAAGAAGTGGAGTTCGTGTTTGATTGCCATAATTTCAGTGAAGAAAAGAAGGTACGACTATGTCTTGCTCAATTCAAAGATTATGCAGTAACATGGTGGGACAAATTAATGTCAATTAGGAGACGAAACCTTGTGGTGCCAATCGATTCATGGTATGAGTTCAAGGAGTTGTTGAGGAGGTGATTTGTTCCTAGACATTTCCACAGGGACACAGCGCAAAAGCTCCAAGTGTTGAGACAAGGTAGTAAGTCTGTGGAGAACTATTACAAGGAGATGGATACGTTGATGAATCGGCTGGATCTTGAAGAGGACATGGAGAATCTCATGGCACGGTTTCTTAATGGCTTAAACAAGGAGATTGCGGATAAGGTTGATCTACAACCTTACTTTAACATCGAAGAGATGTTGCACCTTGCCATCAAAATTGAGAAGCAGCTCCAAAGGCGATCTCAAAGGTATTCTACTAAGCCCTTTTCCCATTATCTTCTACATGGAAAACGGATAGTAAGAGTGCTGATTCTAAACTTAGAAATCAAGAGGCATATGAGAAACCAAAAGAAAAGTTTGAGAAAGGAGAGAGTTCCAAGAAGGGGAAAGAGAAAGTTGATGAACCTAATGTGAGAAATCAGGATATTAAATGCTGGAAATGTCAAGGAGTAGGACATTACAGTCGAGACTGCCCTAATAGAAGAACTATGATAATTAGAGAAGGAGAGTTTGTAACAGAAGATGAGAAGGAAGATGAGGTAGAAGAGGACGATAATGGTGAATGTGAGAGTGAGGAGTATAGTGAAGAGGACCCTACACATATGTCCTTAGTCACTAGGAGAGCTCTCAGTACTCAAATTAAGGAGGATGGCCTAGACCAACGAGAGAACTTATTTCACACTAGGTGTCTTGTCCAAACTGTGCCTTGTAGTGTGATTATTGATAGTGGTAGTTGTACCAACGTTGTAAGTTCTATTCTGGTCAAGAGGCTTAACTTAGAGACAAAACCACATCCTAGACCATATAAACTTCAATGGTTGAGTGATTGTGGGGAGGTAAAGGTGAGTAGACAAGCTCTTGTTTCTTTTGCTATTGGAAAATATGTTGATGATGTTTTGTGTGATGTTGTACCTATGCATGTTGGGGATATATTGTTGGGTAGACCTTGGCAATTTGACCGTCGGGTAATGTATGATGGGTATGCCAATCGCTATTCTTTTACTCATCATGGAAGAAAAACTACTCTTGTACCTTTGTCACCAAAAGATGTGCATGTTGATCAATGCAAACTTGAAAAGAAGAGGCAAGAGGCTGATGCAAAAGCAAAAAGTGAAAAAGAAACAAAAGAAAATGAGTTGAGAGAAAAAAAAAGTTTGAGCGAAAATCAAGGGAGTAGCAATCAGCCTAGTGGGAAAAATGAGAGAAAAGCCAAAACGGTGAGCTTGTATGCTAGTTCAAGTGAGGTTAGGAATGTTTTAATGGCGAAACGGACTGTTCTTGTACTTTTGTATAAAGGGTCTTGTTTTCTTACTAACGAGCTTAACACCTCCTTGCCTAGTATTTTTGTTTCTCTTTTATAGGAATTTGAGGACTTGTTTCCCGAGGAGATGCCTAAGGAATTGCCACCACTTCGTGGCATCGAGCATAAGATTGACTTCATTCCAGGTGCTACGATACCTAACCGACTAGCTTATAGGACTAATCCTACTGAAGCCAAAGAAATTCAAAGGCAAGTGGATGAATTGTTAGCTCATGGGTATGTACGCGAAAGCCTTAGTCCTTGTAGTGTGCCTGTTATTTTAGTGCCTAAAAAAGATGGAACTTGGAGAATGTGTGTAGACTGTAGGGCCATTAATAAGATCACTGTTAAATATCGTCATCCTATTCCTAGGTTAGATGATATGTTAGATGAATTGCATGACTGTAGTCTCTTTACTAAGATTGATTTGAAATCTGGGTATCATCAAATTCGTATGAATGTTGGAGATGAATGGAAAACTGCATTTAAGACCAAATATGGATTGTATGAGTGGCTTGTTATGCCTTTTGGTTTAACTAATGCTCCTAGTACTTTCATGAGGTTGATGAACCATGTATTGCGTGAATATTTGGGAAAATTTGTGGTTGTTTATTTTGATGATATACTTGTGTATTCGAAGTCTTTGGAAGATCATGTAATGCATGTGCGTGCTGTTTTGACTACACTTAGAAACGAGAAATTGTATGCTAACCTAAAGAAATGTAATTTTTGCATGGAAAGGGTTAATTTTCTTGGTTTCATTGTGTCTAGTCGAGGAGTTGAGGTGGATAGTGAGAAAGTTAAGGCTATTAGCGAATGGCCAACTCCCACGAATGTTGGGGAGGTTCGAAGTTTTCATGGGCTAGCTAGCTTTTATCGGCGTTTTATTAAGGACTTTAGCACCGTAGCTTCACCTCTAAATGAATTGGTAAAGAAAAATGTTCCTTTTGTTTGGGGTACATCCCAAGAGCATGCTTTTAATGTTTTAAAGGATAAGTTGTGTAATGCTCCTCTACTTGCTTTACTGAACTTTGATTTGACTTTTGAAATTGAATGTGATGCAAGTGGGATTGGAATTGGGGCTGTACTAATGCAAAACCATAAGCCACTAATGTTCTTTAGTGAAAAGTTGAGTGGTGCTTCTTTGCGGTACCCAACTTATGACAAAGAACTTTATGCTTTGGTACGAGCTTTGCAAACTTGGCAGCATTATCTTTGGCCAAAGGAGTTCGTCATTCATACGGATCATGAGAGCCTAAAGCACTTGAGAGGGCAAAGCAAACTGAATCGCAGACATGCCAAGTGGTTGGAGTTTATAGAGACATTTCCATATGTGATTAAGTATAAACAAGGTAAGGAGAACATTGTTGCAGATGCTTTATCACGAAGGTATGCTCTCTTTAATACTTTGAATGCTAAGATTTTAGGATTTGAACATCTCAAGTCCTTGTATCTAGATGATGTGTTCTTTGCTCCTTTTGTTGAATCGTGTGAAAAAGGACTTGTTGTTGATGATTACATGTTGTTTGAAGGATTTTTGTTTCGAAAAGGAAAACTTTGCATTCCATCTTGTTCAATTCGTGAATTGCTTGTAAAGGAAGCTCATGGGGGTGGTTTAATGGCTCATTTTGGTGTTTCTAAAACTTATGATATGCTTGCTGAACATTTTTATTGGCCTAAGATGAAGCATGATGTGCATAAAGTGTGTAAGCATTGTATTGCATGCAAACAAGCTAAGTCTAGGTTACAACCACATGGTTTATATTCACCTTTGCCTGTTCCTACTACTCCTTGGGTTGATATTTCTATGGATTTTGTCCTTGGTTTACCAAGAACTCGGAAGGGTAGGGATAGTATATTTGTAGTGGTTGATAGGTTTAGCAAGATGGCGCATTTCATACCATGCCATAAAACGGATGATGCTAAATTGATTGCTGATTTGTTTTTTAGGGAAGTTGTTCGTTTGCATGGCATTCCTAGAACTATTGTTAGTGATCGCGATGTAAAATTTTTAAGTCATTTTTGGCGTGTGTTATGGGGAAAGTTGGGAACCAAACTTGTTTATTCTACTACTTGTCATCCCCAAACTGATGGACAAACTGAGGTAGTAAATAGGACAATGGTTACCATGCTTCAAGCAATCATAGATAAAAATCTTAAAACTTGGGAGGATTGTTTGCCATTAATTGAATTTGCATATAATAGGGTTGTTCATAGTACTACTAAATGCACACCGTTTGAAATTGTATATGGTTTCAATCCTATCTCCCCACTTGATTTGTTGCCTATGCCTCCTAATGAATTTGTGAGTTATGATGCTAGCACAAAGGTTGATCTTGTCCATAGGCTACATTAAGAAGTTAAGGAAAGGATTGAGAAGCAAAACACTAAGGTTGCTTCCCGCATCAATAAAGGACGCAAGCTCCTTGTTTTCCAGCCAGGGGATTGGGTTTGGGTACATTTTCGAAAGGAACGGTTTCCAACTCAACGAAGGTCTAAGTTGCTACCACGAGGTGATGGTCCTTTTCAAGTCCTTGAACGGATCAATGATAATGCTTATAAGATTGATTTGCCAGGTAAGTATGGAGTGAGTGCTACCTTTAATGTTTCTGATTTGTCTCCTTTTGATGTAGTTGATGACTTCGATTCGAGGACGAATCCTTCTGAAGATGGGGAGGATGATATGAACCAAGGAGCTACCGTTGTTATGCCTCATGGACCGATTACAAGATCGAGAGCTAAGAAACTTCAACAAGCTTTGCTACTTCATGTCCAAGCGTTCTTGAACTCGACAAGAGAAATAAAGGAAGATGTGCAAGAAGTTAGAACTATGCACTTCAATTTGGTGCAAGTTATGCATTTTTAAGTGTTTTTATGGCAAGTTAAAGTCCACTTGGTCAAGGTCAAAGTCAACTCCATCAAGACAAGTCAAAGTCAACTCCATCAAGACAAGTCAAAGTCAACTCATTCAATTCAAAAACCAAGTCAAACACTCACATCCCTCATTATGGACGGGATTGCAATTATTTTGGTTGGCTTTCCATGTTCTTAACCTTTTCATTTGCTTGTCTTTTCATTTCTCGTAAGTTATGTCTTTTCATTTACAAGTCTTTTCATTTCTTGTAAGTTACAAGTCTTTTCATTTGCCTAAGACTTTTCATATGGCTTGCTAGGATGGCTATATATAGCCTTGAGATGTCTTGTTGTAACACATTTTTGAAGTGGAATGAAAAGTGAGTTTTCTCATTAGGTTGGTTGAGAGATTTATCTCCCATTTCTTGTGCAATTTCTTGTGTCTTTAGAATTTGCATGTTAGGATCATTCAAGCGGTGTTGATCATACCTCTTGTGGAGTGATTCGAATCACGAGTTTAGAAACAAGTTTTCTCTACTCTTGATATTGATCATCAAGGTAATCCGTTCTAAAACTTTTCCTTGGGTTGATTCCATACTTGTTTTCGGGGTTTTTGGGATTGAGTTCTATGGGTCTTGTTCGTTAGCAAGGTTCTTAGATCCAACTCTCAAGGGTTTCTTAACAGACCCACTCCTTACCCAAGAGGTTTTATGGTGAGATAGTAGGTAACAGATCATCTAAACTCACTTTCGATGCAAACTAAGTGTTTCTAACATGAATTCTAATCAAGTTTCGTTTGCTTTTGGATTTAGGAACCCTTCGGTGAACTTGGTAGCGCATTAGAACTTTGTTGTAAGTAGTTTCTTACTCGAGAGATTGGTTGTTGTGTGCTGATATGATATGGTTGTTTGCTCGTGTGCCCATGTGTGATACTTGCATGTAGCTTGTCGTTGTTATCATTTAGTAAATGTCATTGTTGATAAAACTGTTGATATATCTTGGGAAAAGTATGTGCTTGTGTGAATAAATTGTAGCCAGGTAATCCTGGATGACTATGATTGAATTGCTATTATGTTCTAATTGGTTTTCATGATGAAATTTGTATACCGGTACTATGATATGTTGTTTCGAAAGCGTATTGAATATTTATGAGAAATCGGTTGTGTTTGATGTATGCTGGGTATTTATCAATTATATTTTGGTTAAGTGGTTGATTGTGCTTTTTCTGTGAACGATGCCTGCTGGAGCTGTTGGATCATGTTGGACTATTTTAGATTGATTGGCTTTTACATATGATCATTTTGGTGTATCGCATATTGGACTGTTATGAGATTGTTGATGCATGAGGCATGGCGTAGTAGCAAGTAGGACTCTTATGAGAATTTTAGGACATAACAAAGTAAGTAGCACGGGGGCGGGTGTGTGCATTGATGTGTGTGAATAGAAATTGTTCTTGCTGATTTTACATTATAAACATGTTTCTCTTATTATTTTGATTGTTGGACAGGTTTGTGAGGTCGATGCTGTTATTGTAACTTGCGGTTATTTTATATATTGGAAATGTATATGACTGGTATTCATGTTTGTTGTCTGCAACTTTAGGAACTTACTGATGTTGTATGGTTGGTTGGAAGTGATTAGGATTTGTTATGTTGTGAAAAGCATGTTATGTGAAGAATGTCATAGGGTTGTTTGTTGAAGCTTTGTGTGCGCTATGCTGTGAGCAGGTTGGTTGTTGTCAAACTTTGTGTTATTGAGACCCGTGATGCATTGAAATCTTACTAGTGGTTGTGTAGTTGTTGGGCTTTGTGGTGGTTGGTGTTATTAGGGAAGTAGTACTGAAATCCTGGTTGGAGGCTAGAAATGATATGTGGAGTTATGAAAGTTACGAAGTGAATAGGTGAGTGTCAGGGCCTCGGGTATAAATGGTTGAGGGCTGATACGTCACTAATTGGGTATCGAGGCCTCGGGTATAAATGATCGGGGGTCGATACGCCAATATTGGATAAAGATGAGCGTCGAGGCCTCGGGTATAAATGGTCGGGGGTCGATGCGAGGAGTCTTTCGAAAGGAGAACTATTGGGGCCTTGGGTATAAATGGTCAAGGGCCAATAGATTGTAAGACATCGAGGCCTCGGGTATAAATGGTCGAGGGTCGATGCAGAGTTCAAGGCCTCGGGTATAAATGGTCGAGGGCCGATGCTGCAGGGTCGGGGCTCTGGGTATAAATGGTCAGGGGCCGACTCTATTTGAAGGAGATAGCTGTGGAAGGGTATGATAACTGAGATAAGCTTAGAGGTACTGGTAATGTTAGGGAGACTAGAGGTTGGTAGTTAATGTGTTACTGGTTGTGGTTGTCACCGAAGTTTATAGAATGTGTCTATGTTTGAATGCATAATGTGATGAAAAGCATGACTGTGAATGTTTCATGATTTGGTTGAGCATGATGTGTGTGTGTTGATTCTTTAATAAGCATGACACGTTGTTCCTTGATAAGTATGCTGTTTGTGCGTGACCCTTCAAATAAGGGCTGCTCACTGAGTACTGTGGTTGTACTCATCCCTCTTTTTCCCCTCCAGTTTGCAGGTATCGAGCTAGCTCTTGGGATGGTGATGGCGAGAAGGAGGCTTGATCGGAAAGACCATTAACTATGCTGTGTGCAATTAATTTCTTTTAGTTAGGATAGTTGTGGCCATTTAATGTTGTAGTTGAGTTGGTAGTGGCTGGTTTTGTTTAGTTTTATTGTCTAAAGGATGTCGTAAGGTTGCCGATTCATTGTTCTTTTAGAGCATTAATTTTGTTAGCCTCTTGAACTACGAGATTGTAATCCAGTTAGGATATTTATGAATACATTTGTTTAAGTTGATCGTACTTGAATTAGCTTTTGCTTCATTGCCATTCGAGATGTTAATATTCATTTAGTGGATGGTTTATAGTTAGTAAGGTTTCCTTGAAGGGTTTGGTTAATGTGAAGTCGGTATTAAATGGTTTATCTGTATAGGATGTGAGTTTCTCTTAAAACATTAGTGTTGTTGTTCTAATTGTTCAAGCTCTCGTGAGTGCTGGAAATCAGAGTAGCGCAGCAGAAGCGTGGTAGTTTTATTGCTTAGTGTTGTTGTGAAGAAAATTCTCTTGTTTATGTGAAAATTTTAAGTAGGCTTAGTAACGGTCCCTGTTTGGAAATGGTGAAATTCTTGGGGCGTTACATAGATTCTTGGTGATTAAATCAGAAATAGCTGATATTAATAATAATACTATTATGGAATCTATTGAAGCTGAATTCTTTGAGGATATATTTCATTTTAAAGAAGAAAGACCAAAAGGTAATGATACCAAAAAGAATCATGAGGCTAGCTCTTCGAAAGGTCAAAACGATTAGGAAACTGAGATCTAACCTAGAAGAAGCAAAAGAGCAAAGAAAGCTACTTCATTTGGACCTGATTTTATAACTTATATGATAGATGAGGAGCCTTAAAATTTTCAAGAAGTTGTGTCATCTCCAGATGCACCTTATTGGAGAGAAGCTATCAATAGTGAGATAGAATCCATTTTGTAGAACAATACTTGGGTATTGGTTGATTTACCTTCTAGAAGTAAACCAATTGGAAGTAAATAGATTTTCAAAAGAAAGCTAAAAGCTGATAGTACTATTAATAAATATAAAGCTCGTTTAGTGGCTAAATGCTATCGTCAGAAAGAAGGACTAGATTTCTTCGATACCTATTCTCCAGTGATAAGGATTACATCTATAAGAATGTTAATTGCTATAGCAGCTTTACGAAATTTGGAAATACACCAAATGGATGTAAAAACTGCATTTTAAAATGGAGATTTAGATGAAGAAATATATATGAAACAATCTGAAGGGTTTGTTGTAAAAGGACTTGAAAATAAAGTTTGTAAACATGTCAAGTCTCTTTATAGGTTGAAACAAGCAGCCAAACAATGGCATGAGAAGTTTGATCACACTATGTTATCTAATGGATTTAAGATAAATGAGTGTGACAAATGTGTCTATGTTAAAACCATAGATAAAGATTGCTTCATTGTTTGTTTATATGTGGATGATATGTTGATAATGAGCAGAACTATAAGTGTCATTGATTCCGCATTAATAGGAGCGAAGCGTATGTTTCTCTTAATAATTATATATAAATAAAGAAAAGGATGTTGAATTCCAACTTTGATATGAAAGACCTTGGTCTTACTAATGTTATCCTTGGAATCCAAATAACAAGAAATCCAAGTAGATATATACTTTCTCAATCTCATTACATAGAGAAAGTGTTGAGAAAATTTGGTCATTTTGAGAGTAAATCGGTAGTTACTCTGTTTGATCCAAATTCTAAGTTGAAGAAGAATAATGGTGAATGTGTATCTTCTCTAGAATACTCTAGAGTTGTGGGTAGTTTAATGTACATAATGAATTCTACAAGACCTGATATTGCCTATTCAGTAGGAAGATTGACAAGCTACACTAGCAATCCTGGGCATGTGATGGGATGTGAATCCCGCAGCGAAAGCAATAATCATCGTTCATGAATTTTGAGAAACAAAACCAAATATGCAAAAATGAAATTCAGGGAAAAACTTACGTTTGAAGAACTGTTCTTCAACGATTTCCCGAACACCACCAATATATCTTCCGTGCTATCCTCTGAGTATCGAGAACACGCTTGTGGGAGTGATCGATTTGGAACAAGAGGGATTTGAGAAGAGAGAGAGCTTGAAAGAAAAATGCTGGGTGTTCATTGGTTCTATTCTTAGCAGAACCTTTCTGCATCACCAAAACCAAAAACTGTGACGTGTGGAGTTACCCCACGTCACTTAAATCCCCACTCCCCTGCATTTTTGCAGGGGAGTTATATATTAATTATAATTATATATATTAATATTGTTAATAAATAATAATAATAATACTTAATATATATATATATATATCAAATAAATAATTACAAAAATAGAATCGTATTGTATAGCATTTCTCTCACATAACTTATAGTTGTAATGTACATCTTATGTACATTATTTTTAACCTATAGTTTTAATATGAGTCATATTCATATTAATTTTATTTGAATCCCATTCAAATAATTTCTCTCATAATATATAGTTTCAATTAGAATTAACTATATATAATGTATCACTATATATAATTCTCTTGAGCAATTTGAATATTTCAAAATTTTCCAAAAACTTGATCCTCGTTTTACTCGTTATGAGCTAGCAAGGGGACTTAATGGAATTACAGATTAGAAGCTCTAACGATGCGATTAATCGGTCCAACTCATTGACCGAGTTAATCACAACATTTGTTAACTACATGTCACTCCATTAAAGATCCGTAGTTGCACTCTTCTCACTACAGAATGTTTTCGTGTCCATGGATATACGACCATTAATGACAATTCAATCCTTCACAAGTGCTCGTAACTCAAGCTGGGTCAAATTACCGTTTTACCCCTGAGTTATATCTTACTCATTAAATACCACTGCTCCTCAAATGAACAACCCGATTATGGTCCGACCAATAACCGGAAGTCTTTCTCGGGCTAGTGAAAGGGTGGGGCCCTTTGTTCAAGTCCTAGAGTTAGCATTTAAGAGAACACTCATCTACTCCCTAAAGTTGGGGAAGAGTGAATTTTATCTTGTAAAATTATGTTCCCAGCTCCCCACTCGGTCTCGTCCCCAAAATGGTAGGAATATTGAGTTGGTCGGGCCACTCTAACCCATTCAGATCAAAGGACAAGCCCTCACGGGCAGGAGTCCATAACTCACTCAGGATTGAGAATGAGTTGTTTGGTCATCCTATGAAATAGCAATCTGTTAGTCAACGGTGTTATATCTAAAGATTGGCTATTTCGCGGTCCGGTCTTGTACAAACTTATTGTATAGGATAACCCCACTCGCATGTCTCCACACGAACGACCTAGATCGAGTCGTCTGTAGTATTTACAGAGTGGGCCGTATCCATAGTGTTGCCAGGATAAGGTACCCAACCTTATCCATATATTATAGACCCTTTAGGTTATTCACGGAACATTATCCACTTGTATATCGGGGGTATATCAAATATATACCTAGTATATCAGGGGTATATCAAATATATACCCAGTATATCAAATATACTGTCCCGGTTACATGATAATAACCTTGGATGTTTAGTTTATTGATTTTAGACAATGCAATGCTATGAATTCAACAACAAATTGATTGAATAAAACTTTATTGAATATACATTTGTTTTTACATAAATACAAACCACGAGTTTAGGGCAAAACACCCAACAAACTCCCACTTGAACTAAACTCAAGTGGGGTGTACATTATCATAAAGCAATGAGAAAATAGAATAAACTGGGGCATACACTATACTCATTACATTTCTCCCATTTGCCCTAGACTAATCGTACAATGCTCATAGACCTAGACTTTCTGGATGGCCCTCAAACACTTTAGCCATGAGTGCTTTCGTAAAAGGATCAGCAATATTGTGCTCCAAAGCGATCTTTGTGACAATCACATCTCCTCGTTGCACTATCTCCCGTATAAGGTGGTACTTCCTTTCGATGTGTTTGCCTCTCTTGTGGCTTCGAGGTTCTTTAAAATTTGTCACAGCACCATTGTTATCACAATAAAGTGTGATGGGCAAGTTCATGTTTGGAACGACTTCCAAATATCTTAGGAACTTCCTTAGCCAAACCGCTTCTTTTGCTGCTTCACAAGTTGCAACATACTCAACCTCCATCGTGGAGTATGCGATGCATCCTTATTTGATGCTTCGTCAAACTACCACTCCTCCGTTAAGAGTGAATACTGACCCCAACGTGGATTTCCTTGAATCCTTGTCTGTTTGGAAGTCAGAGTCAGTGTATCCTGTAAGGATCAAATCCTTAGCGCCATACACGAGCTTGTAGTCCTTCATTATCCTTAAATACTTGAGGATTCCTTTAATAGCAATCCAACGATCATATCCTAGGTTGGATTGATATCTACTGATCATCCCTATTGAATAGCAAATGTCAGGCCTAGTGCACAGCATAGCGTACATCAGGCTGCCCACTGTTGAAGCATAGAGTATACGTCTCATATCCTTAACTTCTTGAGGTATCTTAGGACATTGGTCCTTAGACAGATGAATTCCATGCCCGAAGGGCAAGAAGCCTTTCTTGGAATTCTGCATCGAATATCAAACAAGCATCTTGTCGATATAAGTTGCTTGAGACAGGGCTAGCGTTTTGTTTTTGCGATCGCTTAGAATTTGGATGCCAAGAACATACTCAGCTTCTCCCAAATCCTTCATTTGAAACTTAGTAGCTAACCATTTCTTTATGTCAATGAGGTATTCTACATCATTCCCAATAAGTAGGATATCATCCAAATACAACACTAAGAAGGCTACAGCGTTGTTGACAATCTTCTTGTATACACAAGGCTCACAACATTTTGGTCAAAACCATAAGATTTGATCGCAGTATCAAACCTTATGTTCCAAGATCGAGATGCTTGTTTCCATCCGTATATGGACTGTAACGTCCCGCATTACTCAGGTTAGATTACCCTCGAGTCTCAGGGTTCTTTCCTTAGAAATTATTTTAATTTAATTTAATTGTTCTATTTCATTTTATTTTGAGCTGCTGCGGTATTTGTTGTGAGTTATTGGCTTTTATGTATATATTTAATTATTGTTTAACAAATAGTTTATTTTCTTTGGCAATTGTCAGCGACCCTCGACGAGAGGCGCACCACCTCCGGCGAACGGCAGCAGGCAGCATGGGTTCGGGTAGCAGCAAGCGGCGCCGCTTCAGGCAGCAGCAGGCGGCGTCGCTACTGGTGTGGTGGGATTTCGGGGCATTTTTCCGACGGCGCAACCCCCTCTCGGTCGGGTTCGATCGCCCGTGGTGGTCGGCAATCTCGGGCGCGAATCCTCGCTGCACACAGCGTCATGGGTATCGATTGATGAGTTTTTATTGATGCAAAAGCATTAACAACAGCAGTTTGTGGCTTTCGACATTTACCCATAATCGTTAGAAGCTCAACATACGCAACTCATATCCATTCGAGTTAGGCCTGAGTTACCCACACCTAAACGAAGTCGATTTTGCGGTAATGGACGTTGCAAGACCCCTTATAATGGATTTCAATGGCTGCAATTTTTGTTTTAGTTGTTTGTGTTTGTCTATTGATGTTTAGGTGTTGAATCAATGTAAGATTTAGGAGCGTAGCAGTGTGTAAGTAGTACCAGGGGCGGGTGTGTGCATTGTTGAGTGCTGATAAAAATTGTTCTTGCTGGCTGTTATTATAAGTGTGTTTCTCTTGCCATCTTAATTATTGGACATAGTTGTGAGGTCGATACTACTATTGTAACTTGCTATTTTTGTTTATTTGATATGTATATAACTTGTATCCATGCCTGTTGTCTGAAATATTGAGAGTTGCTTATTGGTATGGTTGGAGGTGATTAAGCTTTGATGTTTGAAAACATGTATTGAGAATAAAATGTACGTGTTAGTTTCATGTTATTTAGTGTATGTTTGTTAGTTGGAAGCTACTGGATTATTTTTTTTTTATCGTTATGTACGATGAAGAGCATGCTGGAATACTGTGTTGTGATTAGAAGTGTGAATGACTTATAGATGTCTTGGAGGGATTAGTTGGAGTTGTCTAGAGTGGTGGAATGGACTAGTTGTTTGTTATTCCGTGACTTGTCTGAAGTGAAAATGCGGACTAGTCATTTGGTTATCCAAAGCCCTTACAGAGGATGACCTTGGGGATTATGTGATAGAATCCTAGCGGAGGGCTATGATTCAAATGTGTGGCCTATCGTGTAATGAAAAGGGGATATACAATTTCATGGCCTCGTGGACAATGGTTGAGGCGGTTACGTCACTACTGGGTGTTGAGGCTTTGGGAGCAAAAGGCCGGGGGTTGACAGACCAGTCTTGGTAGAGATGAGTGTTGAGGCTCCGGGTACAAAGGGTCTGGGGTCGGCATGATGAGTCTATTTGATGATGAGTATTGGGTCTAGACATGGTGGCGGTCAAGGACCAATACGATGAGTAGTCATTGGGGCCTTGGGGATAAATTTCAAGGGCCGATGCACAGTTCAAGGCCTTGGGGATAAATGGCAAGTTCAAATACCAAGTTTCCGTAGAGGAGTGTCGGGGTCTTAGGGCCGATACGACTTGAGGAGTTAGACTTAGAGGACTAACATGGAGTGGTGGTTATGAGCAACAGTTCAAGACCTTGGGGATAAATGGCAAGGTCGAACGCCAAGCTTTTGTAGAGGGATGTCAATACCTTGGGGATAAATATCAAGGGCCGATACGCCTCGATGAGTTAGACTTGGAGTACTAACTCAGGGTGTAGAGTGAGTAGTAACTTGAGGGAGTTAAAGGCTAGTGGGTCGTGTGATCGAAGCCATGAGAGTCCTGGTGTTTGGATGTTTATGTGGAAATGTTAATTTTTACTATTATTATTTCTCGATGTTTAATTCCCTAGTTATTGTATTTGATGTCGCTGTGATTACGAGTATGTTGTTTGGTGAAGAGTTAGTGATGGCTACTTACGGAGTATTTTATATACTCACCCCCTCTTTACCTTAATTGTTTCAGGGGTAAACAAGACCCTCGTTCGTGGTGATGACGTGGAGGAGGCGTGACCGAGGAGGGACCACTAGCTGCGTTTTTGTCTAGGATAGCTGAATTGTAGTTTCATTGCTAGGAGCGTTAAAGACTTATTGATAGTTGTGTACTAGATATTGGTTTGACTCACGAAACGTTTTTTTTATTCCTTCTTTTTGGGCAAACTGTTGTTGTTTTTAGTTTTATTATTTGAGTCTCCGGTGTATTTTGGGTTGCTGGACCAAATGATTGTTCCTTTTCTCTTATTGGATTACTAGCCACTGAGGCAGACATGCGTTCCTTAGGAATTGGTTGTGGTATCAACCCCAGGTTGTGAAGGGATGTGAATCTCGGAGCGGAAGCGGACTTTCGTTGCTGATTTTCGGGATACAAAATCGAATTTTACAGAGGGAAAATACAGAGTAAATACAAACCTTTGAAGAACGTTTATTCAGTAAGTTCCCTTCGAACACCACCACCGGATCTTCCTCGCTATCCTCTTGGGTCTCGGGATCGTGATTGTGGCAGCACCTTGATAGAAGAGAGGGAGAGATTGAGAGAATTTTGAGAGCAATTCTGGGAGTTTTCCTATTCTGTAACCTTCTGTTTTTTCATTCCCCAACTCTTGAAGAAGAAGAAGGGTGACATGGGGTAACTCCCCACGTCACAAAACCTCCCACTCCCCTGCAATTTTGCAGGGGAGTTTAATATTAATAATAATATTATTAATATTAATATTAATATTAATATATATATATATATATATATATATATATAATAATTATAATATATATATAATAATTAATATATATATAAAATTAATTAATCAAATTAATTAATATAATTAATTATTAATCCAATTAATAATTAATAAATATATATATACATAAAAATAATTAACACTTAATTATTTATTACAAAATTGAATCATATTCTAAAACATTTCTCTCATATAACCTATAGTTTTAATGTACATCTTATGCACATTATTTTTAACCTATAGTTTTAATATGAATTTCATTCATATTAATTTTATTTGAATCTCATTCAAATAATATCTCTCATAATATATAGTTTTAATTTATAATTAACTATATATATTATAATGTATCAATATACATATAATCCCTTAAGTAATTTGATCAATTCAAATTCTTCCAAAAAATTTGATCCACGTTTTACCCGTTATGAGCTAGCAAGGGGACCTAATGGACCTACAGATCCGAAGCTCCAACGATGCAAGATTAATCGGTCAAACTCATTGACCGAGTTAATCTAGATTCGTTAACAACGGGTCATTCCACTAAAGACCCGCAGTTGCACTCTTCTCACTGCAGAATGTTTTCGTGTCCATGGATATACGACCATTAATGACGAGTCAATCCTTCACGAGTGTTCGTAACTCAAGTTGGGTCAAATTACCGTTTTACCCCTGAGTTACATCTTACTCCTTAAACACCACTGCTCCTCTAATGAACAACCCGGTTATGGTCCAACCAATAACCGGAAGTCCCTCTCGGCCAATGAGAGGGTGGGGCCCCTTGTTCAAGTCCCGGAGTTAGCATTTAAGGGAACACTCATCTACTCCCCTAAAGTCGGGAGGAGTGAATTCCATCTTGTGAAGTTATGTTCCCAGCTCCCCACTCGGTCTCGTCCCCAAAATGATAGGAATATTGAGTCGGCGACTCGGGCCACTCTCACTCATACAGATCAAAGGACGAGCCCTCACGGGCAGGAGTCCATAACTCACTCAGGATTGAGAATGAGTTGCCTGGTCATCCTAAGAAATAGCAATCTATTAGTTAACGGTGTTACACCTAAAGATTGCCTATTTCGCGGTCCGGTCTTATACAAACTCATTGTACAGGATACCCCCACTCGCATGTCTCCACACGAACGACCTGGATCGAGTCGTCTGTAACCTTTACAGAGTGGGCCGTATCCATAGTGTTGCCAGGATAAGGTACCCAGCCTTATCCATATACTATAGATCCTTTAGGTTATTCACGGGATATTATCCATTCATATATTAGGGGTATATCAAATATATATACCTCGTATATCAACTATATACCCAGTATATATACTGTCCCGATTACATCAAAAATAACATTGGATGTTTAGTTTATTGGATTTTGGACAAATGCAAAGCTATGATTCAACAACAAATTTATTGAATAAAACTTTATTAAATAGACATTTGTTTTTATAAAATACAAACTACGAGTTTAGGGCAACACACCCAACATGTTGTTCTTAAAATAATTGCTTCATGTCTTTTTTGTTGGAGAGGGGTTGAACAGGGGAGGTGATAGCATTACCTCGATATTTCATGTCGAAATTTCGGGGACATTACACTTTATGTTTCCCTTAATGGAAAGGGGTGAATAGGTAATATGGTAACGTTACCTCGTTCTTCGTAGTGAAATTTGGGGGGGTTCCATGGACCGTTTAAGCTTGCAAACCTTTTGCTCTTGACCTTGAGTTATGAATTCCTCGGGTTGAGACATATAAACACTTTCTTCAAGATTGCCATTTAGAAAGGCAGTATTGACGTCCATTTGCCAAATCTCATAGTCATAATATGTGGCAATGGACAAAAGTATTCTTATGGACTTGAGCATAGCTGCAGGGGAGAAGGTTTCTTCATAGTCAACCCCTTCCTTTTGTGTGTAACCTTTCGCCACAAGTCTCGCCTTTTAGGTCTGTACCTTTCCTTCGGCGTCTCGTTTTCTCTTGTAGATCCATTTGAACCCTATGGTTCTTACCCTATCAGGTTGGTTTACAAGTTCCCATACGGAATTGAAGTACATAGACTCCATTTCTAGGTCCATGGCTTTCCCATTTGTCATTGTTGACATCTTCCATTGCCTGTTTGTAAGTCAATGGATCCTCAATACTATCATCAGGTATGACTACTTGGGTTTCAGCTAAACCCACGTAGTGGTCAGGTTGTGATACAATCCTCCCATTACGTCGAGGCACCATCAATTCTTTAGGTGGATATGACTGACGTTATGTGCTGGCTTCATCAACAACTCTTGTTGAAGTGCCAGCTTGATCAACAACTCTTGTTGACGTATTTGTAGCCTCTTCAGAAATCTCATTTATCACTACCTTACTTCGTGGCTTATGATCTCGAACGTAGTATTCTTCCAAGAAGATGGCGTTTGTCGATACAAACACTCTGTTGTCTTGTGGATCGAAGAAAAGACCACCTCTCGTCTCTTTAGGGTAACCTATGAATAGACATACTTTTGAACGAGGTTCTAGTTTCTTTGGGTTAGTCATGAGCACGTGTGTCGGACATCCCCAAATGTGAAAGTGACATAAACTAGCTTTACGACCGTTCCATAGCTCAAAGGGTGTTTAGAAACACTCTTCGATGAAACTACGTTCAAAATGTAAACTGCAATTTCCACTGCATAACCCCAAAACGAGTTTGGCAACTGAGCATAGCTCATCATTGATCGAACCATGTCCAACAGGATTCTGTTTCGCCTTTCTGATACACCATTTTGTTGATGTGTACCAGGGCTTGAGAGTTGAGACGTGATTTCATGTTCTATCATATAGTCCTGAAATCTCAAGTCCATATACTCTACACTCCGATCGGATCGAAGTATTTTAATGATTTTACCTAATTGATTTTCAACTTCGGTCTTGTACTCCTTGAACTTTTCAAGGGCTTCAAACATATGTTGCATTAGGTATAAATAACCATACCTTGAATAATCATCTATAAACGAGATGAAGTATTGATACCCTCATCGAGCTTTAACATTCACCAGACGACAAAGGTCTGAATCTATAAGTTCTAAGGGCTCTTTGGCTCTATAACCATTTCCAGTAAAGGTCGTTTAGTCATCTTGCCTTCAAGATAAGAGTCACATGGTGATAAAGAATCGTCTTCTAACTCACTTAGAAGGTCATTCTTAACCAACCTCCCAATCCTATTGAAATTAATGTGACCTAATATTAAGTGCCAAAGACAGGTATTTTCTTTGTGAGAAACTTTTTGCCTTTTATTTTGAGTTTTAGCATTTTTAAACAATTTAGTATTTAAAACTGCGTTAGTAATGGTTGGTCTTAGTACATACAAGTTGTTTTCAAGCAAAGCAGAACAAATATTGACACCATTTCTTGAAATGAACGCTTCATTTAAATTAAAAGAAATAGAATACAATTGTTGTAACAAACAAGAAACTGAAATTAAGTTCCTTAGGAACTATGTACACATTATCTAATAATATATACATATTCTTGTTTGTAAACAACTTGAGCTCTCCTACCTTCACAGTTGAGACGACCTCTCCCGTTTCTACCTTGAGAGTCATCTCTCCGGCGTCAAGCTGCCTTCAAGAACTAATTCCCTGAAACGAAGAGCAAACGTGATTAGTGGCTCCGGAATCCAATATCCAGACAGAGTCATCATTCTTCACTAAACATGTTTCCAAAACAAGTAAATCATATTTACCTTTGTTGGCTTTTTTCTTCTCGGCCAGGTATTTTGGCCAGTTGCGCTTCCAATGCCCATCCATGTTGCAGTGGAAACACTTTCCTTTCTCTGCAACCTTGGCTTTGCCTTTCTTAGCAGTGGCAGCAGTGGGGTCAGGTTTAGGCCCCTTACTAATGGCCTTCTTCTTCTTGAAAGTCTTACTTCCAGAAGATGGCACAGACTTGGCTCAAAAGGTCGAACCTCGGTGGAACTTTTTCAACGTTTGCCTCCCCTTCCTGTCCCTTATTTTTCATAAGAGACTGGTAAGTCTGTAGCTCATTTAAGAGCGTGGTAAGAGTGTATTCCAACTTATTCATAACCGCATTGTTGCGGAATTGTAGGAAACTCTTCGGAAGAGATTCCAGAATAAAGCTTACCTGAGTCTGCTCGTCTATGACGACCCCGTTCGGCTTCGCCACATTGAAGTGGACCATCAGGTTGAGAACGTGTTCTCGCACTGATGAGCCCTTCTTCATGCGGGAGTTGTAAATGAATTTAAGGGCTTCATGTCAAGCTTGTGAGGACGGTTGTCCAAACATACTCTGTAGCGAGTCCATGATCTCCTTAGCGGTGACCGTGTACTCGTGCTTCTTAGCAAGCACATCAGATATGCTCGCAAAGATGTAGACCTTAGCCTTGTCATTGGCCTTGATCCATCTGTCATAGATGTTGCGAAACGCCACAGTGGCGTTAGGTGTAGGATCTTGAGGACAATCCTCTTGCAAGACGAACCTAAGATCATCTATCACGAGTATAGTGTTTAGATTCCATTTCCATTGTTTGTAATTCTCGCTGTTAAGTTTTCCACGGCTAGGAGTGCAATAATAGTAGTAGACATGTTGAAAGCAAAAACAAACTTATATTAGTTTCATGCATTATCTTTAAACCCAATCATATTTTAGCAAAAGTAATTAAGCATCCTAACAAAATTGTTTTGCAACGACGCTTCAGTGATTTAGAGCAACAGCTACCGTAGGACAGACAACTACTCCTTCACTGAATTGAGACATTCTCAACTAAATTCTATACCAGAATAACTCTTATTCCTATAAACTTTAATAATCGTTTATTTGGTCAGGAAATTGCTAACTAACTTAACAACTCCCCGTAAGTGTGACCCACCATTTTCAGACCTTAGAGGTTCGCCCCAATAATCCCACCGTAGGGAAGGAAAATATTGGAGCAAAACCTAAGAGACCCTTATCCATTTCCGGAGTTTGCCTTGGTTTTGATTCAATACAATGAACCCTCCGTGGGGATGGTTGCACCAGGACGACACGCAGGTCATGTATAAAATCTCACGGTGCAAACCAATGGCGGAGACCGCATGATGTGTTGTCACATGTCCTTCTTCCACTTACTGTGAATACTATCTCCATTCATCTCGATATTGAACCATGCAAACACCTTCCATAGGGAGGCTGCGCCTAGGTCGATACAAGGCCGAGCATGGAACTCACAATGTAAATATAAAGGAGAACGTGAGAAGAAGAGAAAATTACGTTATATATATCTTGTATATCAAACATATACGTGGTATATTACATATTCCCTTTTGCTCCCACTTAGTATTCTAAGACTAGGGTATATTACTTAGATAAATCCCGGCTAAGTGAAATTAACTAAGTGAATTTTTAGTCGGCCCAATATAACTATTTATATTGGTTATTGTACATTGATATTTTAGTTTATTAAACATTTTAATAAACTAACGACATTATTGCATGTATATAAAATATTGATTAATTTAACCCCCAGGTCGGTTCCAAGGTAAATGTGTTCCCTTACGGTCAGCTTAAATACCTCAAGCTTAGACAAAACCTTGCTTAGACAGGGTTCCCTTATAGGCAATATTTTATATTTAGTCTTTTATCAATTCATTTTAAACCTAGTTAAAACAAAATAAAAGACTACCCCCTAATCATATTAGAAGATATAACCTAAGGTCTAATTAATTTTAAACCCCTTTAAAATTAATTAACTTAGACTCTATGTTTGCATGCAACTCTTTATTATAGATTTTAATTTCTATCTACTAAATTTTATAACTCTTATAAAATTTAAGAAATTAAACTATAAACATGCATTGACGACATACATTAATATAACGATTATATTAACGAAAGTAATGTCATGCTTAATGCACCTTTATTTTCAACTGATTAATACAACACTTATATGAATCATGAAAATAAACACATGCATTCATACATTATAACTTTTATAACTACATGATGCATGATTATACATACATACTATTTATCAAACATACATATTATGCCTCTAACTTATGGTGGGATTTTAAAACTATATGGCATACAATATGCAATATACATTTAATTAAAATTCACATTCATAATGCATAAAATAATTAAATAGCAAAGTTGGATCGGATTTTGGCACCCTAAGAAAGCAAAATAAAACAAAAAAATAAAAAAATGCTCGAAACTGCCCTCGAACCGCAAACCGAAGCAACGAAATCACGTCGAAAAACACCCGGGACAGCGCCTCGGCACATAAGGGTAGCGCCACGATACAGAAACTCAATGCCTAAAACACTAGGCTCTTACATGATCAAATCAAGAAGGAAATTGCTATCTAAATGCCAAAAACCCAAAAATTTACAACCCGCAAACCCATATTTCGAAAATGAGTAAACACCCACCAAGAAAACGGATTGTGTTCCCAAAAAATCAGAACATCAACCTGGCTCTGATACCAATTGACAGGATGTGAATCCCGCAGCGGAAGCAATGATCATCGTTGATAAATTTTGAGAAACAAAACCAAATATGCAAAAATGAAATACAGGGGAAAACTTACTTTTGAAGAACTGTTCTTCAATGATTTCCCGAACACCACCAATAGACCTTTCGTGCTATCCTCTAGGTATCGAGAACACGCTTGTAGGAGCGATCGATTTGGAACAAGAGGGATTTGAGAAGAGAGAGAGCTTGAGAGAAAAATGCTAGGTGTTCATCTGTTATATTCTTAGCAGAACCTTTCTGCATCACCAAAACCAAAAACTGTGACGTCACTTAACTCCCCACTCCTCTTCATTTTTGCAGGGGAGTTATATATTAATTATAATTATATATATTAATATTATTAAAAAATAATAATAATAAATATATATATATATATTTAATTAATTAATCATATTAATTAATAAATAATTATTAATTATTAATCTAATTAAAAATTAATATATATATATATATATATATATAAATCAAATAAATAATTAACACTTTATTATTTATTACAAAAAAAGAATAATATTCTATAATATTTCTCTCGTATAACCTATAGTTGTAATGTACATCTTATGCATATTATTTTTAACCTATAGTTTTAATATGAGTCATATTCATATTAATTTTATTTAAATCTTAGTAAAATAATTTCTCTGATAATATATAGTTTCAATTAGAATTAATTATATATATGTATCACTATACATATAATCCATTGAGCAATTTGAACATTTCAAAATTTTCCAAAAACTTGATCCTCGTTTTACCCATTATGAGCTAGCAAAGAGACCTAATGGACCTACAAATCAGAAGCTCAAACGATGCGAGATTAATCGGTCAAACTCATTGACCGAGTTAATCAACATTCGTTAACTATGGGTCACTCCACTAAAGACCCGCAGCTGCACTCTTCACACTGTAGAATGTTTTTGTGAACATAGATATACGACTATTAATGACAAGTCAATCATTCATCAGTGCTCGTAATTCAAGTTGGGTCAAATTACCGTTTTACCCCTAAGTTACATCTTACTCCTTAAATACCACTGCTCCTCTAATGAACAACCCGACTATAGTTCGACCAATAACCGGAAGTCCCTCTCGGGTCAGTGAGAGGGTGGGGCCTCTTGTTCAAGTCCCAGAGTCAGCATTTAAGAGAACACTCATCTAGTCCCTAAAGTGGGGGATGAGTGAATTCTTATGAAATTATGTTCCTAGTTCCCCACTCGGTCTCGTCCCCAAAATGGTAGGAATATTGAGTCGGCGACTCGCGCCACTCTCATCCATACAGATCAAAGGACAAGCCCTCACGGGCAGGATTCCATAACTCACTCAAGATTGAGAATGAGTTGTTTGGTTATTTTATGAAATAGCAATCTGTTAGTCAATGACGTTACATCTAAATATTGGCTATTTCGCGGTCGGGTCTTATACAAACTCATTGTATACGATACCCCCACTTGCATGTCTCCACACGAACGACCTGGATCGAGTCGTCTGTAATATTTTCAAAGTGGGCCGTATCCATAGTGTTGCCAGGATAAAGTACTCAGCCTTATCCATATACTATAGACCCTTTTAGGTTATTCACGGAACATTATCTGATACGAATCCATTTGTGACCAATTACATGTACCAAAGGAGCAATTACAAGAAGCAAGACAAGAAGATTCAAGAGGCTTTCACACTGCACCTTTAAAAGCTTGTTAATGCACAATAATCAACAAAGAGTTTTGAGCCCAAATTTGTTCATAATGTTACTTCAATGAGTCAAGAAGAGAATGGAGCAAAGATGACATGAGAAAAGTTGTCTATTTTGAGAGATGGCACGGAGGACAAAAAATGTGTGCATAATTGTGAACAGGTGCCTTGGCAGATTACACCCCTTGGGAGTTTGTGAAGTCAAAGCTTGTCAAATGTCATCCAAATGTGAAGCGCCTCCTACAGCCCATAGATAAGACCATTTGAAGCGTGACTACGTTTTCTGATCCGCATTTAAATGTCTAGAATGATCTGCAATCAAGTTTTAATTTGCATGTCTTATTTTCTATAATTTGCATTAAGTAGTATTTTGAAAAACTTTTGGTGTTCTTATGTTGAACGACCATTTGGCCTATTTAAAGGCTTGTAATGCTCTTGTTATGGAGAACTTGAGATTAAACATATTGGAATTCAAGAACTTTTGTTCCTTAACACATCTGGTGTTGCTTCTTTCAAATCTTGCTTTAGGTTTGATGTTAAACCGATTCATTGGATTAGTCTTGATCAAGCTAATTCTGGAGTGAGTCGTCTTAGGATCTAGGAGTGACCATCGTAGATTCTAAGTCCGATCTAAGAGTGATTCATCTTCTAACCTTACTCTTGGTTGGAATCATTCGGTAAGTTAGTCGTTTTTGTGAATGTTTGCAAGGATCCTAGAAGGACCTCTAGCTTTGTAAACAAGAGCAACCTTCGCGCTTATCATTATCCACTTGTATATCAGGGGTATATCAAATATATACCTAGTATATTAGGGATATATGAAATATATACACAGTATATCAAATACTGTCCCGGTTATATGATAATAACCTTGGATGTTTAGTTTATTGGATTTTGGGCAATGGAATGTTATGGATTCAACAACAAGTTGATCGAATAAAACTTTATTGAATATATATTTGTTTTTACATAAAACCAAACCACGAGTTTAGGCCAACACACCCAACAACATGTTCATTGGAATGCGTTAGTCAGAGTTTTAAAGTACTTGAAGTACACTTTAGACTATGGATTGCGTTATATGAAATAACCATCTGTACTAGAAGGATTTAGTGATGCTAACTGGATCTCTGATAGCTTGGAGACTCAGTCAACCAGTGGGTACATATTTACCTTAGGTGGAGCAGCTGCGTCATTGAAATCTTCAAAACAGACGTGTATAGCACGATCTACTATGGAATCAGAGTTTATAGCTCTTGATAAAGTTGGAGAAGAAGCATAATGACTTAGAAGTTTTCTTGAAGATATTCCATTCTGGCCGAAGCCTGTAAGTGCCATATGTATTTATTGTGATAGCTTAACAGCCTCAATGATGGCTAAGAATAATGTCTACAATTGGAAGTCACGACACATAAGATGTAGGCATAATTCTATCAGCCAATTGCTCTCTAATGGAGTAATTTCCATTGATTATGTGAAACCAAAACAAAATATTGCAGATCCTTTGACGAAAGGATTGTCAAGAGAGCAAGATGCATACACATCGATGGAAATGGGGCTAAAGACTATGAAATGAAATATCTGTTGGTAACCTAACCTAGTTGACTGGAGATCCCAAGATTTAGGTTCAATAGGCAAACTGGTTGGATAATTCATAGTTGACACACTAAGAAAGTTATAGTTTCATCCCATTTCTATGATGTTATGTGTGTGATCTGTTAATGTTAAGGTCATATTGATATCTTGATTACAAGAGGAGTAGTTGTAGAATACTCGTAATAAAAAATATCACATATGTGAGAGTAGAATTGGATCGGTTCTATGAGAACTTTTCAAATGACTTATGTTATCTAAAGCTCTCATGAATTCACGATCTTGTCCAGGACCAAAATGGACGCAACTGTATAGAACTCAAAGATACAAGATAAGTTATGTGTGATATTTGTTGTCTAAATTTATCATAAGAATGATAGTTCCAGAGCTAGTTCTCACTATTTATTTGGTAAATTCGATAGATATTCTACTAAGGAAGGTTCAAGTCCAAAAGACACATCTCCTGATGCATAACTTATCTATTTGCTCTCAACGTTTTGGTTGTGTCTTGATACGAATCCATTTGTGACCAATTACATATATCAAAGGAGCAATTATTACAAGAAAGGCAAGGAAGATTCAAGAGGCTTTCACACTGCACCTTCAAAAGCTTGTTAATGCACAAGAACCAACAAAGAGTTTTGAGCCCGAATTTATTCATAATGTTACTTCAATGAGTCAAGAAGAGAATGGAGCAAAGATGGCACGGGAAAAGTTGTCTATTTTGAGAGATGGCACGGAGGACAAAAAAAGTGTGCAGATTCGTGAACAGGTGCCTTTGCAGATTGCACATCTTTGGAGTTTGTGAAGTCAAAAGTTGTCAAACCATATCCAAATGTAAAGCGCCTCCTACAACACATAGATAAGACCATTTGAAGCATGACTACGTTTTCTGATCCGCATTTAAGTGTCTAGAATGATGTGCAATCAAGTTTTAATTTGCATGTCTTATTTTCTACAATTTGCATTAAGTAGTATTTTGAAAAACTTTTGGTGTTCTTATGTTGAACGACCATTTGGCCTATTTAAAGGCTTGTAATGCTCTTGTTATGGATAACTTAAGATTAAAACATATTGATATTCAAGAACTTTTGTTCCTTAACACTTTTAGTGTTGCTTCTTTCAAATCTTGCTTTAGGTTTGATGTTGAACCGATTCATTGGATTAGTCTCGATCAAGCTAATTCTGGAGTGAGTCGTCTTAGGATCTAGGAGTGACCATCGTAGATTCTAAGTCCGATCTAAGAGTGATTCATCTTCTAACCTTACTCTTGGTTGGAATCATTCGGTAAGTTAGTCGTTTTTGTGAATGTTTGCAAGGATCTTAGAAGGACCTCTAGCTTTGTAAACACGAGCAACCTTGACGCTTATCATTTGGTATCAGAGCATTGGTTGATATCCTTTGGCCGGCTCTAGAGGTGAAATATCTTTACTTTGTCTAATTTTATTTTCTGCTATTTTTTTTAAGTTGTTTCTTACAAAGTGTAATGAGGCATACTACAACTTGCCTTAAAATTCTTGTATTTTTGCTCTCGGATTATTAGCAAAGAAAAAAAAAATAGAAGCAAAAGAGAGAAAAAAAACAGAAGCAAAAGAAACAAAAATCAGTAGCAAAAGAAAGAAAACAGTAGCACAAAAAAAAAAAGCATTCGAAGATCCGAGGCACATGAAAAGTTCTTTTCGTTATGTTGTGTTTTGTTTAAATTATCAAGTTTTTTATCCCTAAGATTGAGTTGCTGTAGTCTTAGTTTGTGAGAGTTGATCATTGAATTAGTTATATGAAGCTTTAAGCAAGATTGCACCAAAATTTAAGCCAACCCTTACATCTTTGACCTAGTACCAAAAGCCTACCCTCGAGTGATAAACACGAGTGTCCTTGAGTGAAATCCTAGTGAGAGGAGTGGAAAGGTCCTTATTTTGTTATTTTATTTTTCTAACAAAATGTCACAGGGAGTACCGCAAGATCCTACTATGGCCATTCTTCAATCAATTCAAGGTATGGTGGAAATGATGAGGGAAGATAGGCAGGAAAGAAGGGTGCAACAACGAAGAGAAGAACGAGTCTTACAGGAAGATGAAGGTATGTTTGACTTCGATGTCCAAGAAAGACAAGTTGGAGGAAGAGGAAGGAATAACTTTGCCAACATTATGCAACCGAGGAGATTGGAAAGAGTTCATGAAAATAGAGATGGCAGAGTTAAACTCAAAATTCCAGCGTTTCGTGGAACAGCGGACCCCGAGGCTTACTTACAATGGGAAAGGAAGATAGAGCACGTGTTTGATGGCTATACATATAGTGAGAATAAGAAGATGAGACTTGTCATTGCCGAATTCATTAATCATGCTAATGCATGGTATCAACATCTCAAATCCGAGAAAAGAAGGAAAGAGGAGTTTCCAATAGAAACTTGGGAAGACCTCAAAGAAGCCATGAGAAAGAGGTATGCTCCCAAACATTATAAAAATGATTTGAAAACTAAACTGCAAGCTTTGAGGCAGGGAACAAAAAGTGTTGATGAGTATTATCAAGAGATGGTGATTTTAATGGAAAAAGCACACATTCGAGAAGAAGAGGAAGAAACCATGTCTAGATTCCTTGGAGGTTTGAATCTGGAAATTGTTCATCATATTGATAGAAATCCACCACCTTACTTGGAAGATATGTATCACCATGCTATCAAAATTGAAGATCAATTGAGGAAAGAAGAGGAGCATTCCAAATGGAATGAATTCATGCAACCAAAAGGGATGTTTGGTGCTGTCAAAAGAGTGAAGGTCGAGAGCTCCAATGCCAAAAACAATGAAGTTCCAAAGGAGGTAAGGGAGAAGACTAATTCTCTTACATGTTGGAAGTGCAAAGGGTTTGGACACATGAGCAAAGAATGTGTCAATAAAGAAGTCATGGTGATAAGAAATGGTGTTGTTGATTCAAATGATGCTTGTGAGAAATATGATGCAAAATTTGAGGAAGATTCTAAAGCACATGTTGATGAATTTATTGAACAAGATCGCAAAGATTCTGATTTTGATAAAAGTGAGTTCAAAGAAAAGAGAGAAAGAGAAGAGTTAAGAGAAAGGAATTCAAAGGAGAAAGAAGAGGAAAATAGCAAGATCCAATCCATTTGTCAATATAAGTCAAATCTTATAGCATTGTTGCATAAGGACCCTTACTATCAAGCTCACATATTTTATCCTAGTCTTTCTACTTTTCTAAGATTTTTGCAGGAAGTTCCAACTTTTCAATTCAAGCATGATCGAATACAAGAAATAAAGGAAGCTATAAAGGAGCCAAGAAGAGTTATCCTATCATCTTCTCATGATCTTGAGATTGTCTTACAAGGTAAGTATAAAATATATCTTGATTTTAAAGATACTAACTTGCTTCCTTATTGTGTAGGTAACCATGGACATAAGAAACCTAAGGTGAAAGGCATTGTGGAAAACTACTTATCCAAGAATTTGTATAAAGAATTCCATGGTCGAGAAAGCAGAATGTTATGTTGGAGAATGCAAATGCAAAGTACCAAGTGGAGGAAAAATAAATCCGAGCACAATTTCAACAAACCAAGTGATTGGGTTTGGAAGCACTTTTGGAAGGAACGAAGAATTTGTCCAAGTCCAAACATAAGAAGACTAAGAAGGATGATATTACATGAAGACTTCAAGATTGCACTTCAAGGAAGTCAAAAAGTGGTGTTAACTCAAAGAAGGCAAACAAGAAAGGGCCATAGAAATTTTCAAGAAGAAAGAAGTGACATGTCCAACGAAGAAAATCATAAATCTTCAAGCTCCAATATACAACTCACAAGGTAAGGAACAAGTTGTTAAGGCTTATCATTGGACTAACTTGATTCGTTTTGATGAAGGAAATGAAAACCTTGATTTGAGGACAAATCCTTTTAAAGAAAGGGGGGATGATACGAATCCATTTGTGACCAATTACGTATATCAAAGGAGCAATTATTACAAGAAAGGCAAGGAAGATTCAAGAGGCTTTCACACTGCACCTTCAAAAGCTTGTTAATACACAAGAACCAACAAAGAGTTTTGAGCCCGAATTTATTCATAATGTTACTTCAATGAGTCAAGAAGAGAATGGAGCAAAGATGGCACGGGAAAAGTTGTCTATTTTGAGAGATGGCACGGAGGACAAAAAAAGTGTGCAGATTCGTGAACAGGTGCCTTTGCAGATTGCACATCTTTGGAGTTTGTGAAGTCAAAAGTTGTCAAACCATATCCAAATGTGAAGCGCCTCCTACAGCACATAGATAAGACCATTTGAAGCATGACTACGTTTTCTGATCCGCATTTAAGTGTCTAGAATGATGTGCAATCAAGTTTTAATTTGCATGTCTTATTTTCTACAATTTGCATTAAGTAGTATTTTGAAAAACTTTTGGTGTTCTTATGTTGAACGACCATTTGGCCTATTTAAAGGCTTGTAATGCTCTTGTTATGGATAACTTAAGATTAAAACATATTGATATTCAAGAACTTTTGTTCCTTAACACTTTTAGTGTTGCTTCTTTCAAATCTTGCTTTAGGTTTGATGTTGAACCGATTCATTGGATTAGTCTCGATCAAGCTAATTCTGGAGTGAGTCGTCTTAGGATCTAGGAGTGACCATCGTAGATTCTAAGTCCGATCTAAGAGTGATTCATCTTCTAACCTTACTCTTGGTTGGAATCATTTGGTAAGTTAGTCGTTTTTGTGAGTGTTTGCAAGGATCCTAGAAGGACCTCTAGCTTTGTAAACACGAGCAACCTTGGCGCTTATCATGTCTTGCTATCACTTTCTTGTTGGATTTAAAGGTGTGAAAGAAAGTGTAATTTAAAGAAAGTTATTCACATATACGTTGTGAATATGTTTGTGGTTTCATTTATTTTAATATTAAATTTGGAGTTATTTATTTAAATGAAAAAGTTGTTTCTTTATTTTGTTAATTTGTAACTTTATATATGTTAAAGTTACATATGTAACATATGCAAAAAGGTTACATATGTGTTTAATTTTGTGTGTTAGATTACATGTTTGGACAACTATATATAGTTGTGATTTTGTTCATTTTGAGATATCTAAGCATACCTCAATTGAGTATTCTCCTCCTCTCACAAGAATTCTCTCTTCTTTTTGAGTTCTTGTTCTGGTTTGTGTTGAGAGCAAGTGTCTAAGAGTTATGCCAGATCCGAGTAGTTCGAGGTTGTTGTTCTACCAGAGTTAGTCGTTGTATCCTACTGAGACGATCGCTGTAGTCTGCTAGCAACTTGTGCAGAGCGAATAATTGTCTTTAGGTCAGTGCTATTGAAGCGTGCATCGACTAAATTAATCAACTTTGTGGTGTTCATCAAGTTTTCTGAATTTGTATTGTTGTAGCCAATTACGCTGTAATCTGTTTACTAGTGTTATTCAATTTACATATGCATTGTATATTTACCCAACAGAGGGTAATCTCATTCATCTCCTATAACCTCATTGGCTCAACAACTTTATAATTATTAGTTTACAACTTCTATACTCTCTCTCATTTATTAATGAGACCTATTAGTTTCTAATTAATTGTTTACATTCTTATTATTTTTTAATTTATATTACTAATATTTTTCTTCTAATAAGAATTTATACGACTTTTATTAGTTGATGTGATTTTATTATAGAATATTTCAATTTTCTATTTAAATTTTTAATTAATTAATTTTACTTTGTTATTATTAATTAATATCATTATGCCCACCTACTTAGGAATTTATTTTTATTTACTATCTATAAAATAAATTAAAATTTGTTAGGATTATAATTGAAAAATATTATCGCAATAATGTATTTATAATTAGTTAGAAAATAAGAAAATAGTATACTACTAATTGTTAATATCTGATTTCTATTATGATTCCATATAGTCTCAGCAAACAACATCAAAAGATTTTTTATTCCGATTCATAAAATTTATAATAAACAACATCAAAGAAATAACATTCTCATCTCGATTGATTTCAATCAATTGATTTTCGTTCAATTCCTTCCCATTCCAATTGAGTGTAAGTAAACGGGGCCATATAGTGTATGTGTAGTTGGCAAAATATTTTTTTATATAAAAATGGTAAATTGAAATATAATTATATAGTTGACATAGAAGAGAATTGTGTCTTGAACATGCTCACTAAGGACATAGACGTACCCTCTAACTACTTAGTTGTCGCTTGCTGGTTCTACCTTGAAAACCCTGGACGATAACTTCCTTTTTGATGATATGTATGTGCATTTGGGTTTCAGATTGCACCTGTCCTCCTTGATTACCACCCCAGCTAAAGTTGAAGTGTTGTCACCACCGCTGGTTGTAAATATTAGAATAAGGGTTGTTTCTGTTACCCCAAAGGTTCCCAAAATAAAACACAGGCTGGGTTTCCAAGCATTCATCGTAGAAATGCTCCCGCTTACAGTACGAACAAGAAACTCTTTGAATATTTCTTACATTTGCCTTTGTATTGGATGTTCCAGCAGAAGACATGTTTTTCATCATCATATACATGAGGTTTGTAATCTTTGAATTGATAGCAGATAAAACATCATCATCTTGTAACCCCTTGGTCGCCTTCCCTGCTGTTGATAGAGGGTCTGGCCACACTAATGGTTATTAGAGGAGACTCATTCGTGGATGTTAAATGCTTCATCATAATTCTTTGATAGCAATGCTCCATTTGCAGAAGCATCAATCACAAGTCTCATTGCTTCATTTAATCCTCGATAATAGGTTTCAATCTATATGTACATTGGGATTCCATGATGTGGGAACTTCTTTGGTGGGTGCTTGAATCTATCCAAAAATTCACTCACACAGTTCCTTACTAATTGTTGGAACTTGTTTATGTCAGATCTAAACCTTGCATTCTTACTGTGTGGGAAATACTATATCAGAAAATTCTTCGCTAATTCATCTTAAGTCATAAAAAAATTCAGCCATGCCTAGCTTCATATATTAAAGAGTATGAGAACAATTTCAATCTAATTGCTTCCTAAGACATACCCGGAGTTTTGAAGGTGTCACACACCTCTATAAAGAACCTTAAATCAAGATGTGGATCTTCAAAAGTGTGTCCATGAAATTGTTCCACTGTTTGTAGCATCTAGAACATAACAGGCTTCAGCTCAAACCTATCTACCTCGATATCGGGCTCCAAGATAACTAGATTGAAGTCATAGAATGCAGGAGCAGCGTACGCTCTTATTTCACGATTTGTATCTTATGATAATAAAACTGAAGGGACGTAAATCCCGGAGTGGAAACAATGATCTTATTCTTGATTTTTAAGGAACAAAAACACAGTACAAAAATGGAAAATACAGGAGAAACCGAAACTTAGGTTTGAAGACCTTCTTCAAAAGAACTCCAGTAATTCCAATGAACACTATCAAATGATCTTCCCACTATCCTCCGGGAACGATGATCTTGCTTGTAAGAGCAACTGAAGGGAATTTTAGAGAGTAATTCAGAGAGAAAAAAACTTCTCTATTTTCTTTTGCAGGCACCAGAGAGATACCATTCAACATAACGATTCTGCTGTTTAACCAAAGGGTGATGTGGGATAATTGTTCACATCACCACATCATCACTCGATTACGTTTGTTGGGGGTTGGGTTTTCCCTTTTTTTATTTATTTAATTAACAAACATGATAATTTAATTATTCAATTAATTAATCAATAATCCAATTAATAATTAATTAATTTAATAAATTTAATTATTAATTATTAATCTAATTAATAATTAATTAATTAAATCTAATATTTAAATAAATAAATAATAAATAATTAATAATTTATGTTTTAATTAAATATCACATATTTAATTAAAACTATATATTTGAATCATATTCAAAACATCTCTCTTGTGTAACCTATAGTTTTAATATGAATCCAATTCATATTAATTTGAATCCCATTCAAAAATTTCTCTCATATATTATTCTTGAATCTTTATGTAAAATTAATATATATTTATATATAATGTATCAATATACATTATATATATATATATATATTCCCTTATATAATTTGAATATTTCAAATTAATTCATAATTCTTGATCCTCATTTTAGCGATTGTGAGCTAGCCAGGGTACCTAATGGACCTAAAAATCAGAAGCTCCAATGATACGAGATTAATCGGTCAAACTCATTAACTGAGTTAATCAACATTCAAAGCTAGTGGGTAGGTTGAGAAGTCTGTGAAAGCATGTTGAATCTCCCTCACTTTTCCATAATTTTTAACTCCCCATTTTCGTATTCTGTTGTTGGGATTTTCTCTACCTTTAAAAAGATTAGAGACTCGTGCAAGCGCACACGGTCACAAGTAATACTCGGAAGTAATCCAAGGTCGAATCCTCAGGGACTTGTTGCTTTTCAAAATCAAGTAATGTAGTGAAATGGTTCAAATATGCAATTGTGATTTATGAAGAAAATAATGGTGAAATGTTGTTGTTTGGGGTTTTAAATACGAAGCAATTTAATGAAACTCAACCTCCTTGTCTCCTACCTTAGTTTTGATGCAAAACATGGAAAACACACTATGTTGGGAAAATGCACCAGGCGCAATTCCTGACTTTTCTTGGGATTTGAGTTCTACTCTTTCACTACCGCTTTTGGTTGCTGCAGAGACTAGGGTAACCTGCAATCATATTCCTATGTGTGATTACAATCCTAGAGAATATCTACCAACTCATTTGCATTATGGGTCAGAGGGCCTATGCCTAGGACCATGTTTTATGCGCTTATTCCTAAGTCACATCCCATATTGATTTCCTATTATTTTACCCAACTCACCTTTCTCAAGGTTGGGCTTTGGTGTATAAATCAAGTTCCCACCGGCCGAATGGAAAAAGACATAAAGAGAAGTTTTTAGAAACTAACCCAAAAAAGTGCTAGGCGCAATCTGGCTAAAATCCCGAGCGTGTTGAAAATCAAATCATTTGACTAAGGCATTCCACAAGGAGGTTGATAACTAATTTAGAACATAATTAAATGAAAGTAAATGCACGAAAACATAAAGAAAGTATTTTTCATTGAATTTAAATGAATAAATAAGCCGTACAAGGAGTTCTAGCTTGACCCTCTTCTCTCTCGAGCGTGAGGGGAGTTGAAACTCGCTAAAGAACTTTAAAAGAATAGAATGAACAAAGAACGGAAGTAAGAAACTGAATTAAAAGCACTACGAAAGGTAAAAGCGTGAAAAACGAAGAAATGAACAACTAGAACATAAACATAAACCCTAAAAACGTGTTATACAACTAGAGAGCATCTAAAAGAAGATGAAATGAAGCTTGGAAGGAATGATTTGCTGAGGGATGGATGACTTCCTTTTATAGCACCATCGGTTGGTTGAAACTCCCCTTCATTTTAGGTAGAAAAGGGTTGAGATTCACCTAACCACCTCACTTGGACTTGGACTCACGGTTTTGAACATGTGGGAAATGTCCTCCTTGCCCTTCATTAATCAAAACGTGTGTTTTGACAAATTGCCCTCAAAAAATGCGCTAGGCGCAATTCTGCAAAAGACAGAATTCTGTTATTTTCTTCCAACTTTGACCACATTTATCTCATATTTTTCCTAAAGTACCATAGTTTGACTTTTATACAGAAATAATCTATGTATGTTCTACTTTAAGAATATGTGGTCCTTTTTGGCAAATAATAATAGGAAATGGGTCAAAAACGTGGTCAAACAGAGCTACCGACACATGTTTCTACAGTAAAAAGTCAACCCTAACATCTGTGTTATAACCTCTTCCTGTTATCAACATTGCAAAGTGTGTCTAATATGAGATCTTTTACTGCTTTGTTTGTTATATTTCGTTTAATAACTACACAAACGCCTATATTTCTTTGCAAACATTTTGGTATTTGCGAACATCGTTTAGAATATTATCCAAAGTTTCTGTGGATTCAACCTCGTTTCGTGTTACAATCGGCAATTTCGTGTATACTTGCACGGGTTGTCAACATGGTTGTGTGGACGCAACAAGTTTTTGGCGCTGTTGCCGGGGACTTAGTGATTTTATTTTAAACAATAGTGTTTATAGATACGGTGCTCAATCGAGTTTTCTCTTTCTCACATTTTTGTGTGGTTGTAAGTGCATGAAATGTTTTGAGAGCTTGGAATATATCATCGACCACGAGATAGAACACACATTCCATAGAAATCGAAGAGAGCAAAGGAGAGTCCAAGCTGAAGCAAATATGAATCCGCCCAACCCAAATAAATGCTAGCCTATTCCATCGAATAAGAGGATCAAGAAATAGTAGACGATGTTCCTATTGCGGCTGAACCTGAGATAGCAGTGCCCCCTCTCAATACTGTATTATTAGCAGATGACATCGACAGAGAAATTAGGGCGTATGCAGCTCTGGCATTTTATAACTTCAACCCAGTAATCACGGAGCTTGAAATTGCAGCCCCAAAGTTTGAACTCAAGCCACTGATGTTTCAGATGCTCCAGACAGTGGATTAGTTTCACGGACATCCTACAAAGGACCCACATTCTCATCTGAAGTTTTTTATGGGGCTACGAAATTCGTTTAAGGGCGAAGGATGGAGCAAAGGAGTCCTGCAGCTTAAGTTGTTCCCTTAATCATTATGAGATGAAGCCAGGGCTTGGTTGGAGTTGGGATGACTTGTCCGAATTTTTTTTGATGAAGTACTTCCCACCAAGCAAGAACGCTAAATACCGAAGTGATATCAACAACTTTGATCAATTTGCTGGGGAGTCAGTGAGCGAATATTGGGACCGTTTCAAGCTACTGCTTCAAAAATACCCTCACCATGGGATCCCAAGATGCATCCAGATTGAAACATATTCCAATGGTCTGGACGATGCTACGCGCTTAGTCATCGATGCGTCAGCAAATGGGGCATTGCTAGCAAAGCCCTATGCTGAAGCATTCAAAATTTTGGAAAGGATATCATCGAACAACCATTCATGATCGGACCCTAGAGCTATTCAAGGTAGAGGAAGCAAGGGACTTAACGAATCTGAGTCATACTCTGCTCTGAACTCAAAGATTGAGAACTTGATAGACTTAGTGATGAGAAGCATGACGTAGCAAAGTACAGTGGGAGCATCTACCGACAAAGCAAATGTAAGCTACATTAAAGGGATTTCTTGTTTCGTCTGTGAAGGAGACCATTATTATAATAATTGCCCTGACAATTCATAATCGGTCTATTATTTGGGGAATCCACAGAATAGCAGAAACAACCCATATTTCAATACGTATAACCTCGGCTGGAGAAATCACCCAAACTTTAGTTGGAGTGGCAATCAAGGAGGAAATAATGCTGGCACATCCAGTGCTCTAACATATCAATAGAGAGGTAGTTATCCCCATGATTTGCGAATCAAGGTCAGGTGGTAGCACAGAAGCCTTCAGAAGGATTGTTTGCATCGTTAGAAAAGCTGATGAAGTAGTATATGGCCAACAATGATGCCACCGTGCAGAGCCAGGATGCATCACTAAGAAATCTAGAGCTTCAAGTAGGCCAGTTAACAACTGATTTGAAAAGTAGACCCTACGGAGCATTGTCGAGTGATACTGAAGTACCAAAGAGGGATGGAAATGAGCAATGTAAGGCTCTTACACTGTGAAGTGGGAAAGCATTACCTGAAGCACATCTGAATGCTCTAGGGGCAGTGAGCGAGCCTACTTAGGAAGAATTAGAGGAGTCTCAGCCAACAGAGATAGCTTCACCCACTCCACCAGTGCAGATTATTGAGCAACCAAGGGAAGTTCCGAATACTTCTAGCAAAGAGGTCAACCCAGTAGATATTAAAGCATCCAAGGTATAATCAACGCATACTAGGGTGCCCGAGAAAAGGAAGCAGGTAGAGCATGCAAATGCTCCAGCAGAATATAGATCGACACCACCATATCTAAAGCGATTGCAGAAGAAAGAGTTGAACGTTCAGTTTAAGAAATTCTTAAACATGCTGAAGCAACTGCATGTTAACATACCTTTGGTGTAGGCTCTAGAGCAAATGCCAAATTATGTGAGGTTCCTAAAGGAGATACTCACAAAGAAGAGAAAACTAGGAGAGTATGAGACTATGGCAATGACTAAGGCATGCAGCAATATCCTCACAAGCAAAATTCCAACAAAGATGAAGGACCCTGGGAGCTTCACCATACCCGTTTCCATTGGAGGGCAGAAAATAGGGCTTGCATTATGTGATCTAGGAGCCAACATCAACCCCATACCCTTATACATTTACAACAAGCTGGCTATAGGAGAAGCGAGGCCCACAACGGTAACATAGCAGCAGACATACCCATGGAGAAGGAGCAGATGTTGTTGAGTGTACTAAAAGCCTATTAAAAGGCTATTGGATGGACTATTGCTGATATCAGGGGAATAAACCCCAGTTTCTGCATGCATAAGATCGTGTTGGATGAAACGTGCAAAAACTCCATAGTGCCCCAACGCAGACTTAACCCAATAATGAAAGAAGTAGTGAAAAAGGAGATTATTAAGTGGTTAGATGCAGGTATCATATACTCCATTTCAGACAGCAAATGGGTAAGCCCAGTGCAGTGTGTACCTAAGAAAGGAGGCATGACCATGGTGGAGAATGAAAAGAATGAGTTAATACCCACAAAGACAGTGACAGGACGACATATATGTATGGACTACCGCAAGCTGAATAAGTCCACAAAGAAAGACCATTTCCCTCTCCCCTTCATTGATCAAATGCTAGATAGACTTGCAAGGCAGGAGTATTACTGTTTTCTAGACGGTTACAGTGGGTACAATCAGATTACAATAGCTCTGCAAGATCAATAGAAGACGACATTTACTTGGCCCTACGGGACGTTTGAATTCAGAAGAATTTTATTCGAACTTTACAATGCCCCAGTAACATTCCAAAGGTACATGATGGCCATCTTTTCTGACTTGGTAGAATCAATAGTCGAGGTATTTATGGACGATTTTTCAGTGTTTCGTAAGTCATTTGCAGAGTATTTGGAAAATTTGAAGAAGGTGCTGCAAAGGTGTGAAGAAACAAATCTGGTATTGAATTAGGAGAAATGACACTTCATGGTGTAGGAGGGAATTGTGTTAGGGGCACAAAGTCTCCAGCAAAGGCATTGAAGTAGACAAGGAAAAGATAGATGTAATAGAGAAATTGCCCCCACCTGTGAATGTTAAGGGCATACGTAGCTTCTTGGGGCACGTTGGTTTTTATCACAAATTTATAAAGGACTTTTCAAAAATCTCTAAACCTCTTTATTCTTTACTTGAGAATGATAAAGAATTTAACTTCACATCTGATTGTTTGCAGGCGTTCAACACACTGAAACATGCTCTCACCCATGCACCGATAATTACAGCACCAGATTGGACGCATCCTTTTGAATTAATGTGTGATGCCGGCGACTATGCTGTAGGAGCAGTTCTTGCTCAACGCAAAGGAAAGCTACTGCATCCGATCTATTACGCCACCAAAACTCTGATAGAGGCACAGATCAATTACACCATCAAGGAGAAGGAATTAGTAGCAGTCGTGTTCACCTTTGAAAACTTTAGAGCATATCTGGTGGGATCCAAGGTGACTGTTTACACGGACCATGCAGCATTGAAATATCTTCTCACAAAGAAGGATGCTAAACTGCGGCTGATTCGCTGGATTTGGTTGCTGACCACTTGTCCAGGTTGACTGGTCTAGGAAGCTTCAGGGAAGAAACATAAATTAGAGGGACATTTCCAGATGAGCAGGTGTTGGCGATTGAAGTCTTGGATCAGGAAAAAGAGCCATGGTTCGCTGATCTAGCTAACTATATAGCCAGTGAAATATTGCCAGCTGACATGAACAAGCAACAATTGAAGAAGTTTATGCATGAGAGTAAATTCTACATGTGGGATGATCAATTTCTCTATAAGGTTTTCCAAGACAAAGTGATTAGAAGATGTATCACTAATGCTGAAGCGCGTTAAGTGCTGACCAAATGCCATTCCCAACCATATGGTGGGCACTTTGGAGGGCAGCACACAGTAGTAAAAGTCTTCCAGAGTGGATACTTCTGGCCTACTATCTTCAAGGATGCGTACAAGTTTGTTCAGCATTGTAACAAATGCTAGAGGGTTGGAAACATGTCTAAGAGGCCTGAAATGCCTCTCACGTACATCTTAGAGGTGGAGCTATTCGATGTCTAAGGCATGGATTTTATGGGACCCTTCCCTCCATCAAATGGACATCTCTTCATTCTTGTAATGGTAAACTACGTATCAAAATGGATCGAGGCAGTAGCATGCGCCAACAGTGATGCAAAAGTGGTCACCAAGTTTCTACACAAGCATATATTTACAAGGTTTAGCACGCCCAGAGCCGTGATCAGGGACGATGCTAAGTACAACATCAGACATAAAGTATCTACAGCTTACCATCCCTAGTCGAATGGGCAAGCTGAGATATCCACTAGAGAGATCAAAAGCATTTTGGAGAAAGTAGTTAGCACAAATCGACGGGGCTAGGCAATGAAGCTGGATGATGCTTTATGGGCTTATCGCACCGTATTTAAAACGTCTCTGGGTAATTCACCATATTAATTGGTTTTTGGAAAACCATGCCACCTCCCATTAGAGCTGGAGCATAAGGCGTTCTGGGCTGTCAAGAATCTGAATTTGGACCATGCTGGAGCAGGAGATGTGCGCCGCTTGCAATTGTTAGAGCTTGAGGAGTTTCCCATAGATGTTTACGAAAATGCTAAAATATATAAGGAAAAAACAAAGCGATGGCATGATGCGAGAATCCAACCAAGGCAGTTTGAAAGAGGCTAGTAAGTATTGATTTACAACTCAAGATTGAAGCTCTTCCTAGGAAAGCTCAAGTCTAGATGGTCAGGTCCATTTTTAGTCTCACATGTATACCCCGATGAAGCCACCAAGGTGCAAAAAATTGAATTAGGAAGAGAATTTACAGTGAATGGGCAGAGGCTGAAGCATTTTCTATGTCAAGAACGTGGTGAGAGATGTCGGAGCCCACCACTTCGCCATAGACTGAGACCACACAATGAAAGAATAATGGAGCGGGATTTAATGCCAAATCATTTTCATGCTCTCATAGTTTAATTTTGCATTTTAGATAATTTGATTAGTTTGTATTTAATCCTTGCAAATGAATTTTGTTAAATCTACTTTGTAAGGGGATAAGGTTAAAGTCAGACTTAGAGTGGTTGTAATAAGGAGGTGATGTCGCTGACGAAGACAGAGGCAGAGAGTAGGTGGGAGCGCTGAACCGTGGCAGACATGCATGTGGGCATTTAAGCCTAATGCAAATTCATCATTTTTCAGGAAAGAGGTTAGTAATTATCAAGATCTTGGGGGTAGAGTAACTAATTATCATGATTTGGGGGTTTGTTTTTTATGATTTTGGGATGAAATTTTAAAATTTAAAAAAAATCGTGGGGAATCAATGCAAATCCCATTTTTCTTTTTTAAAACCCACGTTTCCCACTCTACTCCCTCACTTTGCTCCATAGCCGTCTCCTCTCTCCCTTAAACGTTCCCAAAAATTCCCCTTCTCTCTCCATGCAAAAGCCAGAACCCCTATCTTCGCCATGCCTAGAATCAAGCACAAGGTCAATAGGAAAAAGGTGTAGAAGCTGGAGGTCTAAGCAAGCCAGGACTCTAGTGATGAGTTCCAAGAGGCTAGAGAGACGATCCCACTGTCGGAAGCTTCCGGTGCAAAGCCTTGTCCAGCACACTACGACTAGTTCGGAGCACACTCCAACTGATTCGGAGCTCCCGCCGCCAACTCCACCAGTCGCCAGCCCTAAAGTAAGTATTCAAGACCCCACCGCCTCTCTCCAGAAAACCTAAACCGAAAACCCTCTGCCCTCTGTCGAAGCCCACTTCCCTTCAGCCCCACTAAATCTACCATCCCTCCCTTTGTCCCAAGCATAATACCGCCCTCCATCACTGAACATCCACGCCTTCTCTTACCCAAGCGGCTGTCTCTCAAACCCCAACCAACCCCACTCCCATAACCACTGTCCACGCGCCCATCATCGTCGAGGAGATTCACCCATCGGTGGTCCCCAACCAACCCCACTCCCATAACCACCGTCCCCGCCTCGCGTACCCGTAAAACCAAACACCCATCACCCTCCTTGCCCAGCCCCAGCCTAGCCAAAAAGCAAAAAGCCCCAAAAGTAGCTCCGCCACCGCCCACCAAAGTGAAATCGGTAAAATCCGCTTCCCCATCTAATGGGAAGCGGTGCAGTAGCATGCCCTCTATTTTGCAGGTACCACCAACACCGAGCTGCACCAACGCATCAAAATTGTGCCGTCAGACCAGGCATCCTTTCAGAAGTTCGTGGACCCAGCAGCGCGAGCAAACTACAAAGCCATTAAGAGCAAAGATCTTTATCTAGAGAAGGACTTTGTAGAGGTGGACATGCCCCAGTTTGTAAAGGAGGGAGCAGCAAAGCTGAGGTGGGAGCATTTTTGTGTGCCCCCAATGCCAGTGCTTATGGAGCTGGTACGGGAGTTCTACTCCAACTTTGATGCTGATAGGGTGGGCCAAACAGTGGTAAGGGAGGTTGAGGTGGATTGGACACCAGGGAAGATCAACATAATCCTCAAGCTCTCAAGCAACCTGCGTGCTGATTTTAATGAGCTCGTCCAGCAGCCCTTTATCCGAGAGCTTGACCACGCCTTCTAACTGATAGTGGTGGAAGGTGCCTCATGGTAGGTCACAGACAAAGGTACCCGCTCACTCAAATCTAGTTAACTCACTGCCGAAGCTAACGTCTAGCTCTACTTTGTTGAGAGTCAAGTCATGCCGACAACGCATGATTCGTCTGTTATGAAGGAAAGAGTCATTCTATTAGCCTGCATCTTAGAGGGGCGCTCAATCAACGTCGGACAACTCATACACAAGGAGATCGCCCAATGTGCTTCCAAGAGAATTGGACGCCTGTTTTTCCCCAACCTCATCACCAAGCTCTACCTTGTAGAGATGTTCCAGTCCTTGATGACGAGGAGCCCCTTAAAGACAAACTGGTGATAGACAAGTATACGTTGGAGCGTTGGGCCATTGACAATCCAGCAAAGAAGAGGGATGCTAGAATCTTGGCAGTGCTGGACGTTTAAAGGCAGTGGCCCCGTCTGTATCAACTGCACCTCCTCCTGGCCTGAAAGTTCTGCTGGAGCAGTCTGAAAGCTCCGGAGAGGAATATCAATCTACGAGCGACTATTTGGAGGAAGAAGAGCTTAGAAGGAAGCTCTGCTTGACCAGCGAAAAGGAAATACCCTTCCTTTTTGCTTTAACAACTGAACCCCTTCAATGTGTTTAAATTTTTAGATTAGATTTCAATTTCTGCATTTTTTAGTTTTCCGCATTTAAATTTTGTCTTTATTTTTATGTCAATAGTTTGGTTCATGTTTTCCTGCCCATGCCCTAGCATCCCTCTCGTAGTACTGGCCCCAGGTAGCACCTTAGGGAGGAATTTCAATGGTTATCTATCCAAAGCCACCCTTATCTTTGTATAGCTAGCATGAACCTCTTCTTATCTATCCCCTTAGTTGTTAGCATTTGACTACCATACTCATGTACTTATGAACTTAGCAGCCATTCTTCTCATTCTAATATTAGTCTCGCTTTAAGTTGGGGGGTGTGCTAGAGCATTACATACTAGATGTCCTTAGCTGCATTGAGGACAATGCAACCTTTTAAGTTTGTGGGAGTGAAATTTCAGTTCTTATACCTTAATCAATATTTGTATATAACCATGAATCTTTCTAATCCTGTAATTCAGCCCTTAAACAAAACATTAAGAAAGGACGGGCTAGTAGCCCACATCTAGAGCATAAAGAGGCTGTAGGATGAGGAAAGGCTAGTGGCCCATGGTTAAAAAAGCCTAAGTTGGTAGTGCAAAGGGTAAAGGTTTAAGCTAGTGAAAAGGGATTGAGAAAGGAATCCCTAAGAGAAGTTAAGCTTGAGGTTGGGAAGTAGAAGGAAGCTATAGTTGGGAAGAAAATACCGTCTTCCAGAGAGTTTCATTTCTTTGCTCCAGCTGAAGTACTTAGTAGAGTATGTAAGTTCTAGCAATTTTTTTTAATGAGAGGTTGAGGCATAGGGTAGGATGCTTGAACTGTAAGTTTCTAACATTCCTCATTGGTGAACAAGGGAAAAATGCGTGTTCTTGCTTGAGGATAAGCAAGATTTTAAGTTTGGGGGTGTGATAACTCTAAAAAAGAGAGTCATTCTAGTATATATTTGGGTGTTTTTATGCAAAGAATTGCCGAAGTGTGTTAGTTTTAGCTCTTAAATAGCATAGATAAGATTAGAAAGCAGAATCCGATCTAAAAGTCTCTGGTCTTAAATGTTTGACTAAATATTGCGTTAATAACTCTTATTTTGGGCTTAAATGCACAAGTTTGGAAAAGGAAGACAAAGCATGAAGAGACTGCTGAGCCTAGAGAAGAGTGGTTGAAGCATGATCAAGACAGACTCGGAGCGAAGCAGAGCTAGAGCATGGAATTACTGCGCAATAATAGCATAGACACGGGAATTATCGTGTCCGTACAAGCTTCAGTTGAGAGCCCTAAAAACGAGACCTGATATTAAAGGGACATTTAACCCTAGCTGCCACACATAGATCCCAATAGAGGCACATCTTTTAGAGCTGAAACAACAAGGAGGAGGAATCTCTCAATTTTCTGGGATAGAAAGTTGACAACAGAGGGGATATTCGACTACTGCATCAAGCCATCATATTTTTCCTTGGGTTTCTGCTACTTCCTTGAAATGGGTTGTCTTCTTCCTTCACCCATTGTATTTTCTTCTTTATCCATGAGCTAAACCCCATTTCGAGGGAGATTCATATGTTATAACTGACGAATAACCAAACCTCTAGCTACTCATTTATTTTTAAATAAAGTTGTGTTTATTTCTTAAATGTTACATTAACATTGTTGACTGCTTTGTCTTGTCTGCTAGCTTTTGTATTGACCCAGGCGGGCTTACAGATTGCCGACATGCTTTTTTGTGATTAGTACTTTTCTATAGTAATTTGTGGATGTTCAAGAATTGGGTCCCCTAATCATGCATAGAACTTGTTTTTATTGCTTGGAAACTTTGCAACGGGAGTTGTGGGTATCTATGTTTGGGTGTCTCAGGAGGGAACAAGTCGAATTGGGCACTAATTAATGTATGTAAACTAGTGGGTAGGTCGAGAAGTCTGTGAAAGCATGTTGAATCTCCCACACTTTTTTATATCTTTTAACTCCTCATATTCGTATTATGTGTTATAACCTCTTCCTGTTAACAGTAGTGCGAGTGTCTACTATTGAGATTTTTTACTGCTTTGTTTATTATATTTCATGTAATCACTACACAAATGCCTATATTTCTGGGCTTTTACATTTTGGTATTTGCGAACATCGATTAGAATATTATCCAAAGTTCCTGTGGATTTGACCTCGTTTCATGCTACAATCGACAATTTCGTGTATACTTGCACGAGTTGTCAACAAGGTTGTGTGGACGCAACATCATCCTCATCCAGAACATCTGATAAGCTGAAGCATCAGGAACAACCCACTGCTCGAGCAACCACAACAGAATATGTTCCTATAATACCCTGCCCAAAAAGGCTGCAGAAAAATAACCAAGATGTGCAGTTTAAACGATTTCTCGAAGTGCTCAAACAAATACATATCAACGTCCCATTAGTGGAAGCCTTAGGTAGATGCTTACATATAATTTTTTTAAAGATGTTCTTACTAAAAAGCGTAAGCTGGGCAGTTTACTTAACCAATGAGTGTAGTACAATTCTGACTAGTAAGATACCCGAGAAAATGAAGGATCCTGGAAGTTTCACAATCCCAGTGTCAATCGGGGGTCACAAAATTGGTCAAGCACTATGCGATCTGGGAGCGAGCATTAATCTAATGCCCTTGTCAGTATATAAAAGGTTTGGCATGGGAGAAGTGATGCCAAAAACAATCACCCTACAACTAGTTGATCGATCCATTGCAAATTCAGAAGTACAAACCGAGGATTTATTGGTACAAATAGAAAAATTTATATTTCCTACTGACTTTATTGTGCTTGATTTTGATGCAGATGAAGAAGTACCAACCATTATGGGAAAACCATTCCTGGCCACAGGACGAGCCCTAGTAGATGTGCACAAGGGAGAAGTCACTATGAGGGTGCATGATTAAGAGATTAAATTTTTGATGTACGATTTTACGAAATATCTATCGGATGTTGAGGAGTGTGCTGTCCTCAAAGTACTAGATGAAGCTGTGATGGCAACACTAAGTTTAGAGGTTATTCTAGAGCACCAAAATAACAAGTTGAATAGAATGTTGGAGCAAACAGATGAAGATCGCCAAGAAATTCTCTATTTGGACAGTGACAGGGAATTTGCAAAATCATGGTCTATAGTGCTGAAAGTTTGGATATAGAGGAGATTGATCGAAAGCAGTTGAAGCCGTCTGTTGATGAACCACCTAAGCTAGAGTTAAAAGCCCTACCGCAGCATTTAAAGTTTGCTTATCTTGGTACCTCTAGCACCTTACCTATCACCATTGCTGCAAATTTGTCTAAGGAAAAAGAGAACGAGTTGTTGGTGGTGTAGAGAGAATATTGAAGGGCCATAGGATGAACAATCGTAGATATCAAGGGAATAAGCCCCAGTTATTTCATGCATAAGCTTATTTTGGAAGAGGACTGCAAGTATTCAGTGGAGCCATAGAGAAGGTTAAATCTAGTAATGAAAGTTGTGAAAAAGGTAATTATCAAATGGCTGGATGATGGGATTATATACCTTTTGCGTCCATACAACCATGTTGATAACACGTCCAAGTATTAAAGAATCAACATATGATGCTTATCACAACTCTCGAGCTTTGAATAAATAGAAACATATCACAAGAAACAGTTTATGCAAATGTTTAACTCTACATGTACCGTACATGTCAAACTCATCCTTACACATTAACTACCAACCTCTAGTTTCCCTAACATCTCAAGTGGCTCTACGCTTATCACAGCTATCCTAGCCTTCCACAGTTAACTCCTTCGAGTAGAGTCGGCCCCTGACCATTTATACCTAGAGCCCCGACACTGCTCCATCGGCCCTCGACCATTTATACCCGAGGCCCCGATGACTTCACCATCTATTGGCCCTTGACCATTTATACCCGAGGCCTCGATACTCATCCTTATCCAACATTGGTGTATCGACCCTCGACCGTTTTTACCCGAGGCCTCGATACCCAATTAGTGGCGTATCAGCCCCCGACCATTTATACCCGAGGCCCTGACACCCACCCATTCACTTTCTCCAAGAATCCAACTCTCACCAAAGTCTTACTATATACTTTCTTAAGCCACTACCCCTGCATCTTTCAACTCACAAATACAATCCAGCATGCTTCCACAACATAGACAACTTTCTAATAATGAGATAATAACCCAATCATGCTTAATATCCAACATCATTATTCAACAAGCATTACTAAGTATAATAACTCACAAAACCCGCCCAACAATTCATGCATATCCAGGCAACAAACATTACCACAGCAATACTCAACAGTTTAGCAAAGCAGAAATCTCACCATTTTCATCGACAAATATACAACACTACTCCAAGTATTTCGACCAACACAATGAGAATTATTTATCACGATGACGTAACAAATTAGCATTAAACGCCACAAAACCAGCACATTAGAGTCCATTTAGCATACATTAACGCACGCACACGCCCCTTGTCTACTTACTTTGTTATGTCCCAAAACTCTCACAAGAGTCCTACTTGCTACTACACCATGCCTCATGCATCAACAATCTCATAACAGTCCAATATGCGATACACCAAAATGATCATATGTAAAAGCCAATCAATCTAAAATAGTCCAACATGATCCAACAGCTCCAACAGGCATCGTTCACAGAAAAAGCACAATCAACCACTTAACCAAAATATAATTGATAAATACCCAGCATACATCAAACACAACCGATTTCTCATAAATATTCAATATGCCTTCAAAACAACAGATTATAGTACCGGTATACAAATTTCATCATGAAAACCAATTAGAACATAATAACAATTCAATCATAGTCATCCAAGATTACCTGGCTACAATTTATTCACACAACCACATAATTTTCCCAAGATATATCAACAGTTTTATCAACAATGACGTTTACTAAATGATAACAACGACAAGCAACATGCAAATATCACACGTGGGCACACGAGCAAACAACCATATCATATCAGCACACAACAACCAATCCCTCCAGTAAGAACTACTTACAACAAGTGCCCTGACACGTTACTAAGCTCGCCGAAGGATTTCCTAAACCATAGGCAACCAAACTTAAGTTAGAAACTAACTAAAACCACTTTAATTAAATCAAAATCCAATATAAGTGAGTTGTTACCTACTAACTCACACTAAAACCCCTTGGGTTAGGAGTGGGTCGACGTCGAGGGGGTTCGGGCTCCCAAATCAGAGTTCAAAAGGCCTTAAGCTTGTTGTTCCGATGTCTAAAAGCGATGGTTAATGCCGATTTGGGTCCGATTTGAGGTTGGTTAGCACCGAACCAATGCCGAATAGAGTGGGTATCTTGAGTTGAGCGTCGGTTTAGTGTGGGTAGGGGTCAAAAGTTGTTGGAACGAAGAAATCCTCACCAATCCGCCAATGTTTTCGTCAGAACCATAGCACAGGTCGTTGGAGACGCCGATTCGTGTGCTGGCCACGGAATAAGCATCGCCACCGTTGGGTTCGGGGTCATCGAAGTTGCTGCACGCAAAGAGAACAACACTGTGGGTCGTGGGTCGTCGGGTTTGGTGTAGACCAACGCCGGAGGAGCTGTCGCGCACGAGGCCGCTGGAACCAAGACGAGCCGCCGCGAAACTGGTGCAGGACGTCGGAGTTGCTGCGAAACTGGTGCAGAAGCCACCGCTGTCGCCGGAGGGCGTCGGGTCTGCTCGTGGAGGGCCGCTCGTCTTGGAGAAACGACACAAATCGACGTTGGCCGAGGCTTCCAGTCGCTGCTGCAGGAGGACGTCGGCCGCTCGAGCTGTTTTGCTGCCGTCGTCTAAATGCGTCGTATGTGCTGCTGCTGCCGTGACACCGTGAGGCGCTGAGTCGTGAGGTTGCCACCACCGTGGAGTCGCCAGAGAAGAGAAATCGGGGGACTGCGACGGCTGGTTTGGGGAAGAAGAGGAAGAAGAAATCAGGGGGAGGGGGCGGCTACAAGGAGAAGGAGGGGGGAAAGAGAGGCCACCTAGGGTTTTCTTTGTTTTATGTTTATGTTTATTTAATTTGCTTTTAAACCAAAAAGCCCACATTCCCAATTTTTAAAGAATCCTTTTAATTAGTTTTTAAAAATGAAAAGCCCAACTCCCAACTCTAATGAAAAGCCCATGGGCTAGAGGGAACTAGAATTCTATTTTAAAATAGTTCTAACGGTCCAAAACAAGAAACCCGAAATTTCACGTTAGTAGTTAAAATAAAACTCACCATAATTCGAGATAAAATAATTAATTTTAACTCTAAGACGTAAGAATTATAATTCAAAGAAAAGTAGAATTTATGAAGGAAAATCCTAAAACCCCTGAATTTAAGATTTAACTAAAAATCTCCTACACGGTCGAGAACTTAGATTATCTTAATCCAATGAAATTAAACTTAATTCCGAAGTTAGAAGATCCAAGAATTAAAGTTATCAACTTAGGGAAAAATCCAAACACACTATTTATCTCTTAAAATAAACGAGTCAGAGAACGCGGGGCGTTACAATCCATCTCTTGTACTTTAACTGCTCCATGGGGAAAGACGTGCGAGACCAAAAATGGGCCTGACCATATTGATTTTACTTTCCCTGGGAAAATTTTGAGTCTCGAATTAAAAAGCAACACTTGTTGCCCTTCCTCAAATCTCCTAGGATTGATTTTCTCATCGTGCCAACGCTTCGTCTTTTCCTTGTATAACTTCGCATTTTTCATACGCGTCTCTACGGAATTCTTCAAGCTCTAGCAGTTGTAAGCGGTGAACTGATTACGCTTGTTTACATGCGTAAAAAGAAGGTTTTAGATGCTGTTTTTACTATGTTTTAGTTTTGTTTCGGACTTTTCTCGGTCATTTGAGTTCCAATTCATGCAAAATTCATATATGATGGTTTGTGGTTGGCTTATATTATATTTATGACATTTTAGGACCATTTGGGAGTGGAAATTACTCAAAAGAAGCAAAAAGACGGAAAAGTACCTCAGGAGGCGCCAGGCACCTAGGCTGCTGCAGAAAACGTGGTTTTCTTCCAACTTTGCCCTTAATGAAACGCGTCTTCCAATGCGTTTTGGTGGTTCCAACCGATGCATACGTGTAGAAGAAGTGTTCCACTATCAGTTTGAGCAGATTTAGTCAGTCAAAGGAGTTGGAAATGGGTGATTCACCATCGTTTTAGGACCTACCTAACCAATTCTGCACAGCTATAAATTCCAGCAGCTTCTCCACCAAATTCATCAAGCCTTGCTTCCTTCTCTTGATCATTTTTAGTGTTCCATTGTTGCTTTCTAAGTACTTTTGAGTTGCTTTCATTAGTTGCTTTATGTTTTTAAATCCCGAGCACTTTACATTCCTTTATTGAGCTTTGTTTTGTTTCCATTTGTACTTAGTTATTTCTACTTATTCAAATATATAAAAATCCAGCACTTTGCTTATCTTCCTTTTGCCTTAACTTTATTTTTAGTTAAGAGAGTTGTGTTTTTGGAGGAAAGAGCACGTGACACTCCCCCTTGCTTGAAAGAGAAGGGCGAAGCACTCAATCCCGAGAAAAACTCTCTGTTAGTTAACTTTTTTTTTCACATATGCATTCCACATTCAACTATTTTACTTGTTGTATTTTCTTCAATATGTCTTTCTAAATTCCCGTCTCTAGCCCGGTTATGGATAGTTAGCTTTTTATTTCTAAAAAGGGTTGCTAATAAGTAGTGTTTTTGCTTTCCATTCATTGCTCAACATGTTTTCCCAAAAAGTTAGGATTTAGAGAAGGCCACTGTAAGTCTTAACAAGTCAATACTGAAAAGGTTGCTTATTTGCATTGTTGAGTGGTTAAACTGAGGAGAGGAGCGCCTTAGACATAAGGGTTCCGCTTAAGTAGCCTAGACATAGGACCCTAACCCGAGGTTGCGACTATTTCCATCCTAAAACTAAGATCTCTCTCATAAAAGACATATTATGGAATGTCTTGGGACTTTGAACTTACTTAGACATAAGTCAAGTGAAAAGCGTAGTCGTTGGTTCCTAAAGTAAAATGCATATCGTCCTTAGCATATCCTTCATTCTTTGTTGGCTAACTTGAAGTAATTCGGGCTAGGTTTTACCATTATAAGTCCAAATCCCAAAACCAAAACCATTATTTGTGACCACTTCCCATTTTACAAGAATCACTCATTTCAACATTCACTATTCATTAAAACTTTAGAGTTTGGAAATTATTTAGAAGTCCTTGAGGATCGATACTTGGATACTCCATCCATTTTATATTACTCTGAACGGTGTGCGCTTGCATCTATAGAATTGTTACCACGCTTAGTGCGTGCGTTCAGCATAACGCTAGTCAAGTTTTTGGCGCCGTTGCCGGGGACTTTAGTTTTAAAATTATTTTAAAATTATTTTAGTTTTTATTTTTGTGAATTGTTGTTGGGTGTAATTTCCATCCACCGTTTTTGTTCTATATTTTTGGTCGTTTATCTCACAAGGGTAAGTTAAAGTGCATGAGCACAAGATCTTTTCTTCTACCCCTTGACCCTGAGATTGAGCGGACCCTTCGAAAAACTCGAAAGGAGCAAAGACTTCGAAAACAACTAGAAAAGCAAAAAGAGAGAGAAGGTGAAATCAGTCCTCAAAGTGAGGTAGAGAGTACGAGCACATCAATGACAGATATTCCACCTCGTGATTCGGTTGATCCACCTGCTGTTGACGGTAATATGAGGGATCATGCAAGAAATGATGAATTCAACCACATCCAGATGGCGGACAACAGAGACGTGGCAATGCGAGAATATGCCGCCACGGCTTTTCAGAACTTTGATTCAGGGATAGTCAACCCTATTCCAGCCCACGCAAACTTTGAGCTTAAACCAACGATGTTCCAAATGTTGCAGACAATTGGACATTTTGGAGGGCAGGAACAAGAGGATCCACATGATCATCTGAAATCATTCATTCAAATTGCAAATGCATTTCGATTACCTGGTATAACAGACGATGCTCTTAGACTAACACTTTTTCCATTTTCTTTGAAGGACCAAGCTAGAGCATGGCTCAATGCATTTCCACCGGGATCCATCACCACATGGGGGTCGTTAGTGGAGAAGTTCTTAACAAAATTCTTCCCACCTACTCACCACGCTGATATCAGAGAGGAGATCATCTCCTTTAGACAGTATGATCGTGAACCTGTTCACGAGGCGTGGGAAAGATTTAAAGAACTAATCAGGAAATGTCCGAACCATGGCTTGCCGGCATGCATCCAGATAGAACATTTCTTTAGAGGTTTAGATCATCCTACTAAGATGATGCTAAACAATGCTGCCAATGGAGCCTTTACAAAGAAGACATTCAACGAGATAGTCGACATCTTAAATGACTTAGCTTCACACAACGAACTATGGTGTTCGCAAAGATCTAGGGCAGCACCAAAGAAGCAAGATCCAGCTTGATATGAACCAAGGAGCTACCGTTGTTATGCCTCATGGACCGATTACAAGATCGAGAGCTAGGAAACTTCAACAAGCTTTGCTACTTCGTGTCCAAGCGTTCTTGAACTCGACAAGAGAAATAAAGGAAGATGTGCAAGAAGTTAGAACTATGCACTTCAATTTGGTGCAAGTTATGCATTTTTAAGTGTTTTTATGGCAAGTTAAAGTCCACTTGGTCAAGGTCAAAGTCAACTCCATCAAGACAAGTCAAAGTCAACTCATTCAATTCAAAAACCAAGTCAAACACTCACATCCCTCATTATGGACGGGATTGCAATTATTTTGGTTGGCTTTCCATGTTCTTAACCTTTTCATTTGCTTGTCTTTTCATTTCTCGTAAGTTATGTCTTTTCATTTACAAGTCTTTTCATTTCTTGTAAGTTACAAGTCTTTTCATTTGCTTAAGACTTTTCATATGGCTTGTTAGGATGGCTATATATAGCCTTGAGATGTCTTGTTGTAACACAATTTGAAGTTGAATGAAAAGTGAGTTTTCTCATTAGCTTGGTTGAGAGATTTATCTCCCATTTCTTGTGCAATTTCTTGTGTCTTTAGAATTTGCATCTTAGGATCATTCAAGCGGTGTTGATCATACCTCTTGTGGAGTGATTCGAATCACGAGTTTAGAAACAAGTTTTCTCTACTCTTGATATTGATCATCAAGGTAATCCGTTCTAAAACTTTTCCTTGGGTTGATTCCATACTTGTTTTCGGGGTTTTTGGGATTGAGTTCTATGGGTCTTGTTCGTTAGCAAGGTTCTTAGATCCAACTCTCAAGGGTTTCTTTCCTCCCCATCTTCAGAAGGATTCGTCCTCGAATCGAAGTCATCAACTACATCAAAAGGAGACAAATCAGAAACATTAAAGGTAGCACTCACTCCATACTTACCTGGCAAATCAATCTTATAAGCATTATCATTGATCCGTTCAAGGACTTGAAAAGGACCATCGCCTCGTGGTAGCAACTTAGACCTTCGTTGAGTTGGAAACCGTTCCTTTCGAAAATGTACCCAAACCCAATCCCCTGGCTGGAAAACAAGGAGCTTGCGTCCTTTATTGATGCGGGAAGCAACCTTAGTGTTTTGCTTCTCAATCCTTTCCTTAACTTCTTTATGTAGCCTATGGACAAGATCAACCTTTGTGCTAGCATCATAACTCACAAATTCATTAGGAGGCATAGGCAACAAATCAAGTGGGGAGATAGGATTGAAACCATATACAATTTCAAACGGTGTGCATTTAGTAGTACAATGGACAGCCCTATTATATGCAAATTCAATTAATGGCAAACAATCCTCCCAAGTTTTAAGATTTTTATCTATGATTGCTCGAAGCATGGTAACCATTGTCCTATTTACTACCTCAGTTTGTCCATCAGTTTGGGGATGACAAGTAGTAGAATAAACAAGTTTGGTTCCCAACTTTCCCCATAACACACGCCAAAAATGACTTAAAAATTTTACATCGCGATCACTAACAATAGTTCTAGGAATGCCATGCAAACGAACAACTTCCCTAAAAAACAAATCAGCAATCAATTTAGCATCATCGGTTTTATGGCATGGTATGAAATGCGCCATCTTGCTAAACCTATCAACCACTACAAATATACTATCCCTACCCTTCCGAGTTCTTGGTAAACCAAGGACAAAATCCATAGAAATATCAACCCAAGGAGTAGTAGGAACAGGCAAAGGTGAATATAAACCATGTGGTTGTAACCTAGACTTAGCTTGTTTGCATGCAATACAATGCTTACACACTTTATGCACATCATGCTTCATCTTAGGCCAATAAAAATGTTCAGCAAGCATATCATAAGTTTTAGAAACACCAAAATGAGCCATTAAACCACCCCATGAGCTTCCTTTACAAGCAATTCACGAATTGAACAAGATGGAATGCAAAGTTTTCCTTTTCGAAACAAAAATCCTTCAAACAACATGTAATCATCAACAACAAGTCCTTTTTCACACGATTCAACAAAAGGAGCAAAGAACACATCATCTAGATACAAGGACTTGAGATGTTCAAATCCTAAAATCTTAGCATTCAAAGTATTAAAGAGAGCATACCTTCGTGATAAAGCATCTGCAACAATGTTCTCCTTACCTTGTTTATACTTAATCACATATGGAAATGTCTCTATAAACTCCAACCACTTGGCATGTCTGCGATTCAGTTTGCTTTGCCCTCTCAAGTGCTTTAGGCTCTCATGATCCGTATGAATGACGAACTCCTTTGGCCAAAGATAATGCTGCCAAGTGTGCAAAGCTCGTACCAAAGCATAAAGTTCTTTGTCATAAGTTGGGTACCGCAAAGAAGCACCACTCAACTTTTCACTAAAGAACATTAGTGGCTTATGGTTTTGCATTAGTACAGCCCCAATTCCAATCCCACTTGCATCACATTCAATTTCAAAAGTCAAATCAAAGTTCGGTAAAGCAAGTAGAGGAGCATTGCACAACTTATCCTTTAAAACATTAAAAGCATGCTCTTGGGATGTACCCCAAACAAAAGGAACATTTTTCTTTACCAATTCATTTAGAGGTGAAGCTAGGGTGCTAAAGTCCTTAATAAAACGCCGATAAAAGCTAGCTAGCCCATGAAAACTTCGAACCTCCCCAACATTCGTGGGAGTTGGCCATTCGCTAATAGCCTTAACTTTCTCACTATCCACCTCAACTCCTCGACTAGACACAATGAAACCAAGAAAATTAACCCTTTCCATGCAAAAATTACATTTCTTTAGGTTAGCATACAATTTCTCGTTTCTAAGTGTAGTCAGAACAGCACGCACATGCATTACATGATCTTCCAAAGACTTCGAATACACAAGTATATCATCAAAATAAACAACCACAAATTTTCCCAAATATTCACGCAATACATGGTTCATCAACCTCATGAAAGTACTAGGAGCATTAGTTAAACCAAAAGGCATAACAAGCCACTCATACAATCCATATTTGGTCTTAAATGCAGTTTTCCATTCATCTCCAACATTCATACGAATTTGATGATACCCAGATTTCAAATCAATCTTAGTAAAGAGACTACAGCCATGCAATTCATCTAACATATCATCTAACCTAGGAATAGGATGACGATATTTAACAGTGATCTTATTAATAGCCCTACAGTCTACACACATTCTCCAAGTTCCATCTTTTTTAGGCACTAAAATAACAGGCACACTACAAGGACTAAGGCTTTCGCGTACATACCCATGAGCTAACAATTCATCCACTTGCCTTTGAATTTCTTTGGCTTCAGTAGGATTAGTCCTATAAGCTGGTCGGTTAGGTATGGTAGCACCTGGAATGAAGTCAATCTTATGCTCGATGCCACGAAGTGGTGGCAATTCCTTGGGCATCTCCTCGGGAAACAAGTCCTCAAATTCCTGTAAAAGAGAAACAAAAATACTAGGCAAGGAGGTGTTAAGCTCGTTAGTAAGAAAACAAGACCCTTTGTACAAAAGTACAAGAACAGTCCGTTTCGCCATTAAAACATTCCTAACCTCACTTGAACTAGCATACAAGCTCACCGTTTTGGCTTTTCTCTCATTTTTCCCACTAGGCTGATTGCTACTCCCTTGCTTTTCACTCAAACTTTTTTTTTCTCTCAACTCATTTTCTTTTGTTTCTTTTTCACTTTTTGCTTTTGCATCAGCCTCTTGCCTCTTCTTTTCAAGTTTGCATTGATCAACATGCACATCTTTTGGTGACAAAGGTACAAGAGTAGTTTTTCTTCCATGATGAGTAAAAGAATAGCGATTGGCATACCCATCATACATTACCCGACGGTCAAATTGCCAAGGTCTACCCAACAATATATCCCCGGCATGCATAGGTACAACATCACACAAAACATCATCAACATATTTTCCAATAGCAAAAGAAACAAGAGCTTGTCTACTCACCTTTACCTCCCCACAATCACTCAACCATTGAAGTTTATATGGTCTAGGATGTGGTTTTGTCTCTAAGTTAAGCCTCTTGACCAGAATAGAACTTACAACGTTGGTACAACTACCACTATCAATAATCACACTACAAGGCACAGTTTGGACAAGACACCTAGTGTGAAATAAGTTCTCTCGTTGGTCTAGGCCATCCTCCTTAATTTGAGTACTGAGAGCTCTCCTAGTGACTAATGACATATGTGTAGGGTCCTCTTCACTATACTCCTCACTCTCACATTCACCATTGTCGTCCTCTTCTACCTCATCTTCCTTCTCATCTTCTGTTACAAACTCTCCTTCTCTAATTATCATAGTTCTTCTATTAGGGCAGTCTCGACTGTAATGTCCTACTCCTTGACATTTCCAGCATTTAATATCCCGATTCCTCACATTAGGTTCATCAACTTTCTCTTTCCCCTTCTTGGAACTCTCTCCTTTCTCAAACTTTTCTTTTGGTTTCTCATATGCCTCTCGATTTCTAAGTTTAGAATCAGCACTCTTACTATCCGTTTTCCATGTAGAAGATGAATGGGAAAAGGGCTTAGTAGAATACCTTTGAGATCGCCTTTGGAGCTGCTTCTCAATTTTGATGGCAAGGTGCAACATCTCTTCGATGTTAAAGTAAGGTTGTAGATCAACCTTATCCGCAATCTCCTTGTTTAAGCCATTAAGAAACCGTGCCATGAGATTCTCCATGTCCTCTTCAAGATCCAGCCGATTCATCAACGTATCCATCTCCTTGTAATAGTCCTCCACAGACTTACTACCTTGTCTCAACACTTGGAGCTTTTGCGCTGTGTCCCTGTGGAAATGTCTAGGAACAAATCGCCTCCTCAACAACTCCTTGAACTCATACCATGAATCGATTGGCGCCTCAAGGTTTCGTCTCCTAATTGACATTAATTTGTCCCACCATGTTACTGCATAATCTTTGAATTGAGCAAGACATAGTCGTACCTTCTTTTCTTCACTGAAATTATGGCAATCAAACACGAACTCCACTTCTTTCTCCCATTGAATGTACGCTTCCGGATCAGTCTTACCATAGAACTTCGGAAGTTTTAATTTGATGTTTCCCAAGTTTCGATCAACTTGAGCATTCGCTCGTGGGGCTCTTTGGAAATTATGATAGCCTCTTCCCCGGCCTCTCCCTCGATCTAAGCCACGACCAACGTGTCTATCACCCCCTCTTGGACCCGCTAAAACTGTAGCCTGATCGTCCTCCCAATGATCGGATCCATCACCTTCATACTCATCCTCATCCATAACACGTGGTGGTGGAGGTGGTGGAACTCTCTCCTGAGCTTGGTTTTGAGTCTCCAACCTTCCTATCCGTTCTGTCAATGCCTCCATGCTACGAATCATTCGTTCAACAGTTCCTTCTAGCGCCTCTCTCCTCCGGGCATCAGAAATATTGCCTTCATCTCCAAGATTAGCCATGCTGTAAAAACAAAATAGAGTGACAAGAAATGGACCTCACAAGCACTCCCTCACTAATTCACTCGTTAGTGAAGTTCACTCGTGTTTAACCCTCAACACTCAAAATAATGTATCGCTCCCTTACAATCTCTCCCTCACAACTTAGTACACTCTTATGCACTTCAAACAAATCGGTAAGTGAGTCTAGCAAAGTTAAAAGCTATGTGCATTTCAAGTGGTTTAGACAGCACATAAGAACTCAAACAAGAGTGTGATTTTGGGAGTAACCCGAATAACAACAAAGAAACAAGTTAAGAAAAAAAATAATGGACAGAGTTATAATGGAAGCTAGAAAGAAACGAAAGTAGAGTTAAAGATAAAGATGGTTGGGAATTAAGCAACAAGGAAGTAGCATGAGATTTCAATGCAAGGCTACACAAAGAAGTAATGACAAATGGGGTCTTCTATGTTTTTTTTTTCTTCTTTCTTTCGTTTTTTTTTTTTTCAGTTATGGATCAGCAAAAGCACAATAATGCTAACAATAAATGCTTTCACGTTCAGTTTTTTTTTTTTTTTTTTTTTTATAAATCAATCAGCAAAGTGCACGAATTTCACCACTAAGAAAGTCGAATCATAAGACTTCAAAGAAGACAGATTTGTAGATAAGATCCAGATCTATAATAATGCAGAAGACGAAAATTGGGAAAGATGAATGGAATTGATACTTTTTTTTTTGTAATTTTTTTTGACAGAATGCATATGCTTAGATATAATAAAACATAAGCAAGGAACACAGAATTCAAAGAGATAAATGCAAGGAAACATATATCCGATCAAAGAGCCTAATGCTCTGATACCAAAATGTTAAGAAACCCTTGAGAGTTGGATCTAAGAACCTTGCTAACGAACAAGACCCATAGAACTCAATCCCAAAAACCCCGAAAACAAGTATGGAATCAACCCAAGGAAAAGTTTTAGAACGGATTACCTTGATGATCAATATCAAGAGTAGAGAAAACTTGTTTCTAAACTCGTGATTCGAATCACTCCACAAGAGGTATGATCAACACCGCTTGAATGATCCTAAGATGCAAATTCTAAAGACACAAGAAATTGCACAAGAAATGGGAGATAAATCTCTCAACCAAGCTAATGAGAAAACTCACTTTTCATTCAACTTCAAATTGTGTTACAACAAGACATCTCAAGGCTATATATAGCCATCCTAACAAGCCATATGAAAAGTCTTAAGCAAATGAAAAGACTTGTAACTTACAAGAAATGAAAAGACTTGTAAATGAAAAGACATAACTTACGAGAAATGAAAAGACAAGCAAATGAAAAGGTTAAGAACATGGAAAGCCAACCAAAATAATTGCAATCCCGTCCATAATGAGGGATGTGAGTGTTTGACTTGGTTTTTGAATTGAATGAGTTGACTTTGACTTGTCTTGATGGAGTTGACTTTGACCTTGACCAAGTGGACTTTAACTTGCCATAAAAACACTTAAAAATGCATAACTTGCACCAAATTGAAGTGCATAGTTCTAACTTCTTGCACATCTTCCTTTATTTCTCTTGTCGAGTTCAAGAACGCTTGGACACGAAGTAGCAAAGCTTGTTGAAGTTTCCTAGCTCTCGATCTTGTAATCGGTCCATGAGGCATAACAACGGTAGCTCCTTGGTTCATATCACAGCTGGAGTTTTGGCTCTGGACATTGCGACCTCGATGCAAAAAAAGATGGTTACAATGAACTAGAGGCTGAAAGAGATGGCGTTGGGAATAAAGAATCCATTAGCCACGCCAACACAACCTGTGCAGTCGGATTATTGCACTCCTGCCCCTGTTTGCCAAGTCAACGATCTCATTTGTTCATTTTGCAGTGAAAACCATATTTATGATAATTGTCCACATAACCCTGCTTCCGTTTTTTTATGTAGGACATGGGAACAATAGGAACTTTAACCCATATTCGAACACCTACAATCCAGGTTGGAGGCACCACCCTAATTTCTCATGGGGAGGTCAAGGAGGTTCGAGCGGTTTTAATCAAGGGCAGAGCCAGCAGAACAAGCAGCCCTATGTTCCACCTACACAGCAATACATCCTGCCACCGCAACAGCAGTACAATCAGATAACATAGACTCCACCAGTTAAAAATAACAACTCAAATCTTGAGAATATGATGAAGAAGTACATGGCCCGAACCGACGCAGTGATACAATCCCAAGCGGCATCAATGAGGAATTTCGAGACCCAATTGGGACAGCTCGCCAATGAATTGAAGAATAGACCACAAGGTTCTTTTCCAGGCCATACTGAATTACCAAAACGAGAAGGGAAAGAACAGTGCAAAGCTATCACCCTTAGGAGTGGACTGGCATATGATGGACCAACAATGCCAACAACAGATGTACAGATTCCGTCCACTGAATCAACTGTAAAGATACCAGAGAATCCAACAACACCAGAAAAAGAAAATATTAGAAAAGGTAATGAGGACACCCCGGGTGTTCCTCCACAGGTACAACCTTCTTTTACACCTATTCCCCCGTTTCCACAAAGATTAGTTAAGAAAAATAATGATTCCCAGTTTAGAAAATTTTTAGATATTTTAAAACAATTGCATATAAATATACCATTAGTAGATGCTCTAGAACAGATGCCAAATTATGCCAAGTTTTTGAAAGATATAGTTTCTAGGAAGAAAAAGATAGGAGAGCATGAACTGGTAGCCATGACAAAATGTAGTAGTGAAGCCGTAGGCAGCCCGCTACCCATGAAATGTAACGATCCTGGCAGTTTTACCATTCCATGTTCCATACGAGGAAAAAACTTAGGCAGGGCATTATGTGATCTAGGCGCTAACATTAATCTTATGCCATTATCAGTTTTCAAATCTTTAGGCATAGGAGAAGCTAGAACTACTACGGTTACCCTCCAACTAGCAGATAGATCTATCATAAGACCTGAGAGAAAGATAGAAGATGTTTTAGTCCAGGTGGACAAATTCATTTTCCCTGCGGACTTTATCATCCTAGATTGCGAGGCGGACTTAGACGTTCCCATTATTTTGGGAAGACCATTTCTAGCCACTGGGGATACAGTTTTTAATGTGAGGAAGGGAGAAATTACAATGAGGGTAAATAATGAAGAAGTTAAATTTAACGTTCTAGACGCCATGAAATTACCAGGAGACTTTAAAGAGTGCTCTGCTATAACTAGCTTGAATCCTGTTATGTTTGATGAGTTTTATGACTTGTTAGTTACAGAGATTGAAGAAGAGCTTGATAAGATAGCAGAAGGATCAGAAGATGTGACTAATCCTGTTGAAAAAATACAAAAAGAAGAATGCAAGTCGTTACTTCCGTCCATAGTGGAACCACCCACTTTGGAGCAGAAGCCATTGCCGTCGCATTTGAAATATGCGTATCTAGGGGATAACGACACTTTACTAGTTATTATAGCTTCCAATTTATCACCTAGTAATGAATATTCTTTATTGCAGATTTTGGAGAAGCACAAAAAGGCCATTGGATGGACGATAGCAGATATCCGAGAGATAAGCCCGGCCTTTTGCATGCACAAAATCTTATTGGAAGAAGATGCTAAGAACTCTATTGAGAGTCAAAGGCGGTTGAACCCGAAGATGAAAGAGGTTGTAAGGAAAGAAATTCTTAAATGGCTTGACGCCGGTGTTATATACCCAATATCCGACAGCAGCTGGGTAAACCCAGTACAGTGTGTACCAAAGAAAGGGGGTATAACCGTGGTGGCCAACGAGGAGAATGAGCTCATCTCAACCCGAACTGTGAGTGGGTGGAGAGTTTGCATTGACTATCGCAAACTCAACAAGGTAACAAAGAAAGACCATTTTCCTCTACCGTTTATTGACCAGATGCTCGACCGTCTGGCAGGTAAGGATTTCTATTGTTTCTTAGATGGATATTCGGGTTATAATCAAATTACTATTACCCCAGAAGACCAGGAGAAGACAACATTTACGTGTCCGTATGGTACGTTCGCTTTCAGGCGAATGCCCTTTGGATTATGCAATGCATCCGCGACTTTTCAGAGGTGTATGATGACCATCTTCTCTGACATGGTAGAAAATATTCTAGAAGTTTTCATGGATGACTTTTCTGTTTTTGGAAATTCTTTTGACGCATGTTTAGTTAATTTGGAGAGAGTATTAGAGAGATGTGAACAAACAAACCTAGTCCTAAATTGGGAGAAGTGTCATTTCATGGTACTTGAGGGTATTGTTTTGGGTCACAAAATTTCCAAGCAAGGAATAGAGGTAGACTACGCTAAGATAGACATCATTTCAAAGCTACTTCCTCCACGAATGTTAAAGGGATTAGAAGTTTTTTACGGCATGGGGGATTTTACCGTCGCTTTATAAAAGACTTTGCTAAAATTTCTAAACCCTTGTGTCAATTGTTAGAACATGATAGACCATTTGTTTTTTATGATGACTGTTTAAAATCATTTGAAATGTTGAAAGTTGCTTTAAGTTCAACCCCTATAATTATCGAACCTAATTGGGATTTACCTTTCGAGCTCATGTGTGATGCTAGTGATTATGCAATAGGAGCTATGTTAGGTCAACGTAAAAACAAGATCTTGCATCCTGTGTATTATGCTAGTAAGACTTTGACCGGTGCACAACTCAATTACACTACTACTGAAAAGGAACTGTTTAGCAGTTGTGTTCGCTTTTGATAAGTTTAGGTCTTACTTGATAGGCACAAAAGTCATTGTTTTTACTGACCATTCTGCTTTAAAATATTTATTTGCTAAAAAAGATGCGAAACCACGTTTGATACGGTGGATTTTGTTACTTCAAGAGTTTGATATTGAAGTTAGGGACAGGAAGGGTACTGAAAACCAAGTTGCTGATCACCTGTCTAGATTGGAATCCCCGCTCTGTGATGATGGAACTGTTATACGTGAACAGTTTATTGACGAGCAACTCTTGCGAGTTGATTCAGTTCCGTGGTATGCCGATATAGCAAATTATTTGGTAAGTCGAATAGTTCCTTATGAGTTTAACAAGCAACAGGTAAAGAAATTTCTAAATGAAGTTCGATTTTATCGTTGGGATGAACCGTTTTTATATAAGCTAGGACCTGACAATATCTTACGCAGGTATGTAGCAGAAGAAGAGCACAAGGCGATATTAGACGCATGTCATATGTCTCCATATGGAGGACATTTTGCAGGAAACAAAACCGCAGCCACAGTTTTGCAAAGTGGGTTCTTTTGGCCCACTCTGTTCAAAGATGCACATAAGTTTGCACAGGTTTGTGACAAATGCCAACGGACAGGTAATATATCTAAACGCCACAAAATGCCTCAAACCCCGATCCTGGAGATTGAAATATTTGATGTGTGGGGTATAGATTTCATGGGTCCATTTCCATCTTCTAATGGTAAGCTTTATATATTGTTAGCAGTAGATTATGTTTCGAAATGGATAGAAGTCATTGCAACTGCTACCAATGATTCTAAAGTTGTCATTTGTTTTCTGCAAAAGCACATTTTTACGCGTTATGGAACCCCGCGTTGTCTGATAAGCGATGGGGGGGCTCATTTTGTGAATAGGTCTATGCAAAAGTTGCTGACTAAATACAATGTGCGTCATAGGGTTGCAACAGCATATCATCCTCAGTCGAATGGATTAGCCAAAATATCTAATAGGGAGATAAAAAATATTTTAGAAAAAACTGTAAATCTTAACTGTAGGGATTGGTCTTTGAAGCTTGATGATTCACTTTGGGCATATAGGACAGCATTTAAGACTCCCCTCGGCATGTCCCCCTATAGGCTAGTTTTTGGAAAAGCATGTCATTTGCCTCTTGAGCTAGAATATAAAGCATTTTGGGCTACTAAGAAATTAAATTTTGATTTGTCGGCTGCAGGTGAAGCGAGGACGTTACAATTGTTGGAATTAGAAGAACACAGGCAATTTTCTTATGAGAATGCTAAAATGTTTAAGGAAAAAACTAAACAGTGGCATGATAGGCGTCTTCGACCGAACAATCTTCAAGAAGGTGATCTGGTTCTATTATTCAATTCTAGGTTGAAACTTTTTCCTAGGAAACTTAAGTCTAGATGGTCTGGTCCCTTTAAAATTTTTAAAGTCTACCCATATGGGGTAGTGGATCTAGTTGACTCTAAGGGAAGTATTTTTAAAGTAAATGGGCAGAGACTTAAGCCATATTTTGGAGAACCAGTGGATAGAGGAAAAACCTCTATTCAACTTTCAGAACAATAAATTTTTGGCAAAAAATGTTTTTCCTTCTTATCCGATTTGAAAGAACAAAAGTAAAGGAAGAAAGTCTTTGTGTCTTACATTTTTTTTGTTTAATCATAAAAAGTTTTGCTTATTAAGAATGTTCTTGAAAACGTTAAAAAAAAAGAAAAAAAAAGGAAAAAAAAACGTTGAAAAAAATTACACAGGCGCCTGGCGCCTGCCCTGTTTTTTCGAGCATTTCGAAAAATATTAGGGAATGTTCTAGTTATGGAAGAGAAGAATATTCGGAGAATTATCGCCCATGCACTACAAAGAAGGGAAGGTACTGGGACGTCTCCTACATCGGAGATCCGTCGTCTCCGAGAGGAGAACCAACAGCTGCGAGATCAGGTTCGAGAAGTCGTGCAACATATCTACAACTTGAGGGTTTCATTGGATTTTGCGGTTTTACCTTCATGGCCTCCAACGCTAGCTGCTATCCTTGGTCATCCATCTTCCAGTACCGACATTGATCCTAGTCCACAACCTCCAACTTCATGAAGGGGAGGTTCTTTCTTTGCTATTTTTTTTTTTGTGTATTACTCTTTTGGTTAATGACGTAGTTTGCATATTCTAGCATTACTACGCATGTTTTTTTGTATTGATTATGTTTTGAGCTCAGCTGAAGCATGAATAAAATAGTATCGTTTATCTTCTTATCACTTAAAGTATGCCTTCACTTAACCTTAGTTTAGCTTTTCACAGGCCTACTTTGAAGCATCTGTGCTGTGCATGTGATTTCATGTCAATGATGATTATAAGAAATTGTTGAGTTTTCTGTTCTATGCCTGACTAAGCTTTGAGCTATTTCCTTCGTTTATGTGATAAACTCATTTTCTTTTATGTCTTTTTGATCTTTACAAACTTTAAGCTTTTTCTTTGCCCCTATATAGGAAGTCCTTGTCCTTTTTACTGTTAAGCCTTTTTCATCCGATGCAAAAGTCTTTTCCCAGTAAGGACACTGTCTCTCTCAAGTTTGGAGGGGACAGTCGTTGTGTCAGTCATTGTTTCAGAAAGATAAAGTGTTATTTATATTTGAAAAATCATGCTATTTTCTTTTGAAAAAGAGTCAGTTGGAAACAAAGAAAGTGTTGAAAAGCACTTAGCTTAAAAAATAGAAAGAAAAAAAAGAAAAAAAAAGAAAAAAAAAAGACAAAAGTTGCAAAAGAGTAAAAAGAGTCTTGTTCAGAGAAAATAAGAGTGGGGAAAAGACTTGTGTTAGAAAGAAAAAAGTGGTAAAAACAATGAGAGTTAAAGAAAATGTATTTATGATTTTCGAGTCCTACTGTAGACACCCATTTAGTTTTAGGTTGGGTGTTGACTTTGAAAATAGCAGTAAGGACGGTGATAAGTGACTTCGTGTTTCTCATTGTCGTCGTCTTATGACCTAGCTGTTAGTTTCAAAGTCTTTCTACGAGTAGTTGTGGTTGAAACCGATGTTAGTGTGTGGAAACCTCAGGGGCTAGTAGCCGGTCTTTCAGATGTAAAAGTCTCAATGTAAAAAGGGAGTGTGTAGATTCCTTAGGGGTATTTGAAAACGTTTTCTGTGTTTGAAAGGAAAAAGGATTTTGAAAGAGAAAATTTTTATCATTTCAAACTTGGTTTATAGTGACTAAGCTTACAAAAGCAATAGAATGGTAGGCTTTGACATCTTTTCCCTGAGACAATTTATGATTGAACATCTCGGTTGTTTTTGCTTTACCTTGTCCATGTGTTAGAAAGCTGATTAAAGTTGCTAAGTTTTGCTTGAGGACAAGCAAAAAGTTAAGTTTGGGGGTGTGATTACGCTTGTTTACATGCGTAAAAAGAAGGTTTTAGATGCTGTTTTTACTATGTTTTAGTTTTGTTTCGGACTTTTCTCGGTCATTTGAGTTCCAATTCATGCAAAATTCATATATGATGGTTTGTGGTTGGCTTATATTATATTTATGACATTTTAGGACCATTTGGGAGTGGAAATAAATCAAAAGAAGCAAAAAGACGGAAAAGTACCTCAGGAGGCGCCAGTCGCCTAGGCTGCTGCAGAAAACGTGGTTTTCTTCCAACTTTGCCCTTAATGAAACGCGTCTTCCAATGCGTTTTGGTGGTTCCAACCGATGCATACGTGTAGAAGAAGTGTTCACTATTAGTTTGAGCACGATTTAGTTAGGCAAAGGAGTTGGAAATTGGTGATTCACCATCGTTTTAGGACCTACCTAACCAATTCTGCACAGCTATAAATTCCAGCAGCTTCTCGACCAAATTCATCAAGCCTTGCTTCCTTCTCTTGATCATTTTTAGTATTTCTTTGTTGCTTTCTAAGTACTTTTGAGTTGCTTTCATTAGTTGCTTTTGGTTTTTAAATCCCGAGCACTTTACATTCCTTTATTGAGCTTTGTTTTGTTTCCATTTGTACTTAGTTATTTCTACTTATTCAAATATATAAAAGTCCAGCACTTTGCTTATCTTCCCTTTGCCTTTACTTTATTTTTAGTTAAGAGAGTTGTGTTTTTGGAGGAAAGAGCACGTGACACTCCCCATTGCTTGAAAGAGAAGGGCGAAGCTCTCAATCCCGAGAAAAACTCTCTGTTAGTTAACTTTTGTTTTTCACACATGCATTCCACATTCAACCATTTTACTTGCTGTATTTTCTTCAATATGTCTTTCTAAATTCCCGTCTCTAGCCCGGTTATGGATAGTTAGCTTTTTATTTCTAAAAAGGGTTGCTAAGAAGTAGTGTTTTTGCTTTCCATTCATTGCTCAACATGTTTTCCCAAAAAGTTAGGATTTAGAGAAGGCCACTGTAAGTCTTAACAAGTCAATACTGAAAAGGTTGCTTATTTGCATTGTTGAGTGGTTAAACCGAGGAGAGGAGCGCCTTAGACATAAGGGTTCCACTTAAGTAGCCTAGACATAGGACCTTATCCCGAGGTTGTGACTATTTCCATCCTAAAACTAAGATATCTCTCATAATAGACATATTAGGGAATGTCTTAGGACTTTGAACTTGCTTAGACATAAGTCAAGTGAAAAGCGTAGTCGTTGGTTCCTAAAGTAAAATGCATATCGTCCTTAGCATATCCTTGATTCTTTGTTGGCTAACTTGAAGTAATTCGGGCTAGGTTTTACCATTATAAGTCCAAATCCCAAATCCAAAACTATTATTTGTGACCACTTCCCATTTTACAAGAATCACTCATTTCAACATTCACTATTCATTAAAACTTTAGAGTTTTGAAATTATTTAGAAGTCCTTGAGGATCGATACTTGGATACTCCATCCATTTTATATTACTCTGACAGGTGTGCGCTTGCATCAATAGAATTGTTACCACACTTAGTGCGTGCGTTCAGCATAATGCCAGTCAAGTTTTTGGCACCGTTGTGAACATCGCCAGCAGTAGAATAATCCAAGTTTAATTTTTTCATAGCCCAAAAGGCCTTATGCTCTAGTTCCAATGCGAGATGGCAAGGTTTCCCAAAAACTAACTTATAAGGAGATGTTCCGAGAGGTGTCTTGAATGTTGTACGATAAGCCCATAAAGCGTCATCCAACTTCATCGCCCAATCTCTTCGATTTGTGCCAACCACTTTTTCCAATATGCTCTTGATCTCTCGATTGGATATCTCAGCTTGCCCATTTGACTGAGGGTGGTAAGCTGTGGATACTTTGTGCCTTATATTATATTAGCTAGGAGAGATGCTATAACTTTGTTGATGAAGTGGGAGCCTTTGTCACTAATCACAGCTCTGGGTGTACCAAATCGTGTGAATATTTGCTTGTGGAGAAACTTTGCTACTACTTTGGCATCACTGTTGGCGCATGCCACTGCTTCGACCCACTTTGACACATAATCGACTGCCAATAATATGAAGATGTTTCCATTGGATGGAGGGAACGAGCCCATGAAGTCCATACCCCATACATCAAAAAGCTCCACCTTAAAGATGTATGTGAGAGGCATTTCTGATCTCTTGGAAATATTTCAAACCCTTTGACATTCGTTGCAATGGTGGACTAGCTTATATGCATCCTTCAAAATGGTGGGCCAGAAGTATCCGCTTTGGAAAACTTTTGCTACTGTGCGCTACCCTCCAAAGTGGCCACCGTATGGTGCCGAATGACATTTAGCCAGCACTTGTCGTGCTTCAGCCTTGGCGATGCATCTTCTAATCACTTTATCTTGGCCAATCCTATAGAGATATGGGTCATCCCACAAATAAAACTTACTCTCATACAAAAACCTTTTCAGCTGTTGCTTGTTCATGCTTGCTGGCAGAATTCCACTAACAATATAGTTGGCTAGAACTGTAAACCATGGTTCCTCATCTTCATTCCGAAACCCAATAGCCAACACTTGCTCATCTGGGAAGGTTCCTTTAATTTCAATCCTATTCTCGAGGCATTCCAGAGTAGGCAGCCTGGACAAGTGATCAGCAACCAAATTTTCTGTCCCTTTCTTGTCCTTGATCTCTATATCGAATTCTTGCACTAGTAAAATCCAACGAATCAGTCTTGGTTTAGCATCCTTCTTTGTCAGTAAATATTTCAGAGCCGCATGGTCCGTGTAAACAATCACCTTTGACCCGACTAGAGGTGATCTGAATTTTTCAAAGGCAAACACCACTGCTAATACTTCTTTCTCTGTGGTGGTGTAGTTAATCTATGTCTCGATCAAAGTTTTGCTAGCATAGTAAATCGGCTACAGCAGCTTCCCTCTGTGTTGAGCAAGAATTGCTCCCACAACATAGTCGCTGGCATCGCACATTAATTCGAAAGGCTGGTTCCAATATGAAGCTGTCATTATTGGAGCATGGGTGATGTTATGAAACCCTTGAGAGTTGGATCTAAGAACCTTGCTAACGAACAAGACCCATAGAACTCAATCCCAAAAACCCCGAAAACAAGTATGGAATCAACCCAAGGAAAAGTTTTAGAACGAATTACCTTGATGATCAATATCAAGAGTAGAGAAAACTTGTTTCTAAACTCGTGATTCGAATCACTCCACAAGAGGTATGATCAACACCGCTTGAATGATCCTAACATGCAAATTCTAAAGACACAAGAAATTGCACAAGAAATGGGAGATAAATCTCTCAACCAAGCTAATGAGAAAACTCACTTTTCATTCAACTTCAAATTGTGTTACAACAAGACATCTCAAGGCTATATATAGTCATCCTAGCAAGCCATATGAAAAGTCTTAAGCAAATGAAAAGACTTGTAACTTACCAGAAATGAAAAGACTTGTAAATGAAAAGACATAACTTACGAGAAATGAAAAGACAAGCAAATGAAAAGGTTAAGAACATGGAAAGCCAACCAAAATAATTGCAATCCCGTCCATAATGAGGGATGTGAGTGTTTGACTTGGTTTTTGAATTGAATGAGTTGACTTTGACTTGTCTTGATGGAGTTGACTTTGACCTTGACCAAGTGGACTTTAACTTGCCATAAAAACACTTAAAAATGCATAACTTGCACCAAATTGAAGTGCATAGTTCTAACTTCTTGCACATCTTCCTTTATTTCGCTTGTCGAGTTCAAGAACGCTTGGACATGAAGTAGCAAAGCTTGTTGAAGTTTCCTAGCTCTCGATCTTGTAATCGGTCCATGAGGCATAACAACGGTAGCTCCTTGGTTCATATCAGGTGAGAGCATACTTCAATGTATCGAACGCTTGCAAATAGTTAGATGTGAAGTTAAATTCTTTATCCATCTCAAGCAAAGAACAAAGAGGTTTAGAGATTTTCGAAAAGTCCTTTATGAATCTATGATAGAAACTGGCATGTCCCAAGAAACTGCGGATTCTGTTGACATTCACAGGTGGGGGCAATTTCTCTATTGCTTCAATCTTTGCTTTGTCCACTTCTATGCCCTTTTTGGAGACTTTGTGCCCTAGCACAATTCCTTATTGCACCATGAAGTGACACTTCTCCCAAATCAGGACTAAGTTTGTTTCTTCACATCTTTGCAACACCCTCTTCAAATTATCCAAAAATTCTGCAAATGATTTTCCAAAGACTGAAAAATCATCCATAAACACCTCAATTACAGATTCAACAAGGTCAGAAAAGATGGCCATCATGCATCTCTAGAACGTTGCTGGGGCATTACAAAACCCAAATGGCATTCGTTTAAAAGCGAACTTCCATAGGGACAAGTAAAAGTCGTTTTCTGCTGATCTTGAGGAGCTATTGTAATCTGATTATAGCCACTATAACCGTCTAAAAAACAATACTATCTGAATCCAATTTTAAAAATTGGATTGCTAAATTTTATAAAAAAAAAAGAACAGAAATTATTAATGAAATTAAGATTATTGTGTATATCAAATTGAAAGGAGTAACATTATTATTACTGATCAATAATAATTTATAAAAAAAGGAGGGTAAGGAGATTTAATTTTATGGTAAAAAATTCATTCAGCTCAGTTATTTCGCAAGAAGAAAAAAAAAGAAAATGCAGGATCTGTTGAATTTCAAGTATTCAGTTTCACTAAAAAGATACGAAGACTTACTTCACATTTGGAATTGCACAAAAAAGACTATTCATCTATACTCTTGACCTGCCAACCTGTCCAACATTTGGTCGATGAAGGGGAGAGGAAAGTGGTCTTTCTTTGTGGCATTGTTCAACTTGCGGTAATCCATACATATACGCCATCTAGACACTATCCTCATGACTCACTCTTTGTGTTTTCCACTACAGCCATACCTCCTTTCTTAGGCACACACTGCACTGGACTTACCCACTCGCTATCCGAGATCGGATATATGATCCCTGCATCCAACCACTTGATAATTTCTTTCTTTACCAACTTCTTCATAGTCGGATTGAGTCTACGCTGGGGCTCTATAGAGTTCTTGCAACCCTCCTCTAGCACTATCTTATCCATGCAAAAACTGGGGCTTATCCCCTTGATATCCACAATAGTCCATCCAATTGCTCTCTGATGTGTCTTGAGTACATTCAACAACATTTACTCCTTTTCTAAGGGTAAGTCCGCTGCTATGATGATTGGTAATGTCTCTAATAAACCCAGGTAAGCATATTTCAGATGCTGCGACAATGCTTTAAGCTCTAGCATTAGGCGGGTCCTCAATAGATGGCTTGGGTAATCTAAGCTCCTAGTTTGGGAGGTCTAGGGATTCATATATTTTCTTCACAAATCCTTTGTTGGTGTTCAAGCATTCTGATTTAACATCTTTTAGCTCCTCTTCAAACGCATCAACTGAAGGGATGTGAATCCAGGAGCGGAAGCGGATCTTCGTTGCTGATTTTCGGGATACAATACCGAAATTGAAAGAAGGAAAATACAGAGGAAACTCAATACCTCTGAAGAACGTTTCTTCAACAAATTTCCGACAAACACCACCACCGAGCCTTCCTTGCTATCCTCTGGGTACGAGATTCTTGTGGGAGAATCTCTTTGGAACGATAGAAAGATTGAGAGAGCTCTTGAGAGAATTGGTGGGGGTTTTCTTTTCTTTGTCCTGTTCTGTTTTCTCCAACCCTTGAAGAAGAAGAACAATGACGTGGGGTAACTCCCCACGTCACAGCAACCTCCCACTCCCCTGCAATATTGTAGGGGAGTTTAATATTATTATTATTATTATCATTATTATTAATAAATAATAATATATATATATAATAATTAATATATATAATTAATTAATCAAATTAATTAATAAATATAATTAATTATTAATCCAATTAATAATTAACATTTAATTATTTATTATAAAATTAGAATCATATTCTAAAACATTTCTCTCGTATAACCTATAGTTTTAATGTACATCTTATGCACATTATTTTTAACCTATAGTTTTAATATGAATCTTATTCATATTAATTTTATTTGAATCTCATTCAAATAATATCTCTCATAATATATAGTTTTAATTTACAATTAACTATATATTATAATGTATCAATATACATATAATCCCTTAAGTAATTTGAACAATTCAAATTCATCCAAAAACTTGATCCTTGTTTTACCCGTTATGAGCTAGCAAGGGGACCTAATGGACCTACAGATCCGAAGCTCCAACGATGCAAGATTAATCGGTCAAACTCATTGACCAAGTTAATCTAGATTCGTTAACTACGGGTCATTCCACTAAAGACCCACAGTTGCACTCTTCTCACTGCATAATGTTTTCGTGTCCATGGATATACGACCATTAATGACGAGTCAATCCTTCACGAGTGCTCGTAACTCAAGTTGGGTCAAATTACCGTTTTACCCCTGAGTTATATCTTACTCCTTAAACACCACTACTCCTCTAATGAACAACCCGGTTATGATTCAACAAATAACTGGAAGTCCCTCTTGGCCAATGAGAGGGTGGGGCCCCTTGTTAAAGTCCCGAAGTCAGCATTTAAGGGAACACTCATCTACTCCTCTAAAGTCGGGGAGGAGTGAATTACATCTTGTGAAGTTATGTTCCCAGCTCCTCACTCGGTCTCGTCCCCAAAATGGTAGGAATGTTGAGTCGGCGACTCGGGCCACTCTCACCCATACAGATCAAAGGACGAGCCCTCACGGGCAGGAGTCCATAACTCACTCAGGATTGAGAATGAGTTGCCTGGTCATCCTAAGAAATAGCAACCTATTAGTTAACTGTGTTACATCTAAAGATTGCCTATTTCGTGGTCCGGTCTTATACAAACTCATTGTATAGGATACCCCCACTCGCATGTCTCCACACGAACAACCTGGATCGAGTCGTTTGTAACTTTTACAGAGTGGGTCGTATCTATAGTGTTGCTAGGATAAGGTAGCCAGCCTTATCCATATACTATAGACCCTTTAGGTTATTCACGGGACATTATCCATTCATATATCAGGGGTATATCAAATATATACCCCGTATATCAACTATATACCCAGTATATATACTGTCCCGATTACATCATAAATAACCTTGGATGTTTAGTTTATTGGATTTTGGACAATGCAAAGCTATGATTCAACAACAAATTTATTGAATAAAACTTTATTAAATAGACATTTGTTTTTACAAAATAAAAACTACGAGTTTAGGGCAACACACCCAACAACGCATCGGCCACACTTTCGGCACCAACTGCTTCTGGACTGTAACACCCCAAGACTTCCCACACACTTTTAGGTCACGTTAACTACCCAACTGTTTAAACTTAACCCCAAAATAAAATAAACAACAAGTGGGAACCTCCCAATTATTCAAATAAGAATAAATAGTTTATCGACCAAAACGTAGGGTCATAACCATCCAAAAACTTAAGCTAAGCAAAAGTAACTACGCAGCCTATGGTCCTCACTCGTCATGTCTCCTCCGTCTCATCATCATGGTCGCAAACAAATCCTTCACCTGAAACAATAATTGCAGAGGGGGGGGGGGTGAGTATATAAATATACTCCGTAAGTAGCCCTCACCAACACACGCAAACATCATGCTCCACAAAATCATGAAAACATTCATAGTCATGCTCTCCATCACATTATGCAGTCAAACATAGGCACACTCCATAACATTAGGCGACAACCACAACCATGAACAAATTAACTACCAACCTCGAATCTCCCTAACATCTCAAGTACCTCTACGCTTATCACAGCTATCCTAGCCCTCCACAGTTAACTTCTTCGAGTAGAGTCGGCCCCTGACCATTTTTACCCAGAGCCCCGAAACTACCGCATCGGCCCTCGATCATTTTTACCCAAGGCCCCGATGACTTCACCATCTATCGGCCCTTGACCATTTTTACCCAAGGCCCCAATAACTTTCCTTCCAAAAGACTCCTCGCATCGACCCTCGAGCATTTTTACCCGAGGCCTCAATACTCAATTAGTGACGTATCAGCCCCCGACCATTTATACCAGAGGCCCTGACACTCACCCATTCACTTTCTCCAAGAATAAAACTCTCGCCAGAGTCTTACTATATACTTTCTTAAGCCATGACCCATGCGGCTTTCAGCTCACCAACACAATTCAGCATGCTTCCACAACATAAACAACATTCCAATGATGAAATGATAAACCAATCATGCTTTCACAATATAACATTTCTTAACAACAGCTCCACTATAAGTTTTGTCACAACAAAGCATAACCAAACAAATTTTAAACAATTAGAGCCCAACACAGTTCACCCAAAACACTTAATATCCAACATCAATATTCAATAAGCATTGCTAGATGTAATAAACACACGAAACACGCCGAACAATTCATGCATATTCAGACAATAACATCCCCACAACAATTCTCAGCAGTTTAGCAAAGCAGAATTTACACCATAACCAAGCCCAAGAGCAAAAGAAACCGAACATAACCAAGCCCAAGAACAAAAGAAACCCATCCCAACTTAAGACAAAACCAACCGCACGGAGCCCGATAAATATAAATTTAATTAGAGTTTAGAGCCCGATAAATATAAATTTAATTAGAGTTTAATTTAAAAGAAAAAAAAATCTCCTGGTTCGAGACTAACTAACCTGAGGGACTCGGGGGGTTACATGGACGTTCAACATGGCTTCTGTTTCCAGCTCCTCCAGTAACGCTTCATCCAAGATCTTTAATACGAGCACTCTTCAGATTCAGCAGGAAATTTCATGGAGTCATGCACCAAGAATTTCACTTCTTGATCTTGTACACGCATTGTGAGTTCGCCCTTGTGGACATCTACTAAAGCTCTCCCAGTTGCGAGGAATGGTCTTCCAAGGATAATAGGTACCTCCTTATCTGCATCATAATCCAAAATAATAAAGTCAGCAGGGAAAATAAATTTATCTACTTGTACGAACACATCTTCAATTTTTCCCTCTGGATGCGTAATGGATCGATCCGCCAGCTACAATGTCACTGTTGTGGGCCTTGCTTCCCCAATGCCCAACTTGTTCTAAATTGATAATGGCATAAGATTGATGCTAGCACCCAGATCACATAAGGCAAGCCCTATCTGTTGTCCCCCAATTGAAACTGGTATGGTGAAACTCCCAGGATCTTTCATCTTTGCAGGAATTTTGCTCGTGAGTATAGTGCTACAAGCCTTAGTCATTGTTATTGTCTCATACTCTCCCAGCATTCTTTTCTTTGTGAGTATTTCTTTCAAGAACCTCACATAATTCGGCATTTGCTCTAGAGCTTCCACCAACGGTATGTTCACGTGCAGTTGCTTCAAGACATCTAAAAACTTCTTGAACATTTTGCTCTTTTTTCTGCAACCGTTTAGCATATGGTGGCGCTGGCCTATATTCTGCTTGAGCATTTATATGCTCTGCCTGTTTTCTTTTCTCGAGCACTATATTCTGTGTAGACCCTGTCTCAGGTGCTCTAACAATTACTGGATTGACTGATTGTTTAGATGTGTTTTGACCATCCTTTGGTTGTCCAGCTGTTTGTTCTAGTGGAGTGGTCACGAGTACTTCTGCTGGCTTACGTCCTGTTCTGACTGGGTTTCTCCATGGTTAACTCGAGTATGTTCCTTGCTCAATGCCGGGGCATCAGATGCACCAGAGGTAATGCTTCCCCACTTCACAAAGTAAGGGTCTTGCATTGTTCCTTACCATCTCTTTTTGGCATTTCTGTGTCGCTGGGTAATGCTCCAATCGGTCTGCTCTTCATATCCGTAACTAACTGGCCTACTTGCAATTCTAGGTTCCTTAATGATGCAGCTTGGCTTTTCACAGTGGCATCATTATTGGCCATGTATTGCTTCATCAACTTTTCCAATGATGCAAATGATCCTTCAAATTGCCTCTGTGCTACCACCTATCCTTGATTTGCAAAACTAGGAGGATAACTTACCTTCTGCTGAAATGTTGGAGCATTGGATGTTCCCGCATCGTGTCCTCCTCGATTGCCACTCCAACTAAAATTAGGGTGATTCCTCCAGCCAGGATTGTACGTGTTCGAATACGGATTATTTCTATTATTCTGCGGGTTCCCCAGATAATAAACTGACTCTGGATTTCCAGGGCAATTGTTGTAATGGTGGTCTCCTTCACAGAAAGAGCAAGAAATTTCTTGAATTTGATTAACATTAGCTAGACCAACTGATGCTCCAGCTAGACTTTGCTACGTCATACTCCTTATTACCAAGCCCGTCAGATTCTCAATCTTTGAATTCAATGCAGTATATGATTCGGACTCAACCAGCCCATTACACGATTTTCCTTGAATAGCTCTGGGATCAGACTATGAGTGATTGTTTGATGATATTCTTTCCAAAATATTAAATGCTTCAGCATAGGGTTTTGCTAGCAAAGCCCCATTTGCAGATGCATCAATCACTAGGCGTGTGGCATCATCCAGTCCTTTGTAATATGTCTCTATCTGTATGCATCTTGGGATCCCATGGTGAGGGCACCTCTGCAATGATCGTTTGAACCGCTCCCAGGATTCACTGATTGATTCCCCAGCAAATTGCTGAAAATTGTTGATCTCATTGTGATACTTAGAATTTTTGTTGGGTGGGAAGTACTTCATCAGGAACTTCTCAACCAAGTCATCCCAACTTGTAATAGATTCTGAAGGAATGGACTCCAACCACGTTCTGGCTTTATCTCTAAGTGAATAAGGAAATAGCTTAAGCCTCAGCATCTTTGCTCAATCCTTCATCCTTGAATGAATTGCAAACTCCCATAAAGAATTTCAGATGCTGATGCGTGTCCTCCGTAGCATGTCCATGAAATTGACCCACTGTCTAAAGTATCTGAAACATCACTAGTTTCAGCTCAAATTTGGAAGCTTCAATTTATGGCTCCGTGATAACTGGGTTGAACTTGTAAAATGTCGGAGCTGCACATACTCTGATTTCGTTGTCGACGTCGTCTGCTAAGAGTACAACGTTGAGAGGGGGCACTGCTACATCAGGATGAGCAGCGACAGGAACCCCGTCTACTATTTCCTCTATTCTCACCTTTGGTCTTAAACGCACATTAGGCGGAGCCGACTGATTTACTCTGTCTATATTGGTTGCCGCTTGTTCTCGCCTCTGCTCTCGTATATTTCTATGGAGGGTGCGCTCTATTTCGTGATCAATAATATATTCGAATCCTTCGTAATCGTTCATGCACCTCGCAAAAACACACAGCAAAAGACAAATGTGAAAATGAGAAAAATCATTTCAACACCGTATCTACAAATATCAATGTTAAAATAAAATCGCAAAAATCCCCGGCAACGGCGCCAAAAACTTGTTGCATCCACACAACTATGTCGACAATGCGTGCAAGTATACACGAATAGTCAATTGTAGTACGTAACGAGATCGTATCGACAAGAATTTTTGGTTTATATTTTAATGATAAAAGCAGATACCAACAATTAAAAACATATACAGAGTTGAGTATGAATATTATCTAGAAGAATTAAAACAAAGGAATAACAAGACGACAGAACGTTGCAAGAGAACACAGTTTCAAGGCTATCGATGCAAGGAAATAGCAGCACACGAAGCGATAATGGGGGATTAAAAGATATAAAGGTGGCGAGGGAGATTCAGCATACTTTAACACGTTATCAACCTATACTTTAGCGTAGCTAACGTTTATTAGTGCCCAGTTTGACTCGATTACCTTCCGAGACACCCCAAACATAAGTAAATACAACTTCTCTTGCTAAATACCCAAGCAATAAATCCAAACTATAGGCATGATTAGGGGACCCCATTCCTAAGTATCCTTATAGCTATAGAAAAACGCTAATCACAAGCAAAACAAATTAGCACCCACAAGCCCTTCCGGGTCAATATTGGAGCTAGCATACACGAAACAGCGGCCATCAGTAATGCGAAGAATTGAGAAATAAATTCAGATTTGCTTAAAAATAAATGTAGCATGCTAGAGATTCGGTCTCAAGTCAGTTACAATGTGTGAGCCTCCCCCGAAATGGGGTTTAGCTCATAATGGGTGAAGAAAACAAAATGGAAAAAGAAGAAATACAACCCATAGTAGAAAATCAGCTAAATGACAGAGAAGAAGAGCAGCCAACGCAAAGCAGCAGACGAGCTTCCCCTTTCTGGCGTCAGCTCTCCTCTCGAAAATGGGTATATTCCCTTCCTTGGTCTTTTCGGCTCTCAAATTTTGTCTTCCTTGGGATCTGCGTGTCCGTCGGCTATGGCAACCTTTCTTTTAAATATCGGGTCCCATTTTTAGGGCACCCGACTGGGGATTGTATGAACATAAGTGAATCCCGTGTTTTTGAATTAACTGTACGGCACCCCTGCCCTGATATCTCTATGCTCCAGCTTTTATATGCTTCGACTTGACAATGCTTTGGCGTTTCCTCTCTGGTTCCGCACTTCTTTCTCTTCTCGGCTCCTCCTTAAAAACATGTGCAAAAGAACCACAAATATGAGAGTTTATGCTGTTTTTGGCCAAAGTTCTTAATACTAAGTATGTTTAGCTATGAGTTTGCAATTAAACACTATTTGTGCTAATTATGACCTAAAACCGACACACTTTGACATTTTAATGCACATGTTCACCTAAATAAACACCAGAATAACTCTCTTTTGAAGAGTTATCACATACACAAGCATATAGTTCCTTGTTCTCCTAAGATTTAAGGATTCACTTAATAGTAGTCCAGTGATCATATCCTTGATTGGATTGATACCTACTGACAGTCCCTACTGTATAGCAAATGTCAGGCCTAGTACACAACATGACATACATCAGGCTGCCTACTGTTGAAGTATGGAGAATGTTGCTGAAGCATAGGGAATGCATCTCTTATCCTCAACTTCTTGAGGTGTCTTAGGACATTGTTTCTTAGACAGAGAGATTCCATGTTCGAATGGTAGTAAACCTTTCTTGGAATTCTGCATCGAATATCTGACAAACATTTTTTCGATATAAAATGCCTGAGATAGAGCTAGCATTTTGTTCTTTTGATTCCTTATCATTTGAATCCCAGAACAAACTGAGCGTCTCCCAAATCTTTCATTTGGAATTCAGTGTCTAGGAGCTTCTTAATGTCAGTTAGAAAACCTACATCATTCCCAATGAATAGTATATCATCCACATACAACACCAAGAAAGCTACAGTGTTGTTGATGAGCATCTTGTATATAAAAGGCTCATCAACATTCTGGTCAAAACCATAAGACTTGATTGCGGTATCAAATCTTATAATCCAAGATCGAGATGCTTGTTTTAATCCATAAATGGATCGTTTAAGCTTGCAAACCTTTTGCTATTGACCTTGCTTAATGAACCCTTCTGGTTGAGACGTATAAATACTCTCTTCAAGATTACCATTTAGAAAAGTAGTCTTGACATCCATTTGCCGAATTTGATAGTCATAAAATGTGGCAATGGACAAGAGTATTCTTATAGACTTTAGCATGACAACCGGGGAGAACGTTTCCTCACAGTCCACCCCTTCCTTTTGGATGTAACCTTTTGCCACGAGTCTAGCCTTAAAGGTCTGTACCTTTCTTTCAACATCTTATTTTCTCTTGTAGATCCACTTACAACCTATAGGTTGGACCACATCAGGTTGATCTACAAGGTCTCCGACAGAATTGAAGTACATAGACACCATTTCATGGTCCATAGCTTTGATCTATTTTGTCCTTATCAACATCTTTCATTTCCTTTTTGTATGTCAATGGATCCTCAATGCCATCATCAGGTATGACCACCTGAGTTTCTATTAAACCCACCTAACGATCAGGTTGTGACACAATCCTCCCACTACGTCGAGGCACTCTCAACTCTTGAGATGGATGTGACTGACGTGATGTACTAGCGCCATCAACAAGTCTTGTTGAAGAGCTAGCTTTATCAACAACTCTTGTCGATGTATTTGTAGCTTCATTGGAAATCTCATTTAACACAACCTTGCTTTGTGGTTTTATGATCTGTAATGTGGTATTCTTCCATGAAGGTAGTGTTTGTCGATATAAACACTTTGTTTTCTTGTGGATCGAAGAAGAGTCCACCTCTTGTTTCTTTGGGGTAAGCTACGAATAGGCACACTTTTGAACAAGATTCCAGTTTCTTCGGGTTTGTCACTAACACATGTGCTGGACATCCCCAAATTCTGAAGTGATGTAAACTAGATTTATGCCCCATCCATAGTTCAAAAGGTGTTTCAGAAACACTTTTTGATGGAACTATATTCAAAATGTATACTGCAGTCTCTACTGCATAACCCAAAAATGAGGCAGGAAATTGAGCATAGCTCATCATAGATCGAACCATGTCTTATAGGGTTCTATTTCTCCTTTCTGATACACCATTCTGTTTAGGTGTACCAAGTGCTGAGAGTTGGGATGTAATTCCATGTTCTATCATATAGTCTTGGAATCTTAAGTCCATATACTCTCCACCTCGATCAGATCGAAGTGTCTTCATCGTCTTACCTAATTGGTTTTCAACTTCAGTCTTGTACTCCTTAAACTTTTCAAACGCTTCAGACTTATGTTGCATTAGGTAGAGATATTCATACCTTGAATAATCATCTATGAAAGAGATGAAATACTCATACCCTCATCTGGCTTTAACATTTATCGGACCACAAAGATCTAAATGTAGTGGTTCCAAGGGTTCTTTGGCTCTGTAACATTTTCCAGTAAAAGGTCTTTTAGTCATCTTACCTTCAAGACAAGATTCACATGGAGGTAAGGAATCATCTTCTAACTTGCTTAGAAGTCCATTCTTAACCAATCTCTCAATCCTATTGAGATTTATGTGACCTAATCTTAAGTGCTTGGAGAAGTTCTTTGCATTTTCTGTTGAGTTTTAGCATTTTTAAACAACTCTATATTTAAAATTACTGTAGTTATGGTTGGTCTTAACACATATAAGTTGTTTTTTAGTTTTGCATAACAAATGTTAACACCATTTTGTGAAATGAACACTTCATTTAATGAAAAGGAATTAACATAACATTGTTCCAGTAGACAAGAAATTGCAATTCACTTCTGTACACAACAGAAGACGATTAGAAACTTGCACTTCAAACATCCAGCCCTATGCCTCAACTCCTTACTTTAATCAGTAACGCTAAAGCTTACATACTCTGCTATAATACTTCAACTGGAGCAAAGAAAGGAAAGCAGCTTAATTTTGTTCACACTCTGGAAGATGTTATTTTCTGCCCAACTCTAACTTCCTTCTAAAAGAAGGTGTCTAAAAAAGGAAGCATAGGTCCCTACCTCAAGCTTAACTTCTCCTAGAGATTTCTTTCTCAAACCCCTGCCATTAGCCTAACCCTTTAACCTTTACATTACCAACTTGGGCTTCTTTAGCCATGGGCTACTAACCCTTCATAATCCTGCATCCTCTTTATGCTTTGGATGCTAGTTATCAGCCGCTCATTTATTGATGCCCTTTTTTTTTCAATAAGACTAAATTAGAGGATTATAAAGATTCATGGTTATATACAAATTAGCTTTAGAATATAAGAACTGAAGGTTCACTTCCCCAAACTTAAAATAATGCATTGTCTTCAATGCAGCTAAGGACGACTAGAATATAAAGCTTCAACACGCCCCAAAACTTAAACGAGGTTGTGAGAAGAAATATTAGATTTCTCGCTAAGAGGATAGGTACAGTAGGTATGGCTAATGTTAAAATCTAAAGGGGTCTATAAGAGGTACAGGCTAGCTATACAAAGATAAAGTCGGTGCTGGATAGATGGCCATTGAAATTTCTCCCTAAGGTCAGCTACTTGGGGCTAGTACTACTATGAGGATGCTAGGGCATGGGCAGGCAAGCATGAACCAGAGAGTGCATAGAAGAAAGTTAGCAAACATTTAAAAGCTCCAGCATCAACAGAAATAACTGTGCACTTGCAGGCTCTAGCATGAAGACTATCCACAAAGGGCAAGGTAAGAGGCAGATGTTGAGGACACAAGATTGCTAAAGCTAGACTAAAAACTAAAGATAATAACATTGGGGGGGGGGGAGGGGGGTTCAGTTGTGAAAGCAAAAAGGAAGGGCACTCCCTTTTCGCGATTCAGGTAGAGCTTTCTTCTATATCTCCTCTCCCTCTGAAAAGTTGCCCATGGGCCGATATTCCTCTTCAGAGCTGCCAGATTGCTCCAGCAAAATATTCAATCTAGCAATGGCAATAGCCAATGTGGATGGGGCCTTCATTTTTAAACGCTCCAACGCTGCAAGGATGCTGACTTTCCTTTTCTTTGCTTGTTGGGCGAATGCAGATTGCGCCTCCTCTGTATGTGTCAGCTGCTTTTGGATCTTTACAAATTGTGCCATCATTTCATTGATGGCCGTTGTCGGTAGAGTTCCACGTCTGGTTGGGTCTTGGAGCATCAAACGCTCCAGCGTAGTTTTGTCAATCACCAGTTTGTCCATAATTGGCTCCTCATCCTCCAAGACAAGAACATCTCGGCGCGAGCATAACTCGGTGATGAGGCTAGGGAATAAAGGGTGGCCCGTTTTATTTTGAAGCGCACTGATCGATCTCTTTATGGATGAGCTGCCCCACATCGATTGAGCGTCCTTCCAAAATGCACACCAACAACAGGACTCTGTCCTTTGTAACAAACGAGTCATGTGTGGTAGGCATGACTCGGCTCTTAACAAAGTAGAGCCAAACGTTGGCCTCTATCATGAGCTGGCCAGACTTAAGAGAGTGGACGCCTTTGTTAGTTCTCTGCCAAGAGTCGCTTTCAACCCCTACCAGTTGTAAGGCGTGGTCTAGCTCACGGATGGAGGGCTTATGGACTTGCTCATTAAAATCTGCGTGTGGGCTATTGGGAAGCTTCAAAATCTTGTTGATGCACTCTGGTGACCAGTTCAGCTTGACCCTCACACAACTGTGCGGCTCATCCGATCTGGATCAAAGTTTGAGTAAAACTCTCGAACTAGCACAGGAATGATACAACTTTGGAGGCGCCCGGTTGATTGATCTCTGTTTTTTTTAATAACATCATTCCATCCAAGGGGGCGCACAGAAATGCTCTCACTGTATCCTCTTCGCTCCTTCCTAGCTTGATGAATGGCGGCATTTCCTCCGACTTAAATCCTTTCTCCACATACAGATCCCTGGCTTTGATAGCCCTGTAGTTGGACCTAGTTGTTGTGTCCACAAACCGCTAGAAGGTCGCTTGGTACGAGGGCACTATGTTGATCTTTTTGACGGAGTTGAACGGCGGCAACACCTGCAAAAGAGAGGGAGTACCACTACGCCGCTTCCTTTCGGATGGGGAAGCGGACTATACCGATTTCTTTTTCGTGGGTGGGGATGGAGATACGCTCAGGGCCTTCAATTTCTTTGCAGGGTTGGGGCTAGGTAATAAAAAAGATGGGCGCTCACTCTTTTGAGTTCGCAAAGCAGGGCCAGAGGTAGAGCTGCCTTTGGGCACTACCGAAGGGTGGATTTCTTCAACTATGATGGGAGCGAAGGAGTTAGAGATGGGTGTTGGGTCGGCGGAGTTGGTTGTGAGCGCTGTTTGGGTTAAAGATGGGGGCAGATTTTTTAGAGAGGAGGGCAATTTAGTAGTCGGAGCGGCGGGAATGGCGGTTGATTTTATGGGGTTGAGCACGGGAGGGTTTTCGACAAGATGAGGGGGGATGCTCTAATCGGGCTTGTGTGAGAGAAGCTTTGGGGTCAGGGGGACGTACTTGAAGGTTAGCAACATGATGGATAATATACATACATGCGTAGCGGAGGTGAGCAAGAATCGAAATAACAATCTAGATGCATAATACAACCTAGGATTAAACATGCATGATCATACATTATGATGCTTAGAGATAAGTAGAGAAAAATACAAACCTTTGTAGCTTTTCAAAAATCTTCAAATAGCTCCAATGAAGGACCACCAAGAGATCTTCCTAGCTATTCTCAAGGCTTGGAATAGAGTGGTGAGACTTTTTTTAGAGAAGGAAAAATTTAGAGAAAAGTGGAGCTAAAAAGAGTTATGTAAGCTTTTTTTTTTTTTTGAAAAAAAAGCCAAAGGTTCCAAGCCCTTTAATGTTTGAATAATGGCCTTCTTAAATAAGCAAATTATATGCAACTCTTGCATGTCAAAGTTCACCAAAAGCTTACAACACATATTCCACTTATGCATGGCATGGCTAAGTGTCAAAATGCATGTCTAAGTTCACCAAAACTTTACAACACACATTCCACTCATGCATGGCATGGCTAAGTGTCAAAATGCATGTCTAAGTTCACCAAAAGCTTACAACACACATTCCACTTATGCATGCATGGCTAAGTGTCAAAACGTGGATTTTTGAGATTATTTAAATGTTCCACTCAACAAGTTAGTGGAATTTTCCACCAACTTGGTTAAAAACATTATTTTAATCTACTTTAGTCAACCTTTGACTATCTCTGGTCAAAGTCAACTATTTGACTTTTTCCAAAATCCGATGTTTGATGAAATCCATGCCTCCGATTATGAATCCACATTCATAATTTTAATATTTAAATCCTATTTAAATATTTTGTCCAAATTTCTCAAATTGATATCATATATCAATTACTTAATCATATCTCATATGATTAACATAATTCGTACGATTCGAATTATTCCTTCAAAATATTCCAAGTTTATTCCTATATGAGCTAGCTAGGGGATCTTATGGACCTACAGATTATGAGCTCCAACGATCCGAGATTAACCGGTTAAACTCTTTAACCTAGTTAACCAACATTCGTTAACTACCGGGTCACTCCACTAAAGCCCGTAGCTGCACTCTCTTCACTGTAGATATATTATGTCCATTTGATATAACCATGATCGGTAAGTCGACCCTTCACAAGTTGTTCGTAATTACAGCTAGGTCAAAATACCGCTTTACCCATGTAATTACCTCTTCTTTCTTAAGTCCCATTGATCCTCTAATGAACAATGATTTGTAGTCCAACTATAAAATCAAAAATCCTCTCAAACCTTTTGATGAGGGTGGTGCCTATTGTTCAAGACTTGGATTCAGCCCTTAAGAGAACAACCTTTCTACTATCCTAAAATTGGGTAGAAGTGAATTCCTTCTTGCACCCTATGTCCCTAGCTATCTACCGGGCCTTACCCCTGAAATGGGAGGCTTATTGAGCCAGCGCTGTTGAGCCGCTCTCACCCATGCAGATCTAAGGGTAATCCCGAGTAAACAGAAGTTCATAATTAGCTCAGGATTAAGATCGAGTTACCTAGGCCATCAAAGTCGAGATAGTCAGTTTCAAACAGTAAAAGGTGTTATAAAGTAAAAGTGACTATCTCATGGTCCGGTCTTATGCAAACTCTTTGCACGGGACACCCCCACTCGCATGTCTTCACATGAACGAATTAGGATCACATCGTTTGTACTAGCTACAAAGTGGGCCGCATCCATAGTGTCCCCAGAATAAGGCGCCCAACCTTATTCCTATACTATAGACCATTTAGACTGTTAACTCAAACTTGATCCATATTTATGTCTCTTACATAGAGTTTGAGTCTCAGTTAATAGTCTAGGATCCTTTATTTTATTGGATTTAGATCTAGTAAGAACATTTTATTGGATCAATAACTACTTATTGATTAAAACCTTCAATAACAACTTTATTGAAAGATAAAAGTATATCTGGCATTTTCAAACTATGAGTTTCAGGACATAAAACCCAACACAACAGACAAAGGCGGCGGCGGAAGTTCTGAATCAGCAGGGCCTGCTCGGAGTTGATGGGAGTTTGTTGTGCTGAACTTCACTTGTCTGAAGCGTAAGGTGGCAGAATCATTTCACAGGCTTCTTAAAACTCTAGCTAGACCCGTCGCTAGCAAAGAGCTGCATCACCAACGCCCTCTTCCTGTTTGCCTTGTGCTTGATCCGGGGCATGTGGGGTTAGGGTTCTCTTTGATCGCAAGGAGAGAGGAAGGAATTTGGGGAAGCTTAAGGATGAAGAGGAGACGATTATAGAACGAAGTTGGGGGAAGGTGTTGTGGGCGTGGGTCTTAAAAAGGAAAATAGATTTAGCATTAATAGAAAAATCTCCCCCACAATTTTATTTCCCAATTTTTAAAATCCCTCATAAAATCATTAACTCCCCAGATCTTTTCAATCCTCTTTATCTTCCCCAAAATTGTAATAATAACTAACCTCTCTCCTCAATTTAATTAGCTGAATTTTGCTTTAATATCACCCTGCATGTATGCCACGCTTCAACGCTCTTTCTTCATCAGCGATATCACTCCCATCATATTGCTACCCACCTTTGCTTGTAAACCACTATCTGCCTCATTGAAACCTTATCCCTTTGCAAAATAAAATTAACTAAATTCAATTGCAAGAATTAAAAGCAAAAAAACGAAGTATCGAGAAACTTAAAATTAAAGTGTGGGAGCAATAAAATGATCTGCCATTGAATCCTGCTCCGTTTATTCCTTCATTGATCATCCTCAATCTACTGGGAAGTGGTGAGATCCGACAACTCTCATCACGTTCTCGCCATAGATTGCTTCAACCTTTGACCGTTTACTATGAATTTTCTTCCTGAATCAATTTCCTGCACCTTAATAGCTCCATGAGGGAATACGTATGAAACCAAAAATGAGCCTGGCCATCTGGACTTGAGCTTTCCTGGTAAGGGCTTCAATCTCGAATTGTAGAGCAACACTTACTGGCCTTTTTCAAAATGTTGTGGCTGGATTCGTGCGTCATGTCATCGCTTTGTCTTTTCCTTATATATTTTTGCATTTTTCGTACACATCTCGCCTAAACTCCTTGAGCTCCAGCAATTGCAAGCGACATAAGTCCCCTGCTACAGCATGATCTAAATTAACTTCTTGAGGGCCCAAAATGCCTTATGCTCCAGCTTCGATGGGAGGTGGCATGGTTTCCTAAAGATCGGTTTGTAAGGAGAAGTATCCAGAGGTGTTATAAACGCTGCACGGTAGGCCCATAAAGCATCATCTAGCTTCATTGCCTAATCTCTCCTGTTAGTGCTGACTACCTTATAAAAAATACTCTTTATCTCTCTATTGGATATCCTAGCTTGCCCATTCGATTGGGGATGGTAAGATATGGATACCTTGTGTCTAATGTTGTATTTGGCCAGGAGCGATGCTACAGCTTTGTTAATAAAGTGGGAGCCTTCGTCACTGATCACGACTTTGGGAGTGTCAAATCTTATTAATATGTTCTTATGTAAGAACTTGGTAACCACCTTTGCATCAATGCTAGGGCAAGCTACTGTCTCAACCATTTTGGCACGTAGTCAACTACTAAAAAAATGAAAAGATGTCCATTGGAAGGAGGGAAGGGTCCCATAAAATCCATGCCCCAGACATCGAAGAGCTCCACCTCTAGGATGTATGTGAGCTGCATTTCTGATCTCTTGGAAATGTTTCCAACCCTCTGACATGCGTTACAGTGCTGGACTAACTTGTATGCATCCTTGAAGATCGTGTGCCAAAAGTATCCGCTTTGGAAGACTTGTGCAGTGCATTGCCCTCCAAAGTGCCCACTATAAGGTGCATAATGGAATTTGGTTAACACTTGGTCTGCTTCAGCATTGGCAATACACTTCCTTATCATCTTATCTTGGAAAATCCTATAAAGGAATGGATCATCCCAAAGATAGAATTTGCTCTCATGCAGAAACTTCTTCAGCTGTTGTTTGTTCAGATCTGATGGTAATATCCCACTAGCGATGTAGTTAGCCATATCAACAAACCATGGCTCATCCTCCTCCTCATTCAAAACCTTGATTGTTAATAATTGCTCATCCGGAAATGTTCATCTAATTTCTGTTTCTTCATTGGAGCTTCCTATATCCGTCAACCTAGATAAGTGGTCAGAAACCAAATTTTTCGTTCCCTTTTTGTCCTTGATCTATATATCCAACTCTTGCAACAACAAAATCCAGCAAATCAACCGTGGTTTGGTGTCCTTCTTTGTCAGCAAATATTTCAATGCTGCGAACACCACTATTAATAACTTCTTTTCCGTTGTGGTGTAATTTATCTATGCTTTTATCAGAGTTTTGCTGGCATAATAGATCGGATGCAACAACTTTCCTCTGCGTTGAGCAAGGACTGCTCCTACAACATAGTCGCTAGCATCGCACATCAATTCAAAAGGATGCGTCCAATCTTATGTGGTTATTATCGGCCCATGGGTGAGAGCATATTTTAGCGTGATGAAAGCCTGCAAACAATCAGATGTGAAGTTAAACTCTTTATCATTCTCAAGAAAAAAACAAAGAGGTTTAAAGATTTTCGAAAAATCCTTGATAAATCTACGATAGATCCCGGCGTACCCCAAGAAAATTTGAGTGCCTTTGACATTCATAGGTGAGGGCAACTTCTCTATTAGCTCGATCTTCGCCTTGTCCACTTTGATGCCCTTGCTGGAGACCCTGTGCCCTAGCACAATTCCCTCTTCTACCATGAAGTGGCACTTCTCCCAATTCAAAACTAAATTTGTTCATTCACATCTTTGCAACACCTTCATCAGATTTTCCAAGCACACTGTAAATGACTTTCCAAACACCAAAAAATCTTCCATGAACATTTCGACCACTGATTCCACCAAGTCAAAGAGGATGGCCATCATGTAGCTTTGGAAGGTGGCTGGGGCATTGCAAAGCCCGAATGGCATTTGTCTGAAGGCAAGTGTTCCATAGGGGCATGTAAATGTCGTCTTCTGCTGATCTTGAGGGGATATTGTAATCTGATTATACCCATTGTATCCATCTAAAAGTAGTATTCCTGGCCTGCTAGCCTATCTAGCATTTCTCGTGGTCCTTCTTGGTGGCTTTGTTCAGCTTGCGGTAGTACATGCATATGCGCCACCCCCTCATTGTCCTAGTGGGGATCAACTAATATTCTTTACATTTTCAACTATAGTCATGCCTCCTTTCTTAGGCACACACTGCACCGGACTTACCCACTCACTGTCTGAAATGGGGTATATGATGTCTGCATCTAACCACTTGACAATCTCCTTCTTCGCTACTTCCTTCATTGTTGGGTTAAGCCGACGCTGGGGCTCGATGGAGTTCTTGCTTTCTTCCTCCAACACGATCTTATGCATACAAAATATTTCTCGGGATGGTCTCGGGTGAGATCACTCCGATAAATGTAAAAGTGCTTTAATGCTCGAGGTACCACGAGAAAGAAATCATCCCGAAAGTGAAACCCGCGCCAAAAACTTCAAATCCCTAACCAATTTCACCCGAAATCAAAAAAGAGCTCACCTCCCACCACCTCAAACCACTATTTACAGAAATCAGTCAATATAACAGAGAATCCACGTTTGTTAAACCCTAAAAGCTACTTCTCATGTTTACGATGGGAAACAACAAATCAACCAAGGCAAACAACAGTTCAACGTATAAATTAATAGAAATCCCTTACTAAAAGAATAAAATTGGGGAAATTTTTTACATCGATTTCACCGATGAGACGCGAAAAGCCAAGATTTTGAGACACACAACTGAAGGACATGTGGGTTTTAAGCATGAACAAAATGGGAAGAAAGAAACCGAATAAGAAGAAGAAAAACGAGAAATTGACTCAAATGGCCTAGCAAAGTTTTCACTTTGTTCAAATAACATACTCCTCGAAAATTGTTTTTCTAACCCAAAACAGCTTTTTTCTGATATGTCAGTACAGATGAAAATACAAAATTGTCCTTAATATAATTAAAAAACTTAAGTTCGAAATAGAAAAACTAGACTAAATCTCGAGTGAGATCGAAGCCAACTCACCCGAATTTTGTGAAATTCAACCGAAATTGTTGGTTAATGGACAATTTTTTTATAACTTAGGAGATCTTATACAATTTAAATTAATATATACTAATTGTCAACATAAACTTATCTATGTCTGGGTAGTGTGAATGTTAAGCAAAGCCACATTTTTGTTACTTGAAGCACATAGAATATCAATATATTATAAAAGTTGACTTCATCCGAAATACATCACAAAATATAGAAACTCGCCCGTGAATCAATTATTTCGGGCAAATTTTACAACTCGGGCGAGTTTTCTTGGAACTCGTCCGAGTTTTCCATTAATCTCTGACAAGTTTTCTTCAAACTCGCCCGAGTTTTACTTGAATCTTGGGCGAGTTTGTATGAATCTCGAGTGAGATTTATGAATTTTGGGCGATATTTATGCAATTCCGAGTGAGATTCAAGGCCAGTGATAATTTAATTTCAACGACTCCAAACTTTAAAAAAAAATCAAGGAGTCCAGATTTATGCGGATTGAAATCCAAGATTTAGTTTTGTTTTGATTTTAACAAATAGTAGACTCTCTGACTTCGTCAGAACAGTACACCAGTTTCCATTTTTTGTAACACTGAATCTCTCTTTCATTGTTATAACAAAAACTCAAGAAATTTGAAACAAAGCAATAAAAAAATATAAAGGTGAAAGAAATAGGAAACAAAACGAAAGGGTATTTTGTATTTCCAAAATTGAATGCCAAAACGACTTTCACATAGAAGAAGAGCTTTCGGTGTTTCAAGCGCTTTTGGTGTTCAAGAAAATAGAGGAGAAATGTGGAAAATGGGGATGAAAAACCAAAAAGGAGAAGAAGAGAAAGAGGCGGAAACCGGGAGGGAGAAATTTTTTTGACTTCAGAGTACAAATGCAATTTCAATTATTTTTAAATTAATTAAAATAATCAATAGATTAGAAAAAAAAAACAATTTTGGAGGGATGGATTAATTGAGCAAAATGAAAACCAACTGAGTCATTTGGGGGAAATTGACACAAATGACCCAGCAAAGTTTTTACTTTGCTCAAATAACCTACCCCTCAAAAATTGTTTTTCCTAACCACAAACAGCTTTTTATGACAATTCGGTGGAAGTAAATGTACTAAATTACCCCTCATTTTATATTCATTACAGCATTAAAGAAGCCCCAGACCTCGGGCAAGTTCAAAGAAAACTCGCCCAAATTTTTCTCAGAATTTGTTCACAGACGAGTTTTTTTACTTTAGGTATCTCAAATAAGTTTAAAATTGAATTTATAATTTTAATTGTCATTCTCACTAGTAAACTAACATCTGGCCCAGTGGCTTCAGACCCCACTTTTTTTTAATTGAACCTCAGCACAAGCAGATATCAACATGATATACAAAAGCATATATATATCGAAAACGTTACCTAAAAAACAACCCAAGTCATGGAAACTCGTCCGTGAACCGATGTTTTCGGGTGAATTTCATAACTCGGGTGAGTTCGAACGCCCGAGTTTTGGCCTCTCATTTTGGCCCTTGGATAATTTATCGAGAAACTTTCTCGAGCGAGATCATGCCCGAGAAATAAGACAGAAGTCTTGCCCGAGTTTAAGCCTCTTATATATATATATAGAGCAAGTACCAAAAATGTACTTTTTATAGATTGATTCTTATGCGCCAATGTGGAGCTTCTTATTATAGAAAAAACGACCCATAAAATATACCATGGTCCGGTAAAAAGGGATAAAACATAAAAGAAAAAAAGGCAAATATCAAAAATCAAAGTAGGAATTAAAAATTTATTCGTTGGAACACGATTCAAATGTATATACCACCATGAAGATAACACTCTAAGTCAAATTCGGGGTGACATTGAAATTTCGAAAGCACATACACAAGTTCCAAACTAAATTAGGAGTGGTGTTGGTAGAGTGGGATGATAACTGAATGAACAAGTCACTAAGTTAGGTAATGCTCCCACTATCGCTAAGGGTCAGCCCTCAACGAACCAAAATTTTCTCTTCGCCTCAATTTCTTGGGGAGATTCCCCTCTTCAATGGTTGTTGTATGATTTTTGCCATTTTTCCTCTCATTCTCTTCGTGGCCCTCGTCGTCCACTTTCTTGACTGTTTTGTGTTCTTTTTATGTATATGCCTTTAGGGTTTGGTGCTTCACTCTTTATACCATTCAAACTTGCTCTCACTACTGCTCCAATATTACTTGGCGCATATGCACTTATAAAAAACTATTGGTACAATGTTTCAACAAAAACCTAACAATTTCTCTTAATATGCATGAACCTCACAGAACATTATAAGTTCTAGAAATATTTTGTTTACACTAACTTATTTCATAAAAACACTTCTTTTCTTTGGAAGATAATGGGCTAAAATAGAGAAATAAATAGCTCTTTCAAAGAGTTATCAGAGCCCTCGAGCAGAGGTGGAGGCAAAATTGGCCACCTCCAACGACAAAGTCGAGTAGACCTTACTGAGGTCTCGACATTGGAAGAGGTGAGGTTGAAACTCCTATGCCTTACTGATTGAGTAAACCTTATTGAGAACTTGGTCGGGGCATATGTAATAATGACCACCTCAACCAAATCGACACGCATAGAAGCAGAGGCACACCTATGGATAAGACTTGATGAACCAGAGAAGGAGATGCCTGAGACCACAAATCAGGGCCCAAGCGTAGCCTTGGATTTGAGAAAGTCGAGCAAACCTCAAGCCTCGACACCAAGTGGCCAAGACGACCCCCGAACCTCAGAGTCCAATAGGCCGACCGACCTTGAGTTTTGAGAAAGGACGAACCTTGGGGTAATAATGAAGCTAAGTCGACCACTTGAGTCCCTAGGCCAGAACGAGGACGGGCATTGCTTAGAAAATGGAAGGCCTAAAGGCTTGGGGACATTTTATAAACAAAATCTATGCCCAAAACGTGACTTGAGGAGGTTACAAGGGCATCATGCAATTCAAACCAAGGTGCGTGAGCTTGAGGCCTAAAGCGTCCAACTCGACTTGTCATGCATCAAGTCTAACACTATGATCTCAATGCACCGAACTCGTGAAAAAAAAATGTGAAAAGTTGTGCCAGCGCTTGAGGCAAGAGGCAAGAAGCCTGCGCGCCTCGGGTCACGCATTAGACCTTGATATTAAAATAAAAAGCCACTCAGCGGATCTGATACCCTTAAAATAAATTGAAAATTGAATATAACAAGTTTTGTGTATCTGCACTAAAATCCTTGGACCAAAGGCCTCCCTCTTTCTTTTATATATATGTCATAAAAATACATATATAAATATATACAGGTTCTAATGCCCAAGCTTAAGATCAATTAGAGGCATGTGTTGATGTCCGAGGTCATGTATATATGTACATGTGATGTTTCTACATAGCAGTATCAAATTACCTCCTCAAATTTTCAGAAAACCAAAGTTATGAAAGCGATATGAGTCGAGTCGTCTGTGTCAAATTGCGAACCACCCAACAAGATCAGACTTGAGCTGACCCAAACTCGGTCGAGCCGATCCATCCCAAACCGACCCAAGGAGACTCTTTAGAGGAGAGATCCTAGACGCAAGGTATGCTCTTACAACTCTACTCTTGTTACTCTCAAGGGTGTTCAACGAAACTCAAGAAATATTTTATGTAATTTAACAAAAATAAAATAAAAATCACTTAGGATTTAGGAAGTTAATCCAAACATATTCTAAATTTCACTAAATTATTTTAATAATAAGAATAATGACTTGTTGAAATAAAATTAACTTCAATATTGGATTTTTGCAATATCGTTATTGTTTCCTAATGGTATATATCGACCATAATTCAATGTTAAGATAAGCAAAGGATTTAAACGGGGTGAAAACCATGAAACGAAAAGAAAGATGAACTTTTTTTTTTTTTTGTCTTTTTTTGGGCATATTAGAGATATGGCCAATGTAAGGGTAATTGAATGTTGTAGAATAAAAGAAAATAGTTTTCAGCAGTTTAGAAATGCTGTTGTTCCCAGAAAGAGGAGGTAATTTATATCAACATTACTTTACTTGCTGAAAACCAACTTTTCTATTATCTACAATATAACAAACTGTTGAAGAAAATTTGGGATTTAACCCATTTTATTTCATCCCCATCCCCTCCTCCACTTTCTCCCTTTGGAAGGATATATAAAACTTCCTGATTTACCATTGAAAACCTTCTCGTCTCTTCTCTTCTCTTCTTCTCTTTTTATTCTTTCTTTCTTCATCAGAAGCTTGTGTTTTATATGTATGCATTTGCAGCTTCGACTCGAGCCCAGATGCTGATGTAACCACCACTTTCACCTTTCTTCTTTCCAAGTCGAATGAATGACTCAACTCATCTCGTCTCGGCCTCACATGAGGTTGAGGTCCCTTTCATTCTCGACCACAGACGAGACTGTAGTATCAGAGGCAGTGTCGTCTATACTCAAGTTCAAAACTTCCCCGCAGAGGGAGGAGCTCTCGTCTTCACCATTGATGGATGATGTCGTCGACCTATCCGTGATTGTACTTGCTGTGGCAGGAGAAGGAGAGGCATCCAGTTCTTCAACAGGCTGCTGGAGGCTCCAGTACATAATGCTGGCAGTTAATGTCAGGATCATTTTTGGATTCACCTGCCAGCCACAACATAAAAGAAAACACAAATAAATGGCCATTTCAGCCGAAACGGAAACGCCTGCTACTTACGACCTTCAACCAAGTATTCGACCCTTATTGAATAAGAACCAACCCACCCATCCACATTTTAATCAAATCAAAGTTGGATCTAACCTCTATTATGTCATCAGGTAACAAGAAAATGGAGCACCCCAACTTTCGTGCAACGCTGATAATATATGTAGCATTTAACCTCTTTTCGTCGTCTGTTGTTCAGAGCAGAAACAGAAACAGAGTAAGGAATCACACACAGAGTAATTATTCTTTAATATTAAGGAGAACACATGTAACAATGAAATATACCAGTTTCACCCTTGGTAACAAGGTTCCAGTTCACCACTCTAGGCTCCACAGCACTCAGAAGATCAAGGAAGAATATTCCATTGGACAAACTCTTATCCTGAAGAGAGAAATGTCCAAATCACAAACAAAATCCCACATATTATTCACTTTTGAATGAAATAAAAAGTGATGTGTTTCAGTTTCTTTATACCCGAAAACTGTCGATTTGAGAAGATCTTCCAGTGCCCTTCACTTTGGAGTTTGCCCACTTTAGGATGTCGCCATCTGTCATCTCTTTTCCGTGGGAGAAAGATCTTAGATTCTTTAAAAGTTGAAGAATATTGAACCTCATTAACTGCCACAGGAAAGCTGAATGCACCGCAACAAAATATTATCAAAAAGAAGCAGTAGAATGAAGGAATAAGGAAACGATATTTTATGTTTCGGAACATCAAAATTCCAATGGGAGAGAATATGATTACCAAGGATGAGCTTCTTGTTTCCTTGTACAATATCATTTCCAGCCACATTAACCAATGAAAATTTCAGCTGCTTCCCAATCCGAACCACTTGATTGCAATTTTCAACTTTTTTAAAAGGCATCTTGATAGGAGGTTTCGATGCATGCTTCCAGTTAACTGACCCTGGAGAAACTTTGTCGACCACTTCTAAAAGTACCCATCTGCATAGCATAATATTGTAAAACCATATTATTAGCAAGAGAAAGCAGCAGTAACTAACACAATTTTGTAGACTTTTTTCTCCAACTCTAAACTGGCGGATTAGCCCCCATGACATGGCTTACCCATTTCTGACATCCTCAAATACATTGTTAACAAAAGAAGCAATCCCAAGACTGTTAATCCAGAGCCGAAAGCATCTTTCTTCTCTACAAGTTAGCACATCATCCGTCATCATCTCCGCATATGATACCTTCTTTCCATCTATTGATAAACCACTCCTGCACGAAAAATTCAACAAACCTTCTCATCAAATTTGTAGCAAATATACAAGGGGATGGGATGGGGTTGTCAAAATTATATCTAGTTATTGTTTTGTCGAGCCCGGGCGAAAAAGCACAAGGTTCATTGAGGTAAAGCTCAAAATATATAGAATATAAATCAATGAACACAAAAATGCAAATTACTTTATCTTTGATCATTATATGCAAAAATGAAACCCAAGTTCCAAGGGAGAGAGAGAAAATGACGAAGAAACAAAGACTTGGCTTTTTTTCTCTTTCATTACATCTTATATTCTATATAATACATGTTATGCTTTATATAAAAAATCATTTAATTATTTGTTTAAAAAAACAAAAAGTAACAGTAATCACCATATTCTTCTAAATTCTATCAAGTAACATCTATAGATGTCTGGATCTTAGAGAAAGTAATAAAGGAAATAAAATCCTGGGAGCAGCCAAACATTGAATGAAATATAAAAGATACTAAAACTTTACCGTTGGTGAAATATTTGTGCCATAAAAGCAAGATTCAAATTGGATGAACCCTCGACAATATCTTTTGGAGTCAAGTATCGTTTGCAATCCATTCGTTCGGCATGATCAAGTACAAGTTTCGCCCTTTCATTACGATCCTTAGTAGCCAATGTGGATGGATTACAGAATTCAGGGGCAAGAACATTTAGCAGGTAAGCATAAGCCTCTCCATCCTGCATGCATATGATACCAAAAAAACGTTTAAAGGGACTAATTCAGGAAGATAGGTAAGTGAAGAGCATGGGAAAACTAAGATACCAATCACTAGATTACATACGATTCCAAGTTTTCATATCTATAAAAAATAAAACTGTAACGAAAAAAAATTTAAGAAATAGGAGGCTAGAAAATAATTGAAACTGAGAATAATTCCATTATTTCAGTTCCAACTCTCAGCTACTTTCTTAGGGTGTGTTTGGAAGTGATTTTGACATGCATTTTGCCATTGCCAAAATCACTTCTATTTCCATAGATCATATTTGGCAAATTAAAAAATTGACTTTAGGAAACCATAAAATCACTTAAAATTGATTTTTAAGGCATCACTTGGATGGTGATTTTGGAAAATCAATTATTCTTAAATCTCTTTTTTCAAAATCACTCCTTCCACCATCACTCCCAAACACACCCTCCCTTTGACACCCTTTGACAGTTTTAAGAAGTTACTCACGTTCATGGACAAAACCAAAGTATAAAACTACTCCCCTCAATGGCAATGCATATCCGAACTAGTGATATGAGCAGAGCAGCCTAACTACCTTCAGATCAGATGAGAAATTTGAAACAGTTTTCTTGTATCCTGCTTTCTGAAGGTGGAAATTCATCCATTTTAACAGAATCTTCTCTGGAGGTAAATTCATAAGCTCCTCGATATCCTGGAAAGCAAAGCAAACGGCAAACTGTGAGCCTCCAGCACTGATAATTAGGTTTTTACAGTTCACAAGACAAATTTATTACCCCGCCATCCTGAATCAATTCCAAAAGTTGGGGTGTCTTCCTCAGGTTAAGATCAGCCAATAGTTGGATCTGTAGTTTCCATAGCAAGCGAATGAGCAAAACAAGACAAGAGTCATTTAAATAACTTCTGGACCATTAGCTCAAACAATTTTTCATATGTAATGAAGAAACCTTTATAAGTTGCGAAATCAATCCCAAGATCAGATGCGGCTGCAAAAGATGAACTTTCCGTCAAACTTTTTTGGCAAGCATAATACACAAAAGACTAATAAATAGAGGTGCATAATACACCAGAAGACTAATAAATAAAGTTGATAGGCATATAACGTACTCTTCCTTCTACCAAGTCCTGTTCACCAATATTAACCACTGTGCAGCCAATGGCTTTGGCAGAGTTGAGGCAAAGAGTATGGTTTTCATTCCTTTCCCATGGGTTGAGAACTCTTTTCATATTGATAGTTCGTTCGTCTATCGTCCCAGGTACAGCAACATTGATAAGTTTACTGCATGGTCATGGAAATACGTCAGTGCCACTGCAAGAGAATGTCAGCTTCTTTTTAAGTTAGAAAACAGAGCAAGGCAATCCCTACAGAAATACCAGAGAAGAACTCCGTCTTTTGCGAGATCAAACAAATCATTTGAATTTGGGTCTAATGGGAGATAGTTCTTTAGAAATGGATCATCTCGAAGAAAGCCATTGATGTGAGCGACATAGAGTGATTTTTCAGATTCACTGATTGTATGAAGAAGGGTGGTTGTGCTGGCCTTGAGAAATGATGAAGAGTTGTTTGCACCACCCACTTTTTCTGCTGATCGGCCATGCACATCTAAATATGCCTGCATAGTTCACATAATCAACATTAGCTTCGAAATAAATTCTGAAATTTCTTCTTGGATCCGACTAAAATCAAATACAAATCCCCCTCACTTCTAACTTGAGAACAACAAAAATATGAACAAAATTACAACCATTCAAATACTCGTTTCAAAAAATAAAAATAAAATAGACGTGAGCAGAATTGACTTGCCCTGAGAAAGGATTCAAAATCAATCTCATTGCTCAACTGAGGATCTGACTCGCTCAAGATTCCCATGATCTCCTCTTCGCTGTGCAATTCCTTGAACGCCTTTAATTTCACCATTATATGCGGCAAATCTCGGGTTGTCAGTTTGCCATTATGATTCTTTGCTGATGTAAACTAAAACAAATCGTGCATTTAGTCAATGAACATCAAAGGAACATATTCGACGGCAATTGATCGAATATCAAGAAGAATGAGACGGAAAATTCACGAATACTTACTCTTGATTTGAGGCTTCGAAGCTGAACTTGAGTGAACTGACTATGTAGCCATTGGTCAGAAACTAAAACACCTTCAAAGCTTGACATCTCCACAGATCTTAAATGTGGAGACTAACAACCCTGCAGAAGAAACTTCAAATCAAAAAGGTAATCGGACTCGGAGGCACCTTTACGAGAACCATCAACAATTTCTCAATAAGAATAGAAAAAGAAATCAAACCCATTGCAAACAACACGAAACTTGACAATTTTCTCAAAGCGCAAACAGAAGATACAAAAAATAGAGTTGCGCATTGCGGGATGAATAAATCAACCAAACCACCAAAATCAGAACCAGAATCATAACAACGACAAGTCATGACATTCATATTCAACATATTTCTGATAAGAAACACGACGAAAGAATCCAAGTTGATGAAGAAAACACAAAATCGGAGAAGACCCAGAATTGCGTACCGAGGAAGGACCAAAATTGGTAGTGAAAATGGTTGTGGGGGGAATACTTTTGACGTACCAAGAAAAGTTTCAACTAGAAGAGAGAGAGAGAGAAGGGATCAAAATTCCTTGGTGGGAGAGGAATCAGGAATGAAAGGGAGTCATTTGGAGGCGCGAAGAACCCATTCCTGAACACAGGATTGACGATATCTTCTGGCGCCTCTCGAGAATGGGCATAGGGAATTGGGTATGTTTGGAAACTCGCTGTTTCTGTTTTACAACTCACCAAATTTGGGTTACACCTGTTTCTTCGCTTCTCTTCTCTTCTTTCTCCCACGCAAGATTGTCCCAATCTTCATCTCCCTTAAACCGATTTCGCCCAAATTAGTCATTCTCTAATAATAATTACCCTCTCTCTCTCAATGATTAACCGATTAAATATGGTAACAAGATGCAAAATAGGCACATGATCTTTTTGTTTCTGCTCTCTCTCCCCATGTGATTGAGATTTTCTTTAAAATTCATTCTATCCTTTTTCTTAAAAAAAATTAATATTTGGAAAAATGTGTTTTTAGGTTCAATTATAAAAAATAAAAAATAAAAACCATCGAATTGTTTAAAAAATGCTCCATTTTTCTCAAAATATTCAATATTACCCCTAATCTTTCGTAAACATTTCAAAAAATGAGATCATTTTAATAGAAAATTGACATGACTGAATTGAGATGATGTAGTGACCAACGTGGATGTTTGCTGTGACAATTAGCTTACACTACAACAAATACGGTCTTTATTGACCGTTAAAAAAAGTAAGAATCAAATTCATGGTTGATTAGCAATGATGAAATGCATAATCATCCACATTAAAGGTCAAATTTATTATAGTGTTAACTAATTGTTCTAGGCAAACTTCCACGTTGGTTGTCATGTTATTCTATTTCTACAACATCAATTTTCCATCCAAAATGTTTGGGGATGAAAATACCCTGGACACGTGGAGGGCCCCCATTGGTGCTCCAAGATGACTCGTGAGTCATGCCCAGCTCGGACGGTCGAAACCACCACTACTAGCGTTGATAGATGCTAAGTATGGGGGCCGAGGTGAACCTGGCCGAGGTCCGACCTACCGGGAAGTTTGGTGGGGGCCGATGCGAATTACTGACACCAGCGTAATTATCGGGCATAATCGTCGGTCCCGAGATTACCGGGCGTAACCGACGATCCCGAGATTACCGAGCGTAACCGTTGCGAGATTAGCGGGACTACCACCCATAAGTAGAGGACTTCACTCTATGATCAGGTACGATGATTTTTGACCTCGAACTAAACTGGGAATCCGACCTATACTGACTTGATCGTCGGAGTGCTCACCTTTTTGTGCAGGTCCGCCCAAGTGTTCAGATCGGTCCGGAGGCCGAGTTCGAGCCGCAATCAGAAATACACTGTTGTGAATATCCTTGCATAAACACAAAATATCATTGGGTGTTTGCTCAATGGATATTTTTTAAATATTTATGAAAGGTCGAGACTTTTTAATAAATGGCAAAGTTCAAGATTATTATTATTATTATTATTTGTAATTTAGCATTCTTTTTAACTTAAATAAGGAGCATAAATTTAGAGTTATTATTTTTAAGATAATCATACTAAATCTTTAATTAGTTAAGTCTTCGATAAAATATGTTATAGATTATAGTGTAGACTAGAATTTCAAATTTGGAAATTATTAAATGGAGTATGGAGAAAATTGTAACTCTAGATAACACACATTTCATAAAAATGTAATAAAAATATAAAATTATAATGGTATAATTTATTATTGGAGGACAACTTGAACTTAGTTATATTCGATAAAAAAGAGTCGAGTTCAAGTCCCCAGCGTTGTTGTATTGAAAAGTTGAAAAGAAAATTAAAAATTTACTATTGGATATTAAATTTTATGTTTATCTATTATCTCTTTTGACTATTGGGATGTTACATTTAATGGAATATTGGATTTTATCATTTTGAGATAAGATATAACATTTGATAAGTATGTGTGTGTTTTTTTCCCTCTTTCCTTATTCATTTCTACTTCTAAATGCAAATTAATAGATTTCTAGATCAGATAGAAAATAAAGGAATATAATTGAACTATCATTATTTTTTTTAATACGACAAAAAGTTAGATACAAATTAAAACTCACAACTCTTTCAGTGAAGATATATGTTGGATATATGTCTTCAATGGGAGGAGAGTAAAATTTAAAATGTTATAAAGGACTAAAAAGATAGTTTTATTCATTACCATTTTTTTAAGACATTAATTACCATCTAAGTAGTACATAAATAAACTTTAATACAAAGTTAAATTAATATCATCTTACTAAAATATTATATCAATGACAATAGATATCAAACAAAAAAAATTCATAAAATCAGTTTCATTAAAATGATTACCCATCAATGAAAAGAATTAAATACTTATCTAGAAATTATACATCATCGTCCTTAGTTTTTATATTCATAAATATTCGACCAATCTAAAGATAGCTCAACTGTTCAAGGTAGGTCTTCGATCAAAAAGTCGTGAGTTTAAATCCTAATCCTCACCTATTGTACTAAAAAAGTTATCCATAAATAATATCTGTATTCTCAACATTTTGTAAATAATTGTTTAAAAAATATATTGTCCTCAATCCTATTTCAATTGAAAATATCTCACAAGTTGAATGGAAAATTTATTTACCAAGCAAAAAGAAAAAGAAAATAATGAAGAGAGATAGAAAATTGGAACGGAGAAAGGGTGAGAATGTCTTTTGGGAATAAAAATGAGAGTTGCACTTTGCAAACGAAAATGAGAGTGGGCCCAATAGATTTGTTTTGAATCAGAAGGGTGGACCACAAGTTGCTTTCACACCAATACTTGTCAAGCAATGGAAGCAAAGTGGCACTCAAATTCACGAATAAGTTTTTATTAATTATTTAATTTTTAACGTGAAGGCATTTGTTTAAGACTACCCAAACATCATAAAATATTGATGTTTAAGTATTTGCTATATTGAGTCTTAACACTCTTACAAGTTTATAATATAACTTAAATTATATATAAATTTTTATGATTTTATTAAACATTGATCCATGATAGCATACTCTTTATTTTATTTAGAACATACTAACCAAAGACATGATTACCATTAGGGACGCTAGGTTGAATTGTTCTAAAATGATTAATATATTATAACTTTTTTTAGGAAATATCTTGCAACGTCCACATCCGCGTTTCTCAGTTAGATCAATTTTAACCCATGGTTTATTACTTAAATTTAATGATAGTAGTGAAATTAACTTTGCTTTCTACTTGCTTAAAGTCATTGTGAAGATTTTTTAGTTTAACCAGGCCATTAGCTAAAGAAACGAATTTCAAACTTTTGGAAAAGTAATTTAGGTCTTCAACATCCCTTGGCAATCCATCATTTAGGTTTCTAAATTTTGGTGAAAGAGAAATGTTAGGGAAAGAAAGGATTTGAGAGAAAAATTTGTTAAACCCCTCTTGATTTAAGAGGTGAATAAACCTCCATGACATCATCTTTTCTACGGAAAAAAAAATTCTTAAGTTCAATTCTTCCCTTTTAAGCTTAGTCGCGCAGCCCATGAGTGCCCAAATCAAGATAAATTGAGTGCATTAATCGCAGATGACAGACAGAGGGAGAAGTTCCATTCTTACCAATATGCTTCACACATTCAATCTTTCTACTCCCTTACGTGATAGGGATTGTGATAGGGATCTAAAGCCAAGTGCTTACTTCAATTATACCTCTAAATTGAATGAGGTGCGAAAAATATTCAAAAATCAAGTTTTTTGCCCGAACCCAGTATCAATGAGGAAATGAAGGACTTCTAAAATAGGGAGTAACTAAGGGGGATCTTTGCTTAATTAGAAATTTGACCTGGACCTTCTTTCTTCTCGTGTGGAGCATTAAGAAAGTCATTGGCGACACCTTTTCCAGCTAGATAGCGAACAATGACTTAGCAATGAACATTAACAGAAAGCGGTAGGAAAATAGTACCTATCCCTTATGGGAATCGACCCTGTGTCTTTGACATGAAAAGACGATGTCCTAACCACTGGGCAAAAGGGACCAAAAGGAACGACGACGATCGACAACTCGTAGCAGCAATCCATGACGGCGAGCAGACTTGCAGCGGTTTCCCCCTCACCGACGATAACTTGCGACGGTCTAGCTAGATCGATGATGGGCACTCAAAACCCCTGCAACAAAACCGACGAATCTGACGGCGTTCGACGACACTTTTGAACGACCTGAGGTTCGAACTAGCAGCGATGCCCCTCACCTGGTGTGAACGGTGACACGACTCCCTCTACAAACACAAAACTGCGACACCTAGACCTTTAGCAACTAGATTTGCAACCTCGAGCTCAGATTTGCAGCGGTCCATCCTTTTGGCTACTTTTGGCACTGACCCACCTCAAACAAACCTAGATATGTGTTATCCATTTACATTTAATACCATATAGGCAAGCTTGAACCTCATCGACCTTAGATCTGTAGTGTCAGACTCTGTTGGCACTAAACCAACCTTAACCCGAGAGGTTTTACTAAGGTTCAGTAGGTAACAGAGCGTTTACCCTCTTTCAATTTCAATTAAGTGTTCGAATTGGATCCTAACTCAAAACATTATCTCTTTTGTTTTAGGTATCAGTTTAATAGGGTTTCAAATCGTGTTAGGACCCTTTGTAAGCAGACATTACTTGGGGGATGTTTGTTGTATTGTGGTTGTTGTTGCTATTGATATTAATGATGAGTTGTTGTAAATGCATGTTGTTTGTGTGAATAAGTGCATGGTATGAGTATGAAAGCATGTTGGGATATATTCTAGTTTGGCTAGGTTTTAGATTGGTGTCGTGTTTCTGATTGGGTTGTATTTATGGAAGTTATGTTACTCGTTGCGTATGATTAGTTATGTTTAAAGCATGTTGGTGTTGCTGTGGGTATGTTGTAAATGATGAGATGTGAATCCCAAGCAAAAGTAGTAGAACATGTTTTTGAATTCTCGTTTGAGATTTAAAAAATATAGAAGAACTAAAACAGAGGAAAAAAAGGGTTTTTTTAACCTTTGAAGACTTTCTTCACTTAAAACCAAAAAAGACACATCCAATGGATCTTCCTTGCTACATCTCCAGTGAGAACCCAATTTCTGGGAACCAAGATACAAATACAGGGAGAGATTTGAGAGAGAGATTTCGGTTTTGTAGAGCAGGGAAGAATAAGAAGGGAACTGCAAAACTCTTCTGCACTCTAACCCACGTATAAGTACCTTGTGTCAGAATCGAGAAATTCTATGGCTCGAATCTTTAGTATTCTCTTATTTATTACCTATGTCTACTATTTAGGCAGAATACCGTCACCCATTGTTACTAAGAAACTAAAAGAAACCTCAAAAACGGAGGAAAGGGGAGTTATATTTAATTAATAATATAAATTTAATTATTATTTAAAATAATAATTAATTTAATTATTAATCGAATTATTAATTAATTAATTTAAATTTAATTAATAATTAATAATTTAATGAGTAATTAATTAACTAAATATAAATATTAATTAAATAAATAATTAACAATTAATTATTTAACTTTTAATTAAATATCACATATTTAATTAAAACTATATATTTGAATCATATTCAGATGCATCTCTCTTGACATCATCTCTTCTACCGAAAAAAAAAATCTTAAGTTCTCTTCTTCCCTTTTAAGCTGCGCAGCCTGTGAGTGCCCAAATCAAGAAGTGCATTAATCGTAGATGACAGACAGAGTGAGAAGTTCCCTTCTTACCCGTATGCTTCACACATTCAATCTTTCTACTCCGTTACGTGATAGGGCTCTAAAGCCAAGTACTTACTTTAGTTACACCCCTAAATTTAATAAGGTGGGAAAAAAGGTTAAAAAATCTAGTTTTTTCCTGAATCCAATGGCAATGAGGAAATGAAGGACATCTAAAATAAGGAGTAACTAAGGGGGATTTTTGCTTCATTAGAAATTTGACCTGGACCTTCTTTCTTCTCTTGTGGAGCCCTAAGAAAGTCACTAGCGGCACCTTTTCCAGCTAGATAGCAAACGGTCACTTAGCAATGAACATTAACAGAAAGCGGTAGGAAGAGTACCTATCCCTTATGGGAATCGACCCTGTGTCTTTGACATGAAAAGACGATGTCCTAACCACTAGACAAAAGGGACCAAAAAGAGCGACGACCTATGGTGGCTCTCTTCGAACGACGACTCCAACGGTGTCGACGTCCTCGACTTATATGTGACTTAGACCACGCCATACCCTCACCTTCGTGCGAGAACCTCTAGAAACCCACGAACAGTGCAAACCCCCAGTGAGATCACCAACTCGTAGCAGCAATCAATGATGGCGTGAGACAGCAGACTTGCAGCGGTTTCCCCCTCACCGACGACAACTTGTGACGGTGTAGCTAGATCGATGATGGGCACTCAAAACCCCTGCAACAAAACCCACCAATCTGACGACGTTCGATGACACATGTGAACGACCTGAGGTTCGAACTAGCGGCGATGCTCCTCACCTAGTGCGAACAACGACAGGACTCCCTCTACAAACACAAAACTGCGACACCTAGACCTCTAGCAACTAGATTTGCAACCCCGAGCTTATATTTGCAGTGATCCATCCTTTTGGCTATTTTCGACATCGATCCATCCACTCCTCTACAATTATGCAGGGGATTTATATTTAATTATTTTTTAAAATAATAATTAATTAATTTAATTATTAATATAATTAATAATTAATTAATTAAATGTAAATATTAATATTAATTAAATAAATAATTAACATTTAATTCTTTATCATTTAATTAAATATCACATATTTAATGAAAACTATATTGTAACGCCCCAGGCATTTCACCATTTCCAAACAGGGACCGTTACTAAGACTACCTAAAATTTTTCACATAAACAAGAGAATTGTCTCCACAACAATACTAAGCAATAAAGCCACCACGCTTCTCCTGCGCTACTCTGATTTTCAACACTCACGAGAGCTTGAACAATTAGAACAATACCACTAAATATTTAAGAGAAACTCACATCCTATACAGATAAACCATTAAATACCGACTTCACAGCAACCAAACCCTTCAAGGAAACCTCTACTAATTATAAACCATCCACTAAAAGAAAATTAACATCTCGAATGACAATGAAGCATAAACTAATTCAAGTACGATCAACTTAAACAAATGTATCCATAAATATCCTAAGTAGGTTACAATCCCGTAGTTCAAGAACTAACAAAATTAATGCTCTAAAAAGAATAGTGAATCGGCAACCTTACAACATTCTTTAGACAATAAAACTAAACAAAACCAACCACTAACAACACAACTACAAGATTAAATAGCCACAACTATCCTAACTAAAGAAAATTAATTGCACGCAGCATAGCTAATGATCTTTCCGATCAAGCCTCACACCATCCCAAGAGCTAGCTCGATACCTGCAAACTGGAGGGGAAAACGAGGGATGAGTACAACCACAGTACTCAGTAAGCAGCCCTTATCTGAAGGGTCATGCACAAACAGCATACTTATCAAGGAACAACGTGTCATGCTTATTAAAGAATCAACATATCATGCTTATCACAACTCTCGAGCTTTGAGTAAATAGAAACATATCACAAGAAGCAATTTATGCAAATGTTTAACTCTACATGTACCGTACATGTCAAACTCATCCTTACACATTAACTACCAACCTCTAGTCTCCCTAACCTCTCAAGTACCTCTACGCTTATCACAGTTATCCTAGCCTTCCACAGATAACTCCTTCGAGTAGAGTCGGCCCCTGACCATTTTTACCCAGAGCCCCGACACTACTGCATCGGCCCTCGACCATTTTTACCCGAGATCCCGATGACTTCACCATCTATTGGCCCTTGACCATTTATACCCAAGGCCCCAATAGTATTCCTTTCAAAGACTCCTCGCATCGACCCTCGACCATTTATACCCGAGGCCTCGACACTCATCCTTATCAAATATTGGTGTATCGACCCTCGACCGTTTTTACCCGAGGCCTCGATACCCAATTAGTGACGTATCAGCCCCCGACCATTTATACCCGAGGCCCTGACACCCACCCAATCACTTTCTCCAAAAATCCAACTCTCACCAGAGTCTTACTATATACTTTCTTAAGCCACTACCCCTGCATCTTTCAACTCACAAATACAATTCAGCATGTTTCCACAACATAGACAACTTTCTAATAATGAGATAATAACCCAATCATGCTTAATATCCAACATCATTATTTAACAAGCATTACTAAGTATAATAACTCACAAAACCCGCCGAACAATTCATGCATATCCACGCAACAAACGTTACCACATCAATACTCAACAGTTTAGCAAAGCAGAAATCTCACCATTTTCATCGACAAATATCCAACACTACTCCAAGTATTTCGACTAACACAACGAGAATTATTTAGCACAATGACGTAACAAAATTAGCATTAAATGCCACAAAACCAGCACATTAGAGTCCATTTAACATACATTAACGCACGCACACGCCCCTTGTCTACTTACTTTGTTATGTCTCAAAACTCTCACAAGAGTCCTACTTGCTACTACGCCATGCCTCATGCATCAACAATCTCATAACAGTCCAATATGCGATACACCAAAATGATCATATGTAATAGCCAATCAATTTAAAATAGTCCAACATGATCCAACAGCTCCAACAGGCATCGTTCACAGAAAAAGCACAACCAACCACTTAACCAAAATATAATTGATAAATACCCAACATACATCAAACACAACCGATTTCTCCTAAATATTCAATATGCTTTCGAAACAACAGATTATAGTACCGGTATACAAGTTTCATCATGAAAACCAATTAGAACATAACAACAATTCAATCATAGTCATCCAAGATTACCTGGCTACAATTTATTCACACAACCACATAATTTTCCCAAGATATATCCACAGTTTTATCAACAATGACGTTTACTAAATGATAAAAACGACAAGCAATATGCAAATATCACACATGGGCACACGAGCGAACAACCATATCATATCAGCACACAACAACCAATCCCTCCAGTAATAAACTACTTACAATCATTAGCCAATATTCATAAGACACAATTAACTTACATATTAATAAATAATAAACACACCGAAAGCACCACACAATTCATACATATTCAATCAGCAAACATTCCCCAAGTAAGAACTACTTACACAAGGGTCCTAGCACGCTACTAGGCTCGCCGAAGGATTGCCTACGTCAAACGCAACCAACTCGGGTTAGAATTCATCTAAAAACATGTAATTTAAATCGAAACAAGGTTTAGGTGAGTTATTACCTACTAACTCACTCTAAGACCTCTTGTGTTAGGAGTGGGTCGATGCCGAGGAGGTCCAAGCTTCCAAATCCAAGTTTGAAGGACTTTGCGCTTGCTGTTTCGATGTCAAAAAGTGATGGGTAACGCTGGTTTGGCTTCGATTATGGGTGGGTCAACGCCGAACCAACGCCGGAGGGGACGAGTAATGAAAAACGAGCTTCGAACGGGTGTGGGTAAACTTCAAACGGGCCGGAAAGCTACTGCTAGCGTCGGGGAGGGCTGGACGCACCAGATCTGGACTAATCGAGGAGTTGCGTCACCATTTCAACCGCTGAAGAACGTCGGGACGCCATGAACTGAGGCAAACATCGTCGGAACGCCATGACCCGCCGCTGCAGCACCGTCCAGTGCTCGGGCTGCCGCAAAACTGACGCAAAACACCGGAGAGAAGATGACCGCAAGGATGCGCCACCGTAGGAAGTCATCGCGCGTCGGGTCAGTTACCGGAGGAACGTCGAGGGGACGAGCGTGTTCGGATTCGTGGGTCGCCGCCGAAAGAGTAGATTGCCGTGGGCCATGGTGTTGGGCATCGGGGTCGCGCTCTGTCGGGTCCGTCGGATCTGGGTCTCGCCGCCGCAGGGTTGCACTGCTGTCACGGGCTGTCGGATCGTGAGCCGCCGTGCAAGGATCTGCGTTGCCTAGAAGGAAGAGCCGCCGGAGAAGAAAGTTTGAAGGGGGGGTTGACGACTAGAGGAGAAGGAGGGGGAAAGAGAGGCCACTTAGGGTTTTCTTTGTTTTATGTTTATTTTATTTATTTTGTTTTTAAACCAAAAAGCCCACATTCCCAATTTTTAAAGAATCCTCTTAATTAGTTTTAAAAATGAAAAGTCCAACTCCCAACTCTAATGGAAAGCCCATGGGCTAGAGGAAACTAGAATTCTATTTTCAAATAGTTCTAACGGCCCAAAACAAGAAACCCGAAATAAAATAGCTAACTTAAACTCTAATAGCCAATAATAATAATCCAATACGTAGAAATTAAGAGTCCCAAAAACCATCAATTTAAGATTTAACTAAAAATCTCCTACCCAGGTCGAGAACTTAAATTATCTTAATCCAATGAAATTAAACTTAGTTCTACTTTAGCCAAAAATTAGAATTTCAAAATTATAAAATCCAAGAATTAAAGTTATCAACTTAGAGAAAAAAATCCAAAGACACTATTTATCTCTTAAAATAAACAAGTCAGAGAACGCGGGGCGTTACATATATATTCGAATCATATTTTTAATGTTCATCTTATGCACATTAGTTTTAACCTATAGTTTTAATATGAATCCAATTTATATTAATTATTATTTGAATCATGTTTAAATATTCCTCTAATAATATATAGTTTAATTTTGAATCTTTAATCATTCAAAATAAACTATATATATATAATGTATCGTTATATACATTATAGACATTTCCTTATTTATATAATTTGAACGTTTCAAATTCTTTCATAATTCTTGATCCTCGTTTTACCCGTTGTGAGTTAGGAAGGGGATCTAATGGACCTACAGATCATAAGCTCCAACGATACGATATTAATAGATTAAACTCATTAATCATATTAAAGACCCAATCTGCACTCTTCTCATTGTAGAATATTTGTGTCCATGAAAATAAACCATCAATGGTAAGTCAATCCTTGACGAGCGTTTGTAACTTCAGCTGGGTCAAATTATTGTTTTACTCCTGAGTTACATTTTGCACCTTAAGTACCACTACTCCTCTAATGAACAACCTCTTTATTGTCCGACCATTAAACAGAAGTCCCTCTCAAGCCAGTGAGAGGGTGGGGCCTCATGTTCAAGTCCTAAAGTCAATATTTAAAGGAACACTCATCTGCTTACCCTAAAGTCGGGAATAAGTGAATTCCATCTTGCATAGTTATGTTTGTTGGTTTTATGCCCTAAACTCGTGGTTTATAAACATAAAACAAATATTCATTCAATAAAGTTTTTATTGATAGAATTGCATTAACCCCCAATAAACTAACATCCGCGGTTATGTGATGTAACTAGAACAATATATAACAGATATACAGTATATATTTAATATACAACATATATATTTGATATACAGTGAATTTATATACAGTATATATTCGATATACAGGTGGATAATATTCTAGTAGTAACCTAAAGGGTCTATAGTATATGGATAAGGTTGGGTACCTTATCCTGATAACACTATGGATACGGCCCACTTTGTAATAGTTACAAATGACTTGATTCAGGTTGTTCATGTGGAGACATGCGAGTGAGGGTATCCTATACAATGAGTTTGTATAAGACCGGACCGCGAAATAATTAATCTTTAGCTGTAACACCGTTAGCTAATAGATTAATATTTCAATAGGATGATCAGGTAGCTCGATCTCAATCCTGAGTGAGTTATGGACTCCTGCCTGTTAGAGCTCATCCTTTGATTTGTATGGGTGAGAGTGGCCCAAGTCGCCAACTCAATATACCTACCATTTTGGGAACGAAACCGAGTAGGGAGCTGGGAACATAACTACACAAGATGGAATTCACTTCTTCTTGACTTCAGGGTAAGTAGATGAGTGTTCTGTTAAGTGCTGACTCCGGGACTTGAATAAGGGGCCCCACCCTCTCACTGGCCCGAGAGGGACTTTCGGTTATTGGTTGGACCATATCCGGGTTGTTCATTAGAGGATCACCGGTATTTAAGGTACAAGATGTAACACAGGGGTAAAACAGTAATTTGACCCAATTATGGTTACGAACACTCGTGAAGGATTGACTTACCATCAATGGTAAAAATCTGTGGACGCAAAATATTCTACAGTGAGAAGAGTGCAGCTGTGGCTCTTTAGTGGAGTGACCGACAGTTAATGAATGTTGATTAATTTGGTTAATGAGTTTAATCAACTAATCTCGTATCATTCGAGCTTCTGATTTGTAAGTCCATTAGGTTCCCTTGCTAGATCGTAAAGGATAGTTAAGAACACTTAGTCTTTAAAAGAATTTGAATTGTTCAATTTCATTAAAGGGAATTAAGGTTAATTTTATGAGATTCAATTAATATAATGTATGTTGATACATTATAATATAAAGTTAATTTTGAATTGTGTTCAAAATTATGAGAGAGAAGTATATTAGAATTTGATTCTAATATGGTTGATTAATTTAAGTTTAATTTAATTTAATTAAATATAATTAAATTAAATTAATGTGATTTGGTTAAATTAAATTAGATTTAATTTAATCAAATTAATAATTATTTTGTAATTAATTAAATTAGATTTAATGAAGTATAATTAAAATGGTTTTAATTAAATTAAATAATAAAAAAATAAAAAATAAAAAGGCGAACCACCATTAATGGTGGAAAGTGGGGGATGTTTTCCCATAGTGGGAAGTGGTGACTTCCCCCTCACTCTTCCTCCGTTATAAAAGGGAGGTTCTCCCCTTTCGGTTTTTCCCCCCCAATCATCAATTGTATGAGTTTCAGAAACTCTAGCAAACAACCTCTCTCTCAATCTCTCGATCCCTTTCTCAGTTTTAAGACGGTTCCCACAAACCGAGTTCTTAACTTCAAGAGGATAGCGAGGAAGACTTTGTGGTGGCATTGGTGTCTACACTAAAGATGTGTCTTCAAAGGTATGTATCACTAACTTCCTTTTACTCATGCTTATGTTTTTTTCTTTGTTGTAATTCTAAGACAAGATCGAAGCACAAGTGTTAGCGCGCTTTCGCTGCGGGATCTATCCCTTCAATTAGTATCAGAGCCTATGCTCTACTTTCGATCTTGTTTTGAATAACAAGGAAAAGAATGGTGGGTGTTTTGTGAATTGCAAATAGATGTTTTTGGGTTTTGGCATTAGATTTACAATTTTTCCATTGATTCGATCAATGTAAAAGCCCGTTGTTTTGGGCGTTTAATCCTGTAAATCGAGTCTGTAACTTCGTGTCGTTCGTGGCAAGGAGTTGCTGTGAAAGAGTACTAGAAAAGTGAAGAAAAATCGGAGGAACCGGGCATACAGTGCCTCAGCGTTGGGGGCGGCGCCTAGGCGCCGGACAGTGGCGCCTATGCGCTGCCAGAGTTGCAGAAATTCGAGAGCTCGGGCATCTAGGTGCCGGGTTTTAAAAAAAAAGTTTCTTTTGTTTTGTTTTATTTCTTATAGGAAGCCAAAAACCTGTCTATTTTGCTATTTAATTATTATGCTTTTTGAATGTATACTTAATTAGTTGTATATGTTGCATAAAATATGCCATATAGTTTAAAATCCCACCAATGGTTAACCATGTTCATGCATCATATGTATATAATAGTTATAATGTATGATAGCTTGATTTATTTTCATGATTAATTAATATAAGTGTTGTATTAATTAGATGAAAATAAAGTTGTATTGAGCATGACATTAATTTAGTAGATATAAATGTTATATTTATGTATGTTATTGATGCATGATTATAGTTTCAATTTCTTTAAATTTATAAGTATTATAAGTTTGGTGAATAGAAATTAAAGTCTATAATCAAGAATTGCATGCAAACCCTAGGTCTTCAATAATTAATTTTGAAGGGGTTTGAAAATGATTATATCCTAGGTTATATACTTTTTTGTTTTGGTTTTAAATAGGTTTAAAACGACGAAATAAAAGGTTAATATAAAATATTGCCTATAAAGGAACCTTGTCTAAGGAAGGTTCTGTCTCGGTTGAGGTACTTAAGCTGACCGTAAGGGAACACCTCTACCTGGGAATCGACCTATGGGTTGAGTTAGTCAATATTTTATAACATGCAATGATGTGGTTAGTTCGTTAGAGTGTTTAATGAACTAAAACATTAAGTGTTAAATAAATCAAATATAAAAGTTATATTGGGCAAACTAATAAACTTAGATAATTTCATTTAGTCGGATTTTACCTAAGTAATAACCCTAGTTGTAAAATACTAAGTGGAAGGATTAGGTGTATATATAAAATATACAAAGTATATGAGATATATGTGGTATACATATACATTGTTTCACTCACGTTCTCCGTATAAGTTTACACCGTGAGTTCCATGCTCGACCTCGTGTCACCCTGGGCGTGGCCTCCCTACGGAAGGTGTTTGCATGGTTCAATACCAAGGTGGATGGAGAAAGTATTTATAGGAATTGGGAGAAGGACGTGTGACAATACATCTTGCGGTCTCCTCCATTGGTTTGCAACGTGAGGTTTCATACACGGCCTACGTGTTGTCCTGGAGTGACCATCCCTACGGATGGTCTGTTGTATGGAATCAAAATCAGGGTGAACTCAAGAAATGGATAAGGTCTTTTAGGTTTTGCACCAATATTTTGTTGGGTTTTATGCCCTAAACTCGTGGTTTGTAAAGATAAAACAAATATTCATTCAATAAAGTTGTTATTGATAGAATTACATTAACCCAAATCCAATAAACTAACATCCTAGGTTATGTGATGTAACTGAAATAGTATATAACAGATATACAGAATATATTTAATATACAGCATATATATTTGATATACATGTTGGGTACTCTGTCCTAAAACTCGTAGTTTGTAAACAGTGAATATTAATGTGAGGTTATTCAGACAAATGCTGTTAAATGAAAGTGAATTTGTTTTTTAATAATAAATCCAATAAACTACGAACCCTTGGCTATTATAGTGAGTACTTGGACTTTATGTGGAGACATAAATTGGATCAAGTTCAAGTAAATAGCCTAAACAGTCTATAGTACATGGATCAAGTTGGGTACTATTTCCTAGAGACACTATTGAATACGGCCCGCTTTATGATTGTTACAAATGTTGTAAGGTGTCATAAATGAAGTGATCCTGATTTTCGTGTAGAAACATGTGAGCGGGGGTGTTCTACACAATGAGATTGTGTAAGATTGACCCTGAAATAATCACTGTTACGTATTAACACCGTTTACAGATAACACTGATTAATCTCGCTTATCGATGACTTAAATAACTTGATCTAAATCCTGAGCCATCTATGAACTCCTATTTATTCAAGATTCTCCCTTGATCTGCATAGGTGAGAGTAAGCTCATCACCGCTGCTCAATATGCCTCCCATTTCAGGGATAAGACTGGGTAGATACTTGGGGACATAGAATTAGTAAGACGAAATTCACTCCTACCCGATTTAGGGATAGTAGAGAGGTTGTTCCCTTAAGGGCTGATCCCGGGTGTTGAACGAGGGGCCCCATCCTCTCACTGGCCCGAGAGGAATTGGATTTAGTGATTTGATCCTAAATCAATTGTTCATTAGAGGGATAGTGGTACTTAAGGAGAAAAAATGTAACTCAGGGGTAAAACGGTTTTTTTTTTTGACCTAGCTGAGGTTACGAACGGCCTGTGAAGGATCAACTTACCGATGACGGTTATATCGAATGGACACAAATATATCTACAGTGAGGGGAGTGCATCTACAGGCTATAGTGGACAGTCCTGTTAGTTAACGAATGTTGATTAACTAAGTTAAAGAGTTTGACCGGTTAGTCTCGAATCGTTGAAGCCCATGATCTGTAGGTCCAACGGGTCTCCATGCTAGCTCATAAAGGATAAAATTGATGAACTAGGTGAAGCAAGAATTTGAAGTGTTCAAATTCGGTTTTTAAGAGAATATTGTATTTTATATGAGATATAATATATAATCTAATTGACATTTAATTATTATGGATAGTATGACTTATTTAAATTAGTTTTAAATAAGTTCAAAGCATGAAAAAGAGTTGTAATTTGATTAATGTGATTAATCAAGCTTAGGTGTCAAAGACCAATGAATATGAGATATTGATTTGGCTTGATTTTTGTTTTAATAGAAAATTGATATTTCAATTTTTGTTTTTATAAAAATTAGTTTTATCAAAGTTGGATTTTCCCACTAACTAGTGGTTTTTGAAGTGTTTCTTCAAGGCAATGACACCTATCTTTTACATGCTAGTGAAGTTTGAAGTGGAAGGCATACAAGGCATGTCTTTGCATGCATTTGGTCTTTATATAGGTGATGAAGATCACTTGGATAAGGCTAATACTTACTTGCATAAGTGCAGATTTTTTCCACTTAAATTTCTATTGTCTTCTCCTAGCCATTAGTGTTTTCCCTTTGTTTTCACTCAAAATTCGGTCCCACAACCATGTTCATCAACCCGAGGATTGCACAGATTTGTCGTTGGTGGTCCCATTGAGTTAGGAGAAGAAGTTATAATGGAAGTCTTCAAAGGTATAAAGTTAATCTTTTTCTCTTTACCTTTTTCATGATTTTTCCAAGCATGCTTATTTTAGTTAAATTGCTTCATTAAGTATATTATGATCCTTAGCTTCCACTGTGCATGTCTAAGAGTTCCATCATGTGGTATCAGAGCATGCTTTTTACACTTATTTAGCTTGGTGGGGTTTAATTCATAAGATGAATTGTTGCATGTACTAAAACGGTTTCTGTTTTGGCATCCCTTCTTTTAGCTTGCTTTTGGTTATTTAATTATTGTAATTAAGCCCTCGTTTTGGGCCTTGTTGTGCTTGATCAAGTATGTAATTTACTTGAGTCATTTAGAGTTAATCGGAGGTTGTAAACGAAGCCGGTTCAAGCTCAAAAGCATGCTGTCTTTTCCGTTACTGCTGCTGTTTTTTGAATTTCCAGCACTTAATGTCACCTTTTGGAGGCCGATTCGAGCACCTTGGAAGGCGGTTTGGGCGGTTCAAGGCTACTTCAGGCTTATTAATGTAATAGCTTAGTTTGTGTGTGCTTGGGATGTCAAAATCAACCATTTTTAGTAGTTGTTCAATTATTTATGCATGTTTGATGTATGTTTTAATTGAAGATTAAATCCTTTATGCATAAAGTATGTCATATAGATTTAAAACCCCACCATAGGATAAACATGGTTGTATTTATGTTATAAGAGTTATAATGTATGTGAATGCATGGAATTAATTTCATAAATTAGATATAAATGTTATATTAGTTTATGACTTTAATTAGTGAATGCATGGAATTAATTTCATAAATTAGATATAAATGTAATATTAGTTTATGACTTTAATTAGTGAATGCATGAAATTAATATCATAAATTAGATATAAATGTTATTAGTTTATGACTTTACTAAGTGGATGCTTGTTTTAGATTTATGTCAATCATATGATTGTTATGTCTATATTTTATAAGTGTTATAAAATCACTTAGACTTTTATAATCTATAACAAAGATAAACTTGCATGCTCACCTAGGGTTAACCGGTGCAAAGCAATTTCTTTCCGTTTAATAGTTAAAATAGGGCAATAACTTATAAAACAAAAGTTGTTTACTCACCCGGTGAGACCTTGTCTAAGGTTGGGGGTACTTAAGTTGACGGTTTACGGAACATCTCCTACCTGGAGATCAAACTGGCGTATGAGTCCATAACCCTAGTTTTATGAGCATGCATGAGAGATGTGAGGTAATAAAATTGGTTTATCACCTAGACATCGTAGGTTAATCCCAGTATAAGAGTTATACTCGGAAAATCACCTAGACTTAGGTTGTATATAATTAGCCAGTATATAGCTTAATAATTACCCAATTTTTATAATAGAACACTTCAAAGGGAGATTAATAGTGTATGAGATACATTATTTATAGCTCTCACGTTCCTAAGAGTTCACACCATGAGATTCATGCTCGGCTTCGAGTTGCTATTTGGGCAACCTCTCTTCGGAAAGTATTTGCATGGGTCAATAACAAGGTGAATAGGGGAAGTAGTTCATAGTAAGTGGGTGAAGGGTGTGTGTCAACACGTCCCATGGTCTCTTCCATTAGGTCACACCGTGAGATTCTTATGGTGCACCTGCTTGGTGTTTATAAGCGCCTATCCCTTCAGAGGGTTGTAACATAGGATTCGGAACACCGTGAACTCCAAAAATGGATAGGGTTACTTAGGTCCGTTTTCAGCAATTGTCTCTCCTTCGAGGGCTTGTTTGATTCCGATCTCTGTAATTCGAAAATGGCGGGTCTACACTTACAAGCGTTGCTATGTGTTAGTAAGTTCTTGACCAAATTAACGATAAGTAAGTACTATAGAGATAAGAGTTACTCTAGAGTTAGTATTTAGTCAAGAATGTCTTGATTCAGTGAAGGAGTAGTCAACTTCCCTTCGGTGGGGGCTACTCTGACTCACTGAAGTATCGTTGCAAAAGTAATAATGAACAGGTACATTATTTCTTGTTGAATAAAATTGGATGGAATAATTAAAAAGTCATACAATTCACTAATAGTTTTGTTCACTTTTCAGCAATGTCTACTTCAACTATACAACTGCTAGCTTCCGATAAACTTAACGGAGACAATTACGGAATATGGAAATCGAATTTAAACACAATACTAGTTATTGACGATCTAAGGTTCGTTTTAACGGAGGAGTGTCCTCCAGCCCCTGCCCCTAATGCAAACCGAACAGTTCGGGATGCCTATGATAGATGGGTTAAAGCTAATGAAAAAGCTCGTGTCTACATTTTAGCCAGTATATCAGAAGTATTGTCTAAAAAGCATGAGAGATTAGCTACTACAAGAGAGATCATGGACTCTCTACAAGCCTTGTTTGGACAACCATCAACAACTCTCATGCATGATGCGGTTAAGTATGTTTACAACTGCAGAATGAAGGAAGGATCTTCCGTAAGGGAGCATGTTTTGAACATGATGGTTCACTTCAATGTTGCAGAAGTGAACGACACAGTCATGAACGAAATAAGTCAGGTTGGATTCATCATGCAATCTCTTCCGAAGAGTTATTTTCAATTCAAAATCAATGCTATGATGAATAAGATTGAATACAGCCTGACAACCCTTCTGAATGAACTCCAACTTTACGAATCTTTGTTGAAAAACAAAGGTTTTGAGGCTGAGGCAAATGTTGCTACTACCTCAAAGAGGAAATTCCACAAGGGATTTTCCTCTAGGAGTAAATCTGGACCTTCTTATCAGAAGAAAGGAATTCAGAAGAAGAAGAAGGACAAAGGGAAGGGGAAGGCTCTGGCTGCGGTAAAAGGCAAGGAAAAAATTGCAAAAGGAAAATGTTTCCATTGCAATGAAAATGGGCACTGGAAAAGAAATTGCCCCAAATACCTTGCCGAGAAAAGAACTGAGAAGGAAAAGCAAGGTAAATTCGATTTACTAATCATTGAAACATGTATAGTGGAGAATGATGATTCTACCTGGATTCTAGATTCAGGAGCCGTAATCATGTTTGTTCTTCTTTTCAGGAAACTAGTTCCTGGAGACAGCTTGGAGAAGATGAGGTCACTCTTCGGCTTGGATCAGGGGAGCTCATCTCAGCAAAAGCAGTGAGAGGAATTAAGTCGATTTTTGGAAATAGATATCTGTTTTTGGAAAATGTTCTTTATGTACCTTACTGTAAAAGGAACTTGATATCTATTTCATGTTTGCTAGAAAATTTGTACATCGTAAATTTCAATCTTAATGAAGTGTTCATTTTGAAAAGAGGCGTACAAATATGTTCTGCATACCTAGAAAACAACTTATATAAGTTAAAACCAACCAAAGTTGAAGCTGTCTATAATACTGAAATGTTTAAAACAGCTTAAACTCAAATTAAAAGACAACGTGTTTCTCAAAGTACCTATCTGATAAGAAAACAATAGCCAATTGGATCTAAGAACCCTTATGGTTATGCAAACCCCTAGATCACAAGTGCTAAAACCCCCAAATCAAGATGATGTCAACCCAAGGAAGAAGTTAGAACGGATTTACCTTGATGATCAATATCAAGAGTAGAGAAAACTTGTTTCTAAACTCAAGATTCGAACCACTCCACAAGATAGCTTGATCAAGCTACTTGAATGATTCTAGCATGCAATTCTAAAACACAAGAAATGCAAAGGAAAAGCTCATGGCTCAATAAGCTTAAATTTCATTATCTCAAAACTCAAATCTCAAATCTGTATTTTTTCCAAGGGAACAAGCTAGGCTATTTATAGCCTCCAAAACAACCCTTCAAGTAACCTAAAAGAATTGTAAAGGTTGTAACTCCCTACTACATCAATACCATAACCACCACTAACACAAATAAAACTTAAAACACATAAATGAAATGTTTAAAACTGAAAATACAATTAAACATGCTTTAAATCTGAGAATGAAACTCCTCCACCATAAAACCAAGAGTTTGTAACCCTTCAAGAGTGAATGAATTGGAGTTTGAACTACTTTCAAGTACTTTGAAATCTTGTTCATTTAATGCATCTTGAGTTCAACTTAGACTTCCATTAATGCAACTTGAGTTTGTAGTAAATGAAGTTGGACTTGTTCTTGACTTAATTCAATGCAACTTGAGGTTGCCATAAATGACACTAGAGTGCATTTAATGTAACTCCAATTTGTTGTCAACTTGGACATAGGATTCTCCAACAACTTCCTTTAACTCTTGAAGACTAAGACACTTTGGTTCATATCATCCTCCCTGTCTTCAAAAGGATTCGTCCTCGAATCAAAAGAATCTCCTACATCAAATGGACGAAAATCAGCAGCATTGAATATGTAATTTTCATCGAACTTGCCGTGTAGAGCACTCTAAAAATCATCAAATGTCAAATTTATAGCTCTACATGGGTTCCTCTTCAACTTCTTTCCAAAAGAAAAGCGATCCTTCCAATAGTGTCTCCAAACCCAATCACCCGGCTTGAACATTGTATACTTCCTTCCATGAATGAATTTAGAAGCAAATTGGGACTTTTGCTTCTCACGAGATGCTTCAGCCTTGTAAACCACATGTTGACTGTCATTTTGTACTTTGGAAGCAATCTTTGGTTCAATCTTCTCAATGAGTGTTCTAGCCTCCTGTAAAAACTCAAGGGAAACACTAGACCAACATGGTTTAAGCTCTCCCGTTAGATAACAAACACCTTTGTACAAAAGATCAAGAATGTTTTGTTTGGAAAATAAAACATAGTTGACATCACAAACTTTTTCAAACAAGCTTACATTCTTGGCTTTTCTCTCATTTTTCTCTTTAGGCCACAAACTAATCTCATGCTTTTCTCTCACACAAGATTCTTTTTCAAACAATTCACATGCTTTTGTCTTGACCTCATGCGCCTTTTTCCCTAACTCACACACAACATCATATACATCTTGAGGAGTAGGTGTTACAATAGTAGAAGTGTTACAATCAAACAATTCATTGCAATCTAGTTGCCTACTAAATAAAACACTATCAGCATGTGGCACTAGGTCTGATATGAACCAAAAGTGTCTTAGTCTTCAAAGAGTTAAAGGAAGTTGTTGGAGAATCCTATGTCCAAGTTGACAACAAATTGGAGTTGCATTAAATGCACTCTAGTGTCATTTATGGCAACCTCAAGTGGCATTGAATGAAGTCAAGAACAAGTCCAACTTCATTTACTACAAACTCAAGTTGCATTAATGGAAGTCTAAGTTGAACTCAAGATGCATTAAATGAACAAGACTTCAAAGTACTTGAAAGTAGTTCAAACTCCAGTTCATTCACTCTTGAAGGGTTACAAACTCTTGGTTTTATGGTGGAGGAGTTTCATTCTCGGATTTAAAGCATGTTTAATTGTATTTTCAGTTTTAAACATTTCATTTATGTGTTTTAAGTTTTATTTGTGTTAGTGGTGGTTATGGTATTGATGTAGTAGGGAGTTACAACCTTTACAATTCTTTTAGGTTACTTGAAGGGTTGTTTTGGAGGCTATAAATAGCCTAGCTTGTTCCCTTGGAAAAAACAGATTTTGATGATTGAATGAAGTTGCTATTTTGCTTCAAAAAGCCTAGAGCTTGTTTTTCTTTGCAATTCTTGAGTGTTAGATTTGCATGCTAGAATCATTCAAGTAGTCTTGATCAAGCTATTTGTGGAGTGGTTCGAATCTTGAGTTTAGAAACAAGTTTTCTCTACTCTTGATATTGATCATCAAGGTAAATCCGTTCTAACTTCTTCCTTGGGTTGACATCATCTCGATTTGGGGGTTTTAGCATTTGTGATCCAGGGGTTTGCATAACCATAAGGGTTCTTAGATCCAATTGGCTATTGTTTTCTTATCAAGGTCACAAACTATGTCTTCTTGAATTGGATCACTTTCTACCTCAACAATAGGCTTAATGTTAGTTGGTAAACTAAAATTCTCTAAAGATAAATGAATCTTAGAAAATGGTTTAGGTTTAGTATACCTTGTAGACTTCCTTTGGAGATGTTTCTCAATCTTTATGGCTATTTGCACCATCCCTTCTAAATCCTCATAAAATTGAAGATCAAGTCGTTCGGCAATTTCCTTCTCGAGTCCTCTTAAGAAACGAGCCATTGTAACTTCCTCATCCTCATAAAGATCAAGCTCCTCAAGCAACATTTGCATCTCCATGTAGTAAGCCTCCACGCTATTGCTACCTTGTCTCAAAGATCTCAACTTATAGAAACACTTGGGAACAAAATGCTCTCTCATTAAATGCTTGAGAACATACCATGAGTTTATTGGACACTCAAAGTTCTTCCTCCTATTCAAAAACAATTTATCCCACCAAGTAATTGCATAATCTCGAAGTTGAGCAACAATGAGTTTTACCTTTACTTCCTCACTTAATGGGTAGTAATCAAAGACACGTTCAACTTGCTGTTCCCATTGAATGTATTCCTTCGGGTTTGTACTTCCATGGAACATACGAAGTTTAGCCTTGATGCTTCTCAATATAGGATCAACTTTATGAACTCCTCCTAGATTTCTCCTTTGGACAGCATTGCAACATCCACCATGTTCCCTTCCTTCGACCTCCAAATACTCCTTATGGTGCATTGACTTATTCCTCCTCTTTTGCTTCAGATGGGTTGGTTGTCTTTCAATAAATTTGAGTCTCGAGCCCAACCTTTGAAACGTCTTTGTCAAATGCTCCATGTTGTGGAAAAATTTTCCATAATTCTCTTGCTGAGACATGGCTGCAAAAGAAAGCAAAGTAACAAAGAAAAATGGACCTCACAAGCACTCCCTCACGTGTTTACACTCGTAAAGGTATAGTCACTCGTGGTTACACGCAAAAACATCACTCCCAAGAAACTCACAATCTCATTCACATAAGCCAATGAGCAAAGTTTGCAACTCAAGTGGTTAGACATAACACACAAAGAAACACTCAAATAACTTGATTATGGAGTAAATTCAAAACTCAAATTAGAAACAAGCTAAAGAAGAAAGTGACAGAATTGGAACATGATAATTAAGATGGAACAAGAAGTTCAAAAGACCAGAAAATGTAACTCTTGAACAATTAGGCTATTTTGAGAATTTATGGAGTTTAATTTAGCCTTGACAACAGATATGAGTTACACAAGAAAAACATCATGAGAATTGAAAAACAAATTGCTGGAAATTAATTGAGACAATTGTAACCGCCAAAAATTTAATGAGTAACGGTTAGTTGTGGAAATAAATCAAAACACAATTGATATGATTTATTACCAACAGCTAGATTAACAAAAATAGGCAATTTCAACAGCACAACTCAGATCTAGCATGATTTGGAAGTAAAAATGAAAAGAACAAAGAATAACACATGCTCTCGGGTATAGCAGTTTTCCAGAGTAGAATGTCAATTTTCGAAGTTTTCACCCAGAAGCAAATTGAATCACAAGATATGAAATAAGACAAAGTTGTAGATAAGACAAAGATCTACAAACTCATAGTAGACAACAAGACGAAAAGAAGAATGCAAATGATACTTTTTTGTATTTTAGATACGTGGACAGAATGTAACGAGATGAACAATAAGAACAAAAATTTCAAAACAAAGAACAAGAAGAGCAATACGAAAACGGAAACATATATCCGATCTAGAGCCTAGTGCTCTGATACCAAATGATAAGAAAACAATAGCCAATTGGATCTAAGAACCCTTATGGTTATGCAAACCCCTAGATCACAAGTGCTAAAACCCCCAAATCAAGATGATGTCAACCCAAGGAAGAAGTTAGAACGGATTTACTTTGATGATCAATATCAAGAGTAGAGAAAACTTGTTTCTAAACTCAAGATTCGAACCACTCCACAAGATAGCTTGATCAAGGCTACTTGAATGATTCTAGCATGCAATTCTAAAACACAAGAAATGCAAAGGAAAAGCTCATGGCTCAATAAGCTTAAATTTCATTATCTCAAAACTCAAATCTCAAATCTGTTTTTTTTCCAAGGGAACAAGCTAGGCTATTTATGGCCTCCAAAACAACCCTTCAAGTAACCTAAAAGAATTGTAAAGGTTGTAACTCCCTATTACATCAATACCATAACCACCACTAACACAAATAAAACTTAAAACACATAAATGAAATGTTTAAAACTGAAAATACAATGAAACATGCTTTAAATCTGAGAATGAAACTCCTCCACCATAAAACCAAGAGTTTGTAACCCTTCAAGAGTGAATGAATTGGAGTTTGAACTACTTTCAAGTACTTTGAAGTCTTGTTCATTTAATGCATCTTGAGTTCAACTTAGACTTCCATTAATGCAACTTGAGTTTGTAGTAAATGAAGTTGGACTTGTTCTTGACTTAATTCAATGCAACTTGAGGTTGCCATAAATGACACTAGAGTGCATTTAATGCAACTCCAATTTGTTGTCAACTTGGACATAGGATTCTCCAACAACTTCCTTTAACTCTTGAAGACTAAGACACTTTGGTTCATATCATCGAAGTCAATCTTGTGCTCGATCCCCCTAAGTGGTGGCAATCCACTTGGCATCTCCTCGGGAAATAATTCCTCAAATTCCTGCAAAAGGGCAACAAAAACACTAGGCAAAGAAGGGTTAAGCTCGTTAGTAAGGAAACAAGATCCTTTGTACAGAAGTACAAGGATATTTCGTTTTGCAATCAAAGCATTCCTAACCTCACCCATTCTAGCACACAAGCTCACACATTTGGCTTTTCTCTCATTTTTCTCACTAGGTCGATTGCTACTTTCTTGCTTTTCACTCAAACTCTTTTTTTCTCTCAATTCTTTTTCTTTCATTTCTTGTTACTTTAACTTGTTTTGCAGCATGTCCAATCCTGAAGATAATACCATTCCCGATGCCCGAAGGAGAGAGGCACTAGAAGGAACTATGGAACGATTGATTCGTGGCATGGAGGCTTTGACAGAGCGGATAGGAAGGTTGGAGGCTCAAAACCAAACTCCGGAGCGAATTCCACCACCACGTGTTCTAGATGAGGATGATTATGAAGGTGATGGATCTGATCATTGGGAGGACGATCAAGTTACAGTCTTGGCGGCTCCAAGACGGGGAGAGAGACATGTTGGTCGTGGCTTAGATCGAGGGCGAGGCCGAGGAAGAGGCTACCATAATCTCCAACGGAGAGCTCCACGGGAGGATGCTCAAGTTGACCGAAACTTGGGCAATATCAAATTGAAGCTTCCAGAGTTCTATGGTAAGACTGATCCGGAGGCTTACATTCAGTGGGAGAAGCAAGTGGAGTATGTATTTGACTGCCACAATTTTAGTGAAGAAAAGAAGGTAAAACTATGTATTGCTCAATTTAAAGATTATGCAATAACATGGTGGGACAAATTGATGTCAAGTAGGAGACGAAATCTTGAGGCGCCAATCGATTCATGGTATGAATTCAAGGAGTTGATGAGAAAGCGGTTTGTTCCTAGACATTTCCAAAGGGACACGGCGCAAAAGCTACAAGTTTTGAGACAAGGTAGCAAGTCCGTGGAGGACTATTACAAGAAGATGGATTTGTTGATGGATCGACTTGATCTTGAAGAGGATATGGAGAATCTCATGGCACGATTTCTGAATGGCTTAAACAAGGAGATTGCTGATAAGGTTGATCTACAACCTTACTATAACATAGAGGAGATGTTGCATATTGCCATAAAGATCGAGAAGCAACTCCAAAGAAAGTCCCAAAGGTATTCTACTAAACCTTCTTCAAGTACTTCTACATGGAAAAGGGATAGTAAGCATGCTGAATATAAGTCTATGACCCGAGAGTTAAGTGAGAAACCTAAGGATAAGGGAGAGACTTCTTATAAGGGGAAAGAAAAGGTTGATGAGACTAAGGAAAGAAATAGAGACATTAAGTGTTGGAAATGTCAAGGGGTTGGTCACTATAGTAGAGATTGCCCTAATAGGAGAACTATGGTCCTTAGGGAGGGAGAGTTGGTGACGGACGATGAGGATTGTGATAGTGAGGAGTATAGTGAAGAGGACCCTACACATATGTCCTTAGTCACTAGGAGAGCTTTAAGCACCCAAGTTAAGGAGGATAGCTTAGACCAAAGAGAGAATTTATTTCACACTAGGTGCCTTGTTCAATCTATACCTTGTAGTATGGTGATCGACAGCGGTAGTTGCACCAATGTTGTGAGTTCAATTCTGGTCAAGAGACTTAATTTAGAGACTAAACCACATCCTAGACCGTATAAGCTTCAATGGTTGAGTGATTGTGGGGAGGTAAGGGTGAATAAGCAAGTTCTTGTTTCTTTTACCATTGGAAAGTATGCTAATGATGTTTTGTGTGATGTTGTCTCAATGCATGCCGGAGATATTTTGTTAGGGAGACCATGGCAATTTGATCGTCGGGTAATGTATGATGGATATGCTAATCGTTATCATTTTACTCATAATGGTAGGAAAACTACTCTTGTACCTTTGTCTCCAAAAGATGTATATGTTGACCAAAATATCGAGCCAAAGGACCTTTAGAACTCGTACATTCAGACCTTTGTGGACTAATGAATGTTAGAGCTTGAGGAGGGTATGAATATTTCATCAGCTTTATTGATGATTATTCTAGGTACGGTTACATTTACCTGATACATCACAAGTCTGAAGCCCTTGAAAAGTTCAAGGAGTTTAAAACCGAGGTTGAGAACCAATTAGGTAAAACAATTAAGACACTTCGATCAGATCGAGGTGGGGAGTATATGGACTTGAGATTTCAAGACTATATGATAGAACATGGAATTTAGTCACAACTCTCTGCACCAGGAACGCCTCAGCAGAACGGTGTATCTGAACGAAGAAACAGAACATTGTTAGACATGGCTCGATCCATGATGAGTTTTGCTCAGTTGCCTAACTCGTTCTAGGGGTTTGCAGTAGAAACTGCAGCTTACATTTTGAATAACGTTCCCTCTAAAAGTGTTTCAGAAACACCTTATGAGTTATGGACCTGGCGCAAAGCTAGTTTATGTCATTTTCGAATCTGGGGTTGTCCAGCACACGTGTTGGTACAAAATCTTAAGAAATTGGAACGTCGTTCAAAATTGTGTCTTTTGTGGGATACCCTAAAGGAACGAGAGGTGGTCTGTTTTATGATCCTCAAGATGAAAAGGTAGTTGTATTGACAAACGCCACATTCCTAGAGGAAGACCACATACGAGATCATAAACCCCGCAGCAAACTAGTATTAGAAGAGATTTCAAAAGATGCTACAGATAAATCAACAAGAGTTGTTGATCAGGCTGGTCCATCAACAAGAGTTGATAATAGACCAAGCACATCTGGTCCGTCACATCCTTCTTAAGAGATGAGAGAGCCTCGACGTAGTGGCAGAGTTGTAAGACAGCCTGACCACTATATGGGTTTAATTGAAACCGAAGTCACCATGCCTGATGATGGCTTAGAGGATCCATTGACCTATAAAAGGCCAATGTATGATGTTGATCGAGATCAGTGGATCAAAGTCATGGACCTCGAAATGGAGTCTATGTACTTCAATTCGGTCTGGGAGCTTGTAGACAAACTAGATGAGGTAAGACCTATCGGTTGCAAATGGATCTATAAGCGTAAAAGAGACCATTCGGGAAAGGTACAAACCTATAAAGCCTGATTAGTAGCAAAATGTTACACCCAGGTGGAGGGGATAGACTATGAAGAAACTTTTTCACCTGTTTACTATGATTAAATCTATTAGGATACTTTTATCCATTGCCACTTTTTATGATTATGAAATTTGACAAATGGATGTCAAAACTGCCTTTCTGAATGGTAATCTTGACGAAAGTATCTATATGGTTCAACCAGAAGGGTTCGTAGAACAGGGTCAGGAACAAAATGTTTGCAAACTTAAAAAATCCATTTATGGATTAAAACAAGCATCCAGATTCTCGAACATGAGATTTAACGCTGCGGTCAAATCTTACGATTTTGAACAAAATATTGATGAACCTTGTGTTTACAAAAGGATCATCAACCCCACGGTAGCATTTCTTGTTTTGTATGTAGATGACATCCTACTTATTGGGAATAATGTAGGATATTTAACTGACGTAAAAAATTGGCTAGCAACCCAATTTTAAATGAAAGATCTTGGAGAGACACAATATGTTCTAGGTATCCAAATAGTTCGAAACCGAAAGAACAGAACGCTAGCTATGTCTCAAACATCTTATATAGACAAAGTGTTGTCTAAATATAAGATGCAGGATTCCAAGAGAGGTCTTCTACCTTCCAGATATGGAATACATCTGTCGAAGGAACAATGTCCTAAGACACCTCAAGAAATTGAGGATATGAGACGTGTTCCCTATGCATCAGCAGTCGGGAGTTTGATGTATGCAATGCTATGTACCCGACCAGACATATGCTTTGCAGTAGGGATAGTCAGTAGGTATCAGTCTAATCTTGATTATGCACATTGGACTGCTGTTAAGAATATCCTCAAGTATCTTAGGAGAACAAGGAACTATGTGCTCGTGTATGGAAATAAGGATCTGATCCTTACTGGATACACTGACTCCGATTTTCAAACTGATATGGACTCAAGGAGATCTACTTCGAGATCGGTGTTCACTCTTAATGGAGGAGCAGTAGTTTGGAGAAGTATAAAGCATAGCTGCATTGCCGACTCCACAATGGAAGCAGAATATGTTGCTGCATGCGAAGCAGCCAAGGAAGCAATATGGCTTAGGAAGTTCCTAAATGATCTAGAAGTTGTTCCAGACATACATCTGCCCATCACTTTGTATTGCGATAACAGTGGGGTAGTGGCGAACTCCAAAGAACCGAGAAGCCATAAGCGCGGAAAGCATATTGAGCGCAAATACCATCTCATCAGAGAAATTGTGCAGAGATGAGACGTTAGTGTAAGACAAATAGCGTCTGAGCACAACATTGCTGATCCGTTTACGAAAGCCCTCCCGGCTAGTGTTTTTGAGAGTCATCTAAAAAGTTTAGGACTACGATTAGAATAAATAGGGCAAGTGGGAGAAATTGGGTATGAGATGCGCTAGTTTATTGTATTTACATTTCTCGCACTTAACTCAACCACGTTGTAAACCCACTAGGAGTTTTAGTCCAAGTGGGAGTTTGTTGGGTACTCTGTCCTAAAACTCGTAGTTTGTAAACAGTGAACATTAATGTGAGGTTATTCAGACAAATGCTGTTAAATGAAAGTGAATTTGTTTTTTAATAATAAATCCAATAAACTACGAACCCTTGGCTATTATAATGAGTACTTGGACTTTATGTGGAGACATAAACTGGATCAAGTTCAAGTAAATAGCCTAAACAGTCTATAGTACATGGATCAAGTTGGGTACTATTTCCTAGAGACACTATTGAATACGGCCCGCTTTATGATTGTTACAAATGTTGTAAGGTGTCATAAACGAAGTGATCCTGATTTTCGTGTAGAAACATGTGAGCGGGGGTGTTCTACACAATGAGATTGTGTAAGACTGACCCTGAAATAATCACTGTTACGTATTAACACCGTTTACGGATAACACTGATTAATTTCGTTTATCGATGACTTAAATAACTTGATCTAAATCCTGAGCCATCTATGAACTCCTATTTATTCAAGATTCTCCCTTGATCTGCATAGGTGAGAGTAAGCTCATCAGCGCTGCTCAATATGCCTCCCATTTCAGGGATAAGACTGGGTAGATAGTTAGGGACATAGAATTAGCAAGACGGAATTCACTCCTACCCGATTTAGGGATAGTAGAGAAGTTGTTCCCTTAAGGGCTGATCCCGGGTCTTGAACGAGGGGCCCCATCCTCTCACTGGCCCGAGAGGAATTGGATTTAGTGATTTGATCCTAAATTAATTGTTCATTAGAGGGATAGTGGTACTTAAGGAGAAAAGATGTAACTCAGGGGTAAAACGGTTTTTTTTTTTACCTAGCTGAGGTTACGAACGGCCTGTGAAGGATCAACTTACCGATGACGGTTAATCGAATGGACACAAATATATCTACAGTGAGGGGAGTGCATCTACAGGCTATAGTGGACAGTCCTGTTAGTTAACGAATGTTGATTAACTAAGTTAAAGAGTTTGACCGGTTAGTCTCGAATCGTTGGAGCCCATGATCTGTAGGTCCAACGGGTCTCCATGCTAGCTCATAAAGGATAAAATTGATGAACTAGGTGAAGCAAGAATTTGAAGTGTTCAAATTCGGTTTTTAAGGGAATATTGTATTTTTATGAGATATAATATATAATCTAATTGACATTTAATTATTATGGAGAGTATGACTTATTTAAATTAGTTTTAAATAAGTTCAAAGCATGAAAAAGAGTTGTAATTTGATTAATGTGATTAATCAAGCTTAGGTGTCAAAGACCAATTAATATGAGATATTGATTTGGCTTGGTTTTTGTTTTAATAGAAAATTGATATTTCAATTTTTGTTTTTATAAAAATTAGTTTTATCAAAGTTGGATTTTCTCACTAACTAGTGGTTTTTGAAGTGTTTCTTCAAGGCAATGACACCTATCTTTTACATGCTAGTGAAGTTTGAAGTGGAAGGCATACAAGGCATGTCTTTGCATGCATTTGGTCTTTATATAGGTGATGAAGATCACTTGGATAAGGTTAATACTTACTTGCATAAGTGCAGATTTTTTCCACTCAAATTTCTATTGTCTTCTCCGAGCCATTAGTGTTTTCCCTTTGTTTTCACTCAAAATTCGGTCCCACAACCGTGTTCATCAACCCGAGGATAGCACGGATTTGTCGTTGGTGGTCCCATTGAGTTAGGAGAAGAAGTTATAATGGAAGTCTTCAAAGGTATAAAGTTAATCTTTTTCTCTTTACCTTTTTCATGATTTTTCCAAGCATGCTTATTTTAGTTAAATTGCTTCATTAAGTGTATTATGATCCTTAGCTTCCGCTGTGCATGTCTAAGAGTTCCATCAATACAGTGTATATATATACAGTATATATTCAATATACAGGTGAATAATGTTCCAGTAGGAACCTAAAGGGTCTATAGTATATGGATAAGGTTGGTACCGTATCTTGGTAACACTATGGATACGACCCACTTTGTAATAGTTACAAATGACTTAATCCAGGTCATTCGTGTGGACATATGCGAGTGGGGGTATCCTATACAATGCGTTTGTATAAGACCGAACATGAAATAATTAATCTTTAGTTGTAACATCGTTAGCTAACAGATTAATATTTCAATAGAATGACCAGGTAACTCAATCTCAATCCTGAGTGAGTTATGGACTCCTGCCTGTTAGGTCTCGTCCTTTGATTTGTATGAGTGAGAATGGCTTGAGTCGTCGATTCAATATATCTACCATTTTGGGGACGAGACCGAGTAGGGAGCTGGAAATATAACTAGACAAGATGAAATTCACTCCTTCTCGACTTTTGGGTAAGTAGATGAGTGTTCTGTTAAGTGCTCACTCCGGGACTTGAACAAGGGGCCCCACCGTCTCATTGGCCCGAGAGGGACTTCTGGTTATTCGTTGGACCATGACCGGGTTGTTCATTAAAGGATCAGCGATATTTACGGTACAAGATGTAACATAGGGTAAAATGGTAATTTGACTCAGCTGTGGTTACAAACACTTGTAAAGGATTGACTTACTGTTCATGGTCAAAATCCATGGACGCAAAATATTCTACAGTGAGAATAGTGCAAATGTAGGTCTTTAGTGGAATGACCGACAGTTAACGAATGTTGATTAATATGGTTAATGAGTTTAATCATTTAATCTCGTATTGTTGAAGCTTCCGATCTGTAGGTCCATTAGGTCCCATTTCTAGCTCGTAAAGGATAGTTAAGAACAGTTAGTCTTGAAAAGAATTTGAACTGTTTAAATTAGTTATAGGAAATTAAGGTTAATTGTATGAGATGCAATCAATATAATGTGTGTTGATACATTATAATATAAAGTTAATTTTGAATTGGATTCAAAATTATGCGAGAGATGAATATTAGAATTTGATTTCAATATAATTGATTAATTTAAGATTAATTTAATTAAATATGATTTAATTAAATTAATGTGATATACTAATTTGGTTAAATTAAATTAGATTTAATTAATTATTATTTTAATTAAAATTTGTTTTAATTAAAATAAAAGAAAAAAAGAAAAAAAAGGAAAGAAAATGGGAGAAAACCTCCCACTTTCCACCATTGTGGAAAGTGGGAAGTTTTCTCACTTCCCACCTTTTAATGGTGAGAAATGGGGAAGTGAGTGGGGAAGTGGCGACTTCCCCCTCACTCATCCTTCCCCATAAAAGGGAGGTTCTCCCATTTCTTTTGTATCCCCCAAACGTCGGTTGATAAAATTTCCGAAACTCTAAACGAGAAAAGCTCTTTCTCGATTTCTCAATTTCTCTTTCAATTATAAGACAGTTCCAATAAATCGAGTTCTTAATATCCAGAGGATAGCTAGGAAGACTTTGCGGCATTGGTGTCTACATTGAATAGGTGTCTTCAAAGGTATGTATCACTAACTTCTTGTTATTCATGCTTATGTGTCTTTTCTATGTTGTAATTCTAAAACAAGATCGAAGCACACGCGTTCGCACGCTTCCGCTGCGGGATCTGATCCCTTCATATTTGTTCTTCCCTACGGCAGGCTTATTGGGGCGGACCTCTGGAGTCTGAAAATGGTGGGTCACACTTAAGGAAAGTTGTTAAGTTAGTTAATAACTTCTTGACCAAACAAACGGTGACTAACTATTATAGGAATAAGAGTTATTCTGGTGTAATATTTAGTTGTGACTACCTCACGGTATCTGTTGCTCTAAATCACTGATGTATCGTCGCAAAAATATTCTTGATTGATAGGATGCATTATTACTTTTTGCCAAAACTGATAAGCGCCAAGGTTGCTCGGGTTTACAAAGCTAGAGGTCCTTCTAGGATCCTTGCAAACATTCACAAAAACGACTAACTTACCGAATGATTCCAACCAAGAGTAAGGTTAGAAGATGAATCACTCTTAGATCGGACTTAGAATCTACGATGGTCACTCCTAGATCCTAAGACGACTCACTCCAGAATTAGCTTGATCGAGACTAATCCAATGAATCGGTTTAACATCAAACCTAAAGCAAGATTTGAAAGAAGCAACACCAAAAGTGTTAAGGAACAAAAGTTCTTGAATTTCAATATGTTTTAATCTTAAGTTATTCATAACAAGAGCATCACAAGCCTTTAAATAGGCCAAATGGTCGTTCAACATAAGAACACCAAAAGTTTTTCAAAATACTACTTAATGCAAATTGTAGAAAATAAGACATGCAAATTAAAACTTGATTGCACATCATTCTAGACACTTAAATGTGGATCAGAAAACGTAGTCATGCTTCAAATGGTCTTATCTATGTGCTGTAGGAGGCGCTTCACATTTGGATATGGTTTGACAACTTTTGACTTCACAAACTCCAAAGAGGTGCAATCTGCAAAGGCACCTGTTCACGAATCTGCACACTTTTTTTTGTCCTCCGTGCCATCTCTCAAAATAGACAACTTTTCCCGTGCCATCTTTGCTCCATTCTCTTCTTGACTCATTGAAGTAACATTATGAATAAATTCGGGCTCAAAACTCTTTGTTGGTTCTTGTGCATTAACAAGCTTTTGAAGGTGAAGTGTGAAAGCCTCTTGAATCTTCCTTGCCTTTCTTGTAATAATTGCTCCTTTGATATATGTAATTGGTCACAAATGGATTCGTATCAAAAACTGATTGGGTCTCAATCTGATGATCCACTTTAATGTAGTTGATGTGAACGACGCTGTCATATACGAGGGGAGTCAGGTCAGCTTAATCTTGAAATCTCTTCCGAAGAGTTTCCTACAGTATCGTAGCAATGCTGTGATAAACAAGATGGAGTACAACCTTACCACACTATTAAATGAGCTACAGATTTTTCAGTCTCTTATGAAAAATAAGGGACAGGAAGGGGAGGCAAACGTTGTCACCTCAAAACGGTTCCATAGAGGTTCGACCTCAAGAACCAAATCTGCATTTTCTTCTTCTAGAAGTAAGACTTTCAAGAAGAAGAACAACAACGGTAAAGGGGTGAAAGCTGACCCTGCTACTACCAAGAAGCGCAAGGCCAAAGTTGAAGACAAAGGAAATTTTTCCACTGCACGTGGATGGGCATTGAAAAAGAAACTGCCCAAAATACTTGGTCGAAAAACAGAAAGCCAAAGAAGGTAAATATGATTTAATTGTTCTTGAAACATGTTTAGTGGAGAATTATGATTCTGCCTGGGTATTGGATTCATGGGCCACTAACCATGTTTGTTCTTCTTTTCAGGGAATTAGTTCCTGGAGGCAGTTTGATGCTGGGGTGATGACTCTCAAAGTCGGAATGAGAGATGTCGTCTCAGTAGTCGCAGTGGGAGACCTAAAGTTGTTTTTAGACAAGAATACATATATATTATTAGATAATGTGTATGTAGTTCCTAAAATAAAGAGGAACTTAATTTCAATTTCTTGTCTACTGGAACTATGTTATGCTATTTCTTATTCATTAAATGAAGTGTTCATGTCACGAAATGGTGTTAAATACAGAGTTGTTTAAAAATGCTAAAACTCAACACAAAAGGCAAAGAACTTCTCCAAAAGAAAATACCTATCTTTTGGCACTTAAGATTAAGTCACATAAATCTCAATAGGATTGAGAGATTGGTTAAGAGTGGACTTCTAAGTGAGTTAGAAGATGACTCCTTACCTCCATGTGAATCTTGTCTTGAAGGCAAGATGACTAAAAGTCCTTTTATTGGAAAAGGTTATAGAGCCAAAGAACTCTTGGAGCTTGTACATTCTGACCTTTGTGGTCCGATGAATGTTAAAGCTAGGGGAGGGTATGAGTATTTCATCTCTTTCAGAGATGATTATTCAAGGTATGAATATATCTACCTAATGCAACATAAGTTTGAAGTCCTTGAAAAGTTTAAAGAGTACAAGACTGAAGTTGAGAACCAATTAGGTAAGACGATAAAGACACTTCGATCTGATCGGGGTGGAAAGTATATGGACTTAAGATTCCAGGACTATATGATAGAACATGGAATTACATTCCAACTCTCAGCACCTGGTACACCTCAACAGAATGGTGTATCAGAAAGGAGAAATAGAACCCTGTTAGACATGGTTCGATCTATGATGAGCTATGCTCAATTACCTGTCTCATTTTGAGGTTATGTAGTAGAGACTGCAATATACATTTTGAACACAGTTGCATCAAAAAATGTTTCTGAAACACCTTTTGTACTATGGAGGGGACGTAAATCTAGTTTACGTCACTTCCGAATTTAGGGATGTCCAGCACATGTGTTAGTGACAAACCCGAAGAAATTGGAATCTCGTTCAAAAGTGTGCCTATTCGTAAGTTACTCCAAGGAAATAAGAGGTGGACTCTTTTTCAATCCACAAGAAAAAAAGTGTTTGTATAGACAAACGCGACATTCTTGGAAGAAGACCACATTAGAGATCAATAACCACAAAGCAAGGTTGTGTTAAATGAGATTTCCGATGAAACTACAAATACATCAACAAGAGTTGTTGATAAAGCTAGCACTTCAACAAGAGTTGTTGATGACGCTAGCACATCACGTCTGTCACATCCATCTCAAGAGTTGAGAGTGCCTCGACGTAGTGGGAGGATTATGTCACAACCTGATCGTTACGTGAGTTTAAAAGAAACTCAAGTCATCATACCTGATGATGGCGTTGAGGATCCATTGACATACAAAAAGGTAATGGAAGATGTTGATAAGGACAAATGGACCAAAGCTATGGACCTTGAAATGAAGTTTATGTACTTCAATTATGTCTGGGACCTTGTAGAGCAACCTGATGGGGTCAAACTTATAGGTTGTAAGTGGATCTACAAGAGAATACGAGACACCGAAGGAAAGGTATAGACCTTTAAGGCTAGACTCGTAGCAAAGGGTTACACCCAAAGAGAAGGGGTGGACTATGAGGAAACCTGTTCCCCGATTGCCATGCTAAAGTCTATAAAATACTTTTATCTATTGCCACATTTTATGACTATAAAATTTGGCAAACGGATGTTAAGACTGTTTTTTTGAATGACAATCTTGAAGAGCGTATTTATATTTCTCAACCAGAAGGGTTCATTAAGCAAGGTCAAGAGCAAAAGGTTTGCAAGCTTAAACGATCCATTTATGGATTAAAACAAGCATCTCGATCTTGGAATATAAGATTTGATACCGCAATCAAGCTTTATGGTTTTGACCAGAATGTTGATGAGCCTTGTGTATACAAGAAGATCATCAACAACACTGTAGTTTTCTTGGTGTTGTATGTGGATGATATCCTACTCATTGAGAATGATGTAGGTTTCCTAACTGACATTAAGAAGTGATTAGCAACTGAATTCCAAATGAAAGATTTGGGAGATGCTCAGTTTGTTATGGGGATTCAAATCATAAGGAATCGAAAGAACAAACCGCTAGCCCTGTCTTAGGCAACTTATATCGACCAAATGGTTGTCAGATATTCGATGAAAAATTCCAAGAAAGGTATACTACCTTTCAGACATGGAATCTCTCTGTCTAAGGAACAATGTCCTAAGACACTTCAAGAAGTTGAGGATATGAGACGCATTCCCTATGCTTCAACAGTGGGCAGCATGCCATGTTGTGTACTAGGCTTGACATTATGCAATGCAGTAGGGATTCTAAGTAGGTATGGATCCAATCAAGGATATGATCACTGGACTGTCGTTAAGGGTATTCTCAAATATCTTAGGAGAACGAGGAACTCTATGCTTGTGTATGGGGCTAAGGATTTAATCCTTACAAGTTACACTGAGGATTCGAGGAAATCCACTTCGGGATCAGTGTTCACTCTTAATGGAGGAGCTGTAGTATATCAAAGCATCAATTAAGAGTGCATCGCAGACTCCACAATGGAGGCCGAATCTGTTGTCGCATGTGAAGCAGCAAAAGAGGCAGTGTGGTTTAGAAAGTTCTTAACTAATTTGGAAGTTGTTCCAAACAAGACGTTGCCCATCACACTTTATTGTGATAACAGTGGTGCTGTGGCAAGCTTCTGATTCGTTTACAATGGCTCTTACGACTAAAGTGTTTGAGGGCCATCTAGAAAGTCTAAGCCTACAAGATATGTACAATATAGTCTAGGGCAAGTGGGAGACTTGTAAAGGAAGGGTGTAGTGTATGTCCTAATTTATTGTATTTGTACTTTATTGTACAACCCACTGTTGCTTTTAGCTTTTGTACACCCCATTAGAGTTTAGTTATTAATAGAATTGCATTAACACAAATCAAATAAACTAACATCTGAGGTTATGTCATGTAACTGGAACAGTATATAACAGATATACAGTATATATTTAATATACATCGTATATATTTGATATATAATGTGTGTATATATATTTGACATATAGGTGGATAATGTTCTAGTAGTGACCTAAAGGGTATATAGTATCACTAGTAGAAAGTTGGTCTTCCATGATAGTTGTGAACAGCAAAAAAGTTTGGATGAAAAAAAAAACTGTCATAAATGATGGGGGTGCATTTTTGGCGGAAAAAATGCTATTTTTCGGATTTTGTAAGTTTTATGACAGTTAAAAACTGTCGCGAAAATCGAAATTTCAATGACAGTGAAAAACTATCAAGAATGGTGGAGGCGCGATTTTGGCGGGAAAAAGCGATGACAATTACATAATTGTCATGAATGATGTTAATGACAGAATTTAACTGTCATTGAAGACAGACTTTCTACTATCACTATGGATACGACCTACTTTGTTATAGTTACAAATGACTTGATTCAGGTCGATCGTGTGGAGTCATGTGAGTGGGAGTATCCTATACAATGAGTTTGTACAAGACCGGACCACGAAATATTAATCTTTAGCTATAACTCCGTTAGCTAATAGATTAATATTTCAATAGAATGACCAGGTAATTCGATCTCAATTCTAGGTGAGTGATGAACTCCTGCCTGTTAGGGCTCGTCCTTTGATTTGTATGGGTGAGAGTGGCTCGAGTTGTCGACTCAATAAACCTACTGATGTGAACCAAGGAAGCACCATTGTCATGCCTCAAGGACCCATAACGAGATCAAGAGCCAAGAAGCTACAACAAGCTTTACTTTCTCATGTTCAATACTTGGTGAGCTCGGCTAGGGATGATCAAGAGAGAGATGGAACTTTTCAAGTCAATATCTTCCAAGTAGAGCTTAAGGGAGGCTTGCATTAAATGAACTCTAAGTTCATTTAAAGGAGCTGAAGTTGAAGTGGAGTTTAACTCAAGTTGCATTCAATAAAGCCAAGTTCAATTCAAGGAACTCAAGTTGCATTAAATGAACTTAAGTGCATCTCAAGCTTCATTTATTGCAAGTTATCCATCAATTAATGGAACTACACTTCAAACTACTTCAAGTGAAGCTTCATTTATAATTGGGAGGTTACAAAGACTTTGAAGGGTGACCAAGACTTCAATTCTCGGATTTAAACCTCTTTTTATTATATTTTCAGTTTTAAACATTTCATTTATGTGTTTTAAGTTACATTTTAGCTAGTGGATGTTATGGCCATCATGTAATTGGTTGTTACAACCTTTCAAATGCCTTTAGGTTACTTTTAGGGTTGTTTTGGAGGCTATAAATAGCCTTAGCTTGTTCCTTTGAAAGACAGATTTTGATGATTGAATGAAGTTGCTATTTTGCTTCAAAAAGCCTAGAGCTTGTTTTTCTTTGCAATTCTTGAGTGTTAGATTTGCATGCTAGAATCATTCAAGTAGTCTTGATCAAGCTATTTGTGGAGTGGTTCGAATCTTGAGTTTAGAAACAAGTTTTCTCTACTCTTGATATTGATCATCAAGGTAAATCCGTTCTAACTTCTTCCTTGGGTTGACATCATCTCGATTTGGGGGTTTTAGCATTTGTGATCTAGGGGTTTGCATAACCATAAGGGTTCTTAGATCCAATTGGCTATTGTTTTCTTATCACCTACCATTTTGGGGACGAGACTGAGTGGGGAGTTGGAAACATAACTACACAAGATGGAATTCACTCCTCCTGACTTCAGGGTAAGTAGATGAGTGTTCTCTTGAGTGCTGACTCCGGGACTTGAACAAGGGACCCCACCAGGCAGGAGTTGAACAACTAGATGGTTATTGGTTGGACCATAACCGGGTTGTTCATTAGAGGATCAGTGGTACTTAAGGTACCAAGATGTAACACAGGGGTAAAACGGTAATTTGACCCAGCTGTGGTTACGAACACTCGTAAAGGATTGACTTACTGTTAATGGTTAAAATCCATGGACGCAAAATATTCTACAGTGAGAAGAGTGCAACTGTGGGTCTTTAGTGAAATAACCGATAGTTAACGAATGTTGATTAATATGGCTAATGAGTTTAATCATTTAATCTTGTATCGTTGAAGCTTCCGATCTGTAGATATATTAGGTCCCCTTGCTAGCTCGTAAAGGATAGTTAAGAACAGTTAGTCTTGAAAAGAATTTGAATTGTTCAAATTAGTTAAAAGGAATTAAGGTTAATTGTATGAGATGAAATTAATATAATGTATGTTGATACATTATAATATAAAGTTAATTTTGAATTAGATTCAAAATTGTGAGAGAGATGAATATTAGAATTTGATTCTCATATAGTTGATTAATTTAAGTTTAATTTAATTATATAAGATTTAATTAAATTAATGAGATATATTAATTTGGTTAAATTAAATTAGATTTAATTAAATTAATAATTCCTTTTTGTAATTAATTAATTATTATTTTAATTAAAATTGTTTTAATTAAAAGAAAAGAAAAAAAGGAAAAGAAAAAAAAGGGAAAGAAATGGGAGGAAAACCTCCCACTTCCTACCATTAATGGTGCGAAGTGGAGAGGTTTTCCCACTTCCCAGCTTTAATGGTAGGAAGTGGGAGAGTGGTGAGTGGGGAAGTTGTGACTTCCCCACCGCTCTTCCTCCCGTATAAAAAGGGAGGTTCTCCTCTTCATTTCGTCCCGGTTCGATAGTGGTTGAGTTTCTGAAACTCCAAACGAGAAATCTGTCTTTCAATCTGTCGATCTCCCTTTCAATTATAAGACGGTTCCCACAAAATGAGTTCTTAAGATCCAGAGGATAGAGAGGAAGACTTTGTGGTGGTGTTGGTGTCTACATTGAAGATGTGTCTTCGAAGGTATGTATCATTGACTTCCTTTTATTCAAGCTTATATGTGTATTTTCTTTGTTGTAATTATAAGACAAGATCGAAGCACCGCTTCCGCTGTGGGATCTGATCCTTTCAACTGAAACATTATCAACTTATATATCGAATATATACTGTATATTTATTATATACTATATATCAAATATATACACTGTATATTAAATATATACCGTATATCAGTTATATACAGTTCCAATTACATCAAATATCATTGGATCTTACTTTATTGGAATATTAGTAATGCATAGAAATAATTAGATAACTCTTTATTGAATAAATAAATTGTTCATTAATTACAAATACACGAGCTAAGGGCACAAACCCAACAGTAAAGAACCTTTGAAGGTATGTGTATTTGTGCCAGTTATGTAGTATGTTGTAATGTTGTGAGTTAGTTGATAAGCATGTATGTTGTGAACATACTATGTTGGGGGCAGGTAAATCACTATTAGGTATCGAGGCTTTGGGTACAAATGGTCAAGGGTTAATACGATGAGTCTAGCTGGATGGCAACTATTTGGGCCTTTGAGTGGAAACGGTAAAGAGCTAATAGGTTACAAAGTCATTGGGACCTTGAGTACAAATGGTCAAGGGTCGATGCAGTAGTTCGTGGGCTTGAGTACAAATGGTCAAAGGTCAAATGTCAAGTTTCTGTAGAGAAGTATTGAGCCCTGGGTACAAATAGTCAGGGGTCGATACAACTCGAAAGAACATGTCTTGAAGAGTTTGAAAGAGTTGGAAAGTTTTTTAAAGGAACGTTGTATAAGCTTGGAAGAGCTTGAGAAAGCTATAGGCTAAACAAGACTTGTATATGGAAAATTTGAGTATGAGGTTTTAGAATGCATGTTTTTTGCTTTGTAACTTGGACTATATCTTTTTAAGCATGATGTTGATAAACATGTTATGTTGATGAGCATGATGTATTGATATAGTGTAAAGTATGTTGCTTGTGTGTGACCCTTCAAGTAGACACTACTTATTGAGTAGATGTACTCACCCCTTCCATTTTGCAGTAGTGTTATTGAGATCTTCATGCTTGGCGATGGTGTGGATGAGACTTGAAAATAAATATCGGTAGATAAACTCCATTTATTTTTCGATTAAGTTGGGTTGTTAGGAGTTTTACTTTGGTTCATTTCATGTTACTTTGTCTAGAACCTATGATTGTGCAAACTTCAGATGATTTTTATTGATCTTGATCGGCGTCTTGGCGGTTTGTTGATATTGATCAGCGTCTTGGCGGCTTGTTGATCTTGATCAGCCTTCTAGAGGCTTGATGATCTTGATCGACCTCTTGGTGGCTTGTTGATCTTTTATCGGCCTCTTGGTGGTGTGTTGATATGGATTAGCCTCTAGGCGGTTTGTGGATCTTTGATTGACCTTTTGACGGCGTGTTGATATTGATCGGTCTCTTGGCAACGTGTTGATCTTATCGGCCTCTTAGTGGCTTGTTGATCTTGATAGGCCTCATGGCGACTTGTTGATCTTGATGGGCCTCTTGGCGGCTTGTTGATTTTGATCGCTCTTCTAGCAACTTGTTGATCTTGATCAACCTATGTGTTGATGATGTTCTTGATCGGCCTTCGACTTGATGATGATCTTATTGGCTCTGGCTTGATGATGATCTTAATTGGCCTTTGGCTTGATTTTGATCTTGATCGGCCTTCTGGAGTTGTTGATCTTGATTGGTTCGACCGTTTTACACTTGTTGATCTTGATCGGCCTTCTGGAAATTTTGTTGATCTTAATCTACCTTCTGGCGGCTTGTTGATCTTGACCGTTGATGATGATCTTAATCTACATCTTGCTTCTACTTGATCTTTAGAGGGCAGAGGAATTTTGATCTTATGTGTGGAGAAGGTCTTTATGTTGTGATGGATGAATTAGAGGATGAATGAACCTGTAACGCCCCAGGAATTTCACCATTTCCAAACAGGGACCGTTACTAAGACTACCTAAAATTTTCACATGAACAAGAGAATTATCTTCACCACAATACTAAGCAATAAAGCTACCACGCTTCTCCTGCGCTACTTTAATTTTCAACACTCACGAGAGCTTGAACAATTAGAACAGCAACACTAAAGTTTTAAGAGAAACTCACATCCTATACAGATAAACCATTTAATACCGACTTCACATTAACCAAACCTTTCAAGGAAACCTTTACTAACTATAAACCATCCACTAAATGAATATTAACATCTCGAATGACAATGAAGCAAAAACTAATTCAAGTACGATCAACTTAAACAAATGTATTCATAAATATCCTAAGTAGATTACAATCCCGTAGTTCAAGAGGCTAACAAAATTAATGCTCTAAAAGAATAATGAATCGGCAACCTTACAACATCCTTTAGACAATAAAACTAAACAAAACCAACCACTACCAACTCAACTACAGCATAGCTAATGGTCCTTCCGATCAAGCCTCCTCCTCGCCATCACCATCCCAAGAGCTAACTCGATACCTGCAAACTGGAGGGGAAAAGAGGGATGAGTACAACCACAGTACTCAGTAAGCAGCCCTTATCTGAAGGGCCACGCACAAACAGCATACTTATCAAGGAACAAAGTGTCATGCTTATTAAAGGATCAACACACACACACATCATGCTCAACCAAATCATGAAACATTCACAGTCATGCTTTCCATCACATTATGCATTAAAACATAGACACATTCTATAAAATTCGGTGACAACCACAACCAGGAACACATTAACTACCAGTACTGACCTCTAGTCTCCCTAACATCTCAAGTACCTCTATGCTTATCACAGCTACTCTAGCCTTCCACAGTTAACTCCTTCGAGCAGAGTCGGCCCCTGACCATTTATACCCAGAGCCCCGACCCTGCAGCATCGGCCCTCGACCATTTATACCCGAGGCCTTGAACTCTGCATCGGCCCTCGACCATTTATACCCGAGGCCTCGATGTCTTACAATCTATTGGCCCTTGACCATTTATACCCAAGGCCCCAATAGTTCTCCTTTCGAAAGACTCCTCGCATCGACCCCCGACCATTTATACCCGAGGCCTCGACGCTCATCTTTATCCAATATTGGCGTATCGATCCCCGACCATTTATACCCGAGGCCTCGATACCCAATTAGTGACGTATCAGCCCTCGACCATTTATGCCCGAGGCCCTGACACTCACCCATTCACTTCGTAACTTTCATAACTCCACATATCATTTCTACCATCCAACCAGGATTTCAGTACTACTTCCCTAATAACACCAACCACCACAAAGCTCAACAACAACACAACCACTAGTAAGATTTCAATGCATCACGGGTCTCAATGACACAAAGTTTGACAACAACCAACCTGCTCACAGCATAGCGCACACGAAGCTTCAACAAACAACCCTATGACATTCTTCACATAACATGCTTTTCACAACATAACAAATCCTAATCACTTCCAACCAACCATACAATATCAGTAAGTTCCTAAAGTTGCAGACAACAAACATGAATACCAGTCATATACATATCCAATATATAAAATAACCGCAAGTTACAATAACAGCATCGACCTCACAAACCTGTCCAACAATTAAAATAATAAGAGAAACATGTTTATAATGTAAAATCAGCAAGAACAATTTCTATTCACACACATCAACGCACACACCCGCCCCCGTGCTACTTACTTTGTTATGTCTCAAAACTCTCACAAGAGTCCTACCTACTACCACGCCATGCCTCATGCATCAACAATCTCATAACAGTCCAACATGCTATACTCCAAAATGATCATATGCAAAAACCAATCAATTTAAAATAGTCCAGCATGATCCAACGGCTCCAACAGGCATCGTTCACAGAAAAGGCACAACCAACAACTTAGCCAAAATATAATTGATAGACGCCCAGCATACATCAAACACAACCGATTTCTTATAAATATTCAATATGCTTTCGAAACAACAGATTATAGTACCGGCATACAAATTTCATCATGAAAACCAATTAGAACATAACAACAATTCAATCATATTCATCCAAGATTACTTGGCTACAATTTAAGCACAACACCACATAATTTTCCCAAGATATATCGACAGTTTTATCAACAATGACGTTTACTAAATGATAACAACGACAAGCAACCTGCAAATATCACACATGGGCACACGAGCAAACAACCATATCATATCAGCACACAACAACCAATCCCTCCAGTAAGAAACTACTTACAACAAAGTTCTAATGCGCTACCAAGTTCACCGAAGGGTTCCTAAATCCAAAAATAAACCAAACTTGATTAGAGTTCATGTTAGAAACACTTAGTTTGCATCAAAACTAAGTTTAGGTGATCTATTACCTATTATCTCACCCTAAAACCTCTTGGTTAGGAGTGGGTCGACGACGAGGATGTTCGAGCTCCAAAATTCGACTTCAAATGGCCTTAGGCTTGCTGATCTGAAACGTAAACGTGAAGACACCACCGCTGTAACCGTTCGCGATGATGCGCCGCCATTGGCTACTTCAAATCGACGCCGGAGCTGCTGTCTGCTCGAGCCGCCGACGAGGGAAAACGCACCACTGGCTACGCTCGCCGCCGGGAGACGCGTTGTTGACGGCGGTACTGCACGGGTTGCACGGGTCGCCGGCGGTGAGGGATGGCTGGGGAGTTCCGTGAGTCTGCTGCTACTGAAACACGGCACGAAAACGCGTGGGCGTCGGATCCCGCCATGAAATCGTCGGGTTGCCGCGAAGCTGGAGCAGACTCCCGTGGTGGTCGCCGAAAACCCGAGCGTCGCTGAAGCCGGTACACCAGACGCGTACTTCGCCGCTGCTAGGGCTGTTCTTCGTCGCCGTCGGAGGAGAGCTGGGTCGCCGGAGGGAGCCGTGCCGGTGCTGCTTCGCCGGAGAAGAAGTTCGAAAGGGGGGGGGGGGGCTGGCGGCTCAACAAGGAGAGGAAGAAGGGGGGGAGAAAAGGTGTTTTAGGGTTTCTTTTGTTTTCCAACATTTTCTTTAACTTGTTTTAAAACCTAAAAGCCCAAACCTTTATTCTTGAAGGTGGCCCAACTAAATAAAACAATGACCCAATAATTAAAGCGCAAACAGTACGAATCTCTTTCTGTATTCAAGCCTCTTTCTAGTTAGTTTAAAAAAACAAATAAAACCCACAACCCTAAACAAAATAGTTAACTTAAACTCTAAAATCCAAGAATAATAATTCAATGAAAAGTAGAATTTACGAAGGAAAATCCTAAAACCCCCTGAATTTAAGATTTAACTAAAAATCTCCTACACAGGTCGAGAACTTAAATTATCTTAATCCAATGAAATTAAGCTTAATTCTAATTTAGCCAAAAATTAGAATTTCAAAGTTAGAAGATCCAAGAATTAAAGTTATCAACTTAGGGAAAAATCCAAAGACGTTATTTATCTCTTAAAATAAACGAGTCAGAGAACGCGGGGCGTTACAGAACCCCTCTAGTTATAGGATATTTCATGGGCTTTATTTGGACTTGGGCTCACCAGATGGGCCTTTGTTAACTTAAGCCTTTGCTAACTCGAGCCTTATCAAATTTTTAATATTTTTTAATATAAATTAAAGACAATTTCCAAATTCTAATTGGTTTCAAATTAATGACATAATTTTGTCCTTATTATGTGGAAATTTGTGATTTGCCAAAATTTATCAGTCAACAAGTTGCTAGAAGATCGATAAGAATCAACAAGCTGCCAAGAGGCCAATCAAGATCAACACACCGCTAAGACGCCGATCAAGATCAACAAGCCGCCAAGAGCTCAATAAAGATCAATAAGCTGCCATAAGGCCGATCAAGATCAATAAGCCGGCAAGACGCCGACCAAGTGAACAAGCCGCCAAGAGGTCAATCAAGATTAAAAAGCGACCAAGACGCCGATCAACATCAACAAGCCACCAATCTAATAAATATCAATAAACTGTGAAGCTGATCAATATCAACAAGCCTCCAGAAGGCTGATCAAGATCAATAAGCCGCTAATAGAGCTATCAAGATCAACAAGCCGTCGACAGGCCGATCAAGATCAATAAACTACTATAAGGCCGATGAAGATCAACAAGCCGCCAAGAGGTCGATCAAGATTAACCAGTCGCCAAGAAGCCGATCAAGACCAACAAGTCCAGAAGTTTGATCTAGATCAATAAGCAACCAAAAGACTAATCAAGATCAACAAGCCGCCAGATTGCCAATCAAGATCGACAAACCACCAAGAGGCCGATCAAGATCAATAAGCCAAAAATTCAAGAGAAAGAATCAGAGGATAAATATTAGAGATTGTACGAACACCAAAATATCAATACAAATTGTATTTAGTCCATGAAATATAATTTCTTTAGAAATCTCGTCTGAACAGCCCTCTGTCTGGATGATGATCTTGATCGGCCTCTGGTTTGATGATGATCTTGATTGGCTGATGTTGATCTTGATTGACCTTCTAAACTTGTTGATCTTGATCAGCCTTTTGGAATTGTTGATCTTGATCGGTTAGACATTTTTGGACTTGTTGATCTTAATCAACCTTCTGGCGACTTGTTGATCTTGATCGACCTTCTGGAAACTTGTTGATCCTAATCGACCTGCTGGCTGCTTGTTTGTAACGCTCCGAGTCCCTCAGGTTAGTTGGTCTGAAATCAGGAGATTTTTCATTTAATTTCTAAATTAATTGTTAATTAAATTTATACATATTCATCGGGCTCTAAACTCCAATTAAATTTATATTCACCGGACTTCGTGTAGTGGGTCTTGTTTTAAGATGGAATGGATTTCTTTCTCCTCTTGGGCTTAGATATGTTGGGCTTTTGGGTTGGGTTGGGTTGGTTTTAAAACAAAAAGAAAGAAAAAAAAGGGGAAAAACCCTAAGCTCCATCTTCTCCTTCCTTCTCCTTCACGTTGATAGCAGCCGCCCCTCCCCCAGTCCACTTTCCCTCACCGGCGACCATACCTCACGGCGGCGAGTTCGTCACAGCAGCGGGCACGGCGGCGTCGCGGTGGGGCAGCAGACATCTTCCCGCTGCTTTGCGGCATTTTTCGGCGTGGGTATTACGTTCTCGCAGCGGCGGCGCTCCTTCGGTAGTCGTCGACGGCAGCAGCGGCGCACCTTCAGTTTGCGGTGGCAGTGTTGTTTCTGCGGCATTCCGACGGCGGCCCTTGGCCGTGCGCGCTCCAACAACCACTCACAGCCCCTATTTGTGGCCTTTGCTTCCCCTCGACGACTTTAGACGCTTACCCACACCTGTCCGGAGTTCGATTCGCGGTACCCACTCCTATTTAGACTCAAACCACATTGCCCATCGCTTTTGGCATCGGAACAGCAAGCCTAAGGACGTTCGAAGCTCGATTTAGGCAACCCACATCGTGGCGAGCTAGATCTAGGTGACCCACACCTATACGAAGTCGGTTTTGGTGGTAATGAGTCATTTGAACGCTTTTAGAATTGATTTCGAAGGCTAAATAGTGTACGTAACTTGCTGTATTTTTCTGTTTTAGTGCTTAGGTGTGAGGTCGACGCAAAACTTAAGGGCGCGGTTGTGAGTAAGTAGACAAGGTGTGCGTGTGTTAATGTATGTTAAATGGTCTCTAATGTGCTGGTTTTGTGGCGTTTAACAGTAATTTTGTTACGTCATTGCGCTAAATAACTTTCGTTGTGTTAGTCGATATACTTGGAGTAGTGTTGGATATTTGTCGATGAAAATGGTGAGATTTCTGCCTTGCTAAACTGTTGAGCATTGCTGTGGTAATGTTGGTTGCCTGGATATGCATGAATTGTTCGGCGTGTTTTGTGAGTTATTATATTTAGTAATGCTTGTTAAATATTGATGTTGGATATTAAGCATGACTGGGTTATTATCTCATTACTAGAAAGTTGTTTATGTTGTAGAAGCATGCTGAATTGTATTTGTGAGTTGAAAGATGCAGGGGTAGTGGCTTAAGAAAGTATATAGTAAGACTCTGGTGAGAGTTGGACTCTTGGAGGGAATGAATGAGTGAGTGTCAGGGCCTCGGGTATAAATGGTCGGGGGCCGATACGTCACTAATTGAGTATCGAGGCCTCGGGTAAAACGGTCGAGGGTCGATACGATGAGTCCTTTGGAAGGAAGGCTATTGGGGCGTTGGGTATAAATGGTCAAGGGCCAATAGATGGTGAAGTCATCGGGGCCTCGGGTAAAAATGGTCGAGGGCCGATGCAGCAGTGTCGGGGCTCTGGGTAAAAATGGTCAGGGGCCGACTCTACTCGAACGAGTTAACTGTGGAAGGCTAGGATAGCCGTGATAAGCGTAGAGGTACTTGATATGTTAGGGAGACTAGAGGTTGGTAGTTAATGTGTTCCTGGTGGTGGTTGTCATTGGATTTTATAGAATGTGCCTATGTTTGAATGCTTAATGTGTTGAACAGCATGACTATGAATGTTCCATGATTTTTGTTGAGCATGATGTGTATGTGTTGTTGGTGAGGGCTACTTACGGAGTATATTTTATATACTCACCCCCCCCCCCCCACAATTATTGTTTCAGGTGAAGGACTCGTTGGCGAGCATGGTGATGAGACGGAGGAGACATGACGAGCGAGGACCATAGGCTGCTTAGTCACTCTTGCTTAGCTTAAGTTATTAGTTAAGACCTTATGTTATGGTCAATAAACTATTTGTTCGTATTTGAATAATTGGGAGGTTCCCACTTGTTGTTGATTTTATTTTGGGATAGGTGCCTATTTTAGTTTTCTTCCATTCATTGAGTTTTGCCTAGTTTGAATAATAAAATTGCCTCGTGAGGTGGTCCACGAGTGTTGTTGATTTATATTCTATGAAATTGATTTATTGTTGAATTGATGAGAAGTGGAACTTGATTTTATATATTTGTTGCATAGGGAGTTGGCATGACATATTTGGGGTTAAGTTTAATTAGTTGGGTAGTTAACGTGACCTAGAAGTGTGTGGGAAATCCTGGGTCGTTACATTGTTGATCTTGATCGTTGATGATGATCTTAATCTACCTCTAGCTTCTACTTGATCTTTAGAGGGCGGAGGAATTTTGAGCTTATGCGTGGAGAAGGTTTTATTGCCATGCTGGATGAATTAGAGGATGAATGACATGGGCTTTATTTGAACATGGGCTCACCAGATGGGTGTTTTATTACTTAATCCTTTGCTAACTTGAGCCTTATCAAGTTTCTAATATCTTTTAATTTAAATTAAAGATACTTATCATATTCTAATTGGTCTCAATTTAATGACATGATTTTGTTATTATTATATGGCAATTTGTGATTTGCCAAAATTTATCAGTTAACAAGGTCGATCAAGATCAACAAGTTGCTAGAAGATCGATAAGGATCAACAAGCTGCCAAGAGGTCAATCAAGATCAACACGCCGCCAAGAGCTCAATAAAGATCAACAAGCCACCATAAGGCCGATCATGATCAACAAGCTGCCAAAAGGCCGATCATAATCAACAAGCCGGCAAGACGCCAACCAATATGAACAAGCCGCCAAGCGGTCGATCAAGATCAACAACCCGCCAAGCTAATCAAGATCAATAAGTTGCCAAGCCGATCAATATCAACAAGCCTCCAGAAGGCTGATCAAGATCAACAACCCGGTAAAAGACCGATCAATATCAACAAGTCGTCAAGAGGCCGATCAAGATAAAGTCGATCAAGATCAATAAACAGGTAGAAGGCAGATGAAGATCAACAAACTGCAAAGAGGCTGATCAAGTTAACCAGCCGCTAAGAAGCCGATCAAGATCTACAAGCCCAGAAGTTTGATCAAGATCAATAAGTAACCAAAAGACTGATCAAGATCAACAAGTCGCCAGATTACCAATCAAGATCAACAAACCACCAAGAGGCCGATCAAGATCAATAAGCCAAAAATTCAAGAGAAAAAAAATAAGAGGATAAATATCAGAGATTGTACTAATCCCCAAATATCAATACAAATTGTATTTAGTCCACGAAATAAAATTTCTTCAGAAATCTCGTGTGAACAGACCTCTATCTTGATGATGATCTTGATCAGCCTCTGGTTTGATGATGATCTTAATCTCCCTCTGCCTTCTCCTTGATCTTTAGAGGGCGGGGGAATTTTGATCTTTATGCGTGGAGAGGGTTTTGATGCTATGCAAGATGATTTAGAGGGTGAATGAACCCCTCTGTTTATAGGATATTTCATAGGCTCTATTTAGACTTGGGCTCACCAGATGGGCCTTTGTTAACTTAAGCGTTTGCCATCTTGAGCCTTATAAAATTTCTAATATCTTTTAATTTAAATTAAAGACATTTGTCAAATTCTAGTTGGTCTCAATTTAATGAGATATAATTTATGCACGAGTATGCATGTCGTGAATCTCGAAAATAGTTGGAAATCGAAACATATGATATTTATTTACAGTTTCGATCCCTGTTAATGTGCCAAATCTAGTTCAAAATTTTGATTAACTATATTTTTGACGCATTTTTATGCCAATAAATCAAAATATGAATTTTGGTCAAATTTTTGATAATCTTATATGGAAATAAACTTTATTTTTGTTTTAGTGGATTGTATGTTCTTACCTTAATTCCAATTTAAATTAAAAATTTTGAGTTGGGATAAAATTTAGAATATGCCCAATTTTGATTTGAAGTATATTTCTAATTTTATCAAAATTTTGTCTTCGAATAAAATTTAGATAAACTTAAATTTGGTTTAAATTTGGAATAAAATTTGAATTTGAATTTTTATTTCAATTTCGAATTTAGATGAAATTTGGAACATGCCCAAAGTCTATCGAGATTTTGAATTCGAATAGAATTTTTTACTTTTATTCAAATTTTGACTTGAATTGGAATAAATTTTGAATTTGAATTTTTTACTCAAACTTTTATTTAGAATACAGATTTGTAAAATTTGGAATATGCCCTAATTAAAACTCTTTCGTGATTTTGAGTTCAGCTATAACTTTTTAGTTCTACTCAAAATTTGATTGGAATTTGAATTTGAATTTTTATTCCAATTTCGAATTGGGGTAAATTTTGTAATATGACTAAATTGAAAATTTGAATTTGAATAGGAATTTGGTTGATTTTGGATATGCTAAAGTTTAAATTCCATTAAAACTTTGAATTTGAATAGAATTTGTTGGCTATACTCGAATTCGGCTTGAATTTGGAATAAAATTTGAATACAGAATTTTACTCCAATTTTTATTTGGAAAATGCCCAAATTAAAATTTTGATTTAATTTAACTTTGGAATTCTAGGAGGTAAACATGCCCCCAACTTACTAACAGTAATTGGATTTTTTTCCTATAAGATTCAAACGAGAATCACTCTCAAAATTTGACGTTGTGTTGCCTAACGTTGGCAACGACCATTTGCTTGCCTACTTAAATTGGGGTGATCACCTTCCATGGCAATAACTATGTTCAATTTGTAATCTCCACACTGACATTTTCTCAAGACTGAACTTAATGTTTTATCTTTTAAGCTGCCTACGTACCCCTTAAGAAAAGTGATTCAATACTACAAAGTATAAATATAATAAACTATGGTATACACTATACCCATTACAAATCTCCCACTTGCCTTAGATCGTATTGTACATATCTCGTAGGCCTAGACTTTCTAGATGACCCTCGAACACTGTAGCCATGAGAGCCTTCGTTGATCAGTAATTTTGTGCACTGAATTGATCTTCGTGACGATCACGTCCCCTCGTTGCACTATTTCCCATATCAAATGATACTTTATTTCGATGTGCTTGCCTCTTTTGTGACTCTGGGGTTCTTAGAATTTGCCATAGCACCACTATTATCCCAATAAAAGGTGATGTGTATGTTCATATTTGGAACAACTTCTAAATCAATTAAGAAGTTCCTAAGCCATACAACCTCTTTTGCTGCTTCACAAGCAGCAACATATTTGGTCTACATTTTGGAGTCTGCAATACATCCTTGTTTGATGATCCGCTATACTACAACCCCTCCGTTAAGAGTGAACACTGATCCTGATGTGCATTTCCAGGAATCCTTATCAGTTTGGAAATCAGAGTAAGTGTATCCTTTAAGGATCAAGTCGTTACCGCCATACACAAGCATATAGTTCCTCATTCTCCTAAGATACTTGAGGATTCCATTAACGGCAGTCCAATGGTCATATCCTGGATTGGATTGATACCTACTGACAATCCCTACTGTATAGCAAATGTCAGGCCTAGTACACAACATGACATACATTAGGCTGCCCAGAGCTGAGACATAGGGAACACGTCTCATATATCCTCAACTTCTTGAGGTATCTTAGGACATTGTTTCTTAAACAGAGAAATTCCATGCCTGAAAGGTAGTAAACTATTCTTGGAATTCTGCATCGAATATTTGACAAGCATCTTGTCAATGTAAGATGCTTGAGACCAGGGCTAGCGTTTTGTTCTTTTAATTCCTTACAATTTGAATCCCTAGAACAAAATGAGCTTCTTCCAAATCTTTCATTTAGAACTGAGCCACTAGCCACTTCTTGATGTTAGTAAGGAAACCTACATCATTTCCAATGAGTTCTATCATCCATATACAGCACTAAGAAAGCTACAATGTTGTTGATTATCTTCTTGTATAAATAAGGCTCATCAAAATTATGGTCAAAATCGTAAGATTTTATCGAAGTATCAAATCTTATATTCCAAGATCAAGACGCTTGTTTCAACCCATAAATAGATCATTTAAGTTTGCAAACTTTTTGCTCCTAACCTTGTTTAATGAACCCTTCTGGTGAGACATGTAGATACTATCTTCAAGATTGCCATTTAGAAATGCAGCCTTGACATTCATTTGCCAACTTTAAAGGTCTGTACAGTTTTCGTTATACGTCTCATTTTCTCTTGTAGATCCATTTACAAGTTATAGGTTTTACCCCATTAGGTTGTTCTAATGTTGTGTGTGTTGCCCTAAACTTGTAGTTTAAAATTATGTAAAGACAAATTTATATTCAATAAAGTTATGATTCCACATTCAATTAATTTGTTGTTGAATTTTATAGCATTGCATTGTCCAAATCCAATAAACTAAACATCCAAGGTTATTTTCATGTAAACGGGACAGTATATATACTGGGTATATATTTGATATACCCTCGATATACAAGTAGATAACGTCCTGAGAATAACCCAAAGGATCTATAGTATATGGATAAGCCTGAGTACCTTATCTTGGAACACTATGAATACGACCCATTTTGTAAATGTTACAGATGACCCTGTACAAGTCGTTCATGTGGAGACATGCGAGTTGATAAGCGCCAAGGTTGCTCGTGTTTACAAAGCTAGAGGTCCTTCTAGGATCCTTGCAAACATTCACAAAAACGACTAACTTACCGAATGATTCCAACCAAGAGTACGGTTAGAATATGAATCACTCTTAGATCGGACTTAGAATCTACGATGGTCACTCCTAGATCCTAAGACGACTCACTCCAGAATTAGCTTGATCGAGACTAATCCAATGAATCGGTTTAACATCAAACCTAAAGCAAGATTTGAAAGAAGCAACACCAAAAGTGTTAAGGAACAAAAGTTCTTGAATTTCAATATGTTTTAATCTTAAGTTATCCATAACAAGAGCATTACAAGCCTTTAAATAGGCCAAATGGTCGTTCAACATAAGAACACCAAAAGTTTTTCAAAATACTACTTAATGCAAATTGTAGAAAATAAGACATGCAAATTAAAACTTGATTGCACATCATTCTAGACACTTAAATGCGGATCAGAAAACGTAGTCATGCTTCAAATGGTCTTATCTATGTGCTGTAGGAGGCGCTTCACATTTGGATATGGTTTGACAACTTTTGACTTCACAAACTCCAAAGAGGTGCAATCTGCAAAGGCACCTGTTCACGAATCTGCACACTTTTTTTGTCCTCCGTGCCATCTCTCAAAATAGACAACTTTCCCGTGCCATCTTTGCTACATTCTCTTCTTGACTCATTGAAGTAACATTATGAATAAATTCGGGCTCCAAACTCTTTGTTGGTTCTTGTGCATTAACAAGCTTTTGAAGGTGCAGTGTGAAAGCCTCTTGAATCTTCCTTGCCTTTCTTGTAATAATTGCTCCTTTGATATATGTAATTGGTCACAAATGGATTCGTATCACGAGTGGGGGTATCCTATACAATGAATTTGTATAAGATAGGACTGCGAAATAACCAATGTTTAGATGTAATGCCGTTGACTAATATATTTCTGTTTGATATGATGATCAGACAACTCATTCTCAATCCTAAGTGAGTTATGGACTCCTGCCCGTGAGGGTTTGTCCTTATGTATCGGTGAAACTGGCCCAAGTCGCTGACTAAACATTCCTATCATTTTGGGGACGAGACCGAAAGGGGAGCAAGGAACGTAACTTCACAAGATGGAATTCACTTACCTGGTGTGGAGGATCGTCCTTCCTTTTAGGATAGTAGATGAGTATTCTCTTAAATGCTGACTCAGAAACTTGAACAAAGGGCCCTACCTTCTCACTGGCCCGAGAGGGACTTCCGGTTATTGGTCGGACCATAACCGAGTTGTTCATTAGAGGAGCAGTGGTATTTAAGGAGTAAGATGTAACTCAGGGGTAAAATGGTAATTGGACCTAGTTTGAGTTACGAGCACTCGTGAAGGATTGAATTATCATTAATGGTCGTATATCTGTGAACACGAAAATATTCTGCAGTGAGAAGAGTGCAGTTGCGGATCTTTAGTGGAGTGACCCATAGTTAACGAATGTTGATTAACTCGGTTAATGAGTTTGACCAATTATTTTATCGTTGGAGCTTCTGATCTGTAGGTCCATTAGGTCTCCTTGCTAGCTCACAACGGGTAAAACGAGGATCAAGTTTCTTGAAAGAATTTGAAATATTCAAATTGCTCAAGGTATATGTGGTTAATTCTAAATTGAAACTCTGTATTATGAGAGAAATTACTTGAATGATATTCAAATAAAAATCAATATGAATAGGATTTATCTTAAAACTACAGGTTAAAAATACATAAAGATGTACATTACAACTATAGGTTATGCTAGAGAAATATTTTAGAATATGATTCTATTTTGGTAATAAATAATTAAGTGTTAAGTATTTATTTAATTAATATATATATATATATAATTAATTAGTTCTTAATTACATTCAATAATTAATTAATTAATAATATTAATTGATTTGATATAAATTATTATTTATTATTAATATTAATATTAATGTTATGGGTATCTTTCGAATAGAACACACATTCGTCCCTCTACGAGCGCAGGCTCACAGAGAATAATTTCTCAGAATAGGTGTCGTAGAACGGAAGACATGTCTGCTCAAGACGAGACGGAGCACCACGAGCGGTTATGCCCCGTACATGGCCATAGCTGGTGGTGCGTGCTATCGGCACAAAAGACACATCGAGCGGCCCTGGGCGACATGTCCAAGTGACACAGGGAGCGGGACTACCCTGCACTGTTGGGAACACGCCCCTCTCTGTCCAACTGTACAACACGCGACGCTCCTACCGCCTCCAACAGTCATCCTTTTTGGTCGGTCCTCCGGGGCTATAAAAGGAAGGACGATCCTCCACACCAGGTAAGTGAAAAACCTGTCATTAAAATTTTCGGTGTCTTATTCCTATCTAACTCTGATCACTAACTTGAGCGTCGGAGTGTATTAGGCGGGACACTGCACCGGCGTTGAGTTCTTTGGCTCAGGTCCAATGGATCCACGGTTGGACTGCTCATCCATACACCACGTGGCCCTCTGCCAAAATTCACCGTTAACAATTAATCTAATTAATATTTTAATATATATATTGCATAACGTATGCCATATAGTTTTAAAATCCCACCTTAGGATCCATGCATCATATGTATATTTTATATATTATATGTATGTATGATCATGAATCATATAGCTATAATTGTTATAATGTACGGATGCTTGTTTTAATTTTCGTAATTGATTAATATAAGTGTTATATTAATTGGATGAAAATAAAGTTGCATTGAGCGTGACATTACTTTAGTTAATATAATTGTTATATTAACGTATGTCGTCAATGGATGTTTATAGGTTTAATTTCTTAAATTTTATAAGAGATATAAAATTTTGGTTGATAGAAATTAAAATCTATAATAAAGAGTTGCATACAAACATTAGGTCTAAGTTAATTAAGTTAATTAATTTTAAAGGGGTTTAAAATTAATTAGACATTAGGTTATATCTTCTAATATGATTAAGGGTAGTCTTTTATTTTGTTTTAACTAGGTTTAAAATGAAATAATAAATTACTAAATATAAAATATTGCCTATAAGAGAACCCTGTCTAAGGAAGGTTCTGTCTAGGTTGAGGTTTTTAAGCTGACCATAAGAAAACACCTTTACCTGTGAACCGACGTGACGGTTGAATTAGCCAATATTTTATATGCATGCAATAATGTCATTATTTTATTAAAACGTTTGATAAACTCAAACATTAATGTACAACTTCCAATATAAATAGTTATATTAGGCCGACTAAAGATTCACCTAGAGAATTTCACTTAGCTGGAATTTACCCAAGTAATATACCCTAGTCTTATTGATATGAACCAAAGTGTCTTAGTCTTCAAAGAGTTAAAGGAAGTTGTTGGAAAATCCTATGTCCAAGTTGACAACAAATTGGAGTTGCATTAAATGCACTCTAGTGTCATTTATGGCAACCTCAAGTGGCATTGAATGAAGTCAAGAACAAGTCCAACTTCATTTACTACAAACTCAAGTTGCATTAATGGAAGTCTAAGTTGAACTCAAGATGCATTAAATGAACAAGACTTCAAAGTACTTGAAAGTAGTTCAAACTCCAGTTCATTCACTCTTGAAGAAGATTGAACCAAAGAATGCTGCCAAAGTACACAATGGCAGCCAACATGTGGTTTACAAGGCTGAAGCATCTCGTGAGAAGCAAAAGTCAAAATTTGTTTCTAAATTCATTCATGGCAGGAAGCATACAATGTTCAAACCGGCTTATTGGGTTTGGAAACACTATTGGAAGGATCGATTTTTTGTTGGCAAGAAGTTGAAGAGGAACCCATGTAGAGATATACACTTGACTTTTGATGATTTTAAGAGTGCTCTACACGGCGAGTTTGATGAAGATTACATATTCAATGCTGCTGATTTTCGTCCATTTGATGTAGGAGATCCTTTTGATTCGAGGACGAATCCTTTTGAAGAAAGGGAGGATGATATGAACCAAAGTGTCTTAGTCTTATATTCAGCATGCTTACTATCCCTTTTCCATGTAGAAGTACTTGAAGAAGGTTTAGTAGAATACCTTTGGGACTTTCGTTGGAGTTGCTTCTCGATCTTTATGGCAATATGCAACATCTCCTCTATGTTATAGTAAGGTTGTAGATCAACCTTATCAGCAATCTCCTTGTTTAAGCCATTCAGAAATCGTGCCATGAGATTCTCCATATCCTCTTCAAGATCAAGTCGATCCATCAACAAATCCATCTCCTTGTAATAGTCCTCCACGGACTTGCTACCTTGTCTCAACACTTGTAGCTTTTGCGCTGTGTCCCTTTGGAAATGTCTAGGAACAAACCGCCTTCTCATCAACTCCTTGAATTCATACCATGAATCGATTGGCGCCTCAAGATTTCGTCTCCTACTTGACATCAATTTGTCCCACCATGTTATTGCATAATCTTTAAATTGAGCAATACATAGTTTTACCTTCTTTTCTTCGTTAAAATTGTGGCAGTCAAATACATACTCCACTTGCTTCTCCCATTGAATGTAAGCCTCCGGATCAGTCTTACCATAGAACTTTGGAAGCTTCAATTTGATATTGCCCAAGTTTCGGTCAACTTGAGCATCCTCCCGTGGAGCTCTCCGTTGGAGATTATGGTAGCCTCTTCCTCGGCCTCGCCCTCGATCTAAGCCACGACCAAATGTGTGAGCTTGTGTGCTAGAATGGGTGAGGTTAGGAATGCTTTGATTGCAAAACGAAATATCCTTGTACTTCTGTACAAAGGATCTTGTTTCCTTACTAACGAGCTTAACCCTTCTTTGCCTAGTGTTTTTGTTGGTCTTTTGCAGGAATTTGAGGAATTATTTCCCGAGGAGATGCCAAGTGGATTGCCACCACTTGGGGGGATCGAGCACAAGATTGACTTCATTCCGGGAGCAACCATTCCAAACCGTCCAGCTTATAGGACTAATCCTAGCGAGGCCGAAGAGATACAAAGGCAAGTGAATGACCTCCTTGCCAAAGGGTATGTACGCGAGAGTTTGAGTCCATGTTCTGTTCCGGTTATTCTTGTACCTAAGAAAGATGGGTCATGGCGTATGTGTGTTGATTGTAGGGCTATAAACAAGATAACTATTAAGTATAGGCATCCAATTCCTAGATTAGATGATATGCTTGATGAGTTGCATGGATGTAGTCTCTTTACTAAGATTGATTTGAAATCGGGTTATCATCAAATTCGCATGCATATTGGGGATGAATGGAAAACTGCTTTCAAAACTAAGTATATTGGCTATTGTTTTCTTATCATTTGGTATCAGAGCTCTAGGCTCTAGATCGGATATATGTTTCCGTTTTCGTATTGCTCTTCTTGATCTTTGTTTTGAAATTTTTGTTCTTATTGTTCATCTCGTTACATTCTCTCCACGTATCTAAAATACAAAAAAAGTGTCATTTCCATTCTTCTTTTCGTCTTGTTGTCTTGTATGAGTTTGTAGATCTCTGTCTTATCTACAACTTTGTCTTCTAGTATATCTTCTGATTCAATTTGCTTCTGAGTGAAAAGTTCAAAAAATTGACATTCTGTTCTGTAAAACTGCTATACCCGAGAGCATGTGTTATTCTTTGTTCTTTACATTTTTACTTCCAAATCATGCTAGATCTGAGTTGTGCTGTTGAAATTGCCTATTTTTGTTAATCTAGCTGTTGGTAATAAATCATATCAATTGTGTTTTGATTTATTTCCACAACTAACCGTTACTCATTAAATTTTTGGCGGTTACAATTGTCTCAATTAATTTCCAGCAATTTGTTTTTCATTTCTCATGATGTTTTTCTTGTGTAACTCATATCTGTTGTCAAGGCTAAATTAAACTCCATAAATTCTCAAAATAGCCTAATTGTTCAAGAGTTACATTTTCTGGTCTTTTGAACTTCTTGTTCCATCTTAATTATCATGTTCCAATTCTGTCACTTTCTTCTTTAGCTTGTTTCTAATTTGAGTTTTGAATTTACTCCATAGTCAAGTTATTTGAGTGTTTCTTTGTGTGTTATGTCTAACCACTTGAGTTGCAAACTTTGCTCATTGGCTTATGTGAATGAGATTGTGAGTTTCTTGAGAGTGATGTTTTTGCGTGTAACCACGAGTGACTATACCTTTACGAGTGTAAACACGTGAGGGAGTGCTTGTGAGGTCCATTTTTCTTTGTTACTTTGCTTTCTTTTGCAGCCATGTCTCAGCAAGAGAATTATGGAAAATTTTTCCACAACATGGAGCATTTGACAAAGACGTTTCAAAGGTTGGACTCGAGACTCAAATCTATTGAAAGACAACCAACCCATCTGAAGCAAAAGAGGAGGAATAAGTCAATGCACCATAAGGAGTATTTGGAGGTCGAAGGAAGGGAACATGGTGGATGTTGCAATGCTGTCCAAAGGAGAAATCTAGGAAAAGTTCATAAAGTTGATCCTATATTGAGAAGCATCAAGGCTAAACTTCCTATGTTCCATGGAAGTACAAACCCGAAGGAATACATTCAATGGGAACAGCAAGTTGAACGTGTCTTTGATTACTACCCATTAAGTGAGGAAGTAAAGGTAAAACTCATTGTTGCTCAACTTCGAGATTATGCAATTACTTGGTGGGATAACATGTTTTTGAGTAGGAGGAAGAACTTTGAGTGTCCAATAAACTCATGGTATGTTCTCAAGCATTTAATGAGAGAGCATTTTGTTCCCAAGTGTTTCTATAAGTTGAGATCTTTGCAACAAGGTAGCAATAGCTTGGAGGCTTACTACATGGAGATGCAAATGTTGCTTGAGGAGCTTGATCTTTATGAGGATGAGGAAGTTACAATGGTTCGTTTCTTAAGAGGACTCAAGACGGAAATTGCCGAACGACTTGATCTTCAATTTTATGAGGATTTAGAAGGGATGGTGCAAATAGCCATAAAGATTGAGAAACATCTCCAAAGGAAGTCTACAAGGTATACTAAACCTAAACCATTTTCTAAGATTCATTTATCTTTAGAGAATTTTAGTTTACCAACTAACATTAAGCCTATTGTTGAGGTAGAATGTGATCAAATTCAAGAAGACATAGTTTGTGACCTAGTGCCACATGCTGATAGTGTTTTATTTAGTAGGCAACTAGATTGCAATGAATTGTTTGATTGTAACACTTCTACTATTGTAACACCTACTCTTCAAGACGTATATGATGTTGTGTGTGAGTTAGGGAAAAAGGCGAATGAGGTCGAGACAAAAGCATGTGAATTGTTTGAAAAAGAATCTTGTGTGAGAGAAAAGCATGAGATTAGTCTATGGCCTAAAGAGAAAAATGAGAGAAAAGCCAAGAATGTAAGCTTGTTTGAAAAAGTTTGTCATGTCAACTTGGACATAGGATTCTCCAACAACTTCCTTTAACTCTTTGAAGACTAAGACACTTTGGTTCATATCACTTATAATACTAAGTGGGAGCAAAAGGGAATGTGTAATATACCGCATATATTTTTGATACACAAGGTATATATAACATATTTTTTCTCTCACTTTTCTACTTAATGTTCACACTGTGAGTTCCATGCTCGGTCTCATGTGACCTTGGGCACGACCACCATATGGATGGTGTTTACATGGTTCAATATTGAGGTGAATCGAGATAATATTCATAGTAAGTGGGAGAAGGACGTGTGATAGCATATCTTACAGTCTCTGCCATTAGTTTGCACTGTGAGATTTCATACATGACTTGTGTGTCATCCTGGATCATCTCTACGAATCCATTGTATGGAATTGAGACCAAGCCAAACTCCAGAAATGGATAAGAGTTTCTTAGGTTTTGCTCCAATATTTTCCTTCTATACGACATAATTATTGAAGCTGACCTCTGAGATCTTAAAATGGTAGGTCACACTTATGGGGAATTGTTATGCTAGTTAACAATTTCCTGACCAAATAAACAGTGACTAAAGATTATAGAAATAAGAGTTATTTTGGCGTAAGATTTAGTTGAGAATGTCCTAATTTATTGAAGGAGTAGCTATTTGCCCTACGGTGGCTGTTACTTTAAATCACTTAAACAGTGTTGCAAAACAATTTTGTTAGGGTGCTTGATTAATATTACTAAATTTTGATTGGGTTTAAAGGATATTGCATGAAAATGATGTAGGTTTGTTTTTATTTTCAGCATGTCGACTTCTATTATTGCACTCTTAGCCATTAAAAAACTTAACAGCGAGAATTACAAAAAATGAAAATCAAACCTAAACACTATACTTGTGATAGATGATCTTAGGTCATCTTGCAAGAGGATTGTCCTTCCTGCGCCTAACGCCATTGTGGCAGCGCGCAACGCCTATGACCGGTGGATCAAGGTTAGTGACAAGGCCAAGGTCTACATCTTAACGATCATATCTAATGTGATTGCTAAGAAGCGTGAGGGCATGGTCACCGCCAAGAAGATCATGGACTCGTTGTAGAGCATGTTTGGACAACCGTCCTCATAGGCTCGACATGAAGCCCTTTAGTTCATCTACAACTCCCGCATGAAGGAGGGCTCATCAGTGCGAGAACACGTTCTAAACCTGATGGTCCAGTTCAATATGGTAGAGTCGAACAGGACCGTCATAGACGAGCAAAGTCAGGTCAACTTCATCATGGAATCTCTTCTGAAGAGTTTCCTGCAATTCTGCAGCAATGCGGTAATGAATAGGCTAGAGTACACTCTTACCACGCTCTTAAACGAGCTATATACATACCACTCACTTATGAAAAATAAGGGACTGGAAGAGGAGGCAAACTTTGCCACCTCCAAAAGGTTCCGTCGAGGTTCCACCTCTGGAACTAAGTCTGCACCCTCATCTTCTGAAAGTAAGACTTTCAAGAAAAAGAAGGCTACTAGTAAGGGGCCCAAAACTGACTCCGCTGCTGCCGCTGCCAAGAAAGGCACGACAAAGGTTGCAGACAAAGGAAAATGTTTCCACTGCAACGTGGATGGGCATTGGAAGTGCGCAATTGTCTGAAGTACCTGGCTGAGAAGAAGAAAGCCAACGAAGGTAAATGTGATTTACTTTTTTGGAAACTTGTTTAGTGGAAAATGATTATTTCGTCTGGATACTTGATTCAGGAGCCACTAACCATGTTTGTTCTTCATTTCAGGGAATTAGTTTTTGGAGGCAGCTTCAAGCCGGAGAGATGACTCTCAAGGTCGGAATAGGAGAAGTTGTCTAAGTTGTGGCAGTAGTAGAGCTTCAGTTCTTTTTAGACAAGAAATCATATATTTTATTAGATAATGTATATGTTGTTCCTAAAATTAAGAAGAACTTGATTTCAATTTCTTGTCTATTAGAATAATTATACTTTATTTCTTTTTCATTGAATGAAGTGTCCATTTCCTGAAATGGTGTTAACATTTGTTCTATCAAGTTAGAAAACCACTTGTATGTGCTAAGACCAACCGTAACTAAATCAATTTTAAATACTGAGTTATTTAAAAATGCTAAAACTCGGACTAAAAGGCAAAAAGTTTCTCCAAAAGAAAATACCTATCTTTGGCACGTAAGATTAGGTCATATTAATCTCAATAGGATTTGGAGATTGGTTAAGAATGTGCTTCTAAGCGAGTTAGAAGACAACTCTTTACCACCATGTGAATCTTGTCTTGATGGCAAGATGACTAAAAGTCCTTTTACTGGAAAATGTTAGAGAGCCAAAGAGCCCTTAGAACTTATACATTCAGACCTTTGTGGTCCGATAAATGTTAAAGCTCGAGGAGGGTATGAATAATTCATCGCTTTTATAGATGATTGTTCAAGGTATGGTTATCTATACTTAATGCAACACAAGTCTGAAACCCTTGAAAAGTTCAAGGAGTACAAGACCAAAGTTGAAAATCAATTAGGTAAAACCATTAAAACACTTCGACCCGATCGGGGTGGAGAGTATATGGACTTGAGATTCAAGGACTACATGATAGAACATGGAATCACGTGATACGAATCCATTTGTGACCAATTACGTATATCAAAGGAGCAATTATTACAAGAAAGGCAAGGAAGATTCAAGAGGCTTTCACACTGCACCTTCAAAAGCTTGTTAATGCACAAGAACCAACAAAGAGTTTTGAGCCCGAATTTATTCATAATGTTACTTCAATGAGTCAAGAAGAGAATGGAGCAAAGATGGCACGGGAAAAGTTGTCTATTTTGAGAGATGGCACGGAGGACAAAAAAAGTGTGCAGATTCGTGAACAGGTGCCTTTGCAGACTGCACATCTTTGGAGTTTGTGAAGTCAAAAGTTGTCAAACCATATCCAAATGTGAAGCGCCTCCTACAGCACATAGATAAGACCATTTGAAGCATGACTACGTTTTCTGATCCGCATTTAAGTGTCTAGAATGATGTGCAATCAAGTTTTAATTTGCATGTCTTATTTTCTACAATTTGCATTAAGTAGTATTTTGAAAAACTTTTGGTGTTCTTATGTTGAACGACCATTTGGCCTATTTAAAGGCTTGTAATGCTCTTGTTATGGATAACTTAAGATTAAAACATATTGAAATTCAAGAACTTTTGTTCCTTAACACTTTTGGTGTTGCTTCTTTCAAATCTTGCTTTAGGTTTGATGTTAAACCGATTCATTGGATTAGTCTCGATCAAGCTAATTCTGAAGTGAGTCGTCTTAGGATCTAGGAGTGACCATTGTAGATTCTAAGTCCGATCTAAGAGTGATTCATCTTCTAACCTTACTCTTGGTTGGAATCATTCGGTAAGTTAGTCGTTTTTGTGAATGTTTGCAAGGATCCTAGAAGGACCTCTAGCTTTGTAAACCCCGAGCAACCTTGGCGCTTATCATTTGGTATCAGAGCATTGGTTGATATCCTTTGGCCGGCTCTAGAGGTGAAATATCTTTACTTTGTCTAATTTTATTTTCTGCTATTTTTTTTAAGTTGTTTCTTACAAAGTGTAATGAGGCATACTACAACTTGCCTTAAAATTCTTGTATTTTTGCTCTCGGATTATTAGCAAAGAAAAAAAAAATAGAAGCAAAAGAGAGAAAAAAAAACAGAAGCAAAAGAAACAAAAATCAGTAGCAAAAGAAAGAAAACAGTAGCACAAAAAAAAAAGCATTCGAAGATCCGAGGCACATGAAAAGTTCTTTTCGTTATGTTGTGTTTTGTTTAAATTATCAAGTTTTTTATCCCTAAGATTGAGTTGCTGTAGTCTTAGTTTGTGAGAGTTGATCATTGAATTAGTTATATGAAGCTTTAAGCAAGATTGCACCAAAATTTAAGCCAACCCTTACATCTTTGACCTAGTACCAAAAGCCTACCCTCGAGTGATAAACACGAGTGTCCTTGAGTGAAATCCTAGTGAGAGGAGTGGAAAGGTCCTTATTTTGTTATTTTATTTTTCTAACAAAATGTCACAGGGAGTACCGCAAGATCCTACTATGGCCATTCTTCAATCAATTCAAGGTATGGTGGAAATGATGAGGGAAGATAGGCAGGAAAGAAGGGTGCAACAACGAAGAGAAGAACGAGTCTTATAGGAAGATGAAGGTATGTTTGACTTCGATGTCCAAGAAAGACAAGTTGGAGGAACAGGAAGGAATAACTTTGCCAACATTATGCAACCGAGGAGATTGGAAAGAGTTCATGAAAATAGAGATGGCAGAGTTAAACTCAAAATTCCAGCGTTTCGTGGAACAGCGGACCCCGAGGCTTACTTACAATGGGAAAGGAAGATAGAGCACGTGTTTGATGGCTATACATATAGTGAGAATAAGAAGATGAGACTTGTCATTGCCGAATTCATTAATCATGCTAATGCATGGTATCAACATCTCAAATCCGAGAAAATAAGGAAAGAGGAGTTTCCAATAGAAACTTGGGAAGACCTCAAAGAAGCCATGAGAAAGAGGTATGCTCCCAAACATTATAAAAATGATTTGAAAACTAAACTGCAAGCTTTGAGGCAGGGAACAAAAAGTGTTGATGAGTATTATCAAGAGATGGTGATTTTAATGGAAAAAGCACACATTCGAGAAGAAGAGGAAGAAAACCATGTCTAGATTCCTTGGAGGTTTGAATCTGGAAATTGTTCATCATATTGATAGAAATCCACCACCTTACTTGGAAGATATGTATCACCATGCTATCAAAATTGAAGATCAATTGAGGAAAGAAGAGGAGCATTCCAAATGGAATGAATTCATGCAACCAAAAGGATGTTTGGTGCTGTCAAAAGAGTGAAGGTCGAGAGCTCCAATGCCAAAAACAATGAAGTTCCAAAGGAGGTAAGGGAGAAGACTAATTCTCTTACATGTTGGAAGTGCAAAGGGTTTGGACACATGAGCAAAGAATGTGTCAATAAAGAAGTCATGGTGATAAGAAATGGTGTTGTTGATTCAAATGATGCTTGTGAGAAATATGATGCAAAATTTGAGGAAGATTCTAAAGCACATGTTGATGAATTTATTGAACAAGATCGCAAAGATTCTGATTTTGATAAAAGTGAGTTCAAAGAAAAGAGAGAAAGAGAAGAGTTAAGAGAAAGGAATTCAAAGGAGAAAGAAGAGGAAAATAGCAAGATCCAATCCATTTGTCAATATAAGTCAAATCTTATAGCATTGTTGCATAAGGACCCTTACTATCAAGCTCACATATTTTATCCTAGTCTTTCTACTTTTCTAAGATTTTTGCAGGAAGTTCCAACTTTTCAATTCAAGCATGATCGAATACAAGAAACAAAGGAAGCTATAAAGGAGCCAAGAAGAGTTATCCTATCATCTTCTCATGATCTTGAGATTGTCTTACAAGGTAAGTATAAAATATATCTTGATTTTAAAGATACTAACTTGCTTCCTTATTGTGTAGGTAACCATGGACATAAGAAACCTAAGGTGAAAGGCATTGTGGAAAACTACTTATCCAAGAATTTGTATAAAGAATTCCATGGTCGAGAAAGCAGAATGTTATGTTGGAGAATGCAAATGCAAAGTACCAAGTGGAGGAAAAATAAATCCGAGCACAATTTCAACAAACCAAGTGATTGGGTTTGGAAGCACTTTTGGAAGGAACGAAGAATTTGTCCAAGTCCAAACATAAGAAGACTAAGAAGGATGATATTACATGAAGACTTCAAGATTGCACTTCAAGGAAGTCAAAAAGTGGTGTTAACTCAAAGAAGGCAAACAAGAAAGGGCCATAGAAATTTTCAAGAAGAAAGAAGTGACATGTCCAACGAAGAAAATCATAAATCTTCAAGCTCCAATATACAACTCACAAGGTAAGGAACAAGTTGTTAAGGCTTATCATTGGACTAACTTGATTCGTTTTGATGAAGGAAATGAAAACCTTGATTTGAGGACAAATCCTTTTAAAGAAAGGGGGGATGATACGAATCCATTTGTGACCAATTACGTATATCAAAGGAGCAATTATTACAAGAAAGGCAAGGAAGATTCAAGAGGCTTTCACACTGCACCTTCAAAAGCTTGTTAATGCACAAGAACCAACAAAGAGTTTTGAGCCCGAATTTATTCATAATGTTACTTCAATGAGTCAAGAAGAGAATGGAGCAAAGATGGCACGGGAAAAGTTGTCTATTTTGAGAGATGGCACGGAGGACAAAAAAAGTGTGCAGATTCGTGAACAGGTGCCTTTGCAGATTGCACATCTTTGGAGTTTGTGAAGTCAAAAGTTGTCAAACCATATCCAAATGTGAAGCGCCTCCTACAGCACATAGATAAGACCATTTGAAGCATGACTACGTTTTCTGATCCGCATTTAAGTGTCTAGAATGATGTGCAATCAAGTTTTAATTTGCATGTCTTATTTTCTACAATTTGCATTAAGTAGTATTTTGAAAAACTTTTGGTGTTCTTATGTTGAACGACCATTTGGCCTATTTAAAGGCTTGTAATGCTCTTGTTATGGATAACTTAAGATTAAAACATATTGAAATTCAAGAACTTTTGTTCCTTAACACTTTTGGTGTTGCTTCTTTCAAATCTTGCTTTAGGTTTGATGTTAAACCGATTCATTGGATTAGTCTCGATCAAGCTAATTCTGGAGTGAGTCATCTTAGGATCTAGGAGTGACCATCGTAGATTCTAAGTCCGATCTAAGAGTGATTCATCTTCTAACCTTACTCTTGGTTGGAATCATTCGGTAAGTTAGTCGTTTTTGTGAATGTTTGCAAGGATCCTAGAAGGACCTCTAGCTTTGTAAACCCGAGCAACCTTGGCGCTTATCATCACGTCCCAATTGTCAGTCCCTGATACACCCCAATAGAACGGTTGTATCAGAAAGGAAAAACAAAACACTGTTAGAAATAGTTTGATCAATGATGAGCTATGTTCACTTGCCTAACTTGTTTTGGGGTTACGCAGTGGAAACTTCGGTTTATATTTTGAATGTAGTTCCATCGAAGAGTGTTTATGAAACACCATTTGAATTGTGGAAGGGTTGTAAAAAAAGCTAGTTTACATCACTTCCACATTTGGGGATGTCTGACACACGTGCTCGTGACTAACCCAAAGAAATTGGAGCCTCGTTCAAAAGTATGCCTAATCGTAGGTTACCTTAAAGAGACGAGATGTGGTCTCTTATTCGATCGTCAAGAAAATAGAGTGTTTGTATCGACAAATGCCACCTTCTTAGAAGAAGACCACGTTCGAGATCACATACCACAAAGTAAAGTAGTGATAAACGAGATTTTCGAAGAGGCTACAAACACGTCAATAAGGGTTGTTGATCAAGCTGGCACTTTAACAAGAGTTGTTGACGAAGCCACATCACTTTAGTCACATCCACCTTAAGAGTTGAGGGTGCCTCGATGTAGTGGGAGGATTGTGTCACAACCTGACCGCTATGCGGGTTTAGCTGAAACCCAAGTTGTCATACCCGATGACGGCGTCGAGGATCCATTTAACCTAAAAACATGCAATTGAAGATATAGACAAGGACAAATGGTTCAAAGCCATGAACTTGGAAATAGAGTCTATGTACTTCAATTCCGTTTCAGAACTTATAGACAAACACGACGGGGTAAGACCCATAGGGTGCAAATAGATCTATAAGAGAAAACGAGACACTGAACGAAAGGTACAGACCTATAAGGTGAGGTTTATGGCAAAAGGCTACACACAAAGGGAAGGGGTTGACTATGAAGAAACCTTCTTCCTTGTAGCTATGCTCAAGTCCACAAGAATACTTTTGTCCATTGCCACATATTATGACCATGAGATTTTGCAAATGGACGTCAAGACTGCCTTTTTGAATGACAATCTTGATGAAAGTATTTATGTGTCTCAATCCGAATTGTTCATAGCTTAAGGTCAAGATCAAAAGGTTTGCAAGCTTAAACGGTCCATATATGGATTGAAAAAGCATCTCAATCTTAGAACATAAGGTTTGATACTGCGATCAAATCTTATGGTTTTGACCAAAACGTTGATGAGCCTTGTGTATATAAGAAAATCATCATCAAAACAATAGTCTTTTTATTATTGTATGTAGATGATATCCTACTCATTGGGAATGATATGAGATACCTTATTGACATAAAGAAGTGGCTAGCTATTAAGTTCCAAATGAAAGATTTGCGAGAAGCTCAATGTGTTCTTGGCATGCAAATTCTAAGGGATCGCAAGAATAAAACGCTAGCCCTGTCTCAAGCAACTTATATCGACAAGAAATGCTGATTGCCTTTTAGGCATGAAATTCACCTATCTAAGAAACTATGTCCTAAGACACCTCAAGAAGTTTAGGATATGAGACGCATACCCTATGCTTCAGCACTGGACAGCCTGATATACGCTATGCTGTGTACTAAGTCTAACATTTGCTATGCATTAGGGATGGTCAGTAGGTATCAATCCAACCCAGGATATGATCACTAGACTGCTGTTAAGCAAATCCTCAAGTATCTTAAGAGAACGAGGGACTACAAGCTCGTGTATGGCTCTAAGGATTTGATCCTTATAGGATACACTGTCTCTACCTTCCAAACAGATAAGGATTCAAGGAAATCCACGTCGGGGTCAGTATTCACTCTTAACGGAGGAGAAGTAGTTTGGTGAAGCATCAAATAAGGATGCATCGCAGACTCCACCATGGAGGCTGAATACGTTGTAGCTTGTGAAGTAGCAAAAGAAGCGGTTTGGCTTAAGAAGTTATTAACCGATTTGGAAGTCGTTCCAAACATGAACTTGCCCATCACACTTTGTTGTGATAACAGTGGTGCTGCGGCAAATTCTAAAGAAACTCGAAGCCACAAGAGAGGCAAGTACATCGGAAAGAAGTACCACCTTATACGGGAGATAGTGCAACGAGGAGATAGTGCAACGAGGAGATGTGATAGTCACAAAGATCACTTCGGAGCACAACATTGCTGACCTTTTCCATAGGCGCTCACGTCTAAAGTGTTTGAGGGCCATCTAGAAAGTCTAGGTCTACGAGCCTTATACGATTAGTATAGGGCAAGTGGAGAAATGTAATCAGTATAGTGTATGCCCTAGTTTATTGTATTTATCCCTTTGCTTTATTATTTTTGTACACCCCACTAGAGTTTAGTTCAAGTAGGAGTTTGTTGGATTTGTTGTCCTAAACTCATAGTTTGTAATAGTGTAAAAACAAATTTATATTTAATAAAGTAATGGTTCACATTCAATCAATTTGTTGTTGAATTTATAGCATTGCATTGTCCAAATCCAATAAACTAAACATTCAAGGTTATTCTTCATGTAACTGGGATAGTATATATACTGGGTATATATTTGATATACCGTTGCTATACAAGTGGAAATGTCTCGAGAATAACCCAAAGGGTCTATATTATATGGATAAGGCAAGATACCTTATCTTGACAACACTATGAATATAACCCACTTTGTAACTGTTACAGACAACCAAATCCAGCTCTTTCATGTGGAGACATGAGAGTAGGGGTATCTTATATAATGAGTTCATAACTCCGTTGACTAATAGATTACAGTTTCATAGGATGACCAGGCAACTCATTATGAATCCGGAGTGAGTTATGGACTCCTACCGGTGAGGGCTCGTACTTTGATCTATATGGATGAGAGTGACCTGAGTCGTCGACTTAAAATTTTTATCATTTTGAGGACGCGACCGAGTGGGGAGCTGGGAACGTAACTTCACGAGATGAAATTCACTCCTCCCCGACTTTAGGGGAGTAGATGAGTATTCTCATAAATATTGACTCGGGGACTTGAACAAGAGGCCCCACCCTTTCACTGGCCCGAGTGGGCCTTCCAGTTATTGGTCGGACCATAATCGGGTTGTTCATCAGAGGAGTAGTGTAAAGACCCGAATTTTTGACACGTTTAACGAGGTAACAGTCCTATAACACTTCCTAAAACCCTCCTACTTAAGGTAACGTAAAATATAATGTCATCATCATGCAACCTACTTAAGGTACTCAATAATGTAATGTCCACAAGAAAATAATGCCCGCCTCAGTGGCTAAGAACCCAATCAAAAGAAAATGATCGTTTTATCTAGTAATCCAAAATACACCAGTAATTCGAATAGTAAAAATATCCGCAAAACAATAATCCACCTAAGCTGCGGGAATAGAAAAAAAGAAAGTGTCCCGTGAGTTAACCCAATGTCTAGTTTCCCTTTTTTTTAGCAATAAGATTTTAACGCTGCCTACAATGCACGACATTATCCACTATCCTAACCAACATAGCTAGTGATCCCTCCTCAGTCATACCTCCTCCATGTCATCACCATGGTCGGCCGTGTTCACACCTACAACAAATAAGGAAAAAGAGGGGGGGTGAGTACATAACATACTCCATAAGTAGCCCTCCCTAACTAAACACATCGGCATGCTCGTAATCACAGCCACATCAAAACAATAGCAGAAACGACAGATAGGCAGCAAGGAATAATAACAGTAGATTAACCTTACCATACAAGCGGCATAACGCCGGGATTTCCGGGACTCCAACCACACGACTCACTAGCCCCTGCCCCACTGGAGCTAGCACTCGCTCGACCCCCCTATGTTGGTACTCCAGGTCTAACTCTTCGAGGCGTATCGGCGCTTGACATTTATCCCCAAGATACCGATCTTCCTCTCCCACGCTTGGTGCTCGACCTTGCCATTTATTCCCAAGGCCTTGAATTATTACCCATAAGCATCACTTTACGTTAGTCCCCCAAGTCTAACTCTTTGAGTTATATTAGCCCTTGACATTTATCCCCAAGATACCAATACTTCTCTACAGAAGCTTGACGTTCGGCCTTGCCATTTATCCCCAAGGCCTTGAACTGTGCACCAGTCCTTGTCATTTATCCCCAAGGTACCGATGACTACCCGACGTATTGGTCATTGACATTTATCCCCAAGACCCCAATACTCCTATACAGAAATCTGAGGTTCGGCCATGCCATTTATCCCCAAGGCACTCACTCAAGGCTTTGCGTAACCAAGCGACTAGTATGCAATTTCTCTTCAAACGACCCACAGGTTAATGAACCACTAACCCATCACATCACTCCTGACAATTGCCACTACTCCTCCCAAGACAACCTATAAGCACGCCTTCCACATTTCAATTCACAGCACAATTTACCAGCATGCTTTTCATTATACCAAACAAGTCACTAACACAACAGCTTCCAACAAAAATAACAAAACAATAAAAACTATATAACAGGCTCCCAGCACGTGTATTTCATTCACAGCACAATTTATCAGCATGCTTTTCATTATACCAAGCAAATCACTATCACAACAGCTTCCAACAAAATAACAAAACAATAAAAACTATATAACAGGCTTTCAGCACGGGTATTTCATCTTTGACCTGTTCACAAACGTCATAGGCCAATTACTCCCAACCACTACAATCAGAAAAGATGATATGAACCAAGGAGCTACCGTTGTTATGCCTCATGGACCGATTACAAGATCGAGAGCTAGGAAACTTCAACAAGCTTTGCTACTTCATGTCCAAGCGTTCTTGAACTCGACAAGAGAAATAAAGGAAGATGTGCAAGAAGTTAGAACTATGCACTTCAATTTGGTGCAAGTTATGCATTTTTAACTGTTTTTATGGCAAGTTAAAGTCCACTTGGTCAAGGTCAAAGTCAACTCCATCAAGACAAGTCAAAGTCAACTCATTCAATTCAAAAACCAAGTCAAACACTCACATCCCTCATTATGGACGGGATTGCAATTATTTTGGTTGGCTTTCCATGTTCTTAACCTTTTCATTTGCTTGTCTTTTCATTTCTCGTAAGTTATGTCTTTTCATTTACAAGTCTTTTCATTTCTTGTAAGTTACAAGTCTTTTCATTTCTTGTAAGTTACAAGTCTTTTCATTTGCTTAAGACTTTTCATATGGCTTGCTAGGATGGCTATATATAGTCTTGAGATGTCTTGTTGTAACACAAAATTGGAAGTTGAATGAAAAGTGAGTTTTCTCATTAGCTTGGTTGAGAGATTTATCTCCCATTTCTTGTGCAATTTCTTGTGTCTTTAGAATTTGCATGTTAGGATCATTCAAGCGGTGTTGATCATACCTCTTGTGGAGTGATTCGAATCACGAGTTTAGAAACAAGTTTTCTCTACTCTTGATATTGATCATCAAGGTAATCCGTTCTAAAACTTTTCCTTGGGTTGATTCCATACTTGTTTTCGGGGTTTTTGGGATTGAGTTCTATGGGTCTTGTTCGTCAGCAAGGTTCTTAGATCCAACTCTCAAGAGTTTCTTAACATTTTGGTATCAGAGCATTAGGCTCTTTGATCGGATATATGTTTCCTTGCATTTATCTCTTTGAATTCTGTGTTCCTTGCTTATGTTTTATTATATCTAAGCATATGCATTCTGTCAAAAAATTACAAAAAAAAAAGTATCAATTCCATTCATCTTTTCCAATTTTCGTCTGCTGCATTATTATAGATCTGGATCTTATCTACAAATCTGTCTTCTTTGAAGTCTAATGATTCGACTTTCTTAGTGGTGAAATTCGTGCACTTTGCTGATTGATTTATAAAAAAAAAAAAAAATTGAACGTGAAAGCATTTATTGTTAGCATTATTGTGCTTTTGCTGATCCATAACTGGAAAAAAAAAAAAAAAAGAAAGAAAGAAGAAAAAAGCATAGAAGACCCCATTTGTCATTACTTATTTGGGTAGCCTTGCATTGAAATCTCATGCTACTTCCTTGTTGCTTAATTCCCAACCATCTTTATCTTTAACTCTACTTTCGTTTCTTTCTAGCTTCCATTATAATTCTGTCCATTATTTTTTTTCTTAACTTGTTTCTTTGTTGTTATTCGGGTTACTCCCAAAATCACACTCTTGTTTGAGTTCTTATGTGCTCTAAACCACTTGAGATGCACATAGCCTTTAACTTTGCTAGACTCACTTACCGATTTGTTTGAAGTGCATAAGAGTGTACTAAGTTGTGAGGGAGAGGTTGTAAGGGAGCGATACATTATTTTGAGTGTTGAGGGTTAAACACGAGTGAACTTCACTAACGAGTGAATTAGTGAGGGAGTGCTTGTGAGGTCCATTTCTTGTCACTTTATTTTGTTTTTACAGCATGGCTAATCTTGGAGATGAAGGCAATATTTCTGATGCCCGGAGGAGAGAGGCGCTAGAAGGAACTGTTGAACGAATGATTCGTAGCATGGAGGCATTGACAGAACGGATAGGAAGGTTGGAGACTCAAACCAAGCTCAGGAGAGAGTTCCACCACCTCCACCACCACGTGTTATGGATGAGGATGAGTATGAAGGTGATGGATCCGATCATTGGGAGAGACGATCAGGCTACAGTTTTAGCGGCTCCAAGAGGGGGTGATAGACACGTTGGTCGTGGCTTAGATCGAGGGAGAGGCCGGGAAGAGGCTATCATAATTTCCAAAGAGCCCCACGAGCGAATGCTCAAGTTGATCGAAACTTGGGAAACATCAAATTAAAACTTCCGAAGTTCTATGGTAAGACTGATCCGGAAGCGTACATTCAATGGGAGAAAGAACTGGAGTTCGTGTTTGATTGCCATAATTTCAGTGAAGAAAAGAAGGTACGACTATGTCTTGCTCAATTCAAAGATTATGCAGTAACATGGTGGGACAAATTAATGTCAATTAGGAGACGAAACCTTGAAGCGCCAATCGATTCATGGTATGAGTTCAAGGAGTTGTTGAGGAGGCGATTTGTTCCTAGACATTTCCACAGGGACACAGCGCAAAAGCTCCAAGTGTTGAGACAAGGTAGTAAGTCTGTGGAGGACTATTACAAGGAGATGGATACGTTGATGAATCGGCTGGATCATGAAGAGCACATGGAGAATCTCATGGCACGGTTTCTTAATGGCTTAAACAAGGAGATTGCGGATAAGGTTGATCTACAACCTTACTTTAACATCGAAGAGATGTTGCACCTTGCCATCAAAATTGAGAAGCAGCTCCAAAGGCGATCTCAAAGGTATTCTACTAAGCCCTTTTCCCATTCATCTTCTACATGGAAAACGGATAGTAAGAGTGCTGATTCTAAACTTAGAAATCGAGAGGCATATGAGAAACCAAAAGAAAAGTTTGAGAAAGGAGAGAGTTCCAAGAAGGGGAAAGAGAAAGTTGATGAACCTAATGTGAGAAATCGGGATATTAAATGTTGGAAATGTCAAGGAGTGGGACATTACAGTCGAGACTGCCCCAATAGAAGAACTATGATAATTAGAGAAGGAGAGTTTGTAACAGAAGATGAGAAGGAAGATGAGGTAGAAGAGGACGACGATGGTGAATGTGAGAGTGAGGAGTATAGTGAAGAGGACCCTAGACATATGTCCTTAGTCACTAGGAGAGCTCTCAGTACTCAAATTAAGGAGGATGGCCTAGACCAACGAGAGAACTTATTTCACACTAGGTGTCTTGTCCAAACTGTGCCTTGTAGTGTGATTATTGATAGTGGTAGTTGTACCAACGTTGTAAGTTCTATTCTAGTCAAGAGGCTTAACTTAGAGACAAAACCACATCCTAGACTATATAAACTTCAATGGTTGAGTGATTGTGGGGAGGTAAAGGTGAGTAGACAAGCTCTTGTTTCTTTTGCTATTGGAAAATATGTTGATGATGTTTTGTGTGATGTTGTACCTATGCATGTCGGGGATATATTGTTGGGTAGACCTTGGCAATTTGACCGTCGGGTAATGTATGATGGGTATGCCAATCGCTATTCTTTTACTCATCATGGTAGAAAAACTACTCTTGTACCTTTGTCACCAAAAGATGTGCATGTTGATCAATGCAAACTTGAAAAGAAGAGGCAAGAGGCTGATGCAAAAGCAAAAAGTGAAAAAGAAACAAAAGAAAATGAGTTGAGAGAAAAAAAGAGTTTGAGTGAAAAGCAAGGGAGTAGCAATCAGCCTAGTGGGAAAAATGAGAGAAAAGCCAAAACGGTGAGCTTGTATGCTAGTTCAAGTGAGGTTAGGAATGTTTTAATGGCGAAACGGACTGTTCTTGTACTTTTGTACAAAGGGTCTTGTTTTCTTACTAACGAGCTTAACACCTCCTTGCCTAGTATTTTTGTTTCTCTTTTACAGGAATTTGAGGACTTGTTTCCCAAGGAGATGCCCAAGGAATTGCCACCACTTCGTGGCATCGAGCATAAGATTGACTTCATTCCAGGTGCTACCATACCTAACCGACCAGCTTATAGGACTAATCCTACTGAAACCAAAGAAATTCAAAGGCAAGTGGATGAATTGTTAGCTCATGGGTATGTACGCGAAAGCCTTAGTCCTTGTAGTGTGCCTGTTATTTTAGTGCCTAAAAAAGATGGAACTTGGAGAATGTGTGTAGACTGTAGGGCCATTAATAAGATCACTGTTAAATATCGTCATCCTATTCCTAGGTTAGATGATATGTTAGGTGAATTGCATGGCTGTAGTCTCTTTACTAAGATTGATTTGAAATCTGGGTATCATCAAATTCGTATGAATGTTGGAGATGAATGGAAAACTGCATTTAAGACCAAATATGGATTGTATGAGTGGCTTGTTATGCCTTTTGGTTTAACTAATGCTCCTAGTACTTTCATGAGGTTGATGAACCATGTATTGCGTGCATATTTGGGAAAATTTGTGGTTGTTTATTTTGATGATATACTTGTGTATTCGAAGTCTTTGGAAGATCATGTAATGTATGTGCGTGCTGTTTTGACTACACTTAGAAACGAGAAATTGTATGCTAACCTAAAGAAATGTAATTTTTGCATGGAAAGGGTTAATTTTCTTGTTTCATTGTGTCTAGTCGAGGAGTTGAGGTGGATAGTGAGAAAGTTAAGGCTATTAGCGAATGGCCAACTCCCACGAATGTTGGGGAGGTTCGAAGTTTTCATGGGCTAGCTAGCTTTTATCGGCGTTTTATTAAGGACTTTAGCACCCTAGCTTCACCTCTAAATGAATTGGTAGAGAAAAATGTTCCTTTTGTTTGGGGTACATCCCAAGAGCATGCTTTTAATGTTTTAAAGGATAAGTTGTGCAATGCTCCTCTACTTGCTTTACCGAACTTTGATTTGACTTTTGAAATTGAATGTGATGCAAGTGGGATTGGAATTGGGGCTGTACTAATGCAAACCCATAAGCCACTAATGTTCTTTAGTGAAAAGTTGAGTGGTGCTTCTTTGCGGTACCCAACTTATGACAAAGAACTTTATGCTTTGGTACGAGCTTTGCAAACTTGGCAGCATTATCTTTGACCAAAGGAGTTCGTCATTCATACGGATCATGAGAGCCTAAAGCACTTGAGAGGGCAAAGCAAACTGAATCGCAGACATGCCAAGTGGTTGGAGTTTATAGAGACATTTCCATATGTGATTAAGTATAAACAAGGTAAGGAGAACATTGTTGCAGATGCTTTATCACGAAGGTATGCTCTCTTTAATACTTTGAATACTAAGATTTTAGGATTTGAACATCTCAAGTCCTTGTATCTAGATGATGTGTTCTTTGCTCCTTTTGTTGAATCGTGTGAAAAAGGACTTGTTGTTGATGATTACATGTTGTTTGAAGGATTTTTGTTTCGAAAAGGAAAACTTTGCATTCCATCTTGTTCAATTCGTGAATTGCTTGTAAAGGAAGCTCATGGGGGTGGTTTAATGGCTCATTTTGGTGTTTCTAAAACTTATGATATGCTTGCTGAACATTTTTATTGGCCTAAGATGAAGCATGATGTGCATAAAGTGTGTAAGCATTGTATTGCATGCAAACAAGCTAAGTCTAGGTTACAACCACATGGTTTATATTCACCTTTGCCTGTTCCTACTACTCCTTGGGTTGAGATTTCTATGGATTTTGTCCTTGGTTTACCAAGAACTCGGAAGGGTAGGGATAGTATATTTGTAGTGGTTGATAGGTTTAGCAAGATGGCGCATTTCATACCATGCCATAAAACTGATGATGCTAAATTGATTGCTGATTTGTTTTTCAGGGAAGTTGTTCGTTTGCATGGCATTCCAAGAACTATTGTTAGTGATCGCGATGTAAAATTTTTAAGTCATTTTTGGCGTGTGTTATGGGGAAAGTTGGGAACCAAACTTGTTTATTCTACTACTTGTCATCCCCAAACTGATGGACAAACTGAGGTAGTAAATAGGACATGGTTACCATGCTTCGAGCAATCATAGATAAAAATCTTAAAACTTGGGAGGATTGTTTGCCATTAATTGAATTTGCATATAATAGGGCTGTCCATAGTACTACTAAATGCACACCGTTTGAAATTGTATATGGTTTCAATCCTATCTCCCCACTTGATTTGTTGCCTATGCCTCCTAATGAATTTTTGAGTTATAATGCTAGCACAAAGGTTGATCTTGTCCATAGGCTACATAAAGAAGTTAAGGAAAGGATTGAGAAGCAAAACACTAAGGTTGCTTCCCGCATCAATAAAGGATGCAAGCTCCTTGTTTTCCAGCCAGGGGATTGGGTTTGGGTACATTTTCGAAAGGAACGGTTTCCAACTCAACGAAGGTCTAAGTTGCTACCACGAGGCGATGGTCCTTTTCAAGTCCTTGAACGGATCAATGATAATGCTTATAAGATTGATTTGCCAGGTAAGTATGGAGTGAGTGCTACCTTTAATGTTTCTGATTTGTCTCCTTTTGATGTAGTTGATGACTTCGATTCGAGGACGAATCCTTCTGAAGATGGGGAGGATGATATGAACCAAGGAGCTACCGTTGTTATGCCTCATGGACCAATTACAAGATCGAGAGCTAGGAAACTTCAACAAGCTTTGCTACTTCGTGTCCAAGCGTTCTTGAACTCGACAAGAGAAATAAAGGAAGATGTGCAAGAAGTTAGAACTATGCACTTCAATTTGGTGCAAGTTATGCATTTTTAAGTGTTTTTATGGCAAGTTAAAGTTCACTTGGTCAAGGTCAAAGTCAACTCCATCAAGACAAGTCAAAGTCAACTCATTCAATTCAAAAACCAAGTCAAACACTCACATCCCTCATTATGGACGGGATTGCAATTATTTTGGTTGGCTTTCCATGTTCTTAACCTTTTCATTTGCTTGTCTTTTCATTTCTCGTAAGTTATGTCTTTTCATTTACAAGTCTTTTCATTTCTTGTAAGCTACAAGTCTTTTCATTTGCTTAAGACTTTTCATATGGCTTGCTAGGATGGCTATATATAGCCTTGAGATGTCTTGTTGTAACACAATTTGAAGTTGAATGAAAGTGAGTTTTCTCATTAGCTTGGTTGAGAGCTTTATCTCCCATTTCTTATGCAATTTCTTGTATCTTTAGAATTTGCATGTTAGGATCATTCAAGCGGTATTGATCATACCTCTTGTGTAGTGATTCGAATCACGAGTTTAGAAACAAGGTTTCTCTACTCTTGATATTGATCATCAAGGTAATCCGTTCTAAAACTTTTCCTTGGGTTGATTCCATACTTGTTTTCGGGGTTTTTGGGATTGAGTTCTATGGGTCTTGTTCGTTAGCAAGGTTCTTAGATCCAACTCTCAAGGGTTTCCTAACAAGGTAATTAGAGGGGAAAATGGTATTTTGACCCAGCTATAATTACGAACAACCTGTGAAGGGTCGACTTACCAATCATGGTTATATCAATTGTACATAATATATCTACAGTGAGGAGAGTGTAGCTACAAGCTTTAGTGGACTGATCCAGTAGTTAACGAATGTTGGTTAACTATGTTAAAAAGTTTAACCGGTTCATCTCGGATCGTTGGAGCTCATGACATGTAGGTCAAGGTCCCCTAGCTAGCTCATATAGGAATAAACTTTGAATAATTTTAAGGAATAATTCAAATCGTACGAATTAGATTAATCATATGAGATATGATTAAGTAATTGATATATGATATCAATTGAGAAATTTGGTCAAAATATTTAAATAGGATTTAAATATTAAAATTATGAATGCTGATTTATAATCGGAAGCATGGATTTAGTCAAACAGTCGGATTTCGAAAAAAGTCAAATAGTTGACTTTGACCCGAGAAAGTCAAATAGTTGACTAAGAAGATTAAAATAATGTTTTTAATCAAGTTGGTGGAAAATTCCACTAACTTGTTGAGTGGAACATTTAAATAATCTAAAAAAGTCCACTTTTTGATAGTTAACCATGGCATGCATGAGTGGAGTGTGTGTGGTAAGCTTTTGGTGAACTTAAACATACATTTTGACAGTTAGGCATGTCATGCATAAGTGGAGTATGTGTTGTAAGCTATTGGTGAACTTAGACATGCAAGAGTTGCATGTAATTTGCATATTTAGGAAGTCCTTTGTTGAAACATGAAAGTCTTGGAACCTTTGGCCATTTGATGGTTTTGAAAAAGCTTACATAACTCCTTTTAGCTTCATATTTCTCTCATTTTTTCCTTCCCTAAAAAGAGTTCCACCATTCTATTCCAAGCCTTGAGAATAGCTAGGAAGATCTATTGGTTGTTCTCATTGGAGCTATTTGAATAAATGTGAAAAGCTTTAAAGGTGTGTAATTTTCTCTCCCTTACTCTAAGCATCATAATGTATGGTCATGCATGTTTGATAGGTTGTAATATGCTTCTAGATTGTTATTTCGATCCTTGCTCGCTTCCGCTGCGCATGTATGATATTGTCCATCATGTAGTATCAAAGCATCTAGAATAACATTCATATGCATATGATGGGTACAAATTCATTTGACGAATGTTGTGGTTGAATTAAATTGGATATATTACGGTTTTGGCAATCCTCTTAATCTTGGCCTAAAATTATGTCCTTTTATTTGTAATTTTTTCCCGATTCTTTAAAGTTGCAATTAGGATGTAACTTGGTCAAATTGGAGGAGCGAAGGCTGGAAATTAGCTTCAGACTTGCCTGTGACAAAGATTTCGACCTGGTTCGGTCTTCCTCCCTTTCGATCTAGTTCGTGCTGTTTCAAGCCGGTTTTGATTCTTGGAGGTCTGGTTCAAATCCTTGCAATGCGTTTTGAACCGGTTTGAAAGGGTTCAAGGACGGTTCAAGCTTCTATAAAATTGTTTTGTAATAATTTAGTTTAATTTAGTTGTATGGATGCCAAAACCGGTCCAATTTAATTTTTGATTTAATTATGCATTATGAATGTATGAATTAAATGTTTTATTTTGAATGTGCATAATATATGACATTTAGATTTAAAATCCCACCATAGGATTAAGCATGTATCATACATTAGATATGTTATAAGTAGTTATAATGTATAGTATGCATGATAAGTTCAAATTATGATTTGGTATGGTTATGGAGCATGCCTATTGTTTATAAGTGTTATAAAAGAGATAGACATTAAAATACATAACAAAGATAATTTACATGCTCACTTAGGGTTAAATGGCCAATGCAAAGTTTTCATAGGCAAAACTAGGTTGTTAACTCATAAATTGGTAAAACAAGAACACTCACCTGATAAAATCTTGTCTAAGGCTGGGGGTATTTAAGTTGACGGTTTATGGAACACCCGCTACCTGGAGATTGAGTTGGTTCTTGAGTTGTGTTAATCAATTTCATGAGCATGCGTGAGCAATGTGAGGTACTAAAACTGGTTTATCACCTAGACATCGTAGGTTCAAATCTAATATAAGAGTTATATTTGGATCAATCACCTAGACTTAGGATATGTTTTTTTAGCCTAAATATATGCCTAAGTGAAAGTATACCCTAAATCGTCTAGAACATTTGAGCTGGAGATTAGTAACGTACTATTCGCTCTAGCGTCCCTAAGAGTTCACAACGTGAGATCCATGCTTGGCTTCGTGCCGCTCTGGGAGCGGCCTCCCTTCGGAGAGTGTTTGCATGGGTTATGAACATGGTGAATAGGGGAAGTAGTTCATAGTAAGTGGGTAAAGGATTAGTGTCAATAAAATCATAGATCTCTTCCATTAGGTCGTACTGTGAGAGTCCTATAATAAGCCTGCATGTCTGCCTTGGAGTGACTTTACCAATCGGAGGGTGGTATTATAGGATTCAGAACACCGCAAACTCCTAAAAGGATAGGATTTCTCATATTCGTTTTCAATCTTGACATTCCAATTTCGGGAGCATATTGATTCTAATCTTAGAAGCCTGAAAGTGGAAGGTCACACTTACAAGAATTACTAAGAGTTAGTATATTCTTGACAAAACCAAACGATAACTAAAGACTATAGGAAGAAGAGTTATTCTGGTATTAACATTTAGTCAAGATTGTCTTAATTCAATGGAGGAATGGCCGACTGCCCTTCGATGGAGATTGTTCTAAACCATTGAAGTATCTTTGCAAATATAAATAAAAGTTGGGTAATTTATTAGAATTTGCTAAACTTAAAATTGGATTTAGAACTAATTTAAAGTATGTTTGTTTTTCAACATGAATAGCTCAATTGTTCAACTCTTAGTTTCCGAAAAACTAAAGGCAGTCAATTATTCAACGTGGAAAAACAATCTCAATACGATATTAGTTGTGATGACCTGCAATTCGTCTTAACTGAGGAATGTTCTCAAACCCCTACTGCAAATGACAACCGAAATGTTTGGGAAGCATTTGATCGATGGGTCAAGGCCAACGACAAGGCCCGTGTCTACATTCTTACCAGCATGACTGATGTATTGGCAAATAAGCATGAACCATTGATGGCTGCAAAGGAAATCATGGATTCATTAAAGGCGATGTTTGGGGAACCTTCAACTACCTTGAGACACGAGGTACATAAATACGTTTTACAATGAGCATATGAAGGAGGGGACCTCTGTTAGAGAACATGTCCTGGACATGATGGTCCACTTCAATACTGCTCAAGAGAACGGGGCCACCATTGATGAAGCAGTAGAGAAAGCAACGACAGGTAAATACGATTTACTAGTTGTTGAAACATGTTTAGTGGAGTATGATACTTCCACCTGGATACTAGATTTAGGAGCCACTGACCATATTTTTTTCTCATTTCAGGAAACTAGTTCCTGGAAGAAGCGGAAAGAAGGCGAGATCTTAAAGTTGGAATTGGAGAAGTTGTCTCGGCCAAAGCAGTGGGAGATTTAAAGTTGTTTTTTGAAGATAGATTCATTTTATTAAAAATATTTTGTATGTTCCTCTTATGAAAAGGAACTTAATATATATCTCATGTTTATTAGAACAAATGTATATAATATCTTTTGAAATTAATGAAGCGTTCATATTCAGAAAAGGCATTCAAATTTGTTTTGCTATACTCGAAAACAACTTATACAAGTTAAGATCAACTAGAGCAAATTTTGTCTTTATGACTGAGATGTTTAGAACTGTCGAAACTCAGAATAAGAGACAAAAGACTTCTTCTAACGCCTATTTTTGGCACTTAAGACTTGGACATATAAATCTCAATAAGATTAGGAGGCTGGTTAAGAGTGGACATCTAAATAAGTTAGAAGATGACTCCTTACCACCATGTTAGTCCTGTCTTGAGGGAAAGATGACTAATAGATCTTTTACTGGAAAAGGTCTTAGAGCCATGATACCCTTAGAGCTCGTTCACTCAGACCTCTATGGATTGATGAACGTAAGAGCTTGAGGTGGGTATGAATATTTCATTAGCTTCATTGATGATTATTCTAGGTATGGTCATATTTACCTAATGCATCACAAGTCTAAAACCCTTGAAAAGTTCAAGGAATATAAGGTAGAAATTGAAAACCAATTAGGTAAATCAATAAAGACACTTCGATCAGATCGAGGTGAAGGGTACATGGACTTGAAATTCCAAGACTATTTGATTAAACATGGACTTCAGTCACAACTCTCTGCACCTAGTACGCCTCAATAGAACGGTGTGTCTGAAAAAAGAAACCGAACCTTGTTAGACATGGTTCACTCTATAATGAGCTATGCTCAGTTACATGATTCCTTTTGGGGACATGCGTTAGAGACTGCTGTCTACATTTTGAACAATGTTCCCTCTAAGAGCGTTTTTGAAACACCTTATGAGCTATGAAAAGGGCGTAAAGGTAGTTTACGTCACTTGAGAATTTGGGGCTGCCCAGCACACGTGTTGGTGCAAAACCCTAAGAAATTGGAACGACGTTCAAAATTATTCCTATTTATAGGTTACCCAAAAGAATCAAAAGGTGGTTTGTTTTATAATCCTCAAGAGAAGAAGGTATTTGTGTCCACAAATGCCACATTCTTAGAGAAAAATCACATTAGGAGTCATCAACCTTACAGTAGGCTAGTATTGAATGAGATGTCCAAAAACACTACAGAAAAAGCTAGTTCATCAACTAAAGTAGTCGATGGAACTAGCATTTCTGGTTAGTCACATCCTTCTCAATAGTTGAGAATGCCTCGACGTAGTGGGAGGGTTGTTCATCAACCTGACCGTTACTGAAACTCAAGTCGTCATACCGATGACAACATAGAGGATCCATTAACCTATAAACAAGCGATGAATGATGTGGACCAAGACCAGTGGATAAAAGCCATGGACCTTGAAATGGAATCAATGTATTTCAATTTAGTTTGGGTTCTTGTAGATCAGACAAATGAAATAAAGCCAATTGGTTGTAAATTTATCTACAAGAGAAAATGAGACCATGCCGGGAAAGTACACGCTTTCAAAGCTCGACTTGTGGCAAAGGGTTACACCCAGAGAGAGGGAGTTGACTATGAGGAAACTTTCTCTCCCGTTGCCATGCTAAAGTCGATTAGGATACTCTTGTCCATCGCCACTTTTTATGATTATGAAATTTGGCAGATGGATGTCAAGACAACATTCTTAAATGAAAGTCTTGAAGAGAGTATCTATATGGTCCAACCAGAGGGGTTCATAGAACAGGGCCAAGAACAAAAGGTTTGTAAGCTTCAGAGATCCATTTATGCATTGAAGCAAGCATCTCGGTCCTGGAATATAAGATTTGATATTGCGATCAAATCTTATGGCTTTGAGAAAAATTTTGACGAACCTTGTGTTTATAAGAAAATCGTCAATTCCACCGTAGCGTTTCTTGTTCTGTACGTCGACGACATCCTACTCATTGGGAATGATGTAGGTTTTTTGTCTGACATTAAAGAATGGCTAACTAAGCAATTCCAAATGAAAGATTTGGGAGATGCACAACATGTTCTAGGGATCCAAATAGGTCGGAACCAAATTTATATCGACAAAATGTTGTTTAGATATAAGATGCATAATTCGAAAATAGGTTTATTACCTTTTAGACATGGAATTCACCTGTCTCAGGAACAGTGTCTTAAGAAACCTCAAGAAATTGAGGGGATGAGACATATTCCCTACGCTTCAGCTGTTGGAAGCTTAATGTATGTCATGTTATGTACTAGACCTAACATATGCTATGCAGTATGGATAGTCAGCAGATATCAGTCCAATTCAGGATATGGCAATTGGACTACCGTTAAGAATATCCTCAAGTATCTTAGGAGAACGAGGAACCATATGCTCGTGTATGGTGCTAAGGATCTGATCCTTACTGGATACACTGACTCTGATTTTCAAACCGATAAAGATGCTAGAAAATCTACATTGGGATCAATGTTAACTCTAAATGGGGGAGCAGTAGTGTGGAGAAGTGTAAAGCAAACTTACATTGCAGACTCCACAATGGAAGCTGAATACGTAGTTGCTTGTGAAGCTGCAAAGGAAGCATTGTGGCTCAGGAAATTCTTGACTGATCTGGAAGTTGTTTCAGACATACATCTGCCTATCACTCTCTTTTGTGATAACAGCGGAGCAGTTGTAAATTCCAAGGAACCTAGAAGCCATAAGTGCACAAAGCATATTGAGTGAAAATACCATCTCATCAGGTTGATAGTAAACCGGGGAGACGTGGTCGTCACTCAGATAGCCTCGAAAGAGAATCTTGCTGATCCATTTACTAAGGCCCTCTTGGTTGAAGTGTTTGAGGCCACCTAGAGAGTCTATGACTACGAGTTTTGTAAACTAGGACAAGTGGGAGAATAATTTGGTGTGTATCTGATGTATGCCCAATCTTCTTGTACTTCCTCACTTAAACTCAATAAAATGTACCATTAGAGTTTTAGTCCAAGTGGGAGTCTGTTGGGTTTTATGTCCTAAAACTCGTAGTTTGTAAATGTCAGATATACTTTTATCATTCAATAAAGTTGTTATGGAAGGTTATAATCAATAAGTAGTTATTGATCCAATAAAATGTTCTTACTAGATCTAGATCCAATAAACTAAGGATCCTAGATTGTTACATGAGAATCAAACTTTATGTACAGACATAAATATACATCAAGTTTGAGTTAACAGTCCAAATGGTCTATATTATATGAATAAGGTCAGGTGCCTTATTCTGGGGACACTATGGATGCGACCCACTTTGTAGCTAGTACAAACGATGTGATCCTAATTCGTTCATGTGAAGACATGTAAGTGGGGACGTCGTGTGCAAAGAGTTTGCATATGGCCGGACCATGAGATAATTACTTTTACTTTATAATACCGTTTACTGTCTGAAACTAACTATCTCGACTATGATAGCCTAGGTAACTCGATCTTAATCCTGAGCTAACTATGAACTTCTGTTTACTTGGGATTATCCTTAGATCTGCATGGGTAAGAGCAGCTCAATAGCGCTGGCTCAATAAGTCTCTCATTTTAAGGGTAAGACCAGGTAGATAGCTAGGGACATAGGGTGTAAGAAGGAATTCACTCTTACCCAATTATGGGATAGTAGAGAGGTTGTTCTCTTAAGGGTTGAATTCAGGTCTTGAACAATTGGCGCCACACTCATCAAAAGGTTTGAGAGGATTTTTTTGATTTGATAGTTGGACTACAAATTATTGTTCATTAGAGGATCAGTGGGACTTAAGGAACAACAGGTAATTACAGTGGTAAAACAGTATTTTGATCCAACTGTAATTACGAACAACCTGTGAAGGGTCGACTTACCAATCATGGTTATATCAAATGGACATAATATATCTACAGTGAGGAGAGTGCAGCTACAGGCTTTAGTGGAGTGATCTGGTAGTTAACGAATGTTGCTTAACTAGTTTAAAGAGTTTAACCGGTTAATCTCGAATCATTGGAGCTCATGACCTGTAGGTCCATAAAGTCTCCTGGCTAGCTCATATAGGAATAACCTTGGAATAATTTGAAGGAATAATTCGAATCATACGAATTAGATTAATCATATGAGATATGATTAAGTAATTGATATATGATATCAATTGAGAAATTTGGTCAAAATATTTAATAGGATTTAAATATGAAAATTCTAAATGCGGATTCATAATCGAAGGCATGGATTTAGTCAAACAGTCGGATTTAGGAAAAAGTCAAATAGTTGACTTTGACCCGAGAAAGTCAAATAGTTGACTAAGAAGATTAAAATAATACTTTTGACCAAGTTGGTGGAAAATTCCACTAACTTGTTGAGTGGAACATTTAAATAATCTCAAAAAATCCACTTTTTGATACTTAACCATGGCATGCGTGAGTGAAGTGTGTGTGGTAAGCTTTTGGTGAACTTAAACGTGCATTTTGACACTTAGCGATGCCATGGATGAGTGGAGTATGTGTTGTACGCTTTTGGTAAACTTAGACATGCAAGAGTTGCATGTAATTTTCCTATTTAAGAAGTCCTTTGTTGAAACATGAAAGCTCTTGGAACCTTTGGCCATTTGATGGTTTTGAAAAATCTTACATAACTCCTTTTAGCTGCATATTTCTCTTAATTTTTTCCTTCTCTAAAAAGAGTTCCACCAGTATATTCCATGCCTTGAGAATAGCTAGGAAGACCTCTTGGTTGTCCTCATTGGAGGTATTTGAATAAATTTGAAAAGCTTCAAAGATGTGTAATTTTCTCTACCTTTCTCTATGCATCATAATGTATGATCATGCATGTTTAATCCTAGATTTTAATATGCATCTAGATTGTTATTTCGATTCTTGCTCGCTTCCGCTTCGTATGTATGATATTGTCCATCATATATATATAATTAATTAATTAGTTGTTAATTACATTAATAATTAATTAATTAATAAGATTAATTTATTTTGTATATTATTATTATTAATTAATATTAATTAATATTAATATTAATATTATACACTCCACTACTTAATTGCAGGAGAGTGGGAGGGTAGCTAGTTATCACGTGGGAAGTTACCCCATGTCATCCCTGGTTTTCGTTTTTACATAATGATTCTGTAAAATAAAACAGATGAACTTCCCTACATAGCTGTTTTAGTAAAATAGCACTCTCTCCCTCAAAAATTCCTTTTTTATTCCAAGATTCGTTGCTGCCACAAGCAAATTCTCGTTCTTAGAGGATAGTCGAGAAGCTCGGTGGTGGTGTTAAACGAAATCCATTGCTGTGGTTTTTCGAAGAAAGGTTCTTCAAACATAAGTTCCCATCCCCTGTATTTTCCTTGAATGTGTGGTTTTTGTTCCTTAAAATTAAAGAACAAGATCGTCAATTCCACTATGGGATTAACGTCCCATCATCTACAAGGTCCCTGATGAAATTGAAGTACATAGACTCCATTTTCAGGTCCATGACGTTAAACGTTTTACCCTTATCAACATCTTCCATTGCTTCTTTATAGGTGTTATTGTAAGGACGTGATCGTCATTTAGTGTATAGGAAGGGCGAAGAAAAAAAAAGAAAGAGAAAATTGGATTTTTTTTAAGTTAAAAATTCGAAGGGTAGATTGGTCATTTGGCTTTTATTAGAAAAAGAAAAAAAATAAAAGAAAAGTTTGATAATTATTTTGTTGAGAAGACAAGTGTGTGAGATGTGTTTTGGAAAAAGAAAAAAAAGTTAGAAAGGAAAAAGAAAACAGAAAAGAAAAGAAGAGGGAGAGAGAGACGAAGGAGAAGAAGAAAACAAGAAAAGAACAGAAAAGAGAAGGGAGCAAGGAAAAAAGAAGAAAATGAAAACGAACAACAGAGGAGAGTTTAGTTCGTGGGTGAGATTTTGTTTCAAAGATAAGCGAAATTGGTAAGTCAAAATGTTTGAGATTATGGAATTTGTGAAACAAGAACTATGAGTTTTTCTCAAATATCTTATACGTTCAAAAGTTTTAATAATCAATGTTTTACTTCTAAGTTCTATGGTAGAATTCTGAATGGGGTGGTGAATTTGGATATTGATTTATGATATTGTGATTAAAGTTTGGAATTAATTTATGTTGGAACTAAGTGAAATAATTTGGTATTAAATCAATATTTCAGGTTGGGCAGAAATTGGAGCAAAGGACGATTGAGTTTAAAGGATTTATGAGTAGTTACTTTATTAAACTTTTTGGATATTATTATTGGAATTTGTGAGTGGTTATTTTATTAAGGGTTTTTGGATATCTATTGATGTAAAATTTCTGAGAAATTATATATATTACGTATGATTTAGCATTTCTGCTGAGAATGAAAGAAAATATGTTTGTTCGAGAAATTAGAAATGTTTCTTAGAATTTAGAAATGCTTTATGCTTTCAAAGAAATATTTGAGAACGTTATGAAATGTTATTTAGAAATAGATTTCAGAAAATGATATTAGAATTTCATGAAACGTTATTAGAAAGAAAGATTTTAGAAATGATTTGTGAACGAAAGAAAGGTTGTTAGAAAGAAGAGAGAAGACTTTTAGAATAGTTTATGAGAATAGTTTTCAAACCACCATGATTTTGTATCCAAGTGATTACCCATATGCTATATGAATGTGTTTCTATAGTATACTCAGAAATAGAATGTCTTTGGGACCATTTGTGATATGAACCAAGGAGCTACCGTTGTTATGCCTCATGGACCCATTACAAGATCGAGAGCTAGGAAACTTCAACAAGCTTTGCTACTTCATGTCCAAGAGTTCTTGAACTCGACAAGAGAAATAAAGGAAGATGTGAAAGAAGTTAGAACTATGCACTTCAATTTGGTGCAAATTATGCATTTTTAAGTGTTTTTATGGCAAGTTAAAGTCCACTTGGTCAAGGTCAAAGTCAACTCCATCAAGACAAGTCAAAGTCAACTCATTCAATTCAAAAACCAAGTCAAACACTCACATCCCTCATTATGGACGGGATTGCAATTATTTTGGTTGGCTTTCTATGTTCTTAACCTTTTCATTTGCTTGTCTTTTCATTTCTCGTAAGTTATGTCTTTTCATTTACAAGTCTTTTCATTTATTGTAAGTTACAAGTCTTTTCATTTGCTTAAGACTTTTCATATGGCTTGCTAGGATGGCTATATATAGCCTTGAGATGTCTTGTTGTAACACAATTTGAAGTGGAATGAAAAGTGAGTTTTCTCATTAGCTTGGTTGAGAGATTTATCTCCCATTTCTTGTGCAATTTCTTGTGTCTTTAGAATTTGCATGTTAGGATCATTCAAGCGGTGTTGATCATACCTCTTGTGGAGTGATTCGAATCACGAGTTTAGAAACAAGTTTTCTCTACTCTTGATATTGATCATCAAGGTAATCCGTTCTAAAACTTTTCCTTGGGTTGATTCCATACTTGTTTTCGAGATTTTTGGGATTGAGTTCTATGGGTCTTGTTCGTTAGCAAGGTTCTTAGATCCAACTCTCAAGGGTTTCTTAACAATTTGACTTCATGTGTTTAGAGCAGGTTGAGAAGTTGGCGTAATTAGGTCGCAGGGGACGCAGGGGAATGCCGGGACGATTAAGGCCAAATCCGAATTCCGAATCCTGGTCCAAATCCTGGACTTGGGAGCGTTGTTGTAACGCCCCTGAATTTCTACAGTACACTCGGTGTAACTTTACCCAACTACATGCATCGACCCTCCCCTGTACACACAATGGAAGCCAACATGGTAAAAAAAAAGTCCAAAAGTTCTCCAATAATCAAAGAAGTCAACTAGCCTTCTGTGGGCTAACCAAAACATAAAATCCTGTTAATTCCATAACCAACACTCATAAATTTCTAAATATCAAAAGAAAAGCATCGACTCAAAAACAATAAAAATATCCAGGCACATCGGACCACGCCACCAAGGCCACACCTAAACATCACTCTACTAGAATGTCTGAAACAAAAAGAAAACTTTCACTATCCTGACAGTAGAAGGTGAAATAACAAATAACAAAAAAAAAAAAAACAACAACGCAACCTAATGTTCCTTCCTCAGTCGGGTCCTCTCCACGTCACCACCATGGTCATAACACAGATCTTTACCTGAAAACAATAATTGCAGGGGGGAGGGAGTGAGTATATAAAATACTCTGTAAGTAACCCTCACTAACTACACAGCACCACCATACTATCACATGATATACAAAAAACGACATAATGACTGGAATTTCAAGAAATCAACAAATGATAAAGGTTGGCAACATACAACGAGCGTTAAACAATCACAACCCACATCTCTTAGACCGTAGGTGTCTGGCCATCCTCAAACACCCTATAAACTTTGTCACCACATTTCACTTAGTATCGAACCCTTGACCTTTGTACCCAAGGTCCGAATACTCATTTACATAACTTGGCGTTCGACCCTTGACCTTTGTACCCAAGGCTTCGACGCTCATCTTCACGTATCGATCTCCGACCTTTGTACCCGAAGCCTCAAAAACCCATTTTAACCAAGTTGGCGTGTCGACTCCCGACCTTTGTACCCGGAACCCGACACCCAACTAGCAGTGCTAATCCAATGATTTCTTTCTTCATGCCGACCCCCGACCTTTGTACCGGGGGCCTCGACACTCGTCCGTACTGAGACTGGCATATCGACCCCCAACCTTTGCACCTGGAGCCTCGACACCCAATAGTACCATATCAGTTTCTAACCTTTGCACCCGGCCCTGTCACTCGTGGTGTTTTCTTTCATAACATCCCACCCCACCCCTCGTCTTCAACCAAGATTTCCAGTACTAGCCTCCAAATTGCACCTTTTTACAATGTCCTAGCACAACCCATTGTCCTGCATGATTTTTAACGCATAAAGTTCTTATACACAACATTTAACAACTAGCAGCATGCTCACATAATAGGGAAAACGCACACGTAATGGCTCTTGTAAGATAAATAGTAACAATCGCAGACATTTTCAACATGCTTTACACAAGTGATAAAGATAGATACAACTTGCACAGCTTTTAAACAGAACCTTTCAACAGGTAATTATAATACACATCTGACAAAATAAAAATAAACAATTTCATCGAATCTACTCCACCAACATAACGCTGGCACGAATGGCCAATTTCAGAGTATTCATTCAATGATTCCTAACTAACACATCAAGTAATCATATTGATATAAAATATGCATTTTGATAACCCAATAACCGAAAGACATTTTCAACAGTTCATAAACGCTCACACCCGCCCCTATTACTACTTACACACTACCACCCTCTTAGTCCTTGAGTATTTTCAACACCTATATCATAAAACAAGAAGGATAGCAAGTTATTTCCGATTTTTAGCCATGGGAAAACATTCCAAGGGGGTTTCAAAAGTCCGTTACCACGAGATTGACTTCGTTTAGGTGTAAATGACTTACATCTGTTTCGGATAGGCGTGGGTAGCGTAAATCGGGCCTTGAACGGAAGTGTGTAGTCGTCGAACGCCGAGAACCCAAGCTGTTTGCGTTTTTACAGCAGGGAAAATCGCCCCAAAAACCACCCCCGAGGCTGCTGGCCGCTACCCAAGGAGCATAGGCCACCAATACTATGTGCTAAGAGTCGTGGGTCACCGCTAATCAACCCGTACCTTGCTAACAGCCACCGAAAATGCCCCAAAATCTCCAGCCGCCGCGAACGCCGAACAAACCCGCCGCTGGTACATCCTCGTCGCCGATCTACTGCTCTCCGGAGTGGGCCGTCGGGAACGGAGGCACGGCACTGTTGCTTGTCAGTGTGGGTCGTTAGACAACAGGGTCGAGGCGCCGGTGGAACTCGTCACCAACCGAGAGAAGAAGAAAACGTGGGGGGAGGGAAGGGTTTTGCGTGAAGGAGGAGGGAAAAGAAAAAATTGGGTTTTGGCCTTTCCCCCTCTTTTTCTTTTGTTTCCCTTTTGTTTGGACTTAAAGAAAAAGGCCCAAATTCTAAATTCTAACACATGGCCCAAAGGTTTAAAGAACTAGAATCTCTCATATGTTTTAATTGTAAATCGTTATGACTACTCAATGATCCAAAATAAAATATAGTAAGAATAAAACAAAATAAAATAAGTTATGCCGATATAAATTTAATTAATTTCGGGTAGAACCTCGAGAGTCCAGATTAAATCTAACCTGAGTAACGCGGGGCGTTACAGTTGTCTTTTCAGTTTGCCTAGAAAAGAAAATTGTTCTTACAAGTTTGATCTTGAGAAAGTTTACTGAGTTTTTAATTGATCAAGTTTTATGAAATTTAAATGAGAATGTTTGTTACTTCAGTTTTATGAAGTTTGTTTTGAGAATTGAATTTCAGTTGTTTATGAAAGAAAGTTGACGAAGTTATTTTCTTATTAACTTACCACTCACTGAGCTTCCCAGCTCACTGTTTATGTTTTGTCCCCCCCCCCCCATGCTGTACTTGAGTATCTGAGTTTCTGAGTTTCAAGAAGAATTTAGTTCAGCTTCTGCCACCCAGAGTAGTTGAGGATTTGCATATCACTTTGTACGTACATGTAGTTGTTGTAAAATTGTTAGCACCCTTTTGATAAAGCAGAATGTATAGAATGAATGTAAGAATGGTTGTTCTGTTAAGATTATTATATTTTTTTTATCGTGCATCCATTCAGGGTTTGTTAGTCAAAGTTCAGGTCAAAGATAAGAAGTTGACCATTGACTGCATAGTTAGTCGGGGTCTATGGTTGGGGCAACTCGTCATAGGACTAGTAGGTGTTTTGGGACGGGTCGTGTCAGTTTGGTATCAGAGGATAAAGATCCTGAATTAGATGAGAAGTTTATGCATTACAGTTGTTCAAAGAACGTGTGATATGCATTGCATCACATAGAATGTCATGTATCTAGGTGACAAAATATGTTTGTTTTAAGAATTTGAAACTCAGGGTACTAATGGGAGGCAAAAGATAAAGAAAGAGAAAGAATTAATTGATACAAGATGAGGTTGAGATAGATGTGGAATAAGAGCAGTTTTATGGTTATGGCTCCAAGAAGGTAAGAAAAATGAGAACAGAGCTATAAGAATTAATTGATAAGGGGTATATTTGTTGAGAAAAGGTCATTGTTGTATTGGTGCTCTAAGTAAGCAGCAGAGTTTTTCAGAAGTTTTGCCTAGTAATTAGTTTGTCTCTGTTGGGTGGATTAATTGGTAGGCCGGTATGAAAAAGAAAGTGTTGAAGTTTGATTTCTTGGGATAAAATTGAAGAAAGAAAGTTAATGAGATTAAGAAATTTTATTGTTAGTATGAAAAAAAAGTAAGACGGGTCAGGAAAAGTTGAATATGGCAAAGGATCGACAGGAGTATATTGTTAAGTTTTAGGAAGATATCGAAGTTGTGATAGTGAGAATGTTTTACTCGATAGTCACCTGGGAAGGATGTATTGAGTTTTGGTAGAAAAGGAAAAGCATAACTCGAGGTTTATAGATTCATAAGAAATTCTTGAGCATGTTGGATTTGTAGAATATAAATTGTGTCGTGCTAGAAAAGTTTTTCAGAATTAGTGATGTGTTCCATGTGTTTGTGTGCTTGAGTAAACGTCAGACTAGTCGAAGATTCTTGAGTTGCAATTAAGAACAATTAAACTAGATCAATATGTGTTTTGAGAAAAAGCTGGTACAAATTTTAGATGGGGAAAGAAAGGTATTACAGAATAAGATTATTCCATTGGATTAAGTTTTGAGAAGAAACCAAGTAATGAAAGAGACCGTCTGAAAAAGTGAAGATCAGTGTTCAGTAACCTCAGTTGCTTTCTTGGTAGTTGTGGTTGAATTTCGAGGATGAAATTCTAAAAAACGGGGTAATATTTTCTAAGGACATGATCGTCATTTCGTGATACGAAGGGAGAAGAAAAAATAAGAAAGAAAGAGAAAATTGGAATTTTTTTTTAAGTTAAAAATTCGAAGGATAGATTGGTCATTTGGCTTTTATTAGAAAAAGAAAAAAAAAAGAGAAGTTTAGGAATTATTTTGTTGAGAAGACATGTGTGTGACATGTGTTTTGGAAAAAGAAAAAAAATAAGTTAGAAAGGAAAAAGAAAACAGAAAAGAAAAGAAGAGGGAGAGAGAGACGAATGAGAAGAAAAAAAAAAGAAAAGAACTGAAAAGAGGAGGGAGCAAGGAAAATAGAAGAAAAGGAAAACGAATAACAGAGGAGAGTTTAGTCTGTGGGTGAGATTTTGTTTAAGAGAGAAGCGAAATTGGTAAGTCAATGTGTTTGAGATTGTGGAATTTGTGAAACAAGAACTAGAAAAGGTGGAAATTGAAAGCTTAGTTATGGGTTTTTCTCCAATATCTTATATGTTCAAGAATTTTGTTAGAAGAGTTGTTGATATCAGATTTGTTATTTAATAATCAATGTTTTACTTCTAAGTTGTGTGGTAGAATTATGAACAAGAGCTTGTTGGGGCCGTGGATAGTGAAAGATGAAAAATGAAATTAAGCTTATAGGTTTTCAAAAGGAAACTGAAGATGTAATAGAAGTCAAGTGGAATGAGGTTCCTTGGTTGAGAAAAATAAAAAGAAAAACAGGGAAGAGAAAGGAAATAAAAAATTGAAAAGGAAGGGGAGAAGTTGCAGAAGAAGGAAAGGAAAGAAGACATGGCCGTGGGTTTTGAGTTAAGGGAGAAGGAGGAAGAAGATGGAGAAGAAGGAAGAGAGAGAAAGATAATTTGAATAAAATTAAATAAGAAATTAAAAGGAAAAGAAAAAAGTGTAATGGTGTGAAGTTGGGGGGAGGACAAAGTGAATTGTGTTTGTGGGTCCCACATGTGTAAGGTGATATGAAATAGAAGAATTGATGGTTTTAAATGAAGAGAGAGAATGAGGTGGTGAATTTGGATATTGATTTATGATATTGTGGTTAAAAGTTTGGAATTAGTTTATGTTGGAACTAAGTGCAATAATTTGGTATTAAATCGATATTTCAGGTCGGGCAGAAATTGGAGCAAAGGACGACCGAGTTTAAAGGATTTGTGAGTGGCTACTTTATTAAACGTTTTGAATATTATTATTGGAATTTGTGAGTGGTTATTTTATTAAAGGTTTTTGGATATCTATTGATATAGAATTTTTGAGAAATTATATATATTACGTATGATTTAGCATTTCTACTGAGACTGAAAGAACATATGTTTGTTCGAGAAATTAGAAATGTTTCTTAGAATTTAGAAATGTTTTATGCTTTCAAAGAAATATTCGAGAACGTTATGAAATGTTATTTAGAAAGAGATTTCAGAAAATGATATTAGAATTTCATGAAATGTTATTAGAAAGAAAGATTTTCGAAATGATTTTCGAAAAAAAGAAAAGTTGTTAGAAAGAAGAAAGAAGAATTTTAGAATAGTTTATGAGAATAGTTTTCAAACCACCATGATGTTGTATCCAGGTGATTACCCGTATGATATATGAATGTGTTTCTATAGTATACTCAGAAATAGAATGTCTTGGGGACCATTCGACTCCACGTGTTTAGAGCAGGTTGAGAAGTTGGCGTAATAGGATGCAGGGGAATGCCGGGGCGATTAGGGCCAATCTGGATTCCGAATCCTGGTCTGAATCCTTAACTTGGGAGCGATGTCTTTTCAGTTTGCCTAAAAAAGAAAATTGTTGCTACAAGTTTGATCTTGAGAAAGTTTACTGAGTTTTTAATTGCTCAAGTTTTATGGAATTTAAATGGGAATATTTGTTACTTCAGTTTTATGAAGTTTGCTTTGAGAACTGAATTTCAATTGTTTATGAAAGAAAGGTGACGAAGTTATTTTCTTATTAACTTACCACTCACTAAGCTTCCCAGCTCACTGTTTATGTTTTGTTTTTTCCCCCAGGCTGTACTTGAGTATTTGAGTTTCAAGAAGAATTTAGTTCAACTTCTGTCACCTATAGTAGTTGACGATTTGCATATCACTTTGTACGTACATGTAGTTGTTGTAAAACTGTTACACCCTTTTGATAAAACAAAATGTATAGAATAGATGTAAGAATGGTTGTTCTATTAAGATTATTATATTTTTTTATCGTGCATTCATTCAGGGTTTGTTAGTCAAAGTTCAGGTCAAAGATAAGAAGAAGTTGACCATAGACTTAATAGTTAGTTGGGGTCTGTGGTCGGAGCAACTCGTTCTAGGACTAGTAGGTGTTTTGGGACGGGTCGTGTTAGTTACGGTTGAGATTTTGTTGCAGAAACATGACTATCGGGGCATGTTTGACAACAAACCCTTTTCCTTCATTTGTAATTAAAAGTGTTTATATATTCTTAAAATATTATATACGAAGAATGTTTCTAGATAATTTGCAATATAGTGTACCTTGAGAAAAATGGAAGAAAAACATGGTTAAAGTTGGAAGAAATTTAGAGTTTCTCCTTGTGTAGGAAAATTGTGCCTGACGCAATTCTGTAAAATCTCTCAAAATGAGCGTTTCACTTGTGGAGGGCACGAGAGTCAATTGACAAGTGGTTAGATGGATCGAAAACAACCCAGTCCAAGTCAATTTGAGTTTGTTTAGAAGATTTCAAACGCATTTTCTCCTATTTTGTTGGTGAGTTCAACCACTTTGGAGTCCTATTTAAGGGAGCCTTCCTCCCCAACAGTTCATCATCCCATTTGCTTTCAATTTCATTCACTCTCAGTTGTAGTTTTCGTTTTCTAGCTTAGAGATCGTTGTAGTTATTTTTTCCATTGTTCTTTACTTGTATTTTTGAAACTCTAGGTGTTCTTTACTTTTAATTCAAGTTTTTTCTATTGCTCTTCATTTTTTATGTTCCTTTAAAGTTATTAATTAAGCGAGTTTAAACTTTCTTCAAGCTCGAAAGAGAAGAAGGTTAAGGTAGAACTCCTTGTATGTCATTATTATTTATTTTAATTCAATGGAAATTATTTCTCGTATGTTCTTGTGCAATTTCTTTCCTTCAATTATGCACTATTTTAGTTTTCAACCTCTTTGTGGAATACCTTAGTCAAAATGATTTAATTTTAACACGATCAGGAAAATGCCTAGAAAGTTAGGTTAGGTCACTGATTTTAACACACTCTTGGGAAAAAGTGCTAGCAACTTCTCTTTACGTATTTTTTGCACGTGGTCACTGGAAAACTGATTTATGCACCAAAGCCCAACTCTGAGAAAGTTAGGTTAGGTAAAATAATAAGAAACCAATATGAGATGTGACTTAGACATAAGCGCATAAACCATGGTCTTAGACATAGGCCCCCTGACCCATAAATGCAAATGAGTAGATAAATACATTCTATGATTAGAATCACACATAACCAGATAGTAGCTAGCGCTTTTTCCCAAGAGTGTGTACGTTCCATATAATCTATCAAAACAAAGGTAGGAAGTAGAGAGGTTGTGTTTTATATAAAAAGCTTGACATTTGCAACCACAAACAGCAACTTTTGTCAACATTTTTTCCATAAACATCAAGTGCATCTTGAACCATTTCACTTCATTAATTGATTTTGATAGCACAAGTCCTTGAGGATTCGACCTTGGAATTACTTCCTTGTATTACTTGTAACCGTGTATGCTTGCACGTGTCTCTTATCTTTTAAGGTGAGAAAGTCCCAACAAGTTTTTGGTGCCATTATCGGAGACTTATTTTCAAAATCATTTTCTTTTTAAGTGAAGTGTTTCATGTTATGACTGTTGCACACCTCTGTTCTTCGAATTTAATTGTCATATCTAACCTGAAAGGGCTAATTTTTATGTGAGTACTAAGACGTTCTTGCAGGAGTCCCTAAGGAGGTTGAGGTGAGAATAGAGATCAAGAAGAAAAATTGAAAAATGATGATAAAAAAGTAGGAGATGTTACTTGTATTGAACCAAGAAACCAGCAGAAGTGTTTGAGATGGATGCACAAATGATGTATAATCTACCAATGGGAAGTAGCATGCCCATAGCTCCTATTAATAAATTATGTTGTTTATATATTGTGGTGATAGTCGTCATTCAGTTGAATACTGTCCATATAATCCTTCATCTTTTTACAATCTAGGTCAACAAGGGAACCAACAAGATTTAAACCCTTATTCAAATCCATACAACCAAGATTTGAGGGATCATCGAGTTTCTTGTGGGGAGAGCATCAACCTGAAAGTATCCATCCACATGAACATGCATTACCACCAGAATTCCCGACATAGCCTCAACAGAAGTACGAATAATCATGGATGCAAGAGCAGTACAATTGTCATAAATTTCTAGCCTTGAAGAGGCGATGATAGATTTTATGACTAGAAATGATACAGTAGTATGCAACTTGCAAGTTCAAAAAGAGCAATTGGCTGATGAGTTGAGGAATAGTCCACTAGTAGGTTTTCTTAACAAATGAAAAGAGCAAGGTGAAGCAATCAATGTATGGAGCGAGCTTGAATATGATGAACCTGAGCTCCTACTGAACAATGAGATTCGCTAGCCCTTGATGCGATGAACAAGGTAGGAAATAATAAGGAAGTTGAACAATAGCAACATGTAGAGGTAATCGAGCATAAGGTTGCAGTAGACCTAAATGCATCACCTCTTAATATTGTATTACTTTTCCTTTTCCCTAGACATTATTTGGAGACAAAACAAGTCATAAAGAAGGGAGAGCTGACCAAACTTTTCAAAGATCAAGTAGAGGAAGAAATAGGAAAAGATGAGGTAGGTTCAGATGAAGGATTCTACGTTAAATTTGCACCCCAAAATCCAATTTTCAAAAACAAGTTCATACAAGTAAATCACTTACCCTTTAAGCTGAACCTTCAAGCATATTGTGCTTTAAAGAAGCGAAACTGTGACATGGCAGTAGTAGAAGAGAGATCAAATGAGCTTGAGGAAATGAGTGAAAGTTGAAAACCTCCAACGTTCTTTAAAGTCAAATCAATATAAGGGAAGTTTGTACATTAGTTTCATGCTTGTTTTCTTTTCAATTTTTTTTATTTTTAGAACATTTTAATAATTTTATTTTCTTAGCATAAGATGGAAGTTCCCAAGAAAATAAGCATGGTATAAGACAAAGAGCAGCGAGCATTCTTCCATAAAAAGGAACAAAACAAGACTTAAATATATGTCCATAGAAAACGTCACTTGGTTGCCATTTTTTTTCTCATCCACTTAATCGAGGGAGTTTTCTAACCCTTGTTTCGTTGTTGACAACATGTTGTTTTGTTCATGTGTGCTTAGTCATGTTCTTTTATAGGTAAAAGTATTTGCTTCAATTGGACAGCATGCTGAGATGATTTGTGGATAACATATTTCATTCGTAGTCTTACAAGTTATAGTCACATAAGCATTGACATTTCGTGGACCCTATGCTCTTTATCTTACTTCATGCCTTGTTTGCTGCTCTTGAATCTGTTAGTTTTGTTAAGCATGCCTAATCATGAGAAATCACGAGTCTTGATTACCTTGTTGAGGGTTTTTTGTGAAATATTTTTGTGGAATTTTTATAACATTAGTTAGTTTTTTTTTGTATAGATTTCAAATCTATTTTTTTTTGTCGATTAAATTTTGCACGGCTGAGATTTTGATGCATCCAAAATTGCGCAAAGCGCATATTAAGCCAGAATTTAAAAGAATTTCAACAACTTTTTGGGCTTATTTTTTGTTTAATTTTAAATGGACTTTGGGCTAATCAAAATATATAAATGCCCATTTATTAAACCCTTGTTGAATTCAAATTAAAACAAGCCCTAAATCCCTTCCTTGTTTGGCATTTTCTCCTCTCAATACTCAACTCCCATTCAAAATTTTTCCATAAAATCTTCAAAGATTCCTAAAATCTATCATCCACCTCTTATTTTTGGCAACATTAGGTTAGATTTGAGAGATTTTTGTATTTTGTTTTGCGATAAAAACTGAAACCCATGTGATATGAACCAAGGAGCTACCGTTGTTATGCCTCATGGACCGATTACAAGATCGAGAGCTAGGAAACTTCAACAAGCTTTGCTACTTCGTGTCCAAGCGTTCTTGAACTCGACAAGAGAAATAAAGGAAGATGTGCAAGAAGTTAGAACTATGCACTTCAATTTGGTGCAAGTTATGCATTTTTAAGTGTTTTTATGGCAAGTTAAAGTCCACTTGGTCAAGGTCAAAGTCAACTCCATCAAGACAAGTCAAAGTCAACTCATTCAATTCAAAAACCAAGTCAAACACTCACATCCCTCATTATGGACGGGATTGCAATTATTTTGGTTGGCTTTCCATGTTCTTAACCTTTTCATTTGCTTGTCTTTTCATTTCTCGTAAGTTATGTCTTTTCATTTACAAGTCTTTTCATTTCTTGTAAGTTACAAGTCTTTTCATTTGCTTAAGACTTTTCATATGGCTTGTTAGGATGGCTATATATAGCCTTGAGATGTCTTGTTGTAACACAATTTGAAGTTGAATGAAAAGTGAGTTTTCTCATTAGCTTGGTTGAGAGATTTATCTCCCATTTCTTGTGCAATTTCTTGTGTCTTTAGAATTTGCATCTTAGGATCATTCAAGCGGTGTTGATCATACCTCTTGTGGAGTGATTCGAATCACGAGTTTAGAAACAAGTTTTCTCTACTCTTGATATTGATCATCAAGGTAATCCGTTCTAAAACTTTTCCTTGGGTTGATTCCATACTTGTTTTCGGGGTTTTTGGGATTGAGTTCTATGGGTCTTGTTCGTTAGCAAGGTTCTTAGATCCAACTCTCAAGGGTTTCTTAACACCATGGATGGCTGTTCTTCATCCAAACCGTGCGACAAAGAGAAGCGGAAGGGGAAGATTGTGCTGCCACCACCTACTCCACTAGGTTTAATTGTTAAGAAACCCTTGAGAGTTGGATCTAAGAACCTTGCTAACGAACAAGACCCATAGAACTCAATCCCAAAAACCCCGAAAACAAGTATGGAATCAACCCAAGGAAAAGTTTTAGAACGGATTACCTTGATGATCAATATCAAGAGTAGAGAAAACTTGTTTCTAAACTCGTGATTCGAATCACTCCACAAGATGTATGATCAACACCGCTTGAATGATCCTAACATGCAAATTCTAAAGACACAAGAAATTGCACAAGAAATGAGAGATAAATCTCTCAACCAAGCTAATGAGAAAACTCACTTTTCATTCAACTTCCAATTTTGTGTTTAAAACAAGACATCTCAAGGCTATATATAGCCATCCTAGCAAGCCATATGAAAAGTCTTAAGCAAATGAAAAGACTTGTAACTTACAAGAAATGAAAAGACTTGTAAATGAGAAGAAATAACTTACAAGAAATGAAAAGACAAGCAAATGAAAAGGTTAAGAACATGGAAAGCCAACCAAAATAAGTGCAATCTCGTCCATAATGAGGGATGTGAGTGTTTGACTTGGTTTTTGAATTGAATGAGTTGACTTTGACTTGTCATGATGGAGTTGACTTTGACCTTGACCAAGTGGACTTTGACTTGCCTTAAAAACACTTAAAAATGCATAACTTGCACCAAATTGAAGTGCATAGTTCCAACTTCTTGCACATCTTCCTTTTTTTCTCTTGTCGAGTTCAAGAACGCTTGGACACGAAGTAGCAAAGCTTGTTGAAGTTTCCTAGCTCTCGATCTTGTAATCGGTCCATAAGGCATAACAAAGGTAGCTCCTTGGTTCATATCATTAATCCCTCTTGAGCCTCCGCAAATACCCAGACGAAATGTAATTTCAATCATAAGGAACAAAGAAAGAAACTATAAGAGGCCAGTAGAGTATACCTAAGAAAGAATCCATCCATACGTAGTAAAAATTCTAAAAATAGGAATTTACAAGGTAATATGGATAGGAAAGTGAGGGTGTTGATCGTGAAAAGGGTAGACAAGAATTAAAGGCCATGAGGATTTATGTGATCGTATAGCATAATTGAATAAAAGATGACAAAAATCTATGGAAAATACAAGAAGATTGAGTGAAGAAATATAAACTGTGTTAGATGAAATGAAAAATTGCCCTAGGTTTGAAATCACTTAACCAACCCCATATGCGAGCCTTTAGACTCATCTATCCCAACCCTTCCCTCAATTACTGTCAATCTGGGCATGGAAGAGGCAGAACAGTGCAGTCTGAGCACGATACAGAGCCGTTGTGTAACGCCCCGCGTTATTCAGGTTAGCTTGCCTCGAGTTCCGGGAAATTTTTGTAACAAAATAGATTTATTTATTTATTTATTTATTTAATTTTATGTTGTTTGATTCATCAGCTATCTTCATTTAATTTAAGTGTGGCATCTCGGCTATTGTGTATTGTTACAGAATTACTGGTGAGTTAGTCGCGTGTAGTTATTTATCAAATTATGGTTTAGTACGGATTCCGCTATGTGACACTTGTTTTGGGCCATTGGGCCAATTACGAAATTATATTATTGGCTTGTTTTAACAAGGAGGGGTTGGGTAAGTGGGCCTTAAACAAAAGGAAAAGAACCCAAGCCCAAAGGAGTTAAATGTTTAAAACAAATAACCCTAGCCCTTGTTCTTTTCCTCTTCTTCTTCCTCCCTTTCCCTCTCTTGTTGAAGCCGCCGGCCACCCCACTCGGATTCTTCTTCTCCGGCGAGCAGCTCCGTTCAGGCGACGTGACGAACAGCGGCGGCATCGGAGCAGCAAGTGCGGCGTCGGGACAGTAGCACGGCAGCAGCAGCGTCGGGCTCGGGCAGCAGTAGGCGGCATCGGGCAGCAGCTGGCTCGGGCGTCGGGCAGCAGCAGGCGGCGGCGCGTGGTCTCGGGCAGCAGCAGGTGTGGCGGCAGCGGCGCGTGGTGGTTGTTCACGGTGTTTTCCCTTGATCCGACAAACTCCAACGACTTGAATAGCTTAGATCCGGGAAGCCCGGTAATTTTCTTTGACCCACCCTTGTTCGAAGTTAGATTTGGATTACCCACACCTAAACGAAATCGATTTGGAATACCCACACCTAAGCGAATTTGTTTTGTAGTAACGGACATCAAATCGAAGCCGTTGGAGGTCATTTTGGGCGTTTTTCGCTGCTGTAAAAACATGGACAGCAGTGTTTTGGGTGGTGTCCGGTGATTATCTTCATCCGTTCGAAGCCCGATTTACGCTACCTACCCCTTTGCAAGCTAGATCTAATTTACCCACACCTACACGAAGTCGTTTTGCGGTAATGAGACCCTTTAAACCCTCTTAGAGTTGTTTTCGAAGGCTGAACAGTATATTTATATTGCTGTATTTTTTCTGTTTTTGTGCTTAGGTGTGAGTTCGACGCAAACTTAATGACGTGGTTGTGTAAGTAGCACCAGGGGGCGAGTGCGTGCGTTATTTAGCGTTAACGGAATGGTTTTGATGCTGATTTTTAGCTAAAATAATTTAATTGAGCATGTAGGAATTGTTAGTTTTGATTTGTGAACTTCTAGTGATTTTGTTGCCGTCTTTCTACTATTGAACACTTATGGGGAAACATGCTTTCTATTCTTATTGTTGGAGGTGACTAGTAGATTCTGAATTGTTGTGGTTAAAAGTAACTGGCTCATGACGTTTTGCAAACATGTTGTAAATGAAATGCTCGCGTTGTTAAACTGATAATTAGTTTATATTGTTTTAGTTGTGAGCTGTTGGGTGGTGACTTGTTTATTACAAAGAAAAGCATGCTTGTGAACTATGCAGTGAATTGGAATGTGGGAAATATACTTGTAGGTGGTCTTGGGAGGGCTAGTGAAGTGGTGTAGGGTGAAGGGTGAAGGGACGGGTTGGCAGTCCGTTAAACTATGGGTGGTCTGATCTGAAAATGCATATAAATCGCTTGGGGGTTCAAAGCCTTGAGTAGTTGCCTAGGGAATAAATGACAAGGCCGAACGTCAAATTTCTGTAAATGAGTATTGGGGTCTTGGGGAGAAATGTCAAGGACCAATACGCTGGGAAGTCATCGGTACCTTGGGGATAAACGGCAAGGACCGATGCACAGTTCAGGCCTTGGGAATAAATGGCAAGGCCGAACATCAAGTTTCTGTAGAGGAGTATTGAGACCATGGGGATAAATGTCAAGGGTCAATGTGACTCGAGGAGTTAGGCTTGAAGGACTAAAGTAGAGTGGTGCTTGCGAAGTAGTGGTGCTAGGCCTTGGGAATAAATGGCAAGGTCGAACATCAAGTACTGTAAAAGGAGAGGGGGGCGGTATCTTGGGAATAAATGTCAAGAGCCGTCATGCCTCGAGAAGTTAAACGGGGAGTATCACAGGGGGGTGTAGAGGGAGGTTTAGTACTGTGGGACAAGGGCTAGTGATATGAACCAAAGTGTCTTAGTCTTCAAAGAGTTAAAGGAAGTTGTTGGAGAATCCTATGTCCAAGTTGACAACAAATTGGAGTTGCATTAAATGCACTCTAGTGTCATTTATGGCAACCTCAAGTGGCATTGAATGAAGTCAAGAACAAGTCCAACTTCATTTACTACAAACTCAAGTTGCATTAATGGAAGTCTAAGTTGAACTCAAGATGCATTAAATGAACAAGACTTCAAAGTACTTGAAAGTAGTTCAAACTCCAATTCATTCACTCTTGAAGGGTTACAAACTCTTGGTTTATGGTGGAGGAGTTTCATTCTCGGATTTAAAGCATGTTTAATTGTTTTTTTGAGTTTTAAAACTTTGCATTTATGTGTTTTAAGTTTTATTTGTGTTAGTGGTGGTTATGGTATTGATGTAGTAGGGAGTTACAACCTTTACAATTATTTTAGGTTACTTGAAGGGTTGTTTTGGAGGCTATAAATAGCCTAGCTTGTTCCCTTGGAAAAAAAGACAGATTTGAGATTTGAGATTTGAGTTTTGAGATAATGAAATTTAAGCTTATTGAGCCATGAGCTTTTCCTTTGCATTTCTTGTGTTTTAGAATTGCATGCTAGAATCATTCAAGTAGCCTTGATCAAGCTATCTTGTGGAGTGGTTCGAATCTTGAGTTTAGAAACAAGTTTTCTCTACTCTTGATATTGATCATCAAGGTAAATCCGTTCTAACTTCTTCCTTGGGTTGACATCATCTCGATTTGGGGGTTTTAGAATTTGTGATCTAGGGGTTTGCATAACCATAAGGGTTCTTAGATCCAATTGGGTATTGTTTTCTTATCAGCTAGCGAATCATTGGTTGTAGTCTTGGTAGTTCCGACGCATGGTTGTTGTATGTAAATGTCAAGTTATTGTTTTTTTTATCTCTCGCTGTCTATTTAATTGTCTTGCTATCGTTTTATTTTATATCTCGTGACTGTGAGCATGATTTTTGTGTTAGTTAGGAAGGGCTGCTTACGGAGTACCTTATGTACTCACCCCTCTTTTTATCCTTATTTGTTTTCAGGTGGGAACAGGGTCGACCGCGGTGATGACGTGGAGAGGGCTTGACCGAGGATGGATCACTAGTCGAGTTAGTGAGGATAGAGGGAAGGGTCGTTGGGTATGAGTAGCGTTGGGATTTATTTTATGGCTAGGTGTGGACCCGAGGAGTGATTTTGTTTTCTTTAGAACTACTTTTATTTTTTAATGGATGTTATTGTTAAACGTGTCACTGGTGTCGTTGGAGTTTAGGTGTACGATTGTTTTATTTATTTAAGAATTTAGCCACTGGGGCGGGTATGAGATGTTTGTTTTTTTTATTGCCCACAGAGAGCGAAGTTTCGACAGTTTATAAAATTGATATTTTTGGTGGAATTATGGGAGTCGAAGCTTTATTTTATTTAAATTATTTCCAGGGAGTTGGTTATCTCGTGTTTAGAGTTAAGGCTAGACAGGTTGATTATTTAGCATTACCTAGGATGGTATATAACATCCTGGGTGTTACACGTTGGAACACTCAGATTCGGGCACTATTGAAATTCACTAGGAAATTGTGCCAAGCACAATGTTGGAGAGCACTCCACCAGTCACAATTTCAAGCTATTTTATCTCCAAACTTTATATATCTCAATGTTACTAAAAAGTCTTTAGTTTTTATGATGCAGAACGGGAAAAGACGAGGTAAAAAATCGCCGAAATTATAGCGATGGTGGATGACGCGACGAGAGAAAACCCATCGGATGATGATGGAAATAGCATGGATGTCCAGGAGAGAATAGATTCCATCAAAGAGGATGAGATTCTTGAAGATTTGCTCCAATAAGTTCATGGAGGAAAGTTCGAGGAAGAGGGTGGCAATAATGATATCTCACAAGTTGAAGTTCATATACGCATTCCAATACATGAATAACATTAAGATGAGGAGGAGACCCTTCTCCAGTCCAATAAGGAGCATCCGGTCTTGAGGATGCCCCATAAGAGGCTACGAAGTCTAGCCATCCTCACCTTCTTCTAAAGGTTTGTCTCTTTCACTTTCAAGTTTAAATTCTTCTATCCTCACCTTCTTCTAAGGTTTGTCTCTTTCACTTTCAAGTTTAAATTCTTCTAACCCAAAATTTGTTGTTGTTGCAGAGAGCTCAGAGAAAGAGGTATGTTTTTCGGAATTGATGAAAACAAAAGAAAGAGAAAAAAAACGACCAAAAAAGCGCTAGGTGCAATTTCGACGCCACGCACCAGGGTTGCCGTAGCAAAATTGGCAGCCTAAAAATTAGCTGGTGTCAGTCCATCTATAAAGCCAAAAGGCCTATGCCAGTTGGAGAGGCTGAAGAGCAACCCGTAAAGGCCGATGAAGCGAAGCCCGTTGCAATCGAGCAGCCACAAGCAAGGGGCAAAAAGGGTCCTAATAAAAGTTAAGAAACGAGATTTTAAAGATTGACAACTCTTGCTTGTAAAGGGATTTGACAAGGAACAGGAGCCCGTCGTGGAATATGTGAAGCGCTCACTTATGGAGCAAGGATGGGAATCTTTGTTCATTCTTCCTACACTTGTGTCAAAATCCTTAGTAAAAGAGTTCTAGGCTGCGATTCACCAAAACCGAGGAGATTCTGTGAGAGTGAGGGGTAAGTTGGTAAGTATTTCTCCTGCAGTTATTAATACTCACGTAGGTTTGCTGAATGTGTTTAATGTAGTAGGTAATGAGATTATCGTGCATCCGACGGACGAGGAAGTGGAGGAAGCACGAAAGCTCATATGTAGGCCACGAAAGACATGGACTGTCTCGCAAAAGGGAAACTTTCATTGACACCACTTGACATTCATGAGAAGGCCACGGTGTGGTATTATGTGGTCAAGAACCGGTCGATTCCTACCTCACACGATTCCTCTATCAAGCAAAACAGGGTGACGATGGTGTAAAAGTCGATATCGAAGATGTGGTGATGCCTAAGACGCTCACCACATCCATGAGTAGAGTTCAGGGATATTTGATAGTTCGAGAGGAAGACTTCCTCACTACCGCCGCGGATCCCAAACATCGAGGTGTAGTAACAAAAGAACAATATAATGAGTTGGTGCGCAAGTATGACCTTCTCTTGGTTACTCAACACGCTACGTGTTAGTATCTAAAGAAGCTTCATGAAGATGATCCATCTTTTATCCCAGACGAGCTCAAGGACGATTTCCCTTTAGTTTCTCGCCGACCACCGCTTCTACCGTCGTTTGTTCTACTAATGATTCTTTTGAATATGATTAGGGGAGTATTTCAATCCTTGCTTTACTACTGCATATGTTAATACTTACCTTGTTTACTTTTGTGCTTTTAATTTGCTTCTGGGTTTGTTTTGTTAGGTTTAGTTTTAGGATAGTTTGTGTGGGCTACTATTAGTGACAAAATGCTTGTTAGTCTTGTTTATGCATAATGCTTTTAAGTTTAAACTTTGCATGCCCCCTTGCTCTAGCTATAATTTTGTTCCTAGCTTATTCAATAACATCTTTTCTAAACTTTCAGAATGCTCCTATTGTCAATGAAAAGCTCCTTTATTCTTTGTTTTTGTATCATGTCGATGAAGATACTTATGGGCATGAATACGTTAGATTCCTTAATATTATGATCAAGCCATATTTCATTTTCCACCTTTTGTTTTGTTACTATAAATGTGTTCTGCTTAATTTTTTTTTTTAAAACCTAAACTATTTCATTACTTTGGAAGTCATTGCATTTTTTGTGCCAAAATTTTACATCTCTCAAAATTTGCTTCCCTAGTGAGGACACTATTTCCCTTAAGTGTGGGAGGACAATGCGTGTCTTTTTGTTTTCAGAAAGATCATAATATTTATGTTTCGAAAAAAGAGACAGAAAGAAAATGAAATAAAAAATGAGTCTTATTAAAAAAAAAGAGATATGAAAAAAGAAATGAAAAAAGAGTCAAATAAAGTCTTGAGAGAAAAAAAAAGAGTGGAGGAAAAGAAAAAAATAAAGTGAGAGAAAGACAAGAGTGGTAAAAAAGACGAGTAGTAAGAAAATGCACTTACTTTTCGCAAGTCCTATTGTAGACGCTCATTTATCTTTAAATGGGTGGTGTTAGCATCTTGGAGGGTAGTAGCCTTCATACTAAGGTGACTTCGTGAAATCCATTGTCGACATTATTTTATGCCAGGTTGCTACCTAAAAAGTTTCTATGAGTAGCTATAGTTGGAAGCCGATGTTAGTGAGTGGAAAACCTCAAGGGCTAGTAGCCGGTCCACGTGTCTTCTTGATGTAAATTTTTGAATCAAAATGGAAGTGTGTAAATTCCATCGTTTTGTAAAAAGTTTTATGCTTTAGAAAGAAAGAGGATTTAGAATAATTTTTATTTCCAAAACAATAATGTTTGATGGCATATTGACTTGAGATTAAGGTTACGGGGTTTGACTTGTGGAGTCATTCTGAGACGAATATGATTCATTTAAAAAGAATATTTGGACTGTTTGTTAAGAAACCCTTGAGAGTTGGATCTAAGAACCTTGCTAACGAACAAGACCCATAGAACTCAATCCCAAAAACCCCGAAAACAAGTATGGAATCAACCCAAGGAAAAGTTTTAGAACGGATTACCTTGATGATCAATATCAAGAGTAGAGAAAACTTGTTTCTAAACTCGTGATTCGAATCACTCCACAAGAGGTATGATCAACATCGCTTGAATGATCCTAACATGCAAATTCTAAAGACACAAGAAATTGCACAAGAAATGGGAGATAAATCTCTCAACCAAGCTAATGAGAAAACTCACTTTTCATTCAACTTCCAATTTTTTGTTTACAACAAGACATCTCAAGGTTATATATAGCCATCCTAGCAAGCCATATGAAAAGTCTTAAGCAAATGAAAAGACTTGTAACTTACAAAAAATGAAAAGACTTGTAAATGAAAAGACATAACTTACAAGAAATAAAAAGACAAGCAAATGAAAGGTTAAGAACATGGAAAGTCAACCAAAATAAGTGCAATCTCGTCCATAATGAGGGATGTGAGTGTTTGACTTGGTTTTTGAATTGAATGAGTTGTCTTGGACTTGTCTTGATGGAGTTGACTTTGACCTTGACCAAGTAGACTTTGACTTGCCTTAAAAACACTTAAAAATGCATAACTTGCACCAAATTGAAGTGCATAGTTCCAACTTCTTGCACATCTTCCTTTTAATTCTCGTGTCGAGTTCACGAACGCTTGGACACGAAGTAGTAAGGCTTGTTGAAGTTTTCGAGCTCTTGATCTTGTAATTGGTCCATGAGGCATGACAAAGAGAGCTCCTTGGTTCATATCACTGTTGTTCATTCATCTTTTGAACATGTTGATTATTTTAGAATTGTTGTTGTTTTTGCTTGAAGACAAGCAAATGGCTAAGCTTGGGGGTGTGTTAGGGTTAACTTTTTGCTGTAGAAACGTGACTGTCGGGCCATGTTTGACCATAAAAATGAACTTGTTCCCTTCATTTTTAATTAGAAGTGTTTACATATTCTTAAAATATGACATAAGGAGAATATTTATGGATAATTTGCAATATAGGGTGTTTTAAGAAAAATGGAAGAAAAAATGTGGTCAAAGTTGGAAGAAATTCACAGTTTTTCCTTGTGCAAGAAAATTGAGCCTGGCGCAATTTTGCAAAATCTCTTGAAACGAGCGTTTCACTTATGGATGGCATGATAGTCCAAGTCCAAGTCAATTTGAGTTTGTTTGGAAGATCTCAACACATTTCCTCCTATTTTGGTAGAGAGTTCAACCACTTTGGCGTCCTATTTAAGGGAGCCTTCCCCCAGCAGTTCATCATCCCATTTTGCTTTCAATTTCATTCGCTCTCAGATGTAGTTTTAGTTTTCTAGCTTAGAGATTGTTGTAGTTATTTTTCCCATTGTTATTTACTTGTATTTTCGAAACTATAGGTGTTATTTACTTTTAATTCAAGTTTTTTCCTTTGTTCTTAATTTATTATGTTCCTTTAACGTTATTAAGCGAGTTTTATCTCCATTCAAGCTCGAAAGAGAATAAGATTAAGCTAGAACTCCATGTACGTCGTTATTATTTATTTTAATTAAATGAAAATTATTTCTCGTATGTTCTTGTGTGGTTTGTTTCTTTTAATTATGCACTAATTTAGTTTTCAACTTCTATGTGGAATGACTTAGTCAAAATGATTTAATTTTAACACGGTCAGAAAAAATGCCAAAAAAGCGTTTGGCGCAATTTTGGGTTGGTTTCAAAAAAATTCTCTTTATGTCTTTTTTCCATGTGGCCACTCGGAAACTGATTTATGCACCAAAGTCCAACTCTGATAAGGTTAGGTTTCGTAAATGGGATGTGACTTAGAATTAACACATAAACCACAGTTCTAGACATAGGCCATCTAACACATAAATGCAAATGAGTTAATAAATACATTATAGGATTGTAATCACTCATAAAAATATGATTGTCGGTTATCCTAGGCTATGTAGCAACCAAAAGCGGTTAGTGAAAGAGTATAATTAAGATTTCCAGAATTAGCCAGATAGTGCCTTGCACTTTTCCCAATAATGTGTACCTTCCATATTCTCCACCAAAATTAAGGCAGAAAGTAGAGAGATTGTGTTTTATAAAAAAAGCTTGACATTTGCAACCATAAACAACTTTCACTACTGATATGAACCAAGGAGCTCTCTTTGTCATGCCTCATGGACCAATTACAAGATCAAGAGCTCGAAAACTTCAACAAGCCTTACTACTTCGTGTCCAACCGTTCGTGAACTCGACACGAGAATTAAAAGGAAGATGTGCAAGAAGTTGGAACTATGCACTTCAATTTGGTGCAAGTTACGCATTTTTAAGTGTTTTTAAGGCAAGTCAAAGTCTACTTGGTCAAGGTCAAAGTCAACTCCATCAAGACAAGTCCAAGACAACTCATTCAATTCAAAAACCAAGTCAAATACTCACATCCCTCATTATGGACGAGATTGCACTTAGTTTGGTTGACTTTCCATGTTCTTAACCTTTCATTTGCTTGTCTTTTTATTCCTTGTAAGTTATGTCTTTTCATTTACAAGTCTTTTCATTTCTTGTAAGTTACAAGTCTTTTCATTTGCTTAAGACTTTTCATATGGCTTGCTAGGATGGCTATATATAACCTTGAGATGTCTTGTTGTAAATACACAATTTGAAGTTGAATGAAAAGTGAGTTTTCTCATTAGCTTGGTTGAGAGCTTTATCTCCCATTTCTTGTGCAATTTCTTGTGTCTTTAGAATTTGCATGTTAGGATCATTCAAGCAGTGTTGATCATACCTCTTGTGGAGTGATTCGAATCACGAGTTTAGAAACAAGTTTTCTCTACTCTTGATATTGATCATCAAGGTAATCCGTTCTAAAATTTTTCCTTGGGTTGATTCCATACTTGTTTTCGGGGTTTTTGGGATTGAGTTCTATGGGTCTTGTTCGTTAGCAAGGATCTTAGATCCAACTCTCAAGGGTTTCTTAACATTTTGGTATGATATGAACCAAGGAGCTCTCTTTGTCATGCCTCATGGACCAATTACAAGATCAAGAGCTCGAAAACTTCAACAAGCCTTACTACTTCGTGTCCAACCGTTCGTGAACTCGACACGAGAATTAAAAGGAAGATGTGCAAGAAGTTGGAACTATGCACTTCAATTTGGTGCAAGTTACGCATTTTTAAGTGTTTTTAAGGCAAGTCAAAGTCTACTTGGTCAAGGTCAAAGTCAACTCCATCAAGACAAGTCCAAGACAACTCATTCAATTCAAAAACCAAGTCAAATACTCACATCCCTCATTATGGACGAGATTGCACTTAGTTTGGTTGACTTTCCATGTTCTTAACCTTTCATTTGCTTGTCTTTTTATTCCTTGTAAGTTATGTCTTTTCATTTACAAGTCTTTTCATTTCTTGTAAGTTACAAGTCTTTTCATTTGCTTAAGACTTTTCATATGGCTTGCTAGGATGGCTATATATAACCTTGAGATGTCTTGTTGTAAATACACAATTTGAAGTTGAATGAAAAGTGAGTTTTCTCATTAGCTTGGTTGAGAGCTTTATCTCCCATTTCTTGTGCAATTTCTTGTGTCTTTAGAATTTGCATGTTAGGATCATTCAAGCAGTGTTGATCATACCTCTTGTGGAGTGATTCGAATCACGAGTTTAGAAACAAGTTTTCTCTACTCTTGATATTGATCATCAAGGTAATCCGTTCTAAAATTTTTCCTTGGGTTGATTCCATACTTGTTTTCGGGGTTTTTGGGATTGAGTTCTATGGGTCTTGTTCGTTAGCAAGGATCTTAGATCCAACTCTCAAGGGTTTCTTAACATTTTGGTATGATATGAACCAAGGAGCTCTCTTTGTCATGCCTCATGGACCAATTACAAGATCAAGAGCTCGAAAACTTCAACAAGCCTTACTACTTCGTGTCCAACCGTTCGTGAACTCGACACGAGAATTAAAAGGAAGATGTGCAAGAAGTTGGAACTATGCACTTCAATTTGGTGCAAGTTATGCATTTTTAAGTGTTTTTAAGGCAAGTCAAAGTCTACTTGGTCAAGGTCAAAGTCAACTCCATCAAGACAAGTCCAAGACAACTCATTCAATTCAAAAACCAAGTCAAACACTCACATCCCTCATTATGGACGAGATTGCACTTAGTTTGGTTGACTTTCCATGTTCTTAACCTTTCATTTGCTTGTCTTTTTATTCCTTGTAAGTTATGTCTTTTCATTTACAAGTCTTTTCATTTCTTGTAAGTTACAAGTCTTTTCATTTGCTTAAGACTTTTCATATGGCTTGCTAGGATGGCTATATATAACCTTGAGATGTCTTGTTGTAAATACACAATTTGAAGTTGAATGAAAAGTGAGTTTTCTCATTAGCTTGGTTGAGAGCTTTATCTCTCATTTCTTGTGCAATTTCTTGTGTCTTTAGAATTTGCATGTTAGGATCATTCAAGCGGTGTTGATCATACCTCTTGTGGAGTGATTCGAATCACGAGTTTAGAAACAAGTTTTCTCTACTCTTGATATTGATCATCAAGGTAATCCGTTCTAAAACTTTTCCTTGGGTTGATTCCATACTTGTTTTCGGGGTTTTTGGGATTGAGTTCTATGGGTCTTGTTCGTTAGCAAGGATCTTAGATCCAACTCTCAAGGGTTTCTTAACAACTACATTATACGCTCGATCCATTTCACCATTTCACCATTTTTCCCAGAACCATCAAGTCTATCTTGAACCATTTCACTTCATTAATTGATTTTGAAAGCACAAGTCCTTGAGAACTCGACCTTGGAATTACTTCCGAGTATTACTTGTGACCGTGTACACTTGCACGTGTCTCTTATCTTTTAAGGTATAAAAAGTCCCAACAATAGGTCAATGGATCCTTGATGCCATCATCAGGTATGACGACCTGGATTTATGTTAAACCTATGTAACGGTCAAGTTATGATACAACCCTCCCACTATGTCGAGGCACTCTCAACTCTTGAGATGGATGTGACTGACGCAACGTGTTAGCACCATCAACAACTCTTGTGGAAGTCCCAGCTTCATCAACTCTTGTTGATGTATCACTAGCTTTGTTGGGACTTTCTCTACCTTAAAAAGACAAGAGACACGTGTAAGTATACACAATCACAAGTAATACAAGTAGTTCCAAGGTAGAATCCTCTGGTTCATGTGCTTTCAAAATTAATTTATGAAGTTAAATGGTTCAAGATGCAGTTGAGTTTTATAGACAAAAATGAGTGATAAAGTCGTAATTTGGGGTTGCAATTATCAAGCTTCTTTATTAACACTACCTTTCCGCTTTCTGCCTTAGTTTTCATAGAAAATATAGAAAATACACACTATGGGTAAAAAATGCCAAGCGCTACTTGATTAATTCTGGAAATTTGAGTTATATTTTTTCACGAACGCTTTTGGTTGCTGCAGAGCCTAGGATAACCTACTATCATATTTCTATGTGTGACTACAATTGTAGAATGTATTTATCAACTTATTTGCTATTATGGGTCAGAGGGCCTATGTCTAGGACCGTGGTTTATATGCTTATGTCTAAGTCACATCCCATATTGGTTTCTTAATATTTTAGGTAACCTAACCTTCTCAGTATTACGCTTCGATGCATAGATCAATTTCCCAGTGGCGAATCTAAGAAAAACCTTAAAGAAACGTTGAAAACCCAATCCAAGAAGTATTTTTCCTGACCATGTTAAAATTAAATAATTCTGGCTAAGACATTCTAGAGAGAGGTTGAAAACTAAATAATGCATAATTAAACAGAAGAAAACAAACAAAAACGTAAGAGAAATAATTCCATTGGATTAATTTACATAATAACTACGTACAAAGAGTTTTAGCTTAACCTTCTTCTCTTTCGAGCTTGAGGAGAGTTTAAACCCGCTTAAGAACGTTAAAGGAATAAAATGGATGATGACAAGAATAACACTAGAGTCTTCTAAAATACATAAAAACAACAAAAGGAAAATAACTACAACGAATTTTAACTGAAAATAGATGCTAAAGCTTTTCAAGAGCTCGGGAATGAATGGGAATGGATGCTGAAATGAAAGGGGAGGCTCTCCTTATATAGGGCTCCAAGTTGGTTGAACTCCCCACTAAAATAGGAGTAAACTGGTTGAGATTCATCTAACGACTCAATTTGCCTTGGACTTGTTAGATTTACGAGCTTCAATCGCACCAAATGTTTTAATGATAACAAACTTTATTTAATGATGGTTTTAGTGTTTCAAACTGTCCATAGCATATAACTTGGAAAGACCAATTCAACGCATTTTGACTCGCTCAAATCAAAGTTCAAACAGATAATTTATAGCCAAAACAAGTTGGGGAAGAAAAACACATGTGGCAGGTGACGTGACATATAATAGTCAAATTATGCACCATGGCAATAATGATATCAACAATTTTGGTGATGTGATGGATGATGTGGACAGATCACGTGACGACACATGGCGCTTTCAATCTCAACAAATCAAATTCTCACAGTTCTCTCAATTTCACATAATTTCTTAGTCTCCATTAATTTCTCCAAATCTCCATAACTGTCTTTATTCTTTTCCTTATCTCTACTTTTAATCTCCACCATTCATCCTTTGTTGCCCGAAATCCAACAGCCAAATTTCATCTTCAGAACTCTACTTAAAGTCACAAAATTTCACCATTCTTCACACCAATGATCAACGCAAACCTTCTTCTCTCTTCAAATCACTTTGCTCTCAAACTTTCATTCTCTCCACACAAAAAGTTGCCAATATTTTATTTTGTGAGATTCACCTCAGTGAGGTATTTTCTTTGTATTACTCATTTCACATTGTATTAAGGTGTGGGTACACCTTGGACTGTGAGAAAACACAATTGGTTGGATCCTGAACCAGTAAAAAGAATTGGAGGTTTCTCTTTAGCCTAGAAACAAAAAGAGAGTCGATCGGTTTGGTTATCACCCGTAAGAGAGTCGGTGCAGTAAAGTACCCAAGAAGAAGTATTGGGGAGTGGAGTAGGGATTTCCGAACCACTATAAAAATTCCGGCTGTCATCTCTCTCTCTACTATTTAATTTATGCATTTAAAATTCATTTGATTTTTTATTATTCTTAAAATTATTTTTTTAAACTCTACAAAATCGTAAGTAACCCTATTCATCCTCCTTCTAGTGTTGTCATATCGATCCTACAATTGGTATAAGAGCAGGTAGCTCAGATTTGATTTTCATTCTTAAAAATTTCATCATCTTTAAAAACTATTTTCTATTTTTAAAATCTCATCTTCCTTATGGAATGGGCTCCTCCTTAGAATTAACGAGATCGTTAGTCTTGGATGAATCTTCTTGAAACAGGTCGATCAACCCTAGAGGACTCGATGGCTTAACAGGGCTTTACCTTTTTTTAAAAGTATGTATGTGCGTAGTTCAAGTTTTCCCCCTATTCACCAAGGACTATTTTGGACAGCCTTTTCAATTTGAGTTGGGAAAGAACGGTGAAGTCCATCCGAACCGTCCAATGAAGAATAAGAGGAGAACAAAGCGCCAATGGCGCGCAAAGGCAGCTGATTCTTCGAACATTTTCTGTTGGATTCTAATGGGATGAAGGAGCGCAGCGTCTTATCTAGACCGTTGGCAGCCTTAGCTAGAGCCACTGTAACATTGGGGTAAAATGTGTCCTGCCTTGAACGAAGATGAACAGAGACTCCTTGGGACGTCAAGTTCGGATCTTGGCTGCATAACTGCATATTTACAATACAAACGCGGTGATCAGTTGGACCTTTGATTAGTAAAGAATTTTCTCCTTTGAAACTCGTACTCATAGAAAAAGGAAAGGATGACAATAAGAGAAAGGGGAGCGCTAGGCTAGCGCTAGAATAATATACATATACAAGGTTAGGGGGCTGAAAAGCTGTTGTTTTCTGTCTACTTCGCGAGCCTTCACAGCCCCGTTCTGTAACTTCCCTTCTTTCGTCCATCCACAAGGCTGTAAAAAGAGAGAAAGGGGCGGCTATCTAGTGGGAGTCGTTTCGGTTGTATGCCGGGAGAAAGCCCGGGGAACAGGACTGTGACACTTCTATTACATTATGGAAGAGTCAATTCTCGTCATGATCGATGTTACAGAGAGTCGTCTTAATCCCTCCTTACTATGTTTCGAGTTTACCCAATTATGACTTAACGAGAGTCGATGCTACTACTTCTTGAAATCACTTTCGCTATGCTCTGTATGCGCGCTCCTCAAGTAATAGATGGACTGAGGGAAGGTCCACCAATGATTGATAGGCCATTCCCACCCTATCTGTCTCTTGATCCCGCTTGAAGACATTTTTGTTTGATTTGCTTTCTTAAGCGGATCCGCTGACCCGAGTGCTTGCCTAAGCCCTTTGCATCTGTTTCCAGCTTGATTGGCTTCCCTTACAGTCGCTTCCTCATATTCTGGATCCCTCTCTCAGGTTCATCGATCCAAAAATAAGGGTAAAAAGAATTTTTATCCATCTCTGAATGTACACCCAATGGATTATTTGATCCATATTGATGCAATACGACCAGATGAAGAAGTTGAATTTGACATCTGGTACAACCTGCTTGTTCAATTATTGATATCTCTCAACCTATCGCTGAAGTCACCCATGCGCTCGAGGCTTTCCAAGACGAGTAGACCTTAGTTACCCGCTTATTGGGACTTGCAAGAAGTTGAGTTTCTTTGCATCAGTTTTACTAGAAAATAATTTCCTTGGAAGTTGACTTTTAAAAGCTACTTTTTCTTTACTTTTTTTTGTAATTCTGAAAATAATTTATTATTTAAAAAGAGTTTACAAATTTGTTTTCCTTGAAGGTCACCTTATTGGAAAAATATTTGTTCTTTAAAAGCCAAATCTTGAAAATTAGCTTGTCATTAAATTAAAGTTTTGAAAAATTGTTTTGTTTTGAATAAAATTTTCAAAAATTATTTTCCTTGAATCTTGAAATCTTTGAAAGATTATTTCCCTTGAAATCTCAATTTCTAAACATTACTTTTGTTAAAAACTTAATTGTTTGAGCTTATGGCAAACATTAGAGTTAATGATTCTATTAAATACCTTTCTTGTACTTCTAATTATTTTCTTGATGTGAATGAAATTTAAAAGACTAGAAATGAAGAAAGTTCATGTAGATTGATGAAAGAAAATCTTGTTGAACCTTATTGGTTTTTGATTGCTCACATGGATGACGAAAGTGACGACGAAGAGGTAAGTAATGAAAACCTTCTTTTGATGAGCTTATGGATGCTTATAATGAAATTAAATATGAATTTGAAAAGTTAGGCTCTAAATACATGGCTCAATTAAAAATAAAACACAAAACTAGTTCATGAGAATAATGAGTTAACTAATGAACTTCATAATTCTTCATCTTTAGAATTGGAAAATGACTTGAATGCTTTAGTTATTGAAAATAAAATATTAGTTGAAGAAAATGCAGGCTTAAAATTAAATGTCAATGATATTGTGAAGTATGATGGTATTGAATGTTCATGTAATGAAGAAAAGCTTGCTTTACCAGATAAAATTAAATTTCTTGAATGTGATGTTTTTGATAGAGAAGAACTTGTTAAAGCTCTTAGAGAAAAAAAGTCAAATCTTTTAAATGAGCTAGATTGCGCTAAAGAATCTATTAAGAAGTTGACAATAGGTGCACGAAAATTGGATAAAATTTTTTATATGGGCAAACCGTTAAATGACAAAAGAGGACTTGGTTATGTCTATGAGAGTGTTACTCCATCTAGTTCCAAGACAACTTTTGTTAAAGCATCTTCTATTGTGCATAATGATGTTTTGCCTAATGTTGTTCAAAAATGTAATATGCATAAGCATGATGTACCTAAATTTGTGTCTAATGATTTTCATGCTAAGTCTAAATTCATACATAATACTAGATTTGTGCCAATATGTCATTATTGTGGTGTTAAAGGTCATATTAAACCAAATTACTTTAAATTGAGAATGATCAAATTAGATTTTCTAAGAGAAATGTTTCTTATAGAGCAAAATTTCAAAATACTCTTAAAAGAAACATTTATGTGAAAAATAATATGCATAGACATTTTGTGAAAGAAAGATTCATTCATAATATTTCTTGCTTCTCTCCTGGAAAATTTGGTCATAAAACATATTCATGTTACTTATCTAAATTGAATTATATGCATGTTGGAACCAAAAAGAAATGGATTCTGAAAATTGAGACTAACCTACATAGACCAAAACAAATATGGGTACCGAAAACTATTTGCTAAATTGTTTTGTAGGTGCACTTGAATTCTAAGATTGGTTGAACCACAAAATGAGAATTATATCAAAAAACAATTTTTGATTCATTTGGGCTTTAAATAGGAAAAATCCTTTTTGTTAACTTTTAATTTCAATATTGAATTTATTTTGAGATATGATGAGATATTCAATTTGAATTTGAATTTGAGATTTTTGAATTGTTTGAAAAGAAAATTTTTCTATCATTATATTATTGATACTGTGTAACGTTGAAAATATTATTTATAATGATTCTTTACTAATGATACTGTGTAACATGTTTCTTATATGATAAGAGCCAAGGTTGCTCGTGTTTACAAAGCTAGAGGTCCTTCTAGGATCCTTGCAAACATTCACAAAAACGACTAACTTACCGAATGATTCCAACCAAGAGTAAGGTTAGAAGATGAATCACTCTTAGATCGGACTTAGAATCTACGATAGACACTCCTAGATCCTAAGACGACTCACTCCAGAATTAGCTTGATCGAGACTAATCCAATGAATCGGTTTAACATCAAACCTAAAGCAAGATTTGAAAGAAGCAACACCAAAAGTGTTAAGGAACAAAAGTTTTTGAATTTCAATATGTTTTAATCTTAAGTTATCCATAACAAGAGCATTACAAGCCTTTAAATAGGCCAAATGGTCGTTCAACATAAGAACACCAAAAGTTTTTCAAAATACTACTTAATGCAAATTGTAGAAAATAAGACATGCAAATCAAAACTTGATTGCACATCATTCTAGACACTTAAATGCGGATCAGAAAACGTAGTCATGCTTCAAATGGTCTTATCTATGTGCTGTAGGAGGCGCTTCACATTTGGATATGGTTTGACAACTTTTGACTTCACAAACTCCAAAGAGGTGCAATCTGCAAAGGCACCTGTTCACGAATCTGCACACTTTTTTTGTCCTCCGTGCCATCTCTCAAAATAGACAACTTTTCCAGTGCCATCTTTGCTCCATTCTCTTCTTGACTCATTGAAGTATCACTATGAATAAATTCGGGCTCAAAACTCTTTGTTGGTTCTTGTGCATTAACAAGCTTTTGAAGGTGCAGTGTGAAAGCCTCTTGAATCTTCCTTGCCTTTCTTGTAATAATTGCTCCTTTGATATATGTAATTGGTCGCAAATGGATTCGTATCATTATACATGCATATTATAAGTTTGAATTTTTTTTCTTGTTTGGATGGACTTTTATGTATCTTTATTACTTCCCTTAATGAATTGTTTGATAATTAAAGTGTCAATTTTTTTTCTTTTGACCTTCCTCATAAGTAAAAGTGTGGTTATTATTTATTTGTGATTTAATTGTTATAGAAATTATGTTTGTTTGATGATTTAGTATTACATTTTTGGATTATTATTTATGGTTGAAATTTATGTTTTTGGCTTGTTTAATTGAGAAAATTATTTTAAAATATCTTTCTCGATCTTTGTTAATTCTTTGCTAAAAATGATTTTCATTAAATTTGTCTTGAAATTACTTCACTTGATAACATATTGAGATATGTTGTGATTGATATATATTTATATGCAATTCAATATATATTATGCCTATTTTTAAATTAATTCTTATCAATAATTGGTATATGACTATACGTTATGAAATTCTTTGTTATTAAAGTGTTTAAAAGTTTTATAAATGCTTCTCTTAATGTTTCAAAGTTTGAATTTTTATTTGAGATTACTTGTGAGAAAATTGAAACTTATGAATTCCATTATTGATATATTTTAAAGTTATTTACTCTATTGAAATATATTGTCCTAGGCCCTACTTATTATGGTTAATTGAGTTATTAAGAAAGTTTTAATTGTCTAAGTTTTGGGTTATGCAACTACTTAAAATCCTTTATTAAAATCTAATTTGGACTATGATTAGTTTTAGGAGAGCAGTGCCTCTTAAAATTAGGAAGTATTGTCTACATAATGATGAGAGTTATTTATAATAATGACTATGAATTATTTGTTAATGATATTACTTTCTGATAAAAGTTATTGGATTAAATGATGTTGATTGTTTTTATCTCCTATATGTGACCTGAATATGTCTCATGCATTTAGGGGGAGTTTTTTCTATCATTATTTTTAATCTCTATATGACTCACATATTTAGGAGAGCTGTTATTATATAACTTTTATATTGCATCTTCTTGGTAAGAATGATGATATTGAAATTAGTGAAATTATATTTTTTTCATGCATTTAATATATTTATTGGTTATATATGTTTTAAATGAGTTCTTGAAAGTATTTATATGTATTGATCTTATGTTTGCTCAAAATTGATTGACTTTATTTATTCGAAGAGCTTAAATTGACTTACGGTGTTCTATCGCTTGATTACTATTTTGTGGGGGAGCTTACGCATGCTTAGAACTGATATCTTTTGATGATAACAAAAGGGGGAGAATTGTTAAGAAAAATTCAAAGTACTTGTGATCAATGGTGATATTGATTGAAGTATCCATTTGTGATTGAGTTCTTTTAATATTATCATGCCACTTTTTATTTTTCTTAAGTGGTTTGTCATTCATAAAAAGGGGGGAAATTGTTAGCTTTAGAGTGAAGTAGGGATATCCGACCAACTATAAAAATTCCTGCTGTCATCTCTCTCTACTCTTTAATTTATGCATTTAAAATTTATTTGATTTTTTGTTATTCTTAAATTTTTTTTTTAAACTCTACAAGTTTGTAACCAACTCTATTCACCCCCTCTACTGTTGCCATATCGATCTTACAAGACTGAGCTTATTTTGTTCATCTAAACACTTGTGAAATGACTCTCGTGCCCTCCATAAGTCAAACACACGTTTTGGAAAAAGTGGCAAAAATGCGCCAGGCACATAGTTCTTGCAACTTAAGAATGTTGTGAGTTTTTGCAAAATTTGAGCATGTTTTACTCCTTTTTTCTCAAAACATCCTATATTGCAAATACCTCAAACTTTGGAGTGACGTAAACTAGTTTTACGCCCCTTCCATAGCTTAAAAGGTGTTTTAGTAACATTGTTGGAATGAACTGTGTTCAAAATGTAAACCGCAGTCTCCACTGCATAACCCCAAAATGAGTCAAGCAATTGAGCATAGCTCATCCTAGACCGAACCATGTCCAGTATGGTTTTGTTTCTTCTTTCGAATACACTGTTCAGTTAAGGTGTAGCAGACGCTGAGAGTTGGGATGTAATGTCATGCTTTATCATATAGTTCTGGAATCTTATGTCCACATACTCTCCACTCCGATCAGTTTGAAGAGTCTTTATCATGTTACCTAATGATTCTCAACTTAAGTCTTGTACTCCTTGAACTTTTCAACGACTTCAGACTTGTGTTGCATTAGGTAAAGATAACATACATTGAATAATGATCTATAAAGGAGATGAAGTATTCATACCCTCCTCTAGCGTTAACATTCATAGTACGACACAGATTTTAATGTACAAGCTGTAATAGCTCTTGTCTCTATAGCCTTTTTCAGGTAAAAGACCTTTTGGTCATTTTGCCATCAAGGCATGAGTCACATGGAAGTAGAGAGTCATCTTCTAACTCATTTAGAAGTCTACTCTTAACCAATCGCCCAATTCTATTGAGATTAATGTGACCTAACCTTGAGTGCCAAAGATAGGTAGTTTTTTTAGGAGAGGTTCTTTGCCTTTTACTTTGGGTTTTAGCATTTTTAAATAACTTAGTGTTTAAAATTGATTTGGTGATGGTTGGTCTGAACATATAAAAGTTGTTTTCGAGCTTCTCAAAACAAACATTAACACCGTTTCTTGAAACAAAGGCTTCATCAAGCGAGAAAGAAATAACATAAGGTTGTTCTAAGAGACAAGAAGTTGAAATTAAGTTCCTCTTAATTTTGGGAACTACATATACATTATCTAATAATATATATGAATTATTGTCTAAAAACAACTTAAGGTTCCCTACTGCCACTATTGAGACGACATCTCCCGTTTTGACCTTCAGAGTCACCTCTCCAACTTCCAGTCGCGCTTCCAAAACCTAATTTTCTAAAATTATGAACAAACATTGTTAGTAACTCTTGAATCAAGTATCCAGGAAGAATTATCATTCTCCACTAAACAAGTGTCAAATAAAAGTAAATCATATTTTCCTTCTTTGTCTTTCTTCTTTTCGGCCAAGTATTTCAGGCAAGTTTCTCTTTTAATGTCCATCCATGTTGCAGTGGGAACACTTTCTTTTGTTTGCAACTTTGATCTTGTCCTTCTTGGCAATAGTATTGGAGTCAGTTTTGTGTCCCTTACCACTGTTCTTCTTCTTTTTCAAAGTCTAAAAGAAGGTAAAGATCTAGTTCTGAGGTTGAACCTCGATGGAAGCACTTTGAGGTGGCAACGTTTGTCTCCCCTTCTTGTCCCTTATTTTTCATAAGAGATTGAAAAATTTGTAGCTCATTAAATAGTATAGTAAGGTTGTACTCTAACTTATTCATCTCAGCATTCCTGCGGAATTGTAGGAAACTGTTAAGAAACCCTTGAGAGTTGGATCTAAGAACCTTGCTAACGAACAAGACCCATAGAACTCAATCCCAATAACCCCGAAAACAAGTATGGAATCAACCCAAGGAAAAGTTTTAGAACGGATTACCTTGATGATCAATATCAAGAGTAGAGAAAACTTGTTTCTAAACTCGTGATTCGAATCACTCCACAAGAGGTATGATCAACACCGCTTGAATGATCTTAACATGCAAATTCTAAAGACACAAGAAATTGCACAAGAAATGGGAGATAAATCTCTCAACCAAGCTAATGAGAAAACTCACTTTTTATTCAACTTCAAATTTTGTATTTACAACAAGACATCTCAAGGTTATATATAGCCATCCTAGCAAGCCATATGAAAAGTCTTAAGCAAATGAAAAGACTTGTAACTTACAAGAAATGAAAAGACTTGTAAATGAAAAGACATAACTTACAAGAAATAAAAAGACAAGCAAATGAAAGGTTAAGAACATGGAAAGTCAGCCAAACTAAGTGCAATCTCGTCCATAATGAGGGATGTGAGTGTTTGACTTGGTTTTTGAATTGAATGAGTTGTCTTGGACTTGTCTTGATGGAGTTGACTTTGACCTTGACCAAGTAGACTTTGACTTGCCTTAAAAACACTTAAAAATGCATAACTTGCACCAAATTGAAGTGCATAGTTCCAACTTCTTGCACATCTTCCTTTTAATTCTCGTGTCGAGTTCACGAACGGTTGGACACGAAGTAGTAAGGCTTGTTGAAGTTTTCGAGCTCTTGATCTTGTAATTGGTCCATGAGGCATGACAAAGAGAGCTCATTGGTTCATATCATCCTCCCCTTCTTCAGAAGGATTCGTCCTCGAATCTATAAGATCTCCTTGCAATGCAACCTTGTACTCGGCATCTTGACCTCGTTCAAACATGTTGATAAGATAATAAATTTGTATGGTAAACTTGTAATTGCTTGTAGTAAAGAAAAACCTTGCAGTCTTGTTCCAAATTCCTGGTTTAAATCCCCAATACAAGGGCATTGAAGCAATGAGTGAATGTGGCTTCTGAGTGTTGCCGAGGTCTTCATTTTGCAGTTGCATGCTTTTCTTACTCTCCCCAATTTGTACAATATTTGTAATCTCGATCGCTTTCTCAATAAGTATCTCCTCTGTGGTTGTGTACTCATCAGGCGTCAAAACCTCAACATGCACATCTTCTTCAGCATCATAAATAACAACATCAATATTAAAATCTTCTTGTTGGGCATGAAGAATAGTTTGAACATTCGCATCAATGGCATCTTGATTCTCTGCCTCATTTGGAATTTGTTGATGATTTTCCTCTTGAGGCGGACAATCGTCCTCTTTTTGAACCGATTTTGTAGCATGCCTCTTCATGTCTTCGTATAGCATTTTGAACTCTTGGCACAATTCATTGAGGTCATTTATGTTTTTGCGAATCCCAACCAATTCCTTCGTATATGGATCATCGCCGTGGTGGTTATCATGATATCGCCGGCTATTGTGGAACCGCGATTTCTGTGAACGTTCAGTGTGAAACATGGCTGCAAAACAAAGTTAAAGTAACAAAGAAAAAAAAGTTGGATCTCACAAGCACTCCCCAACTAATTCACTCATTAGTGAAGTTCACTCGTGCTTAACCCTCAACACTCAAAATAATGTATCGCTCCCTTACAATCTCTCCCTCACAACTTAGTACACTCTTATGCACTTCAAACAAATTGGTAAGTGAGTCTAGCAAAGTTAAAAGCTATGTGCATTTCAAGTGGTTTAGACAGCACATAAGAACTCCAACAAGAGTGTGATTTTAGGAGTAACCCGAATAACAACAAAGAAACAAGTTAAGAAAAAAAAATAATGGACAGAATTATAATGGAAGCTAGAAAGAAAAGAAAGTAGAGTTAAAGATAAAGATGGTTGGGAATTGAGCAACAAGAAAGTAGCATGAGATTTCAATGCAAGGCTACACAAAGAAGTAATGACAAATGGGGTCTTCTATGGCCTTTTCCTCTTTCTTTTTTTTTTTTAATCAATTATGGATCAGCAAAAGCACAATAATGCTAACAATAAATGCTTTCACGTTCAGTTTTTTTTTTCTTTTTTTCTTTTTGGAATCAATCAGCAAAGTTCACGAATTTCAACACTAAGCAAGTCGAATTAGAAGACTTCAAAGAAGACAGATTTGTAGATAAGACCCAGATCTATAATAATGCAGAGAACGAAAATTGGAAAAGATGAACGAAATTGATACTTTTTTTTATTTTGTAATTTTAGACAGAATGCTAATATGCTTAGATATAATCAAACATAAGCAAATGAATAAGGAATTCAAAGAGTTAAACGCAAGGAAACATATATCCGATCAAAGAGCCTAATGCTCTGATACCAAAATGTTAAGAAACCCTTGAGAGTTGGATCTAAGAACCTTGCTAACGAACAAGACCCATAGAACTCAATCCCAAAAACCCCGAAAACAAGTATGGAATCAACCCAAGGAAAAGTTTTAGAACGGATTACCTTGATGATCAATATCAAGAGTAGAGAAAACTTGTTTCTAAACTCGTGATTCGAATCACTCCACAAGAGGTATGATCAACACCGCTTGAATGATCTTAACATGCAAATTCTAAAGACACAAGAAATTGCACAAGAAATGGGAGATAAATCTCTCAACCAAGCTAATGAGAAAACTCACTTTTTATTCAACTTCAAATTTTGTATTTACAACAAGACATCTCAAGGTTATATATAGCCATCCTAGCAAGCCATATGAAAAGTCTTAAGCAAATGAAAAGACTTGTAACTTACAAGAAATGAAAAGACTTGTAAATGAAAAGACATAACTTACAAGAAATAAAAAGACAAGCAAATGAAAGGTTAAGAACATGGAAAGTCAACCAAACTAAGTGCAATCTCGTCCATAATGAGGGATGTGAGTGTTTGACTTGGTTTTTGAATTGAATGAGTTGTCTTGGACTTGTCTTGATGGAGTTGACTTTGACCTTGACCAAGTAGACTTTGACTTGCCTTAAAAACACTTAAAAATGCATAACTTGCACCAAATTGAAGTGCATAGTTCCAACTTCTTGCACATCTTCCTTTTAATTCTCGTGTCGAGTTCACGAACGCTTGGACACGAAGTAGTAAGGCTTGTTGAAGTTTTCGAGCTCTTGATCTTGTAATTGGTCCATGAGGCATGACAAAGAGAGCTCCTTGGTTCATATCAGAAACTCTTCATAAGAGATTCCAAGATAAAGCTTAGCTGACTCCGTTCATATATGACAACCCCATTCGTTTCAGCCACATAAAAGTTGACCATCATATTAAGAATATGTTCTTGCACTGATGTCGTGCCTGAGTCGACCTTCTTTCATGCGGGCATTGAAAATGAACTTGAGATCTTCGTGTCATGCTTCAGTGGATGATTGTCCAAACATATCCTACAACGAGTCCGTGATCTGATTGGTCGTGTCCATGCTCTTGTGTTTCTTAGCCAACACATCAGATATGTTTGTCAAGATATAGACCTTAGTCTTACTGTTGACCTTGGTCCATCTATCATTGACGTTACGAACAATCTTGGATGCATTAGGTGTGGGAACGTGAGGCACTTCCCTTGTTAGACGAACCAAATATCATCTACCACGAGAATTGTGGTTAGGTTAGTTTTCCAATGAGTGTCATTTTCACCACTAAATTTTTCTGCAACATGCAATGCAATTACAGAAGTAGATATGCTAAAACCAAACAAATCTAAATTAGACATTTTGACCCATTAAATCCAATCACTTCTAAGCAAAAAGTAATAATGCACCCTAACAAACAAAATTATTTTTGCAATGTTGCTTCAGTGATTTAGAGCAAAAGCTACCGTAGAGTAGTCAACTACTCCTTCACTGAATTAAGACAATCTCAACTAAGTGTTACATCATAATAACTCTTATTCGTATAACAATTAGTCAAGAAATTAATAAGTAACTTAACAATTTCCCATAAGTGTGACCCGCCATTTTTAGACTTCATAGGTCCGCCGCATAAACCTTCCTCTCCAACTTATTATAAATACTTTCTCCATTCACCTTGATATTGAACCATGCAAACACCTTTCGCAGGGAGATCACGTCCAGGGCGACACAAGGCCGAGTATGGATCTCACGATGTGAACTTATACGGAGAACATGATGGAAATAGTATATTTATACCACATATATCTTATATATTTGGTATATCATATATATATCTGATCCTCCCACTTAGTATTTTAAAACAAGGCTTTATTACATAGGTAAATTATGGCGAAATAAAATTATCTAAGTTTATTAGTTTGCCCAATATAACTTTTATATTGGATTTATCAAACATTAACGTTTTAGTTCATTAAATGTTTTAACGAATTAATCACATTATTGCATGCTATAAAATATTGAATAATTCAACTCCAATGTTGGTTTCTAAGTAGATGTGTTCCCTTACGGTCATCTTAAGTATCTCAACCTTAGACATAATATTCTTTGTAGGCAATATTATATAATTAATCTTTTATTTTCTCGTTTTCAACATATTTAAAACAAAATAAAAGAATGGATTCTAATCAAATTATAAAAAAAATGTCTAATCAATTTTAAACCCCTTTAAAAATGATTATATTAAGACCCTAAATTTGCATGCAACTCTTTATTATAGGATTTAATTTCTATTCATCAAATTTATAACCCTTATAAACGAAAGAAATTAACCTTTAATCATACAACTATGATGTTGTGTGTGAGTTAGGGAAAAAAGCGAATGAGGTCGAGACAAAAGCATGTGAATTGTTTGAAAAAGAATCTTGTGTGAGAGAAAAGCATGAGATTAGTCTATGGCCTAAAGAATGAGAGAAAAGCCAAGAATGTAAGCTTGTTTGAAAAAGTTTGTCATGTCAACTATGTTTCATTTTCCAAACAAAACATTCTTGATCTTTTGTACAAAGGTGTTTGTTATCTAACGGGAGAGCTTAAACCATGTTGGTCTAGTGTTTCCCTTGAGTTTTTACAGGAGGCTAGAACACTCATTGAGAAGATTGAACCAAAGAATGCTACCAAAGTACACAATGGCAGCCAACATGTGGTTTACAAGGCTGAAGCATCTCGTGAGAAGCAAAAGTCAAAATTTGTTTCTAAATGCATTCATGGCAGGAAGCATACAATGTTCAAACCGGCTTATTGGGTTTGGAAACAAGTTTTCTCTACTCTTGATATTGATCATCAAGGTAAATCCGTTCTAACTTCTTCCTTGGGTTGACATCATCTCGATTTGGGGGTTTTAGCATTTGTGATCTAGGGGTTTGCATAACCATAAGGGTTCTTAGATCCAATTGGCTATTGTTTTCTTATCAGAAAGGCTCATGGCTCAATAAGCTTAAATTTCATTATCTCAAAACTCAAATCTCAAATCTTAAATCTCAAATCTGTTTTTCCAAGGGAACAAGCTAGGCTATTTATAGCCTCCAAAACAACCCTTCAAGTAACCTAAAAGAATTGTAAAGGTTGTAACTCCCTACTACATCAATACCATAACCACCACTAACACAAATAAGACTTAAAACACATAAATGAAATGTTTAAAACTGAAAATACAATTAAACATGCTTTAAATCCGAGAATGAAACTCCTCCACCATAAAACCAAGAGTTTGTAACCCTTCAAGAGTGAATGAACTGGAGTTTGAACTACTTTCAAGTACTTTGAAGTCTTGTTCATTTAATGCATCTTGAGTTCAACTTAGACTTCCATTAATGCAACTTGAGTTTGTAGTAAATGAAGTTGGACTTGTTCTTGACTTCATTCAATGCCACTTGAGGTTGCCATAAATGACACTAGAGTACATTTAATGCAACTCCAATTTGTTGTCAACTTGGACATAGGATTCTCCAACAACTTCCTTTAACTCTTTGAAGACTAAGACACTTTGGTTCATATCATCAACCCTCATCGAAACACTCGACGGACGGCGACCACCGGCGACTTGACAGCAGCAACGGTAGGCGACGGCGCGGCGGGTGGCGCGGCAAGCGACCGCGGCGGTGACTTCGGGCAATGGCGGCGTGCGGCGTCGGCAGCAACGGGTAGCAGCTGCGCCGCGGGTGACGACAGCAGCAGTTCGCGGGCGGCGGCAGCAGGCGGCGGCAGCAAGCGTCGCGCGGGTTCCGGGCAGCGGCGGGGGTGCACGGCGTTCGGACAGCAGCAGTGGGCGCGGGTTTTTACAGCAGTAGATCGTGGCGCGGGTTCTTGCTGCGCGCAGCGTCGTGGGCATCGTTTGACGATTTTTACTATAAATTAGTCCGGACAGCAACAAATTCCGATCCCGGCACCTACCCATACCCATTAGAGGCTTGATTTACGCAACCCACAACCATTCGAGTTAGGCCTGAGTTACCCACACCTAGACGAAGTCGATTTTTGCGGTAATGAACATTGCAAAATCCCTTAGGATGAATTTAGATGGCTGAAAATTTTATATTAATTACTTCATTGCTTATTGTTGTTTAGGTGGTGAGTTGACACAGGATACAAGAGCATAACAGTGTGTAAGTAGCCCGGGGGCGAGTGCGTGTGTTACCTTGTGTTAACGGAATGGATTTTGGTGCTGATTTTTATGTAGTTGCATGGTGTTGGTGCTGATTTTTAATTAGTTGAAGGGATTTTAGTGCTGATTTTTTATTTAGTTGTATGATGTTGGTGCTGATTCTTAGTTAGTTGAATGGTTTTGGTGAGGATTTTTAATTGAAATAATTTATTTCATGCCTTAGGAAAATAGTTAGCCGTGGTTGTGCACTCACAGTAATTATTGTTGTGTTACGTGTTGTCGTTTCATTGCTAGACATTATGAGAATGCATGATTTCTTGTTGTTGGTTGTGCTTGGTTGGTCCGGATTATTGTAGTTGGAAGTTGTTACGTATTGTCGTTTCATTGCTATACATTATGAGAATTCATGTTTTCGTGTTGTTGGTTGTGTTTGGTTGGGTCCTGATTATTGTACTTGGAGGTAGCTAAACCATGACGTTGTAAACGTGTCGGGGACGAAATGCATGTGTTGTTAGCCCGTCATATAGTTTTATATTACTTTGTTGGAAGCTGTTGAGTTGATGTATTGTTGGTACGAAGGAGAGTTTGCTGGTAAAAAGAAATTTGAGTTCTGAATTAAAGTGTGGAAGACTTACTTATAGGTTGACCTTGGAAGGTTAGTGGGGATTGACACGAGCGACGGGTCGGGATAGTGGTTTGTTGATCTGTGAGGTGTCTGAACTGGTGATGCTGGTTAGTCGTATGGTTGTTCAAAGCTTGAGTGGATGCCTTGGGAATAAATGGCAAGGCCGAACATCAGGTTTCAATGGAGGGGTATTGGGGTCTTGGGAATAAATGTCAAGAACCAATACGTCGGGTAGTCATCGGTACCTTGGGAATAAATGTCAAGGACTGGTGCATAGTTCTAGACCTTGGGAATAAATGGCAAGGTCGAACCTTAGGTTCTGAAGAAAAGTATTGGGGCCTTGGGAATAAATGTTAAGGGCCAGAACGACTCGAGGGGTTAGACTCGAAGGACTAACGCGAAGGGGGTGCTAAAGGGTAATAGTTCTAGACCTTGGGGATAAAAGGCAAGGTCGAGCACCAAGCGTGGTGGAGAAAGCTCGGTATCTTGGGAATAAATGTCAAGAGCCATTACGCCTCGAAAAGTTACACTTGGAGTACTAACATAGTGTGGGGGTCCCGGGAGTCTAGGCGTTGGGTTGCTTGTATGTATTGTTAATTCATTGTTATTGTCTCGTGTTGCCTGATTACGCTTGTTTACATGCGTAAAAAGAAGGTTTTAGATGCTGTTTTTACTATGTTTTAACTTTGTTTCGAACTTCTTCTCGGTCGTTTGAGTTCCAATTCATGCAAAATTCATATATGATGGTTTGTGGGTGGCTTATATTGTATTTATGACATTTTAGGACCATTTGGGAGTGCAAATTAATCAAAAGAAGCAAAAAGACGGAAAAACATCATGGGAGGCGCCAGGCGCCTGGGAAGGAAAACTGTTTTTCTTCCAACTTTGCCCTTAATGAAACGCGTCTTCCAATGCGTTTTGGTGGTTCCAATCGATGCATACATGTAGAAGAAGTGTTCCACTATCAGTTTGAGCACGATTTAATCAGTCAAAGGAGTTGGAAATGGGTGATTCACCATCGTTTTAGGACCTACCTAACCAATTCTGCACATCTATAAATTCCAGCAGCTTCTCCACCAAATGCATCAAGCCTTGCTTCCTTCTCTTGATCATTTTTAGTGTTTCTTTGTTGCTTTCTAAGTACTTTCGAGTTGCTTTCATTAGTTGCTTTTGGTTTTTAAATCCCGAGCACTTTACATTCCTTTATTGAGCTTTGTTTTATTTCCATTTGCACTTAGTTATTTTCTACTTATTCAAATATATAAAAATTCAGCACTTTGCTTATCTTCCCTTTGCCTTTACTTTATTTTTAGTTAAGAGAGTTGTGTTTTTGGAGAAAGAGCACGTGACACTCCCCCTTGCTTGAAAGAGAAGGGCGAAGCTCTCAATCCCGAGAAAAACTCTCCGTTAGTTAACTTTTGTTTTTCACACATGCATTCCAATTTCAACCATTTTACTTGCTGTATTTTATTCAATATGTCTTTCTAAATTCCCGTCTCTAGCCCGGTTATGGATAGTTAGCCTTTTATTTCTAAAAAGGGTTGCTAAGAAGTAGTGTTTTTGCTTTCCATTCATTGCTCAACATGTTTTCCCAAAAAGTTAGGATTTAGAGAAGGCCACTGTAAGTCTTAACAAGTCAATACTGAAAAGGTTGCTTATTTGCATTGTTGAGTGGTTAAACCGAGGAGACGAGCGCCTTAGACATAATGGTTCCAGTTAAGTAGCCTAGACATAGGACCTTAACCCGAGGTTGCGACTATTTCCATCCTAAAACTAAGATATCTCTCATAATAGACATATTAGGGAATGTCTTAGGACTTTGAACTTGCTTAGACATAAGTCAAGTGAAAAGCGTAGTTGTTGGTTCCTAAAGTAAACTGCATATCGTCCTTAGCGTATCCTTGATTCTTTGTTGGCTAACTTGAAGTAATTCAGGCTAGGTTTTACCATTATATGACCAAATCCCAAATCCAAAACCATTATTTGTGACCACTCCCCATTTTACAAGAATCACTCATTTCAACGTTCACTACTCATTAAAACTTTAGAGTTTGGAAATTATTTAGAAGTCCTTGAGGATCGATACTTGGATACTCCATCCATTTTATATTACTCTGACAGGTGTGCGCTTGCATCTATAAAATTGTTACCACGCTTAGTTCGTGCAGCATAACCCCAGTCAAGTTTTTGGCGCCGTTGCCGAGGACTTTAGTTTTAAAATTATTTTCAAATTCTTTTAGTTTTTATTTTTGTGAATTGTTGTTGGGTGTAATTTCCATCCACCGTTTTTGTTCTATATTTTTGGTCGTTTATCTCACAAGGGTAAGTTAAAGTGCATGAGCACAAGATCTTTTCTTCTACCCCTTGACCCTGAGATTGAGCGGACCCTTCGAAAAACTCGAAAGGAGCAAAGACTTCGAAAACAACTAGAAAAGCAAAAAAAGAGAGAAGGTGAAATCAGTCCTGAAAGTAAGGTAGAGAGTACGAGCACATCGATGGCAGATATTCCACCTCGTGATCCGGTTGATCCACCTGCTGTAAACGGTAATATGAGGGATCATGCAAGAAATGATGAATTTAACCATATCCAGATGGCGGACAACAGAGACGTGGCAATGCGAGAATATGCCGCCACGGCTTTTCAGAACTTTGATTCAGGGATAGTCAACCCTATTCCAGCCCACGCAAACTTTGAGCTTAAACCAATGATGTTCCAAATGTTGCAGACAATTGGACATTTTGGAGGGCAGGAACATGAGGATCCACATGATCATCTGAAATCATTCAGTCAAATTGCAAATGCATTTCGATTACCTGGTATAACAGACGATGCTCTTAGACTAACACTTTTTCCATTTTCTTTGAAAGACCAAGCTAGAGCATGGCTCAATGCATTTCCACCGGGATCCATCACCACATGGGGGTCGTTAGTGGAGAAGTTCTTAACAAAATTCTTCCCACCCACTCGCCACGCTGATATCAGAGAGGAAATCATCTCCTTTAGACAGTATGATCGTGAACCTGTTCACTAGGCGTGGGAAAGATTTAAAGAACTAATCCGGAAATGTCCGAACCATGGCTTGCCGGCATGCATCCAAATAGAACATTTCTTTAGAGGTTTAGATCATCATACTAAGATGATGCTAAACAATGCTGCCAACGGAGCCTTTACAAAGAAGACATTCAACGAGATAGTCGACATCCTAAATAACTTAGCTTCGCACAACGAACTATGGTGTCCGCAAAGACCTAGGGCAGCTCCAAAGAAGCAAGATCCAGCTGGAGTTTTGGCTCTGGACATTGCGACCTCGATGCAAAAAGAGATGGTTACAATGAACCAGAGGCTGAAAGAGATGGCATTGGGAATAAAAAATCCATTAGTCACGCCGACACAACCTGTGCAGTCGGATTATTGAACTCCTGCCCCTGTTTGCCAAGTCAACGATCTCATTTGTTCATTTTGCAGTGAAAACCATATTTATGATAATTGTCCACATAACCCTGCTTCCGTTTTTTATGTAGGACATGGGAACAATAGGAACTTTAACCCATATTCGAACACCTACAACCCAGGTTGGAGGCACCACCCTAATTTCTCATGGGGAGGTCAAGGAGGTTCGACCGGTTTTAATCAAGGGCAGAGCCAGCAGAACAAGCAGCCCTATGTTCCACCTATACAGCAATACATCCCGCCACCGCAATAGCAGTACAATCAGAGAACACAGACTCCACCAGTTCAAAATAACAACTCAAATCTTGAGAATATGATGAAGGAGTACATGGCCCGAACCGACGCAGTGATACAATCCCAAGCGGCATCAATGAGGAATTTCGAGACCCAATTGGGACAGCTCGCCAATGAATTGAAGAATAGACCACAAGGTTCTTTTCCAGGCCATACTGAATTACCAAAACGAGAAGGGAAAGAACAGTGCAAACCTATCACTCTTAGGAGTGGACTGGCATATGATGGACCAACAATGCCAACAACAGATGTACAGATTTCGTCCACTGAACCAACTGTAAAGATACCAGAGAATCCAACAACACCAGAAAAAGAAAATATTAGAAAAGGTAATGAGGACACCTCGAGTGTTCCTCCACAGGTACAACCTTCTTTTACCCCTACTCCCCCGTTTCCACAAAGATTAGTTAAGAAAAATAATGATTCCCAGTTTAGAAAATTTTTAGATATTTTAAAACAATTGCATATAAATATACCATTAGTAGATGCTGTAGAACAGATGCCAAATTATGCTAAGTTTTTGAAAGATATAGTTTCTAGGAAGAAAAAGATAGGAGAGCATGAACTGGTAGCCATGACAAAATGCAGTAGTGAAGCCGTAGGCAGCCCGTTACCCATGAAATGTAACGATCCTGGCAGTTTTACCATTCCATGTTCCAGTACAGTGTGTACCAAAGAAAGGGGGTATAACCGTGGTGGCCAACGAGGTGAATGAGCTCATCTCAACCCGAACTGTGAGTGGGTGGAGAGTTTGCATTGACTATCGCAAACTCAACAAGGTAACAAAGAAAGACCATTTTCCTCTACCGTTTATTGACCAGATGCTCGATCGTCTGGCAGGTAAGGATTTCTATTGTTTCTTAGATGGATATTCGGGTTATAATCAAATTACTATTGCTCCAGAAGACCAGGAGAAGACAACATTTACGTGTCCGTATGGTACGTTCGCTTTCAAGCGAATGTCCTTTGGATTATGCAATGCACTCGCGACTTTTCAGAGGTGTATGATGGCCATCTTCTCTGACATGGTGGAAAATATTCTAGAAGTTTTTATGGATGACTTTTTTGTTTTTAGAAATTCTTTTGACGAATGTTTAGTTAATTTGGAGAGAGTATTGGAGAGATGTGAACAAACAAACCTAAACCTAAATTGGGAGAAGTGTCATTTCATGGTACAAGAGGGTATTGTTTTGGGTCACAAAATTTCCAAGCAAGGAATACAGGTAGACCACGCTAAGATAGACATCATTTCAAAGCTACCTCCTCCCACGAATGTTAAAGGGATTTGAAGTTTTTTAGGGCATGGGGGATTTTACCGCCGCTTTATAAAAGACTTTGCTAAAATTTCTAAACCCTTGTGTCAATTGTTAGAACATGATAGACCATTTGTTTTTTATGATGACTGTTTAAAATCATTTGAAATGTTGAAAGTTGCTTTAAGTTCAGCCCCTATAATTATCGAACCTAATTGGGATTTACCTTTCGAGCTCATGTGTGATGCTAGTGATTATGCAATAGGAGCTATGTTAGGACAACGTAAAAACAAGATCTTGCATCCTGTGTATTATGCTAGTAAGACTCTGACCGGTGCACAACTCAATTACACTGCTACTGAAAAGGAACTGTTAGTAGTTGTGTTCGCCTTTGATAAGTTTAGGTCTTACTTGATAGGCACAAAAGTCATTGTTTTTACTGACCATTCTGCTTTAAAATATTTATTTGCTAAAAACGATGCGAAATCACGTTTGATACGGTGGATTTTGTTACTTCAAGACTTTGATATTGAAGTTAGGGACAGGAAGGGTACTGAAAACCAAGTTGCTGATCACCTGTCTAGATTGGAATCCCCGCTCTGTGATGATGGAACTGTTATACGTGAACAGTTTATTGACGAGCAACTCTTGCGAGTTGATTCAGTTCCGTGGTATGCCGATATAGTAAATTATTTGGTAAGTCGAATAGTTCCTTATGAGTTTAACAAGCAACAGGTAAAGAAATTTCTAAATGAAGTTCGATTTTATCGTTGGGATGAACCGTTTTTATATAAGCTAGGACCTGACAATATCTTACGCAGGTGTGTAGCAGAAGAAGAGCACGAGGCGATATTAGACGCTTGTCATATGTCTCCATATGGAGGACATTTTGCAGGACACAAAACCGCAGCCAAAGTTTTGCAAAGTGGGTTCTTTTGGCCCACTCTGTTCAAAGATGCACATAAGTTTGCCCAGGTTTGTGACAAATGCCAACGGACAGGTAATATATCTAAACGCCACGAAATGCCTCAAACTCCAATCCTGGAGATTGAAATATTTGATGTGTGGGGTATAGATTTTATGGGTCCATTTCCATCTTCTAATGGTAAGCTTTATATATTGTTAGCAGTAGATTATGTTTCGAAATGGATAGAAGCCATTGCAACTGCTACCAATGATTCTAAAGCTGTCATTCGTTTTCTGCAAAAGCACATTTTTTTACGCGTTATGGAACCCCGCGTTGTCTGATAAGCGATGGGGGGGCTCATTTTGTGAATAGGCTATGCAAAAGTTGCTGGCTAAACACAATGTGCGTCATAGGGTTGCAACAGCATATCATCCTCAGTCGAATGGGTTAGCCGAAATATCTAATAGGGAGATAAAAAACATTTTAGAAAAAACTGTAAATCTTAACCGTAGGGATTGGTCTTTGAAGCTTGATGATTCACTTTGGGCATATAGGACAGCATTTAAGACTCCCCTCGACATGTCCCCCTATAGGCTAGTTTTTGGAAAAGCATGTCATTTGCCTCTTGAGCTAGAATATAAAGCATTTTGGGCTACTAAGAAATTAAATTTTGATTTGTCGGCTGCAGGTGAAGCGAGGACGTTACAATTGTTGGAATTAGAAGAACACATACAATTTTCTTATGAGAATGCTAAGCTGTTTAAGGAAAAAACTAAACAGTGGCATGTTAGGCGTCTTCGACCGAACAATCTTCAAGATGGTGATCTGGTTCTGTTATTCAATTCTATGTTGAAACCTTTTCCTGGGAAACTTAAGTCTAGATGGTCTGGTCCCTTTAAAATTTTTAAAGTCTACCCATATGGGGCAGTGGATCTAGTTGACTCTAAGGGAAGTCTTTTTAAAGTAAATGGGCAGAGACTTAAGCCATATTTTGGAGAACCAGTGGATAGAGGAAAAACCTCTATTCAACTTTCAGGACAATAAATTTTTGGCGAAAAATATTTTTCCTTCTTATCCTGAAAGAACAAAAGTAAAGGAAGGAAGTTTTTGTATCTTACATTCTTTTTGTTTAATTATAAAAAGTTTTTCTTATTAAGAGAATATTTTTGAAAACGTTGAAAAAAATTACGCAAGCGCCTGGCGCCTACCCTTTCCGAAAAAAAATCACGCAGGCGCCTGGCGCCTGCTCTGTTTTTTCCAGTATTTCGAATTTCTTTTTCCTTCGTTGATTCCATACTTGTTTTCGGGGTTTTTGGGATTGAGTTCTATGGGTCTTGTTCGTTAGCAAGGTTCTTAGATCCAACTCTCAAGGGTTGCTTAACATTTTTGGTATCAGAGCTAACGAACTTGTTTCTAAAAACCTTGTTTCTAAACTCGTGATTCGAATCACTCCACAAGAGGTATGATCAACACCACTTGAATGATCCTAACATGCAAATTCTAAAGACACAAGAAATTGCACAAGAAATGGGAGATAAAGCTCTCAACCAAGCTAATAAGAAAACTCACTTTTCATTAAACTTCAAATTGTGTTTACAACAAGACATCTCAAGGCTATATATAGCCATCCTAGCAAGCCATATGAAAAGTCTTAAGCAAATGAAAAGACTTGTAACTTACAAGAAATGAAAAGACTTGTAAATGAGAAGACATAACTTACAAGAAATGAAAAGACAAGCAAATGAAAAGGTTAAGAACATGGAAAGCCAACCAAAATAAGTGCAATCTCGTCCATAATGAGGGATGTGAGTGTTTGACTTGGTTTTTGAATTGAATGAGTTGACTTTGACTCTTTATGGAGTTGACTTTGACCTTGACCAACTGGACTTTGACTTGCCTTAAAAATACTTAAAAATGCGTAACTTGCACCAAATTGAAGTGCATAGTTCCAACTTCTTGCACATCTTCCTTTTTTTCTCTTGTCGAGTTCAAGAACGCTTGGACACGAAGTAGCAAAGCTTGTTGAAGTTTCCTAGCTCTCGATCTTGTAATCGGTCCATGAGGCATAACAAAGGTAGCTCCTTGGTTCATATCAACCCTTCAAGTAACCTAAAAGAATTGTAAAGGTTGTAACTCCCTACTACATCAATACCATAACCACCACTAACACAAATAAAACTTAAAACACATAAATGCAAAGGTTTAAAACTGAAAATACAATTAAACATGCTTTAAATCAGAGAATGAAACTCCTCCACCATAAAACCAAGAGTTTGTAACCCTTCAAGAGTGAATGAATTGGAGTTTGAACTACTTTCAAGTACTTTGAAGTCTTGTTCATTTAATGCATCTTGAGTTCAACTTAGACTTCCATTAATGCAACTTGAGTTTGTAGTAAATGAAGTTGGACTTGTTCTTGACTTAATTCAATGCAACTTGAGGTTGCCATAAATGACACTAGAGTGCATTTAATGCAACTCCAATTTGTTGTCAACTTGGACATAGGATTCTCCAACAACTTCCTTTAACTCTTGAAGACTAAGACACTTTGGTTCATATCATCCTCCCTCTCTTCAAAAGGATTCGTCTTCGAATCAAAAGAATCTCCTACATCAAATGGACGAAAATCAGCAGCATTGAATATGTAATTTTAATCGAACTTGCCGTGTAGAGCACTCTTAAAATCATCAAATGTCAAATTTATAGCTCTACATGGGTTCTTCTTCAACTTCTTTCCAAAAGAAAAGCGATCCTTCCAATAGTGTCTCCAAACCCAATCACCCCGCTTGAACATTGTATACTTCCTTCCATGAATGAATTTAGAAGCAAATTGGGACTTTTGCTTCTCACGAGATGCTTCAGCCTTGTAAACCACATGTTGACTGTCATTTTGTACTTTGGAAGCAATCTTTGGTTCAATCTTCTCAATGAGTGTTCTAGCCTCCTGTAAAAACTCAAGGGAAACACTAGACCAACATGGTTTAAGCTCTCCCGTTAACTAACAAACGCCTTTGTACAAAAGATCAAGAATGTTTTTTTTTGGCAAATAAAACATAGTTGACATCACAAAATTTTTCAAACAAGCTTACATTCTTGGCTTTTCTCTCATTTTTCTCTTTAGGCCACAAACTAATCTCATGCTTTTCTCTCACACAAGATTCTTTTTCAAACAATTCACATGCTTTTGTCTTGACCTCATGCGCCTTTTTCCCTAACTCACACACAACATCATATACATCTTGAGGAGTAGGTGTTACAATAGTAGAAGTGTTACAATCAAACAATTCATTGCAATCTAGTTGCCTACTAAATAAAACACTATCAGCATGTGGCACTAGGTCACAAACTATGTCTTCTTGAATTGGATCACTTTCTACCTCAACAATAGGCTTAATGTTAGTTGGTAAACTAAAATTCTCTAAAGATAAATGAATCTTAGAAAATGGTTTAGGTTTAGTATACCTTGTAGACTCTTCCTTTGGAGATGTTTCTCAATCTTTATGGCTATTTGCACCATCCCTTCTAAATCCTCATAAAATTGAAGATCAAGTCGTTCGGCAATTTCCTTCTTGAGTCCTCTTAAGAAACGAGCCATTGTAACTTCCTCATCCTCATAAAGATCAAGCTCCTCAAGCAACATTTGCATCTCCATGTAGTAAGCCTCCACGCTATTGCTACCTTGTCTCAAAGATCTCAACTTATAGAAACACTTGGGAACAAAATGCTCTCTCATTAAATGCTCGAGAACATACCATGAGTTTATTGGACACTCAAAGTTCTTCCTCCTACTCAAAAACAATTTATCCCACCAAGTAATTGCATAATCTCGAAGTTGAGCAACAATGAGTTTTACCTTTACTTCCTCACTTAATGGGTAGTAATCAAAGACACGTTCAACTTGCTGTTCCCATTTGAATGTATTCCTTCGGGTTTGTACTTCCATGGAACATAGGAAGTTTAGCCTTGATGCTTCTCAATATAGGATCAACTTTATGAACTCCTCCTAGATTTCTCCTTTGGACAGCATTGCAACATCCACCATGTTCCCTTCCTTCGACCTCCAAATACTCCTTATGGTGCATTGACTTATTCCTCCTCTTTTGCTTCGGATGGGTTGGTTGTCTTTCAATAGATTTGAGTCTCGAGTCCAACCTTTGAAACGTCTTTGTCAAATGCTCCATGTTGTGGAAAAATTTTCCATAATTCTCTTGCTGAGACATGGCTGCAAAAGAAAGCAAAGTAACAAAGAAAAATGGACCTCACAAGCACTCCCTCACGTGTTTACACTCGTAAAGGTATAGTCACTCGTGGTTACACGCAAAAACATCACTCTCAAGAAACTCACAATCTCATTCACATAAGCCAATGAGCAAAGTTTGCAACTCAAGTGGTTAGACATAACACACAAAGAAACACTCAAATAACTTGACTATGGAGTAAATTCAAAACTCAAATTAGAAACAAGCTAAAGAAGAAAGTGACAGAATTGGAACATGATAATTAAGATGGAACAAGAAGTTCAAAAGACCAGAAAATGTAACTCTTGAACAATTAGGCTATTTTGAGAATTTATGGAGTTTAATTTAGCCTTGACAACATATATGAGTTACACAAGAAAAACATCATGAGAATTGAAAAACAAATTGCTGGAAATTAATTGAGACAATTGTAACCGCCAAAAATTTAATGAGTAACGGTTAGTTGTGGAAATAAATCAAAACACAATTGATATGATTTATTACCAACAGCTAGATTAACAAAAATAGGCAATTTCAACAGCACAACTCAGATCTAGCATCATTTGGAAGTAAAAATGAAAAGAACAAAGAATAACACATGCTCTCGGGTATAGCAGTTTTCCAGAATAGAATGTCAATTTTCGAAGTTTTCACCCAGAAGCAAATTGAATCACAAGATATGAAATAAGACAATGTTGTAGATAAGACAGAGATCTACAAACTCATAGATGACAACAAGGCGAAAAGAAGAATGGAAATGATGCAAATCCAACCACGGATCCATTGACTGTACCCGGGGGACCAATTACAAGAAGCAAAGCAAAGAAGATTCAAGAGGTTTTCATAATACATCTTCAAAGGCTAGCTAATGCACACGAGGAGACAAAGATTTCTGAGGCAAAAATTCTTTACAATGTTAATTTAATGAGTCAAGAAGAGAATGGAGCAAAGATGACACGGGAAAAGTTGTCTATTTTGAGAGATGGCACGGAGGACAAAAAAAGTGTGCAGATTGGTGAACAGGTGCCTTTGCAGATTGCACCTCTTGGGAGTTTGTGATGTCAAAGCTTGTCAAATCTCATCCAAACGTAAAGCGCCTCCTACATGTGATTTCCAAGACAATTTAAAGCAATTTTACGTTTTTGGATTCACATTTAGTTGTCTAGTTTGATGTGCAATCATAATTTAATTTGCATGTCTTATTTTCTACAATTTGCATTAAATAGGATTTGAAAGACTTTTGGTGTTCCTCATGTTGAACGACCCTTTGGCCTATTTAAAGGCTTGTAATCACCTTGATTTGGGAGAAAAACATATTGAAATTCAAGAACTTTTGTTCCTTAACACTTTTGGTGTTGCTTCTTTCAAATCTTGCTTTAGGTTTGATGTTAAACCGATTCATTGGATTAGTCTCGATCAAGCTAATTCTGGAGTGAGTCGTCTTAGGATCTAGGAGTGTCTATCGTAGATTCTAAGTCCGATCTAAGAGTGATTCATCTTCTAACCTTACTCTTGGTTGGAATCATTCGGTAAGTTAGTCGTTTTTGTGAATGTTTGCAAGGATCCTAGAAGGACCTCTAGCTTTGTAAACACGAGCAACCTTGGTGCTTATCATTTGGTATCAGAGAATTGGTCGACATCCTTTGGCCGGTTCTAGAGGTGAAATATCTTTACTTTATTTAATTTTATTTTTTCTGTTATTTTCCTTTTTCGAAAGTAGTTTCTTACAAAGTGTAACAAGACATAACTTGTCTTGAAATTCTTGTATTTTGCTCTCGGATCATTAGCAAAGAAAAAAAAATTAGAAGCAAAAGAAAAAAAAAGGAAAAAAAACAGAAGCAAAAGAAACAAAAAAAACAGTAGCAAAAAGAAACAAAAACAGTAGCAAAAAGAAAGAAAACCGTAGAAAAAAAAAAGCATTCGAAGATCCGAGGCACACGAAAGGTTCTTTTCATTATGTTGTGTTTTGTTTAAATTATCAAGTTGTTTATCCTACGATTGAGTTTCTGTAGTCTTAGTTTGTGAGAGTTGATCATTGAATTAGTTATATCAAGCTTTAAGCAAGATTGCACCAAAATTTAAGCCAACCCTTACATCTTTGACCTAGTACCAAAAGCCTACCCTTGAGTGATAAACACGAGTGTCCTTGAGTGAAATCTTGGTGAGAAGAGTGGTAAGGTCCTTATTATCATTATTATTGTTTCTAACAAAATGGCACAGGATGGAGTACCACAAGTACCGCAAGATCCTAACATGGTGATTCTTCAAGCAATTCAAGGAATGATGGAAATGATGATGGAAGATAGACAAGAAAGGAGAGCGCAACAACAAAGAGAAGAACGAGCCTTACAAGAAGATGATGCGTTTGACCTTGCTGAACAAGAAAGACAAGTTGGAGGAAGAAGAAATGGGAGAGGAAGAGGACGAAATAACTTTGCCAACGTCATGCAACCTAGAAGATTGGAAAGATTTAATGAAAATAGGGATGGCGGAGTTAAACTCAAAATTCCACCCTTTAGTGGAACGGCGGACCCCGATGCTTACTTGCAATGGGAAAGGAAGATAGAACATGTGTTTGATTGCTATACATATAGTGAGAATACGAAGATGAGACTCGCCATTGCTGAATTCACCAATCATGCCGGTGAATGGTATCAAAATCTCAAATTAGAAAGAAGAAGGAAGGAGGAGGATCCATTAGACACTTGGGAAGAACTCAAAGAAGCCATGAGAAGAAGGTACGTTCCAAAACACTATGAAAGAGATTTGAAAACTAAACTGCAAGCTTTGAGGCAGGGAACGAAAAGTGTTGCTGAGTATTATCAAGAGATGGAGACCTTAATGCTAAAAACCCAAATCCGAGAAGAAGAGGAAGACACCATGTCTAGATTCCTTGGAGGTTTGAATCGAGAAATTGCTCATGCTGTTGATAGAATTTTTGACAGCATAATGGTACATATCTTCTAGGTACACATCTAAAGCTAATACATATTCCAATTCTAATGCTTGGAACAAGGCTGGTTTTGTGAATAGGAATGAATCATTGCAACCAAAAGGAAAGTTTGTAGCTGCCAAAAGAATGGAGGGAGAAAGTTCCAATACTAAAAAGAATGAAGCTCCAAAGGAGGTAAGGGAAAAGACTAGTTCTATTCAATGTTGGAAGTGCAAAGGGTTTGGACACATGAGTAAAGATTGTGTCAATAAAAGAGTTATGGTGATAAGAAATGGTGTAGTTGACTCGGATGATGAGTGTGAGGAACATGATGAAGAATTTGAAGAACGTGATGAAGAGTATATTGAAGAAGGTAACTTCATATCCTTGATAACAAGAAGGGTACTTAGTGTACAAATCAAGGAAGAGAAAGTTGAAGATCAAAGGGAAAACTTGTTTCACACAAGATGCTTAATTGAAGGAAATCCGTGTAGCTTGGTGATTGATAGTGGAAGTTGCACAAATGTGGTAAGTAGTTTTCTTGTTAAGAGACTTCAACTTGCTACACGTCCACATCCAAAACCATACAAACTTCAATGGTTGACAAACAAAGGAGAACTAAAGGTAAACTCCCAAGCTCTTATTCCTTTTACATTGGGAAGATACAAAGATGAAGTCCTTTGTGATGTTGTCCCTATGAATGCGGGGGATATACTATTGGGCCGACCATGGCAATATGATAGAGAGGTCACATATGATGGGCTGTTGAACAAGTATAGTTTTACTTTGAAAGGAAAGAAATTTACTTTACTTCCGTTGTCTCCATTTGAAGTACATTGTGACCACTTGAAATTAGAGAAGAAAAGAAAAGAATTTGAAGAAAAAGAGAGGAGAGAAGAGAGCAAAAGTGAGACTAGTGAAAAAAAAGAGAAGAGTGAAAGGCAAAATGAGAGTAAAAATCAAGAAGAAAAAAAAGATGAGTTGAAAAGAAAGAATGTGAGTTTGATTGTAAGAAAGAGTGCATTGAGAAATGTGTTGTTAACCCAAGAGCCACATTTTGTGCTTATGTGCAAAGGTATGTGTTTAGCAATTGAAACAAAATCTCATGATGTTTGGCCAAGTGCATTTAAGTCTCTTTTGCAGGAATTTAATGACATGTTTCCCCATGAAGATGCACCTACGGGTTTACCTCCTCTTAGAGGGATTGAACATCAAATTGACTTTATACCAGGTGCAACTCTCCCAAACATGGCTGCCTATAGGACCAATCCCACCGAAACCAAGGAGATTCAAAGGCAAGTGGAAGAACTCATGGAGAAAGGTTATGTTAGAGAAAGTATGAGTCCTTGCTCGGTTCCGGTAATTTTGGTACCCAAGAAAGATGGCACATGGAGGATGTGTGTTGATTGTCGAGCCATCAACAAAATCACGGTAAAGTATCGACATCCTATTCCTAGATTGGATGACATGTTAGATGAATTACATGGTGCTAATCTGTTTTCAAAAATAGATCTTAAAAGTGGTTACCATCAAATTCGAATGCATGTGGGAGATGAGTGGAAAACAGCTTTCAAAACAAAGTTTGGGTTGTATGAATGGATTGTTATGCCATTTGGCCTTACTAATGCACCAAGTACTTTTATGAGGCTAATGAATCATGTTTTGAGAGAATACATTGGAAAATTTGTTGTTGTATACTTTGATGATATTCTTGTTTACTCAAAAAGCTTGAATGATCATATTTTGCATGTCAAGACAATTTTACTAAAACTTAGAGAAGAAAAGCTTTATGCCAACTTCAAAAAGTGTAGTTTTTGTCAAGACCAAGTCAACTTCTTAGGGTTCATTGTTGGAAAGGATGGGGTGAAAGTTGATGAGGAAAAGGTAAAGGCTATTCGAGAGTGGCCAACACCCACCAATGCAACCGAGGTAAGGTCTTTTCATGGGTTGGCTAGTTTTTAGAGGAGGTTTATTAAAGATTTCAGTAGCATAGCCTCACCATTAAATGAACTTGTTAAGAAGCATGCTAAATTTGAGTGGAAAGAAAAGCAAGAAAATGCGTTCAATGAATTGAAAGTTAAATTGAGCAATGCACCTTGTCTTGTTTTGCCTGACTTTGACAAATCTTTTGAGATTGAATGTGATGCAAGTGGGATAGGTATAGGAGCTGTTTTGATGCAAGAAAAAAAGGCCGATCATGTTCTTTAGTGAAAAGCTAAATAGAGCACAGCTTAACTACCCAACTTATGACAAGGAACTCCATGCACTTGTGAGGGCTTTACAAGTTTGGCAACACTACTTATGGCCAAAAGAGTTTGTTATCCATACCGATCATGAAAGTTTGAAGCACCTCAAAAGCCAAACAAAGTTAAATCGGAGGCATGCTAAATGGGTGGAGTTCATCGAGACATTTCCTTATGTCATTCATTACAAAAAAGGTAAGGACAATGTAGTGGCCGATGCATTATCAAGGAGGTATGCTCTATTTTCTTCACTTAGTGCAAAAATTCTTGGTTTTAAGCATATGATTGAGTTGTACAAAGTTGAGAAATCGGAATTTTATGATGTGTATGAGCAATGTTTGGAAGGGAAAAATATACATGATTATCTTGTGTTTGACGGTATGCTTTTTAGGAAAGGTAAGCTTTGTATTCCTAAGTGTTCCATTCGGGAGTTGCTTGTAAAGGAGGCTCATGGGGGAGGACTTATGGGACATTTTGGAGAATTTAAAACATATAGCATGTTGTGTGAACACTTTTATTGGTTACAAATGAGGAAAGATGTGAACAAAGTGTGCAAGCAATGTTTCAAATGTAAGGAGGCTAAGTCTAAGACTCAACCACATGGTCTTTACACACCTTTAGAAGTTTCTAGTGAACCGTGGGTTGACATTAGCATGGATTTCGTTTTGGGGTTACCAAAAACTAGAAGACATCATGATAGCATTTTTGTGGTGGTTGATAGGTTTAGTAAAATGGCACATTTCATTCCATGTAACAAAACAGATGATGCTACTAATATAGCTAATCTTTTCTTTAGGGAAGTGGTTAGACTACATGGCGTTCCTAAAACCATTGTTAGTGATCGAGATGCTAAGTTTTTAAGTCATTTTTGGAAAGTTTTATGGGGCAAATTGGGTACCAAGCTTTTGTTTTCTACAACTTGTCACCCACAAACCGATGGTCAAACTGAGGTGGTTAATAGAACATTAGGGGCCTTGCTTAGGTCACTCATTTCTAAAAATCTTAAGTCTTGGGAAGAGACTCTACCTTTTGTGGAGTTTGCATATAATAGAGCTGTACATAGCACCACCCATTGTTCACCATTTGAGGTTGTTTATGGCTTTAATCCTCTAACTCCTTTAGATTTAACACCTTTGCCACCTAATATGTTTACAAGTGATGCAGCTTTGTCTAAAGCTGAATACATCAAAACGTTACACAAAGAGATCAAGGAACGGATTGAGAACAAGAATCGAAAGCTAGTAAGTCGCAAGAACCAAGGGAGAAAGAAAGTTATTTTTAACCCAGGTGATTGGGTTTGGGTTCATCTACGAAAGGAACGGTTTCCAGATCAGAGGAAGTCAAAACTTCAACCAAGAGGAGATGGTCCTTTTCAAGTGCTTGAACGGATCAATGACAATGCGTACAAATTGGATCTTCGAGGTGAGTATAATGTAAGTTCTACTTTTAATGTGGCTGATTTGACTCCTTTTGATGTAGGAAATGAAGACCTTGATTTGGGGACAAATCCTTTTAAAGAAAGGGGGGATGATGCAAATCCAACCACGGATCCATTGACTGTACCCGGGGGACCAATTACAAGAAGCAAAGCAAAGAAGATTCAAGAGGTTTTCATAATACATCTTCAAAGGCTAGCTAATGCACACGAGGAGACAAAGATTTCTGAGGCAAAAATTCTTTACAATGTTAATTTAATGAGTCAAGAAGAGAATGGAGCAAAGATGGCACGGGAAAAGTTGTCTATTTTGAGAGATGGCACGGAGGACAAAAAAAGTGTGCAGATTGGTGAACAGGTGCCTTTGCAGATTGCACCTCTTGGGAGTTTGTGATGTCAAAGCTTGTCAAATCTCATCCAAACGTAAAGTGCCTCCTACATGTGATTTCCAAGACAATTTAAAGCAATTTTACATTTTTGGATTCACATTTAGTTGTCTAGTTTGATGTGCAATCATGTTTTAATTTGCATATGTTATTTTCTACAATTTGCATTAAATAGGATTTGAAAGACTTTTGGTGTTCCTCATGTTGAACGACCCTTTGGCCTATTTAAAGGCTTGTAATCACCTTGTTTTGGAAGATTTAAAACATATTGAAATTCAAGAACTTTTGTTCCTTAACACTTTTGGTGTTGCTTCTTTCAAATCTTGCTTTAGGTTTGATGTTAAACCGATTCATTGGATTAGTCTTGATCAAGCTAATTCTGGAGTGAGTCGTCTTAGGATCTAGGAGTGACCATCGTAGATTCTAAGTCCGATCTAAGAGTGATTCATCTTCTAACCTTACTCTTGGTTGGAATCATTCGGTAAGTTAGTCGTTTTTGTGAATGTTTGCAAGGATCCTAGAAGGACCTCTAGCTTTGTAAACCCGAGCAACCTTGGCGAGCAACCTTGGCGCTTATCAATTTCTCCTGGTTGGCGGCGCCCTTGACTCAGTTGACCCGTAAGAATGCCACATTCGCTTGGAGCGATGGGTGCGAGAAGAGTTTTCAGGAACTAAAGAAGCATTTGGTCACGGCCCCGGTACTAACGGTACCAGATGGGACGGGGGGTCTAGTGGTGTACAGCGACGCTTCGCGGAGAGGTTTGGGTTGCGTTCTGATGCAACATGGGAAAGTCATAGCCTATGCCTCGCGGCAGTTAAAGGCACACGAACTTAACTACCCCACCCATGATTTGGAGCTTGATGCGGTGGTGTTTGCCCTGAAGCTATGGAGACATTACCTTTATGGGGAAAGGATTCAAATTTTCACCGACCACCAAAGTTCGAAGTATTTATTCACTCAGAAAGAACTTAACCTAAGGCAGAGGAGGTGGTTAGAACTGGTAAAGGACTATGACTGTGAGATCAACTACCATCCGGGCAAGGCGAACGTGATGGCCGATGCACTCAGTAGGAAGGCAACGAGCATGGCACCTCCGACAGTGCCTCGTAGACCAGTACTAGACGAGTTGGATCGTTCTGAGGTGGAGTTAGCAGTGGAGGATGTCTCGGCGGTGTTAGCTCGACTCTCGATTGAACCCACTTTAAGACAGCGGGTCATCGCTGCATAGAAGGGAGATCCCAGCCTGAGCATGGGTTTCAGCATGGTAGGTCAAGGGGATTTTTCTCTTTCTGGAGATACGACCCTGCTTTATCAGGGGAGACTATGTGTACCAAGAGACTTCTCTTTAAGGAAGGACCTATTAACCGAGGCTCATAGTACCCCGTTCTCGGTGCATCCTGGGAGCACCAAGATGTACAGGGATCTTAAGAAACACTACTGGTGGCATAACATGAAGCGCGAAATTGCCCAGTTTGTTAGTAAATGTCTGACGTGTCAACAGGTGAAAGCCTCAAGGCAGAGACCTGCCGGGTTGCTGCAACCTCTAAGTGTACCGGTGTGGAAATGGGATGACGTAGCCATGGACTTCATTACAGGGTTGCCGAGGACGGCTAAAGTTTTCACAGTGATCTGGGTGATTGTGGATCGCTTAAGAAAGTCGGCGCATTTCATACCAGGCAAGGCCACCTTTTCAGTAGAAAGGTGGGCGGAGTTGTATATGCAAGAGATAGTTAGACTCCATGGCATACCAGCGTCCATCGTGTCAGATCGAGACCCCCGCTTCACGTCAACTTTTTGGCGAAGTTTGCATAAGGCACTCGGGACGCAGCTCAATTTTAGTACGACGATCCATCCCCAGACCGATGGCCAGACTGAGCGTCTGAATCAGATTTTGGAGGATATGTTGAGGGCTTGCGTGCTGGACTTCGGTGGTTCTTGGGACAAATACCTATTTTTAACGGAGTTTGCCTACAACAACAGTTATCAGTCGACTATTGCCCTGGCCCCATATGAAGCGTTGTATGGGAGGAAGTGTAGGTCGCCGGTGCATTGGGACGAGGTCGGTGAGAGGGCCCTGTTGGGACCAGAGTTGGTGCAGGAGACTAATGGCGCCATCCAAAGGATTAGGGCAAGAATGCAGACAGCTCAGAGCAGACAGAAGAGTTACGCTGATGTTAGGCGAAGAGCAT